>NC_134831.1:156323555-157565303 GCF_004210375.1 Tachypleus tridentatus
TTGTTTGATTTTCTTCACGCTGGGTCCTTCATTATGAAAAATATTTAATGTCTCGTAAGAATAGTAACGCGTCTGATAAGTCAGTAAAGTTCCACGGCTCGTTTTGTTCAAAATCTAAAACGTTCCTGGTCAAAGTCACGGTAGTTTTCCATTAATAGGCGTTAATCATTAAATTTACTACGCTAAATCACACTGTCTGTAGCTGCACAACAATTATCTCTTCCGTCTCTCGTATAGCCACTTTTTATAGGTTTAACGCAATTCTCCAACATTGACCAAAGTTTGCTTGTAACAATACTGCCAATTACATACATACCTAGCTCACTTTTGAATCTTACACAGAAAACGTTCTACAAATTTTAAGAACAGGTGGTACATGCGCAACTCAGGTGTAATGCAAAACTATACAGAAGCAAGTGTTGGCACTAAAATAAATGTATAACAGTACATTTGTAACATAGCATAAATATATCAATTTTTTGAAATTTAGGAAGTTGGTTTGGGTGTATAAACAATAATGTATATAGGGTACACAGTATTACGATCTACACTAAATTTGAAATACCGTATATATAACAAGTTGTTTTGATAAATGTGTAAACATAAAATATTTTCAGTGTTATTTTCATAAAGTTAGGTTAATATATTCAACTGCAAACACACACAGAAATACTTGTTGAATAACTGTCTGTTCTCTTCTGTTTGTGATAAGCATTAACTAGAAGAGCTGTTTCTCTTGTTTGTTTGTTTGTTTTGGAATTTTGCACAAACCTACTAAGGGCTATCTGTGCAAGCCGTCCCTAATTTAGCAGTGCAAGATTAGAGGCAGCTGGTCATCACATCCAACCGCCAACTCTTGGGCTACTCTTTTACCAACGAATAATGGGATTGACTGTCACATTATAACTACGGCTGGAAGGGCGAGCATGTTTGGCGCGACATGTTAGTCTCCACTAATTCATATACTTTAAGAACAGCTGTTTTAACCTTAACATAAATGATGCAGAGAAAATTCTTTTGCTTCACAGTCTAAACACTTTGTTACAACAATGACCATTTTCGGTTGGCGATTCCATGGTTTGGGTAACATTGGGAAATATTTTATAACATTTTATTAAGTGGTGGTACCTTAATATATAAATTGAGTTCAAAGTTGTCATTTGGCCTTGTTCGATCGAAGTTGAGTCAAATTCTATTTTTCAGCCTAATTTCGTTTTGGCTTCAATACAGGTTTATTCAGCCCTCAGAAACGGGCTTGCTTGGCCTCGAAAAGTTTGCTTCCTCTCTCCACTTCGATATGGACTTCCTCTTTCTGGGCTTCGATGCAGGCTTGTTCAAGCTCAATTTGTTGGAGTTTTAATTGGATTTATAACGTATCTTTGTCACTTTCTGAACTCTGGTTGACTAGTAAGACATTATTCTCCTAATGTTTCACCAAACAAGAAAGTATCATCAACTAATATTTTAACTACACACTTTGAAGTTCATTTTTCTCATTGATTTTTTACCTGTAATTCTAGAATTTGGAATTTTGAAGCAATTCACTTTTCTTATATATATCTGTTGTTTTGAGGGTCTGGTTTAAGAAAACCTTGATAATCAGAAAACATGATCAACTCTTGTTAACACTGATAAATATAAATGAAATTAAGATTTGAATTTTAATTTATTTCAATTTTTTTTCTTATTCAAATCTCGGACACGAGCCTTTTATTTATTATGTTAGGGTGTTATAATTTTTTGTCAGATGAGTCCTAGTACCTCAGCGGTATGTCTGCGGACTTAAAACACTACAAACCAAGTTTCGATACTCGTGGTGGGCAAAGCACAGATAGCCCATTGTGTAGCTTTGTGCTTAATTCAAAACAATAGACGAGTTTTGATTTACTCTGCTACGTACGTTATGTATTAGTATTTCAAATAATTTGAAATTTCAATTAAGCAGTTAACTCAATGTTAATGTGAATTAAATTTATATTATTTGCCAACAAGTTTGATAAATATATTTTTTTTGAACTGAAATATATTTTAACATAGAAATAACAAAAAACAATACAAATTATAATGGCAGTTATTACCAATAGTTATAAAGATAATAGTTTATATACAACAGTTTTACAAAGTTACAGACAATAGTAAGACTCTATATCTTGTCTATAACTGAATATTTTATCAACAATCCAAGTCCACGACGAGCAAATTAAATGTGAGTTGATACTGTTGGAACTCGCTTGAGCTAGCTTGTTTGATTTTCTTCACGCTGGGTCACTTCATTATGAAAAAATATTTAATGTCCTCTCGTAAGAATAGTAACGTCTGAAGTAAGTCAATAAAGTTCCACGGCTCGTTTTGTTCAAAATCTAAAACGTTCCTGGTCAAAGTCGGTAGTTTTCCTATTAATAGGCGTTAATCATTAAATTTGCTACGCCAAAATCACACTGTCTGTAGCTGCACAACAATTATCTCTTTCCGTCTCTATAGCCACTTTTATAGGTTTAACGCAATTCTCCAGAACATTGACCAAAGTTTGCTTGTAACAATACTGCCAATTACATACATACCTAGCTCACTTTTGAATCTTACACAGAAAACGTTCTACAAATTTTAAGAACAGGTGGTACATGCAACTCACAGTCAGGAACATACGTCACATGCAAAAAAATAAAACTATACAGAAGCAAGTGTTGGCACTAAAATAAATGTATATACAGTACATTTGTAACATAGCATAGAGAAATATATCAATTTTGAAATTTAGGAAGTTGGTTTGGGTGTATAAACAATAATGTATATGAGGGTACACAGTATTACGATCTCACACTAAATTTGAAATACCGTATATATAACAAGTTGTTTTGATAAATGTGTAAACATAAAATATTTTCAGTGTTATTTTTTCATAAAGTTAGGTTAATATATTCAACTTTGCAAACACACACGAAATACTTGTTGAATAACTGTCTGTTCTCTTCTGTTTGTGATAAGCATTAACTAGAAGAGCTGTTTCTCTTGTTTGTTTGTTTGTTTTGGAATTTTGCACAAACCTACTCAAGGGCTATCTGTGCAAGCCGTCCCTAATTTAGCAGTGCAAGATTAGAGGGAAGGCAGCTAGTCATCACATCCAACCGCCAACTCTTGGGCTACTCTTTTACCAACGAATAATGGGATTGACCGTCACATTATAACGCCCCACGGCTGGAAGGGCGAGCATGTTTGGCGCGACGCATGTTAGTCTCTCGTACTAACTCATACACTTTAAGAACAGCTGTTTTAACCTTAACATAAATGATGCAGAAAATTCTTTTGCTTCACCAGTCTAAACACTTTGTTACAACAATGACCATTTTCGGTTGGCGATTCCATGGTTTGGGCAACATTGGGAAATATTTTATAACATTTTTATTAAGTGGTGGTACCTTAATATATAAATTGAGTTCAAAGTTGTCATTTGGCCTTGTTCGATCGAAGTTGAGTCAAATTTCTATTTTTCAGCCTAATTTCGTTTTGGCTTCAATACAGGTTTATTCAGCCTTCAGAAACGGGCTTGCTTGGCCTCGAAAAGTTTGCTTCCTCTCTCCACTTCGATATGGACTTCCTCTTTCTGGGCTTCGATGCAGGCTTGTTCAAGCTCAATTTGTTGGAGTTTTAATTGGATTTATAACGTATCTTTGTCACTGAACTCTGGTTGACTAGTAAGACATTATTCTCCTAATGTTTCACCAAACAAGAAAGTATCATCAACTAATATTTTAACTACACACTTTGAAGTTCATTTTTCTCATTGATTTTTTAACCTGTAATTCTAGAATTTTGGAAATTTGAAGCAATTCACTTTTCTTATATATATCTAGTTTTTTGAGGGTCTGATTTAAGAAAACCTTGATAATCAGAAAACATGATCAACTCTTGTTAACACTGATAAATATAAATGAAATTAAGATTTGAATTTTAATTTATTTCAATTTTTTTTTCTTATTCAAATCTCGGACACGAGCCTTTTATTTATTATGTTAGGTGTTATAATTTTTGTCAGATGAGTCCTAGTACCTCAGCGGTATGTCTGCGGACTTAAAACACTACAAACCAAGTTTCGATACTCGTGGTGGGCAAAGCACAGATAGCCCATTGTGTAGCTTTGTGCTTAATTCAAAACAATAGACGAGTTTTTGATTTACTCTGCTACGTACGTTATGTATTAGTATTTCAAATAATTTGAAATTTCAATTAAGCAGTTAACTCAATGTTAATGTGAATTAAATTTATATTATTTGCCAACAAGTTTGATAAATATATTTTTTGAACTGAAATATATTTTAACATAGAAATAACAAAAAACAATACAAATTATAATGGCAGTTATTACCAATAGTTATAAAAGATAATAGTTTTTATACAACAGTTTTACAAAGTTACAGACAATAGTAAGACTTATATCTTGTCTATAACTGAATATTTTATCAACAATCCAAGTCCACGACGAGCAAATTAAATGTGAGTTGATACTGTTGGAACTCGCTTGAGCTAGCTTGTTTGATTTTCTTCACGCTGGGTCACTTCATTATGAAAAAATATTTAATGTCCTCGTAAGAATAGTAACGTCTGAAGTAAGTCAATAAAGTTCCACGGCTCGTTTTGTTCAAAATCTAAAAACGTTCCTGGTCAAAGAATGGTAGTTTTCCTATTAATAGCGTTAATCATTAAATTTGCTACGCCAAAATCACACTGTCTGTAGCTGCACAACAATTATCTCTTTCCGTCTCTCGTATAGCCACTTTTATAGGTTTAACGCAATTCTCCAGAACATTGACCAAAGTTTGCTTGTAACAATACTGCCAAGTACATACATACCTAGCTCACTTTTGAATCTTACACAGAAAACGTTCTACAAATTTTAGAACAGGTGGTACATGCAACTCACAGTCAGGGACATACGTCACATGCAAAATAAAACTATACAGAAGCAAGTGTTGGCACTAAAATAAATGTATAACAGTACATTTGTAACATAGCATAGAGAAATATATCAATTTTGAAATTTAAGTTGGTTTGGGTGTATAAACAATAATGTATATGAGGGTACACAGTATTACGATCTACACTAAATTTGAAATACCGTATATATAACAAGTTGTTTTGATAAATGTGTAAACATAAAATATTTTCAGTGTTATTTTTCATAAAGTTAGGTTAATATATTCAACTTTGCAAACACACACGAAATACTTGTTGAATAACTGTCTGTTCTCTTCTGTTTGTGATAAGCATTAACTAGAAGAGCTGTTTCTCTTGTTTGTTTGTTTGTTTTGGAATTTTGCACAAACCTACTCAAGGGCTATCTGTGCAAGCCGTCCCTAATTTAGCAGTGCAAGATTAGAGGGAAGGCAGCTAGTCATCACATCCAACCGCCAACTCTTGGGCTACTCTTTTACCAACGAATAATGGGATTGACCGTCACATTATAACGCCCACGGCTGGAAGGGCGAGCATGTTTGGCGCGACGCATGTTAGTCTCTCGTACTAACTCATACACTTTAAGAACAGCTGTTTTAACCTTAACATAAATGATGCAGAAAATTCTTTTGCTTCACCAGTCTAAACACTTTGTTACAACAATGACCATTTTCGGTTGGCGATTCCATGGTTTGGGCAACATTGGGAAATATTTTATAACATTTTTATTAAGTGGTGGTACCTTAATATATAAATTGAGTTCAAAGTTGTCATTTGGCCTTGTTCGATCGAAGTTGAGTCAAATTTCTATTTTTCAGCCTAATTTCGTTTTGGCTTCAATACAGGTTTATTCAGCCTTCAGAAACGGGCTTGCTTGGCCTCGAAAAGTTTGCTTCCTCTCTCCACTTCGATATGGACTTCCTCTTTCTGGGCTTCGATGCAGGCTTGTTCAAGCTCAATTTGTTGGAGTTTTAATTGGATTTATAACGTATCTTTGTCACTGAACTCTGGTTGACTAGTAAGACATTATTCTCCTAATGTTTCACCAAACAAGAAAGTATCATCAACTAATATTTTAACTACACACTTTGAAGTTCATTTTTCTCATTGATTTTTTAACCTGTAATTCTAGAATTTTGGAAATTTGAAGCAATTCACTTTTCTTATATATATCTAGTTTTTTGAGGGTCTGATTTAAGAAAACCTTGATAATCAGAAAACATGATCAACTCTTGTTAACACTGATAAATATAAATGAAATTAAGATTTGAATTTTAATTTATTTCAATTTTTTTTTCTTATTCAAATCTCGGACACGAGCCTTTTATTTATTATGTTAGGTGTTATAATTTTTGTCAGATGAGTCCTAGTACCTCAGCGGTATGTCTGCGGACTTAAAACACTACAAACCAAGTTTCGATACTCGTGGTGGGCAAAGCACAGATAGCCCATTGTGTAGCTTTGTGCTTAATTCAAAACAATAGACGAGTTTTTGATTTACTCTGCTACGTACGTTATGTATTAGTATTTCAAATAATTTGAAATTTCAATTAAGCAGTTAACTCAATGTTAATGTGAATTAAATTTATATTATTTGCCAACAAGTTTGATAAATATATTTTTTGAACTGAAATATATTTTAACATAGAAATAACAAAAAACAATACAAATTATAATGGCAGTTATTACCAATAGTTATAAAAGATAATAGTTTATATACAACAGTTTTACAAAGTTACAGACAATAGTAAGACTTATATCTTGTCTATAACTGAATATTTTATCAACAATCCAAGTCCACGACGAGCAAATTAAATGTGAGTTGATACTGTTGGAACTCGCTTGAGCTAGCTTGTTTGATTTTCTTCACGCTGGGTCACTTCATTATGAAAAAAATATTTAATGTCCTCGTAAGAATAGTAACGTCTGAAGTAAGTCAATAAAGTTCCACGGCTCGTTTTGTTCAAAATCTAAAACGTTCCTGGTCAAAGTCGGTAGTTTTCCTATTAATAGGCGTTAATCATTAAATTTGCTACGCCAAAATCACACTGTCTGTAGCTGCACAACAATTATCTCTTTCCGTCTCTCGTATAGCCACTTTTATAGGTTTAACGCAATTCTCCAGAACATTGACCAAAGTTTGCTTGTAACAATACTGCCAATTACATACATACCTAGCTCACTTTTGAATCTTACACAGAAAACGTTCTACAAATTTTAAGAACAGGTGGTACATGCGCAACTCACAGTCAGGAACATACGTCACATGCAAAAATAAAACTATACAGAAGCAAGTGTTGGCACTAAAATAAATGTATAACAGTACATTTGTAACATAGCATAGAGAAATATATCAATTTTGAAATTTAGGAAGTTGGTTTGGGTGTATAAACAATAATGTATATGAGGGTACACAGTATTACGATCTACACTAAATTTGAAATACCGTATATATAACAAGTTGTTTTGATAAATGTGTAAACATAAAATATTTTCAGTGTTATTTTTCATAAAGTTAGGTTAATATATTCAACTTTGCAAACACACACGAAATACTTGTTGAATAACTGTCTGTTCTCTTCTGTTTGTGATAAGCATTAACTAGAAGAGCTGTTTCTCTTGTTTGTTTGTTTGTTTTGGAATTTTGCACAAACCTACTCAAGGGCTATCTGTGCAAGCCGTCCCTAATTTAGCAGTGCAAGATTAGAGGGAAGGCAGCTAGTCATCACATCCAACCGCCAACTCTTGGGCTACTCTTTTACCAACGAATAATGGGATTGACCGTCACATTATAACGCCCCACGGCTGGAAGGGCGAGCATGTTTGGCGCGACGCATGTTAGTCTCTCGTACTAACTCATACACTTTAAGAACAGCTGTTTTAACCTTAACATAAATGATGCAGAAAATTCTTTTGCTTCACCAGTCTAAACACTTTGTTACAACAATGACCATTTTCGGTTGGCGATTCCATGGTTTGGGCAACATTGGGAAATATTTTATAACATTTTTATTAAGTGGTGGTACCTTAATATATAAATTGAGTTCAAAGTTGTCATTTGGCCTTGTTCGATCGAAGTTGAGTCAAATTTCTATTTTTCAGCCTAATTTCGTTTTGGCTTCAATACAGGTTTATTCAGCCTTCAGAAACGGGCTTGCTTGGCCTCGAAAAGTTTGCTTCCTCTCTCCACTTCGATATGGACTTCCTCTTTCTGGGCTTCGATGCAGGCTTGTTCAAGCTCAATTTGTTGGAGTTTTAATTGGATTTATAACGTATCTTTGTCACTGAACTCTGGTTGACTAGTAAGACATTATTCTCCTAATGTTTCACCAAACAAGAAAGTATCATCAACTAATATTTTAACTACACACTTTGAAGTTCATTTTTCTCATTGATTTTTTAACCTGTAATTCTAGAATTTTGGAAATTTGAAGCAATTCACTTTTCTTATATATATCTAGTTTTTTGAGGGTCTGATTTAAGAAAACCTTGATAATCAGAAAACATGATCAACTCTTGTTAACACTGATAAATATAAATGAAATTAAGATTTGAATTTTAATTTATTTCAATTTTTTTTTCTTATTCAAATCTCGGACACGAGCCTTTTATTTATTATGTTAGGTGTTATAATTTTTGTCAGATGAGTCCTAGTACCTCAGCGGTATGTCTGCGGACTTAAAACACTACAAACCAAGTTTCGATACTCGTGGTGGGCAAAGCACAGATAGCCCATTGTGTAGCTTTGTGCTTAATTCAAAACAATAGACGAGTTTTTGATTTACTCTGCTACGTACGTTATGTATTAGTATTTCAAATAATTTGAAATTTCAATTAAGCAGTTAACTCAATGTTAATGTGAATTAAATTTATATTATTTGCCAACAAGTTTGATAAATATATTTTTTGAACTGAAATATATTTTAACATAGAAATAACAAAAACAATACAAATTATAATGGCAGTTATTACCAATAGTTATAAAAGATAATAGTTTATATACAACAGTTTTACAAAGTTACAGACAATAGTAAGACTTATATCTTGTCTATAACTGAATATTTTATCAACAATCCAAGTCCACGACGAGCAAATTAAATGTGAGTTGATACTGTTGGAACTCGCTTGAGCTAGCTTGTTTGATTTTCTTCACGCTGGGTCACTTCATTATGAAAAAAATATTTAATGTCCTCGTAAGAATAGTAACGTCTGAAGTAAGTCAATAAAGTTCCACGGCTCGTTTTGTTCAAAATCTAAAAACGTTCCTGGTCAAAGTTGGTAGTTTTCCTATTAATAGGCGTTAATCATTAAATTTGCTACGCCAAAATCACACTGTCTGTAGCTGCACAACAATTATCTCTTTCCGTCTCTCGTATAGCCACTTTTATAGGTTTAACGCAATTCTCCAGAACATTGACCAAAGTTTGCTTGTAACAATACTGCCAATTACATACATACCTAGCTCACTTTTGAATCTTACACAGAAAACGTTCTACAAATTTTAAGAACAGGTGGTACATGCGCAACTCACAGTCAGGAACATACGTCACATGCAAAAATAAAACTATACAGAAGCAAGTGTTGGCACTAAAATAAATGTATAACAGTACATTTGTAACATAGCATAGAGAAATATATCAATTTTTGAAATTTAGGAAGTTGGTTTGGGTGTATAAACAATAATGTATATGAGGGTACACAGTATTACGATCTACACTAAATTTGAAATACCGTATATATAACAAGTTGTTTTTGATAAATGTGTAAACATAAAATATTTTCAGTGTTATTTTTCATAAAGTTAGGTTAATATATTCAACTTTGCAAACACACACGAAATACTTGTTGAATAACTGTCTGTTCTCTTCTGTTTGTGATAAGCATTAACTAGAAGAGCTGTTTCTCTTGTTTGTTTGTTTGTTTTTGGAATTTTGCACAAACCTACTCAAGGGCTATCTGTGCAAGCCGTCCCTAATTTAGCAGTGCAAGATTAGAGGGAAGGCAGCTAGTCATCACATCCAACCGCCAACTCTTGGGCTACTCTTTTACCAACGAATAATGGGATTGACCGTCACATTATAACGCCCCACGGCTGGAAGGGCGAGCATGTTTGGCGCGACGCATGTTAGTCTCTCGTACTAACTCATACACTTTAAGAACAGCTGTTTTAACCTTAACATAAATGATGCAGAAAATTCTTTTGCTTCACCAGTCTAAACACTTTGTTACAACAATGACCATTTTCGGTTGGCGATTCCATGGTTTGGGCAACATTGGGAAATATTTTATAACATTTTTATTAAGTGGTGGTACCTTAATATATAAATTGAGTTCAAAGTTGTCATTTGGCCTTGTTCGATCGAAGTTGAGTCAAATTTCTATTTTTCAGCCTAATTTCGTTTTGGCTTCAATACAGGTTTATTCAGCCTTCAGAAACGGGCTTGCTTGGCCTCGAAAAGTTTGCTTCCTCTCTCCACTTCGATATGGACTTCCTCTTTCTGGGCTTCGATGCAGGCTTGTTCAAGCTCAATTTGTTGGAGTTTTAATTGGATTTATAACGTATCTTTGTCACTGAACTCTGGTTGACTAGTAAGACATTATTCTCCTAATGTTTCACCAAACAAGAAAGTATCATCAACTAATATTTTAACTACACACTTTGAAGTTCATTTTTCTCATTGATTTTTTAACCTGTAATTCTAGAATTTTGGAAATTTGAAGCAATTCACTTTTCTTATATATATCTAGTTTTTTGAGGGTCTGATTTAAGAAAACCTTGATAATCAGAAAACATGATCAACTCTTGTTAACACTGATAAATATAAATGAAATTAAGATTTGAATTTTAATTTATTTCAATTTTTTTTTTCTTATTCAAATCTCGGACACGAGCCTTTTATTTATTATGTTAGGTGTTATAATTTTTGTCAGATGAGTCCTAGTACCTCAGCGGTATGTCTGCGGACTTAAAACACTACAAACCAAGTTTCGATACTCGTGGTGGGCAAAGCACAGATAGCCCATTGTGTAGCTTTGTGCTTAATTCAAAACAATAGACGAGTTTTTGATTTACTCTGCTACGTACGTTATGTATTAGTATTTCAAATAATTTGAAATTTCAATTAAGCAGTTAACTCAATGTTAATGTGAATTAAATTTATATTATTTGCCAACAAGTTTGATAAATATATTTTTTTGAACTGAAATATATTTTAACATAGAAATAACAAAAAACAATACAAATTATAATGGCAGTTATTACCAATAGTTATAAAAGATAATAGTTTATATACAACAGTTTTACAAAGTTACAGACAATAGTAAGACTTATATCTTGTCTATAACTGAATATTTTATCAACAATCCAAGTCCACGACGAGCAAATTAAATGTGAGTTGATACTGTTGGAACTCGCTTGAGCTAGCTTGTTTGATTTTCTTCACGCTGGGTCACTTCATTATGAAAAAAATATTTAATGTCCTCGTAAGAATAGTAACGTCTGAAGTAAGTCAATAAAGTTCCACGGCTCGTTTTGTTCAAAATCTAAAAACGTTCCTGGTCAAAGTTGGTAGTTTTCCTATTAATAGGCGTTAATCATTAAATTTGCTACGCCAAAATCACACTGTCTGTAGCTGCACAACAATTATCTCTTTCCGTCTCTCGTATAGCCACTTTTATAGGTTTAACGCAATTCTCCAGAACATTGACCAAAGTTTGCTTGTAACAATACTGCCAATTACATACATACCTAGCTCACTTTTGAATCTTACACAGAAAACGTTCTACAAATTTTAAGAACAGGTGGTACATGCGCAACTCACAGTCAGGAACATACGTCACATGCAAAAATAAAACTATACAGAAGCAAGTGTTGGCACTAAAATAAATGTATAACAGTACATTTGTAACATAGCATAGAGAAATATATCAATTTTTGAAATTTAGGAAGTTGGTTTGGGTGTATAAACAATAATGTATATGAGGGTACACAGTATTACGATCTACACTAAATTTGAAATACCGTATATATAACAAGTTGTTTTTGATAAATGTGTAAACATAAAATATTTTCAGTGTTATTTTTCATAAAGTTAGGTTAATATATTCAACTTTGCAAACACACACGAAATACTTGTTGAATAACTGTCTGTTCTCTTCTGTTTGTGATAAGCATTAACTAGAAGAGCTGTTTCTCTTGTTTGTTTGTTTGTTTTTGGAATTTTGCACAAACCTACTCAAGGGCTATCTGTGCAAGCCGTCCCTAATTTAGCAGTGCAAGATTAGAGGGAAGGCAGCTAGTCATCACATCCAACCGCCAACTCTTGGGCTACTCTTTTACCAACGAATAATGGGATTGACCGTCACATTATAACGCCCCACGGCTGGAAGGGCGAGCATGTTTGGCGCGACGCATGTTAGTCTCTCGTACTAACTCATACACTTTAAGAACAGCTGTTTTAACCTTAACATAAATGATGCAGAAAATTCTTTTGCTTCACCAGTCTAAACACTTTGTTACAACAATGACCATTTTCGGTTGGCGATTCCATGGTTTGGGCAACATTGGGAAATATTTTATAACATTTTTATTAAGTGGTGGTACCTTAATATATAAATTGAGTTCAAAGTTGTCATTTGGCCTTGTTCGATCGAAGTTGAGTCAAATTTCTATTTTTCAGCCTAATTTCGTTTTGGCTTCAATACAGGTTTATTCAGCCTTCAGAAACGGGCTTGCTTGGCCTCGAAAAGTTTGCTTCCTCTCTCCACTTCGATATGGACTTCCTCTTTCTGGGCTTCGATGCAGGCTTGTTCAAGCTCAATTTGTTGGAGTTTTAATTGGATTTATAACGTATCTTTGTCACTGAACTCTGGTTGACTAGTAAGACATTATTCTCCTAATGTTTCACCAAACAAGAAAGTATCATCAACTAATATTTTAACTACACACTTTGAAGTTCATTTTTCTCATTGATTTTTTAACCTGTAATTCTAGAATTTTGGAAATTTGAAGCAATTCACTTTTCTTATATATATCTAGTTTTTTGAGGGTCTGATTTAAGAAAACCTTGATAATCAGAAAACATGATCAACTCTTGTTAACACTGATAAATATAAATGAAATTAAGATTTGAATTTTAATTTATTTCAATTTTTTTTTCTTATTCAAATCTCGGACACGAGCCTTTTATTTATTATGTTAGGTGTTATAATTTTTGTCAGATGAGTCCTAGTACCTCAGCGGTATGTCTGCGGACTTAAAACACTACAAACCAAGTTTCGATACTCGTGGTGGGCAAAGCACAGATAGCCCATTGTGTAGCTTTGTGCTTAATTCAAAACAATAGACGAGTTTTTGATTTACTCTGCTACGTACGTTATGTATTAGTATTTCAAATAATTTGAAATTTCAATTAAGCAGTTAACTCAATGTTAATGTGAATTAAATTTATATTATTTGCCAACAAGTTTGATAAATATATTTTTTTGAACTGAAATATATTTTAACATAGAAATAACAAAAAACAATACAAATTATAATGGCAGTTATTACCAATAGTTATAAAAGATAATAGTTTATATACAACAGTTTTACAAAGTTACAGACAATAGTAAGACTTATATCTTGTCTATAACTGAATATTTTATCAACAATCCAAGTCCACGACGAGCAAATTAAATGTGAGTTGATACTGTTGGAACTCGCTTGAGCTAGCTTGTTTGATTTTCTTCACGCTGGGTCACTTCATTATGAAAAAAATATTTAATGTCCTCGTAAGAATAGTAACGTCTGAAGTAAGTCAATAAAGTTCCACGGCTCGTTTTGTTCAAAATCTAAAACGTTCCTGGTCAAAGTCGGTAGTTTTCCTATTAATAGGCGTTAATCATTAAATTTGCTACGCCAAAATCACACTGTCTGTAGCTGCACAACAATTATCTCTTTCCGTCTCTCGTATAGCCACTTTTATAGGTTTAACGCAATTCTCCAGAACATTGACCAAAGTTTGCTTGTAACAATACTGCCAATTACATACATACCTAGCTCACTTTTGAATCTTACACAGAAAACGTTCTACAAATTTTAAGAACAGGTGGTACATGCGCAACTCACAGTCAGGAACATACGTCACATGCAAAAATAAAACTATACAGAAGCAAGTGTTGGCACTAAAATAAATGTATAACAGTACATTTGTAACATAGCATAGAGAAATATATCAATTTTGAAATTTAGGAAGTTGGTTTGGGTGTATAAACAATAATGTATATGAGGGTACACAGTATTACGATCTACACTAAATTTGAAATACCGTATATATAACAAGTTGTTTTTGATAAATGTGTAAACATAAAATATTTTCAGTGTTATTTTTCATAAAGTTAGGTTAATATATTCAACTTTGCAAACACACACGAAATACTTGTTGAATAACTGTCTGTTCTCTTCTGTTTGTGATAAGCATTAACTAGAAGAGCTGTTTCTCTTGTTTGTTTGTTTGTTTTGGAATTTTGCACAAACCTACTCAAGGGCTATCTGTGCAAGCCGTCCCTAATTTAGCAGTGCAAGATTAGAGGGAAGGCAGCTAGTCATCACATCCAACCGCCAACTCTTGGGCTACTCTTTTACCAACGAATAATGGGATTGACCGTCACATTATAACGCCCCACGGCTGGAAGGGCGAGCATGTTTGGCGCGACGCATGTTAGTCTCTCGTACTAACTCATACACTTTAAGAACAGCTGTTTTAACCTTAACATAAATGATGCAGAAAATTCTTTTGCTTCACCAGTCTAAACACTTTGTTACAACAATGACCATTTTCGGTTGGCGATTCCATGGTTTGGGCAACATTGGGAAATATTTTATAACATTTTTATTAAGTGGTGGTACCTTAATATATAAATTGAGTTCAAAGTTGTCATTTGGCCTTGTTCGATCGAAGTTGAGTCAAATTTCTATTTTTCAGCCTAATTTCGTTTTGGCTTCAATACAGGTTTATTCAGCCTTCAGAAACGGGCTTGCTTGGCCTCGAAAAGTTTGCTTCCTCTCTCCACTTCGATATGGACTTCCTCTTTCTGGGCTTCGATGCAGGCTTGTTCAAGCTCAATTTGTTGGAGTTTTAATTGGATTTATAACGTATCTTTGTCACTGAACTCTGGTTGACTAGTAAGACATTATTCTCCTAATGTTTCACCAAACAAGAAAGTATCATCAACTAATATTTTAACTACACACTTTGAAGTTCATTTTTCTCATTGATTTTTTAACCTGTAATTCTAGAATTTTGGAAATTTGAAGCAATTCACTTTTCTTATATATATCTAGTTTTTTGAGGGTCTGATTTAAGAAAACCTTGATAATCAGAAAACATGATCAACTCTTGTTAACACTGATAAATATAAATGAAATTAAGATTTGAATTTTAATTTATTTCAATTTTTTTTTCTTATTCAAATCTCGGACACGAGCCTTTTATTTATTATGTTAGGTGTTATAATTTTTGTCAGATGAGTCCTAGTACCTCAGCGGTATGTCTGCGGACTTAAAACACTACAAACCAAGTTTCGATACTCGTGGTGGGCAAAGCACAGATAGCCCATTGTGTAGCTTTGTGCTTAATTCAAAACAATAGACGAGTTTTTGATTTACTCTGCTACGTACGTTATGTATTAGTATTTCAAATAATTTGAAATTTCAATTAAGCAGTTAACTCAATGTTAATGTGAATTAAATTTATATTATTTGCCAACAAGTTTGATAAATATATTTTTTTGAACTGAAATATATTTTAACATAGAAATAACAAAAAACAATACAAATTATAATGGCAGTTATTACCAATAGTTATAAAAGATAATAGTTTATATACAACAGTTTTACAAAGTTACAGACAATAGTAAGACTTATATCTTGTCTATAACTGAATATTTTATCAACAATCCAAGTCCACGACGAGCAAATTAAATGTGAGTTGATACTGTTGGAACTCGCTTGAGCTAGCTTGTTTGATTTTCTTCACGCTGGGTCACTTCATTATGAAAAAATATTTAATGTCCTCGTAAGAATAGTAACGTCTGAAGTAAGTCAATAAAGTTCCACGGCTCGTTTTGTTCAAAATCTAAAACGTTCCTGGTCAAAGTCGGTAGTTTTCCTATTAATAGGCGTTAATCATTAAATTTGCTACGCCAAAATCACACTGTCTGTAGCTGCACAACAATTATCTCTTTCCGTCTCTCGTATAGCCACTTTTATAGGTTTAACGCAATTCTCCAGAACATTGACCAAAGTTTGCTTGTAACAATACTGCCAATTACATACATACCTAGCTCACTTTTGAATCTTACACAGAAAACGTTCTACAAATTTTAAGAACAGGTGGTACATGCGCAACTCACAGTCAGGAACATACGTCACATGCAAAAATAAAACTATACAGAAGCAAGTGTTGGCACTAAAATAAATGTATAACAGTACATTTGTAACATAGCATAGAGAAATATATCAATTTTGAAATTTAGGAAGTTGGTTTGGGTGTATAAACAATAATGTATATGAGGGTACACAGTATTACGATCTACACTAAATTTGAAATACCGTATATATAACAAGTTGTTTTTGATAAATGTGTAAACATAAAATATTTTCAGTGTTATTTTTCATAAAGTTAGGTTAATATATTCAACTTTGCAAACACACACGAAATACTTGTTGAATAACTGTCTGTTCTCTTCTGTTTGTGATAAGCATTAACTAGAAGAGCTGTTTCTCTTGTTTGTTTGTTTGTTTTGGAATTTTGCACAAACCTACTCAAGGGCTATCTGTGCAAGCCGTCCCTAATTTAGCAGTGCAAGATTAGAGGGAAGGCAGCTAGTCATCACATCCAACCGCCAACTCTTGGGCTACTCTTTTACCAACGAATAATGGGATTGACCGTCACATTATAACGCCCCACGGCTGGAAGGGCGAGCATGTTTGGCGCGACGCATGTTAGTCTCTCGTACTAACTCATACACTTTAAGAACAGCTGTTTTAACCTTAACATAAATGATGCAGAAAATTCTTTTGCTTCACCAGTCTAAACACTTTGTTACAACAATGACCATTTTCGGTTGGCGATTCCATGGTTTGGGCAACATTGGGAAATATTTTATAACATTTTTATTAAGTGGTGGTACCTTAATATATAAATTGAGTTCAAAGTTGTCATTTGGCCTTGTTCGATCGAAGTTGAGTCAAATTTCTATTTTTCAGCCTAATTTCGTTTTGGCTTCAATACAGGTTTATTCAGCCTTCAGAAACGGGCTTGCTTGGCCTCGAAAAGTTTGCTTCCTCTCTCCACTTCGATATGGACTTCCTCTTTCTGGGCTTCGATGCAGGCTTGTTCAAGCTCAATTTGTTGGAGTTTTAATTGGATTTATAACGTATCTTTGTCACTGAACTCTGGTTGACTAGTAAGACATTATTCTCCTAATGTTTCACCAAACAAGAAAGTATCATCAACTAATATTTTAACTACACACTTTGAAGTTCATTTTTCTCATTGATTTTTTAACCTGTAATTCTAGAATTTTGGAAATTTGAAGCAATTCACTTTTCTTATATATATCTAGTTTTTTGAGGGTCTGATTTAAGAAAACCTTGATAATCAGAAAACATGATCAACTCTTGTTAACACTGATAAATATAAATGAAATTAAGATTTGAATTTTAATTTATTTCAATTTTTTTCTTATTCAAATCTCGGACACGAGCCTTTTATTTATTATGTTAGGTGTTATAATTTTTGTCAGATGAGTCCTAGTACCTCAGCGGTATGTCTGCGGACTTAAAACACTACAAACCAAGTTTCGATACTCGTGGTGGGCAAAGCACAGATAGCCCATTGTGTAGCTTTGTGCTTAATTCAAAACAATAGACGAGTTTTTGATTTACTCTGCTACGTACGTTATGTATTAGTATTTCAAATAATTTGA
This sequence comes from Tachypleus tridentatus, assembly GCF_004210375.1. NCBI lineage: Eukaryota > Metazoa > Arthropoda > Merostomata > Xiphosura > Limulidae > Tachypleus > Tachypleus tridentatus. Next base: position 156,341,478 of record NC_134831.1, read on the forward strand.
AATTTCAATTAAGCAGTTAACTCAATGTTAATGTGAATTAAATTTATATTATTTGCCAACAAGTTTGATAAATATATTTTTTTGAACTGAAATATATTTTAACATAGAAATAACAAAAAACAATACAAATTATAATGGCAGTTATTACCAATAGTTATAAAAGATAATAGTTTATATACAACAGTTTTACAAAGTTACAGACAATAGTAAGACTTATATCTTGTCTATAACTGAATATTTTATCAACAATCCAAGTCCACGACGAGCAAATTAAATGTGAGTTGATACTGTTGGAACTCGCTTGAGCTAGCTTGTTTGATTTTCTTCACGCTGGGTCACTTCATTATGAAAAAATATTTAATGTCCTCGTAAGAATAGTAACGTCTGAAGTAAGTCAATAAAGTTCCACGGCTCGTTTTGTTCAAAATCTAAAACGTTCCTGGTCAAAGTCGGTAGTTTTCCTATTAATAGGCGTTAATCATTAAATTTGCTACGCCAAAATCACACTGTCTGTAGCTGCACAACAATTATCTCTTTCCGTCTCTCGTATAGCCACTTTTATAGGTTTAACGCAATTCTCCAGAACATTGACCAAAGTTTGCTTGTAACAATACTGCCAATTACATACATACCTAGCTCACTTTTGAATCTTACACAGAAAACGTTCTACAAATTTTAAGAACAGGTGGTACATGCGCAACTCACAGTCAGGAACATACGTCACATGCAAAAATAAAACTATACAGAAGCAAGTGTTGGCACTAAAATAAATGTATAACAGTACATTTGTAACATAGCATAGAGAAATATATCAATTTTGAAATTTAGGAAGTTGGTTTGGGTGTATAAACAATAATGTATATGAGGGTACACAGTATTACGATCTACACTAAATTTGAAATACCGTATATATAACAAGTTGTTTTTGATAAATGTGTAAACATAAAATATTTTCAGTGTTATTTTTCATAAAGTTAGGTTAATATATTCAACTTTGCAAACACACACGAAATACTTGTTGAATAACTGTCTGTTCTCTTCTGTTTGTGATAAGCATTAACTAGAAGAGCTGTTTCTCTTGTTTGTTTGTTTGTTTTGGAATTTTGCACAAACCTACTCAAGGGCTATCTGTGCAAGCCGTCCCTAATTTAGCAGTGCAAGATTAGAGGGAAGGCAGCTAGTCATCACATCCAACCGCCAACTCTTGGGCTACTCTTTTACCAACGAATAATGGGATTGACCGTCACATTATAACGCCCCACGGCTGGAAGGGCGAGCATGTTTGGCGCGACGCATGTTAGTCTCTCGTACTAACTCATACACTTTAAGAACAGCTGTTTTAACCTTAACATAAATGATGCAGAAAATTCTTTTGCTTCACCAGTCTAAACACTTTGTTACAACAATGACCATTTTCGGTTGGCGATTCCATGGTTTGGGCAACATTGGGAAATATTTTATAACATTTTTATTAAGTGGTGGTACCTTAATATATAAATTGAGTTCAAAGTTGTCATTTGGCCTTGTTCGATCGAAGTTGAGTCAAATTTCTATTTTTCAGCCTAATTTCGTTTTGGCTTCAATACAGGTTTATTCAGCCTTCAGAAACGGGCTTGCTTGGCCTCGAAAAGTTTGCTTCCTCTCTCCACTTCGATATGGACTTCCTCTTTCTGGGCTTCGATGCAGGCTTGTTCAAGCTCAATTTGTTGGAGTTTTAATTGGATTTATAACGTATCTTTGTCACTGAACTCTGGTTGACTAGTAAGACATTATTCTCCTAATGTTTCACCAAACAAGAAAGTATCATCAACTAATATTTTAACTACACACTTTGAAGTTCATTTTTCTCATTGATTTTTTAACCTGTAATTCTAGAATTTTGGAAATTTGAAGCAATTCACTTTTCTTATATATATCTAGTTTTTTGAGGGTCTGATTTAAGAAAACCTTGATAATCAGAAAACATGATCAACTCTTGTTAACACTGATAAATATAAATGAAATTAAGATTTGAATTTTAATTTATTTCAATTTTTTTTTCTTATTCAAATCTCGGACACGAGCCTTTTATTTATTATGTTAGGTGTTATAATTTTTGTCAGATGAGTCCTAGTACCTCAGCGGTATGTCTGCGGACTTAAAACACTACAAACCAAGTTTCGATACTCGTGGTGGGCAAAGCACAGATAGCCCATTGTGTAGCTTTGTGCTTAATTCAAAACAATAGACGAGTTTTTGATTTACTCTGCTACGTACGTTATGTATTAGTATTTCAAATAATTTGAAATTTCAATTAAGCAGTTAACTCAATGTTAATGTGAATTAAATTTATATTATTTGCCAACAAGTTTGATAAATATATTTTTTTGAACTGAAATATATTTTAACATAGAAATAACAAAAAACAATACAAATTATAATGGCAGTTATTACCAATAGTTATAAAAGATAATAGTTTATATACAACAGTTTTACAAAGTTACAGACAATAGTAAGACTTATATCTTGTCTATAACTGAATATTTTATCAACAATCCAAGTCCACGACGAGCAAATTAAATGTGAGTTGATACTGTTGGAACTCGCTTGAGCTAGCTTGTTTGATTTTCTTCACGCTGGGTCACTTCATTATGAAAAAATATTTAATGTCCTCGTAAGAATAGTAACGTCTGAAGTAAGTCAATAAAGTTCCACGGCTCGTTTTGTTCAAAATCTAAAACGTTCCTGGTCAAAGTCGGTAGTTTTCCTATTAATAGGCGTTAATCATTAAATTTGCTACGCCAAAATCACACTGTCTGTAGCTGCACAACAATTATCTCTTTCCGTCTCTCGTATAGCCACTTTTATAGGTTTAACGCAATTCTCCAGAACATTGACCAAAGTTTGCTTGTAACAATACTGCCAATTACATACATACCTAGCTCACTTTTGAATCTTACACAGAAAACGTTCTACAAATTTTAAGAACAGGTGGTACATGCGCAACTCACAGTCAGGAACATACGTCACATGCAAAAATAAAACTATACAGAAGCAAGTGTTGGCACTAAAATAAATGTATAACAGTACATTTGTAACATAGCATAGAGAAATATATCAATTTTGAAATTTAGGAAGTTGGTTTGGGTGTATAAACAATAATGTATATGAGGGTACACAGTATTACGATCTACACTAAATTTGAAATACCGTATATATAACAAGTTGTTTTTGATAAATGTGTAAACATAAAATATTTTCAGTGTTATTTTTCATAAAGTTAGGTTAATATATTCAACTTTGCAAACACACACGAAATACTTGTTGAATAACTGTCTGTTCTCTTCTGTTTGTGATAAGCATTAACTAGAAGAGCTGTTTCTCTTGTTTGTTTGTTTGTTTTGGAATTTTGCACAAACCTACTCAAGGGCTATCTGTGCAAGCCGTCCCTAATTTAGCAGTGCAAGATTAGAGGGAAGGCAGCTAGTCATCACATCCAACCGCCAACTCTTGGGCTACTCTTTTACCAACGAATAATGGGATTGACCGTCACATTATAACGCCCCACGGCTGGAAGGGCGAGCATGTTTGGCGCGACGCATGTTAGTCTCTCGTACTAACTCATACACTTTAAGAACAGCTGTTTTAACCTTAACATAAATGATGCAGAAAATTCTTTTGCTTCACCAGTCTAAACACTTTGTTACAACAATGACCATTTTCGGTTGGCGATTCCATGGTTTGGGCAACATTGGGAAATATTTTATAACATTTTTATTAAGTGGTGGTACCTTAATATATAAATTGAGTTCAAAGTTGTCATTTGGCCTTGTTCGATCGAAGTTGAGTCAAATTTCTATTTTTCAGCCTAATTTCGTTTTGGCTTCAATACAGGTTTATTCAGCCTTCAGAAACGGGCTTGCTTGGCCTCGAAAAGTTTGCTTCCTCTCTCCACTTCGATATGGACTTCCTCTTTCTGGGCTTCGATGCAGGCTTGTTCAAGCTCAATTTGTTGGAGTTTTAATTGGATTTATAACGTATCTTTGTCACTGAACTCTGGTTGACTAGTAAGACATTATTCTCCTAATGTTTCACCAAACAAGAAAGTATCATCAACTAATATTTTAACTACACACTTTGAAGTTCATTTTTCTCATTGATTTTTTAACCTGTAATTCTAGAATTTTGGAAATTTGAAGCAATTCACTTTTCTTATATATATCTAGTTTTTTGAGGGTCTGATTTAAGAAAACCTTGATAATCAGAAAACATGATCAACTCTTGTTAACACTGATAAATATAAATGAAATTAAGATTTGAATTTTAATTTATTTCAATTTTTTTTTCTTATTCAAATCTCGGACACGAGCCTTTTATTTATTATGTTAGGTGTTATAATTTTTGTCAGATGAGTCCTAGTACCTCAGCGGTATGTCTGCGGACTTAAAACACTACAAACCAAGTTTCGATACTCGTGGTGGGCAAAGCACAGATAGCCCATTGTGTAGCTTTGTGCTTAATTCAAAACAATAGACGAGTTTTTGATTTACTCTGCTACGTACGTTATGTATTAGTATTTCAAATAATTTGAAATTTCAATTAAGCAGTTAACTCAATGTTAATGTGAATTAAATTTATATTATTTGCCAACAAGTTTGATAAATATATTTTTTTGAACTGAAATATATTTTAACATAGAAATAACAAAAAACAATACAAATTATAATGGCAGTTATTACCAATAGTTATAAAAGATAATAGTTTATATACAACAGTTTTACAAAGTTACAGACAATAGTAAGACTTATATCTTGTCTATAACTGAATATTTTATCAACAATCCAAGTCCACGACGAGCAAATTAAATGTGAGTTGATACTGTTGGAACTCGCTTGAGCTAGCTTGTTTGATTTTCTTCACGCTGGGTCACTTCATTATGAAAAAAATATTTAATGTCCTCGTAAGAATAGTAACGTCTGAAGTAAGTCAATAAAGTTCCACGGCTCGTTTTGTTCAAAATCTAAAACGTTCCTGGTCAAAGTCGGTAGTTTTCCTATTAATAGGCGTTAATCATTAAATTTGCTACGCCAAAATCACACTGTCTGTAGCTGCACAACAATTATCTCTTTCCGTCTCTCGTATAGCCACTTTTATAGGTTTAACGCAATTCTCCAGAACATTGACCAAAGTTTGCTTGTAACAATACTGCCAATTACATACATACCTAGCTCACTTTTGAATCTTACACAGAAAACGTTCTACAAATTTTAAGAACAGGTGGTACATGCGCAACTCACAGTCAGGAACATACGTCACATGCAAAAATAAAACTATACAGAAGCAAGTGTTGGCACTAAAATAAATGTATAACAGTACATTTGTAACATAGCATAGAGAAATATATCAATTTTTGAAATTTAGGAAGTTGGTTTGGGTGTATAAACAATAATGTATATGAGGGTACACAGTATTACGATCTACACTAAATTTGAAATACCGTATATATAACAAGTTGTTTTTGATAAATGTGTAAACATAAAATATTTTCAGTGTTATTTTTCATAAAGTTAGGTTAATATATTCAACTTTGCAAACACACACGAAATACTTGTTGAATAACTGTCTGTTCTCTTCTGTTTGTGATAAGCATTAACTAGAAGAGCTGTTTCTCTTGTTTGTTTGTTTGTTTTTGGAATTTTGCACAAACCTACTCAAGGGCTATCTGTGCAAGCCGTCCCTAATTTAGCAGTGCAAGATTAGAGGGAAGGCAGCTAGTCATCACATCCAACCGCCAACTCTTGGGCTACTCTTTTACCAACGAATAATGGGATTGACCGTCACATTATAACGCCCCACGGCTGGAAGGGCGAGCATGTTTGGCGCGACGCATGTTAGTCTCTCGTACTAACTCATACACTTTAAGAACAGCTGTTTTAACCTTAACATAAATGATGCAGAAAATTCTTTTGCTTCACCAGTCTAAACACTTTGTTACAACAATGACCATTTTCGGTTGGCGATTCCATGGTTTGGGCAACATTGGGAAATATTTTATAACATTTTTATTAAGTGGTGGTACCTTAATATATAAATTGAGTTCAAAGTTGTCATTTGGCCTTGTTCGATCGAAGTTGAGTCAAATTTCTATTTTTCAGCCTAATTTCGTTTTGGCTTCAATACAGGTTTATTCAGCCTTCAGAAACGGGCTTGCTTGGCCTCGAAAAGTTTGCTTCCTCTCTCCACTTCGATATGGACTTCCTCTTTCTGGGCTTCGATGCAGGCTTGTTCAAGCTCAATTTGTTGGAGTTTTAATTGGATTTATAACGTATCTTTGTCACTGAACTCTGGTTGACTAGTAAGACATTATTCTCCTAATGTTTCACCAAACAAGAAAGTATCATCAACTAATATTTTAACTACACACTTTGAAGTTCATTTTCTCATTGATTTTTTAACCTGTAATTCTAGAATTTTGGAAATTTGAAGCAATTCACTTTTCTTATATATATCTAGTTTTTGAGGGTCTGATTTAAGAAAACCTTGATAATCAGAAAACATGATCAACTCTTGTTAACACTGATAAATATAAATGAAATTAAGATTTGAATTTTAATTTATTTCAATTTTTTTTTCTTATTCAAATCTCGGACACGAGCCTTTTATTTATTATGTTAGGTGTTATAATTTTTGTCAGATGAGTCCTAGTACCTCAGCGGTATGTCTGCGGACTTAAAACACTACAAACCAAGTTTCGATACTCGTGGTGGGCAAAGCACAGATAGCCCATTGTGTAGCTTTGTGCTTAATTCAAAACAATAGACGAGTTTTTGATTTACTCTGCTACGTACGTTATGTATTAGTATTTCAAATAATTTGAAATTTCAATTAAGCAGTTAACTCAATGTTAATGTGAATTAAATTTATATTATTTGCCAACAAGTTTGATAAATATATTTTTTTGAACTGAAATATATTTTAACATAGAAATAACAAAAAACAATACAAATTATAATGGCAGTTATTACCAATAGTTATAAAAGATAATAGTTTATATACAACAGTTTTACAAAGTTACAGACAATAGTAAGACTTATATCTTGTCTATAACTGAATATTTTATCAACAATCCAAGTCCACGACGAGCAAATTAAATGTGAGTTGATACTGTTGGAACTCGCTTGAGCTAGCTTGTTTGATTTTCTTCACGCTGGGTCACTTCATTATGAAAAAATATTTAATGTCCTCGTAAGAATAGTAACGTCTGAAGTAAGTCAATAAAGTTCCACGGCTCGTTTTGTTCAAAATCTAAAACGTTCCTGGTCAAAGTCGGTAGTTTTCCTATTAATAGGCGTTAATCATTAAATTTGCTACGCCAAAATCACACTGTCTGTAGCTGCACAACAATTATCTCTTTCCGTCTCTCGTATAGCCACTTTTATAGGTTTAACGCAATTCTCCAGAACATTGACCAAAGTTTGCTTGTAACAATACTGCCAATTACATACATACCTAGCTCACTTTTGAATCTTACACAGAAAACGTTCTACAAATTTTAAGAACAGGTGGTACATGCGCAACTCACAGTCAGGAACATACGTCACATGCAAAAATAAAACTATACAGAAGCAAGTGTTGGCACTAAAATAAATGTATAACAGTACATTTGTAACATAGCATAGAGAAATATATCAATTTTTGAAATTTAGGAAGTTGGTTTGGGTGTATAAACAATAATGTATATGAGGGTACACAGTATTACGATCTACACTAAATTTGAAATACCGTATATATAACAAGTTGTTTTTGATAAATGTGTAAACATAAAATATTTTCAGTGTTATTTTTCATAAAGTTAGGTTAATATATTCAACTTTGCAAACACACACGAAATACTTGTTGAATAACTGTCTGTTCTCTTCTGTTTGTGATAAGCATTAACTAGAAGAGCTGTTTCTCTTGTTTGTTTGTTTGTTTTTGGAATTTTGCACAAACCTACTCAAGGGCTATCTGTGCAAGCCGTCCCTAATTTAGCAGTGCAAGATTAGAGGGAAGGCAGCTAGTCATCACATCCAACCGCCAACTCTTGGGCTACTCTTTTACCAACGAATAATGGGATTGACCGTCACATTATAACGCCCCACGGCTGGAAGGGCGAGCATGTTTGGCGCGACGCATGTTAGTCTCTCGTACTAACTCATACACTTTAAGAACAGCTGTTTTAACCTTAACATAAATGATGCAGAAAATTCTTTTGCTTCACCAGTCTAAACACTTTGTTACAACAATGACCATTTTCGGTTGGCGATTCCATGGTTTGGGCAACATTGGGAAATATTTTATAACATTTTTATTAAGTGGTGGTACCTTAATATATAAATTGAGTTCAAAGTTGTCATTTGGCCTTGTTCGATCGAAGTTGAGTCAAATTTCTATTTTTCAGCCTAATTTCGTTTTGGCTTCAATACAGGTTTATTCAGCCTTCAGAAACGGGCTTGCTTGGCCTCGAAAAGTTTGCTTCCTCTCTCCACTTCGATATGGACTTCCTCTTTCTGGGCTTCGATGCAGGCTTGTTCAAGCTCAATTTGTTGGAGTTTTAATTGGATTTATAACGTATCTTTGTCACTGAACTCTGGTTGACTAGTAAGACATTATTCTCCTAATGTTTCACCAAACAAGAAAGTATCATCAACTAATATTTTAACTACACACTTTGAAGTTCATTTTTCTCATTGATTTTTTAACCTGTAATTCTAGAATTTTGGAAATTTGAAGCAATTCACTTTTCTTATATATATCTAGTTTTTTGAGGGTCTGATTTAAGAAAACCTTGATAATCAGAAAACATGATCAACTCTTGTTAACACTGATAAATATAAATGAAATTAAGATTTGAATTTTAATTTATTTCAATTTTTTTTTCTTATTCAAATCTCGGACACGAGCCTTTTATTTATTATGTTAGGTGTTATAATTTTTGTCAGATGAGTCCTAGTACCTCAGCGGTATGTCTGCGGACTTAAAACACTACAAACCAAGTTTCGATACTCGTGGTGGGCAAAGCACAGATAGCCCATTGTGTAGCTTTGTGCTTAATTCAAAACAATAGACGAGTTTTTGATTTACTCTGCTACGTACGTTATGTATTAGTATTTCAAATAATTTGAAATTTCAATTAAGCAGTTAACTCAATGTTAATGTGAATTAAATTTATATTATTTGCCAACAAGTTTGATAAATATATTTTTTTGAACTGAAATATATTTTAACATAGAAATAACAAAAAACAATACAAATTATAATGGCTGTTATTACCAATAGTTATTACAAATGATAGTTTATAGACAAGAGTTTTAGAAAGTTACAGACAATAGTAAGACTTGTATCTTGTCTATAACTGAATATTTTATCAACAATCCAAGTCCACGACGAGCAAATTAAATGTTGATATTGTTGGAACTCGCTTGAGCTAGCTTGTTTAGTTTTCTTCACGCTGGGTCATTTCTTTATGAAAAATTATTTAATGTCCTCGTAAAAATAGTAACGTCTGAAGTAAATCAATAAAGTTCCACGGCTCGTTTTGTTCAAAATCTAAAAAGGTTCCTGGTCAAAGTCGGTAGTTTTCCTATTAATAGGCGTTAATCATTAAATTTGCTACGCCAAAATCACACTGTCTGTAGCTGCACAACAATTATCTCTTTCCGTCTCTCGTTTAGCCACTTTTTATAAGAATAACGCAATTCTCCAGAACATTCACCAAAGTTTGCATGTAACAATACTGCCAATTACATACATATCTAGCTCACTGTTGAATCTTACACAGAAAACGTTCTACAAATTTTAAGAACAGGTGGTACATGCGCAACTCACAGTCAAGAAGATACGTCACATGCAAAAATAAAACTATACAGAAGCAAGTGTTGGCACTAAAATAAATGTATAACAGTACATTTGTAACATAGCATAGAGAAATATATGAATTTTTGAAGCTTAGGAAGTTGGTTTGGGTGTATAAACAATAATGTATATGAGGGTACACGGTATTACGATCTACACTAAATTTCAAATACCGTATTTATAACAAGTTGTTTTTGATAAATGTGTAAACATAAAATATTTTCTATGTTATTTTTCATAAAGTTGGGTTAATATATTCAACTTTGCAAACACACACGAAATACTTGCTGAATAACTGTCTTTTCTCTTCTGTTTGTGATAAGCATTAACTTTAAGAGCTGTTTCTCTTGTTTGTTTGTTTGTTTTTGGAATTTTGCACAAACCTACTCAAGGGCTATCTGTGCAAGCCGTCCCTAATTTAGCAGTGCAAGACTAGAGGGAAGGCAGCTAGTCATCACCACCCACCGCCAACTCTTGGGCTACTCTTTTACCAACGAATGATGGGATTGACCGTCACATTATAATGCCCCACGGCTGGAAGGGCGAGCATGTTTGGCGCGACGCATGTTAGTCTCTCGTACTAACTCATATACTTTAAGAACAGCTGTTTTAACCTGAATATAAATGATGCAGAAAATTATTTTGCTTCACCAGTCTAAACACTTTGTTACAATAATGACCATTTTCGGTTGGCCATTCCAATGGTTTGGGCAACATTTAGGAAATATTTTACAACATTTTTATTAAATGGTGGTACCTTAATATATAAATTGAGTTCAAAGATGTTATTTGGCCTTGTTCGATCGAAGTTGAGTCAAATTTCTATTTTTCAGCCTAATTTCGTTTTGGCTTCAATACAGGTTTATTCAGCCTTCAGAAACGGGCTTGCATGGCCTCGATAAGTTTTCTTCCTCTCTCCGCTTCGACATCGGCTTTTGCTTTGTGACCTTCGATGCAGGCTTGTTCAAGCTCAATTTGTTTGAGTTTTAATTGGATTTATAACTTACCTTTGTCGCTCAATTCCGGTTGGCTGGTGAGACACTAGAGTATTCTCCTAATGTTTCACCAAACAAGAAATTATCATTAACTCATATTTTAACTACACATTTTAAAGTTCATTTTTCTCATTGGTTTTTTAACCTGTAATTCTAGAATTTTGGAAATTTGAAGCAATTCACTTTTCTTATATATATTTAGTTTTTTGAGGGTGTGATTCAAGAAAACCTTCATAATAACACATGATCAACTCTTGTTGGCACTGATAAATATAAATTTAGATTTTAATTTTAATTTATTTCAATTTTTTTCTTATTCAAATCTCGGACACGAGCCTTTTATTTATTATGTTAGGTGTTATAATTTTTGTCAGATGAGTTTGTACCCTAGTCTCTCAGCGGTATGTCTGCGGACTTAAAACACTACAAATGAAGTTTCGATACCCGTGGTGGGCAAAGCACAGATAGCCCATTGTGTAGCTTTGTGCTTAATTCAAAACAACAGACGAATTTTTGATTTACTATTTACGATCTACACTAAATTTCAAATACCGTATTTATAACAAGTTGTTTTTGATAAATGTGTAAACATAAAATATTTTCAGTGTTATTTTTCATAAAGTTAGGTTAATATATTCAACTTTGCAAGCACACACGAAATACTTGCTGAATAACTGTCTGTTCTCTTCTGTTTGTGATAAGCATCAACTTGAAGAGCTGTTTCTCTTGTTTGTTTGTTTGTTTTTGGAATTTTGCACAAAGCTACTCAAGGGCTATCTGTGCTCGTTGTCCCTAATTTGAAGTGTAAGACTAGAGGGAAGGCAGCTTGTCAACTCTTGGGCTACTCTTTTACCAACGAATAGTGGGATTGACCGTCATATTATAACGCCCCCACGGCTGGGAGGGCGAGTACGTTTGACGCGACGTGGATGCGAACCTGCGAATCTCAGATTACGAGTCGCATGCCTTAACGCGCTTCGCCATGTCGGGCCCAGCTGGTTCTAACATTTTTATCCTAGAATGAAATGTAAAGGTTTGTTTCACATATGTGTAGCTGTGAATAAAGATAAAACGTTTTCAGTCGAGAACTTCAGAAACACTTGTTCGTGATGTACGATTACTGATGTTTCGTCATCGCTCATCCAATAAGAAAGCTTCAATCTTGGTAAGATAACATAAAAAATATATCATACTATTTTTTGCAGAATGTTCAGGCTCAGAATTATTTCTAAGCTCTTCTCGTAAAAAAACAGTATAGATTTATTTGTAGCTTAATTATTTCATGTTCTCTAACGAATGCATTGTTATAAATATCCTTTCATATTCTTATTACCTTTAACTTGCTTATAAAATCTTTGCTTGTATTGTTAGAATGATCATTCACTTGTTTCTCAAAGTCCTTGCGTATTTTTTAATTTCTTCTTACCAAAATGTTTAGCCTTTAGATAGTTCTGAAAATATTTCAACCTATATATATTGCTTGTATTTAAAGTGCTTATACCTGATTCTCTTAATCGTGCCTTTAGGAAGCCAACCGTTTTTCATCATCCATGTCTTGGAACACGCACATCTTGAATTTATTCAAAACAAATATCATATTTGTTTCACCTCACCTTCTAATTTTTTGTATAAATTAACCTATGATTAATTTTTTTCTCATATGTAAAAATAAGTTTCTGAAAATAAGGAGTGAAAATTGTATTTATTATTTCATATATAAAATGTAGAAAACATCAAACTTATCATGCAATGATTCCTCTTCTCAATTTTTTCCGTGCTTCAATCTTGAAGCCATATCTTCATTAGTGGTAAACAATAAATGTAAAATAGCATCCTTCAAGATGTATCTAGCCCGAGATGGCCAGGTGGGTTAAGACGTTCGACTCGTAATCTGACGGTCGCGGGTTCGGATACCGGTCGCACCAAACATACTCGCCCTTTCTCATCTCAGCCATGGAAGCGTTATAATGTGACAGTCAGTCCCACTATTCGTTGGCAAAAGAGTAGCCCAAGCGTTATCGGTGGGTGGTGATGACAAGCTGCCTTCCCTCTAGTCTTACACTGCTAAATTAGGGACGGCTAGCACAGATAGCCCTCGAGTAGCTTTGTGGGAAATTCAAAAAACAACAAGTTGTATTTTTGTGTGATGAACCACGATTCACTTCAATAAATCGTTCTCACTCACTATTTGACTCTATACAATCTGTTTCAAGCCAGTGTTCTATAATTATAAAGTCAACACTGATATCGTTACAAAATTTGTAATTGGTATGATGTACTTTTTAGGTGGTCCATATCAATTTTATTTTAAATTTCTACGCTTGAAACGTCATATCATTTATATTATCAATGTTCTCGAAGTCTAACAAAACTCATTGAATTTCTGTTATTTCATAATATTCCAGCTCACCTAAAGTATTGAATTCGTCAATTGTTTTCTTAACTCCCCTAATCTAAGATTAACCTTCAAACTATCGTGTTTATCTTTTATTCCGGTAAACTAATTTTGAAAACATAAATTTTATGCCATAAATTTCATATCTTCAGTCTTGTCTTGCCCCATTTATACTAAAACTTTGCTTATTTATAGTTTTAACAAGCTTCCTCACAACTATATACGTTTAGTTTAACCTATTTTGATTATTATTCCATAGGTCCTGTTGCTCTAAGCATATTCCTCTATAATCTTTCATTGAAGCCTGCTAAGTCACTTATTTCTGCATCCAAACAGAGAGAGCACTTCCGAAAGTGTCACAAGTCTATTTATATCCCAAAATCTCTTAAAAAGTTCTTTATACATCTAAACAGTTGTTTTGATCTACAATTTTCGACATCATTTGCTTGTACATACACTTGAAAAAAAGATACTTTTTTGTGCCAACAAGTAATCTGTAAACACGCTCTGCGAAGCCCTATACTCTAGAACCTGGCGCGCAGAACAAGTCATGCTCTTTCTACGCTCGTTACCAGGAATAATGTAAAAACCTTTGATAAATCTGTGTACATCTATTGCTTATCTCGCTCCTGTTCGCAAGCAGCTAAAGTTACAAATGTGTTAACACATAGTATATGAGCACTGAATATTTTCATCTCTATGAATTTAATATTTTTACCATTTGTAAACTTCATTCCCATTCCCATCCTTTCCCAAAACAACCTTCACAATAACTATATCCAGTTCCTGTCTTGTAGCAAGTTTGTAGAACAGTTTCCTGACATGTATCAGGAAATCATTTCCTGACTGATAAAAAGAGTAGAAGTTTCCCTTTTCTGAAGTTTCTCAGGTGTATAGCCCTCTACCCCCAGTAGCACAGCGGTATGTCTGCAGACTCACACCACTATATACTCTCAGTAGGCAGAACATTTTGAACTTTCTCATTAATTTCAAAAAAAAGCCTACTGTTTTTAGATAATAGTTAAAAAATCCAAAAGTGATTAAATATTAAGGGATTAAACAAAAATAATTATCACAAGTGTTACCTGAGCAAGAGGGAAAATTTATTTATCTTGAGCATTAAATTTTTTTTTTCCTTTTTATAGATGCCAATAATTTATTTATTAGCAAGGCATTTGAGTTATCAATCAGCAAATTATATATACAATTGTAATAAATGAAATGATTTAAGTGGGATACTTGCTTATACTATCCCACTTACTTAATAGGTAATTTTAGTGTTAGATTAATCTACAAACCGTCTATTTTCTTGATTTTATTTAAACATAGCATTTTTGTGTGGGTATATTGGAAACAGAGAGTAATAACTTGTAATCTTCAACCTTATTATGGTTAGAAGCACTGAAATTGTAGTTGAGGTAAAATTTATAGGATGCGAAGGATGGCTGAATTGAGTTGCGTTTGAAAATTGTTGGCTTGATCGTGACTTTGGTATGCCGTGGCTGCAGTGCTTGCTTACTTAAGGATAAGTTGAAGACAACTTTGAGACAAACTTGCTACAAGACAGGAACTGGATATAGTTATTGTGAAGGTTGTTTTGGGAAAGGATGGGAATGGGAATGAAGCTTACAAATGGTAAAAATATCAAATTCGTAGAGATGAAAATATTCAGTGCTCATATACTATGTGGAAAACTCGACTCCAACCTGGTACGCTACTAAAGTTTTGAAACCTGTCCTCTAATTTATCACGGTATCACTGTTTGTGTTCATTCCTTTACTTTGGAAGGAAGAAATGTTATGTGATTGTAAATCTATTTAGTATCACTGTTGATTCTTGTATGATCAGGTGAATTGCACATTTTATGAAGTTAGTAAATAAAAACAACAAATTTATGGCAATGTGATATGAAAATCATGTACACCAATAATTATGCCATAAAACAATAATGTCCTCGTTTGTTTGTTTGGAATGTTGTGCAAATCTAGTCTATCTGCGCTAGCCGCCCCTAATGTAGCAGTGAAAGCCTACAGTGAAAGCCTAGAGAGAAGGCAGCTAGTCATTACCTCCCACCAACAACTCTTGTGCTACTCTTTTACAAACGAATAGTCGGATTGACCGTCACATTATAATGCCCCCACGGTTGAAAGAGCAAGCGTGTTTGGTTTCACGGGGACTCCAACCTGTGATCTACAGATTAGAGTCGAGCACTCTAGCTACTGCCTTGGTCACATTGAACTTTTTTCTCTGTAGTTGTAATCTTTGTTCAAACTTCAATAATTAGCAACTGGACATTTCGATTACAAGCTATAAATCAAGAAAAAAACATTAATTAAGCACAAAGACGCTGAAAGTGAATAATCCTAGTTATTTTGATTTTGTTGTAATATAATTTAAACCAGAAGCATAATTTTGTGGACACCGTCTATAAATCGTTCCTGTGCTCTCCTCCACATTGTTTGCATGCTGTTTTATAGACATATTTTGAAGATTTGGTTTATGGAGGTACCGTCATCTATGAATTTATTCAACTTTAAATTATGTGAAATATACTAAATGCGCAATAACAGGGAGTGGAGGGATTGTGAATCCACCACTAGCTTGCCACTTGTTCCAAACTATCATCTAACGTAGTTTGTTTAGGATCGGACCAGCGATCTAAAACCAGTTAGATAACGGACAAACAGACAGACACACATATTTATTTGTGTTTTATATATGTTTAGGAGATATGTGAACGTGTTTATATAAATATTACTTGCAGCTTTTGAGATTCATAAGTTATTTTTTTACTTCTTTCTTCAAATTCATTATGAAATACCGAAATAATTGTGTAAATAATACAAAATACTTGTTAGACGCCAGCAACGTAATCGCTTGATCTAACTGATTTTCTGGATAATCATATATTTTGTTATTTTCCAGTGCACATTGAATAAATAACAGTCTAAACATATACATTCGGGTAACTTGAGAAAATGGATATTCGACCATATTTATCAGTCGGAAGCTGTTTCCTGATATATTCCTGTCTTGGTACAGTATTAACGTTTGGAAACCTCACCCCTTATTTAACTTCATACCTAAGACAACGAACTGACATAAACACAACATACGAAGATACTAGCTGGATATTTTATGCATATTACTGTTCGTGTTCCTTTCTTTACTTTGGAGGGAAGATAAGTCATGTAATTGGACGTCGATGGAGCATTATTATTGGTTCTTGTACGATCAGGTAAGATGATGATTTTATCACGTTAGTAATTAAAAACATCGAAATAATGGCAGTGTGTAATGAAAATCATGTATATGAATAATTATGACGTAAAATGATAATGTTCTTGTAGCAAAATAAGTAAAGAAACTGACATTTATGTTTGCAAAGTTTAACTACAATCGAGAAGTTCGTTAACTTTTTCGTAGCGAAAAACATACTTGTAGCTTTCATCGCCAGTCTATCAATAAACAATCAAGTTCCAAAGAAACGATGTGGAAAACATCTTTGAAATTTTCACTAGGAAGAAAAGTTTGACGAAATCTCTGTACTGTGATAACAATATTGCCCAACCAAAGAAAACAAAAACATTTTGGTGCGAGCACTGATTTAGAAACATTTAAAAACCCCAATGTTTGATTGCATTATTTTCGCACATACAAGATTGCTGGACAAAACAAAATCCGCTTGTCGTGATTATCGTTTAACTTAGAAGCAAAATGTGTAAACTACTAAAGAATACCCACATATTATGTCATAATGAACCTTCGAAACACGGTAGAGTTAAAAATTTATCAAAAACGAAACTTAAGTTAAATATCTTACTTGGTCTGTATTCAGTTTAAAACAGTTACCGAACTCATTAAGTAAAGCATCTGCCCTATATAGATTTCCATCGGCCAAAAGTGAGGCATATCTTTATGCTTGCAGATTTTTTTTTTCTCATGCAATGTTGAATATAAAGATAAATAATAATTATTAATAATCGAATTTTTACGAGCTGCATAATATTTAATCAAAGTTTTATTTTAATTTTCATAATACTCATGTGAAACATTTCTGTCAATAAACTCCGACGCTCATACTATGTATTCTTCAAAGAATTTAATTAAACTTGTAACTGAGGTATATCTGGATCCTTAAAGTTTTATATAAAACGTTTGCTCATTTGTAATATTTATTTGTTAGTTTTGGCATAACTGTGACGTACTGGAGTATACAACATAGTTTAGCAGCTACAGTTATCTCTTATGGAGTGGTTTATTCTTTTGGATATATCTTTTGCTACGCTCCCGTCTTAGTTACTCCTATAGAGGTAAGGACAATCCGATATTGAACACTTATTAATTAACCTAATATAAATAACAAAATATAAATGCAGTTTATCAGCTTAACGTTTATTTCCTATTTTCAGTTGCAAAATTGTCAAATATTCACAATTGTTGTTCCTACTTATCTCATGATATTATTATTAGCGACAGCGATATTATGTTTTGTCTGTTTGTTTTTTGAATTTCGCACAAAGCTACTCGAGAGCTATCTGTGCTAACCATCCCTAATTTAGCAGTGTAAGACTAGAGGGAAGGCAGCTAGTCATCACCACCCACCGCCAACTCTTGGGCTACTCTTTTACCAACGAATATTGGGATTGACCGTCACATTATAACGCCCCCACGGCTGGGAGGGCGAGTATGTTTGGTGCAACCGGGATTCGAACCCGCGACTCTCGGATTACGAGTCGAACGCCTTAACACACTTGGCCATGCCAGGCCTATGTTTTGTCTAAATATATCGTTTAGTTTTTGATGAATTCAGACTTATTAAAAATATGTTTGTTCATATCAATTGATAACCACCTGAGAGTAGATCTTACATTTTACTTGGAATAATCGATACATCCAAATTTATACTAACAATAGTTTTATTGTAGTGTATGATATCATCAATATTAAACCTAAATTTGTTCTTAAAATAGTCATCATATCCTGTAGGTGAGCTCCAAATAACGTTAAAGTGAACGTTTTTGATGAATGCTGTAAATGTTGTCCTGAGTATCATGGTATTACTGTTGGTTGATTTTGATCGTCAGTTATCAGAACTTTGGAGCGGTGAAACATTTTACTGACATTGTCATCAAGAGTAAATTCAATGAATTTCAAAAACTGTTAAATGCGATTTATTTTATCACGAAACATAGAATAATTACTTACAATCCCGTAAGCAGAATTAAAAGATATATTTAACCTTAAGTTTTTGAGCATTCAGAAATTTTGCAAAAATATCATGTTCCTTTATGACATACAATTATTTAAAAAGTAGCACTTTAGTAGTTAGTTTCCGGACTGTCAAACCGATGGTTAACAGTTTTGCGTTTCATTACCGAAAAATAATTGGTGCTCTGTACCTTGTGGCAGTGGGTATCTTATAATATCGATGAAAAATATCTCACTATCTGAACTGTTCAAGAGTTGTCGGTTGTTTCTGTTCTCTAACTGTTTTCCTTCTAGACCATCAGTTCCAAGTTATGGAGGACTAATGCAAATGGACTTTGTGAACATTTCTTCGAATATATGAAAGAAAAAAACATAAAGAATTACATTGTCGAATATAAGGTAAAGTAGCCAGTAATAAAAAACTACATTCTTATTCACACTTAACTTTAAATTTTCTGTTTGGTTGTGTGTTATTAACACACTTCTTTTACGTAAGTTTGTAAGTAATAAATGTACGATCCTGTGTCTTCTATGATAATATAGTATGAATTCAGTACGTAATTTAGCAAATATCTGTCGAATTTACCAATGAATGCAGATTATTATTTAATATTTCATACCCTCAGTACCAGTGCGAATACATAAGTTAAATATATTCAACAAACTTTGGCTGGCATGGCCAAGCGCGTTAAGGCGTGCGACTCGTAATCCGAGGGTCGCGGGTTCGCGTCGCGCCAAACATGCTCGCCCTCCCAGCCGTGGGGCGTTATAATGTGACGGTTAATCCCACCATTCGTTGATAAAAGAGTAGCCCAAGAGTTGGCGGTGGGTGGTGATGACTAGCTGCCTTCCCTCTAGTCTTACACTACTAAATTAGGGACGGCTCGGTGCAGTGGGCTAACAACCTACTCACTAAAACCTGTTGAAGAATCCGCAAGTGATTGCGGCCCTATGTTCCTTGATGGAATCGAGTGGTGAATGAATGAATTCAACAAACTTTACTATAATGCAGGAGCGTAGATTTTTACACCCGTTGGGGGGGGGGTGATTTTTTGCTACCACTTATGTAGACTGTTCAATTTGCAAATTGGTAATCTCTGATTACGTGAACCTGAAAGTTGTAAAGATGCAGTCACAGAGTAATCTTGTTGCCACGATACTTCAAGGTTTCCATGTAGGTTTGTATAAATGAGGTGTTGAGAAAAGTTTTCAAAATGTTAATAGAATAAAGACAAATGTGTCACAAATTAACTGCCACATGAATTAATTCCTGCACACTGAACAGTATAAAAGATGGCCATTATACTTGACAAGGTTACTAATAACTTTCATTTCATGAATTACGTTTTCAAATATTAATAAAATTAGTAATTACCCTTGATAAGTTTATATCTACTGAAAAACTGTTCATGTTGTTTGATAAAAATATTTGAAATGTCTTTGCGAACTCTTGAAAATTACACATCAATACAATGTAGCACATAATTATTCATACTTTTCATTGAAGTAAGATTCATTTAGTCCTCTGGTCTACATGTTCCCAAATGTAGGCTTCCTTTGTGATGATCTGTTTATGAATTCTTTCATAAGCTCTTCTATATTTATCTTGTCGACCTCATCTTTGTGAGTGTGACAAACTGCCACATGGTTGAGGCGGCACTGAGACATAGTCGACCTTAACCACGTCTTCAACCGTCTTAATGCAGAAAAGCTGCGTTCACATTCGCAGCTGGATACTGGACATACATGTACAAGCAAACTTTTCATGAGAAGAAACACTTCAATAAACATTTGCTGGCTTTCTTCATGCATTTTACAGTAAGCATCCTTCGCACCTTTCAGAGATACTGCTTTCGTTGTTCCTTTGAACATGGGCAACTGAAACTCGAACCGTTGTGCAGAGATTTTTGGATAGAAGTTTATAACCGAGTTGTCAATCTTGCCAGATGTGATCATGTTTTCAAGCGCCAGATATTGTCTCAAGTCATTGTTATCTGCATTGGATCAAATGGTCAAATGCTCTATGACTGTGTCCACAAATTCAAAATATTGGCCTCTGTAGTAATCTCGAGATGTTGCAGAATGGTGTGCTGAGCCATCACCTGTGATCCTTCTGGGGGGTCTGCGAATGCGTGGTAGTTCAACAGGCACCAGATCTAGGGAAGTTACCTTTTTCTCAGCTTTATCAAACATCTTGTTGTAATTTTCCTCTGTTCGCAATACTCGTAATTACTCAACTGTCATTGCAGATGCTTCAATCATGTCAGATACTGTCGCTGATTTTGCTTGGAATGCACGGTTTAGTTCCTCTAATGCTGCTAATGGATGCTGAGCCATCAACAACCCCAAAACTGTCTTTCCTTTGTCGAATCTGTCTAGCAGACTGTGTGCTTTCACTGCTACATCTGAATTTCCATTTGCTAATTCAGAAAAATAATCAACAATGTCACTGTAGTGATCATTAGCACATGTAATTGCAGATAGGCGACACAACCAGCGTGTTGGACACAGTGGGCGGATGTATTTAACTGGACCATTGTAACTGTCTGTCGATACAATATTTTCAAAGATTGTCTTGTATTTGCCTGACCTCTGAAGCAAGACACCAAGTTCATGTACCCACTTGATAGATTCTCGAACACATTCACAAGCTTCAACTGAAAGTTGCATTATTAAATTAGCCTTATGTGTTCCGCAGTGAAAAAACAAAGCTGACGGTTGCTTCTCTTTTATTTTTGCCTGGCATCCACTGTACGCACCACTCATGTTAGCGGCTCCATCATAAATTTGTGCTCTTAATCCTGACAGTGGTAAATTGAGTCTAGTTAGTACATCAATTATAGTCGAGGATATTGTTTCAACAGTTGTATTGGAAACACTGTACAAACCAAGAAATGTCTCATGGACATCAAGGTTCTCATCTACGTATCATACACATATTGCTTCCTGTTCGGCACCTGTAACATCAACCATTAATGTAAAGATTTTACTTTGCTGCACTCAGTGTGCTATATTCATCAGTATTTGATGGCTGAACATTTCCATTATTTCATTCTGAGCCTTGAGTGATGTGAATGGGGTTTTCTTTGACAAGTAGACGGTCAACTCAGGATCTTCCTCTTCCAGGAGCTTCATTAATTGCAGGAAGTTCCCCTCCGTATCAGTATATCCATGTAATGCTAAACCTTGACGCAGTAAGAAACGTAAACTTCTGAATATTTTGGCTAGACTTCTTTTGCATTCTTCCATGCTGCTTCTTTTTTCCATCATGTAGCTGGACAGTCACTGGAGTTACATCAAGTGAACATTCTGGAGATATAGCAAATCTGTGCTGAGAGGAGGATTGGTGTTCGTTAAATTTCTGTTTTGCCTTTTTCCAGTTTTTTCCACACCGGTGAATATGAAGGTATACTCCACTGGCGTCTCCAATTTCCTTGTATAAAGGTCTCTATTTTCCACCTTGGTACAATGAAAGCATATTACTTTTTGAGTCTGATTGTCGAAGTGCAGCCATGGGAACTCACCAAACAACTTGCCCTGGAAGTTGATATTTTGCTTTATGTCGCGGTATTGGTTGTGCGTGTGGATGATATGGCTTTCCACACTGTATCTGTGGAGTGTCAGATTTTTCATTACTGCACAAACTTGTTTCACAACTATCTTGTGGTTCATGATATGCAATAGTTGCACAAGCATTTTCAGACTCGTCCTCTGATGAACATGGTATTTCCTCTGTATGGCAAGTTTCTATTCCTTTGCTTGAGGTTGTTGGATTATATGCATCTGCACTGTCACTTGTAGTTCCAGTAACTGGCTGGCAGAACTGTCTAATATCGGAAAGTTTCAGACGCTTGCTTGTCATAATTGAAATCTGTTTCCCAGATGACTCAAAAGGCTAAAATACAGAGTTTATTGAAAAACTCTAACGTACAACAAACAAAGGTAGAACAGAATGAAAGTAGGACTGAACAATGTATTTAAGTCGAACTCGGGAAACCTCACAGTGACTACCGAGACAATTGACCGCCTGAGCATCGCTGAGACAATAATGTGTGCTAGTTACAACTCAAGTAATTACAAGTTTCTCGAAATATACTTAAACAATCACAAATATATTATATTCCTGTTAAAGCTCATCAAATGGCAAATACGTTGTGATATAATGTCTATAAGCACGTCTATTAAATAAAAACAACTAAACAAAAACTAGCAATACAATTCGAGTAGAGGCTTCAGGCCGTTGAAATTACTCCTTTTGTGTTCTAATTATACAAGAAAATACAATATTTTTACTATCTATGATAAGAGAATATATTTTTCTTTTACCATAAAGCACCAGCACTTGATTAGAGGGCGGTGATAATCTGAAAATTCATGGATTAATGAGGGCCACAAACACAGGTCTAATGTGCCTTGTTGTAAAATTGAGGCTCAGGCTAAAGGGAGCGGAGGGGGGTGATGTAGGGCGCGTCTGGAACCGAGCGGCCCGATCCTGTCGTTAACTGTACACTAAACGTACACTATGGTCAGCGGATTCGGCAGCTAAGGAGAGTAAGGCGTTCGACAATAAAACCGGCTAGACATGCATAAGAACAAATGGCGTAGGAAAACTGCACAATATACACATAAGATTGATGCAACTACAAGCTACAAATGGCCTGCCAGATCTAGATCAGAGGAGTTTACGCTTGGGAGTAATATTTTCGAATTTCATGCTCTGTTCAATCTGTTGTGATGAAAATTTTACTTAATCTTACACTACGTACAAAACGCAGGTAGATTCTGTGATAGTGCTTGCAAGCCTTGCATGTACACTTAGGCTTACTGACTGGTACCTACGAACTATCGCTTAGATCGGAAAGCTTAGAAGCACGTCTATGTTAAAGATGTACATTTCGGCTACTGAAAAAGCCTACACCTAGGCCTAATTATGTAATTCGATTGGTAAGAACACGAAAATCACAAGAACAAACACAATTTGTTGGCCTGTGATGCAATAAAACAATTCAATAGACCAAACTATAGAGGGGATGATTGTATGCACCATACCGACACCTAAAATGAAGGGGGATGTATCCCATTCATCCCCCAGGATCTACGCCCCTGCTATCATGCTATTATTAATACCCCTGATGTAAATAGAAATTTCAAATATCGAAACAGTGACTCCTGCTACAATTCACTAATAATAAGGATACATAGTATATTTATAAAAACCTTTATTTTTTCCCATCCAGTCACAGTTGAAATACTTACTCTTTTCCCAACCTTTGCCTCATGACTTTCATAGCTAATTATTTATGTGAAACATTATAAAAAAAAATGTTTTAAAAATTACACTACATCAAGTCCACACAAGTTTCGGTCTTCCTGAAAAAAGCATCACATTCTCAACAAATATAAGTTTCTTATGGTAAGATTTTTCTTTTGTGGTGAAACAATGTTGGCTCTTTTCTATCATTTGATTCTTCACTATATGATTCTTAAAGTTTCTATTATCAGACTTTTTATGGCAACTCGTAACACCCCCTTTATTTAAAAACGGTTGTAGCTTTAGAAACTCTCCACGCCTCAGGAATGTGCCTATTGTCTATTGACACATAACAGAGTGAGATATACATATGCCGTTTGTACCTTCCTTTAAAACTTGATTCTGGTATTTTATTTTTATATTCTTAATATGTCTACTTATCACCAAGTGATAAGTGTCTTTATAGTTTAGGTACATTTCAGTATTTCCTTCAGATTGTTCAGAGTCAGGAATATTAAAAATACATTATTGTAAAAACAGTATAAAATACATTTTTAATTTTATTTAATATTTTAATTTTATGCCCTAAATCTCATATTTTCAATCTTGTCTTGCTCTATTTACAGTAACAATTTGTTTATTCATAGTTGAAATAAGCTTCCTTAGTATACGCTTAGTTTAATCTATCTTGATTAATATGCTCAAGTGTTCCCGCCACAATACTGGTAACACGCCTATCTCTATAATATAATTCACCCTTAACCAGAAAATTCTTCCATAGGTGTCGTTGTCCTAAACTATATCCAACAAACTTTCAATGAAGCCTTGTATCCTGCTAAGTTATTCATTTTTGCATCTAACCTGAGAGATCACTTCCGAAACTGTTACAAATCTATTTCTATCTTCAAACCTCAACTTTTGATCTAAAATTTCCAACATTATTCGCTCGTAGATGTACAAAAAAATTAATCTGTAAACACGCTCTCTGACGCCATATACTCCAGAAACTGGCACGTAGATCTAGTCGTGGTCTTTCTACGCTCCTATGCTAAAAATAATTTAAAAATATCAGTTTCTTAATGAGACCCAATTGCGTAAATCTCTTGCTTATCTCACTTTTGTTCACAAGCATCCAAAGCTATAAACGTTTTAACGCATAACATCTCAACATTGAATAAATCTATCTATAAATTTAATATTTTTGCTGCTTGTAAGCTTCATTCCCAACATTCCCCGAAGCAACCTTCACAATAACTATAATCAGTTTCCGTCTTGTAGCAACTTTGTCTTCAAGTTGACTCCAACTTATCTTTAAATAAGCAAGCTATGCCCGCGGCATATCAAATATTTTATCATTCTGCAGACATACCACTGTGCCACTGGAATAGGGGAGTAGAACAGTAAGTTAAGCCTAATGATCTATCCTTGAGGCTGATAGAAAAGGACACAGTTTTCCTCATATGTTGATGCAAGATCGTCGTAAGAACAAGTCTTAACTCTTTGATGAGTAAACAAGAGCATTTGTTTTTCAGATTCTCGTCATTCGTTGGTAAAAGAGTAACCCAAGAGTTGGCAGTGGGTGGTGATGACTACTTACCTTCCCTGAAGTTTTATACTGATAAATTAGGGACGGCTAATGCAGATAACCCTCGTTCAGCTATGTTCCATATTAAAAACAAACAAACTCTTTATTCATTCTACCTCTAATTACAGACATTACGTAAACATGTGGTGGTTAAATATAGAGAACCACACACACAAATGTATCTTATCAAGCCTCACTCCTTTCAAAGGTAAGGTTTAATAGTGTACTTTTGTCTTTTGAGAGAAAAGTAAGTGGAATAACTACAGTCCTATATGCAAAAATAGAAGCTTTTCAGGCCAGTATTATAGTTAATAACCAACTCCATACTTTACATCTAGCTATATGTGAACAAATATATTTCACATAAATTCGAATTTTCCGTTTCGATTATATTGTATAAGAACATATTTACATTTCCTAGGGCTTAAAACAGGATAAATTACAAACATAAATAAAATACAAACATACTGTTTATGTAGTTAACAGATTTAGTGTATACGGATTTTCTCAAAGCATTTGACAAGGTGCTACACAAAAGACTTGTAAAAATTATTTCTAAAGATATGGAAGATAAGATAGCTGATTGGCTGAAACAGTGTATAGATGAAAAACAGATTTTTTTATTAATAAAGTTCAGTCATACTGGATTAATGTCACAAGTATGGTACCTCAAAACTCATTCTTGGTATCTTTGCTATTTTTATTTACAAAGATTAAGAAAGGTTAAGAAAGATTAAATAATATACTTAAATTATTCAATTATGTTAAGTTATCTTGTGTTGCAAATTATGAAGAG
Source organism: Tachypleus tridentatus (assembly GCF_004210375.1). Taxonomy (NCBI): domain Eukaryota; kingdom Metazoa; phylum Arthropoda; class Merostomata; order Xiphosura; family Limulidae; genus Tachypleus; species Tachypleus tridentatus. Next base: position 156,367,584 of record NC_134831.1, read on the forward strand.
GATGTTTCTGCTTTACAAAGATATTTAGATCATTTATTGAGTCAGGTGAATAAATAACATGTGCAAGATAAAGCATGTGGGTTATCGTAATTTGAATAGAAATAATCTCAAAACTCTCATTTGCTTTCTGGACATCCATATTCACCAAATTTAGATCCTTGTTCTTATCGACACAAGCAGTAGCCTTTAAAAGAATGCCAAAAGATTTATAAAGAAAGATTTTCCCTCACTGAAAGCAGATGATTATCCAAATAATTCTTTACAATATTAAATGACTTTGCAACGCATCTTCTATTAGACTTTCCAAAAATTTTCTTACAACCGATGTAAGATTAATATACCTATAATTTCTAGGTGGTAATATGGTATAACTCATAACTCAATGCTTGATCTCAATGCTCTGATATCATAACGTTAACTTTAAAGTACAAAGTTTTTCGAATAATTTAACACAACAAAATGATTTGCAAAGATATAGATTGCTATTTAAGCATATTCACCATACTTTGTAAATGTTACTTGATGCTTTGTTTACTTATCAAAATAAATACGATAAATATGGCCGCCGAACCCTGTGTATAAAGTAATGTTTGATATGAATATGATTGAAATAATAAAAGCAAAAAATGTGTGATGCAAACTAATCTCATTAAAATAATTACGCTCTGCTTTACTAATACTTATTTTCTATATCTATTCCTAATTTTACAGTTTTAGAGTTCAAAAATATTATCTTTTACAGTTGAAAGTGAACAGGAATCTAGTTTGTTATTAACTGATACTTTGGTATATAACTGACATGATTATTGTGAAGTAAGTATATATCTTAAACCAGCATTTCAACATTCTGTTATGCCATTTTAGGAGTTTTGATCCAATAATAGTCTTGTTTCTTTGTTTGTAGTTACGCACAAAGTCCCACAATGGGCTATCTGTAGTCTGCCCGCGATGAGTGTCGAAACCCGGTTTCTGGCGTTTTAAGTCCGCACACAAACACACCGCTGTGCCACTGGAGGGGCCACGGATATTTCAAAGAAATACAGTTGAACAACTTGTCAATTGTGCTTAAAGGAATATAATTAGTTATTTTATGTCACATGATAAAACAAATCGCATTAAACCGTTTTTGAAATTTTATGACTTCGATAGTAGTTTCATTTACAGAAATATCAGCGAAATGTTAAATTTGTTCACTTTTCCTAAAGTTCAAAAGTTTGCTGTACCAAAGTAACCAGTTCTAGTAGTATTAAAATGTTTAGAAGAACCTTCACAACAATGAAAGAAGTTAGATTTAACCCTAGATATAAATATCTGTAGGCTGAAATCTGATTAAAATTTAAATCTAGCGCAAAAATTAATTTCAGTTATAAATATGTTCGTCATCCATATATATATACGCATATCCCTCGTGTTCAGATGAATATATAAATTCTCTCACATGACTCGTAAAAGAAAGAACAGGTATCGAGCGCATTTGATCACACATTGCGCATTTTAAGAAAATATAAGATTGCCAACTCTAATGATATTGTTGTCACAGTTTCATTCTCCTGCTGAAAATAAAATAGAAATAAAATTTTCTTAGTATATTTTAAAACAAAGTCGCTTCTATTTTTATATACATTGCGAACCGTGGTGTCTGTTCGAGCATTAATCTTTCTCCCGTTTGAAAAGCTATGCAAGTTAGTAAAGCTCAAAGTTCACTTCTGAAATGACGAAAGAACAGGCGTGAATAATGTTTATGACACATTTTTTGTTGCAAGCACGATATTCTGTAATAAATTGTTGAGAATTAATGACACTAGCATTCACATTTCAAAATGAGACGTAATTTAAATTACAAAAATGTAGATCGACAGCATGTTATTGTTGAACGAAATGCTCAAGAGTTACTTTCCGCGGTATGCAGTATAAAGCTTTGATTCTGAGCAAATCCAAGCGTACGACGAAATTAATCGTTTTAAAGTCCATGAAATAATTTAAATTGATAGATTAACTTGGGAGAGGAGAGTCCTTTTGCTAAATTAATTTAAATATTTTCCGTCGCTTAGGACAGGTATTTTTGTTTGTAAAATGATTTTAAAAAATTGTGTATAAAAACAGAAGATTATAAAGGTGATAAGTAAAATCTACTGATTGATTTACCGGTCCACATAATTTTGGTTACAATTTCAAATCAAAAGCAAGGGGTAAAACTTAAAAAAAAAAATTGTCTAGTGCATATTATATTGTAGAGTGTGTGTGTTTTCTAACAGCAAAGCCACAATGGGCTATCTGCTGAGGCGACCGAGAGGAATCGAACCCCTGATTTTAGCCTTGTAAATCCAAAAACTTACCGCTCTGCAAGGGTGGACTTATTGTAGAAAACATTCTAGTTTATTATTATTTTTGCAATTTTTGTTCAGTGTGATATGTTGAATACGTTTGTCACTAAAATTATTGACTTTTACAAGTATTAGTGTTGTTTTCAAACTTCTGGAAATATACAATAGCTATTTTTAAAATTCGGCTTTACTTTCCCCTCATTGAGAATGTATTTTGAAAAGCCAAGTTACGAAATACATTGCATTGTTATTAACTAATAATATTTTACCGTTAATAGTGGTTTCCCAACAAGAAAGGCCTTGTTACAGGGGTAGTAGCTTCAGGGTTTGCCTTATGTCCTTTCTTCATGAATATTGTACAGACATTTTTTGTGAATCCCAATAACCTTCAGCCTGCTTCTGATGGGTAAGTTACAAATTTCGTTGCGTTATTTTTCTATCAAAAATGAAATACTAAATAGAAGTAAGTTATAAAATAAATTTATATGATGTCCATGCTTTGCACAATACAGTTTTTGAGAAAAATGAACTTTATCCTTGATTTTCTTCTCAAAACAACAATAATATTTTACCTCCTCATGATCTTGTTTCATACAAGGGTTTAATGATGATAAGTTGAATTTTTTTTTAAATAAAATGTTTAAGTTTTATATTTTTAAATAATATTTCACAACAAAGAGCGTCTTTGAAGATTATAAATTACGTTTAAAACTTATATGTCTTTTGTACTAAAATATGAAGCTTTAATATGACAAATTGTATATGTTTCAAGTGTCTATTTAACATTCCATTTCAAGCGTGGATGTTGTTTCCTTCATATTTCAAAATGTTCCCTGAGGGTGGGGGAGTGTTACAGCTACTATTTACTCGTGTGTACTTTCAGCTTAAAGTCTCGAAAGGATTGCGTGCGGTACAATTTTGTGAACAACTTTATTATAAATTAACAAAGTATTTTCTGATATTCCTCCAGATTCTTTTATAACCCTGAAATTCTCGAAAACGTGCCTTATTTGTTTCTGGTGATGGGAGGTGTCGTTGCTAGTGTTCTACTGATTGGCCAACTTCTTTACCAAGAATCACCAGATGTATCAAATCAGGTTAAATACTTTTATTTTAATGTTATCTTATTAATAGCTTACCATATTAAATTCTTTATGATTCGCTAAAGAAGTGCGAGAGTCCCTTCGGTCGACTCAAGATTCAGTTGAGTCTGGACAACAACTTGATACTTGAACATATGTTGAAGTTGACTTCATGTAAATGTGAGGAATAATTAATTTACAACAAGACATATAGAACTTGTCAAGATAAAAAATAATTTATTAATGTGATATATTAAAGGAACACGTCAATAAATTTGAGCTTTATCAATAAATTTCTACTCTAATACAAACCAGTTAGAAAAAACAAAGAAACTAATTGATGAATAAAAAAGTAAAATATTTGAAATTCGTTTGCATACCATTTCCATTCAGTGTATATATATTATAGAATAAAGTTTTATACGAAATATGCTTTAAATATTACGAGTTTTAACTACTTTGTTATTTACAATTTCTTATTCCAGATACTTAGTGATATTGTTTATAATTGAATTTAAATCTTGACAAACCAAAACAAATAAGTTTAAAACTATGGAGATAAATATTTTCTTATAAATAAAATACTCATGAGATTCTTTAGTTTTCTAGTATAATAAATTAGCTTAAGTATAAATGCTAACAGTGTTATTGAGTTGAATAGAAAACAGCTATTCTTAACATAAAATTACTAAATCAGTTTACATTCAATATATACTTTGTCAAATAATGAACAAAACCATCTAAGGATAGTTATGTTACTTCAATTATTTTAAAACAGTTAACAGTATCCATTTTTTAACAAAGGAAGAACAACCATGCAATGAAACAATTGACATGGACGAAACGTTAAGAAAGTCGTGTCGTGGGGAAGAATTTAATGAATTAGTTACAAATGAACTGGGGTTAGCATCAACAAGTCTTGAAGAACTATCTGCAATACCGAAAGAAGATTCAGCCAATATCGAACTGAATACTGGTGAAAATGAGCTGTGTGTGCCACCAAAAGAAGCCATAAAAAAGAAAGAATTTTATCTTCTGTCAGTAACTTGTATTTGTTCCTTTGTCCCGTTCTTATTTGCGAATGCTTTTTATAAGGTAATTAAAGGTATTTTCTTTTCGAATTACGATATATGATTTTAAGATTGTTCTAAAGTTGTTAGTAAGGTAAATTTTAGATTACAGCGCAACAGTTTTCGTTAAACAAGCTTTATGTTATTCTTCTCTTGAATCATGTTAATACACATAATTAGACCAACACTTCATATATCTAAATACTCATTGTTGTGTTTGGACATTATTGATACACTCTTAACACCTTGGTAAAGAACGTTTTCCTATACTTGAATAATATAAACCTTTTGTTTTGTTAGACATATGGACAGACGTTTATACAAGATGACAAATTTCTGTCCATCACTGGTTCTGTAGGTGGTGTTCTCCATACTGTCAGTCGAGTGCTTGTGGGTTTTATACAAGATAAAATATCTTACAAGGTAAGAATTTGTAAAATGAAGCGCATATGACGTTCTTGAGGATTTTTATCATTATATTTGTCCCTGTTTTGTTCCTGCATACAACCGGTAAAAACAAACATAATTTGTTTTAATCATAAAATGATTTCTTGAAGCGTGAATATCTGCGGAAATTGACATATATAATGTATTTTAAGTATATTTTAAAAGGATTTCGTTCTATTTTTCCGTAATGTACAATCACCTTTGAAATATTAAGAATTTCTAAAATTATGATTATTTAAAACATTTTAGTCTTTATGTTTAAAAAAAATAAAACGATTCACGAAGTTGGTGTAGCAACACCATAATGATTACGCTTAATTGTTCACTATAATTCTGTTTTTGATGTTGAAACTAAACTTAATGTCGGATTCCACAACTAGACTTTGAAAACATATATTTACAAACAAAAGAAGGGAAAACTGTTGTTGGAGTTTTAGAAAAAAAAAATTAGATTGTGTTAATAAATGTTCAAAATTTGAAGCCAAAATTTGAATTTTATAGGACACTTCTGTCACTGAACCAGAAAGAAAGAATAACTTATGTTGCTCCTAATTTAGATTCAGCAACTTTTCCTTATCAAATATGTACATAATCGAGTTAAATTATAATTATTAACGAATACTTTTCCGAATCTCTGTAATGTGGCGTAAAATAGGCCAGTTATAACAGTGTTTATTTACTTTACAAACTCCTGAAATTTAAAAATTCACAATCAGACTGTATTTGTAAAAAAAAAATCACGGTAGTGATCCCTAATTTAGCAGTGTAAGTCTAGAGGGAAAGCAGCTAGTCATCACCACCCACCGCCAACTCGTGGGCTACTCTTTTATCAACTAATAGTGGGATTTGAGCGTACCATTATAACGCCACCATGGCTAAAAGTACGAGCATGTTTGATGTGACGGGGTTTCAAATTCGAAACCCTCGGATTACGAGTCGAGTGTCTTAACCACCTGGACATGCCGGGCCTGTGTACAGAACTGACTTATTCCAAAGATGTTTTGTTGCACTAACTAGAAAATTACCAATTGTTATGATACAATTTTCTTCAATAAATAATGTTACACATAGTTACGATAAACTAATGCGTATTTATACTATAAATTTATTTCAATGTCAAAACCTACGAAATTTTTCAAATCTAACTTAACTTCATCAATATTTTCATAATTTCGTAGTTAACAAGTCTACTGCTGTTGGGAATGCAGACAGTATTATTGTTCACGCTTGTGGTGACACCTCACGGAGGAAAAGTGATGTTTTTCATCTGGATTTGTGGGCTTTTCATTACATTTCCTTTTACTTTTGTCTGTATTCCGGCTATTGTTGCTGAAGTGTTTGGAACGAAACATGCTCCAGAGATTTATGGATTGAGTTTTATTTCTTCAGTAAGTAAAAACTGAACATGACTGACACGTTTAGCAAAAAAAATATATATATATAAAAATCTTAAATAATTATATTCTAAAGACGGCTGGTATGGGTATCAAAACTTTTATTAAAATAAAGTACAGAACAACGTTTTTTCCACCTTCTTACGTCATCTTGATGTTTGCAAATCATTTCATTCATTATTAATCATATGAAACTTAATACAATATTTCTCCAGCCGAGAGTTTTGTTAGAGAAAAAATTAAATATTTATGAATATATTTCTCTTAAGAATATTTCATTAATTAGAAAGCTTCCCGAATAGTCGTAACTCTTTCACTGTGCTGGTTAAAAGCATTTCCTTATATAAAGCACTGTCTTTGGAAATTTGAATTTTCTATTAGGATGAAGACAGGTTATTATTGTGTTCAGAATTATCATAATTTGCCAGATTAAAGTTTCCGTCATGTAAAGGAATATTAAACATGTAAGTTTTTGGCATGGCAGTGAAAAAATAAAAAGTTAAGCAATTTGTTTGTTATAGAAAAAAATTGAAATGAAGTCGTAAATACGTACAGTAACCGTACGAGTTTTAACTATTTTCTTTCAGACAGCTTCTGCTTTTCTCTGGCCTATGATTCTCCGTTATTTTATTACTTCTTCAGGATGGTTTGGTACGTTTTGCGTGATGGCGACTTTTTCATTCACAGGTATGTTACGCTATAATCAACATTTTGTATTGCAGGAGTAATATACGTTTGTTATTCTTGCGTTTCAAAATTTGTTTATTTCGTTTTTTCACTTGTTCATTTGTTTTATTTGTTTGATTTTTATATAAAGATAATATTAAAACGTCACCTTATATTACAACCATACTGTACAATTAGTGGATGATCTTTATTAATGATACTCTTGTGACTTGTTAACGAAACTTTACTAGGATGTAATGCAAATAAATATAATTCTAGCACATTCAGTATTTTAAACTAGAAAGAAATGACCTTGAAACACCAAAATTTATTATCTATCTTTAATTGAACATTCAATGTTTCGATTTACAGCTTCTTAAGGACCGTTCCATTAAAACGGAAAAAGAACTTTGAAATATCCAATTCAAGATAGCTTATAAATTTTGGTGTTTTAAGGTCATTTATTACTAGCGTTAAAATGCGTTTTATACACCAACTGGCATTACAGAAACTGAAAAAAAAAATGACTTTCAGTATTTTACTCGAAACAGAGAAAGTTAAGAAAGATTTATTCAAAAATGAGAAATATAATAATAAATGTCTGATTTACCAACCATTTGAATTAATTTGCTCTCTCAGTATTTACACTTACAAAACCTGTGACATTCAGTAGTAAGAACAACATTTATTTATTTTACTAAAAGTATGTAAAACTTCAAGATGTATATCTAGTTATCTAACTTCTAAAAAAGTATTAACTGGAGACATTAAAGTTTCAGAAACTTGTCAAAATTGGTTTCTGTACTAAAAAGCATCTCTTGCACTATACAGCAATAGCTTTCAGGCATATAGCCAACCATACTTTATCAATACTGATCAGAGAGAAAAAAACAAACAAACGAGCCAATAGCATCATATGGTCTCCTGCTGAAATAGCGGTAAGTCTGTGGATTTATGACGCTAAAATAATGGGTTCGATTCCCATCGATAGACACAGCAGATTGGCTGATGTGGCTTGACCATAAGCAAAACTCACACAACATCTGCATAAGAATATTGTTTGAATTAGAGCCAAGTAAAAAAAAAACTGATTATCACTCTTATTACGCATCTTCAGCTAAAAGTGTGAAACATATTTGGCAGCATTGTGGACTATAGTGTTTTTAATATGATATTGGAATCTTGTTGGTGGCGTATTTAACTTTTTATAACGTATAGCTGATTTGTGTTATTATATCAAAATAAGGTATCCTGTTGTTTCCTTTCTTTAACAGGTGTATTCATGGCTATACTCTTTCCTGAAACCCACCGCGCATAACCATAAAATATTTCCGATGTAGGTTAAAAGCATTGTCGTTGCAGAACTGTTGAAGTTCAGAAATTAACTTGCCAGAAATTCTCGTCGGTTAGATGTTTTTACCACTGAAGAACTAATTTCTGTACCTCTCAAAACATAGAAAGCCAAACATTATTACATATCTCACGAAAATAAATTGGACGTGAATATCTTACACGGTGTTATTGTTTTTCTAATAGAAAATTGAATGTTTGGAAAGAATGAATATTACCTTTGTATGAAAAAAACCGAAAAGTAAGTTATACTTTTGGCAATAATGATTGAAATATGAGAAAATATGTTACAAGTTAAAAGTTATTATATTTCCTCTTTAAATTCAATGAAAATCTGAATCAAAATAATGATCATTGTTTGTTCTGATAATTGTGATAATAAACTGATTTATTTTTCACTTAATTGGGGCAGAAAATAAATATTTTATCTGTTCTCAATATTTTATTGACTACTTGCAATAATACACCAGTTACTCACCACATTAGAAATTTTCTTACCTTGCGTTTGCTTAACGTTATGTAAAATTTTTGAAAGTGAAACCAGTTGTGTTTGGTAAAGACAAAGCATTTTTTTTATATTTAAATTTATTTGCACTTTGCCTTAGATGGTTGGAAATTTACATATATTAAAATACAAAGAACCTTTAGATCACGAGTGTGATAATTAATTATTCTGTGTTGTATTTAAAAAAACATGACATCATCCTGTTGTTACGAAATGATACGAGTAAACATGTAGAGTGATTGAGACTGTTCTCATTCTCATAGTGTCTTAGATAGTCTGTATAGAGTAAAAGTTATTAAATTAAACAATATTTATTGAATCTAAAGACTTGAGACAGTGTCATTTTAAATTTATTTTATACTACTAAACGTTCATTTTATCGATATTTCTTTAACTAGTGAAACCGCGGGCCCATGGTCCACATTTACGAGGTTTCCATAATGTAAATATAATACTTGTACTGCTATTTAGCACTTTTTTCAGTTTAATTATCATTGTCGCTGTTATGCAAGTTTAATTACCTTAACGAAGTTACGAACAGTCGTTAGTAGGCCTACTTATTTACGTGTTATAATTTAAATTAATGCCAAATTTAGGATCCTCTTTAATGAAATTCCCGTAAAAGTATTTTCGCGAGATACCGATGTTTTCTGAACGATTAGTTGAAAACCTCGAGACCAAGACGTTTCGTTTGGTACCATTTAGCAGTCAGTACGACCAGCGGTTAAAAGATACATGTATTAAATATTAACATCTCTATATACACTTTCAGATGGATTTTTCTTCATCTATCACTTGGGTAGATCATATTTTAAACAATTTCAGTTGCAATTTAAACAAGTATACACATTAGAAGTAAACATATGTTTTATATTATAAAATTTTTATACCAAATAATAAAGTTCCTGTCACTTTTAGGGAAACGTTTGTTCGTCAACCTCATTTGAGCTTATGTGAGTCAAATTTACTTAACCTTGATTTACAAAATACGGAATCTCCTCTTTCTGTTATTTTAATTTTATTGTTGATTGTTAAGTATGCCATAACGGGGATATTAAGTCACAAATTTGCCTTTGTGACGAAAGATGTCTTTAAGATTGTTCTTTTCTACTCTTAAAAAACCTTAATTTAAACATTGTTGAGAAGAAAAGCAATTTCCGAGATCACAAATAGTTTGTGATACACAGATGGAGGCAACTGCTAGAGATCAATTATAGTCGCAAAGCTTGAAAAGCCTTAGATAACATCTTTTCACATATAGAAATTTCATCCAAGATCTCAAGAAATATGAAAAAAGGTTTTCAATCTAGCCACAGATCCTACAGTGAGACAATGTAGGTCTATGGACTTATAACATTAAAATTTAAGCCCGGCATGGCCAGGTGTGTTAAGGTGTTCGACTCGTAACCTGTTCGAGGGTCGCAGGTTCAAATCCTCGTCACACCAAACATGCTCGCCCTTTCAGCCGTGGGGGCGTTATAATGTGAAGGTCAATCCCATTATTCGTTGGTAAAAGAGTAGTCCAAGAGTTGGTGTTGGGTGGCGATGACTAGCTGCCTTCCCCCTAATCTTACACTGCTAAATTAGGGACGGCTAGCGCAAATAGCCCTCGTGTAGCTTTGCGCGAAATTCAGAAAAAAAAACAGAAACAAAAACTATTAAAATCTGAGATCTGATTTTCCCGCATTGGACATTGTATACAGATCTGTGTAACGTGCTTTAAAAACAACAACAATTCTAATCGCTGTTTTGATGGCCCAGGACCTTCATGTCAAGAGACAATTTCTATCTCCTGATTTCACCTCTAATATGTGGTAGAAGTTAACAACTAACAATTGCTCTGACAATTTCAGAGTTGAACATTCTGAAATTGAGTGGGTGAAGAGGTTTGTGACCTATGCAAGTATTGCTAATCACTATCTTTGAATGTTGTATATAGACACAAAATCACAATTTTGGGTTTAGTAGATTAATAGTATTCTCATACATGTGAAGTAAGGGGATTGTTACTTTAAACAGCACAGGAAATAATATGAACTGTAAAAATCGACTACATAGATCCTCTTCTACTGAATTTTACCCAAGGGAAATTTTTGTTGATTTTGTACACGCTAGTAATGTATATTTCTGCCATGGGTTTGACCACAGTATAAATATATAATTAAATGACCTTATCACTCGCATTCTTTTGTGCTGTTGTTCTAGACAGCGTACAACTTGTGCATGATACAAGATTTTTTGATCGCTAACAAGATCATTTCAGTGATCACTTTACTTTAACTGTGATATGCAGCACTCGTTTTAAATTTCAGTTGTTATAGATTTCATGAGGGCATATTACCCCATTTTCGAGGCCTGTTATATTAAAACTTGAAAGTAACTTTGACCCTAATAATGAGAAGTGCATTTTCTTTAATGTCTGAAAGAAAGGTATGGCCAATTTTTGTTTGAGTTACAAATGACATTTATAATAAAACTTGGTTCATTTTACAAGTATTTGAAACTCAAAATGTTTCTCTTATTTGGTGAAACTTCGATTCAAAATTAAGGTGATCATCTCAGCCCAACTTCTTCCCCTAACTGTCTTATAATACTAAAACACCTGTGTGTGTCTGTACGTGGTAAGAGGATCTCCCAGAAAAGGTTCTGTCTTTTCAGTTTACCTCCTAAACGACCATCCACATGTTGTATTGATACCTGAAGGGCGAGAATCCTGGTGATCGAGAGATCCAACCCCAGCACACTATTTTGGTCTTGAATTCCTGTAGACAGTTGTTCTATGGGTGGCTCTCACCGGGTCAATCAACTGACTTTGTTGAGCTAGAGTCAGACGAGCACAAGTGTTAGACGTTTTCAACAGATGTTGGTGGCATTATGTCTGATGCAGATGTTTGGGTATAGTGTTCATAAAAAATACCTGGCATTGCTGCAGTGTCCTTGTTTGGCATTGTAGTTTAATCCCCTCAAATCTAGATAAAAATAAAATAATAAAAAACATTTTATAGGTAAACGACCATGTATAGATGATTCTCTTACACAATCACTGCCATTTTCAGATCCTTTGCCTCGCTTTTAATCATTCTTTCTTTATCTGAATAATCCCTAGGAATATGTCTCGTTTTTTTTAATTTAGAAGGGATTAGAAGGGCATGTTGGCTCTCCCACGTCAGTCAAAAAGCTACATTTTGGGGACATCTTTGCGGAAACATCTACCCCACAACACAGTCAACTCCATTTACATTCAAAGTCCATTGGAGATATATCAATAGAGATTACTCCCCATGCTACCTTGAATTCTTCACAAGGAATTATTGTTGAGAGGGTTTTGAAAAACATCCACGAGTCAGAGGTTCACGCTGATTTCTTCAACCAAGGAGTTTATATAGTACAACGTATCTCCACTCGTAAGTAAGGATTTATGCCTCCCACCAACATTCTTATTTTGATGTTTACATTATCACATTCACCTGCCACAGTCAAGACAGGTTATCTGAACTAAAGGTTATTGCCATGTACTTCCAACTATCTCAGATGTTTCCAGTTTCAGCAGTTCAGTCATTTGGAGGCATCACATCATGGTTCTTTGACATGTGCTTCTTGTGGTAGTAAAGACCGTGACGCCTACAAGTGCGAATTGGAATCTCACTGCATTAACTGTAGTGGCTCCCACCTATCTTACTTTCATTCTTACACTCGGATGGTAGAGGAGAATGAGGTAAAGCATTTGAAAATATTTAACAACATTTCTTAATCCGAAGCTCAAAAGTTTTGTCCCCTACTCCATCTTGGACATATGATGTTGCACTACAATTCACTACTACAATGGAAGTGCAAAAGATCCTTCTGTTCTGCAACAGAGTCGTTCTTAAAACATATAAAGTGTCTTTTGCTCTCTATGGATAAATGAGTTGGAAAATCAACGTCTTCTTCTGACGTCTGCTGAAGTTCACTTTTCTTCACCCCAAAATGAAGAACAATTATTCATTCACCCTCTGAACCTCTGGAATCTTCTTCTATTAACAGAGAGTTGCCCACTCAAGCCAGGGTGGAATCAATGGATATTTACAGATCTCTTTCTAATAATAAAAAATGACGTGGTCGTAAGCCGAAGGGTTCTCCTCCCAGTTCTCCTCACCTAACTAAAAATGGCCGCTTTCGTACACTGGAACTGTCTAGGTTTCCATTCTAATCTGGATGACATCAAGGGCTAGATTGATTTCTATAAGCTTGCATGTCTTTCCTTACAGGAAACATTTATGAAATCTGCCAATACAGTCACCTTTTATCAGTTTTATTTAAACCAGAATGAACAGTTGTTTGATGAATGAGTGCATAGAGGGTTGGTACTGCTGATCGATCAGGAGGTACCCACCCTGTCTTTGCATCTCGATACACTATAACTGTCAGCTCTCTATACTTATCTCCTGGATAGACTTATGATAAATTAGACGTTGATGCACTCGTCGAACAGTTACAATCCCCCTATTTAATTATGGGGGCCTTAAGTAGATATAATCCCCTCTGGGGTGGTGCTAATATTGTTCGAAGGGGGTCATTCCACAGAGCATAAGCTTTCTTCAATAGTGGATCTTGTACATATGTTCATATGTATTGTCAGTATTTTACTGTCATTGATCTATCTATCTGCTTTCCTTCATTTTTCTTGGAGAATTGGCAGTGACCCATGGGGCAATGATCATTTTCCTATGGTATTGAGGGAGATTATCCTTGGTTGATGTCACCTGATACGTGTGTCTTGGCGGAAACTGGACCAGACCAACTGGTTGCCTTTCACCACGCTCTCGGAACTTGATCCTACCGTCGTCTTTCTGACATTGATAAATGACTGCATGAGAGCAGTGATTGACTATGTTGTTCAGGCCGTTGCTCAATCTGTTCCTAAGACCTCGACACGTATCTTTATTCATGATGGTGTTCTGCCTGCCAGGAGGTATTTAAGATCCGGAAATGAGCCTGGGACTTTATCTAATGGTATCACTCTCTCTCTAATTGCATCCTTTATCAGTGGGCCCATACCCATGCTAATATATTAGGCGTCAAAGCCTAAAGAAATCTTCAATTGACTTCAAAATTACCATTTCTTGTACCACCAGTTCAAAATCATCCCCTTTCCATCTTGCATTCCAATAGCCACGAAGTAGTTGAAGTAAAAGACATTGCTAATACTCTTGGTGAATTTTTTCTCAAGCATCCAGTACTACTGTTTCTTCCTGACACTTTTTGGCCATCAAGTCTGTGGCGTAGCATTTGCCTCTTTCCTCTGGGACCGATCTTATTGAAGAATATAATCACCCCTTTACATTATTGGAACGCAAGCTTGCTCTTCATTGATCTGGTAATACATTGATCAGACTTGATGATATTCATTATGAGATGCTGCACCATCTTTCTTCTTTCTTTCTTGGTATTCTTCTGGTTGTTTATAACCAGTTCTGGCAGGGAAATATTTTCCTAATGCATAGTTCTGAGCTATTGTCTTCTCTTTCCCTAAGCCTGAGAAGAATCCTAAAACTCATTCTAACTATTGCCTAATCTCATTGACTAGTTGTTTCTGTAGGGTCTTGGAAAGGATGGTTAATGATCGTCTTTTTGGGTTCCTAGAATCAAACAATCTTCACTTGCCAACAACCGTGGACCATCTGATTTGATTTGAAATGTTGATCAGGGAATCATATTTCAAGAGAGGACGTCTTGTTTTATGTTCTTTGACCTTGAGAAGTCTTACAACACTAGGTGGAGGTATGGCATTTTGCGGGACATCCAGTTATATGGGTTGTATGGTGGTTTATCAGTTTTTATCTAAAACTTTTAACTGAGAAGGTTTTTTCAAGTCCATGCGGGTTCCACACTTTCAAATTCTTTTACATCAGATTTTCGAGTCTCTCAGAGCTGTATTTTGAGTCTCACATTTATCAGTATTGCAGTATCGAAATTAATGCTATCACTACACAACTTCCTCCAACTGTTGCAAATGGGCTCGATGTCGATGACTTCCACATTTTGAGTTGTTGTTAAAGGTGAATTTTACAGAAAAAAGAAAACTTTGCAGTCAAAAGAACTACCCATACTGATTAATTTTGCAGATTCACATTTTTTATAAAATATATGTGCTAATAAATGAAACATAGAACTTGGTGCAGAAAGAACCCTTTCCGAGCGGCAATCCGAACGTTTTAGTTTTTACGTTTGCCGCTAGGAAAAGTACTGTGGCGTAATAGTTGCCAAACAAACCGCCAACGCCAGCGCTTTGAATGTAAATAAACATGGCCAGTGCATACGGAGAAATAGAGGCGGAGTCTGTTTTGACTTTGTGTTCTGAACAGTATAGAGTAGCGTTATATCAATTCAAATCTACTCTGAACAAACCTAGAGCAGTTACTTTTAACACAGATATGACAAGTTCTAGTGATGAGAACAGTTCCACGAGGGAAAGTAGCGGAACTGTAAGTGATACTGAAGAACTAAGATTATATATTAAAACAACATGCTTTATGAGGTTTATAAGATTTATATTTAATATGACAATGTCAAAGTACTGTTTTAAGACTAATTTTATTATCATGAGTTATGGAAATATGTTATGGAGTTTATATTTGATTGTTTACAAGTTTACAATGTCTTTTAAAAAATACATAACATGTACTTGATTACTTCAACATGTTCAAGACATAGTCTTATTTCAATTTATCTTGAAATGCTAAATTTGAAAAATGGTATTCTTTAAACTTTTCCATATGTAAAAATAATACAAAAACATCTACAGAATAATCTACCAGCTTTTAAACTTGGAATATACTCTACTTGGGATAGATTTGCCCACTGTCTAAACTAGGAAATCAATGTTTCACTGACTTTCAGGTGCCACAAATGCAAAACACACTCATGAATGTGAAATGTGTATGTCTAGTTACATTCTTCAAAAGCTTATACTTTTTAAATTATTATATAATACTAGTTATTGCTTATCGCTTTATACTTCACACATACCTTTAAGTTTGTTCTTTTCGTGATGGCAAGAGATGGCTTCAGAGGTGGGAACCTGTACGCTGCAGGCTGAGATCAGTCCTCAGCTCTACACGAGGAAAGATGGTGGGGACGATCCTGTCTACTGCCGATGGTTTTTTCAGTCTCATCCTGCCTGGCTAGAAACTCACGGAATCCAAAACAGTGGGATCCGACAAAGTGATCTTGACAAAGCTTTGCATGGTGTGAAGGAGTCCAGTTCTTCCTATTGACCATCTGCACCCACTGTCGCCACTTTGCCGGTTTCTTCTCCTTGTACGGAAACGGAAAAAAGCTCTTCCCGATGTCGAACCGGTTTTACAAACATAAGCAACGCAGTAAACTATGTTATCATAAAATAAACATAAAGCAGCAATATCAAGACAAAAAATAGTCTCACAAAGTATGCAATCCAAAAAAAGCACCGAGAGATTTACGTAAAACACCAGCACTAAAAGGAACGAAATGGTCGGCGCTCAACGAAGCGTTTTTGGCAACTATTACGTCATAGTTGTAAAACGTCACGGAAACAGCCGAACGACCGAGAGGAACTTGAGTTCGAGGACCCGCATATTTTGTTTCATTTTTTACTCAAAAACTAAAATGTTTAAAAATATGGCAACTACACAGGAATTATCCGTAACCAAAGTACAGTTTCTGAGGCAATTATTAAATTTGTTGAAAATTCACCTTTAAACATGAGATTTATTGAGTTGTAGCTTCAAAATTCCCTCAATTACTTATTGAAATGGACTACAGTGAACAGTTTTTACATTTTCTTTCATCAAAACTGTTTCCATACACTTTTCCCGCCAACAGAGCACACACCTGAACTTGAGCTCCATTTTGGTAATGTTGTTTTTCTGTGGTCCCTGAGGCAAAGTTCTTGGAACTTATTTTTGGCCATAAGTTAACTTTTTTTCCTCACATCAGGCAGCTACGTGTCAAATGTACAAGGAAACTAAACGTTCTCTATGTTCTCTCTTCCATCTCATGGGGATCAGATCAGTGTTCTATGCTCAGGATCTATCATGATTTTGCTCCACCCTGGACTGCAAACCAAAGATGTTAACTACATTCACCATCTGGGGCTTTTTGCATTCCTCCAATTCAGAGTTTGCACAATGAGTCCCACAAACCTCCTCTTCACCTCTGATGTTTGCAACTTTCTTTGTAGTATACCATTAAACTTCGATCCTTAACACAGCATTCCACCTGGGTTTGTATCTTCTTTCCTCAGTGGGCTATGCTCTTTTGGAATAGATGTTCTGTAGTTATTCCTTTTGGCTTTCATATCCACATACAGTCGGCTGACTTTAGTGTGTCTCTGGAAGCTATTGTTTTCTGCACTGATCAGCCTATCCTGCAGGGACTTATTACCATTCTCGCCTATGAGCTTTCTTTGAGTCATCTGAGGAAGGTAGATATTCCCAACTGGAAGTGCTGTTTACACTTTGCAAAACATCTTTCATCCTTCGACCCATTATTTTATTCCTTTTTATGCAGATGGTTCGCAATCAGGTAACTCTGTTATGGTTTGTTGTAACTACGTGGTTGCTCACGGGGACCACTCTACAGTTTCCGTGTTCACTGCCAAGGTGTTTGTCCTGAATCACGTGGAAGTAATGCAGTACACCAACTGTACTACTTACACCAACTCTCTTAGCTTTCTAGAGATCCTGGAATTGCTTAATGTTAGTTGCTACCCTGCTTTTGTCGATATTCTAAAACGAATGGCCCATTTATTTTTATCTCCTGTTTCAACCCTGTTTTTATGGATACCTGGCCACGTCAGTATTCACAGAAACAAGTTCACTGATACTAAAGCTAAGTCTGTCTGTTCTAGTGCTATCACAGCTATGTCTATACAGTATGTGTACTACGGTCATATCACGACTTGATGAGAGTTGACAGTCGACTTGAAGTGAGTAACATGATAACAAACTTTTCCAGATCAAACCTTATGTTGTTGTTTCGTTATCTTGTTTGCATAAGGATCAAAAGGAAGAAGTTCTTCAAACTTTGAAGCATTGTTGAGGCATTGGTAGCGGTTTTTAACCCATTGTTTTCTTTTATCTGGGACTGATTCACCAACGTGCAGCCTTTGTAACACTCAAGTTACAATAGCCCACATTTTACTGTCGTGCCTTTGTTACCAGCGAAAGCATCATTTTAGACAATACTTTTTTATGGGTTTACCCTTATCGTTTGACAATGTCATTGGCGATGGTGACACTGTCCAATTTTCTTATGTTTTTAACTTTTTTACGAGCCATTGTCCTTTTTACTTCTATTTAGATCGTTTATCCTTATTTTGGACATTGTTTCTTTTTCTTGATTTATTTTTTTACGTTTATAATCATTTTGCTTTTACATTTTAACAAACTTTTGGTGCAGACCCGGCATGGCCGAGTGGTTAAGGTACTTAACTTTTAATATGAGGGTCGCGGGTTTGAATTCTTGTCAACCAAAGGTGTTCGCTCTTTCAACAGTGGGGGTGTTATGATGTTTTTGCCAATCCCACTATTCGCTGATAAATGAGTATCCCAAGATTTCGTGGCGGGTAATCATAACTAACTGCCTTCCCTCTTGTCTTGCACTACTAAATTAGGGACGGCTTGTTCAGACAGACCTCGTCTAGCTTTGCGTGAAATTCAAAAATAAACAAACTCTTTGACGTGGATAGCCTAGTTACTTTTACTTTGCGCCAATAAAAACTACCACTATGTTATTAAGCACCATGTGTTAATGACACATAGAAACAACAAAATAATGTTTAATATGCGTGCAGGAGGTATTAGTACTCAAGTGCATTAATAAATGTATCTCACTGTTAACCATTGTACTAGTTCAAACTACTTTCTGTGTATACCTTATATACTGTAGTTAACAATCTAAATCATATTTCATGAATAGCAGTGAAGGTTACCATTTCTGATAAGTTTATCGATGATTGCATTATTTTTCACAGTATAAATGACCATAGGTTTTGTATTTAGTCGAGGCAATGCATACTATTTACTGTTACTATCAGGCTATAAAGTGCTTTGCGTATACACAATTAAAGGATACTTTGGTTGCACTTTATTCTAGCCAAAATTAGTAGTTGTGCCTAGCTATAACTGGAATAGCTATGTTCTTTACACACATAGACGTAGTCAAATAGCTTCTCTATTGTAGCTCAGTAGTTTTGTTATGTACACTATATGGGCATAGAGATTGGGAGATGAAAAAATGAGATTGTTTTTCAAATAGCGTCAGTTTGAGAAAATATGGAATGAAGAAACAGATTGAGAGTCGCAGCCTCATCCTTATCTTTTATATGTTTCTCTCATCATATTTGACAATCTTTGCTTCCTCATGTAAATTCGGTTGTGACAAATCTATGTACTCATCTCCCAGGGCTGAGAAATAAAATTGAATGGGTTCAATGCTGGTCACTGATGATAGACGATAATACTTCAGTCACTGTTTATATATAGAGAGATAATAAGTGTAGCTCCGACTTTGTACATTTTTCACGGAGTAGGAGGAACATAATTACTTATAAAAATATCGGGATTCGATGATCTTTGTTTTTTGGTTTAATGATTCTAAATGAGGAGCTTTTATGTTTCTTCTTTTATAAGATAGAGAAATATTTTTGAGATATTGAGTCAAATTTAAATTCCTTCTTTTGCATGTTATCTTCCAGCATCAACAAAAGTTTATCCTTTAATTACATCTGAAGTTACATTTATACCTGAATCAACTATCAGTTTTCCTAAGATTAATGTTCCTTTTTCTGTGGAAAGATACGGTTGACTGAAACACACTGTTCAACATATCTCCCAACCCAAGACCTCGTTTTCATCGACTGCCTAGAAAATATGGTAAAATATTTTCCACTTGGTAATTATAAAACGTATCATAAACGATTGGGTCGTGATGGTGAGGTATTTTTATGATACCACAAACGACGAAATGAAGTGTTGTTATGGCACTCCCTTATTCAAATGGTGTACGACGATCTATGTAGTACTCTATCTCGATATTATGAAAACATTTTATTCATACGGATCTGCAATAAGTATTAGTAAGTATTTCAGTGGTCATGTCTCGCTCACGACCTTTATTTTGAACTGTTTCTAACAGTGGAACATATGTATAACCAAGGATACTAGGTTCCACAATACCTGAATAAACATATAGTGAAAAATCTACCATGCATATTAACAGTACGTGGATCTTTAGTGGACTCCCATATTATATGATTAATCTCAAATCTAAGGAATACGTATAATGCAGGATCAAAAAATATGGAGGATCCATCTTTCAAAAAGCGAAACCCACTGTACTGAAGAGAAAAATCTTACCCATCCTGCAGAAATTACTTTGCAGATGAAAGTACATAGACCTTAAAAGTTTAGCAAGTTTTATGATCTGTTAATTGCATCATTATTGAATACTTAATAACTTTCATTTTCATTTTTTAATATTTTAGTTTTTTAAGGATATAATTTCTATTTATAATACAATATTGATTCGTAAATGCTTCCTAGTTCTGTATTTTCTTTTCAAGTGCCTTCTACACCTACTTCTGCACAGCCTGCAAAAACAACTAGTAAAACAAGGTCTGTTCGTACATTTCTTGTAGCACAAAGAGAAGATTTACAAAAAAAAATTCGTGTGAAATTTTGTTGTATTAAATTCCTACTGCTATTTGGCATAACATTATTGAATGATGAGATTAAATTGGTACAAATATTTCTGATGTTTGGAATGAGCAGTTTTGTTGGTGATTTTTAAGAAACTGTTTATTTTGTTTATATTTAGTATGACTGTGGAAGACCTATATGAAGTTTTTAGGTTTTTGTTATTGTCTGTATGTGTAATACTTCCAAACAAACAGTCATACTGGGCACGTGAGTCTGACTTGAACATTTCAATAGGATTTAATTCAATTTACAACTATAAATCCTTGAGAATATTGAAATATCTAGATTTTAATACTGAAGCCTTCCTTATTTCATAAGTTAGAGTGTACAATATATGGCGTTTATAAGAAGATTTGAGTAACAATTTCCAGTCCTTCTGTCATCCCTTTCTAAACACTTAAAGTTTTAATGACGTTAAAAAACTTATTTTGCTCACTGCTCTTTGAAACAATTTATTTGAGAAAGTCAATAAAATTTATATTTAAGTTCTGGTATTCTGTATTCTAAAAGGTAATTGCATGTAATTTAAGTTATATGAAGGTAAAAAGCAGTGAGAAGGTTTTAATCTTGAAAACTCAGTTAACTAAGAAATGGTTGTTATCGTTTTAACACTATGTAGCCAGAATTTGCTAATAACAATTTGATATCACTTTCCTTACTCCAACAACTGTAGTCTTATACCATCAAAATTAATAGAACTATACGATATGATCGTCTGAATAATGCTACATCGAGGGGACTAAAAGGACCAAAAGGCATTATAATTATAACGTTCTGCAAGACAAAGCTGCTGGAATAACCCTAGTGAGAGGGAATGATAAAAGAACATTCCTATTATCTCTGTTGAAACCAACGCTAGTGATAATTTGGCAGTTGTCAAAACAAGTTGCAAGTGTTGCAATACAGTATGAAAAAAGCTGCATCTGATCCAGTCTTCCATTATTGCAGAGTATGATAAAGGAATGAGTGGAATCGATCCCTTTGATCAAAATTTGAAAGGTATTAGGTAATGTGGAGCAAAAAGTATAATAATGTCCAATAATGCAATTTCCTCTAAATTTTTTACATGGCTAAATATATACATCTGTTTCTGTTTAAGTATAGCACAAGTGTTAAATTTTGTTATTTTTAGAAAAGAAATTTATCACAGGTTTGTTTATGTAACTTTTTACAAATCATGTTATATAGTTCAATTATTGTAAATTGGCAATTGTTCTATTATTGCATCATGTTATTAGAATCTGCTAAGTTTTCTTTGTTTTAGTTGATTATCATTGCGTCACGATAGGATATGAAAGGTTCCAGGCCTCTAGTGGGCTATAAATACGTGTTCAAATCATAGATCAAGTTAGTTAGATATACATTTAAAGGGCTAGCTGGATAGTTATAAACTGCATGACTGTAACTTTCGCCATAAAGAACATGGAGTATCTATTTCTAAAGTGAAAATTTAATATATTGTATTTTAATAACAGAATAGAAAAGAAATAATTTATTTTTCCATTGTGTTCTAAAGTATTTTAAATAATTTGTATGGAGACGAAAACGTTTAATTATTTTAAGCTCTGAATACAACTATGGTAACCTACAGTTATAGAGATGATTTTAAAGTAAAATTATCACAGACTATATTGTAATAACAGAGATGTAGAAATAATTCGTCTTGTTAGTTTTTGTTATAAAGTGACTGAACCAGTCTGTGTGGGATATGAAGAAAAAGAGACAGTTAGTTAAAGCTCTGGATACAATTATTATAACCAAGAGTTTAAAGAACATTTGTATATTCGTTTGACTTGTTTTAATATATCATTTTAAAACCAGTGGACCGTGTGCTTTTTGTTTATTTTTTAAACTTATTGCCAACAAGTCACATGCACCTGCTGTAGAGAAACTAACCCATAAATGCGTAAGCCCTGACAGTGATGAGCCAGCCAGTATTTATAGGGGTAAATATTGGTAGACGTAGATTCAAGCAACTGACAAATAGGCCTATATACGCATAGCTGTAATGATGGCAAAAATGCCGCAGAAGGCACAACCACACTATACAACCATGACGATTCACTTTCATAAGTGGATAGAGAGGGACGAGGAAATTGGGTTCTTAGATGTTGATCACTGAAAGTTTATTAAACAACAATAAAACCTAAAAATAGAAGCGTATCAACAGAGAAGAGGGGAGAAAAGAAGCGATAAAGAGAGAGAAGACACTAGAAATAAAAAGAATATGAATAAAAACTGAAATTGCCAAGCTTATCAAACAGAAAGATGTAGGACACACGAATGACAATGGGGTCAGGACCAGTTAGTACAAGCTGCCGAAATATGAAAACAGAAAGATGGCATGAATGCCTTCATACTCAGATGTGAAAGATTAACCCAAAGCTAGAAAAGGAACAAAGTCGACTGGACACTATGTTCCATCCTCTTCTTACAGAAAAATGCCTACAAATATATGCAAGTATGGCATCAAAAGATGCCATGAACTACATAAAGTTAATAGAGAATTGCTTAAATGGTATGAATTTACTGAAGAAGAGTTTTACTGGAACTTCAGAGAAGTAAAATCTCAAACTAAAAAAGCTGTATTTTACTTTGTGTCACTTCTATGGCTGTACTTCACAAAGTGGTCCGAGATTGTTAAGTTTGAAGGCCTGGCAGATCTATTAATACGTGAAACGTTCATGATTATGTTATTCACTAATTTGTTACTGTTCCTAAAAGAGAGTGCACCAAAAGACGTGACCGAGATGATACAATGGGAGGAAAAATATGTGAAAGCCCACGGAAGAAGTGTAACTGGCAAGTACAAGAATAACCAGTCAAAGTTGAAACCAGGCGTAGCTGGCAAGAAGAGATATGCCACCAAAGGTGATAAGACGTCAACAGACAAAAGGGAGATGAGATGCTATATTAGTTATATGGGGTACGTTGCAATTGAGTTTAAGTCTGTCGCTATTAAGTAATAAGAAAGTCTTAACACAAACCATTTGGAGCTACATACAAAGATGTTGCTGGCAAGAAACAAAAAAGAAGGACCTTAACCATAGATACTGCTGCCAGATGAAACAGAAATGAGAAAATTCGTGAGAATTGTCACAAGAAGGAAGTGCTATCACCGTGACTAAAATGTGCATAACTGATGGTTAGCTAAAGCTAGCAAATGGGTCAACAGTGCCAGTGTTGATCAGAACATGTCATAAACATCAAGAGGCACCAACAAATCACAACATCCCAGAAGGTGAAGGGTATGTTGAAGACAAGAAAGTGAAAATTCTATGAGACACTGGGTTCAGTAGTGCAGCAGTGTGAACCAACCTAGTATTTAATAGCCAAATAACGGGCAAGATACATATGTGTGTTTGCTTGTTAGTGAGATAATGAGAAAGCTCCCATAGCAATGGACACTCCATACTGCATAGAAGACCTTAAAGCTATGTGTATGAGGACACCCTTCTATGGCTTAAAGATTGCCAATATACCAGGCGGTAAACGTTTAACAAAATCAGAAAAAGGAAAAGTGATGAGGAATCACCATAGCTCAAAAAAATAAAACCAAACAAGACCTTAAGCTCTTGCAAGTCTCTAAATGGTACATCCCGAATATGGGTCTATGGGAACTGAAGAAGATACAGAAGAAAAACTCTTCGTTGTAGAAACTTTCTAGGCTAGTGTAACATTATAGAAAGTTCATCACTAACTGAAGTTGCTGCACCACTGGCTGACCTGGCCAAAAAAATGTCAACCCAACCGGGTAAAGTAAAAACAATTACAGCAGATGGCATTCAGGAAAGTTGAATAACATGTTATAAAGTTCGCCAATCTGTAAAATGTCAGACTTCAACAAACCGTTCCTTGTTCAGGCCAATGTTTCAGACTTTAGAATTGGAGCAGTGCTTCTGAAAGATAGAATGTTTCTCGTAAAGTACATTAATCGAATGTTGTTGAGTAGTAAGAAAAACTTCTCTGTGTTCATCACTCAGATGAATCATCAGACACTTGCACACATCCAGAGACGTAAAATGGGCAATGCAAAATCCATGAGATGGTCATTGTGCCTCCAGAACTACCATTTCCATACTGAAGCCATTAAGGGTACTGCAAATGTTGGTGCAAACATGTTTGAGTAGGCTTTGTAAATGAACTGAAAACAGTCTTTCTATATTATAAACATATTTCTTGAAGAGAGACTAATTCTTAGGTATATACGACTGTTTTAATTACAGCACGAGTGTTGTATTGTTATTTTTAGAAGCACTAGTTTATCTCATATTTGTTTATATAACTGTTTACAACTCATTTGTTAAGTAGTTTAATTGTTGTGAATTGGCGATTGTTATATTATTGCATGTTATTAACATTTTCTAAATTTTATTCACGATTTTAATGGAATATCATTGTATCATAGTAGCGTGTCGAAAATTCTAGGCCTCTGTCAGGCTACAAATACGTGTCCAAATTGTAGTTCTTGTTAATTAGATACATATTTAGAGGGATAGATAATTAGAGACTGTGTAACTGTAGGTTTGACCGTAAAGAGAGTACAATGACTATTTCTAAAGTGAAATTATCAGAGAGGTATTCTACTAAAATTATCAGAAAGGTATTCTAATACAATTATCAGAGAGGTATTCTAATACAAAAACAGAAAATAAGTAATTTATCTTGTAGATTACGTTCTAAGGTAATTGAACTAGTCTGTGTGGACTTTCACGTAAAGAGACAGTTATATAAAGTCCTGGACGCAATTGTGGTGACAAACAGTTATGATGGTGATTTTTATAGTAAAGCTATCACGTATTGTGTTTTGATAAGAGAGTAGAGATAAGTACTTCATCTTGGCAAATTGTGTTATAAAGTAACTGAACTATCCTGCCCAGAATTTGTTGAAAAAGATTCAATAATTTAAAGTTATCGATGCAGTTATGATAACCAACAACTTAAGGAAAATTTCTTTATACGTTTGACTTGTTTTAATATATTATTTTGAAACAAGTGTACCATGTGCTGTTTATTTGTTGTTGAAATTTGCCACCAACAAGACACATATTTATTGTAAAAAATTCAGCTCATATATACATAACACTGGCATATATTTTTGAGTTATCTTTAACTTCTAAGAGCTAAAGCTGTGTTAAATACAGAAGGCTGTTTAGTATAAGAGTTATGGTTTAGTTTATTTAGTGATTTAATATCACTGCACAACAAAGATTTTGCTTCTTGAACACTGTTGGGTGTTCCTTATAGATTTTTGGCTGCTGATCACGAAAATCACATCCAAATTTGCCCATCACGTATCGTTTCATCGAATTCTTCAGTTTTACCAGGACATTGCTACAATGAAAAAACGATATCAGGACAACTGGAATCCGTCAATACTTGCTGACTACTGTTGGACACTGCAACGTAATGCATCTGACACTGAATACAAATGAAAATCAGGAGCAAAACACTTTTAATTATGTTGAACTTAATGGTGTATTAGAAACATAAATGCAATTAGATACGCTATTGCCGGTAAATAGTTAACTGTCTATTTCACCGAGTTCCTATGTGATGAAGCAAAACCAAAACTATATTTGTGCATACCCACCAGTTACCTGTCACAATAAGCAAAAACTTTTCAGGAAGCAAAACTTTTCAAAAAATTGTTGTGCAGTGTATTTAATGATTATTTAGATTTTCTTAACAAGTTAATTGTTTTAAAAGAGACAGTTATGGTAAGATTCATCACATAACTTTGTACCACTCGTACATTGTGTATGCAGTTTTATTGTTGTAATAGGCTTTTGCAATGTATCTCAGGATGCCTGGTATCGGCATCAACATTTTTACCCAAGTAAAGAAGAGAACAATGTTTCGACCTTCTAGGTCATCTTTAGGTTAACAAAATGTTTGGAACTGATCGTTGCCGGAAACGTTTCAGGAACGTGAGTGTAAACAGATACGGGATTGTAGGGAGCGTTGCAATTAGATGTTAAGTTATTTATTAGTATAGGTATAAAGGTGTTCCTTTATATTGGTGTAATTTTGATTTCATTATTGTATAAATAGGGCTTCTTTGATTTTGCTTTTGTTTATGTTTGTTTCTTTGCTTAATATCTGGGTGTTTTTTTATGGTTATGTTGTGTTTATTTGATTTGCAGTGTTCTTTGAATCTGTTTTCCATTTTTCTGCTTGTTTCTCCAATATAGAATAGAAGTCGTGGCAGTTGTTGCAATGTATTTAATAAATAATATTTATGTCGTATTATTTATAAAACCTAAAGAGATTTGTTAACCTGAAAATGACCTAAAAGGTCAAAACGTTCTTTTCTGCTTCGTTTTGGTACCCATACTAGCCGTCCTGAGATACATTTTACTTCAAGTGATTTCTTCTCACCATGAGGCTTTTGCAATATTCTTGATGTCACCTTACTCAAAGCTTCTAAGTTTTTATCGTTATATGTAATTATGTTATTACTTGGGAGCTAGATGTTTCTAGATTTTTTTGTCACATGTAATAAATATGTGCAGGTACACAGAGGAAGTGAGTGAGGATAGCAGCTCTGACAATAAGATCGGGCCCGGCATAGCCAGGTGGGTTAAAACATTCGATTCATAATCTGAGGGTCGCGGGTTCGCATTCCCGTCGCGCCAAACATGCTCGCCCTATCAGCCGTGAGGGCGTTATAATGTTACGGTCAATCTCACTATTCGTTGGTAAAAGAGTAGCCCAAGAGTTGGCGGTGGGTGGTGATGACTAGCTGCCTTCCCTCTAGTCTTACACTGCTAAATTAGGGACGGCTATCACAGATAGCCCTCGAGAGCTTTGTGCGAATTTCAAAAAACAAACAAACAAAAACAAACAAACCCACTTTTCGTTGCTAAAAGAGTATCCCAAGAGTTCGTGGTGGGTGGTGATGACTAGATTCCTTACCTCTAGTCTTACACTGCTAAATTAGGAACGGCTAATGCAGATTGCCCTTGAGTAGCTTTGCGTGAAATTCAAAAACAAACAAACCATAAGATCGCTTAAATGCTACTTTGGCTATTCTTTGCTGGAATTTGTTGGACATAAGATGGATGATCAACAGATAGTCCCGGAAAAAGAGAAGATAACCTGCAACCTGCATACAAGCTGCACCAGCTCTAATAGTCACATGGTGAGTTTAGCAAGATACTACAGGAATTTCATCCCAAACTATGATGAAGTTGTTATACCATTGACCAAGAAAGGTCTTCTCATCAAAGTGAAGTTGGAATAACCCCAGAGATGGTATTTCAGAAGATAAAGAAAATGTTGGAAAATTCGCCAATGCTAAGATTGTCAGACTTAACTACACTGTTCATCATTCACGTAGATGAAATTCGAACAGTGCTCCTACTAAAACTTGAAGATAGACCGTTTCCAGTAATATATCTAAGGAAAGAGCTATTGAGTGATGAAAAGAACTATCCTGTGTTCGAATAGGTGTGTCTGGCCATCATATTTGCCACCCAGAAATATTAGAACAACGTGTAGGAGAAGGAATTTATCATCCAGACGGGTCATCAATCACTTGCATACATTCAAATGTGCAAAATCGATAGTGTGAGGATCATGAAGCAAGCATTGTACCTCCAGAACAATGGATTCCGTATTGAAGCCATCATAGGAGCTATAAATGTTGGAGTAGGCTGTTTGAGTAGACTTTATTTATGAAACGAGAATAATATTTTATATAATGTTAAAAATATATTGTGAATATTTTTCTTCAAGAAGGGCTTACAGTTGGGCATACAAAACTATTTAGTGTAAGAGCATTTAGTTAGTTTATCATGTAATTCAATATTTCATGATCACTTAGTTTTCATAACAAGTATTGAAAGTAATTACTTTAAAGAAGATAGTCATGACAATGTTTATATGTAAACCAATAAAAGTCTACATATATATGCGAACAAGAGTAAGCGCAAAAGAAAGGAAGTAATTAAATGTTAAAATAGTTAAAATAAAGTTTGTCTGCGTGATTGCTAGTTTAACTATAACAGGTGATATCTGTGAAGTGTTTCAAAGTTTAACAGTAATAAGGAAAATATTTGTCTTGTCGAAGGGTGTTCTAAAGTGATTAAATCTACATGTGTGGACATTCACGAAAATTATTTGATGTTCTCGATACAACTGTGGTGATTCATGAAGTAACGTAGGTGATTCCATCACAGATTGTGCAATAAGAAACTGAGTAGAAAAAAATATTCGTATTTTCAGTTGACTTCTAAAATAACTGAACTAGCTTGTGTTAATGTTAACAAAAATTATTTAGGGCTTTTAATATATATATTAGAGTGCAAAGAAGTTTGTACATACATTTAACATATTTAACTTAGAAAACAAGTTTATTCTTGACATTTATCACCAACAAGTCAAAGACACTTACTGTAAAGAATCGTGACCCTATCAAAAACCTAACAAGCTGTTTATCTCAGAAGTGGAACTCAAGAGCTACAAGAAGTAGGTAAGGCGTGTGACTAGTAATCCGACGGTCGCGGGTTCGCGCCCGCGTCGCGCTAAACATGCTCGCCCTTCCAGCCGTGGGGGTGTATAATGTGACGGTCAATCTCACTATTCGTTGGTAAAAGAGTAGCCTAAGAGCTGGCGGTGGGTGGTGATGACTAGCTGCCTTCCCTCTAGTCTTACACTGCTAAATTAGGGACGGCTAGCACAGATAGCCCTCGAGTAGCTTTGTGCGAAATTCCAAAACAAAACAATCCTTTTAGTTTTCTCTTTTCTAATGATACCTCTGGTGGGCAAAGCACAGATAGCTCTTTGTGTAATTTTGTACTTAATAAAAACATGTGTGTTGTACATTTTACTGTAATGGTATCTGAAAAAAAAGTAGAATAAACTACATTTCATACGAAAATTAAAATAGTAATCTTTAGGAAGTAAAGTGTGAGCTTTAGTAATAAGGTTCTTTAATTACAATTCATATAAGGTTAACACCGTAATTATGGTTTGTTTGTTTTTTTGAATTTCGCGTAAAGCTACTCGAGCGCTAACTGCGCTAGCCGTCCCTAATTTAGTAATGTAAGAATAGAGGGAAAGCAGCTAGTCATCACCACCCACCACCAACTCTTGGGCTACTCTTTTACCAACGAATAGTGGGATTGACCTAACATTATAACGCTCCCACAGCTGAAATAGCGAGCATGTTTGGTGCTACCGGGATTCGAACCCGCGACCCTCGGATTACGAGTGGAACGCTTTAACACACTTGACCATGCTGGGCCCAGTGATTGTGGTATTTGAATTTATAAAGGCTTACAGATTCTTAATGAAACTGTCTTATGTGGTCGATAGACTATAATCGAAAACTATGACTATTTCTAAAGAACTTACTACAAAGTACTGAAAAATTAAACAAAATTTTGTGCTTGTTTGTGAAAAAGCCTACTGTACAAAGTATAAATTTAATATTTGAGTTAAGAGAAACGGAAGGGCTAAAGAAATGTTTTTCGCTAGTTATAGACGTCCTCTAGAGGCAAATTGATAAAATATAAACGATAATGGCGGTGCACCATCGACAGACGAGTGCACATGGGGGCCGGAAAAAAGTTCAGGTTTACTAATGTTGTTATGGTTATTAAAAATACTTGTTTTTATTCTTAACATATTTCTTTTCAAATGTGTTGAAATTTCTTGAAATACTTTGTTGTTACTCCTAGTAGTGTATTTGTTATCCTAATGCTAATAATATACTACTAATGCTACCAGCATTAGTATTATTTTATTAATAACACTGGCAATAGTAATAGTAATATTAACATAGTGTCAGTAGTACTAACTTAGTATCTAGTATTACTATCCTGGGAACAGTATTATCAATTTCGTTGTAACTCGTAGTATATAGTACTCATCTTCGTCACAGGTTGGTTATAACTATCTATAATTATAAATGTAACGAACGTACAGTGTAAGCCAGACAGTAGTGTTTAGAAGTGGTGGAGGTGGCTGAAGATTGGAGATTAGGAAGTCGATTTCTGAAGCGAAAAAGATGCATAATCTTCAACATGTTGAAGTATTTTTTAACCAATTACTGAAGTAGTCGTAATTCAAGACTTTAGTGGTTATGGAATAACAAGACTCAGTATAATTAACTAAACCCTTCTAAAGGATAAATTTTATATTAAATTATCCCAGATAGTTAGCATACATCTAGAAATATAAGGTTTTTGTCTTATGAATTTGCTTATTTGTTTTTTGAAAATCTTACAGTGATTGATTTAAATTTTAATCCAAAAAATCATACATAAGCACAACAGTGAATTTAGCCTATGGTGTACTTGGGTTGTTAGAAGGTGACATGTAAAGTTAAGGATTTCTTATGAAGGTTGCATTTCTTGCTGATGTTGGAGTAATACATAAGCTAGTTAAATTGGTTAAGAATTGGATGGTTAATAAAACTAAAACTTAGAAGGTTTAGAGTTTGTTATTTGGGGTGAAGTCATCGTGGATTAAAGTGATTTACCATTGGAATGTGCTCAATTTTGATTATTATATGAAAGAAAAATGTCACAGAAGGTTCAGAGAAGATCTACCTAGAGATTTCCAAATTTGTCTTCTTTGGGGGGGGGGGGGTATGAGAAACTAACTTATAATCTTGTCATGTTTTGTTGGGGAAAATGGCTGTGGGGTTTTTAAGATAATTGAAGTTTAAATAAAAATTCAGGAGGCTGTAAGAATAAACGATGCAAATTTTGAAACATGGAAAACTCAAACATATCTATTTAAATCAGTGTTACTTTTATAATAGGGTGGTTGGCCTCTAGTTGTGATAACAAGTGTAACATTAAATAAGTTTAAAGAAAGACTGAATGAATATGTTAAAGATCAGAACTGAATGTAGGAAAAAGGGTCCTCTATGTGTTGTATAGAGTAGGATGTTAGTAATACACTGACAACAAAGTACAAAATTAAACACACCTTTTATTTTGCTGAAAATCATTGACACTTCTTTTAAATTCTTGTAAAGTTCCTCCTTCTATTATTGCTGATGGCTACTCAATATATAAGCTAAACACCCACCATACTAGGTACAATGTTACCTATTGTTATTTTTTTGTGTTCCCAAGATCTGGGTTAGCATTGTTTTACATAATTTGAGATGGCGTAACAGTAATGTATTACATTGTTGCAACCAGGATAGGAATAGTTATTCACATGCTAACACAGTGTGTGTATCTTGTAGACAATGGCTGGAATACAATTTTATGATAATTGTAATGAAATAATATTGGAAGTTTAGAAGATGTATAATATGAAAATTGGTATCCATAGATTCCTATTCTGAGTAATTTTGACTGATTTATGACTCACAAATATTTGCTGATGTCTTATGTCTGACATTAAGATTGAAAAGGTGTTCAAGGACCAGAGGCATGCGTTCTCACACTTTTCGTGGAATAACAAGTGTGTCTGAATGAATTGTTACTTTTTACAACTGCAAGGATGCATGCATAGTAATATGTGCCATTTACAATAAAGAATGAGCATGGGGAAACACAACATTTTGCAGTGATAAGAGCATGGAATATTAAAAAAATTGCAGCCGATTGCAGCGAGTGACATTTGATAAAGTCTTTTATATAAGTAAATCATAAGCACAAAAAGAAGGTTTCATGTTGCTTTCTCACTACAATGAAAGAATAATGCTAACAGTAATAAATAATGAACCTGGATCCTGCCAAATGCTTAATGAAACACAGAAAAAAAGTGCATTTCAAAATATATTTACTCCTGAAGCTATCACAGCCATAAGAAATATTGCATGAATTTATTAATTTCATTATCTTTGAATATCCTTACTGTTATATTCATGCATCTGTTGAAAAGAAGATATTATATTTGTTTTGTATTACTTTGTTTTAAACTAATTATGTTTAACTTTCAGAACTTTCATTAAATGAAGAAATAGCAATATTCTGTAGCATACAACTTCAGATATTTTACATTATGATAATAATTAAAAAAACCTTTTAGCTTTAGAAGTGGGTGATTAACACAGTTAATTGACACAGTTAATTACAGTGATTAGAATCACATAAGATAATTAGTCAATTAAAATTATTATTAAATTGATTAATATCAAGAAAATAATGAACTAATAAAAAATATAAGTTTTTAGTTATTTTAGCTGCGTAAGTAACCAGAATATTGCTATTATGATTATAAATTATTATAACTGAGTAATTCAAGGTTGTTCACCTTAAACAAGTAGTGTTGCAACCAATAAAAATTATCAACTAATCAAAATTAGTGTTTCTGATTATTACTACTTTTGAATATTCCAACTATCCAACTTTTGTGTCAGATTAATCAATCAGTTGAATGTAATTCATTAAAAAGCCCTTATAGCTAATTGATTAGCAAAATCCACAAGGCTCAGCATGGCCAGGTGGGTTAAAACATTCAACTCATAATCTGAGGGTTCTGGGTTCAAATCCCTGTCACACCAAATGTGTTTGCTCTTTCAGCTGTGGGGGTGTTATAATGTTACAGTCAATCCCACTATTCGTTGGTAAGAGAGTACCCTAAGAATTGACGGTGAGTGGTGATGACAAACTGCCTTCCTTCTAGTCTTACACTGTTAAATTAGGGACAGCTAGTGCTGGTTGCCCTTGAGTAGTTTTGCACAAAATTCAAAACAAATTCAAACAAAATCTACAAATTTCATATCCTGCATATTAATTCAAACATCTATGACTGGTGTGGTCCAGGTTGTATAATAGTTAGAATGCATACTTTCTATTATTTTGGTTTGAAATTTTAATATGTATGTATGGATAAAAAACACCAAAATTTGATGGTGGTTGTGTTTTATTAATAGATTGCCTTTTGTCTGGTATATCGCTTCAGAATTAGGGAAGGCTAATAGCTTTATACAAAATTTGACATCCAAAGAAACAAAAAGTATGAATAAAATTGAGTTGTCATTAGTGCATAGTTGAAAACAGAAGCAAGGGCAATTTTTTTTTCCTTTCTCTAAATAGTTTTTGCTCGTTGCTGTAGAGTAAATTCTAGATGTGATTGAACTTTTTTGAAAATGTCTTAATAAAATATATTTTAGATTTATTTCTAACAAATGTCAGTATTTCATTAGTCTTCCTTAGAT
This sequence comes from Tachypleus tridentatus, assembly GCF_004210375.1. Taxonomy (NCBI): domain Eukaryota; kingdom Metazoa; phylum Arthropoda; class Merostomata; order Xiphosura; family Limulidae; genus Tachypleus; species Tachypleus tridentatus. The sequence goes on from NC_134831.1 coordinate 156,401,274, forward strand.
CTTGATAAAAGAAACCACTACAACCACATTTGTTTGTTTTTTCATTTAGACCTGTTTCTTCAGTAAATACAACTAATTTTCAGTGTCTCATTAATGTATGGTTAGTGAATTTGATTTAACTCTTGAAGTTATAAGATGTAAATATGTCTGACAATTGAGCTACCATGTCAGTACTAGTCTTGACTGCAAGCTAATTTTTCATATGTGTTTGTTTGTTATTTGTCCCATTAGAAATTAGCTTAAAAATATATGAGAAATGCTTTTAGATATGTGCAAGAAAAAAGAAGCTATAGTGAATTAATTCAAGACCTGATATTTTAGGCTTCACTTTGGAAATGATATTGCTACTACATGTTTATGGCAATAAATGTATAACACCCAAAGTTTTTTGCATCATTTTTATGAAAGGCATTCATTTTGAATTTTTACCAAATCATACCTTGAACAATGCTATAAAATAGGCCTGATGAATAATATCTACTGTTGCAAAAATTGTTACTACAGATGAGTGTGGTGTAATAACGCTTTACCAATCCCTTGTTATCTATCAATTGTCAAAGCTGTCTAAAGGTATTTAAGTGTGTGTTTAAAGTGGAGAGCTCTGTAATTCTTTAAATCATTGCTTTCTTAAGTAGGTTTCGTATGTGATTCGTGATGAAGTTGAAAAATATCATAGATCAGGAGTGAATTCTCTTCAGTTTGACCCTTTACTGAACCGACTCTATTCTGCTGGACGTGACTCAATTATTCGAATTTGGAATGTCAAAAATGTAAAGGTAAAGTGTATACAGTACTCTGCCTTTTATTTCTATATATACAAATATTCATGAAATATCTAAATTATTAAGGCAGTTCTAGAGATAATATATTTCATGATTTACCACTTTTAGAACTTTGCATTGGAGTGAATGTGACAAAAATTTATTGTGTAGAAATATAATTTGGAATGTTAAAAATGTAAAGGTAAAGTGTATACAGTACTCTGCCTTTTATTTCTATATATACAAATATTCATGAAATATCTAAATTATTAAGGCAGTTCTAGAGATAATATATTTCATGATTTACCACTTTTAGAACTTTGCATTGGAGTGAATGTGACAAAAATTTATTGTGTAGAAATATAATTTGGAATGTTAAAAATGTAAAGGTAAAGTGTATACAGTACTCTGCCTTTTATTTCTATATATACAAATATTCATGAAATATCTAAATTATTAAGGCAGTTCTAGAGATAATATATTTCATGATTTACCACTTTTAGAACTTTGCATTGGAGTGAATGTGACAAAAATTTATTGTGTAGAAATATACAGTCATTTAGATAATTTTCACCATTCTTTTATGAAAAGAATGAATCTACATGAAAATATGTAGATAAAAAAAGCAATTTGTGGATGTGTTAATTAGATAATTTTGTTTTTATTCTGTGTAATTAGTATACAAATATTCATATTTTTGTTTTTTACTTTGATGGAATTATTACTTTTTAGTAGCACTTCTATTATTTTAGGATCCTTATCTCCAGTCTATGGAACATCATACAGACTGGACCAATGACATTGTTTTGTGTTGTGGAGGCAAAAACTGTAAGTAATTAGTTTTTTGATGTAATAAAACATGCTTTCCTTTTAAAAAATAAACAATAAACTTACCATGTAGTTTGCATGATTTTGGCATAACTTACAAAGAATCTAATATCACTAAATGTTATTATTAAAGTTATTAACAGAACTTGGTGATTAAGTAAGTCGGAGAGATGGATAGGCAATCAGTTATAACCAATCAAAGAAAGAAATTAATGAAAACTATCTGATAATTACATGCTTATTATAAGCCACAATCTCATATTTTCAGTTATATTTATTGTTAATAATTCTTAACAATATAAATATCTAAAATTCAGATTAAATTATGTAAAAGTATGTTACTAATTTATAAAACTTAAAATAAGGAGGAGTAAACCTGTTTTTCTTTACAGTGATATCTGCTTCAAGTGATACTACAGTAAAAGTTTGGAATGCCCATAAAGGATTTTGTATGTCAACTCTTAGAACTCACAAAGTAATTGTTTTATTTATTTTTTGGTGTCTAAATATTAGCAGTTAAATCTTAACTAAATTAAAAAAAAACAGTATTATAATTTAAAACATTCAACATGATAAATTAATACAACTAATAAGGAGTATATGAACCCAAAGTATGGAAAAATAAGTTCTTTATGGTTCCTTCATGTTTTTCCCACCTGCTAGTGTAGCATGAGGTGAAAGAAATAAGAGTTGTATCACATAGTATTATAATATTTCTTTCTTGGGTTTGAAGCTTTGACAAGATTATGGAAAATGATAAAAATCTTTGTTAGTTTTAATGCTATTTTATTTCTTGTAGGATTATGTCAAAGCTTTGGCATATGCAAAAGACAGGGAACAAGTAGCCTCTGCTGGACTTGATCGAGCTATATTCCTGTGGGATGTCAACACCTTAACTGCTCTTACAGCATCTAATAATACAGTGACAAGTAAGTAAAAACAGAGTGAAATCACTGTAAACAACCAACATTGAATGCTTTACTTTTTTCTAATTGCTTCATTTTGTTGTTTGTCCCCTGCTGGTACAGCTGTAAGTGCATGAATTTACACTGCTAAAAGCAGGGGTTCGATTCCCTTCTGTGGACTCGGCAGATGGCCCAATGTGGCTTTACTGTGAGGAAAACACATTTTGTTGTGTCTTCCACATATTTGTATATAATGTGTTCAAGCAATTAGGATATGGCACATACCTCTCTCACAAGATTAGCTATTCTTGTTCAGTGTTGCCCTCTATATCCAATCATTTTTTTCACTCATGCTACCAGCTTTGTGTTCCCCCATTGTTGGGATTACTATATTCCAACATGTCACTCATGCAAATCATTGTGCATCATCTCTTAACTGCTTCATTACGAGTTGAGTGTTATCCATCTAGATCATAACCATAAAAGTATCGAGGAGAGTTATTATATTATGATTATTATAAATCTAAATAATATGCCTCTACATTAGAAATTGAAGTATTTTCAATTTTTAATTCTACTGGATAAATAAGGTTAATCTCAGGATTATTCATAATAATTAAATTATCTATATCTGTAAGTTAACACAAAAATGTCCTGATTTATGTAATTTTCAATTAACCCTTGGCATTGATGATGTTATTCTCAATTGGATGCTTTTGCCACAAGCTTCAATACCAACTTGTCCTTCTTTTGGTCACCTCTACTGCATCCACAAGCATTGTCTGTTGGTATCTTCAGCCAGATTTTGTCACGTGTACCCTCTCATTCATTTGCTTCATCAGGTAATTTCTCTTGTCCACACTATTCCTTGTTGAGTCCACCTGATTGCACCCTATTGGGCAGTGCAACTTTGATTTCCCAGGTTCTAACATCTGCTTCAATCACCACCTGGCCCTCTTCCACTTTCTCCCTTACTTTGTCAACCTCATTCCCACATTCTGCATCTTCACACATGGCTTTTGTGTGGTCCATAGCAAGAAGATCTGGTTTCATACACTGAGTCTCCTCCTCATTAGCTAGTTCCTTATAGCCATCTTGCATGGAAGTGTAGCAGCATAAGTTGAAAGTCTTCCATTGTTGATCTTCTAACAGAGGATTTCCTGCAGATAAATCTTCTGTGGTCATGTGGTACAATTTCTCATCTGGTTTTTCAGTCTCCTTGTTTTCTGGATTTTGGGTGGCCTTGTCCCATACCTTCCATTCTTCCCAATACCATAGAGTTTTCATTTCTCCTGTTCTAACCATGCTCATGCATTCCTTCTTGATTTGAAGGTCTTTGTAATGAAAAAGTTTACATATGGAGGGCAACACTGAATGATGATACGTAATCTTGTGAGTAGAGATAAGTAACAATCAAAAATACATTTGTAGTATAGGAAGATTATAACCTTTGTTTGACCTTCATAAAAGTTTTACCTTGAACACACTCATTTATGTATGTAGCATTTGAGAGAGATTTATTCTGGTGATAACCACATCCAGATCATTGAGCACACATGCATAATAAAATTTAAATAAAAAATAGATTCCAAACTTATCTTAATTTCTTTCCACCAGAATATTTTAGAATTGATATTTTTTGTATTGTAAAATGTATTTAGTATACTTTGCAAAGAAGATTAAAAACATTTTTAAACTTGAGTACTGCACCACTCCAATGAATTTCAGATATAAACAACTCACTGATTTTATTAGAATTTTTTTCCCTATCTAAAATCATACATAGGATTATACTTTCTGATAAACTATCATCCTTTGAGAATATAATTTTCTTTCTCATGTTATTTTCCTTTTGTTTCTCTGGTTTTATTAATGCAGCCCTTCACCCTAATTAAGAACTTTCAGCTTTGAAAATAGCTACAGGCAAAGTTGAATTATCATTAGATTGAGCATATTGTAAACAATTTAAATGAGTGAATTTGTAAAGTGGTGTGAGAAGTAATTTATGATTTTATGGGAAAGTAACAAGCTCTACCTCATGCAGAAAAAACAAAATATTTAATAGCAAGTTTAGAACATTTAAGAACAAATCATAGATCTGGGTTGTTGTTTTTCTTTGCAATTTCTTTATCTGTTCTTCTTATTTAAAAAAAATGTGTTGAATTATATTTATTTAAACTATGGAAATTTTCTTGTGTGAAAAAAAAAAATCATGTAAGTTTAGTTAGATTTAGGGAGTACTGTTAGCAACAGCAAAGTGTACAGGTGACTCAAATCCTAATTTATTGAATATTATTGTTAAGTTTATCATAGTCAAGCAATGATCATAAATAAGAGACATTATAATATATTGAAATAAATGTATAATTATTGAATATAAATTGATTTCAACCAATTACTGTTACCTTGGCTGACCTTATGTCAAGTCAGCTCCAAGGCCACCTATGAGTACCTGAGTTTCCATCTTTTTATTTTTAGGATATATATCCAAATATAGTATCTACTGAAATTAGCAAAGTATCAAAATAAATTTGTTAATGAATATGAAGCAATTTGTACCTTTGAAAAATATTAAACAATATGGACTTTTTTATGCAGAAACTAGATACTATTTTCTAAGTGCTACTATTTTTGATGCAATTTAAGTATTTCCACTGTGTGAGAAGGAAAAATCAGAGGATTTTGATGACACCCTTTTGATATAAAAAAAGTTTAACCCATCTGACTGTAAATAGCTGACTAGTAGTAGTTCTTTAGGCTTTTTAATAATTAATCATTGAATGTACACTTGCCTGATTACCTTAATAGTCTTTAATCACTTTGTTGCTGTGTTGCTTTTGTTTTTTCTTGACTTATTATTAACAACTTATAAATTAATTACATTAATAGTCTTTAATCACTTTGTTGCTGTGTTGTTTTTGTTTTTTCTTAACTTATTACTAACTACTTATTAATTAATTACATTGTGATGATACATATGCATGAGTAAAGACAGTTTTTTATCCTGATAGTAACACAACTAGGTGAATTAAAACCACTGGATAAATATCAATGTTTAATTATCAATTACGAAAGTACTTTTCCATAATTATCAAGCATGTGTCATGAATGAATTTTATTTATATCATGATTAAGAACTAGTTTTGAATCATTTTATTTTTGAACTTGACAAGTAATAATTCATTTTAGGTATCTTATTTCGGACTTCTAAGATTTTTTAATTAATGGTTGTTTTTTAGATCTGTATTTTAAACTTTAAATTTTTTTGTTATGAAATCACTTTTTTTTTCAGTGTACACTGAAAGATTTGTTGTACATTGTTTCCTTTTTATTGTCTTGCTTAACTTTTCTGTGGTGTTTGTTTATATATACATTTTTCTCATTTTCAAAATGAACTAATAATACATTTTCTTAATGAAAAGCCTCATCATTAGTTGGAAACAAAGACAGCATTTATAGTTTAGCAATGAACCCCGCTGGAACGATTATTGTTTCTGGATCAACAGAGAAAGTCCTCCGACTGTGGGATCCAAGAACATGCCAGAAACTGATGAAACTTAAAGGACATTCAGATAATGTTAAAGCTCTGCTTGTAAATAGGGATGGAACTCAGGTAAAGATTGTTTCTTTATTGATAGTAATAATGAAGTACTCATTTCTGATTATTCTAAATTTATAACTTGTAATATCCTTTTCCTGTTCTCATGAATTTGAAAATCGGTACTTAAATGTGATTTGATACTATTGAAATAAGCAATCTTATAGTTAACTGTCTTGTTTGAATATACAAAATATATTTTGAAAAACTGTGAAAAATGATTCTTCAGAAATTGAAGGATGAATTTCAGAACAACAGACTCTGGTTTTGTTTCCTGAATGTTGCATGTTTTGAAATGTGGTTCTGCAAATTTTTACAGCAGGGCCTGCATTATCAGATGAATTAATGTATGAAAGCCACTGTATTTATAAAATAATTTTTCTTTTTGTGACCATCTTCTTTGGTGGTGCACATGTGCTGCACGTAACATGTGATAGAGCAGAGGGAAAGCAATCATTTTCCTTCTGTGTGCAACAGGAATTCTTATCTTTGAGAAGTATGTGGAGTAAGCAATGTTTTTATCAAATTATTTTTTGTTTGTAAAAAGTAAAGTATTCTAACAAAATAATAAGTAAAAGAGTGATAATTCAAAGGTATTTAAACAGTGAACTTAAATAGAAAAAAATAATGGAAGTCAACATCCCTGTTGCTATGTGTTCACAAAGAAAAAAATGAAGCACATTTGGAAAAGCAAAAGCAGTGTTTTTAAAGTTTTTGCATTGTTACACATTAAAATAAGTTTAAAAGATTACCATTAACATGGATGAAAGAACTGCTGCTAATAGTAGTGAAAACATCATTAGATAGTTCTGACTTCATAAGTCAGAGATACTAGAGAAACTCCTCATTACATAGATAGTTCTGTAGAAGAAAAGTAATGAAAATGTGGGTGTGTTTGAGTTGGACGATCGTACAAAATGGACAATAATTGATACAAATATATGAAAGTTTTTGGTGTAGACATTTGACTATCTAAATGAAGGGAATTCCTTAAATATTATTACACACATTGACCTGTCAGTAGAACAGGATTGCATTCTGAATCAAAAGCAATCACTTCTAAGATGCTGGGTTCTCAAATATTTGGGTATATTTGTTGTATTGTGTGATTTACTGCATGAGATCAATCCTACCATTAAGCATCTGCAAGAAATCTTCTTGTGTCCACATCTCCTAAAAAGACATAAAAAATTGTGTGAACTTATTATAAATCTATAGCAAAATTTCAATGGCAGTTCCTTCAATGAAATTGTTTACATAGCAAGTTAATTTGTGGAAGACAGATTTCAAAATTACAGAACATCGCTTATTTTTCAGTTTTTGTAATCCATGGCCAACTTTTTAAAATTTATATAAGATATTTGTTTAAAAACTACGTTGACTTCAGAACTAGTATTATATTTTAAATAAACAGATTTCAGTGCAACAAAACTATGTGGGTAACTTTACAGCCCTCAGGCTGGGGATGACAAAAATCATCCTCAAAGATATATTGGAATATGTATGGAAGAACTGGTCAGCATTATTGATTACTGAAACACTTGTTGCACTGAAAAGGTCTGCTAACTATTCTTACTGTCTTTGTTAGTATGGAAAGTATTTTCCAAACTCATACTGATTAAGACCAGTTTTAGATCATGTGAGACTTCAAACAAGAAAATCCACAAACCTTAAACTTGAAACAAGTGTAGTGTTATCTTAAAAGTTGTTAATGTTACAATCAAAATTATGTTTCAGGTTCTTTCAGGAAGCTCTGATGGAACAATCAGACTTTGGTCTATTGGTCAACAGAGGTGCATAGCTACATTACGTGTTCATGAAGAGGGAGTTTGGGCTTTACAGGTGCTGTACTTACAATTATTTACAGTGAAAGACAGTCTTCATGTTGTGTTTGTATGTGTGCATATGCCTTGTATGTATGTATTTATATGTATAGGGTAGCCCAAAAGTAGATATACAGTTAAAAATTGATTAGTGTATTTAAAGTAATTAAAATTAAAGCATACAATTGATAATTTATGTAATTATTCCTCACTTGTTTTGGTATAATATACATTTATAATATATATAATATATCTTTAAAAAGCAAGAATTTGATATTTCTGTTTTCTAGTACTTAGAAAACTGTAAAATTGCAATAATGTTTACTTACTAATTTAGAAGTATGTAAATTATTGCTTTTTAGTTCCTTTTTTAACCCTTTTGTGACAGACTCAGTATAATATACACAAGTTCATAAACACATTTGCACATGTTATGCATTTATACCATAACTTTGATGCAGCATGTGTGTCTTCACAAAATTTGGTAGACTTTTAATAAAGATTGCAAGTTTTTGTGTATATAAGATCAAATTTTTAATGAAGTATTTTTACAAAATATTTCATTATGAAAATCTCAAGTCAGTTTTGTTACTGAGTGGGAAGTGATTTTCATGTTTTGATAAAAAAAAAAAATTACTTTCAATATGGAACCTGTAGTTCTGGAGGTACAACACCCACTTTATGATCGTTGCACTTCTGGATGCAGGTGGTTGATGGCCTGTCTGAATGATAAATCTTTCCCATACATGTAGTTCTGAAACTTCTGGCTGGCAAATATGATGACCAGACACACTTATTCAAACACAGAATAGTTCTTTTCATAACTTAATAGCTCTTTCCTTACAAACATTACTGGAAACGGTCCATTTTCAAGTTTTTGAAGGAGCTTTGATTCCAATGTCTGAAGCATTGACGTGAATGATGAACAATGTATTGAAATCTGGCATTCCGAGTATTGGCAAACTTTCAAACATTTTCTTTAACTTCTGAAATGCCATCATTGGAGTTGTTCCCACTTCACTTTGTTGAGTAGGCCTTTTTTGGTCCCCTTGAGATGGATTTCTGTATGTGGTGAGTGGACCTCCCAGAGAAGGTTCTGTATTTTTATTTTACCTCCTCTGGAATCTAAACATCCATCCATGTGTTTGCTGTGCAGGAAGAGAGGATCCTGGTAGTTGAGAGGTCCAACCCTAGCACTCCACTTTGGCCTTGAATTCCTGTAGATGAGTGTCCTTAAGATAGCCCACCAAGGGTCATTTGGCTAGTTCACCTGGGTCAACCAAGTACCAGTGTTTGACATTCTCAATGGATGTCTGATGCTGGTGTTTGGGTGTAGTGCTCACAAAACCCTAGTGTTGCTTCAGTGTCCTTGTTTGGCATTGTAGTGCATCCCCTTGTAGGGCTTCATGGTGAGTGGAGTCAGTGGGCACTGAAATGTATTGCCTTTATTATGGATACCCCCACTCATGAAAAAAATAAAAATCAGATTATTGGAAAATGACATTATTGTACAGCTGCCATTCAGATTCTGTACTTCAATTTATAATTATGCATTCCTTATTCAAGAAATTCTTAGGACAGATATCTTCCTTTTTTTCTTTAAAAGAGATTAAAGAGGCTTGCTGGCTCCCCAAGTCAGTGAAAAAAATGATGCTAAGGAGACATTTTGGTGGAAACATCTTCACCACAACATACCAATCCCCTCTTGAAATCGAAGACCATTGGGGATATACCCATTAAGGTTACTTAATTCCCATACAACTTTAAATTCCTCCAGAGGAGTTAAAGTTGAGAGGGATTTAAAGAACATACCCAAATCAGAAATTCTCACTGATTTCTCAAGCTAAGGCATTTCTGCAGTGTGCCAAATCTCCACTTTTAAAGACAGAATTATGATGCCTACTAATGTTCTGATATTGATGGTTACATCACCACGTCCTCCTGCCACAGTCAAAGCAAATTATCTGAACTGTAAGTTGTGGCCATACATTCCAAACTCTCTCAGATGTTTCCAGTGTCAGTGGTTCTGTCACTCGGAAGATATTGTGTCGTGATTCTTTAATGTGCTCATTTTGGTGGCAAAGACCATGATGATTATGAGTGTAAACTGGAACCTCACTGTGTTAACTGTAGTGGCTCACACCCCTCTTACTCTATTTCTTGCCCTTAGTGAGTGGATGAGAAAGAGGTGCCATGCTTGAAAACTGTAAACAATATGTCCTATCCAGAGGTTTAGAAGTTATTGTCTCCCACTCCATCTTGGACATATGCTGATGCACTCCATTCCACTACCACAGTGGGAGTGTAGACAGATCTCTCCATGCCTCCAGCAGAGTAATTTCCAAAACATCAGAAGAGTCTTTTGCCCTACATGATTAAAATAGTCAACAAACCTACATCTGCTTCCATCTCTGTTGCCACCACTCCAGTGACTATTTGAGTCTACTTCCTTTGGCTTTGGGAGTTTCCTCAGGTCCATCCTCTTCTGCAGCTCCAAGATACAAAACAATTATTTGTTCACACCTTCAGTCACTGAAATCTTCATCCACAGACAGAGACCTGCCTACTCAACCCAGGGCAGGATTGTGGAGGTTAAAAGACCTCTGTCCAATAAAGAAAAAAACGTGGTCAAGAACAGAAGGGCTCTTTGCCCCATTCTCCTCCACATAAATAAAAATGAACAATGTTATACAGTGTAGCTGTCTGGGTTTTTATTCAAATATATATGACACAAACGATTTGATTGATTCTTACCATCCTGTGTGTGTGTCTCTTTACAGGAAGCATTTCTAAAACATACTGATACAATCACCCTTCAACAGTTTTCTTTGTACAGAAATGATAGGTTATGTGATGGATGAGTGCATGGAGGGGTGGTACTACTGGTCATTCAGCATGTGCCCACCTCATCTTTGCCTCTTGTTGCACCCTTGGAGGCTATAGCCATCTATCTTTCCTTTGTTTGTACCATCACTATTTGTTCTCTCTATGTAGCTCCTGAAGAGGCTTATGGTAAGTCAGACTTTGATGCCCTCATTGAACAGTTCACATCTCCATTTTTAATCCTAGGGGATTTTACTGGAAATAATTTCCTCTGGGATGGTGCTGATTGATTAGAGAGGGGTCGCTGTATAGAATGTATGCTCTTAGATCACAACCTATCTTTTTTCAGTGCTGGTTATTATGCTTAGTTTTGTGCACCTAGTAAGTTGTTTTACTGCTATTGATCTCTTTGTGCTCCCCTTCACTTTTCTCTTACTTTTTTGGAGGGTTGATAGTAACCCACAGGACCATGATAATTTTCCTGTCATTTTGAGAGAGACTGGTGGTGGTCATTGCAACCCAACCTGCATTTCTTGATAAAAGTTGGACCAAGCCAACTGACCCTCTTTCATAGCACTCTCTGAACTTGATCCTGCCATTGTCTGTAAGCCATTGATAGATGACTGTATGACAGCAGTTACCAACTGTATTGTCCAGGCAGCTGCTCAATGTGTTCCTAAAACCTTGACATGTTTTCCACAATATCCTCATCCATGTTGAAATTCTGCCTGCCATATGCATAGAAGGCTCAAAATCAGGCCTCGGACACCTTTTGTAGGTATTCACACTTTTAAACTGAATTGCTTTTCAGTAGGCCCATGCAGATGATTGGCACATCACACATCAAAGCCAAATAGAATCTTAGATTAAATACACATCTAGCATCTCTTTTTACCACCAGTTCCAAGGTCATATGTGACAAGATTTGAAAGATCAGTGGACAGTATACTCCTGCCCCCCTTTGATCTTGCTCTCTGATGGCCAGGAAGTTGCTGATGCTCAGTGCATCACTGATACTCTTGGTAAAAGCTGTTCTCATGCATTTAGCACTTCTACTTCAGCTCACCTTTTTAGCCATCAAGACACAGACAGAACAGTAGCCTCTTTCCTTTTGGGCTGATTGTATCTATGATTGTAATAACCCCTTTACACTGGTGGAACTCAAGCTCACTTTTCATTGGCCTGGCAGTGCATCAGTCAGACCTGATGATATTCACTACAAGATACTGTGACTTCATTTTACTGCAGTTTGGGAATTGCTCTTGCAGCAGGCCATCAAACCTGTTTCACCATCCTACTCCTTGGTGTGGATTCTTGTACATGGTGAGGGGACTTTCCAGAGAAGGTTCTGTTCCTTCAGTTTACTTCCTCTGGGATCTAAACATCCACCCATGTGTTTGCCATGCATGGCAACCCTTGAATGGGAGGAGAGGATCCTGGTGGTTGAGAGGTCCAACCCTAACACACCACTTTGGCCTTGAATTACTGTAGACGGACAGCCTTGGAGTGGCTCCCCCAGGGACAGTCGGCTGGTCCACTTGGGCTATGGTCAACCAAGTACCAGTGTTGGATGTTTTCAATGGATGTTGTGGACATTGTGTCTGATGCTGATGTTTGGGTATGGTGCTCACGAAACCTTGGTATTACTGCAATGTCCTTGTTTGGCATTGCCATGCATCTCTTTGTAGGGCTCCATGGTGAGTGTGGTCAATGGGCACTGAAATATTCTTTCTTTATTATGGATCCATCCCCCAAATAAAAATAAAATAGTGAAAAACATACCACAGGTGAATGACCACATCTTGAAGATTTTGAGCAGCAGTTTTCAACCTCATCACTATTTGTACAACATTATCTGATATTACATACACTGTCAGACAAATCTTTAGGGCAAATGTCTCTCTTTTTTATTTGGAAAAGATTAGAGGGGCTTACTGATTCTCCTAAGTCAGTTAGAAAGCTTTGTTCTGGTGACATATTGGTGAAAATATCTGCTCCTAAACACAGTGAACTTCTCCTTCATTTGAGGGCCATTCAGGATATGCCAACTGAGGCTATTCCCCATACTACTTTGAATTCATCACGAGGAGTTATTTCTCAGAGGGATTTGAAGAACATCCCCGAGTTAGAGATACTTGCTGGTTTCTTCACCCAAGGGGTTTCTGCAGTGAGGTGTATCTCTACTTGCAAAGATGGAATTATGATGTTGACCAGTCTCCTAATTTTGACGTTTACATCCCACGTCCACCTGCCACTATCAAGGCAGGTTATCTAAATTTAAAAGTATAGCTGTATATTGCAGACCCTCTCAAATGTTTTCAGTGTCAGTGGCTCACTCATTGAAAGACATTGAGTAATGGTTCTTTGATGTGTGCTTTTATGGTAGCAAGGACCATGATGCCTATAAGTGTGAAATAGATCCTCATTGTGTTTATTGTAGTGGCTCTCACCAATCTTACTTTCATGTCCTAGGTGGGTGGAAGAAAAAGAGGAAAAGCATTTGAAAATGGTTCACAACATTTCTTACCCTGATGCTTGAAAGTTACTACCTCTACCTCTCTATCTCAGATGCATGCTGCTGCACTTTGTTCCACTGCTACAGTGGGAGTGCAGATGGATCTCTTTGTGACTCAAAAAAAATCATTCTCAAATCATATGAAGTCTTTTGCCCTCCATGGTTAAGAAACTTAATGAATCAACGTCAGCACCCATCTCTGTCCATAGCATTCCTTTTAGCATATCCCGGATCCACTTCCTTTGGTTCTGAGTTTGGATGTTTCCTTTGGTCCATCTTCTCTGTCTCTGAGATGCAAATAGATCATTTGTTTATGCACTTAGTTGTTGGAATCTAGTTCCAACAGCAAAGACCTGCCCAGTTAACCCAGGGCAAGATCCATGGAGGTTGATAGACCTCCCTCGAATAAAGACAGTAAAGAAAAAAGACATGGTAAAAATAGAAAAGCTTTCCACCCAGTTTGCCTATACATAAGTAAAAATGGCCAGTTCGGTGCAGTGGAACTGTTGAAGTTTACATTCTAATCTGGATGAAAGAAATGTACTGGTTGATTCTTACCATCCTGTGTGCCTTTCCATACATGAAATATTTCTGAAACCTGCTGATACAAACACCTTCAGCAGTTTTCTGTGTACAGAATAGACTAGGTTGTGTGATGGACAGGTTAATGGAGGGGTTGCACTACACATCAGTCAACATGTACTCACCCTTTCTTTGTCACTCAACACACCCTTGGAGGCCATAGCCATCCATGTTTCTTTGGGTTGTACCAACACTATTCATTCTCTGTACCTGTTTCCTGAAGAGACATATGATCAATCAGATCATGATACTCTCATTGAACAGTTGCCATCTCCCTTTTTAATCCTGGGGGACTTTAATGGACATAATCCTCTCTGGGAGGTGTTGATATTGATGGAAGGAATCATTTCGTAGAGTGTATGCTCTCAGATCACAACTTTTCTCTCTTCAATAGTTAGTATTTTAGTGCTGTTGATCTCTCAGTCTGCTTCCCTTCACTATTCTGCCACTTTTCCTGGAGGGTTAACAGTAACCCATGAGACAGTGATCATTTTCCTATCAATTTGAAAAAGATATCCAAGGTCAGTGCCATCTGACCCACATGCCATGGTGGAAGCTGGGCCAAGTCAACAGGCCCTCTTTCAATGCTCTCACAGAACTTGATCCTTCCATCATCTGTAAGCCATAGATAGATGACTGTGTGGCAGCATTGACTGACTGTATTATTTAGGTAGCTGTTCAGTGTGTTCCAATATTTTCAACATGTTTTCCATGGTATCCGCATCTGTGGTTGAATCCTGACTGCCACATTCCACGGAAGGCTCAAAAACAGGCCTGGGATTCCTTCTGTAAGTATCTCACACTTTTGAACTGCATCACTTTTCAGCGGGCTCATGCACATGCTCAGCAGGTAAGATGTCAAAGCCAGAAGGAATCTTGGATTAAATTCACAACCAGCATTTCTTCTACCACCACTTCTTTAGTCATATGGGACAAGATTTGGAAGGTCAGTGTGCAGTATAATTCTATTCCCCTTTCAATCTTGCTCTCTTGTTGCCAAAAAGCTACTGATACCAAAAGCATTGCCAATATTCTCTGTGAAAGTTTTTGCTGGGTATCTAGCACTCCTGCTTCATCTTCCACCTTCTTAGCCATCAAAACTTGGGAGAGTGATCACCTCTTTCCTCTCAGGCTGATCATCTCTATGACTGTGATTGCCCATTTACACTGGTGGGACTCAAGCTGGCTCTTCTTTGGTCTGACCTGATGATATTCAAAATACTGCTCTATCTTTCTTTTTCTTCTCTTGCTACTCTTCTGGTAGTTTTTAACCATATCTAACAGGAGAAAGTTTTTCCTGATGCATTGTATCAGGCAATTGTCCTACCTTTTTCTAAGACCTGGAAGGATCCCAAAATTCCATCAGACTTATCAGTTTACTTGAAATATATATATATAGTAATATTAAGGGATCCTTAAAATATTACCTGAGAAAAGACCAGAAAAGATACTGATACATATTTTGTATAAAGTGAAATAAAACATATTTACCCTGCCTACCTATAAAGTAACAGTAACTTTGCATCAGTGCTTTCTGACAGTATATTTTAATAAGTGAATTCTACTTATATTTGCCATTGTTGGCCAGTGATGAGTCCACTAGGATATATTTTATTTGTTTTGATAATCAAGATATACTTATACTTGCTCATACATACATAATTGATCTATCATATCTTATGTCTGTAGGCCTGTAAAAATATAACCTGATTTTTTTTATTATTATTATTGGTTAAATAACTGAGATCTACTTGTTTGTGAGTGTGAGTCAATGACAAATCAATCCCAGTATTTTTTCTATTATATAACTGAGCTCATTTTAACCATGTGTAGGTTAGTAATGTGATAACTTGAGTCATCTATTACAGTGTATTATAATAACTGAGATTTTCCTTTTGAATATAGGCCAATGACTTATTCACTTCAGTGTTTTCTGGAGGTCGAGACAGAAAGATCATCATGACTGATCTGAGATCACCTGAGAAGAGAGTTTTAATTTGTGAAGAAACTGCACCAATTCTTAAAGTGAGACATTTATTCAATATTACACACAAATATACATGTCTTTGTTCATTATTAAAGGCCTCTGACAAAATTCATTACATTATACAGTATTTTAATCTAAAAAAATGATTTCATTATTCAATATTAAAGGCTTGTGACAAAACTGTCATTACTTAGTGTTAAAGGGTTCTGACAAAACCATGTCATTGTTCAGTATTAAAGATATGACAAAACCATATCATTATTCAGTATTGAAGAATTCTAACAAAACTGTCGTTATTCAGTATTAAGGACTTCTGACAAAATGATATCATTCAGTATTAAAAGCTTCTGACAAAACCATGTCATTATTCAGTATTGAAGACATCTGAAAAAATGGTGTCATTGTTCAGTATTAAAGACTTATAATAAAAACTATGTTAGTGTTAAGTATTAAAGGATTCTAACAAAATCATGTGTCATTCTAACATCTTATCAATGAAAGGAAAGAAGAATATTTAATATCATAACATCAACTTGACTATATTTATAATACCACATGCTGATGAGAATTTTTGCACAGTATCAGAGCTTATCACACTAGTTGGGATATAACAGACATGGTAGTAGTCTAATTGCTTGTTATATCGTCTGTTTCATGAACAATAGATTTTTTGCATGTATTAGCTTAAGTATACAAATTTTAGTTATTATAAATTTTACTGAAGTCACAAACCAGAATTAAGGTAATTGTTCATAACATAATACAGTTTATTCATTTTGTATTACAGGCAAATAACAAAATTGTATGTTATTGAATGTTATGTACTTCTGCAAAAAATGTCACTGTTTAATATTACAGACTCCTGAAAAAAACTTGTTCAATATGACAGTGCTACTGACAAAATTGCCATTATTTAACATTACTGTGCATTTATAAAATTTGCTATTCAATATTAATGGCTGGTGATAAAACTATATGCTATTATAATTTATCTGTTATTTTCACTTTTGTATCTCTTAATGAGTTTAGTTAATTTGACTGACCTTGTAACCAACATGAAAAAATTTAAAAAATAAATTATGCTTTTTTGTTCTAAATAGACTACAAATTGCAATGCACAAATACAAGTATTCAGTCTAAATAGCTTAAATCTCATAACCTTATATATAATTTTCATTTTATTTACTTTTCAGACATGCATGACTAACATTACAGAAGTTGCAATGACATGATGCACATTCACTTGTTACTGTATCTGAGACTATGAAATTGGTCTTTACAAATTGACCTTGCCTGTGGTCTAGTGAGCCACTACTTTGTAAAATGTAGTCATTTCCATTATAATATATTTTATCTGTGTGTGTATTTATGTTTGTGCCTACTAATGACACAGCAGTATTTCTACAGACTTACAATGCTAGAAATCAAATTTTGATGCTTGTGGTGGGCACACCACAGATATTCCATTATGTAGCTTAACTAATAGCAACCAACTGTGTGTATGCGTGTCTGTGTGTATATATATGTATATTAATACCATATACAAATGAGTTCTTAAATTTCAGTTATTTGTCTTAAAACATAGAACAATAAATAATGAAATATAGAAAACAATTATCTCTTCTCGTTATAACTTTTGTACTCATTTGCTGCTTACCATGACTTAAGTCTTATCAAATTTTGGATCTAAAACAAAATAATTTTTTTACATTTTACATATGCATTTTGAAATAAAAAGTCATAAATTAATATATCAATACCATAGAATTCTACAATAATTTATGAAGCTTGGTAATTAAGGTGTATTTAAGTCTTCAGAAATATGATTTTTAAACTCATTCAACATACCACATGGCACACAAAAATAAATAATGCAGTAGGTGTGTTTTTTAATTTGCTTTTAAATTAAGAAATTAACTAATGCATAATACAAAAATTTGAATTACAATATACTATTTGACATTAGACTTAATATATTCATAAAATAGTAGTACAATAAAATTTTGAATGTGAATCTACATATACAATCACATGGCCTTTGCCTCTAACAGTTGTAAGACCCATCTCGGTAGGGTTAATAGCCTCTGAATAAACTGTCATTATTCAGTTTTACAGTACTTTTGACACAACTACATGTCATTGTTCCATGTTGCAGGTTACCGATGAAACTATGCAATTATTTAATATTATAATTGGTTTTCCAGTGACCTAGCAGTAACTTATAATGCTAACAGTCAGGCTTCAGTACCCATGGTAGGCATGCACTGATAGCTTATTCTGTGGCTTTGCTCTTAACAACAACCAAACAAACAATCAAAATTACAAAGCCACTTACAAAAGTATGTCATTATTTAATGTTGCGATCCTTCTATATAACTACCTGCTATTTCAGTATTACAGGTTTCTGACAGATTTATGCTATTATTCAATATGACATGATTCTGACAAAACTATCTGTCATTCAGTACTACAATGCAATTGATAAAAACTATGTATCATTGTTTAAAATTAGTCTCATAACACAACTATTTGTTGTTATTTAGTCTTCCATTCCTTTGAGTAATTTATTAAAGAACAAAAGTATCATGCTATAGACAAAAATATTTCATTAGAATAGTTGAGAATAAATAATATTAAAAATGGAATTTTTAGAGTAAAATTTATCATTAAATAAATAAGCAAGTGTGGGTAAGATTACAGGGGATGGGGTAGTAGCAGTTGACCCCTTCGTGCATGTGTACACACACTTTTTTTTTTTTGTAAGTTATAGTACAAACACAACATTCAAAATAATGAAATTAAACTTTTCATAAAAACAGAAAACCAAATAAGTAAAAAATAAAATTTATTTATATAATCATATAATGGTGCTGATATCTGTAGAAGTGCCATTTTTCTGATTGATCCTAATTTATACCTATATTTTTGTGTAAGTAAGTTATAATAACAAGACTTGTATTCATCTTTATTGAAGATATAGATTCATTAGATAAATTAAGCAGTTCAGGATATTAGTTGCTATATTGCAAGTATAACTCTTTTTGAACTTAGAAATAGAACATGTATCTCTATCTCAGTTGTTATTTTGGGTTAGGTAAAAGAATAAGGTGTGGTCATTTTGATACACATTTTTGAGAAATACTAAGGAATTTCAAAATTTATGGATTTTTTAACTTCGTAATGACATTTCTTCATCTTAATGCAAAATAGTTTATAATTTTGCAGTTACATAAATATTGCAGAACTTGTAATAAACTAGAATGTTTTTTATCTGCTGTAGATCTTTAGTTATAAGACAGTGGTTTCCAGCAACAGTGTACTCTTCATAGTTTGCTTTATTGTAATCTGCTTATTAACTTCAGAATTTTGTCAATCTTTCTTCAGCAGTTTTATGTAATATCTGAAAGAGTAAGAACTTAATTAATAATTATTTACTTCTAGGTGTAGTTAAAAATATGTAAAAACAATGATAATTAATTTTGTTTTGACAGATGATCTTGATGCCTGGTCATTCTTCCCTGTGGGTTGCAACCACAGACTCCAGTATTAAAAACTGGGTAAACTTGACTTTGTTATTTTTCAGAATTTTATCTTTATCTTAATTCACAGTTCAATGTGTTTTTTACTTGGAAAGTTTGTTAGTTTTTTTTATGTTATGCAGTTTTGTAAATATTTTGATTTTTACAATTATTCCTAAATTTCTGTTTTAAAGCATTTGGCATTTTTATGCTGCAAAATGAAATATTCTTACTTTAGTTTTATTTATAGCCAATCAACAACAGAATTTCTCAGCTGGATGAATATGATTTGGACTTACTTCCACCTTTAAACACACATCCAGAAACCATGATCAAAGGTATGTAATGTTTCAGCAAGTTAGTTTTCCGTATGACTGAAGAGGTTTTATTTTTTAATAATAAGAATACTTAGGATAACTCCTTGTTAGAAAACAAATTAACTATGGATATGATTATGTTGTAGCTTATCATACTGTTTTTAGAGAGCTTTAACTTTCAGCTCTTCAGTCTTTGCAGATGTAATCCTTGCTGTATGGGGCTGTGCATTGTCCTGGTATAACACAACACCTTTACAATTGATCAAAGCAGACTTCTTTTCTTTCAGTGTAACATTCAAGCACTCTAACAGTTCACAATAGAAGTCTGATGTAATCATTACATTGAGTGACAGCAACTCAAAGTGGATCACACCAACAATATCCCACCAAATGCTTAACAAGACTTTCCTAGGGTGGAGTTCCATTTTGGGTTGTACTTTAGCCAGTTTACCTGCACTGAGCCATTGTCTGTAGCACTTAACATTTTTATAAAATATCCATTTTTAATCTCCAGTCACTAACCTGTCCAAAAAAGGTGAGCTACATTCACAGAGTGCAGAGAAATGCAAGTGTCCATCTTCATAAGGGTTTATTTAATTAATGATCTGAAAGTGTGGAGTTGGGTTAGTTTCTTTTATTTGTCTGAACATTTTTATACATGTCCTACTACATATTTTAGTTGTTAAAGCTTTCTTCAAAGACAGAAATGATGATGCACTTTCTGTATTAAATTTTTGGGAATTACTTATGGGATGACCTGATAGAATGATTGCAAATTATAACAGGAAACTACAGTTGTTTATCCTCAATAGCTTTAAACTCATAACAGTATGTATTTGTTTCTACTTAAAGTTTATTATTTTATTGCCCTTTCAACTGTGTATAACTAATAATTCCAGCTCACAAGTTGTAAAGCACTTAGTGGACATCAGCTCATGTTACTGTATTTAATTACATAATGCATAAGAATACCTCACCAATAATTTTTATTATCATACCTTATCTATGTTAATAAGTTTCTAATATTTACATTTTAGTTACTTTTATGAAAAAAAGACAAAAAAACAATACATATGAAAAACATCTACATTTCTATTTAGTATAGTGCAAAATCTCAACTAATAATCCATATATTTGTTGTACACGAGTTTTAAGTTCTTCATTTTACAAAGAATTATTAAAATAAAAATTCCCCTAGTGTGATATGTGTTGTTTACTTTTATTTTTTTGCTGTTGGGTATTGATGATACTTAAATCTAATTTTTATACTAATGATACTACTAAGTTAAATACTTAAGAACACAGAATAATAACACAAAAATGTAGTGTCCTATAACTGTCATAATTCTTTTGGTTTTGTAACTATGCAATAAGAGACTTTTTAAAATATGGCTTTACAAAATTAAGAACATAAAATTAATTGTATCTGTCTGGTCATCATTTAATGAGCTGGTCATGAGGTTTTGGTGATTTACATTCAAAATGCTATTAAACTATTTTTCATTTATGCTATATCAATTGTTATAAAATAAAAATCTTAGCCAATAATCCAAATTTTAATAGTGTACAAGTTTCAAGCTCTTAATTATATAAGACAGTATTTTTAAAAAATCCTGAATTTCCCTAGTGTCACTCCATTTGTCACATTCTTTTTTTCAGCATTCTTTAATGATTCTCTCTTATAATTAATTTTATATTATCTTTAATTAATAGAAAGCCAAATTCTTCATTTATCCAACTGTGGATTATATTATGTTGTTTTCTGAGGAGAAAATTATCAATTTCCATATTAGCACAAGCTTTTTTCCCAGAGGAAGGATAACAATTACAATGGATGAATTGGTAATGTCTCTCGTCTCATAACTAGAAAGCCAGAAAAATCGTGATAATCAGAGGAAATTGTCTGCCTTTTGCATTTTATTATTCTGTGTTTTTTGGTACATTTTTTGGTAAATAAAAATTAGTTAGTGCATTACCTCCATTAATATAAAAAAAGTAAGGTTAAGTGTCATCAACAGCAAAAGAAAAGAATGTTGAGGTAAATACTTTATTTCAAGTTTTTTAAATGTTTATTCTCTATTTATTATCATAAAAGTTACAAAAATGTAAAATTAGGGAATATTTTAGGTTAGTTAAGGTTAGATGAGGTTAAATAGTTATATAATAATGTTTCATGAGGCATGCATGCGAGCAGCTTATTGGTAATATCATTCGATAGCATAACATGAGCTCCATGGTCCCTAAGTGACTTGCAACTTATGATGCCAGTAGTAGTTAGATATGGTTCAACAGGCAATAAAACAATACAATTTAATTATAAGTAGATATATACTGTTACAACTTTAAAGCTACTCAAGATAAATGATTGTAGTTTCATATTACAAACTGAAGTCATTTTAGAAAGATGAAAAGAGTATTTTAGATTTATTTTGATTTTTTCTTTCTTTTGATATGTGTTAAGATTCACCAACCTTGTTTTGAGTTAGGGTAGAGAAATAACAAAACATAAGTTTTTGATATCACATAAATATAATTTTTGATATGAAGAAAAGTATTTTTAATCTTGATATGAAAATCACTTTGCATGTGAACTATTTAAAATAAATACTCAACATATTCATGGACAAGTCTTTTTATAGTTTACTTAACATATTTCACTAAAAATATGATTTTTTGTATGTGAAAGACGTATATCGTTTACCAGAACACTGACAATTTTTGTGAAGATATACATACTATATTAAGAGTTAGTAGATCAAACCTAAAAAGACTTTAAAGGAGTACAAAGAGGTCACATTGTCAATTAATGCAACCAAGCCTGTGTTTGAGAGAGCTAAAATTTGATTTATTGATTTTATTTTGATGCTAAATTTATTTTTATACAATTATAATAAAGTAGATCAATTAAATTTTGAATTTAAGTCTAAAAAGTCATTACGTGTACTTTGACTTCCCCATTCTGAGGGAGTTAAATCATACAAAAAGAAATTAAGTATTTGTAAATGACTAAAGCTTAAAAAGCTGTTAATTCTGACAGAAACATACACATCCTTAAAAAACAGTATGAAATCTGAAAATACAAAACATTAACCAGAAAACAATAATATATCAAATGAAGCATTTTAAACATATAGAAGTTGTAATATTGAAAAAAAAGAAAAGCATTTCTTAGCTGAATGTGATTTATGTTTCTTGATATATGCATTTACTTCAAGATTTATAAATGCTGTTGAAGAGATTGAGAAGGAAAACTGTTCTTTTATATTGCAGTAAATTTTTCTTCATTTTGAAAATTAATTTTAAGTGGGTACGTAAGGTTCCAAAGAAATTTCCTCTTTCTTTGAGTTGGCCTCCATGTATCAAAAATATTACATGGGTTAATGAAGAAGTTAACAATTGAAAACATACATTTTGTGACAAAAATGTAATTTTTTCTTAAGATTTTTAAAATTAAGAATTATTGCTACTATTTCTGACTTTGTCTGTGTGATGTCCTTTGTGTCTGCAGAAAAGAAAAAAAAATTATATTACTCTTTTGTAACTACTGAATTGCAAAGCCAAACATTTATTTTTTTTATGTATTTGCAGATATACAAACTAAAACAAAAATATTATTGGCCTAGTATTGCACATTTTGTAAGAGTTATTTAATGTCAATGTTGTAGTTAATTTTAAATAACATAATTGAATGAAGTGGTTAGATTATATTGTTTTGACTCAGTTGTTTGCTTCAAATCAAATTCTTTAGACGATTTTATTAGGTCTGTATAAGAACTAAAAAGTATGATATGCATTACTTAATAATGAAATGAAAGTTGGTTTATTTGAAAAATGACTGTTATTCTTCAGTTGATCTATTTCATGGATTACTATTTTTATTTTGGTTTAATCTTTTTGTGATATTCATGCATTTCATTTAAATGAATATTTTAATGTTTCAAGGGAGCCCCAGTATCAGACATTACAATGTACTAAATGACAAAAGACATATTCTCACAAAGGATACTGACAATAATGTGGCATTGTGGGATGTGTTAAAGGTATAGCAAATATTTATTGATTCTTTTTAATTGTTCTTGAAAGACTGAAAATATTTTGTTTTTAACTCTTAGTAGGAACATTGAAATCTGTATTCTTAGGATTCAGTTTCAGTTAGAGTTGACAAAGTAATGTTTGTTATACATGTGTAATTTTTTAAACAAGTAGCTTATGAATGAATGTTATTTTAGGAAACATCTTTGCAGTAAACTTTCAATTAATGGTCTCACCACAAACTGTTGTAATATTTTCATGTACATACAGTACAGTATTGATTTATATAGTTTCTAAACTTGAGCAATTTTAACTATTAATTTATTGGATTAATAAAAAAAATTGGTTTAATATATTATTAGTATTTGTACAAGTTACTTGGACTCCATTCTTATGGTCTTTGCTCTACATTCCTTCTGTGTCAGAGATGCATTCAAATCAAAATTTCTCCTGTTCTTTCTTACTTTGTCCTTCCACCTTTTATTTGGTCTTCCTCTTGTCTATTACCTTTTCACTGTTGTATTCATCACTCTCTTACCAATATACTCCATTTTACTCCACATGACCAAGCCATTTAAGATGAGCTTCTCTCATCTTCTTTATAACTGATTCTACAGTTGCTTTCTACATAATAATTTCATTCCTGATGCATTCTTTTCCCAGTGTTGTACTTCCCTCCACTTAGAAGATTAGTTATTCTCATCCAGTAATGCCATCTGTATGCATTGTTTTCTGTTCACATATGCATGCCACAAGCCTTCTGCTCCCCCCCCCCATGCCCTGCCTTGAGGAGTCATTTGGGCCAAATACACTCATCTCTAAAATCACGATGGTCTCATTCATATATTTGGGTCATCCATCATGTGGTGATTTATCAATTTTGAACCCTACTTTTTGGATTTTCTTCAGCCCCTTTTGTTTTTTATGAGGTGGTCAGAGATTTTGCTTGTCATCTTCATGCTCTGAGGTTCTGATTCCACCATTATATGGAGAGCTAACTTCTTCTGGTGTAATCTAAACTGAATTTGGCCAGCCATACTTGTCTGCTTCTTCTAGTGACTACTCAGTTGGGCTGGTTCATCAGTTTGGGGAAGTTTTTTTTCTCTGGCCCACCCAATATCTCATCCACTTGGGTGTCCTTTTTGACACTTACCTCAGTCAATCCCAACCTTCTCCTCTTCAACTTTGTTCCATGGAATTGTTAATTTGTCATGCCCTTTCTTTCACAAATTTCTAACACTTTTGGTAATGTGGTTTTTTTATGACATCACTGGTCTCCCTTGGTCATGAGCATATGTGATCTCTTCAATGAGCTCTTCACAGTCAATATAAACTTGCTCAGGATCTGTTTTTGGCTCCCGTTATTCTTTCTCCTACCCTGACAAATGATCAGCATTAGTGGTTGGACAAGGCCCATATGTTGGCAGATGTCCCACTTCCTCCTCCTCATAAAGATTTACATTTTTTCACAGATGCATCTCTTCAAGACTGGGGCATCTGGATGAATCATCAGAAGGCTTTAGGTAATTGATCTGTAGACGAAAGGCCTTTGGGTATCAGTGTTCTTGAGCTTCTTGCAGCCTGTCAGGCTTTGAATCGCTTCCTTCCTCTCACTAGACATCGTCTGGTGATGATTTATACCAATAATTCTACCAGTTTAGCACATACCAATCACCAATGGGGCACCCAGTCAAGATCTCCTTGTTTTCAAATGTTAGATTTGCTATATTGGGCTCAAAAGCACCATATTCATCTCATTATGTGTCACATTCTAGGTGTTTTCAATGTTTTAGTGGATCATCTTTCCCTCCTGTCCTGACAAACTATATCTGATGAAGTGGTCTTTAGATCCCCTCATTTTCTGATGGCTTTGCAGTTGGTGGGGTTTTCCCCCATGTAAATGATTTGACATACTTCAGTCACAAGTTACCCTTCTCTTGATCTCCATTATCTTATCCTTAGGCTGTGACTGCTGATGCCTTCAGCCAGTATTGGTCATATGAGTTCCTTTATGTGTATTCTCTTATCTGATTACCTTATTGGATGATCTCTCACATCCATAAACACTTCATGTTAATTAAGTCCTTCTGATTACATCTTATTTGCTAGTTCAACTGTGGTTTCCATGATTACAACAGCTACAGATTTTCATGCCAGTACCTCTTCCTTTGTCTTCCTTCCTTCTTCATGAACCTCAACCACCATTCTACATCCAGCTGTTCCCGTCCTTCGTCTTCTTGCCCAGCTTTTACCTGATCCTTGAAAAAGAGGTCAAGTTTCTCTCGTTCAGTAGCTTCCCTTCTAATTCATTCCATACATTCTTTTTCAATGGGGTTATATATCAGCACAAATCAAAAGCATTCTGCAGGTGGTCTGCAACTCCAGGATTCCTAAGTGATTGATCTACTGTAGCTCAAGTGATGGATATTCTCATATGGCTTTTCAACTGGGAATATTCTATCTCCTCATTCTTGGGTTATTGGGCTGTCTTATCCCATACCTTTCAATTTTTCAGAGTTATCAAGTTTTAGATTTCCCTGTCCTTACTATGCTAATGCATTCTTTCTGAATTTGTTGTTCGTCTCCTCTCCTAGACAGCGTATTCTTTCAGACTGAGATATGAATGTCGTACTCCATCCCTTCACTTTCCTCATGTTCCATGTTTCACCTTTCTCTTGAAAGTTATTTCCTTCTCCTCTTAGCCTGTGGGTGTCAAAGGTACGATTTATTTGCCAATGAGGTTTCACATATGCTTTACCACCTTTTCTATTTTCACCTTTATCAGAACTGTTTCTTCTGCCCGAAGACATCAGCAGCTGGTGAAATTAACTTCTTTCTTGTCCATTTCCCTTCCCTCTGTTCCTCATCTCTACCCTTATCATGACCCAGATAGACTTCTATGTCTGATCTGTACTTTTTGTTGTTATACTGCATGCATGGCTTCCTCTGTTCAGCATTTTTCCTATTCTACCCTCAATAATTGGGTTTGACTTTTGATTTGGTTGGCTTACTCCTCCTTGTCTTTTTCCTGCAGAATTTGTTCTAGGTGTCTTCTCATCAGTTTCAACACCTCACCTTTTTCCTTGCATCTTGTTTTCATCAGCCCTTGGAGGAAGTCCTACAGTTGGGCATGTAGACTACATCTAATATGTTTGTCTCCCATTACTGATACCATATCACAACTTCTTCTTCACTCGTTTTTGTCTTCGACCTGGGCTGTTCTTTAGGCTTTGATGCAATGTTGACTGGATAAGTTTTAATTCATACTTTCTTTTCCTTTCAGGAGCCCTTGCTTCATTTTCTCATTGTATGGATCTTGATTTACATTGAGTGTTGCCTGACCAAGTATTCTTCCACTTGAAATCTGCACTTTAAAACTATGCTGATTTGCATTTTATCTTCCATGGCTTTGCAATGCTCACTTTAGAGAGGGGTGGAGTGTTCCATGAGAATGCTTGCAGATAAATAATCACAGGACGTAGTTGCTTCAAAAACTTGCCTGTTTTAGACCACAACACCCATGGACTACATGAATAAAGCAGAAGGGGATAGTTGACCATCCCTGCCATGCTTTTTATTGAATAAATCAGTATGATCTGCTTTTCAGAATAGATTTCATGGTCACATATTGCACCGTTTTAGGTGATGATATTCCTTCAAACTCTCCAATGTGTTTTCACCCCCTTTCGTGGAGTATGGAAGTACTTACCAATATCCAGTTCCAAGCAATTGAGGTGATTGACTGTGTAAGCACTCTGTTAAATGGATTCTACACAAAGATGACTATAACCATTTAGTGCAGAATAGGGAAATGATATGCTGCTGATGTAGATGTCAAGATATCCTCCAGTATGCAGCACACACAAAGAAGTGAAATGTCAAAATGCAATTCACCCCTTCATAGATATCAGTGGCTGGGTTTTAGATTTAGAGGAGAATCTATGAACATAAGTCCTCAAAGATGTTTATGGTTATCTATATTCTTCTCTAATTCATATTTTTGTGTTGTGGGTCACAGTGGAGGTAAGGGGGAATGTTCTGGTTCTGTCCTTTTTGCTATTCCTTTTTGTATCTTAATCTGAGTTTGTTATTCCCTTTTATATAGTTTCAGCCAGTTTTGCTGCTGGGAGGTTGATTTATATTACAGAGATATCCTTTCATTACTGGATGTTTGGTCCTAGATCAAAGCCAACACTTGCCAAGCTCAGGAGTAAGAATGGTTCTAGATCACCTTGTTTCTTGGACTTGAGGCAAATATGATATTTTTCTCATCCTACCCTCATGTGAATTTCAGTTCCAAATAGCATGAGTTTTAGATATACGTAGTTGACTTACTTAGCACAGCCCATTGCACTTAAGCAACTCTACAGCTATGGCACATCCAACGTTTTACCCACTTTTATACTTTGTGGGATTGAGTTAAATATATATTTACATGGATAGGGTCATTATTTTGCCTTGCTTCTCACATAATTGGATGTACTCCTTTCCTTCTCCACTCCTATCCATTACACATTTCATGAATGGGTGAAGAGTATACCTGATTCATAAACGATGCAGTTCCCCTCATCAGATCTTTTGATCTGACTCTCTCATTTTCCCAGATGCTTTTGGGGGTTCTTCTGTCATTTTCCCACACTGGTCCCACCACTTAATGTGAAATCCTGGTTAATCTTCTAAGTTGAGGAAAATACCATATTGGAAATTATACTTTGCTTGTACTGAAAATGTATTTCTGTTTGTTACTTCCTACAGACTTTCCACCCTTCCTTGATTAAATCTTACATTCACTAGAAATCTC
Source organism: Tachypleus tridentatus (assembly GCF_004210375.1). Lineage (NCBI taxonomy): Eukaryota > Metazoa > Arthropoda > Merostomata > Xiphosura > Limulidae > Tachypleus > Tachypleus tridentatus. The sequence goes on from NC_134831.1 coordinate 156,429,764, forward strand.
TCTGAATATTTTAACATACGTTTTACAAACCTTTTCCTTTAGACATATTCTGGATGAGTCTGACATACAGAACTGGTTCTTTCCTACCACCATATTAACTCTTTTGACACTCAGTCATATCCTTTCTTCTAGGTCAATGAATACTGTGTACAAGTCATTTCCTTTTTCCCTGATGAAATCCACTATCAGCCCTCTTAATATGTGCATGTCATTTGCTGTTGATCTGCCAGACTGTTTTACCCTTATTTCTATCACTTCTCTCATTCTCTCTCATCCAAATCCTTTCCCAAATCTTCATGCAGTCTTATACACCATCTTTTCTTTTGAGTAACATTTAATTCAGGGTGTAGCTTGTGAATCTACAAACTTTCTTTCTTGCATAGAAGCTCTGTGCTGTACACACTCCCCAAGATGTTGATAGTTTTAGAAAAGTACAAACCTTTAAAATAATTTTTAATAACATTATCAGTTTAATTGTATAGAAAAACTTCTGTAAAACAACCTTCATGTTTTGTACTTCTTCATGGGAAGAGGAAAAAACTGTTATAAGCTCAGTGAGTTAAGTTATAAATTAGGTTATTTTTAAATTCAAAATATCAACTCGTGAAAGTTAGATTATGGTTGCACTTTGTGTCACAACTTCTACCTATATTAATAATCTTAGTGTCTAAAAAAGATAAACTATTAACTGTCTGTTCTTTAACTGTAAATCTAATATTTTTAAGCTGATCATTCAAATAATTTTAAAATATCAGATTTATTTTTGAAAACTAAAAAAGTGTCATCCACATATCTTCTAGTGTATAAAGGTTTAAACATTACCTGACAACTTTTTAACCATTTGTTTTTTCACAGTAACTTAAAAATAAATTACCCAAACATGATGCAACACTTGAACCCATAACTACCTCATCAAGTTGTTCATAATGACATCCATAAAAAAAAATGAATATTTGGTGACGGATTATAATGGTATTATAAATATAGGTTTGGTTATATGTCTGACAACATCAGCATTAAAGAAAAATTAAATTACCACTTAACTCAGTTACTTCATTTTAGGATAAATCAGTGATTTGATCTCAAGACTGGCAATATAGACAGGTGCTTCACAAACAGTTTAGATACATCTGTGATGAATTCAAAACTTTTTTTTACTGTAAATTTGTTAGCTTCATGAGATTTAAAAACTATGATATACTTGACTTAGTTGGTCTGATGGGACAATTTAGGTATTTTAGGTAACCCATAATGTGTGAACCAACTGGTCTAATTCGAATAGAGATGTTATCCAATATCAACCATTCTTAATGTTTAACAAATAACTTTGTAATCATCTTTCTCTGGTGATCCTAAGATCCAATTCCATTTTCTTAAACTTAGTATTATCATTTAAAATATTTAAAACTGTATCTATATAATCTTTTTATTTAGATTTACTACATCTTTCTCTCTATACTGCTTAAGAATTACTAAATTATCAAGTGAGTTAACATGTTTTTAAGTCAAAATTTCTTCTTCAGATAAGTTTATTTGTGTCTTGTAAGTGCTAGGCTTGAAATTTCAGTAACTATATTATAAAATGAAACATTTTTCCTATATTGGCATATGTTTTAATTTCTGTAGTAACTGTTCAATCCTAGAAAAAAATTCTACATAATCCAATTTTTATAGGGGTAATTGGGTACTTCAAACCCCATGGTAATAACTTTTTCTATATTGAAGTTAACCAGTAATCTGAGATATTACAAATGACCCATGTAGGGTTTTCTAGAAATGTAGGCTCACTAAAATTCCCACACTATTATCCATACAACTGTTTTATTTGTTTAAACCTTATCTTAAAATATTTCTTTTTGCAATAAGCAGTCACATTGTCAAAATGTATGAAATCTAAGTCTAACACAATTTCTTTCAAATTTTTAATATTTGTATATTTATTTTTTAACTGTTTAAATAATTATATTTTTATGTTAATTCTAAATTTAAAGACTTGTGTAAAAATTGATAATATTTACTGGTTCTTAAGTTACAATTAGCCATAAACTTTGAAACTAAAGCATATTAGTAAACACTCATTTAAACAATTTACATGCAATCTCATTTTCTGTAATTTAAAATAAAGTTTATCTACAATTCTAAATTTTTAACATGTCTTCATTACACCTTTTCCAAATTATATGAGATAATTAAATATTTGTAGGAGATCATTGTGTTAAGATAAATAATATAATTAAAAAATTATGAATAAATAAATATACATACAAATTAACTCCATTTATATAAAAAAAACTCTACACTCCTACAATCTTCTGGTAAATTTCATAAAATTTCTGTCATTTGATTTTAGTAATTTTTCCCATAATGTTCATAATACTGCATTGACTGTGAAATTAAAAAGCCACATACAAAACAATCAGCTGAAAATCCACAGGCCTATCCCTTTCTACCAATTTAACATCTTCTAAACGTCTTTATTAATAGTGCACATGCTAGCTTTTGGTTATACTAAAACACCATCCTCAGGCAATGATCAGTTCAAAGTTTCAAGAGCAAATGTAAAGCTGTTTGATTAATGTTTGATTCCGTATGTATCTTATGAATCCACAAACTTTCCTTCATACATAGAATCTCTCTGGTACATGCATTCCTTGTGATGTTGAAATGCTTAGAAATGACATTTACATTGCAGTCCTATCATTTTTGAAATTATCAGAATTTGTCACCAAAGAGTGAAATGTTTTTGAATGGATGTCATTATGAAGAATTTGATGAGGTATCTCTTTATTCAAGTATTGCATCATGTTTGGCTAATTTATTTTTTGAATTATTATGAAGAAAAATTATTAAAATGTTTTACTGTAAAATTTAAACCTGTATGCTATAGAAGATATGTTGAAGACACTTTTTTAGTTTTCAAAAATAGGTCTGATACTTCAAATTATTTGAATAATCATCTTTAAAATATTAGATTTACAGTTGGAGAATAGACAGTTAATAGTTTACCTTTTTTAGTCACTAAGGTTATTAATAGAACCTTAATATAATATTTTCATTTTAGCAGTTATTTATCTATTGAATTTAAAAATAACTTAATATATAACTTAACTCATTGAGCTTATAACAGTTCTTTTTCTTCTCAAAAGAAGTACAAAACATGAAGGTTGTTTTACAAAAAAAAATTAGTTTTCCTATAGAATTAATTGATAATGTTATTAAGAATTGTTTTAAAGGTTAGTACTTTTCTAAAACTAGTAACCAAGTTGAAATTAAAGAAATAGTTTATTGTATTTTACTATTCACTCTTACCATTAAGTAGAATTAAAGGAAAAGATTAAATCCATATTGAATAATAAAATTTACCCTCACATTAACTTTAGAATTGCATTTAAACCATTGTTTCATTTAAGTAATTATTTTAAATCTAAATAAAGGATTCCAATTATACATCTCATCTCTCTTATGGTTTATATGAATTGGTATGTCCAAAGTGAACTTTGGTTATAATGACTGTACAACAAGTAGTTTGAGCTTACATATTAAAGAGCATGAGCAGAATACTGTCTCTAAGCAATCATCCACTCTTTCCCACTGCTTACAAGACTGGGATGTAAATGTTGTTTCTAAACACTTCAACATTTTGAGAAGTGCATGCAGCAAAGAGATACTACACATGAAAGAAAGTTTGTGAATTCACAAGATATGCTCTGAATTAAATTTTAGTAAAACAGCTTTTCCTTAACAATAATGTCACAAGAATACTTCCAGACATCTGGCATCTTCCCTTCTGTCATTGAGAAGTTTGTATTATACCTGGCTTTTGAACTTCCCTAGCTTCTTAAATGTTTCAGTAGATGTATTGTATTGGCATACTGCTTTCCTATTTTTTACTTTTTCCAACTGTCTCTCTACTTCCTTTACTTTTACATGTTCCACCATTCCTTGGCTTTTAATATTTTACCCAGGCTCTGCCACTCATTCTTTTTACTTAATAGGCACATGAAGTATGCTTTCCAATTCTTTGTCATCCATTACATTTGGAATCATCTTGACATTATCATCCTGTGATCTCTAGAATAATTAATTAAATGCTGCAGTATCACCAATCACAGTATTAGGAAAATCAGTTCAGGAACTCCCAGTATCTGTACCACTACATGTCTTTACATGGTACATACACTGTACAAGTTAACATTAAGAGCATGTTAAATATCTCTATGATCTAGTGATATGTAGCTAAATGTATGTAAACTTACAAGAATGTTAAATACATTTAAACTTTAAGGCTTATATGTATAACATTCAGATACAAAAACAGTTGATTATCTGAACAGTAATTTTTGAGTTAACATTTAAAATTCAGTAAAGTATAAAAACTTTTTATAATGTAATTGTAATGCAGTTTTATTTTTTTAATGTATGCTTTAAAATCCAGGCATCAAAAGTTGAAGATTATGGGCAGGTAGACATGGAAGCCCAAGTGAAAAAGATGTTTAAAATGGTTTACGTTCCCAACTGGTTCACAGTGGACCTGAAGACTGGGGTATAATGAATTATAAGATGATAAAGAAAGTATAATAACTTACATGTTACCAGAAGAAATTAAATTAATATATTTAATTTTCTCATGCATGATTGAATAAAATGAATAAACTTCCTTTTTTGATAAATATTTGATTACTTTAACTGTTAATACTGAGAAAATTATTAAATCATGTAATACTTTCATGTAAGATCTGGTGTCATGTGACGCTGCCATGCAAGGTCTGGCATTGTGTGGAACTGTCATGCAAGGTATAACATCAAGTGATACTATCATACAAGGTTTAGATTCATGTAGTACTGTTACATAATATCTGACACCATATGGTACTGTTTTGCAAGATATAGCATCATGTAGTATATCCTACATGATCTAATATTGTATGGTGCTGTCATGTAAGATCTAGCCTCATATGGTACTGTCATTCAAGAGGTTTAATTCATGAAGTAAAATAACCAGAGTAGCAAAATTTTGGAGTTGATAATTTTTGATAATGTTATTAGAATTTTTAATTAATTCATTAAAATTAAAAGAATTTTATTTTAAATTTATCACTCATATCAGAGTTTCTTTCTTCTGAACTGTTATGTGAGTAAAGTCTGTGTGTGTGCGTGTCCCAGTTTATAACAGGTAAACTACTGGACCTATTGTCACGAAACCTGACTTACATCTTGAAGGCCCTGTGGAAAGTGGTATATGTGGTTTGCATTTGGATATGACCCTCTTATGTCTTCCCTGTACACATCAGCTAGTAGTGATACATGGACCATTAGACTTTGACAAAGTATTGTAAACAGACTCTGATTAAAGTATGAATCATCAAATGTGACTGTAGTCGTACAAGATATTCAAAATGATTTGTGTGACATGAAATTTTTATTATTGTATATGATTACATAACAAAAAAAAACTTCATGATGTTTTTGCATTCCAGATACTGTGCATTCACCTAGATGAACCAGATTGCTTTGCTGCTTGGGTATCTGCCAAAGAGTTTGATCTTGGACCAACAGATGGACCTGATACAAAAGGTGAATTTCTCATGTTAAATGTATTCCCATTATGTGTATATATTTCAATAACATCATAATGGATTTGACAGAAAATTTTATTTTCTTATTTTTAAAAAATGCCTACATTGTTTTTTTTTTTGCTCTGTTTCTTTATATGTGCTATGTTTTTAATCACTCTTGGACATACAATTCAATGAGAGAAAAATAGTTTAAACAACTCTGTTAAATGTAATGGCTAGAAGAACAAAAACCTAAGCCCTCATTGTTTTAAATGTTTTGGTTAATTACAACTACAGGTTGTTGTTGATTTTCTTCTTTTAAATAAATATTCTTGATCCAAGAATAGAAGAAACCTGTATAATTCTGTTTTATTAGATAAATCACTAGTTGAGAAAAACAGGAAAGTTTTAACTCCCAATAGAAATATAATTTCTGTTTTTCTACACTTCTACCAAAGACATCGAAATTGATACTAGTTGAGGACTTAAAGTATCAGTTAAACTAGGACCTAGTGTAAGTGGTTATCAGGATAGATAATATTTGGTCTTGGTTTATAATTTACATTGAATTATTTAGTCAGTGAGTTGGTATGCTCTTTGAGTCAGATATTAATGGGAGAGATTATGACATTAGGAATTGTTATTTCTCCTTATGAACATTATTTATGTGGTACCAACGTTTGTTGCTAGTTAATGAAAATATAACTAATTCATCAGTTTATTTCATCACTGCATGTGATTCTTGAAAATATAGTTTTCTTTTTGTTATTGGTAGCTGTAAACATACTGCAGATTGAAATATTAACATTAAACAAGTTAGTATTAAATTAGCTTATGTGAAAATAATGCTATTTTTATATTTTCACATAAAACTTGAAAAGAATGCAAAGCCAAACTATTTGCAAAATTCAACCTATTTATTGGTAATAATAATTCTGTTGAATTTATCTTTTAATTTTTAACCAACTAGACATTGATATCTCTAATTATGTACTAATATTTATCTGTTTAGTTAACTTGGGTGGACTTCTTCTTCAAGCATTACTGGTTAATTGGCCACCATCATACACAAATGATGAAGAAAGTGAAAATGGTAAGCTTATGTTTCAGACTGTAATTGCTGGTTTGAATAAGACTGTTCCAGGTAGCTTTTATAAAAACATCAACATAATTTTATTAAATATTTTCAAGTGTTCATACATTTTCACTAAAAAAAATACTTAGTGTCCATACTTTAAAATGTATGAGTGTAAATACAACATCATTGTAAACTATTCTCTGAAAAATATGTACAAAAGTTAAAATTAGCCAACTTATGTGAGCAGTGCTCATAAATATTCTTTTTTTCTTGGCTTGTTTTAACTATACTAATTTGTTTTATTTAATTCATATATGAAAAAAACAAGATTGTAAGAAATGTATGGTATTTTTATTAAAGTAAGAATATTTAATGGTCTCACAGTTCTATTGGACCAAATATCAATACTAATTTTAATAAATGGTCTTTAATTTTAGATAGAAATGAAAATGCAACAAAATATGAACCATTTCAGGTATGGGTGGTGGTGATGGACCAATGACCACTGGTGAACGGCTTCGACCAGCAAATACATATTTTAATGTTCCTGACCATACTCCTGTGATATTTAGGTAGGTCTTTAGTGACTATGTTAAGTGTAGTTGATGACATTTTTAATGAGTCATTATAGAAATTATGTCTCTGAGAAATATTTTACTATATTATTAATACACAGATTTATTAAAAAAAAAGTAAATTAAATCACATACAAGCTTCCTGGATAGTAATAAATGAAATGACATGCTAATAAACTTCTCTGTTTCTTGATATGGTTAGTTCACACATTTTTTGAAGTTTATTTTCTAAACAAATAATTTAATACAAAATCTATGTTGTCAAAAATGGAAGATTTCAGGTAGACAGTGTAACGTGTTTTTATAGTTTTATAAAGAAATTTAATATGTACCAACAAAAGTGCCTGGGTTTGAATAATGTGTTGATAGTTGGTAAAGTATGTAAAATTTTTTTAAATAATGGAATTTGATGTTTCTGTTTTCTCGTACTTTGAAAATTATGAAATTGGAATTTGTACTTACTAATGTAGAAATAACAGGCCAATTGTTTCGTTTTTATTTTTTATTTTACCCTTTCACAACAGGTTAAAAGTAAATATTAAAATAATGCACCTATTTTGATTTTTGTGAGCCACATGGGGTGTTGATGCAGCACTGGTTCAAATTAGATGTTTGTGATGTCAAAATACTAAGTCTAAAGTTTTATACGAATTAGGAACTCAAATTACCAATATTGACAAGGTACAATATAAAATAAGAACTTTTAACTTTATTTTGCTAAATTAATTTTGTTTTTCCCATTTAAGTTATATTTTGAGCTAGTTTTTGTTGTTTTATTTTTACAAATTATGGTACTTTAGTATGTATGAGAGTCAGTATGTGTATACTGCTGTCACTACATAAAATGGCATGTTTTAATTTAATTAACACTCCTAAAATTGGACAATTTTGAACTTTTCAAGAAGTATGCTTTGCAATGTCAATTTTATGTTTCTAACCCGTGTTGACAAAGATGAATCAAGAACAAAACTAATTATTGCAAACAAATCTTAAGATGAAGTTATACATATTAAAGTTTTGAACTACATTGTTGAAACAATACTTTCAAATACCACATTTTTTGTTAACCCTTTACAAACTGTTGAGCACTTATAAGGTGTAAAATGAACACTTGCATTTTAAATTCAGGTAGAAATGATAAATTTAACTGGTTTGTTTTTCAATAATTTTAACTCAAATATTTTAGAATTTATATTTTGTCATTTTACAAAAATTATCTAGTGTAAAGAATGATGAAAAATATTACTGAAAAATTATTCTATTCATTATTCTGAAAAGTACTGTCTGTAACACTTGTTGATTTGTTTAGAATTTTTCTGCCCATCCCAAAGAAAAGCCTTAAATTTGCTAAGCAGCTATCACTCTTTGAAAATATACCATTCATTTCTAAATTTTCAATTTTTTTTTTCATCTTCTAATTTTATACAGAGGTTCTTGTTGCCAGTCTTCTATGATGTCATAGCAAAATGTTTGGTTATTTAGTAATGAAATACAGCTTTAAAAAAGCTTTTTTTCCAGTGGCACAGTTGTATGTCTGTGGGCTTACAACACTAGAAACCAGGTTCCAATACAAGTGGTGGACAGAGCACAGATAGCCTATTATTTAGTTTTGTGCTTAATTCACACAAACAAACAAACATTTTTTATTAACCCTTTACAAACTGTTGAGCACTTACAAGGTGTAAAAGGTAGAAATGATAAATCTGTTTGTTTTTTTCAACCATTATGTATTGTTGCAATAGTGACAAATTTTAAATAACTTATTACCAGTGATATTAAATTATGATATCATTATAAGATTATCAGTTTAATTGATTTACAGACGATTAGTGGGGAAGTTACTACGTATTTTAAAAATAAAGAAAATGATAATTGCATTGTTTTCGTGATATTCATGACTTGTTAAATAGGAAATGTTCATGATGTCTTAAAAATTGTACAAATGACAATTGGCAATGAAAATATTGCCCCTTTGCTCATCTTATTTTCACAAAAAATCTCTAGAAAGTGTGATTTTTTAAAATAAAATTATGGTGGTTTGCCAGTGCTTATTACTTATAGATTTTGAACTATGTAACACCAGATATTACTTGATGTTTATAACGATATTGTTAGCGTTGAATAAACTTAAGGCAGAAATCTAGAATTATAAAATTATTTGTTGATAGGTTAAAGGACATTGATATTTCTGAAATTTCTTACTTTCTTCTTCAGTATAATCATTAAAAAATAATGTACTTTAATAGCCTGAGTTCTTTATTAGTTATTGCCTAAACTTCTTCAGTAAATAAGAGTGAGTAAAATGCAAACTCAATGGCAGTGATATGTCAGAATGAGTATTATAGACCTAGACCTATAAACCTAAACATTATGCATCTGAGTGCATATGATCTTTGGTATAGTTTAATAATTTGCTATGTATAAAGATTAATGAGAATTTTGTTCCAAATTTCACAAAAATAAATTTCAAAAGAATGAAACAAAAATATTTGCTGTGCATTTGGCTAGTAAGGTAATTGAAGATACTGTGAAATGTGGGAAAAGTTTAAAAGTTAATTCCTAAGTATTCAATATAGGCATGTTACTTATAGAGAAAAAAGGGTGGCTCCAATTAGAAATCCAAGTTGGCTCACAAAGGGTATAAAGGGTATTGAAGCAAAGAATTATAAATATAAGAAGTGTGAGTTGACTGTAATGATAGAAGATTTGGAGAGTTATAGATGATCAGTAGAACTGGAAATGAAAAAAACTATATGTAAAAAAGTCAGTTGAAAATGTAAAAATTGACAGTAAGGATTTATACATTAATTAACTCTGTTGTTATAGGCTTTGCCGAGTTAGTGATCCCAAATTGACCTTTATAGTTTCAATAGTATAATTTCTAATATGTTTTGTGTAACTTCACAGAATTTTGCAAGCCTTTAGTAATCATTAAGAGTCATTTATTGGCACAAAATTAGAATTGTAAAGATGTTTTTTCTTTAAAAACATCTCTATGATCATATGGAGCAAAGTATTGAATGCTACAAGTGCAAAGTGATGTTGATGTTAACATTAAAAATACTATCTGAAGAATCTCAAATTACACTTCCATACTTTCTAAAACCTCCTAAATAAATTTGAAGTGTTTTTATTTTTGGTAAAACTTTGCATTCTATCTGTTATTTTTTTCTATCCTAACTATTTGGACTCAGTTGATTTTGCTGACCTTGAAACCATAAAAAAACATTAAAGAAATCTAAATTATCCTGTTTTTCTTTCTTTCTACAATGATTTCAGATTATAACATGAGACTACATTTGTGTGTCCTAAATAGTTTTAAACTTGTAACAGTATACATCTGTTTCTACTTAAGTTTTACTGCTTTATTACTATTTGAAGAATGTCTAACTAATATTCTCACCACATATTTTGAAAATCACTTGATGAATGTGTAGCTCACATTATTTTATTGAATTACATAATACATGGGGTATTCATGAGTTGCTTGAAAGCATACCTTGTAAAAATCTTATTATTATTTGTTATTTTACTTAACATAGGCTTATTTAACCTAAAAGGTTTCTCATTTTTACATTTTAGTTACTTTTATAATGAAAAATCGGGAATATACATGGAAAAAAAATAAAGTACGTAACTGTACATCAAGAGTGTAGATGTGACCCTATTCAAAGCCACTTTCTTATTCAGTGAGTAGTTTCTTCATTGTAGGATTTGGACTTATCCTCACTTCCTTTCCCATAGTCTTTTTTTTTTTTTTCCTACTTGAAGCTATTAAGTCAAGTCTAGCAATTTTGCATATTTTGTCCTTAGATGCAATTGAAAGTATAATCTCTTCTGGATTTTTGATCAGAACTTTATGCAATATTTATTTTATTTTAAAGTTGGATATCTTCTGACATAATATGCATGTATCTCACTGTGTTGCAGGGAGACATTACTCCTGGATATGTGCTGGTGGTAGCACTGACTGTAGTGTTAGCCTCATCTTTGTTGGTTTGTTTCACTACAGAATGAATGCATAACAAGTTTTCGTGTACCATTTTGGATCCTTTAATTCAGTGTAGTCAGTATCTGAATTAAGACACTTTAAGGTGTTACTAAAATATTGTCATAGTATCCTTTCCTTGTTGAAAAAGTTTTTCATGCCATTTGCAGTCCTTTTGTATATACTCCATTCAGTTTTCTAACAGAGTATACAGATTTCCCAGTTTATCGGGCTGCTCTAGCAGTACTTATCTGGCAAGATGCTACTGGCTGTACTGCTTCCTCATCATTCATTTTTCATTATAAACAAAATTGTGGAATTACGTTATTCAACTAAGAAAATTCCCACTTAATTACTTTCTTGAAAACAAAAAACATCAACTTATTATTATTAATGTTTTTTCTCATGATAAGAACAATACTGAATATAAAAATGAAAGTTTTCCTATGGAGAACATTGCCTTTGTAGAAATGAAAAATTTACAATCAAATAATAAAAATTTCAAAGAGGCTCACAGATCCATTCAAATTCATTGTGAAACTAAATCCTTTGTCTCAAATATATTTATTAATGCATTATGCAGTGAGCAGGATTTTATTAACAACATGAATGTAAATCTTTACATCATTGGTGTAATTACATCTTGTGATGTGTGTGTGTTCAGCAACCAATCAACTAAAAGCTGACTTGCTGTCCTTTTGGAATTTTTAAATGAATGTTCAATGAATATTAGGTTTAATTTACATTCTAGAGAAGGTTTTAGCTCAAGTCAGAGCACATTATTTGGGAGAACAGATGAAAAATTTTATCAAATGCTATTAAACTGAAGTTGGGAAAAGCTGAAACCTACTTAAGGAACTGTAAATGATGAATTTTTTATTGCTTTTGTAGTAAATGTGTTACAACTTGATCTGTCAGTCAAGATCTTTTTCTTCTTTTTTTTTTTACAATCTTCTTGCAGTGAAGTAGGTGGGCGAACACTGCTGAGACTTCTGGTTGGAGATGCTGGTAGAGACACTGAAGAATTACTTCTACATGAAACTGTCCCTCCTTGGGTAACTGATGTGGTTGTATCGGTAAGAAATATAGCTCCAACTTTATCTTGAACATTTGATGTTTTTATAATTGTTCAGTAGTCCTGGGAAATTGAGGTCATGCATTTAATTATTTTGGTCACAAACAGTTAAGTTTTTCAGTTGTTTAAGAACAAAACTAAAATTACTGAATTTATGAAATACTTTACAAAGTGTTTCTAATCACTACACTTTAGTACTTTAAATATGCTGTTCGTAAGGTGTTGAAAAAGAAACTGTACTAAGATGAGTTAATTTTATAATGCCATATTGTATATTATGTTCTGAAATACTTAATATTATATCCATAGGATTTGAATAATAGTCAGTTCCTTTATATAAAGAACTGTGTTGAAATCTATCCAAAATACACTGTGTATTATAACTTGTCTATATTGATTCTTTGCTCCAATTAATATTTATTAATGATATTAATGTTGTTCATTAGATATCTTAATTTTTGTTTTTAGAAAAACATGCCAAGGTTCAACAAGATTCCATTTTATTTGCTTGCTCATTCCTCATCCAGTGTCAAACCAATTCGAAAGTAAGTTGTCTGTATCATAATAGATATGATTTTTAGTACTTGCATTATGCTTTTATTGCTGTTCTAGTTTATGTAAGTAAAACCCACCAAAGACTTTTTTAGTTACTTGAGACATTAGTTATATGAGACATAATCTTAACCTGTCAATATTGTGAAGCATCACAACCTGTCAGTTATGTGAAACTTATTGAAACTTCAATATATTCTTCAGTTGTCTGAAATTTAACATATATTCTGGTTTGATATCTTTACATATCAGACTACTAAATTACTAGCCATTGAAATCATCATAGGATCCAGTTGGTTGAAACAGGTTTAATAGATCAGTAATTTGTGAGAAAAATTATCAAATGAATGCTTAAGCTCTGTGTCTTCTTGAATGCATCTAGTGCTTAAGTGACTGTCTTATATGGAACATTATATTTGTAAAGTATGTTTACCAGTAGGGTTTTGTGTGAAATACTTGTTTACTGATATCCAGTTTGTATGTTTCTTAGGGAGCGTCTTTCAGCCAGTGATATGCTACCTGTTAGGAAAGTGATTGAGCATGTGTATGAAAAATTTATTGTTGGAGCTGGGTCAGAAACTGGCTCTCAGACAACTAGTCAAGTGGGTGGTACAGGGACTCAGGAAAAAGGAGAGTCTGAGAAAGATGAGGAACGTAGTTCTATAGCTGAAGAAAAGGTTGAAATACTATGCCAAGAACAGGTAATTTTGAACTGTTAATATAACATACAACTTTCTGTATTTAATAAAGTAGACTGATTAACCATAAATTTCTTCTTTTTTTAAAAAACTTTTTGAACAAATCATTTTCTTGATCTTCTGTGAATAACAGTGCTATTGCATTAAGTGATAAGACTGAGTCAGAAGATACTGAGCTCTTTTGAAGTTTTTTAGAAGAAAATTAAATTCCTTAGCAAATATTATATTTAAACTTTCTACTTCAAATAAAATTTGAAATTTAAATTGCTTATAAAATTAGTTTCAAATACAGTAATTGATATAAATATATTATGAATATTTATGAGCACATTTTAGATAATAAATTCGAAATTATAAGACTAAAACCTTGAACAATGTTTGTTTTCATCAGCCCATTTTAACTTCTGATAAATTTATACCCCACGTTTGTACTTTTTCAGTGTAGAAATATTGGTACTCTTTTTCAGTTAGATTTAACAGATTTTTCTTTTGGTAATCTAGCTGGGTTGGTCAGAGCTAATAGTTCACTGTTTTGATGATAATGTTTTCAGAGTTTTCTTGAAAAGGAATAACTACTTTAAAACAAGGAATAATTGGTAAAATTATTATGTGCTTATTGAAAGTCAAAGAACTAACTCTACTTTAGGAGCATGCTTTGTATTACATGAAAGTTGTTTTTTTCTAAGCAACAAACTTATCTTTTATTACAGTGCAATCTGAATGGTACAAGTTTTATTATTTACTTATGCTTTTAGGTTACTGACATTATAGTAAGCTAATATGTTTAATCTTTGATTACTTTGGTACAAAAACTTAAAAAATAAGTTTTAAGATTTTAATGGTTTTACTGTTATAAATTCTTGTTTCAGGTTCTTGATCCAAACATGGATTTACGGACAGTTCGTTATTTTATTTGGAAAAGTGGAAGTGACTTAGTTTTGCGTTACCGACCAATCAAGTAACAGAACAAGCAAAGTTTCCAATAGATTCGTTTCCTACGATTTTTGCAAGTGTGTTTTGTATTAAGGAAAGATTTTAATGTAAATATGTAGATGATTTTATATCAAATTATTGTATACAGGAAAATATCTTCTTCTTTGTAATATATTCAGTTTACTGAAACATAAATATTACCTTCCATAACCTTCACATGTATGAAGATCTTATCAAATCAACAGATATAGTAGTACAAAGCAAACAATTCATTAATGTAATCTTGTTTTTTAACAATTTTTGTTTTGTTTTTTTAGCATTTGATGTACATAAAGCATATCACTGTTAAATTTTTCAAGACTAAGCTATTACTGTAAAAGGACACTTTGTAAATTAACTTCACATTTTATGCTTTCTTCTTATGATAGGAACTACTTCACTGACAAAGAAACCATATTTTTAAATTATCGGATATGAAATGTATTTAAAGGAAAATTTGATTCTTGAATGGACTTTTCCTTTTTATTACTACTATTAAAGAAAAGGCTTATTCTAAAAAAAACCTATCCACATAATGTTTTATTCAAATTTATAAATATTGCTCCAATAACTAAAAAATCTAAATAAAATTAACACATCTCTTATACACCTAGGTGCATAACCAGTTGTAAAGTTAGTGAAAATTTTATATTGTCTTTTTTTAGTACTGAACTGACCTAAATAATTATATCTTTACCTAAATGAAAATAGCATGAATACATGCAAATTGCAGTAAAGTTACATTTTTACATGTAAAATATATATCTTTTTAACAATATGAAAACTGAACATTTTCCAAGGTTAATATTATCAAGAACTAGGAATGTAACAGTACTATTATGAGTATTTGTTAAGAATAATTACTTTTATTTTTTCAGTTGAAATAGTTTAACAATAGTTTTTATTCAGCTATTTTTATGTAAAAACGCTTTAGGAAAAAATAATGGATCCATATTATTAAAAATGTTAAGACTTGCAGTAAATATTGTGATATTTATGAGTTTGAAACATAATATAATAATGAACTTACTGAATAAAATAGGACCTTTATGTAGAACAGGTGCAATGTGATACCTTTATACCTGTTCTTGCCCAGGAACCTTAAGTGATTTATCATCAGTGTGATGACTGACTACATAATTTTGGAATTGAGTTTAAGTTAGTATGGTGTTTTTTCCTTCTTTCAATGTCCAACTGGCCATACTTATACAGTGAAAAATTTATATTGGAAATAATATAAACAATGGTTTTTTGGGCAGACCATTTACAGTAATACCTTGTTTCTGATTTTGTTCATATGCTTATAATCTTTGTGTAATTTATTGGTTTTTGACTTGATTGTTGGATTGCTGAATTTTAAAAAATGATGATCCAATAAACATAATCATTTCAAGGACTTCTGGTACTTAGCTAACATTTACTTGGTTTATGATCTTCCAGACTTAAATAACTCACTTGACTTTGATTCTGCTTATGAAATTAGGAACTGTAAGACAGTTATCTTTTTCTCAATGCAAATACTTTGATAATTCAAGTAAACCATATAGATTTGGATCTTTTCATAGAATTTCAGCTTTTGAAAAACCTATCTTGCTTTGACTTTTTTGTTTTGAAAGATATTCAGATTCACATTAAGCTGATTTTAATTTCTATTGAACTTCTAGGTTGCAGCATAACCTAACATTGTCACCATTATTTGGAATTTCATATTTAATCATGCCATTTTGATTTTTGATGAAATATCAGGCAGGTTAGAATTTTTCTAGCTGATTTTAGACATCATTTCTAGCTCTTTTAGGAATTCTCACACATTTCTTCACAGATTTAAATGTAAACCAGTTTCTTATCACTAAACCTTGGCTTATTTTGTAACTTACTAGTTGTATCAGTGACTAGGTTATCCATTTCAATTTATAAGCTTTTCATAAAATTTACAACTATGTTTCATGCAATTGTGCATTCACAAACTAGTAAACTGGAAGAATGGCATTTCACTATCCAGTGACTTGATTGATTTACTCAATAACTTTTTTCCATCTCATTCACTAGCTTCTCAAGTCTAAGCCCATTCTATTGAAACTAAACATTCTTTTAAAAAACAGAAGTTTAGACAAAAAGTCAACAAAATCACTTTTTTTTTCATTTAGAGCAGGAGTAAATTAACTATTTATCAGTTTGTAGAAGATTACACTTTACTATACCCAATGAATGATAAAATAAATCAGACTAACTAATGGCTTTTGGTCAATAGATGGTTATTTGTGACCCTAATATGAAGAAAAAAGAGACAGATTTACTGTTATCTTTGTGACTAAATGAGGTACTAAGTAGCAGAAGAGTGGAAATGACTTGTATTTAATAAATATTAACTGGTCTTTTTCAAAATTGTTGTTATAGGAGTTCTCATTTGTGTTGTATTTTCTGTGTTTTGCCATAAATTGCCATGATTGGAGGAAAACACTCTTAATCTCTTTTCAACAGTCTTATTCTCATCTAAACTCGTAGTAAACTCTAGTTATTATTCTTCAATAATTTCTGTTCTTCACATCTTTTGACATTATCTCCATTTCTCTTGTCTTGATCTCTCTTATCTTTTCATACTGGTCCAGCATGGGTAGATGGTTAGGACACTTGATGCACAATTTGAAGGTTCATATCCCCATCCTATCAAATGTGCTCACTCTTTCAGATGTGAGGGTGTTATAATGTGATGGTCAATCTCACTATTCATTGGTAAAAGTAGCTCAAGAGTTGGTGGTAAATGGTGATGATCAGCTGCCTTCCCTTTACTTTTACACTCCTAAAAAGAGAATGGCTAACACAGATAGCCGTTATGTAGCTTTGTGCAAAATTCAAAACAAACCAAATTAAAACATTTTCATCTCAATTTTTGATATTCTCTGCTCCATCTGCTTTTGACTGGTATTTCATACTACTTCAGACTAGCTTTTCATACTTTTTCTGTTATCTTCCATACCCCAGCCTACTTTTTTAATATCCTTTTTCATAATTCATATTTTGTATGAACCAAGAATTTTTTACACTTGGATGGCTGGTTCTCACAGCAGTCCTTTTCTGTCATCCATGCTTGAGAGTAGCATAATCACTTGAGCAGGAATAAGTTATTCCTAATTGATTTTTAGATCATTTAACTTAAAGTAATTGTCATTTGTTTTCCAAACTTGTGAAAAAAATTGTTGATGAATTGTGAACTAATTTTAATTTCTATTATTAGCATCACAAGGAAAATTTGGCAAGTACACATCAGTTTTTTTTTCTTCTTTTAATTCCAAGTGTGCTGCTTCTTATTTTGTATTTTTTGTCAGTTCAACTTGAATAATGCAATAAAGAAGAATTGTTAACTTACATAACATTTGATACTCCATACACAGTGCCCCTTCTTTACTCAGACCAACCTCTGCTTAAAGAGGCCACGATTTTGAAAAGTTGCAGAATTCAACTGATCTAGTCAAGTACATTTTCCATATAGTTAAATAAATAATGTAATTTTATGGGAATCATAAATGAATAAGAATACATTTTATTGCTTATGCTTTGTTTAGCAATATACATTTTTTGTTGTTTATATTATACTGTGGATGTGTATTGTTAATAAACTTAAGAACTATTTATAATATTCTTGAAGAAATAAGCAAGAGAAACTTTACAATAATAGGAGCATAGAACGTTTTGTAGACAAATGTACAAATCTGCAAATTTAACTGATCACCTTAATTTGTATTGTTTGGTTTCCAAAGGAGTAAAGCAAGGAAAATCTTAGTGACATTCTATATTAGGGTAAAATAATATGATTTAGCAATAAGATAAGATCTGTTTTTAGAAGCCTAGAAAATTAAACTGTTATGATTATATTGTTAGAAGTGCAAGAAATCGATGATTAGAAACTAATCAAATTGGAGAATTTTTACTAAATGGAAAAAACTAAAACCTGATTAAACATAGACAATTTTGATTATCAGAATATCTTTGAAATACAAGATTATATATAAGTTGTTTGAAAGGAAAGGAGTACTGAAAAAGAGTGGGAGGATTGGCTTTATGTGTAAATGTGTTACAGCCTATTCAAGTTGAAGGTATCAAAGCTGAAAGCAACAAGGTTGAATCTGTTTGGGTTTCTGGTAGTGGTTATCAGAGGAGAAGAGTTTTAGTTGGAATTTGTTACAGACCCACAGATAAAATTGATGTAAAACTGCAGTAATAAAGAAATCAGCTGCTAATGAGGTTATAATTATGGAAGATTTTGAGACATATAGAATGGAAATTTTAGACTCAAATTACAAGAGTGATGGATTTTTAGAAACAGTTTGGGATGGTTTTCTTCACCAGTTGGTTAGGGGATGTACTAGGAACAATGCTATTTTAAGTTTATTGTTAACCTCTAATAAAGAAATAATAAATAAGGTAGAGATTAGGAAATATATCTGTGCAAGAGACCATATTTCAGTTGGAACTGATGTTTTGTTGTATGTGGAGATAAAGAATTATGATACTTGGGTTCCAAATTTCCAAAAAATATTTAGGATGGATGAATTGAGAATTATATGCTGAGAACTGGACAGTTGAATTATTTGAAGTTACCATATTTTACTCCTTGTAAGATACTACATCATGGAAGATGCACCCTAATTTTAGAAAGACAATTCAAAGAAAAAAATATTTTGACTGAGCAACCAACATCTTGACTTTTTCAACCTACTGAATAAACACAGTCAAATACATCATATTCTTCAGTATATTGACAGTATTAGTTAAATTCAACGTTTTATGCTATTGAAAATACTCATAGTTGGTAGGTAATGAGATTATAATTTGTATGAAAGGCCATTTTGAGTGGACCCTAAACTAACCTCTTGCTTTAACTCAACACTTTTGTCTTGGAAGAAGTGCAGAGATTTCTCAAGGTACTGATCAAATGTGAAAATAAATGTTTTAAATAATTTTTAAGAATATAAAATAGGCCTGTACCTTATAGAAAAAAAAAAGTGTAGCTGAAAATAAAAAACAAACAAACAAGTTTCTTTATATCAAGAGTATGTAAGATAAAATTAAGTTAATGTAAGAAGATTACATTAAATGATTTGAAGGATTATGAAAAATCAAAAGGGTTTATCAAATGGGAAATTAGGAAATTAAAAACTATATGAATGAAGATTGGCTGAACATATAAAAATCAATAGTTAAGATTCCTTTAAATATGTAATTTTTACTTTTGAAAAGTAAGATACACAACCAATTCATCACAATCAAAATTTAGGTGCAGATGCTAAGATCATTTTTCTGTCAGAAGTTGGTTTCAAAAATCACTAAACTATAGTTATAAAGAAGTTGGTTAACTTCAGTAAGTCCTTTACCACGAAGAAAATGGGTTACTTATTTCGTGAGGTCACACAGTATGTGTACTAAATTATACCAAAATTAGATACTTTCAGGTTATACTGTTCAAATTTAGAGTGGTGAAATCAATAACAACCATCATGAGAACACAATACATGCATTTATTATTCCCACACGATGGTATTGATTTCACAACTCTGCATTTGAATAGTATAACCTGAAGATGATCTAAGAAGGTCGAGACGCTGCCCTGTACTTCAAGTAGTTTTAATACTCATGCCAGCCATTTTGAGAATACATTTTTACTTTTAAGTGAGTTTCTCGTCACCACGATATACATATATTATTGGCACCACCTCTTGAGCTTCAAGTTGAATATAAACGTGAATAGTATACCAGAAATTTGGCCAAGAAAAGGCGTGTTCCTAAAATATAATTATTTTTAATGCACTATTTCAGTCTCAGAAAAGTATTTTTAAATCGTTGGAAAAAATTGTCAACAGATGTTGTTAAAGAAGAATCTTTTAACATTTCATGTGTGACATTTTCTGCCATCATCATTTTACTGTATGGAAAAGAATGCTACTGTAATTGTTATTTTGTTACTTATTATGACTGGTTAGAAATTCATTTTGCAATAGATTTCACTTAATTTTAAACTTTGTGGACTAACTTCATTGTATACCATTATTTTTCAACAGGAAAGGCTCTTTGTGAAGTAGGACTTTTAGGTAGAAACTGAGGGACAGATACACGAAAGGGAGTGGATTAAAAACACTTAACTATGAAAGAAACTTGCAATAAACCAAGCAAGTTCATTCGTCTTGTTCTGTTGAGATCACGGTGATGAGTAAAGGGATGTTTCAGGGAAAGAGATAGTTATCCTGTTATGTATTATCCATTAGCATAGGAACAATTAATCAGCGTACAAGGCGACAGTTTTAAACATAGTTTAATAGTTTTCTAACTTTTTGTAGCGTTAAAACTTATAATATTACGGTAAATCCTACTATTCATGTACCCCGTTGGTACAGCGGTGAATCTACGGATTTACAACGCTTAAACACACACTCCATTATTCATTGGTAAAATAAAGCCCAAGAGTTTAAAGCGTATATGTTTTATTGGAGTTACAATATATATTCAGTACATTGTTTAAAGTAAAATAACAACAAAGGTTTTTGCTTTAATTTTTTCATTTAAAATGTGACAATTTTTATTTCTCTTTTCGATAATTTAGTAATCCCTATTGACGACTGCTGTTGTAATTTATAATATTGTTCTGGTTTTCATTTTCTTGGGGTCCGCTACGAAACGATTTTCTAGTTAGTGAGTAGGTCCGGTATGGTCAGGTGGTTAAGGCACTCACCTCGTAATCCGAGGGTCGCGCGTTCGAATTCCCGTCACACCAAACATGCTCGCCCTTTCAGCCGTGGGGGCGTTATAATTACGGTCAATTCCACTATTCGTTGGTAAAAGAGTAGCCCAAGAATGGGCGGTGAGGGGTGATGACTACCTGCTTTCCCTCTTGTCTTACACTGCTAAATTAGGGACCGCTAGCGCAGATAGCCCTCGAGTAGCTTTGCGCGTAATTCAAAACAAACAAAGTTCATGAGCAATTAATACATTCTTTAAAATAAAATATCGACAAAGATATTTTTTTAATTTTTTCAATTAAAATTTTACTAATTTTGTTTTGTTTTCCATTTGATGAGGCCCAGCATGGCCCTAAGTGTTAAGGCGTGCGACTCGTAATCTGAGGGTCGCGGGTTCGCATCACGGTCGCGCCAAACATGCTCGTCCTTTCAGCCGTGGGGGCGTTATAATGTGACGGTCAATCCCACTGTTTGTTGGTAAAAGAGTAGCCCAAGAGTTGGCGGTGGGTGGTGATGACTAGCTGCCTTCCCTCTCGTCTTACACTCCCTAAATTAGAGACGGCTAGCACATATAGCCCTCGAGTAGCTTTGTGCGAAATTCCAAAACAAACCCATTTGATATTTGAAAATATCTTTTCATATAAAATTTATTTTAAATCTTTTAATTTTCTTAACGGACAGTTTATGAAACATGCAGTCAATATGATAATTATGATTTCATAATAAAGGTTTGCGATTATTTTAATTATCTTGAAATTTTAATATGTTTAATACGGACAGTTTATGAAACATGCAGTCAATATGATAATTATGATTTCATAATAAGGGATTATTTTAATTATCTTGAAATTTTAATATGTTTTACGGTAATTCCTGTACGCTGATTTCGAGAATTAAATCTATTTTTTGTCATTACATACATACTATTTTCACAAAACGTCATACCTACTTTTATACAGGTGAATCATTTTCACTGAAATTGGGTAACATTTTGTTACGCTTAAACTCTTGAGAACCAATGAATATAGATTTCTCTAAATAAATTGTGACGTGAGAGTCTAGAACCAACCCAAACATAAATAAAAAGATGCTAATTCTCTTAGACAAAACAATAATTTTTACTTCCAGATTTAAAGAAAAAAATTCTTGCGTGCTAAAAATATAATAATACTATTTTCGAATGTTGCGTAAATAAATAATGGAAAATTCGTTATTAAAACCAAAACAAATTTTGTGTAATTCAAATTCGCCAGCCTGTGTAATCGGTGATGTTGGAAGCTTGAGATCATCGCTATTCTATCTTTCTCACCAAATGTGCTTAAAAATTAAAGTTATTCTAAGGGAAAGCAGGAGAATGTATAAAATTTATTCCAGAACGCAACAGATTCTAGGGCTTTAATAGGAGTCTTGGATTCCGATCATAATAGGTGCGCACATTCCATCAGTCAGATAAACCTTGTTCTCACCCATATCCCAAACAAACACTTTTAATTTTCTTCTTATACATCTAATCTCGGTGGATACAGCAAATAGCCCGATGTGGTTTTGCTACAAGAAAAAACACGCTCCTACACATCTTGTGATTTGAAAGAAAAAATGTAATAAAATTCGACATACAGAATTAGTTTAAATCAAAATTTAACATTAGCATCCGGCAACTCTCATATCAGAAATACTATATTAAATACCTTTATATATAAAACACTTCTTTCAAGCATTGATAAATTGTCGAGATCAATATTTAACGTTTTATGTAGTTTTTGTGGTGTTTTATTGTTTTGCAATATACAAGAGTAATTCCAAATTTATCATTAAGGGGTTGACGAATATGTATATCTATTTATTTTTTTTAGAATGTGAACTTTTACCTTAAAATTCACAAATAATTAATGTGTTTTATAATAAAGACTAATAATATTGCATCTGTTTTATTTCAAGTGGAGATACTTGTGTAATAAACTACTCGAAACGAAAAAGTCAGGATTTTTTTATTATTGGACCGGATTCTTTACACTTTGTGAATTGTTGGCAATAAATTTCAAAAATAAATAGCATGCAATCCACTCATTTTAAGATAGTATATTCAAAACGAGTCAGTAGTATACACTATTTAGCCATGACGATGACACTTCCACCTTTTGATGAATCTGACGTGTTTTCTCAGTTCTGTTTCTTCTGGCAGCGGCATCTATAGTGATACTCACTCTTTTCCTACCTCTTGCCAATACCACCTTTGTAGGTAGATCCTGCTATTTTATATTGATATTTCTGTAGTTGCACATTGGTGACAAACTTGTATTCATATGCAATGTGTCTCACTTTATAGCACGTGAAGTATCTCTTCTTTTTGTTTGTTGAGTTCTTCTCATTTTAGTAAATAATTGAACAGCGTAGTAAGCGAGACGATGCAAGACCAATGTAATTATGTATCAATTTTTTTCTCATTTACATCTCGTTATGGTTGAATAATGAATGTATAGAATAATGTTTTTAATTTTGTTTTTCTAATAAATAATTATAAGATAAATATATGAACAGAATACAATTTTCTGTTTTTATTATAATTAGTATTTATCTCGGGATAAAGTATTTAGAAGAAAAATATATTTTTTTAATTTTTCTATTTTAACACGTCAACTCCCACACGACCCACCGGTGAGTCGTGCTCTATTTTCTTTTCATAGAGCCACTTGCTGGCTGGGATTGCCACAACGGTTATATATACAGATGAGAGTTGAACATCAGAACAACACTTCTTTTCAAGGTCCACTCATTTTTCTTAATTTTTTATGTTTTATTAACCATATAGTTCTATATAGTATATAAAAATAGACTGAGCAAATAACTTCATTTAGATATAAATGGATACAACAAGAAAATGAGTTTTGTAACAAAATTGTTATTTTGACAAAGTGAATGTAAAAAAGAATTTTTGAGCAAAATGTTATGCAATTTTTCCGATATGTTGTTTCCAAAAGAGATTAGAAAACAAGTAAATCAGTTCACCATGAAAATAAAAATAATAAACAGTAAGAAAGCAGTACAAAGTGAGAGTCATTATTATAGGTATACTTTGAAGTTACATGACCTAATGTATTTTATTGAAACAAGTAATGCATAGAGCAGGGCTACCTTTACATTCATCACAGTGTGTGCGAACGTTTTGGTATTTCTGTTCGCTTTTTTTTGCAGTCATTGTCTTTCTTATTTCACTGTAACGGCCAATGCATATTTTACGAATTATTTTGTAAGACTTCATAATGTGCCACGTGTTGGCTCTTCATGCTGTTGTCCTCGCTGTTACTGCTGCTTGAGCATTTACTTGACACAGTGATTCAATTATTGATTTTCGAAACTCGTGCATTTTTAGTTTATTGGTGTGGTTTATTGAATAATAATAAAGCATTTATCACTACTGTGTTTAGCAAAGTCTCAAAGGCAATCTTATGATACTATCTAATAGTTTCCTAAGTGGCGAGAAATAACTGAACATTTGATCGAATATGTCTATTTCTTGTTTTATGATATTGTAATTGAGAACCATTTCTGTTTTTTCTACATCCACATCAATGATTCTCCGTCCAGTTTCTCTGAAACTCAGATCATGCTTCGTTGACAAGATAAGAACATCACGTTTGTCCTTCCATTTTGCAATCATAGTTCCATCATCTAGTTGGCGACCTACAACTTTTCCCATCTTTAGTTTTGCACTTGTAATTTCTTTGGGGTTACCCTTTCTGTTCGCTCGTAATGCTCCCATAAGATGGGTTCGATGCTGTAGCAGTTTCTTTGCTAAATCGATCGATGTATAGAAATTATCTGTAGCAATTGTTCTCCCTGCATCTAGATAATCTTCAGCAAGATCAAGGACTATTTGAGTTACATGAGTGAATCCATCTAATGGACGCCCTCGCTGTTGCTGTGTATAATATTTTCCAGCAAAAACAGTGTTGGTATAGGTGTAGCCTTGGGGATCACATAGTTTACACACTTTCAAACCATATTTATGTGATTTCCAAGCATTACGTTGATGAAACACTGACGATCTCGCCGTGGCATCATTGTTATTTATTGCAATGCATTCACCTGGAATATTATCTCTTTTAAAACAATTTCAAGAATTTCAAGTAACCTTTTAATTTTTCTTAAACGATCTCTCCCAACTGTTTGGTTATCTGCTAAATGGACCAAACGTAGGAGTTCTTGAAACATATTTCTTGACATTAGTTGTGGTATATAAGAATTCCTGTAGAAGAGATCTTTCTGCCAGTAGTAGGCTATCTTCGGGTATCTCACAAGTCCCATGTACATAATAATTCCAAGAAACCTCTTTATTCATCCCAATTGGTGTCTTTCCACACGCTTACCTTTGTGTTATCAGTTGCCATAGTTTGGTAGTAATTGAGATTTGTTTGTTGAACTATAAGGTCTTAAATATCATCATTGACCAAGCTCAAACGTGTTGAAAGGCATTACTATAGTATTCGTAGATTATCCAAAATTTAGTATAATAAATGAAAAAGTTTTTTGGATGGAACTGTTCACTTGGCGCCATCCATAAGATGGAGTGTGCTGTTTCAGCATCTGAATTTTCCTCAATTTCCGAAGAATCTGAACTTGATTTTCTTTTTTTTCCCTAAAAAGTAATTGTAAAATTACTAGTAGGACCCTAAAAAGTATCGGCAAAATAGGCTTGGGAGCCAACGTGTTAATTAGATAATAAAAAAATATTTTAATTGTATTATTAAATGTTTATTTTGATCTAAAATGTGTTTATATTTGGTGAATAATTTAATAAAGTTTAAAACATTCATTTTTGGCATATTTTAGCCTGATCAGGGCAAGGAGGCCATTTGAATAATGAATATATAGATTTTTTTTATTATTACATTAGTCATTTTCATTTCATTGACTTTTTCTCCATTTTTGAACTAATCAGTTTTTACCATTTTCTGTTCTAGGTCTTTTTCGTAATAAGTATAAAGATACTGGGAAAAAGACATGCAAGTGATCGTCACAAAGTCAAATGCTTAGAATGTGAAAAGGCATAGACAATGACTATAGAAACAGACATATTCAAAGCTGTCGCAGTCATAGTTGAAGACCGATAGATGTCCAAGGTTTTCTGAAATTGTATCAGAATCGCAAAAGTAGATATCAAAGTTTTTATTCCGCTCCATCTACATCATCACGATGAAAATCAAAACTAATGAACAGTCAGTAGCAGTAGAGACTGATTCAAACTCTCAAGAAATCAGTTTCAATGACCCAGTTTTAACAAAAGTCGAAAGCAATGTTTCAAAAGAGTCACACGATTTTCAGGAAGAAATTCTTTTGGAAGAGGTGAAACCTTTTGTAGCAAATTCTGATTCGTCCAGTGACGATTCAGAAGATGATCAAATGAAACTATTCGGAAAGTGCAGTCGGCAGTTATTTTGCACTTGCTGGTCCACAACAGCCACAACTTTCCGAATTCCCATCTCAGATTATATACGGGAGTTACCAATCGTTTCAAGTTAAGTGGTATAAATAATTCCTTTGGGTATCTTATCATCAAGATTCTGATTCTGCAACTTGTTACCCTTCGAGAAGTTTGCTCCAAAACCTTGTAACTCATTCACATTTGTTAAATGGTCAAAATCAGAAAAGTTGCAAAAACACGCTAAAAGTCTAAGCCATCAAAATTCAATGATAGCATGGATCCGTTCAAAAGCAACAGAAATTCGTCAGATTTCTCTACTAGTTCAAGCCAAAAACAAAGGGAACATGAAGTACGATTGAACACTTTCAAAAGTGATAGAAACGCTCGTTTTTCTTGCTAAGCAAAACATTGCCATTAAGGGTGACCATGAAGATCGTCTTAATGATTGTGATTCTTCTGATGTAAATCGAGGGAATTTTCTTAAACTTTGCACCTACAGAGTAAGGATCTTCCATGGTTTAAGGAAACGTTCACAGAGCTTGTTGGCCGACAAAAACAATGGTTAAATTGGGATATTCAAAATGAAATTTTGAATCTGGTTGCGATGAACACAAGAAAATTAATAACCGATAAAATAAAATCTAGTGCTTTAAATTCTGTCATTGCAGAAGAAATCATGGATGTCAGTCGCGACGAACAACTTTCTCTCTGTCTTCTTTACGTTTTAGTAGGTGTCACTAAAGATAAATTTTAGGCTTTTCCTTGGCGAAAGCAACAAAAGTCCAAGCCCTTTTTAAATTAATTACAGAAACTTTAGTGCAACAGGATCTCGATTTTTTCATTGATAATTGGCCAAGGATTCGACGGCGCTACTAACATAAAAGATAAACATGCTGGGCTTCAAAGTCTTATTGAAACTGTGGCCCTAAAATCAAGTTATGTTCATTGTTATGGTCGCTTGCTTAATTTTACAGTTCAAAAAAACCTTAAAGAAAACTCAATCACTGAGAAACACTCTGGGATGAATACAATCAATTTGTTCTTTTGTCGAGGAAAGTTCCAAAGGTCACCAAATTTTTCAGGAACTTCAAAAAGTCGCGGAGAGAAAGTCATTGTATTTCAGTCTCAGAGTGAGACCCGCTGGTCTTAAGACATGCCATAGCGGCAGCCTTGAAGAAACGATTTGAAGCTACAATTCTCACCCTTTTTAAAATTGTTTCAAACGATTCCACCAGTTCGACCTTTTAGTTTCAATCTGTGACTTAGAATTCATCTTCAATCTCCTAGTCTTGGAAAAAACTTCAAGTGAAATTTCTTCTTTGTCAACTTACCTTCAACCAGAAAAAAAAAAAAAAAATTGATGTATTTTTGGTGAGAAAATCTGCTGATGCAACAATCAACAACCTTAAATTACTTGAGACAAACGAAACTTTTTCGAAGCTGTGGGACGAACACAGGAATTTAATAAAAGAAATAATTAAGGAAGAACAATATGTCAGTTTCAAAGAACTGACAATTCCTCGCTGCCGAATACCAACAGATCGTACCTTAGAAACTGGATTTGCATCTGCTACTTTGGATTTTGATAGTTCAACCTCTTATGCAAGAGACGCCTTTTTTTCCATTGTTCAAGCTTTTCAAAAGCAAATTCAATCTCATTTCTATGGAAATAATCAAAATATTATTTGTGGTTTCTCTCCTGTCATAACGCGTATTTTCTTATAGCAAAGCCACATCGGGCTAACTGCTGTGTCAACCGAGGGGAATCGAACCCCTGATATTAGCGTTGTAATTCCGAAGACTTACTGCTGCCCCATCAGAGGACCTGTCATAATGCAACCAGAAAAAAATGTACAGATGATGTCTCATTACTTTTCGACTTTTATGGACTGAATAAGATTTAATTATCTTTAGAAAGAAAGATTGTAGATGGTATTCTCGATCAAGAAAAACAAAAATCCTCATTTGTCGAAATGGATTTATGAGAATAGCATCTCTTAACCCCTTCCAACCTATTCTCAGTTTGCGCAAATATTTAGCATTGTTCCAGCCACATTTCTTTCTGCTGAAAGATCATTCTCTGCTTTACGTCGAATCAAAATTTACTTACATTTTACAATTGGACAAGAAAGACTTCTCATGTAGCCATTTTGAATATTGAAGAGAAATAAATTTTGTGATGGAGAACAAAACGGAAAGGATAATCAATGCTTTTTCTTATCAAAAAAATCGTGAAACTTATTGCTTATTTGAATTTTATTTGTTCTTATGTTATATGCGCTAGAAAAATAAAAATCCTAGCTGCAATGAAATTTTTATGTTTACGGTTTTTGATTCTTAAAAGCAAATATATGTTGTTATATTTTCAGAGCAATCAGGGTACTAAATAGTTGTGTTTACACTTTTTGATTATTAATAACAAAGATATCATGTTACTTTTTCGGCGGGGTCAGGGTACTGACCCTTCAGTTGAGAAATCTGCCTTGCTGGTTCTGCTCGGTATTTTAGACTACTTACGTGTGTGCATGAAAGTATGCATGTTTTCATGATGTCGATAAATGTCACTTGTTCATTGCCAACGGTAGTGAACCCAAACATTCGCAACTTAAACCGACTAGCAGAAATACCCGACCTTGGGAAAGTATGACTGCTAGTTCCTGCAGAAGGCTATTAGGTTTCCAGCCCTTTCTGGAATTGTCAAAGCTCTACAACAGTGACATTCAACAATATTCACCACATATGAAAGAAATAATTTTCTTAAAATTGCAGTTTAAAAATGAACTATCTTCACAACATACATCACAGAGAACATTTTATTGAAGTATTCCTTTGTAGACGCAATTATTAATGAAAGCGCCTTACTTTTCTGGTGCAACACTCATGAGATTTTCATTAAAAAACAAATACTTTTTAAGTTTGTTTTTTAATTGTTTTATATTTGAAACTTACTCCTTTTTTATAATTTTTATTGGTTAGCTCTGAAACATAATTTGTGTGGAAATTTCAATTGTTTTATTTATTGCTCAGCTATACAAATACTGCCTAGTTATAAAAATATTATCCAGTTATTACTGGTAAGTATCGGTGCGGTAGCTTCAGAAGTCAGAGTTTTGGGCGTATGCATGATATGTTCCATTAAGATAAGATTCAGTGACTACGCAAATTTAGTTTGCTCAAAAACATTGTTTGTTGCTTTAATTTTGTTTTCCTTTATTGCGTTGTTTGCTTTGATTCATGCTGTATATTTTTATGTGTATGCATTTATGTGTGTGTGTATATATACATATGAAAACTACCAAGCAAATCAATGTTGGCGCTTTAAGTTATGTTTAAATAGAACCTAAAAATGTAATTAAGAATGAATAACATAATTTTTCTCTTCGAATATTGTTCCTTTTATGAATATGTCAAAAGCTGATTTTTATTATTTGTTCACTGAGTTAGATTTTACCACATTTATTTATCCAAAATTAACTATTTTATTTCCTAAAACGAATTAAAACAGCAAATTAAGTTATTTTGTTTGTGTATATTTCTTTGATCAGCCTTTCTAAACTAAGTTAGAACTTTCTTACTATGCCAATTAATGAATTAATTGCTGACATTGAGTTATCCCTTACTTTCGTTTCACTAATAAACTTTTAAAGCAGTATTTTGAAATTATCTTTTATTGTACAATATTTATTCGTTCTGCTTGCTTAATCTTAACTGTGGGTGGTTTTGCCAATTGCATGTACTTCTCTAGTGTGAGAACAAGCATTTGTTGCGTCTATATAGCTAGAGAGAGTGTGTGTGTGTTTTCTTATAGCAAAGCCACATCGAGCTATCTGCTGACACCACCAAGAAGAACCTCTAATTCTAGCGTTTTAAATCCGTAGATTTACTGCTGTACCATCGGGGAAATATACAGCTACAACTGGATTATAGTTTTAGCTTCAAAGATTAGGCAATATATTGGAAACATCAAGCATCAAAAGCCTTATGTTCAAACAGTAAATATACATATGTCTAAACAAAATAACCTTTATAATATATATATATGCACCCAGCTCATAAACTGTAACAGGTTGTGTCTTTTTTATTCTGAAGACAAAACTAGTATTTATTTACCTGTAAAAGACGTTTTGTTTTTAATAGTAGGGCGCCCCAAAAATTATAATTCATATTTTAAAATTTAATAATTACCTAACTACAGAAATATTTTCATGCATTTTTAACATCTTGTAGCACAACTTCGTTTTATTGACAGATCAGTAAAATCCTACATGTGCACCAACAGTGTCTCTCAGCACGTCTAACTGATATTTTACTTCAGGCTATGTTGGCTGCAGCATGTCCACAGTTAAAGTAGCGATGACATCTGTTATCCTGATCTTTAGCTCCGTGATGTTTACTAGAGGTGTACGATGCACGATACCCTTAACATACCTCCATACTTCTTTCCTGTACTGGCGTCTGTAATTATGTTGCACCAGAGTCACTGATGTATTAAGCCTTTTCTTGCAACTTTGCCATTTTACGGGCTAATATTATTGTCTAGAACGAAAAAAAAATGTTTGAGTTGGGCTACAAGATGTTGAAAACAGCGTGATTGTATTTCCTTATTTATTTAATTAATAAATTTTAAAATAGGAAAGATTATTTTGAAGCACCCTGTATATTTTAACACTGTAACACAAAGAAAGCTGAAAATCAGTTCTATACTATTTATATGCGTAGCATGAAAAATGATATATAGTGGTGTCTTAATTGCATTTATGTTTTAAGCTGTGGTGTGTATGTCATGCTGACTCTTCTTGTAAACAGTAAAAAGTTTATCTTTTGGACTGATTTTGTCTCAGTATAAAAATGTCTTTATTATTAGAATTTTCAAGTAATGTAGTTCAACTGGGCCTACCAATGTCCACAACATTTCATGTTTGACTAAATTTCGGTTTTGAGTTATAAACGTTGTACAAATATCAAATTATTAAAGTTGTGAAGCTGTCGGTGTTTTACTGCGGTAGTAAGACAACATAATGAAGAACTATCCATAAGTGTAATGATTTCGTTTTTATTGATACGAAGCCATTTTACCTTAACGAGATGAATAACCATAATAATATTGCGGGTATCTTTTTGTTGTTGTTATTGTTCGTTTTTGGTTTTTATAAATGTTGTTTAAATTACTTATTTTTATTTTCTGTATAAACACTTTAATTTTGATTATGAGAAATTTCCACTGCCAATTTTACAAGTAATTTGGTCTAGTGTTTGAAATAGCAGATCCAGGGATATAAATCATACTTGTACAGGAACAAACAAATGTGCATGTTACCCAAAAAAGTGTCTCTAGATGACATTCATTTTATACATTATAGAACATGTAACAAAAATAAAACAAAGCTATATACGAGAAAGCGTATTAAATACCTCAGATCCTTTTTATATCATATTCAGGCTGTTTTCGTTTTGCTTATTAATCTTTGACATTCGTATTTGCTAAAATCCAGCATTCGATTCCCATAATGTACAAATATCATATAGCTCGTTGTGTAGCTTTGCACAAAAATATCGACATAGTTAAATACGTTAAAATGGATATTTATAGTTTTGTTTGCATGTACAGTCGGGCCCGGCATGGCTAAGTGTGTTCAGGCGTGCGACTCGTAATCTGAGGGTTGCAGGTTCGCATCCCCGTCGTGCCAAACATGTTCGCCCTTTCAGCCGTTGGGGCGTTATAATGTGACGGTCAATTCTACTATTCGTTGGTAAAAGAGCAGCCCAAGAGTTGGCGGTGGGTGGTGATGACTATCTGCCTTCCCTCTAGTCTCCACTGCTAAATTAGGGACGACTAGCACAGATAGCCCTTGAGTAGCTTTGTGTAAAATTCAAAACAAACAAACAAGCATGTACAGTTTTGTATATATGTGTGTGTGTGTGCACATTAACTATGCCATTACTAACAATCAGTCAATGATGAGTGGCATTAACTAGCTGCATGTCCTCTAGTCTTCTCTTCAAAATTAGGGAAGGCTAATGCAAATAGCCTTCAGCCAACTTTGAGCAAAATGCAGCAAAGAAACATTCATAAGGTATGTTAATGTAAAATATTTTAAAGTGTTTATGTATTTTTACTTTTGTTTAGATAAACCATTGTTATTAGTGTATAGATCAGTCAGCTTTAACTTACATTAATATAGTCACTAGACTAATTGTACAAATGGCATGCGTTGGTATAAGAGTTAAGGTTAACCTTAAGATGACCTAGGAAGGTTGAAACGTTGTTCTCTGCTTATCAATAAAAGTGTTAATACCCATACCAGCCGTTATGAAATGCATTTTTATTTCAAGTTGATTTCTCGTCATCCAGGGTATAAGAGTTTGTATACAAGTTAACAAGAATATGTGCACAGTTTGGTAGTGAGGAAAGAATTAACTCAAGATGTGTATGGATATGATTTATATTTAGTCAAACAAAGCTGTTAGTTAACTTTACTAATTTGACCTTTCTTGTTTAATCTGGGCTAGTAGTTTTCATTTAAAATCAACATCAGGTTAACAGTTTAAAATTTTTGAACCAATTTATTTATTTCATTGGTCACATATGACTTTTATATACTTAACCAAACTTAGTTGAATTATAACTAACATTACAAAACTCCAAATTGATATGTTAAAAAGGGGCTTACCAGTTGCACAGTGGTAGATCAGTAATGCTAAACCTCAATAGCCCATTATGTACCTTGTGATTAATTAAAAAAACAACAAAGAAAATATGGAAAACAGCAAATACAAAGTGAAAAGCAAAAGTTAGTTACTTTGTATATTTATAATCATACACAAATATTACTCTTAATGAAAAAGACAGAATGTACACTTGAAATGAAGAAACTACACTCTCATTAGTCTGGACATCAATAGTCTATATGATTTTTCATTTAGACAAATTTCGCAGTAGGAAATTTAATAAATAATCTATACTTTCAAATTTTTGAAACCAAGCAGGTGGTTTCTGTAACAAACATGCATTTACTATGATAAAAAATATCAGTAGTCCATACATGACTTCATGACAGTAAAGTAAGGGTCAAACAAAACATGAAGATAACTACTGACCACAAAATACCTACACTAACAGTGAGTATTGGTCCATAACAGTCTTTGTGAGAAGAATCTTCACAGTTGTGATATAAGCTATATCAAATATGGAGAAGTCATCAGATGATTTATTCTACACTTATGTCAAGTAATAGTGCTTCTAAATTAAAATGTAGTAATAAGAGGATCATTAAAATTTTATGATAAGACTAATAAGTTCATTTTTGTTGTATTAAAACGTTTTTAAAATTTATCAGTTAATAACACATGCTATTACTAATGACTATCATATTCAAAGTGACTTATTTTGAAACTTCAAATATCTTGATAATCATAAGAACTGTACATTACAAACACTTTATGAACCAGGAGGTGTGACTGTGAAAACTACAATATTCACCCAGAAACAATTTGACACTTTACTCTCCTTAACCGTAATCTAATAAGTAGATTTTTACAGGGTTACTGTTGCAGTCTTTTGGTCATCTTTGGTTTTGGATAGGACTTTTTTTCTTTTTGTCCAAAGTTGGCAAACTTCCTTTTAAAAGTACTATAGAGTTGTCACCCTCCACCATAGTCAATGTTTCTCTCTTGTGGAAAAGTAAATCCTTGGTCCTGTTAGTTGCATTCTCTGACAGCACCCTTGCAACACCAGAATCTGCTCTAGTATTGAGTATGCTTATCATGTTGTGGACCATGATTGAGAACATCACCTTGGGCAATCTCTGAATTACATCTTTGGTTGGACCTCAGAAGCCACAGAGGTGTGAGCTCATCATCTGGAGTGGATGTGAAGATCGTTAATCATGTGATGACAGAGTAAACGATCTATGATACAGCTTCCTAAGAACCTGAAGGATCCAGGATCCAGATAGGGTTTCTTAGGCTTTGAAATATAGTATATTTGATTGAGTTGAGATATTCATAACACTTAAGATGTGTAGAGATGTTTCACCCTCTGACAGAACACATGAACAATAGATTGCATTTCTTCTTGGCTTGTTCTAGCTCCCCCTTGATGGCATTAGCAGGAACAACATGAAGAGCTGCTGGCCATGTAAAGGCTTATTCCTCTGAGATTAATGTGGTGGTAAATGAGGTGACTAGTACCTTTACAGGAGACTTAATTTCTGCAAGGCCTACAGTTATTTCTGAAGGCTGCTCAGCATCTGAAAACTTTTGGGCTATTCTGACTAAAAACACAGCAAACTCTCCAGTGTCTAAATTATTAAACAACAATGTATCTTCATCCATAGACTTGCCCACAGTATATATCAGATCAGATTCCAGAGTCTGAGGTTCAGTAGTGTAGTCCACTCCTTCACTATAGACGAGGCTTGCTGATCATGAATGAAGAGGTAACCAATCATGAAATTAAAATGAAATTTTCTAAGCATAACAGCATCAAGTAATGTCAGAGAGTGCAAAATATACAGCAAATTCTAGATGCAAATGCAATGTCAAATAAACTTTAATTGTTAAAAGTTTAGTTTGGTACATAGATTTAAAAATTTCAGAACAACTAAGGTTACAATCATGGCCTGCTCTAAAATCTTTTAGTCAGACAATATCCCTACTGGCTTCATGTGTAGTCATGCCATTTATCACTTAAATATATATATATTCTCCTGGTGCTTGAGAACTTCCCAATCTCCATACTTCATTAGATCTTCAATTCACTAACACCTTTAGTTCTATCCTCTGTTTTCCTTGACAAGTAACACGGCTTATTCTTGAACCCATCCTCATTCCTCTTCCTATCATATGGTTAGTATGTGGATAAAGTGATGTTCCAACAGGAAGGAATTGGGTCAGTACTGTAACTTATTCCTACATATATACTTTGACTTGAGTTGGGCAATGCCAACCTTTCCATTTTACCATTAGAATTCACTAACATTTACATCGTCTTTTCTTAGGCACCTTCTTTCAGTTATTAGTTTTGTACTATTTTTTGGTGTGATTTACAAAACGTTTATTACATGGATGCTACTATTTGCCTCGCCTATCATTCTTTCAACTTACGTTTTCATTATTTATAAGGAAAAATGTCAATAAATATTCAATTATAACCCGGGCGCTTCGAAAGGTCGACCTTTCTTCTTCAGGGGAAATCTGGGAATACTCAGTATTATTAAAGGAGTGATATATAAAGATTTAGTTTAGTAACGCCATAGCGGCCATAGGACTTTCCAGGATTTTTTTTTCTCTGTGTAGTGTTGTAAGTGTCTCATTTCCGGTGCTATGTAGCCGATGGCGATAATATATATGAAAAGGTGTTGGTGGTATTTTAGCTTTGAAATGGAAAAAAATATGCGTGTTTTTTTAAGAACTGTGCTTAGGTGTTTAAGTAAAAAAGCAAATATAACACTTGGAGAGTGATTGAGAAAGGCATGTTATATAAATCAAATTAAACCACCCCATATGATACATGTCTTACTAATTAATCTTATTGCTTATTTATTTTTCAGAGGACAGCATTAAGATATGTAACTGAACCATAATTTCCTCCAAAGGGAATTATAGGTATCGCTTGCGACTGTAAATTACCATATGTCAGAAGAATTGCAACAACAGGGTCAGAGGGAAAGTAAAGGGCTAGGTAACTTACTATACAATTTGTTAGTGCAGGTTTGTGAACAGTACTTTATACATATTTAATATTTTATTATTAAGTTTGCACACAAATTATAAATAAATTGTCTACTCAACTTTAATGGTTCATAAGGCGTATTTGAAAATAATGATACTGACTTAGGCTACCTTCTTAGTTTCACATTAAGAATCAAGTGTGTTATAATCAGCATCACTTTTAAAACTTGTAAGAGATTTTTAAAAGCGAACTCCACAACAGTCAAATTTATTTCATGCTTTGCGCGAAATTCAAACAAAAAATAAAATTATTTCAAGTTCATTAAATATATTTTAAATTTATAGCATAAACGTTTATACCTAGGATCCAGTGTATTTAAAACATTAACTAATATAGTGATCAAGTGAAATATTGTAATGCGAATGTGAACTGTGCATAAAAAACAAAACAAAGTTTAGAGAGCAAATATAATTAAATACATATTTACAGAATTCATGGCAGTATCACACAACCAAATAGAACTACGCAAAGGCTTAGAAAGCCCATGGCCTTTCATTACCACTTATTATATTTGATATGTGGCCTAGTGCTAAAATCGTCCTTTTTAATCCACTGTAAGACTTCTTCGTACTCATCAATGAACTTTAACACTACTAAATTGTGAATGGACTTTACAAAGATACACAATGACCTGCATATACTTTGCCCACCACAGGTATTGAAACCAAGTTTTTATGGTGCGAGTCCGCAGACATGCCGCTGTGCCACTAGGGGCTCCAAGTAAGAACTGGAAATGATTTAGTTTTGTACCTGTTTTTTAGATAAATTTGGTGTTTACTCTTGTTGTGTTTGTTATAAGTTTTCTAGATGTTGGTTATTTTTTTGTTGATATCAAGGAATATATGGTTCGCAGCAGAGAAAGGTTTTGCAGTTTGTTGT
Organism: Tachypleus tridentatus; assembly: GCF_004210375.1. Taxonomy (NCBI): domain Eukaryota; kingdom Metazoa; phylum Arthropoda; class Merostomata; order Xiphosura; family Limulidae; genus Tachypleus; species Tachypleus tridentatus. The sequence continues at coordinate 156,467,022 of NC_134831.1, forward strand.
TTCATGGAGTTTATTATTGTTTATTGTTGTTGATCTAGGTGTGTGTGTGTTTATAACTTTTTCCACGGTTTTTGGAGAAAATTTGTTGATGTTGATAAAATGTTTTATTTTGTTGATTTCATCGTTAATTTTATCAGTTCAACATAGTTTATTGGCTGTGTTTATATGGTTTCTTAATATGTTCAGTTTTTGTTTTGTCTCATATGCTGAGTCCCAGGGAATATATAGTCCACTATTGGTGATATTTTAGTGGATTTCTGTTTTGAATTGTGTATCGGTTATTGTGATATTGAGGTTGAGAAATGCTATTTGGTGAGTTTTTCCTGTTCACAGGTGAACTTAATGTTGGGGTGCATAGAGTTAACGTGGTTGAAAAACTAAGTGTGTGTTCTACAGATGTGAATCCAGCAATTGTATCGTTAATATAACCGTACTAGTATAGTGGTGGGTATAAGGCTGAATTGATCGCTTGAGATTCAATCTGTGTCATGAAAATGTTGGTTAGAACTGGTAACACAGGATTGCCTATACTTAAGTCATTTATTTAAAGGCAGTTTTGGTTATCGAACAAGGGCTAGTCACAGAGCAAGCAAGACGTGCCGATATCTCTGCCATTATGCTTTTAAAGTCGAAAGGATCAACTACGCCAGTTATACCGCCAGTATCGCCAGTAATTGTCAACAGTCTACCGTCGCACCTTACGCTGCTGCAAGTCGCCACGTTCATCGTCCAAGCCAAGCCAGAGGCAACCATCGAACCTTCTATGCCGGGGCGGAATTCTCGTCCAGCCCGCCACTACCACAGACCAAGTTTATCTATGCCAGCCATGGAACACTGAAATTAAAGTAAGTTGTTCCCCAACCAAACGTCCTGTCAGTTTTTTCTCAGTATTCCTCAGAGGTGTTGACCCAACCATACAATCAGAAGAAATCAAACTAGCCATAGAATCTTAAATTCCCCAACCAAACGTCCTGTCAGTCTTTTCTCAGTATTCCTCAGAGGTGTTGACCCAACCATACAATCAGAAGAAATCAAACTAGCCATAGAATCTTAAATTCAGGCCAAGTTACATGCTGTACATTGAATTTTCTCCAGAAACACCAATCCACCTACGTACTTCATGAAGATAGTGACAACGTCGAAGTACAGTGCAGACTGTATTTTACGTGACAGATGTTACTACCACATATTTCACTTTAGAGCCAGACGCCCGCATCGCCGACTCTTCTACTCGTGGTCAAACAAAGTGCCCAGATAGCATAGACAACCAACGGACAACTTTTAACGGAAAACTACAGAAATACCACCGAGTCCAAAACCAGACAGAAATAACACTATTGCAGATACAGGAACGTCAACTCCAAAGACGACAACTCCCACTGGTAACAACATGCCAAAACTTAATTAACAATCCAAGAAAGACAACCGATAGTTCATACCAGACCTCAGTTCCAGTTTCACGGAATTCAACAACCAGCCAGACTCAGACCATTCACAAGACAACATCGACGCATCAGTTCAAACAGAAAACAGACTACAATCACTCAGAAGACACAAACAAAAATTACAAGAAGCAAAGCATCCCAGACCAATGAAGAACAATTCAATGAAGAAAAACAGCCAGTTGATTCAACACCAAGCTCACGTTCTTCTTCTATCACCACTGGGCATCAGGTGTGAACGCAAGTTCAACCTGAAGTTCCTACCTGTTACACAAGACCACAGCTAGAAGTTTTACTAGTCACCAGACAACCAGCCACATGTATACCATTACCACAATCCATCCGTTTTCGTTTTATTCCTGTTTTTCTTCCCAGCTGCTTCTGGACATGGTCTGGGTAGATTTTTCGGTGTCTAGGCTGTGAAAGTGGGTTTTCTCGGGGTGCTCTTGCTTTCTCCCACAGCTAAAACTCTGACATTGGATCTGTATACCTCAGCCAAGGCAATATTCTTGCCTAGTTCTGAAAGGAGTCGTTTTAATCAGTATTAATCAATTTTAAATCAATCTCTAGTCAGTGTGTAGTAATCGCCAGCAGTCAGGTTATTTTGACCATGGGCTCAGGCCTGGCTTACTTCCCTTATGCTGCCCTCCTCCAGATCTTCCTTCTCCCGTGTCTCTTTCACATCCCCCACCTCACTTCTTCACTTTAAAGAAATTAAAACAAAATAAAGACAAATTTCCATGAAAATTTCAATAATCTTTCACGTGAGGGGACGAAGAGGAACCACAACGTTCCTGACTACCCCAGTTGGAGAGAGAATTCTTCAGACTTCTCTCTCTCTAAACTAAACCCCTACAAAGTTTTTGTGTTTGCGTTTATTGAACACAAAGTTGGTTTTGGTGGGGGTGAAAAACAACCAAATAGCATTTCTAGCAGTGTGAGTCCACAAACATGCCGCTGTGACCCTGGAGGAGAGGGAACAGTCAACACAGTTAGTCTTGAGGATTCAACTCCTCATAGTCAGAAATACCCGAGCCTTCTATTCTTTAATGTAATCAGCAAATAAGTTTGGTTGTTTCAGATGTTAGCAGAGAGTTATAGGATAACAACTTGGAATAACTGTCCCTAATTTTGAAATAACAGGCATGGGAAGTTGCTTGAAATAGCCTGTAATCCCGTATTTCAAAGAAATTTTGTTATCAGAATTATCTACGCCTAACCATGTTTCAATTATTCACATTTGTTTGCAGAAATGAAAGCATTACTTGATTTAGTCTCAGGCAAAAACAAGGAAATTTGTCATAACTATTATTTTGAAATAGCCCACACCGTTTTTATGTGCATCCATGAACAACTGAATATTTTCTAGTAAACAGCAGTCTTGAAGTCAGACAGAGGTTTATCTCAAAATTTATGAATTATAATTACATAGAACATCAGGTGAATGGTAAGTGTTTCTGTTTAAAATAGATTATCTAATAGTAAACTCACTTAAAGTAAACCTTAGAAATAGAACTTTATTCAGTGGCATGTGTGTTTTCTTATATAAGGCCACATTGGGCTATCTGCTGTGTTCACCGAGGGGAAACGAACTTCTGATTTTAACGTTGTAAGACTGAAGACTTACCACTGTAACATCGGGGAAAACCTTATTTGAAGTGAAAATAATATTTCATTAATAAAAAATGTATTTAGTCTGATTTATATTACAACTTATCTGTAATTATAGGGTGAATTTAAACTAATGGATCTAAGTTCAATAAACAACTTAACTATTAAAACACCAGAGACAATAAAACTAATTTTTAATTTGTATTTATTTAATAAAACAATGTATCTGTCCTGTTTTATGATTAATACCAATAAGTTGAAATATACCTAAGCTTAAAGTACCGTAACATGTGCTAAGACGATTTTAACGTTGTAGTAAAATGTACATCACTAAGCTGTAAATTAAAACCTTGAATGTCCTTTTATTGTTACGGTTTCGAATCCCCGTCGCACCAAACATGCTCCCCTTTCAGCTGTGGGGGCGTTATAATGTTACGGTCAGTTCCACTATTCGTTGGGGACGGCTAGCGCAGATAACACCCAATTACCAATTAGCAACCCTCATAGAATTCACCACGATGAAGACAAACTTCATATTCAACAACCACAAGTATATACAAACAAATGGCCTAAGCATTGACAATCAAGTGCCACCAGTTCTAGCCAATATTTTTATGACACAAGTTGAAACACAAGCAATTAACACAGCATTACATCCACTACTATACTGGTACAGATATATAGATGACATGATTATGGGATTCACATTTACAGAATATACACTTAATTTTTTCAATCACATTAACTCCATACATCCCAACATTAAATTCATATGTGAACAGGAAAAAAGCAATCAAATATAATTTCTTAACCTCAAAATTACAAGAACCGATACACAATTTAAAACAGGAATCCACCGAAAAATCACCTATACTGGACTATACATTCCTTGGAAATCAGCACATGAAACAAAACAAAAACTCAACACACTAAGAAATCAAATAAACACAGCCATAAAACTAAGCTCACCAGATAAAATTAACAATGAATTAGACAAAATAAAATAATACTTCATTAACATCAACAAGTTTTTTCCACAAACCATAGAAAACATTATACGCACACACCTAGACAAACAGCAAAATCAACTAACAAAAGTAAATACACCCCACAATTTAAAAAATCACGAAACCATATACCATATGTTCCTGAGATCAGCAAAAAATAACCAACATTTGGCAAAAACTAGTAACAAAATATGACATTCCAATTAATACCAACTTTATTCAAAAACCAGGCACAAAACTAAGGTCTATACTGTGTAAAAACTACACTGACAAACACAACACCAACATTATTTATAAAATACAATGTGGTAACTGCCACGACTTCTATAATGGAGAAACAAGTAGAAAAATGGAAACCAGATTCAAAGAACATAAAAAGTCACCTTCACACGTTTTCGAACACTGCAACTCAAATAAACACAACATAACCATAGAAAACACCCAAGTACTAAATAAAGAAACAAACATAAACAAATGCAAAATTAAAGAAGCCTTACTTATACAACAACTCAAGTGCAAAATAAACCAATACAAAGGAACACCTTTATACCTATATTAATAAATATATCCAACATCTAAGAATGCCCTCTACATTCCTACACTTAATTGCACAATCGTATTCAAACATGGAGTCAGCTACTGATCAGTAACCCCTTCTTTGTTAACCTGACGATAACTGAAGAAGGTCGAAACGTTGTTCGCTCCTCTACTAATACTTTCTTTATCCATACCAGCCGTTTTTAAATATATAATGGTCTGCCTTTATAAATCATATTTATAAAGAAAAAACTCTAAAATCAACATTAAATCAAATTACTAGTTTGTCTTCTTTTTGGGATAACTACTTGTTATAAAAATTAAAAACGTTAGAAAATGCTAAAAAGTGTGATTAAGTATAGAAGTGATGCTAATGAATTGAAGTTTTTTTACATGTAAAAGTATGTAAAGTAAATTATTGGATGTAATATTTGTTTTGTTCAAATAATGTGCGATAAAACTGATGTGTATAACAGTGTTATAATAGTTGTTTCATTAAAACAATAGTTTCACAATTAAATCTAGCCATTGATGAATGTTTATATTCGTTGCAGCATCAATAAAGAGATCATAGTAGCATCCTCTGGTTCCAATTCATAAAACCAGCGAAACATTTTCTGGACAACTCCGTTGTCATAACATCCACCTGAAAGCTAAAAATTAAATCTGCTGCACTTTTGTTTTTTCACACTTCTGCATATTGTGTATTATTTATTTATATAGAAATTTTTATCAATTTTAGTCGGACAGTATTATTATATACGTATAATTAAATAAAGTTATAAAAGAAACTAAGACTTTTTAACATTTCTTATAATGCTCTTTGTATAACTATCTGAATGTATCTACAACTTTTTTCCTCGGGAGTGGAGATTTTCTACTAGATCTAGCAAATGAAGCCATTAAACCAAAAGGAATCAGAGAAGCTCTTGTTTTGTTACACGTAAGCTGACGAACATGTTATATCTCTGAAGAATTTGGCTATGATGAGATAAGTGCTCAGATTAATGTATTAAGTAATTACCTCTCTATCTAAGATAACTTATGGACAACGAAGGACCATAATATCTTTCAAAATTTGCACAACCTCCCTTAGGAAGAGTAAAAAAAATAAACCTATTGTTTATATATCAGGAAACTGTTGATTCTCTTCGTAAAGTCCTGTAATGTGCTGGAATTCACTATTGTCAGTGGAAGTTTACTGCATAAATCAAGCACTCTGTTACAAAAGTAAACTTCCCTTGTGATAACGAGAGACCCGCTTGAAGTAAAAATGTATTCTCAAGACGACTGGAATGGATATCAGCACTTTGATTAAATAAAGTACAGAACAATGTTTTGACCTTCTTAGGTCATCTTCAGGTTTGTTTGTTTTTTAACCTGAAGATGACCTAAGAAGGTTGAAACGTTGTTCTGCACTCTATTTTTGTGTGTTAATACCCATACTAGCTGTCTTGAGAATACATTTAAACCTGCCTTAACTGTAACATAGTCTCTATTTTCAAAATCTAAATATTTGTACTCTTATACTATTATTTTTGGAATACAATGCAGGGAAATCATAAGTATTTTCTATCAGTCCCATGGCTAATCTCGTAAAATTCAGTAAGTTCACTTTTTTCTTTTTTTGTCTTCCTTTTGTGAAGAGAAAATAATTTAAAATATTCAAGCCTAATCCTGAAAAATAACATTTTTAACTTTGGGATCATCTTAGTAGCCCTCTGCTAAACCCTTTCTAGTAAAGTCAACATCACTTCTTAGACTAGAAAACCACAACTCTACACATCATTACAAGCTAGGTCAATCTGGTGCTTGCACAGAGATAAGTATTTCTTTTGACTTGTACAGTATATCTACACTAACAATTTTAATGTTTATTGGTCCTGTTATCAATCACAAAGCACTGATTTTATTCATTCACACTACTTAATTGGTTCCCATCTATATTTAATGTGTGATCCAAGTTACCTTTCACTTATTATAATGAAAGGTCACTTGCCAAATACATATACAACTTACCAATTGATTCAAGTTATTCTTTAGTATCCTAACATTCTCAATGCAGTTAGAAATGCCCAAGAGTTTAATGTCATTACTGAAATTGATAATTTATTATACATGTCTGTTTCAAACTCAGTGACATAAACAATAAAAACCAGTATTTTGTCATAGTAATAAAGATAGTCAGATTGTACTTTTATAGAAAAATATTTTACTTTCCCCCATCCAACCTCCCTATAATCCAATTAATAAGTCTTTCCCTTCTCCAACCGATATGATTTTTACAACTAATCTTACATGAGACATTTTATCCTCAAAAAATAATGCTAATAAGGAAATATTTTTATATAGTGGATGCTAGATAGCTTTTATTTAGTTCACTGAATTATTTTGTAAAGATTCTTTTATCACACTCTCTAGAATTTCCCTCACTGCAAAAGTAATATTAACTGGTCTATAACTTCCACAACAGTTCTTATCATCCCTTTAAGAGACAGGAATAACATAAACAACTCTCCAATTCTCAGGCACCTTTCAGTCACTGATTGTTTCTACTTACTGCCAAGGGATTAATATTACATGACACAAACCAATTCCTATAGAATTCTCAGTATCAGGGATGTTAATACTTTTACATTATTGTTAATATTGTAAATTACCTCAGTAACAGAAGTAACCATGATGCTTTTGTTGCCTGTTTGCCTGACAAATTTTGCTTGTTGAATATTGCTCAAGAAAGAAGACTGTTATCTTGAACTCTACATTTTTTTACATCAAAATTAACATAATTATTGTGTAATATTTGAGCATGAATATGAAAGTGTGCAGATGTGTGCATTTCAAAAGTTAAACAATAATATTCATATAGATGTGTGTGTGTGTTTCACAGATAAATAAATACAAATAATATACATATTTTGGCATGAAAAATGCTCTTGTTAAACAACTTTGTAACTCAAATATATTTCACAAGGTGAGTGTAAATATTTAGATGAATCACAATTCGATCATCAATTTTTTAAATGTCAAGCAGATGTCAAACCAAACTTAATAAAAAGAGATTAGCAAAAGTAATTCATATCGCAATAACAGTGAAAGACATTTATAAAAAATATTTAGAAACCAGAACCAAATCATATTGTGAATGTTTTTACCATTTTCTCTTGTTGTACACCTTGTATCACCAATTAAAAATTAATAGTGCACAGTAAGTAACTATAAAAGATGCCTCCTCCACAAATAAAAAAATGTGTCTCCCTTTATTTATTTCCCAGTTGTTGTAATTTGCATTCTAACTGCATGAAATAAATACTGAAACTAGGAAATAAAGCAATCCTGAGTAATATTAAAGCTGCATACTGCTTGACATATTTTGGTGTAATATATAAAAAGTAATCAGTAATTTTCGATTTGCAGGTGAATTAAGAAATATCAATAAAATGTTTCTAATTATGTAAAAATTAGAGTGAAAAACTATAATTATCAAGGGTTAGATTTTTAAGTAAAAGATTTTATATTAGATATCATTAGAAAATCACGATAACACAAATTCATAAACATTTTGTTTCTTTTAATTAATAACCACATTTTGGCATGCAGCTTTCTCAAATGTATACTACTCTTGCATCTACAGTTCAATGATACATTACAGAAAAGGGCGTGGGACAATAATGAAATATATGCACTTTTGGACATAAACTTCTGAATGTTAAACCAAAAATATAGAAAACTAACTTCTTTACTAATTCTCACTTTCTAGTTGTAACATTAAAATAAATGCTGAAACTGGGACACAAAGCAATCGTAAGTAATTTCCAAAATGCATACTGTTTGGCATATTTTGATTTGGAAACGTGTTTTGCAAGATCTTCAGTAAAAAAATATTAAGAACTTAAAAAATAAAACTTTTCTCAGTAGGCATGAGGAATAACGAGTCTCGAGTTTCAGTATAATATGAGAAGACAATCTCCTAGGGTTATCGGTTCTTGGAATGGCTGAAAGACAAGTGTGTGGACATTTCTTTGTGTATTTTAGAGCAGAATACACTTACTATTATGAGATTCACTTGATAATTATTGTTCAATAATGCGAGTATAGAAGCATGTAACTTTCTTAAAGGAAATGTATTTTGAACTAGCATGATACTTCGACCAGAACCCCTTTCTCAGGTGCATTAAAACCTTACCTTTTTATAGAATTTTATAGAACTTGCTTGTACAGAAAATAATTAAATCTCATGAGCTACAGTGGTCAAAAGCTGTACTGCTTTATCATTTGCCCTTATCACTATTTATTTCTGCTTTATTGCTTGTCTGCTCTTGGATTTATTACAACATTATTAAATAGCTTTCAAGAAGCAACATCTTTATATCTATGGTATTCAATTACAATGATAGCCATCAGAGTATTTGCAGGAACTCAGATTCAGGAAATGTAACACAAAGAATAAGTTTAATTATAGACAACAGAGGAAAACAAGTAAACAAATAAATAAAATCTTTATTCACTAAAGTTTATATATTTAACAGCTACTGTCTGGCATCTCTGCAGAATAATGAAATGACTATACTGACTTCTGAGTTTTCATTTTTCTAAAGCATCTTCATAAGAAAAGGGTATAAAGAATTGTAATACATTACACACTCAAATGTAGTAACCCTTAATCTAAAGTTACACCTATTTCTAATAAAATATACAAGGGAGGAAATACCTATCTCATATCAATGTGCACAAGTATCTGTTTCACCCTTTGAGAGGGGACTAAACACAGATGAAAGTGATAAATGTAGTCTTGGCCAAAATGTTTGCAAATTTTATCAAAATAAGATCACTTTTGTCAAGGTGGAATACAAATACGCTTAGTGCTGCCCAACTAAGAAATGCATGTTATATAAAACATGTAATTTGTATAATGAGACGAGTACTGTAGACATCATTAATGATTTATTAGAACAGCCAACAATTTTAGCACACATCTGTAGAAAGATGCATTATTCATCATTTTACCAATTATCTGCCTTAAATTCTCTCAAAATAAATAAAAACTAAACAACCATACAATATCCATTCACAAAATAAGCTAATTAATATCTACAAAATAGTCTTATATTGTGACATAAACCTCTCTTCAATAGAAGTATTTACAATTTTTTTTCAATACATATAATGACTTTTCTTAGTTCACATACTGTCTTCTCGTATGGTCTACATCAACATTTACAGATTTTTGTTTATCTCTCCTAAGGTAGTGTTTTCAGTAGGGCTTTTCCATAATGGGATTCCTTGTCTTCATCTTGACCTTCTGTTGCACGAGGTCCATATTTCTTGATCTATTTACATATATTTTACTTTTCTTTATTCTTATCAGTCAGCTTGACACTTATGTTGAAGTCTTTGTATGTCTCATCTTCACTCAAAGCTCTTAAGCTTATTAGTTTCTTATCTTCTATTATGAAGACAGTTTCCTGATTCTGAAATAAATATGCAAAAACGGCTCGTTTGGGTTGAGAAAATATTTTACATAGAAGAGTGAACAACGTTTCGACCTTCTTTGGTCATCGTCAGGTTCACAAAGAAAGAGATAATTGATCGGAAGTTGACCACATGTTTGGAAGGGGTTGTGTAACTGAGTGTCGGAATGTAGATGGCAGTGTTAGATGTTTGAATATATAGTTTATTTATTTATTTATTTATTTTTCAATATTAATATATATATATGACTGCATTTGTTTCAGCAGTTTTCTTTTTGTATAGTTCCACTACATTCTTACCACTTGGTACATTTCCTATTGCTAAGTTGTATAGTGGTTCCTTGTACACATGGCCTCAAGGTATCCCACATAATATGGAGTACCCACATTTAGTTTTGCCATAGGAAATTTTCTCATGGTCCCATCAGTTAGCACAAACAGGAATACCTTGCCTTTGAGCTTTATATACTTGACTAGTTCTAACTGCTGCACTACTGCACCCAGTATCATATAGAACTTACTTGTCTCCATCATATCCTTTACATATTGGCATATTATGCTTTGTTGACACCTCTTGATATTTGTCACATGCTCTCATCATCATTGGCAATATTGATCCATTATCTAACTTGAGCTAACCAACTGTCATGTTGCTGATCAATTGTGCTTTTCCATTTACTGAATTTGACAAGCTCTCTCGATTTATTTTTCTTCTGGCAGCAACATATATAGTGCCAGAAATATCTTTGTAAATAGCTGCAACTACTTTATTTTGAGGTTTATGCTGTTGTTTACTGGGTGATAAGTTTGCACTCCTATGCAATATGTTCCATTTTATGACAAACATGGCATCTCTTCTTCCTTCTGCCTCTTAACCTCCTGTTACCTTTGGTATATTCCTGATTCTGGTTGGCCATTTAACTGGATATTTTTCGATTTGCTAGTTACATTACCTCCATGGGCTTCCATACTTGTTTTGCAAGTTGACCATCTTCCTCCACATATATAGGTGCTCTTTCCTTAAATAATAGTGACATGTTAGTTGAACACATGATAATGAACTGTTCTCACACTAATAGGTCTGCCAGTCTCTAAAACTATTTTCACAGATGGCCATGTCTGCTCATCTGGTGAACTATTGCTGCAGAAATGCCACAAAGTGAAACACTTTTTCCAGTGTTGGGTTCAATTCTTCTGAACTTCTGATGAAAAACTTCTTCTAAGTTCATACTCTTTCACTAATGCCACTTTTATCTTTCAGGCTGATTTAATTACTATAGAATCCTGCTTTTACAGAATAAGTCACTATTCTTATCTACTTCTCTGTTATTCCTACTCTAACATAGGTCTATCACTTCTACCACTGTAATTATATGTTAGCACATATAATTATATGAAGTTTAATGCCAAACATTTCTTTGGCCATTACTTTACTTTTTTCTGCTATTGTCTGTATCTGCTTGCTGTTTTTTGCTCATCTCAAACTATTTCTTTGTTTATTACTAAATCACAAAATTCTCAACATTAATAAGTTACAAACACAACTTCCAGTAAGCATCTGCTTTTAACTCTCGTAAAATAAAAAACTAAGAAATCAAATTAATATCTACACTAGTCTTTTATATCATGAAAAAATTGTTCAAAACACAAATCAACAGTTCTCAGTTTTATCAAGACATAGGACCTCAAACGTTAAAGAGATAGAAGAAAGGCAGAAGATACTAGTTATTTTAGGCATTATCAGAAACATTTTGAAATGTTCTCATGCAGTTTCATTGCCAATTTAAGAGCTACTGACTATAACTTTGGCAAGCTTCATGCGCAGTTGTTGAAAGACTTATTCAAACAGATTTTATTTTTTTATTAAATTCAAGTGGCTTTCAATTCAGTGAAGCAGTCTTGATGTCCCTTAGAATGAATTGTGCTGATTTATCATCAGGAGAGAATGCCTAAGTTGTGTTTCCAAATAGCAGGTTGGAAGTTATCACTGTCACCAGGTCGTGTGATCTAGGCTTGTTCTGACTTCTGGTTGCAAGAACTTAGGTTAATTATCATTCTATCACCCTTTGAAAGATTGTGATAATTGAAGCAACAAAAAAGATATGACTGCATATCTACAAAAATACACTTTTTTGTAAAGACTATTTTCTAAATGTGAATATTATTGAGAAATATTATTATAATTTATTTTATCTTTTAGTTTGTGTGGCTGCAATGTTTTCAAATTTTTATTTTATAGTGTAAAGCTATTCACAATTATGTTTTGTATAATTTCATTGAAACTCAAAATATATTCTAACCAAAATTATAAGATTTCACAATTCCAATTAATAAGATTGCAATCTGAATATCAATATCTTACATGTCTGTTTCCTTTTACATGTTTAATGTACACTACACAAAACATTCAACTTTACTTGTTTAAAATTATACCCATGATAATGCAAAAAAATATTTTTTTAAAATAGTAACAATCAACTATTTTCACTGTTATGGAAATCCAGCTCCTCATGAAGTAGCACACAAGTAACTCAGTATGTTCCATATACCAAGGCAATCCAATCTCGATTTAGTTGTCACTTTGAGGTGAATCACTAAACATTAAAGTGTTTCTAGTTGTTCATGAATCATGACTAGGCTTCAAAGAAAACTTTTCAATGTTTCAGCCAGAGGAAAAGCTGCAGGACAAATGGAAATTGACTAATGACAGCAGGCTGTTGCAAATTCACTAAAAGAATTTTATAGTGCTGTTATCAGAGTGTGGAATAGTCTTCAAATCCTATCAGTCAAGTCCAGTTTGCTACAACTTTAATGGAATGACAGAATAGAGGTCTTTACCCATAAAACATGCACAAGATACCCTGAAAAGATTACAGACTTTAAAGCAAAGACATTGCTAGACACTGGCACACAAGGTCTGTGTCCTGAATCCATTGTTAGAGTGCGACAGAAGATATTAGGATGTTAGTAACACTGAGACTAAGCATACACCATCAGTACTTCATTGCCCTTGCCGTTATTGGTAGCCATAACCCATATTAAAGTGAAATATTATGAACAATATATACATATAAATAATAAAATCTACTAAACATAATTTACAATCAAAGGCTGGTTTACATAAAAATGAAGTAACAGTTGGAGTGTGACAAAGATTATCAGTGGGAAAGAATTTTGTATATAAAACATTATTATTTTTTCTAACTTGTTTGTTTGGAATTAAGCACAAAGCTACAAAATGGATTATCTGTGCTCTGACTACCACAGGAAGTGAAACTTTGTTTCTAGCAGTATGAATCTGCAGACATCCCACTGTACCACAGAGGGTGTTCTCTTTCTAATTTATATTAGTAATAAACACAGGTAGAGATAGAAAACTTTTCATGACAAAATCATTTTGGGTAAGGAAGTTTACACAGATATAGCCAACACTACAATGTATCTTTACTTCAAAATATCGTATAATGCAATTCTAACATTTACTTACAGAAGATTAAAATACTTTTCTTCCTAGAATCCTCTGAATAAATTTTTAAAATTAAAAGTAAATATCCTTAATTGCTTGTAAAGTTCTTAGGAATGAAATATATTTGTTTTCAAAGAGATATAATTATACACACATTTTCTCCACTGAACACAAGTGTTGTAATGTTTACTGTGAAAAACTAACTAGATAATTCTTAGAGTAATATATTTATGAAAATGAAGTAGCAAATTAAACAAAACATCTGGATGAAGCTATGTCATAGTCATCTTGGTCTAGTAATATACAAATTTGAATGTTCTTTTATTTAGATGCATTATGCTTAGGAAAAGTTTTGGGAGGAATATTCAAATAATGAAAATTGAATTCAAAATGTGATGTTTTACAACTTAGAAAATAGAAAAGTAAAATTAATTCATAGATCTGGTTTATTTCTGTGCGTTTTTCCTAATATCATCAAAACTTGTGTAGCTGTTCTCATTAGCTGTAAAATATGCTCATTTATTGTGTTTTAAAATTACTAGGCTGAAAATATTTCGTTTAAGTATACAGTGGTTCATGTGTTTCACTTTTATAGCTGGTTTTGAGAAAAAGAAAATTTATAAATGTATATCACAGCACAACTCCACACATCTGTGGCCTACCTGAAATTCACAAGCAAGGCTACCCTCTACACATCTTAAAGTTGTGACATGAGGAGCTTTCTACCTCATAGATGTTAGAGCAATTTTGTGAATTTTCATACCATTTCAGGGTTTATTCTTAATATACAACAGTGATCAAAACAACTACAAAATTTCACTAATCTTCATTATCAACGGGATTTCCTGCATTACCGAAGTCACTGCATGCATGTTTTATTTTAGAGATACAGCACTGTAGTAAGTACACTGCTACCTGTTCTAACTGCAAACCATTTAATTGTTTGGGGGTGAGACTCACTCCTTGTTGACACAAGTAACCCTCAGTTACATGGATGGAGCACCTGGGGAAAGAGAACTTTGTACATAATGTAATGTTTTCCTTTGTTTTCTAAGCATTTTTAAACACAGAAGGTTTACCGAGATTCATAAATTAAATTCCAGATGGACTGTGAGATATTAGTTTTGATATGCATTTTACCATATTCAGTGGTTCCAAATTTGCAAAAATTCTTTGTTTGCTGGACTGTTATTCTACAAACTTATGGTTTTAGCATAGCACCCTTTAGCTTGTTGCACAAACTAGAATTACACAAAAGAGCTGAAATAAATCCCCCTCACTAAATGGTCACAAAAGCACTTGTTCATTCTAGACCTACGTTTGTTTTCAAAGTAACAATTTAGACTGCCTACATCCCTGCATAATATCCTTTTGTGTGTGTGTGTGTGTGTGTGTTTTAATAAGGCATAGAAAAATTGAGCTATTGCTCTGTAAAATAGTATCCAACAAACTCTCCTGTTTTTACAGCTCCTGTTGCATACTGAGTGAAATCAAAGCAATATGATAATACCATCTAGTTAACTGCAAAAATTCATCATTTCACCCCTTGGCCAGATATTTTGTACACATAACACCATAACAAATAAAACATCTACACATGCTAAGAACTCATTCTCACTTTGGAAAGAGTGCAAGTGATAAAACTATTCTCAAAACATAAGAATGATGTGGGGATGGCAGTGTCAAAAATACAGAAATAAGGTAGCAATGAATAAAAACAACCCATTGAAACATCCCTACAATCAAGAAAAAAAAATGCCTACAACCAAGTGTTGAATCCATTTCTTATGTATAATTCAGATTTGAAGAGAAAAAAAGAGCATTTCAACTGAATAATCATGAACCATGATACTAGATTATAACAGGGATAAAAAAACAAACAAAGAGAGCCTTTGGGCAAAATGCACCATAAACAGTAAAGTATAAAACATCTAGCAAAAAAGATAAATAAAAATTGGAAATCTGTATCCTGCAAATGGGAATCATAACAAAAGTAAATAAAAAAGACTGGAGATATTGTAGGTATTTATTCAAACTACAAATCCCTATTTTGACTCCCCAAATGTAATTATAGGTAACAGTATAGAACCAAAATAGGGGCTTGTATTTTGAGTAAATAATATCGACAGTATCTACAGCCTTGTTAAAATTTTTTCTACAATCCATATTTGTAGATTCTTAAATCCCTCCCCCCCCCTTTTTTTTTTTCTCTTATTTAAGTAAAGGAAAAATTAAACATAACACTACAACCTGTACATTAATGTTAGGATTTTGTTTTTTGATAGTTTCTTTAATTGTTGTATGATTTGTTATATTTATCACTGCCTTAAGCTTCTGAAAACCAAAGGCATGATTATGTTTAACCACTGTGTTAAATATAAATTTAACAATTATTAATGTTAGGATTTTGTTTTTTGATAGTTTCTTTAATTATTGTATGATTTGTTATATTTATCACTGCCTTAAGCTTCTGAAAACCAAAGGCATGATTATGTTTAACCACTGTGTTAAATATAAATTTAACAATTATTAATGTTAGGACTTTGTTTTTTGATAGTTTCTTTAATTATTGTATGATTTGTTATATTTATCACTGCCTTAAGCTTCTGAAATCAAAAGGCATGATTATGTTTAACCACTGTGTTAAAATACATGAGAACGAGCCTACAAATATTCTGTCAGTCTTTTTGAAAGCTGTCAGTTAGATTCTTCAGTGTAAGAGTTAATGTAATCTTTTCATTTAATTTGGTACAGTTATCCTAATGTGTCATTGTAAACAAATTATATTGACAGATGATAATCTAATGTTTCTTGGTACAAAAGATACTTATACATTGAAATTCATGTCAATTTAACAGTTTCAGACAATATTTTTTGTTGCGCGTCAAAGGTTAAGATCTTTGAAAAATGACAATTTTATTTGAGCCAAATAAAGAATATTTTGTAATATGGACATTATTTTAAATTATTCAGTGCACTTACTGGTTTTTATTACATTAATGTATGATGTAATATCACTACTAATATTGTAATACATGACAGATTGAATTTTGTATGATTCTATTCAAAGTTTTCCACTATGATGCTAAATAAATGTTGCATAATGTAGTGTTTATTACATGTATTTGCTTGTCTCTCTGTAAATAAGTACATCATTTAGCTTGACAGATTCTTCCTAAGAGTAATTCAGTTTTTATACACTATTGTTTGTGAAAGCCTGTATGGAGCCAGCAAGCAAGATACAATTTTACATCATTGTAATGGTTATTTTGTTAAGTGGAAAGTGATCCTGACTGTGGGTTCAAAGTTCTGTGGATCACACCTCATTATCATTAGAAAAAGTAATGGCTAAGTGACTACCATGTTAGGGAGATCACTACCTATTGTGTAGTTTTGTGTTTGAAACAGTTACCAAAAGAAACATATTCCTGGCCAGGACTTGAAACTAATGTTAATGAACAATACAATATGTAAATATTCACAGCAAATGACTCATAGTTTGGTTAAGTTATCAACCTTGGATTACAATTGTTTGAAAGTCACACTTTAAATTTCTGTTGTTGTTAAAGTATAATACACACACATTTTTTTTTTGTAGTGGCAGTTATTTTAAACCATTACAATAGCTTGACTACAAAATCAAGTCACCCCAAAAATGTAAAGACTGGTATCATAGACTGCTTCATCTCTTAAGAGTTAACAAGATTTGTAATACATAAGATGCCACAAAGAATGAAGTAAATAACATAACTACAACCCTTCTTTCACAATAAATACTCTAAATATTTAGCAAAAGAATCTATAAACATCAAAAACAGACAGGAAGAAAATTGTAGACTTACAGTCATATTCTTCTGTGTCAGAGGTCTTTCTGAAAATGGAGAAAATTATTAACAGCATAAAGTGAGAACAGTCTTCAAAGCTACAATACAATAGAAATGCTGTTACTACACACCACATTACCTACTGACAAAATTAAAATTTAGAAGCATAATGACTGAATTAATCATGAATCTCATCACTAGTAGAGAATACATCTTTATTAGGTATATTCCCTAACATTCTTGCCTACATTTCCATGAAGTAGCTACATGTAATTATGCCATTTTTGTTGATGTCTGAATGACACGAACATGTCCTAATCCTTTTATACCAACAAGGGTTGCATATTATGACCTTTATTCTTAAGTCCATGTCTGTGTGGAAATTAGTCTATTTAAATAAGTGATACATAATTATGTATGCCCAGTGAAAACCTTATGTGAATATAGACATAGCACTAATCCTAGCTCAAACAATTATCCAGGTTACAGGTGTGTATAGACAAGGCAGGAATTTTAACTCATACAATGTCAGGGTTACACAGCATTCATAGACAAAGCAAATGCTATCTTAAACAGTTTCAAATTAACATTAACAGTTTTATATACCAAGTGTGGCTCCTAGCTTAAACAATGTCAATTTTATAGGTGTTTCACTATAGTGTAACTCCTAACTATCACAATGTTGATGTTACAGGTGTTTAAACATAACAGGTTTCCTATCTTAAACCATGTCAGTTACAAGTTCATAGACTTTGTGGAGACTCAATTCAACCCTTAGCATGATTTTCCAAAGATAATGTTGGCACTCTCCATATTTCAAACATAATTGCCTAAGTTCATTTGAGCAACACATTTCTTGTTGTATCTTTATTTTTTTGCCCAAAATAATTTGCATGTTCTCATGTATTAAATAAGCTATCAAAATGCAAAATTAAAAGCCTTTTTTTTTTTTTAAGTTACTTCTAGGAATCGCTTGACATAGAAAAGGTTAAATAAAAAGAAGCAAGTACTTAGAATGTGTGTAAAATTTGTGTTAAGCCTTATTGACACTTTACCCAGTAAATATTTTGTCTATAATTGCAGCACATACAGAAAAATGCTTAAAACCTAAAAAGGTGTTTCTTAATAAATTTATTGGAAGTCTGATGCTGAAACAAAGTATTTGTAAGCTTATCTTATTCAAAACAGTTACTTTGCACTACAAGAACTGGAAAAGTTCGAAAAAATATTGAATCTTTCACATACTGAAAATACTTGAAAATCATTTTATATGTTAATAAATCTTGTGTGAATAATGGAAAAATACATGTTTTCAGAAAAATACAAAGTCAGAATTTCAATTTTGAAACTACATATTAAGG
Source organism: Tachypleus tridentatus (assembly GCF_004210375.1). Lineage (NCBI taxonomy): Eukaryota > Metazoa > Arthropoda > Merostomata > Xiphosura > Limulidae > Tachypleus > Tachypleus tridentatus. The sequence goes on from NC_134831.1 coordinate 156,485,741, forward strand.
TCTATACATATATACACATGTTACATTTACACTTCTACACTGATAAATTCATCTCTGCATAATCACACATTTCTTGCATAAAACTAGAATTGTTCAGCTGCATCATATATTTTCAAGGTGTCAATATTGATATTACTTTACAGTAAATGTCTTTGAAGAGCATTTATTGCCAAATATAATAATTAAAAGTGAAGAAACTAAATTATTTTTACTGTACTATTACCTTTTCTGTATCATAAAGCAATAGTTTAATGTACCCTACAGTACAAGTTTACACAACCAGTAATTATTGTCTGTTATTAATACAGTCATAAAAATATACTTTAATTTTGGAGGCACTTGCTGTGATAGCACTTTGAATTTTCAGCATAAAACATTCAACCACTCAATTGCTTTTTTTACAACTGTATAACATTAGGAAAAATTCAAAGAAAAGCAAAATTATTGTTTAAATGTTTTTTAATAAATTATCTGTTGCATGTGAATTCAAAATGCAAACAGAATAAATTCCATGCTCTTATACTCATACACAACTTTCTGGAGAATATTTTTGTGTCTGTTTAAAGAATTAAACATTTCTGTATAAATTAAATATATATTTGTAAGTTATAATTACATTTCAAAGAAGATTTTACATTGGGCTTCATATTAGCAAAATTAGATCTTTATCCATTTGTGGCAGAGGTCTTGTCACAGTTTTCTTCATCACTACTATCTCCATAGCTATTGAATTCATCACGCACACCAGAAAATAATATAAAATGTCAATGTCCATTTTCATACTGGTGTTCACATCCTGGGTACACTGTTATGCACACCCATTAGGTTCATCACTGTGATCAGTGCAATCATTATACTTGTCACAGAAGTGACTGGCTGGGATGCACATACCATTCATACATGTGAATTCAGTACTGGAACAATCTAGGAAAGAGGAGAAAATGAAAAAATGGAAAGGTTATCAAATACTCTAAATATATTAATACATTACAAAAAAACATTAAAAGAAATAATGCATATATTGTAATAAAGTCCAAAAACCTTCATAATCTTGGCATGTATATATTTTATTTAAATGACATATTTCAGAACTTGTTGATACCATGTTGTTGTACATTGTACACAACTAACAATGACATGTAATCAGAAATAAATGCTGATATGTCAAAAATCTTTAACTAAATATTTTGAAATGTACTTACTTTGTTTTGTTTTGTTTTTTTATTGGTTCTTAAGTTTATTACAGTTGTGTTTGATTAAGACTGTAGGTTTACTACAAGAAGTTTTTGTGATTTTTGATACAATAAGTTATTTCAAAAATCTTGTTATCTTCTCTCGTGTGATTTTTGTGTAAAAACATTTTAACCAGTAGTGCAATTTCATATTTTGCAAAGTTGCTTTTTCTAGATTAAATGTAATCTTAAACTTTTCTTTATTCCTTTTTTCACTTTATAGAAATTAGAAACACTGTCTGAATTCCAAACTTCTTATAACACTAACTTACACATCCAGCAGAAAAATCATTCACACACTAGGACAAACCTATCACCTGTTCTGCTGACACAAAAAGTCTCTACACTAGTACTGACCTGTCACCATATCTCACTGTTCAGTTTACACAAAAGATACTTGTACTGGTCATGTATAAACATTCTCTTAGCAAATGAAAACAATCCTCGTTTAGTTAGTTCACAACACGGTATTACCCACGTTTTCCCAATTTGTCATCCTTTTCAACAGTTAGATTGTTAATTATGTAAAACAGCTGTGTAGCTGCAACTTTTCCATGTAGAACACTCACCTTATGGTTCATTTCTAAATTTTGAAACACCAATCTGTCTCAAATTTAACTTTGCTGAAAGTTGCAGTCTTTAGATGTTGTTATAATTTAACTGGCTATTAGCCATTAACTTGCTTGAAATAGCTGTAATGATAATTCAAAATGTCTAAAAGTTATAATTTTCCAGTACTAAAAGTATATTTCCAATAGGTACTTGCCCCCTCTTACCTAAATAGCTATTCTCATTCAATGGTGCCCCCTATAAGCAAAGAAATTGTTTACACATGCCAGAAGCCTTCTATCTCCCCTCCATTGGAATCCATTCATTCCACTGATTCTCAAATGCAAATTGTCAGGCATCAACCCTCCAACAATAAAAGTGCAACATACTTTCATGATACATATGGCTCCCTCTATTAAATTCTAGTGTACTATCACTTTGATGTTTGATATAAGGTCAAAACATTGACTTTCAGTGGAGAAAAAGGGTGGGAAGTGTAAGAGGATAAGCTGCTTGTCAGCAATACGTTTTCAGTATAGGAAAATTATACCTGCTGATAAGGTGCATTACATCCACTAACATAACATCCAACAGAGAGAAATATAGCTGAAAAGTGATCCAAACCATGCCATATTTACAAAACTCAATTTAGTAATTATAAAAATAGGTAAAATGAAAAGGATATTTCCCTAGGTGTAGAGTAACTACATGCTGTTGGAAACTGAGATCCACAAGGAGGCAGGATGAGAATCATATCATCAGTAAGTCAAATACAATCCAAAATCCAGTTGGTGAGTGGTGATATCCACATGGGGATAGGAAAGAGGGTTTTACAGATAGCAAGCTTACTACAATTCAAAACCCAGCCATCTGGTAGAGGTGGGAAAGAGGAGCACACCATTTTCACTTGAAGTTCAGGATACATGTGAATATAATAAATTGATAGGTCAATCCAGGAACCCAACACCAAGTATCAAAAAGGTATCTACATAATGTGAACCATCTCTCTCAAAAGTGAAATTAGACTAGAAATATCCCAAGCACATTAATAACCTCTGAATATGATATATTGAGGGAAAGTGGAAGGGAAAGAACTAAAAAAAAATATGCAATTACCTTCACTGCAACCCACAACACTGATAGAGTATAAATGAGAGAGGAATATAGTCATCTATAATACATGTTGACTGGTTCTACTCTAAATCCAAAACAACTGGAAAGGGGTAAAATAAGCAATTCTAACTGAAAAGGTGAAATTTATTTTTGATGTCACATCCCATTTGCACTTATGTTTTATAGCTGATGGTATCATGTCATCTACACTAGTTGAACACCATTGTCCTCTTCTCAATTGAATGGACTTGTAATCATTTACATATGTTGTCTTATTTTATTAACCCATTCAGGGGATGGTTCAGTGGTCCACCACCCTAGCAGCTTGGAACTGGAAAGGGGTAAGGACTCTCAAACTACTAGAAAAAAGGAGAATGAAATGTAGTAGACAGTCCAAAGGAATGACAACACCTGAGACAATGCAATGGATGACCATTGCAGATCATACTGATTTCTTCAAAACAAGGCATGGCAAGGATGGGCAGCTATTTCCTTCTGCTTTACCCATGTAGTCCATTGTGGGTACAATCTGAGAGAAGCAAACTTATAAAGCAATTCCATCATAACAATAAAAACTATAAGCAATCTTGTGGAACACCCCATCTCTACAGTGTGCAAAGCATGGCTATGGAATTATAATATGCAAGTAAACACGACTTGACAGTGCATATTTGAACAGTAAAAAATCCATGGTCAGGCACCAGTCACCATAGTGTAGTATACACATAATGACCATTAATAAAAGGGCCTCTGAAAAGGAAAAAGAAGAAAAACAAACTTACCCAATCAATATCTCACTGAATTCTGATATTTCAGAATGGCTCCAGATAGAAGATGATAACTCAAAGAGGGAGAAAACCATGATCAGGTGCAAACTGCAAGAGGTGAAAGTATCGTGGGTAATCCACTTACCCGAATGAAGAAATTCCTCCAAAGGATGACAGAGATGAAATGCCAGTGAACCATGAGGTGTCAAATTGGATAAAATTGGATAAGAAGACACTCAGAACAAAGCCCAAGAGGAAGATAAACAGGTAGAAGCCAATCAAATGAAGAGTGAAACCCATCTGGTGATCAAAAAAGGAGAAAGAATATGAAAAAAAAAGGATGGTTGCCAAGGAAGAAAGAGATGAGGATGGACACCATAGAAGGAAGTAGGCAATATAACAGAGAAGAGCAAGTACAGGACACAGAAATCTATCCAGGTCAGGACAACGATAAAAAGGTATAAAATGAAGGGAAAGCAGATAAACAGTGGTGTTATTCTCGTAAGCTATTAAAGTACAAGCGAAGAAATAGTATCTAAAGAAAGGAGAAGAATAAAAAGTACATGAAACATAGATAGCAAATTAACAGACCACAAATAGGTGAAGAGGAGAAGGAATGGAGCACTGGGAGTATGGTTCAAATGCTGGCAAAGTGAAGCAGTGCAAGACCACATTAATATCCCCATCTGGAAGAGCAGCCTGTTGCAGCAGACAACAAATCTAGAAGTGACACATAAGAGAGAAAGACACCTGTGGAATAAGGAAAAACAAAACTAATGGGACAGGATTATCTAAAAATCCAAGGCCGAGGAGTCAGAAAAGCCTCAATTTAAAAGTTAACCTTGATTAAAAACAGTGGTTAATTTGGGGAAATCCTGAACTCAGAAACCAACAACAGAAAAATTCCATTTGAAGAAGAAACTTCCATGAAGGAAGGTCAAATGAAACAAGCCAGGAAAGAGGCTAAGTACTGGAAGTAATCATATCACCTCACCAGTAACCAGAGGAAAGCCAGGTATGAAGACATAAGATAGGAAGGTCTGTATGACACACCAGTGAGCAAGGGTAGCAATGAAGGAAAGGAGACAAAGGAAGAAGTTGGAGCTGGAAAAGCCACAGAAACTACAGCTGAGACAGTCAGGAGAGAACTATGAGAAGGACTGAACACTGAGTGTCAAGGATGAACAAAATCACCTGGAGAAGAAAGAGAAGGGAAGGATAGACAAATGTGTCGGTCCAATACTGGCTGAAAACAAGTAGCCAGAGTATGAAGAACAGGAACTAATAACCAAAACGAAGGTAATTTACTGTTAATAAACACAGAAAGCCTCAGTGTGAAAAATACCCCACTGAAGTAAAAGCCACTGGAAAACAAAAGGATTGAGAGACCATTCTGTCAGATAAATGTTGTCTGGACACAAACCTAATCAATGGTAAGTGCAAAAGCACCCAGAACATGACACATGAACATAAATATCTCACATATGAATACAGAGGGATGGAGCACGGGTGCATTCCTGATAAAAGGCATAATGGATCATCAGATAATTTCAGGCCTGAAGGAGAATAATGATTAAAAAAACAAAAAAACACCTACAATAAGAAACTCCAGGACATTGATAGGATATAACTTCTTGGTCACAGACGAAAAAGCATGGATATTCCAGTTGATCAACATATGTCCTCCCTTCTCTGAAGAGATGCATCCATAAATGTGGAAAACTGGTTGAAGAGGAGGGATCCAGATGCTTGCATGCAAGTCATAATTAAGTACCAATGCTGATTAACAAGGATAAGAGAAACAGCAATAATAACTGTCAAAGGATTCCTGTGAAATTTCAGTAGTCATGAAAAACAAAAGAGCCCACATACAACTGTAACCTAAGGGGCTAAGGCAACTGTGGAAAATCACATCCTTAAAGATGATGAAACTTTGTCAGCTGTAATTGACCTGAAAGCACATCAATCAAAGGCTAAGAGGAGAATGGCAAGCTTGATTAAGATGTATGTGGAAAAAACACCCAAATGGAGAAGATATTGGACAGGTCACAGTAAGGACTTCTCCAACTTGATTGACAGCCCCATTATAGATAACTCCAGAAACAACTGATAGGAGTAATAGGCAGACTCCTGTTTGGAATGAGTGAACACTAGCCAGTTGACCAAAGAAAGAGAAAGCACAGCTTGAGAGCACAGAAGTGACAAACAAATGCTCTGTCAAATGACGAAACATAAGGGCCATAGCAAGTTTGAAGAGCAGCATACAAAACAGGAAAGCTATCTCATGGAAAATAAACTAAAGAGGGGGTCACAAGTGACAAAATATTAAGATATGCAAATAAAAATTCCTGACATTCCTCTTTGTTATTGATAGAAACCTGAAGAAAAAGCCTTTGCAAAGGGAGAAATGACTCTGAGGTAATATGAGGAAGATTGAAAATTACAATGAGGTGAGACAAACCTAGTAAAGACTGTCAGTCTCCAGTTTGACATGAAGATAAAAGACAGCCTAGAATAAAAGCCTGGAGAAAGATGATTCACATGTGAAACAGCCTGCAGAAACAGAAACTCTTGTACTACCTTGGACAGGTGCAATCTATATATAACACACCTGGGAAATCATGTCAAAAAATACCATATTAGGCCCAGCTGATTCTGCAGGAGAGGTAGGAAAAACATGGCAAAAGATTTTGCAATGTAAAAGGTGTAAAACAAGTGAGGTTTGTTGGCACATTCTAACAGAATAGATATTTTTGAATAAATAATGGGGAAGGAAAAGGGTACCAGGAACAAAGGTGGTAGGGAAAAGAAAAGAATGACAAGTTCATCTGATGAAACATGAAAAACCTATGGAACATTAGTGAAAGATTGCCTAAAGGTAATAATATAAAAGGGAAATCCACTGGTTAGTATCTAGTACTGTTAGCAACATACTCATCAACTTTGAAAAAATGAAACAAATTCCTGAAAAGTGGATAGAAAAGAGTAGATAAGGACAGGACAGGAAAGAAATAGAGGTGCGATATGGCTCCAAATGCAAAAACAATTGCAATTAAAGAGAAAAGATTCAAGTGTTAATGTCCACATTACACATGATACTCTAATTTTACAGATACACAATCAAAAATATATTACCAAGGAGAAATACGACATCCCAAAAAGAATGAGAAGTAAAAAAGTAGCTGTACAAAGTCATATTCTGACCCAGAAAATCCCAATTACAGTGAAATCACCATGTGTAGAAAGGGGAGCTGAAGATAACAAATGAGCCAACATGGATTCATAAAAAAATGGCAAAGTGAATAAAATATAGCTGGGAGCTCATCTTGAAAACTGTCATATTAGATCCAGCTGATTCTGCAGGAGAGGTGAGGAAACACATAGCAAAATTTGGCAGTGTGAAAAGACTCAAAAATTTATTGATGGATAATAACAGAGAAATATGAAAACAATGGGCCTCCCCCACCTGCTAGTAGTATAATACCAAAAGTGAGAACATGAACCTCAGAATTCTTTGTAGAAATATGTAAATGAAACAAAAGTATTTTTTTACAAAATTAGCAAGTATGAAAATAAATCAATTTCTTGGAAATTAAATTAAGATTTCTTCATGGTAAAAAAAGAAAAAATCACTTTATATATGCAAAAATGGCTCGTTTGGGTTGAAAAAATATTTTACATAGAAGAGCGAACAACGTTTCGACCTTCTTCGGTCATCGTCAGGTTCACAAAGAAAGAGGTAACTGACCGGAAGCTGACCACATGTTTGAAAGGGGTTGTGTAACTGAGTGTCGGAATGTAGAGGGCAGTGTTAGATGTTTGAATATATAATTTTATTTTATTATATTAATATAGGTATAAAGGCGTTCCTTTATATTGGTTTATTTTGGGTTTAAGTTGTTGTATAAGTAAGGCTTCTTTAATTTTGCGTTTGTTTATGTTTGTTTCTTTATTTAGTATTTGAGTGTTTTCTATGGTTATGTTGTGTTTATTTAACTTGCAGTGTTCGAAAACGTGTGAAGGTGACTTTTTATGTTCTTTGAATCTGGTTTCCATTTTTCTACTTGTTTCTCAACATAGAAGTCGTGGCAGTTATCACATTGTATTTTATAAATAATGTTGGTGTGGTGTTTGTCAGTGTAGTTTTTACAAACATGATGACTTGGATGAACTACAAATCAATTAATTCCAGTGAAGGGGAGATAGAAGGATTGTGGAATATGTGAAGAATTATCTTGAGGATAGAGGGTAGCATTGAACAAGGAAAGGATTAATGTTTTGCAAACAGCTTCCTGTTTTTTCACATTTTTAATTTTTTTTTTTTTTTTTATGATGATGAGAAATCCACTTGACATAAAATTCTCTCTCTCAAAATATCTGGTATGGGTACTTAAACTTTTATTAAAATGAAGTAGAGAACAAGATTTCAACCTTTATAGATCATCTTCAGGTTAACAATTTCTCTTTAATTAACCTGAAGATAACCTAAGAGGGTCAAATTGTTCACTACTTTAAAGTTTCAGTACCCATACCAGCTGTTTTGAGATAAATTTCTTTTCTTTTTTTGACTTGGACTTTCTTGATAATTTTAAAATCACATTTCTTCAAATTTCCTTCTTGTGCATATGAGCTACTCAAAGTTACTCATTAAACTATGACTTAAGATCAGTTTTTATTCTTTTGTTTTTTTCCTTCTTAAGGTGGCTTCAGTTTCTTACTATGTACTTTGTATAACTTCTAAACTTATTCTTTACATAATAAATGTTAAGGAAACACAAGTCAGAATTTTCCACAATTTTCACTTTTCATGTTTTTAGAAGTTAAATAAAGTTTGTTCGTACATTCTAACAGAAGATATATTTAAACAATTCTATTGGCTTTCTTTCCTCTTAATAAAACAAGTTAGGCATATGCATCATAACCACTGTTGCAATGGGCAAGAAATAGTATACACAAGTTAAGTATTTGTGATATAACTTTTGATGCAGTATGTGTGCCTTCACAAAATTTGCTAAACTTTATTTAGTAAAGATTGCATGTTTTTGTATAGAAATAAAATCTGATTTTTTAATGCAGTATTTTTACAAAAGACTTGTTTATGAAAATAAGAGTTTAATTACTAGTCCAAATGCAAATTGGATTTCATGTTATCATTAAAAACTATTCTTCAACCCAAAATTTCAAATATTATTTTTGTTATATCTTAAGTCTTCCTAATTACATTTCAAACATTTATTTCCAGCAGAACCTTGCATTTTGTCTGTTATTTTCTCTAACATATACAAGTGTGGTCTGTCAAGTTGACTGACCCTGTAACCATCATAAATAATTAAGAATAGATATAAATTATGCTTTTTTTGTGCTAGAATAATTACAAGTTATAACACGAAAATATAAATGTTTAGTCTAAGTATCTGAAGTCTCATAATGTTATATATTTATTATGCCTTTGTTACCATATTTTTGTATTATAACACAGTTATTATACATATGTATGAAAATTATAACTATTTACACTTACACACACACAGCAAACAATTATATTTTCTGGTTATGACAAACATTGTATGCAGGTTGCACTTCCACTATAATTTATCAAGCATAGTATCTAAGCTGTATGTTGACTTAAAAAATAAGTCATTTCTTGCAGACACAACCTACCTTCTTAGAATCTTGGTTTGAAAGAATGAGATGACTTCCAAGCATTTTAAAGTGGCTTAGAAAGTGACTAGGGCCATACTGAGCCTTTGATTAGTTATTCACATGTCATATATTGAAGTAAGCATATATAAGAGACTGTTTGCAAAAATAGAAAGACGTGAGTAAGGCCACTGTGATTGATGCAGTATATAAGACGTATTTCAACAAACAGAAAAAAATATGAGGTTACTTTATATTCTAGATTTTCAATATTGGTAATTCAAATTCCTAATTTGTATTATGAAATTATATAATTAGTATATTTATATCATAAACATGTAATGTGAATCTGTACTGCATTCAACATACCATGTGACACAAAAATCGAGGCTTAATTTTTTAAATATTTATTTATAAGTTAAGAAACTGAATAGCATAAATACTAAAATTTGAATTATAATCTGCAGTTTCATATAAAACTTGCTGATGTAAATTTATAAAATAGTAGTCCAATAAAATTTTGAATTCAAGTCAACAAATACAATGACATGCCTTTTTGACCTGTCACTGTTAGGTTAATTTAACAGATTCATCCTGGGTCTAAGTTAAATTGCAGATGAATCAGTCTGAAGAGTCTTGCAATATATTCTTTAACTTCAAAATACTGGGACTGTTTCATCTTGAATAAAGTGATGTTCATTGTAAAATGGATTATAAAGGAATCATTTCATTTTTAACTCCATGTAAGCAAGAGAGATATTTTGTTTCTATCCTTTTGCCATAATTTTCTAATACAGTTAACCAATAATAAAAGTTAATCTCCTCGTTTGTATTAAATGTAAACATACTTTCTTTAGATTTTATATGCATTTCTTACCTAAGGAACAGTTACTTTCATCATTTCCATCCCAGCAGTCATAATAACCATCACATCGTTTAGAAAGTTCTATACAGGATGTTTTGTTTCCACAGTGAAATCCATTTTTAGAGCAAGCTAAAAAGATACCAATGGAAATAGTTTACCTGTAGTTATTGTTACATAAATATTAATAATATTTTGATTGATACTGGTATTAGTTTTTATCTAAACTAAAAGAGGTCAAACAAGACATGCTACTGTATTTTCTCCCTCTCAAACATTTGAATTAAATACAAAGTTCTGTCAGACAATCTATGATGCAAAGTTATTACAAACAAGTATTCAAGTAACAGATAACCTTAAAAGTAGCTCAATATCTTAGTCAATATTTTCTCTTTTCTTATATGTGAACATCAAGGAAATCATATTCTTCATTGAATAATCCCAAATAATAGTATGTACAATTGTATTGGTTGGAACTAATTCTTACCACAATCCAACTCATCTGTGTCATCAAAACAATTGAAATGTCCATCACATCTTCTTTCTTTTGGGATACACAATCCATTACCACATTTCCACTCAGTTAACAAGCATTCTAGAGAAGAAACCGAAAAACATTATAAATTCTCATGACTGATATTGCCATTTGGTTAGAAACTTACAATTACTCATCTGTAATATTTTTAATAACTCAAAACAACAAAAATAGCAAACTTATTTTGTGATAAAAGACAAAGAAAAATAATTTCCCACAGTTAGATGTCCCATTGTGTCAATACAGTAACTTCACTCTTAACAGTTTTGTAATACACATTCTTCATTTCTCCTTTTTCTAAAATTTTAAAGCAATATCTAAAGTTTTAGAGTTAAATCATATTGATAACCAATATTATTTTTCCATTCTATCATCTAACCTCCAACCTGTAAAATATTTCAGCCAAAACTGAGAAACACAATACATAATTGTTGTATAGACACCTGTTTCATCAACACATTGATAGGTAATATCATCAAGTCTATCACATAGTTCATATGGACCATTACACCATCCTCCACAACCTCTGGAATCTCCAGTATTTCTAACAGGAACACAGTAAGGAATCAACTCTTCTGGCCTGAGAAGGCAGATTTCTCCAACATGACACTGATGGCATGGTCGCCCTAAGAATGATAAATTATTCAATTGTACTTAATGTTCAATTTAAAATTTGTTACTTACAAAAATGTCAGAATGGTTGAAGATGTAAGTACTTTTATTTTCTCACCTTTCCAAGCATAAAATCAACATTCCTCTTGAACACACACAAGTTTAAAATAACTGGTAACAGCCCATAAAGTTAAAAAAAAAAAAGGAACAAATTTAACATACGAGTCAAAGTTTGATGTTACTATTTTTAACACCTCATCACATTTCCAACTTTATTTGATTTTCCAAAAACTAACTACAAAGTTTTAACGTTTTGACTTATTTTTTCTGTCATTATCATGTATACATTAAGAAAGTTTCAGGTTATTATCACCAGATAATTTTACACCAGGTGATTTCATTTGGTCCTCTAAATTATTTTACCTGATTATCATTATCTTCCCACTTGGCTAACACTAGATAATTCTACTCACCTAAAAGAAACTCAGTAAATAACATTTAAGTGATATAAAACCAAAGTTCTAAATTATCTGAAAAAAAGGGGCCTGGCATGGCCTAGCGCGTAAGGCGTGTGACTCATGATCCGAGGGTCGCGGGTTCGTGCCGCATCATAAACATGCTCGCCCTCCCAGCTGTGGGGCGTTATAATGTGACGGTCAATCCCACTATTCGTTGGTAAAAGAGTAGCCCAAGAGTTGGCGGTGGGTGGTGATGACTAGCTGCCTCCCCTCTAGTCTTACACTGCTAAATTAGGGACGGTTAGCACAGATAGCCCTCAAGTAGCTTTGTGCGAAATTCCAAAACAAACAAACAAACAAACAATCTGAAAAAAAAAAAAAGAGACAGTATTAGCAATTAGAAAAAAAAATATATCTATTTTTTTTGGTGCTCAGAAAAGTATTATCTTTCCTTCCATTATACAGAAAAGTATTTATTAATATAAAACATAAGACTTAAAATATAATCAATGTAAGATTAAGTATGTTAAAACTATTAATACTTTTTAGCATAAAAGATGTCTACATGCCAAAAGCTGTTATAAGAATTAAAAACTACAAACATACCAGATTGGAGTGGAATTCAAAACTACATAAGAAACAATGTTTAATATAACTACTTCCATGAATTATACTTACGGGTATTAATACTAATATTTTTATGAAATTCATTTACTGTTGATGACAAAAAATTTTGAGTTGTGACTCCTTTACTTCTGCCAGACACAGATTTTCCAACAGGTTCAGCTATGATAGTAGCAGTGGTAAAAATAGATGTAGCAGGTATTGGACTAGTGTTGAGATATAGTGAGTAGCTGATTTTGTTTACTAGAATTCTCTTTGCTGAAACATTCAATGCAGAACAAACACATTTTTGTTCTTCAACTGAAAGTCCTTCTTGCCACTGACAGGCTTCATTATTAAGTACCTTCTTTTCATCAATACTTAGGCAATTACGTAACCTTCTCTTTATAAGGCTTTGGTCACATTGATTATCATGGCTACAAGATGACCATTGACCCCATGATGACCAAGTTGCTAGATAAAAACATTTTTATTTTAATAGTTTTAAGTTTTAGTTATCTAGAATAACATGTTTACCAAAAAAATGGGTTAACATTATAACATTTAAAAAAAAAATGAACGGGTTATACTAGAAGACCCTCTCTTTGAAAGTCAACATCCTTGTCATGTAGTGCAAGATGTTTGTATTGATAGAGACATGACAGTTTTCCTGAATTGATTTGATTATTTATGTTAATAGATAGTTAAATGTATCATCACTCTGTAAACTTGCCTTCAGTTAAAAAAAAAAAAAAAAAAAAATTATAAATACTGCAGAAGACATGAATTATTTAAATAATTATGTTCTAGAACTCTTATCAGTGATAATCCTTTGGGAACTTTTAAAGCAACTTCACAAAAATATACATATCTACAATTCAAGTAAGCTTACAAATATATATTTTTCAACTTTGTTAAAAAATACCATGTGCTATGTTGTTCCGTTTTACTGTTAAAGTGTATTAATTTATGGTAGTCAGTGTTTGCATTAGTGTGGAACTCCTTTGGCAGAAACAAAAGTAGCACTAAGGTAAGTTACCATATTATACATGCACAATATTTTTTCATCAAATTAAATTATTACTATTAATTTAAATCTCATGTGCTAAGTTACAGTCAAATCTGTACCACTCACAAATCTTAAAATTAATTTTTATGGTATATTAATGATAAAATCACAAAACTTCTTGAATTTACTTTATTACATCATTTTTATGCTAATATCTAAATGTTTATACAACAGTTAAAAGCATTATGTTATTTTCTATGCTAATTATTAAATTCTTATTTGATATACACATCTACTAACTCACCACTAGGCCTAAATATCACAGATTCCATGTCTAATTTGAGCATTCCACCCATCAAAAAACCTTTATTCTGTTCCAGACTTTCTCTGAATGCCTGCCCTACATTCTCGATAATGTTATGTAGTGTGGTCTTCAACAAAATACGACAATTTACAATGATACTTCCTGGTCTAATTTGAATATAAAAAGAACAGAGCATTTATTTTGCTCACAGTGACAATGAACTATAAACAAGTTCCATTCAACTTACATACAACATTTTCATACACATAAATCTGCATAATTTTTGAAAAAGTTACATAAAAATATCTACCATTTACATTACAGCCTAAAATTTCTTGTAAGCTTTATCTTACCAAGTTCAAATCTATACAATTATTTGAAAGTGAAGCAAGTGACAAACTACTTTTTAGCATTAATTACTCATCCTTCTCCATTGTAATTTCTATTCTCATAGAATAAATTGAAGTCACATCATTTGTACTGATTTTCAGCAAAATAAAACTAATTGCCACTGAGTAAATAAAATTATTTGTATTTATTAATAAAGAACAGTAGTGTAAAACTGTCTTAAAAACTCATATTTTCTGAAAAAATGTATAACATACACACATTGTGTTACAATACACTAAATTTAAAACCACAAACACTTGAATTCAACATACATTCACCAACAGTGTCATTTTTACAAAAGATTACAAAATACACTGTCATAATTAGTTCTTTGTATGTAAAGGTGACAAATTCACAGATGGGTTTCTATTTATTTTTGTTTCATAATGATTTTTAAATAAATTTTCAATATCTCAGAGCATTAACAAAAACTAATTTAGAAAATTTATAATTAGCCTAATCTGTACTGAAGTATCATACATTTAATTCCACATTTTGCAAAATCAAAGATATGTTAATAATACTTTATACCATAAAAATATTGCCTGAAAATGAAGATTATTTATTCATTACAAAGTCTATTAATTTTAGAATTCAATGAATTAAATGATAGCTTATAAAGTTAAGACTTTTCTTGAAAACTTCCTTCTCCAACACAGATCTTTCATTCATTAGGTATGTTTACTATGCTTAAATTTGCTTGCTGTTTAAGGTACTATATATAAATAAATAGCTATAACACTATCAGTTACATAAATTGCCAATAAATTATTAAACCAACACTTTCAAACAACCTTTACAATACTTAAACAATAACTTTCTATTGTCAGTCCTAAATGTCAACATTAAGTCATAACTCTCTGTTTGTAATGTTGGCCTTGTCAGTAGCTCTCGACTCTCTGATGGTAATTTTTTTCAAACTGGCTCAGTAATTTGTCTCGAGTAGAAATCTCAAGTTCAAATCCACGCTGAGTGGTGATGACTTAACTTTTAATTATTAACTCATGTTTACAGAAAGATTTTACAATCTTAGGAAAACCACAATAACATCACAGTTTACATTAGGGAGTTGGAATTATTTACATTTCAAAACTGAATGTCACAGCATTTATAGCACTAGAATATCACGTGGAAGTCTTGCTTTCCAATCCCAGTCAAATCAAGCATTCTTTATAGATATATTGTAACTACAATTTTTAGAATACACCTTCATAAAATATTTATTTTCATTTAATTTTCAGTAGAAATATGACAGACAGTCAGCTAATGTTATAAACATTTACAGTACTTTTAACACACCATAGTTGTTAAATATTAACTGGAAATAAATAATCATGATAATTATTTACTAAATAGAGTAAGTGAATAAGAGCAGATTTTATTTATATTAACAGAAACTGATTTCCATTATTTTTTGGTATATGATAAATACTTATTGTTTTAGTTAATTAATTATTTTGACTTTGTAATTGGTAATTGCATGTGGTATACTTTGTAGTGTGGTATTGGTAATTAATAGTACTGGTATTAATTATAAACAGAGAACTTACCACAAGATTTATCTACAATTTTATCTATAAACTGTCAAATAACTTACTTTTAATGAAATACACAAATACTGTGTGACTAGATTGGAAAAACAGAAATAACACTGGCATAACTTCAGTATGGTTATAAGTAGTTCAGAATAATGTAGTATGTAATTTATATTGTGCAAGGGGTGCAAAATCAGATTATATTTTCAAGAGAATTGTAAAGTAACAATACACTACATTTTCAGAGCTTTCTTAACCCTTTTGTGACAAGCTTGGTATGATACATACAAGTTAAGTATTTATACAATAACTTTTGATGCAGTATGTGTACATTCACAAAATTTGATAAAATTTAGCAAAGATTGCAAGTCTTTTGTACACAAAAATATCCGATTTTTTTTAAGGAAGTATTTTTACAAAAGATTTGTTTGAGAAAATAAGTGTTTCATTACAAGCCAGAGTACAAAGTGATTTTTCATGTTATGACAAACATACTATTCTTTGTCCCAAAAATATCTAAAACCTGCTAAATGCATTTCATATATTTGTTCCTAGAAAAAAAATTCATACTTTGTTTTTTTTCTCTATTAACTATATGAGAGTCTGCTAATTTTAGTGGCCTTATAAACACCATAAAAAATTAGGAAATAATTATAAATTATGATTTATTTTGTTCAAGAATGATTACAGATCATAACACAAAATCATAAATGTTTAGTCCAGCATAAATCTCATAACATCATACATTTATATATATTTATTATTTTGATTATACTGACCTCCCAGTCATATCTGGTTAATATTACTGAAGCTGCATTGATAAATGTAAAACCTGAATGAAAATTAAATGTTTAGCAAAATAATACACATAAGGCAAGAAACACTTGCTAAACAGTAGGTACACTTCAAGAGAACAATGTACTAAGCCTCTTTTTCTATTTCATACTACAAATACATTCACTGGGAAAAATCTTTCTTTAGACTACGTTGAATAGTGAAAAATCTCCTATTTTTATTAGTAATAAGTATGTCATTCAACCTCAAACCTTGCAACACAGCTTTGACTTTGAAAGCGAGCATTGCTGACCTGAAGCTTACATATATTGAAATGTAAAACTCCCATCACAAGTTCTTGGAAATTTTCCAGATGCTAATGAAAGATAGGTGGAACTTCAGTTTGGCCTTGTATGCCAATAGTCTATTCTATTCTCACAGTATCAAATGTAGTAGCTCATAAAGTTTAGAGTTGTAACCACAAGCAGATCATGTGACAGCAAAACCTGCAGTTTTAATTTCCGTTTTAAATTATTTTTAAATAAAGGATTAAAGCTTAGATAATATAACATTAAGTTATAATGCAGTTGATAATACTATTTTCACTAAAACACATTTATATTATAGTGGTATAACTAAATTTTAAATGCAACTCTGACATGGTTAAGAGGTGGGAGAATCAATTAGTTTCTATAAATAAAAGAGTGAACTTGATTTTTATTTTTCTTTGAAGTAGAATGTACAGGAACAGATGTCTTAAAGAATCAAAGGGACCCTTGTTCATTCTTTGTTTGCAGTCTCTGTAAGGGAAATATGTGAACCATTAAAAATACTTCATTAAAAAAAATTAAAGTGGTTAAATAACTTGATGTGGACCATGTTAGCTCAGGTATTAACATATTATGATCATGTATTTTGTCAGTAATCGAAATGGGATATGTTGATACATGATTACATGTAGTCAATATCTCATTTATAACATTTTTCCAGATTGGCATCTAAAGCAATAATGCAACTTTCAGAAAACATCAGACGTGATACTACTTACCTAAATTTGACAATGACAGTCATATTATAGATATTTGCTAAAGGACTTTGTTTAAACAGTGTGTCAATCTAAAATAAAAATAAAATATTTATACAGCATAAATGTCTGACTGTAGTTACCGTTTTCTACAATAAACTGTATGTACACAATTAAAAAAGAACTGATACATTGTTGTATAAACAAGTTTTTATGATTAACTTTTTCTTTTTCAGAGAATCTTTTGCAACCTAGAATAGTTATTACATAAATATAAAGTAACATTACTAGTAATTATCTTAGCTAAAAAATTCACAGCAAAATCTAATTGATTACTTTAAATGTCCAAATACATCTAATATTATTTTTATATAATAATTCACTTTGAGGAGACTAATAAAATAGGTAAATCCTCTTTCTCTTGTCAGATTACAAGTTACACATTATCACTTTGATTCTCAAAATATCACCAAGTAATATTTTTAACTCTAAGGAAAATGGTTAAGAAATGTTTAATAAATTTATGTTAAAGATTATAAGAAATAAACTGCTTTGAGGATGACGTAATTGACAAGACAATAAAACTATCAACTATTTGTTTTATGTAAAATACACTTACTATGAAAATAAAACAGAGTACTCACAAAATACAAAAGTTCTCTTTCCAACATTAAATATGACAGACTGGAGTTTCTTTTTAGTTCTGGGTTGAAATCTCTGTTTGTAATCTTAAACTCTCCATCTACTGTTTTAATAGCTAACAAATTATACATAAAAAAATCAGTTATTTTTAGTGACTTATTATTAACTTGATTGTTTATTTCCAGTGAAGTATTAACTACAGTATTAAAGCTGTGATATAATTAATTATTATCCACTTTCATACATATTCTCAAGTTTATCTTTACCACAAATAAAATAAGTTCTTAAATGACATTTCTTCTAAACTTTCCTTAAATTTTATTATGAGATTAAAAACACAAAGATAATACAAAAATAGCACTTAAGTTGAATCATTAAATCTTTTTTTTAAGATTATTTTTTATGCTCTGGTCAAAAGATTTTCAGATAATTCATATTTTTAATTCTGTAAACTTAAATGGCTTGCACTAAAAGCACAGAGAGCAGTTACTAAGTGATAAAGTGACCTTAGTACACTAAAACTTACATCTTGATTCTAAGAGTCTGTAGCTTATTTCCTTCTGGTATGAGATAGTATTACCTGAGACATAATAAAAGTAGTTAGTCTACTAAAAACAGAGAATCCTTAAAGCAGTATTTGACAAAAAGAAGTCACAATTTAAATTTGTAAACAAATTACTGTCACAATAAATCTAAATTTCTTTTTCACATATAAACAAAAAATATAATGAACAACCACAATATTAACCATTATTTATATTTAAGATTAATTTATAAAAGAAACATGCTGGTTGATGTTTTATTCAAGGTGTCTGAAATATTACGAAAAATTCTAATTTTCTCAACTTTACTTTAGCAGTTTTCAACTATTGCATTTAATCTTAATTATTTTGCTACTATTAAAAACAGTGGTATGGAAACAGTCGTTTTAGTTTCAAACTGTGTACCATTTAAAGTTTGTTGATAATATGTTAATCTATAATGATCCTGAACATCTTGACAAGTTTTGACATGTCCTAATATTAACACGTATTACATCAGATCTTCCTTTATTAGATACATTACATAAAATTAAAACAAGTTTTGGCGTGATGTGCACAAAAACGACAAAGTAATTTATTGGTTTTTGGATTCAAATTTTGTCAACTTCATTCTAGAATTAGTTCACACAAGTGTCATATTAGATACTTATTCGATGTGTTTATAAAATCATGCATTAATAGTAACACATGAATATTTTCATCTGGTTTGAAAAAAAAAATATTGTAAAAAGTCTCAAATAATAAAAATGAAACGTTCCCAAACAAACATTTTTAATATTCTACAAATACTGAGAATTCTACATGTATTAAGAGGGATAAAGCAACGATAGAAGTTTACATATAAAATACTTGTTTCATTAATAAACTGGGGCCGAAGCTTAATGAAAGCTGTAATAAATTAAAATTAAAAAATGATTTTAATGCTCACCAACAGCAAAATAAATTCCTGCAACAAGTCCTGCACCAATTAACAGTAACAAGACAAACAAAAGAACCAAAGGATATCGTCGAGAAGAGGTATCGAGGTTTCCAAACAACAACGTCCAACCCCAAGATGTTTGTTTTCTCAGCATCGCAGGATATGAGGTGGTGCTAGTAGTTTTATTTAGTGATGTAGGTGACGAATATTGATAATCATAAGCAAGGTTGTCTCCCTGAAATAAATAATGCATTTTTCATTACAAGACAATGTGTACTTTTACGATTTGGCAGCCATATAAAAAATTACATAACACTTTTATTTCTTAAAACTTTGTAATAATTCTTACTCTAATAGATTAATACGTGTAGAAATATCACCAGATGAAGCAAGAATAGCGAAATAACAATCGTTGAATCATAATGTAATGGAACTCTTGCTTATATGATACTGAAAAAACAAAAAATTAAGCGATGTGCAACCCCAACCTAACGAAATTTTTATCCTGCTTGCAATAGATATAACGATTTTGACATTTCGCTTCCATTTCCCGTCACGGAGAATTTTATTTTACTCTATTCTCAGAGTGCAAATAAATGTCATAAATACATCACATGCAAATCTTATGTGCTGTTGCCATCTATAGAAATATAATAGTATTGTCGTTGTATGTCCATGTAAACACTTCGCAGGGCGAGTTGGATCTTCGCTAAAATTGATATGGATGTTCATCAGGTCCATTGAAAAATATATACAAATTTTCAATTTTGCAGTTGTTTTTTTATACCACTACTTCGCCTCTGTTGATGGATCATCACCAAATTTGGCATAAAGGTTTGTTGAATACATGCACATTTACGGTATCATTTACGGCAGCCGTGGGAGCATTATAATATTACGGTCAATCCCACTATTCGTTGGTAAAAGAGTAGCCCAAGAGCTGGCGATGGGTGGTGATGACTACATGCCTTCCCTCTAGTCTTACAGGGATGGCTAGCGCAGATAGGCTTGTGTAGTTTTGAACGAAATTAAAAAACAAACCAAACAAACAATCAATCAATTCCCCAATTATGGCCTTGCTATAATAAAATACACACACACAAATACACACTTTATATTTTCAATGTATTTTGCATAGCAATACATTACCACAGTTTTATTATTTTACACTAATATTGTAACATTCTAAATAGTGCAAAGTTTGCGAGCTAGTGGAATACAAGTGAAAGTACAATTTTAATATTTTACCCAAGAAACGATACATAATCTGCATCAGTATGTGAAATTATTTTGGTAAAATGTAAATATTACCTTAAATAAGCATTTCTAACTGCCACTAGTTTTTCATTTTAAAAACCGGACAGGACTTTTTAATGTCCAAACGCATTTGGCATTAATCAAATAGAGAATTGCTCTGAAATGACACTTTTCACATCATGAACGTAGTACACTCATGGCTATTTAAGTGTCGGAAAAGATATTGTAACTGTACGCTTAATTCTTTAAAATCGTGTAGGGAACTTGTTACAAAATGTATGCGTTTAATATTAGCATACCTTTAATTTTATTATTTTTAAAAATACAATATTACATTGAACTAATACATAAATGAATGGCAACACTGAAAAAGCAAAAATTAATATCCTTTATCGATAAGAGTCATCACCGTTAACTTTCTATAGAAAATTATATCATAATTAATGTGAACAGATTTCGTTTTTCCAACCCTCATATACCAACTTAAGTATGTAAATCTAGATATAATAAAAAAGGAAATACCATAACTCTAATACGACAGCTTTTAGAAGATATAAGACATAACAAAATTGCTGGAGTTATCAATACATTAGTACTTGAGGAGCTCTACAAACTAAATCACAGTAACTACGTACATTGAAAACTTATATTTACTCTATCTTAATAATTTCACTACAAACATCCTTCGAGAAGGGCATTCTTCCATATTCCGATTTAAGATTGACACCGACTTATGACCTACTTTTACAAAGTTACCTGCAACATTCTTTTTAGCATTAATCTCAACTATACGGTTGTTTACCCGAGTCCTTGACCTAAACGTCGCTAGGGCACAAAGCTAGTTTTACCACGTACGATACGTATTAGAAATTATTACAGATGGTATTTATTAAGCAGGAGCATATAATGCATTGCTCAAAATGCATATACTCATTCATTATAAATTGTAGCAAGTAATAAATATTTACAAGCAATAAAGAGCATTAGCTGTACAATATTAGTGTGCATTAGGATATCAATAAGCATTAAATAAAAAAAAGTTTCAAAAGGAGATTTCTCGTCAAAACATAATCTCATTAGACAGCGCTACATTACCAGTCTTGACATTTTCACGCATTTGTAAGCGCAAGGATTAATTACGATCATTAATGGATATACAACAGTTTAGTTTGAATAATTATTTAGTGATTTAATATTTTTTTGATTATTTAATTTTCAAACCAAAAGTGCTAAAAGTTGACTCTTTTAAAAGCGGTAGTTGTGGGAAGTGTCGTTACTATCTGGACAATTTCACTAGTGAATGCAGTTTAATTGCCGTACTAAGCTTTAGCAACATTATTGACGTCATCTTACTCGAAGCTTCACCTTTTCGTGATGACGAGAAACTGACTTGGAATAAAAATGTATTCTCAAGACATCTGGTATGAGTATTAAAACTTTAATTAAAACAAAGTACAGAACAACGTTTCGACCTTCTTAGGTCATCTTAATCTTTATTTTATTTAGTTTTAGTACCCATATCAGCCGTCTTGAGAACACACTTCGAAACTTTTATCGTTGTATGCGACATTTGTTGCTAAAGAGCTGGCCCGGCATGGCTAGATGGGTTAAGGCGTTCACCTCGTCATCTCAGGGGCGCGGGTTCGAATCCCAGTCGCACCAAACATGCTCGCCATTTCAGCTGTGGGGGCGTTATAATGTGACCGTCAATCCCACTATTCGTTGGTAAAAGAGTAGCCCAAAAGTTGGCGGAAGATGGTGATGACTACCTGCCTTCCCTTTAGTCTTAAAGGGATGGCTAGCGCAGATAGCCATCGTGTAGCTTTGGGCGAAATTCAAAAAGAAAACAATACTAAAGAGCTAAAAATTTTAGGCTTCATTATTTATTTGTTTGGAATTAAGCACAAAGTTACTGAATGGCTTATCTGTGCTCTGCCCATCACGGGTATCGAAACCCGGCTCCTTGGGAATCTCTAGGCCTCAATAGGAATAATTATAAATAGGCTTTCAACAATGTGGAAAAAGAAAGCAATTTAAGTGGGTGACAATTAAACAATTGCAGATTGAGTGATTAGCAATTTTGTTGTGATGGGTGATATTTTAAAGGAGTTTCATAGTTTAACAGAGGTAAGGAGAATAATTTATCTTGTCAAAGTGTGTTCTGAAGTAATTTAACTCGCCTGTGTGGACTTTGACGAAAAGGAGACAATTATTTAAAGTTCTTAATACACCTTTCGTAACCCTCGGGGTAACATAAGTTAATTTATCACAGATTGTACAGTAATAAAACAAAGAGAAAAAATAGTCCATCTTGTCAATTACGTTCTAACGTAATTGAAACGGTCTCTGTGGACTTTTAACAAGAAAGGAGAATTACTTAGTTTTAGAAACAACTGTGATATCCTATAGTATAAAGAAATTTGGAACATGAGTTTGACTTGATATGAATAGGATTGTTTTAAAACAAGTGGATTATGTGGTGTCCGTTTATTGTTCGAACTTATCGCCAACAGATTACAGAGACCTATAGTAAAGAATCCGGCTCCATAAATTTAAAAATAAAATTATGAATAAATCTTTGTAAATGTTGTCTTCAGTTCTTTGAAATTCCCGATTTTATCATGGCAACAAATTCAACTATGAGCACTGAAACTCCAAGGTCCAAGCAAAGCTGTTCCTAATTCAAAATGCCTGACAGAAGGAGAGGCAACCATTAGCAGAAAATCAAATTTCTCACACGGCTACTCTCAATTAAATTGCTGAATAGGATGTAACGGTTACAAATGAAAGAGAGCATATTCAGCGGCATATCGTGATTCGAATCTTGGATCTTTTATTTACAGCGTGGCACATTAACCGCTATGTCACGTCTGGCTCGAGAGACTTGTATACAAAATTTAGATAATGAAACAATTTTAAAAATATTTTTTTCATTTAAGCACTTTAACATTAAAACTTATGAATTTTAATGTATCGGTGCTGAAAATATCTTAAATGTATTTTACATTTATTAAACTTGCTATGTGATATATGGAATTAAAGTAAATTTTATATACATTAGACTGTTTAATTTTCTGTACAGTACAGTATTGTGTATGCTTTGAGATTTAACCTACATTTGTTTTCAACTAATATATTGTTCCTTCGTGAAAAGTTGTTACTAAATCAAATGCAACTTCTTTAAAGTTTTTGTTGTTATTAGCGTTCAATGAAGGGCAACATTTTCTGACACTTTATTTCAGAAGTGATACAACTATAGCAAATACCAAATGTTTCAGCCAATAAGTCTTTTAAAACAAAAATAGCTCTTCATAAAATAACATTTAAGAACTCTGACTTCAGTTCTTGTAGCTTAAAGAACGATAAAAATAGATATGGTCAGTGCCAGAACATGTACGTATATATCATTAGCATAAAACTACCCAAGCTTGTCAAATAGTTTTCTGTCAGCATGATTTTACGAACAATCTTTTGAAACTATGTATTTAATTGAGCGATATCCCACAAGTCATATCAAACTTTTTTTCTAATATCTGGTTAACATGCTTTCAGTTTTGTTCGCGTATTATCCTCTCTCTATTATGGTCTCTTAATATTGTTGATAAAAATTTGCTTTTTTATGCTTTGCCGTATTTTTGAAGTAGCTATATATGACAGCTATTTCTGGGTAAGCAACCTACAATTACACAACGTGCACTTTATATGGCTTGTAGAAATTACTGTATTGACCTTTAAACATTTAACCTATTCAAGTTTAAATCCAGTCAATTAAATAGTTACACATATTTAATGATATTACGGCTTAAAACCACTCAATGTTTGTTCTTGAATTTCGCGCAAAGCTACACGAGGGCCATCTGCGCTAGCCGAACCTAATTTAGCAGTGTAAGACTAGAGGGAATGCAGCTAGTCATCACCACCCAGCGCCAACTCTTTGGCTACTCTTTTACCAACGAATAGTAGGATTGACCGGAACATAATAACGCTCCCACGGCTGAAATGGCGACCCTCAGATTACGAGTCGGAGTTATTAAATTAAAACTCCTGCCATACGTGCCGTAGCGACATGACACTGATACAAATCACATGCTGGAAGAAAAGTAAAAGCTAGTTTAAAAAATAGAGGAGATTAAAAAAAGATTCAGAATAATGCGAGTTCATACTGTAAGAGTTTACATACTCAATGTGGATAACCCAAGAACGTGTGTTTTAATTCTTTAAAAAACAGTGTAGTCAATAAAAGGAAATTAATACTATAGGTAAATGTTCAGAACATTTAGTTCCACAGTTTGGAAACTATTAAATACCTCATGTTCACTGAGCTGAGATCCACATATTGACTACACGATGCATTTATTGCTGCCGAATACGCTCCCACACAACCGTATAAAATAAAACATAACGCCGAAGAGGATAGAGTTAACAGGCGCATAACTCACACAACTTACCAATGGCAACCGCACAGTTTGTTGAGTGTCGAGTGAAGCGACATGGGCAAAAACAGCTTCCGGCGTAACAAAGATCTTCCTTTACGTTACATTATGTAAGTTGTATACTATTAGGCTTAGCTCATTTTATTTTCCAATGGTGTACAGCAATAAAATGATTTATGTGCAACAACTGATATGAATCAGATACTTGATAGAAACCGTAAAATTCTGATTAAATTTAATAATATAATACGTAATATAACATTATACATTATTAAGCCCTATATTATTCTAACAATAAAATTACAGTGGTTTTAAAAAGTTTTTACTTCGAGTGGATTTTTCGTTATCACGAACTATTTAGAATTGTTTACCTGCAATTAAACACTGTTCAATAAACACTCAGATTTACTGATACTTAATGGTTCTATGTACGAGTTTAATTAGTTATGAGAATATTATAACTAAGTATGTAATTTATCACAGACAATTATTGTGATATATTTATTATATGGATAAAACCAGTGAAACTAGTTATTTTTAAACTACATAATAGTGGAGTTACAATCAAATCTCTTTTATCCTAATGTACGCTGAATGAGAAAATAATTAATAAAACAAAGAATCTGTCACCATTTGCTAAAATTTGTTTAGTGTGTAACTTATACTTGTTGATGTTTGTTCAGCGTGCAGTAATTCTTTTAACATTTGTTTCAAAGTCAATGAGGATCAGGGTTATATGTAGCACCTAATGAATATTTCGTACGTTACTAAATATTCTTACACAGACTCGCACGCAAAATATTTGAAGCAGGAGGGAGTTCTAATTTGCGAGATTAAAAGATAACACACATTGTGAAAAGTACAATCAGAATGTACAGCATGCCCCTCCCCGAAAATTTATAACAATTGATATTATACTGCTAAACTTGGAAGTAATTTTACAAGAACTAACTTACACAATTGCATAGCTGTTTACATAAAACCCATCAAACATCCAATGAAAAGTTAACAAATCATAATTACACTGTAACATTGCATGGGAAGGTAGACTTAAATTAGCAAAAATAGGTATGTTTTATTATAATAGAATAGTGTACTATCCACATCCATAATAGCTGTTAATTGTTAAATTATATTGCTAACGATAATGCTTCATTTGAAGACTGTAGACAATACAGAAAACGTTAAATGTGAAAAATAGTTACGCTATAATTATATAAGTATAAAGTTTTTATATCCCTGCGTATGTGATTGTTACAGCTTTATCCAACACAAAGTATGCATCGAAATTCTGCGCATAAGAAAAGTCACTTATTACTTTCACGTAGCATTCAAGTTGTAAAAGAAAATTAACGAGATAACCTTTAGAGTATTAAAAAAAGTTAATTATCACGATAAGGCATTTGATAGTTGGGTTCGGTTTTAACAGGTGGAACAATGTTCTCCCCCCCCCTTTCATCCTCCCTTTATTCTAGCACTTGTTACACAAATAACAATGTGCAGCAAACGTTTTAACAAGCGACATTATTTTCGACCCAACTGTAAAACTAAAATGAACAAGTTTTGTTTTTCTCACCTAACGTAGAACTTTTACATAAAGTTCAAAAGTTAATGAATTAATTCCACTGAAAAGTTTTAATGATGCGAAGAATACACAATTAGATCAGTGTTTCCAAAAGTGTGAGGCGCACCCTCACTTCCCAAGGACGCGCGAGCGATTTGGGTAGAGTCAAGAGTGCAATAATGCAAAATTAAGCATTTTAATACATCTTTTGAAAATGAAAATAATAATTAGTTACAACAATATATACAGTTTTAATGTATATCCGTAATCGTTTAGAAAACGCTGGATTAGATCAGTTTTTGACCTCTAGGTTAACGCAAATCATCTGTTTGTTTCACGAGTTTCACGTCACTCGTACATCTACGAAGCTAGCGTGGAGGAACTTCTGACACAGGGTTTTTCAATTTACGGCTATAAGTTTGAAGAGTTATTATAATTTTCTGCTTTCGATTTCACATGACTAATACAACAAGTCAACATGTCAATAGATTGTTTTATGTTTAATACACATATTTTACACTTCTTTCTTTTCATTATACTTTGATAAAGAATGAAGTTATAACTACCTGTTCGGCAGGTAGTTTAAACATCTGAGTTATGTGGAAAAATTAACTTAATCTTCACGCTAAAACATTTAAACAGAAAAAAAACTTTTCGAAACTGTAATGATTATAAGCCTGTCAGATATATCTATAATTTAGAACATAAAAACAAACTAGCAGTACAATAACTTTTACATAAAAAGTATAGAGATGAAAAACATTATTTCGTTCCACTAAACTGGCCAAAGTATACGGTAATTAGTAGTTTCTATTGCTAATTCATCAAGACAGGTTTGGTTGAATTTCGCGCAAAGCTGCACGAGGGCTATTTGCGCTAGTCGTCCCTAATTTAACAGTGTAAGACTACAGGGAAGGCAGCTATTTATCATCACCCATCGCAAACTCTTGGGCTACTCTTTTACTAACGAATAGTGGGATTGAATGTCACATTATAATGCTCCCACAGATGAAAGGGCGAGCATGTTTGGTGTGACGTGGATTCGAACCTGCGACCCTCGGATTACAAGTAGAGTGCCTTAACCACCTGGCCATGATGGTCCTCATTATGAAAGCAATCCAGGATTATAATTTTCATGTACATCAGTTTTACTAAAATTTAGGTGGAAAAACCGGCCACCCGTCAACTACCAGATATAAATAAAATAAGTCATTTGTTGTATTTCTGAGGCTTAGTTACTTAATATTTGTACATATTACTTGATTAACCTGACATTTAACATCAGATCTTGAATAAACGCATGACACGTTCTTTTCACCACAACTACTGTATGGTCCAAGACACCACGTTAAGAGAAAATATACTGGAAAACTGGTCTTACTGAAATTGTTTGTCACTTGCTATTTTAACATTCTCTTTTTAAACGAACTCGGACATCCAATTAGATTTTTACTTACTATATCTGTTGGTTGGTTTTTCTATTGTCATACTTTGTTTTAAAGTTGTTAATGCCATTTCTATCACGACAACAAAAGAAAACTTAATGGTGTTATTATGGATCACTGAACTTCATCATGTTACACTGTCTTTCCAGGATAGGACTTCATGCATTACAGACACAAGGTGGGAAAAAAAAGGGCATAATTTCGCCAAGTAGAGGCCTTGAACTGAATGTTACTGACATTGCCCTTAAAATTTACTGTCTTTAAACATTTAAGACTGAGAATAGACCGTCGACGATCAAATGCCGTATTTAAATACAATCTTATAATTGTTTAAAATAGTTTCATAATAGGCATATAAAGTTTTTGCACTAGGTTCTCCAACTACGTTGCAAGAGATAAAATAAAGAACAGCAACTTACTACTGAATTCTGTAGGCAGTAAGTACAATAACCAAATGACTGAGGTATTTGCAATTATCAAAACGTTCCGGTTGCTAAGCTTGTTAAGTAGTCTCGTTTTGAAAATCATGTTCACACGATATAAACCAATTTAAGTCTTCTTTTCTAAGCTATTCACTAACTCGACACAGTATAAGCTTAACCCTTTACACACCGGATGTACCTATAAACAACTTAATTTACGAATCACTAGACGATCTGATATATTACTCAGTACTCACTAGGATAATGAACCTATAAATAACTAGATCATAATTAGTCTTACAACATTATTTAAGTTATAATTTACTAGATGATCTTATTTACTATTCACACGTAGGTAAACTCCGTGTGAAAAATTATTAAATAAACAGATTAATTTGAGCTTGTATTTTAACACACTCGCGGGGTACTATATTATTATAATTCTGTCCTTGTTAAATGGGCTCTTTTAATAGCTTGATGAAAACATGATAAAATTTAGTTCACTTAACGATAATAAATTAGTTTATTTCTTCCGTAATGTTTCAACAACCTGTCTTAATTTGTACACTAATGTAGGTTGTAAGCCGTAGTTCAACGAAAATATCACACCAATTATATTAAAATAATGTAAAAATAAAGTTACCTAACAATTTCACAGCTGATCGATCAAGTAACTAATATAAGCGATAACTAAACAGATAGAAATACTTCACTAAAACTAAATCATCAATGATTCCTGTTTCCCAATTTGTGAAAAGCCCTTTGTTGTCCATTTAATCTGGTTCGGCTTGGTGTATTAACAGTTAATCCTTTGGAGGAATTCTTATTTCCTTCAAGCTTTTTTCTGCAATTCCTGGCAATTTGTCTTCTAAGCTATTGTTAGTGGAAGTTCATATATAACTACTCTTCAAATTGTCAATTCTATAGCTTAGAAATACCGTTTTTAGTTGACTATCTGAGGCTGTAATAGATTTTAGTTCCATCGTCAACTGTGGATCATCCTTTAAAAAAGTACAACTACTTTGTTTCAGCCTAATTTTTATATTCTCGTCTGTTGTGGCATTTTTTTAAAAGCTGCCCATGTGCCAATCAATCCATAAAATACATCCGTTTAAAACATTCGGGCAGTTTTTTTTTCAAATTCTTTGCAAGCTCGGCTAAGATCTTTTTTTCTTCTATATCCTTTTCTAGAACTTTGCTCTGGACGTTTTCTTAGGTATGACACTACACTTTTTGAATAAGTTAGCTACTAATAATAAATAGTTATTTATTATTAAGAGAGTTACTTAATTTTGTCAAAACTGGCCCTTTTAGATGGGTAGCATTTTAAATGGGTTGTTAGTTTTTTCACTATTCCTCCTATTCATTTTGGAAATTATTTCATACCGAGTCTGACGTGACTCCAATGATAATTACCAATCATAATTCATCGGATTTTGACTGGCCGATACTGAATCAGCCAGCTAAATTATAGAATTAGATTTGGCCGTGTTATAGTTGCAGTTGTCCAGAAAGGTTCTTCAGTAACAGGTGGCAATGCAATAGCGTTAATAGATATATGCCAAGTAATTTCTTCTATTACGTATTTTGTAGAAAGTTATTTTTTTAGTTGGAGCTCAATGTAAATATACTTTCCTAATTTAGTTTTATTCTTTCACCAATGCTCATCTTCTATCTTGTTGGTGTCCGTCTTTCCTTCATTTATATCTTTTCGTACTTCACTTTTGACTTCTTGAATTTTTCATTGGAATCTCACTACATTCTTTCAATTTTATATATAGTCTCCTATACTTATTCCGTGTTGTTATTTTATCATCTCTCTCTACAGCTCTGTCAGCTTAATTGATCTTGTCTTCAATCTGACTTATTATGCTACTACTTCTTTAAATAGTACGTGTCTTTCATTTAACTCTGCTCTCAAACTGCTATTTCTTACCTTTTGCTCTTATTTTAACTTCCTGACACGCTCTAATATTTTAGCTCTTTCTTTTTGTCTTTCTTTTACCTTTTTTATTCCATATTTAGTTCTTTTCTTTTCTATCACTGTTTTTTTCTTTTTAATCCTATTTAGTAATTTCATCATCTTCAGTAGAGGATAGATCTCACCTTTTGACCGTGTGGTCTTTATAACAGATGAACTTTATATATTTAAAAACGGCTGATATTGGTAGAGAAATGACGAACTTTAATTACAAGTATATTCGAAGTTCTTTTTTATTTTCACCAAAATAACCCCACTTCCAACAATAACTGTTGTAATATTGTTCCTTCTCTCTGGATGGGTTCTTTTAAATTGGATGTTAAAAATAAATCCAAGTTCAGTCCACTTGATGGTAATAAATTAATTTCTTTCTCTTTTTTTTTTAATATTTCTATATTCTAATGTTCTGGCATTTAACTTTATAGAAGTTGTCATGGTTTACTACAATACATTGCTCAAAACAACAACAAAACAGTTATACACTTATACATTGTTGCAACTTGTAAACCAAAGCTTTCAGATAATATTAAAAGAGAAATATCATGCTAATTTTATTGTCTAATGTAAAAATAAAATTGCTTGTATAATTTCACACGGATTCAAATATTTCACTGATCCTTTCTGAATAATTGACAGTAGAGCCAGCTGAAAACAAAACAGTACTGACTCAATGCTTCACTGATTCCCGTATTTATAAATCTACACTTGCTTTCGATACTCTCCTAATTTAATGAATTCTTGAAAACAAATTTAGAACATTCTATGTGTTTTATACCCACTTTTATAAACTTTTCCATCTTTACGTCAGAGACCCTTTAGAGAACCAACTACAAATTGGTCTCCTGTACAAACTTTCTATTCGACAACCCCTGTCCTTGTAAAATTAACAACTGCTAATTAGAATGTCGAGTTTGGTGCTCTATGGGGTGGGCGCACTGAAAGTGGCCGTTGCCCACCCTAATAACCCTGGCTAACACCTAAGTTCAAGCATTGAAAATATAACTTACAACAATATAAACGTGATTTCATTTTATTGGACAAGCTTGTGGTAAACATTTTAATGTTCTGGCTTTTAACTTGATAGAAGTTGTCATGGTTCACTACAATACATTACTCAAAACAACAAAATACAGTTATACATGGTTATCTAAAAGTGACTGACTGGTTTAGAAAATGTTTGTTTTTGTTTCTGAATTTCGCGCAAAGCTACATGAGGGCCGTCTGCGCTAACCGTCCCTAATTTAACAGTGTAAAACCAGAGGGAAAGCCAACTCTTGGGCTACTCTTTTATTAACTAATAGTGGGACTGATCGTAACATTATACCACCACCATGGTTGAAAGAGCGTGCATGTTTGGTGTGACGGGGATTCGAACCCACGACCTTCAGATTGCGAGTCGAGCGCCTTAACCCACCTGACCATTTAAAAAATGACTTCCCACTACCAGTCAATGACAATTGTGGATAAATCAACCAGCAAAATCAAATAGTTATTAAAGTATAAAATTAACCTCATAAATACAACTAATTACTGGTTGCAACACTAATCGCCAGCTACTGTAGTTACTGATTTAACACTACCAATTACTGGCTGATGTAAATAATGACATAATACAATAAATTAATGAACAGTAAACATAATGGCATAACACCGCCAAATAATAATGTTATAAAAAAGTGCAACCAATTGATGGCAACTGTAGATAATGGCATAATACAACGTATGTTGATTATTGTAAAAACGACTGAAATCTCTAAGATAGCCAGTCTCCAAACTGTAGACAATATTTCCTTATTCGCGCACCAGAAAGTACTATTTGTGTTGTGCAAGATTGTATGAATGTCACAACAGCCTCTAGGTTACTCCATTTCTCTAAGCATCCATTTTCCATAAGCCACCCCTCTTTTTTTCCCCCCCTTTTCTTTTTTGCAATGAAATTTTACTCATTAAAATAAATTTTACCAGGATGATGGTTTTAAAACTACGCTTTCCAAATGAAAATATTACCTGAGAATAATATTTAAAAACCAAGAAAGCATAATAACTGTGGGGGCTCTTTGACACATGGACGTATAAGTAACTACCTACTTTTGTTTTTTCATTATTCTGACTTTGATGATCTGTTATTGTAAATATGCAAATGTTTTTAAGTTTCTACTTTTTATTCAATTCAGTTTGGATGCAAAGTCGCTCAAGTATGCAATACAACTTGTCCCTAATCGTAATCCACTAATTAACCTTTAGACGTGCTCTTATAGGAAAGATAGCTGTTACTTCACTGTAATGTGTTGAGATAAACGGCTGTCTTTGATGTCGACTAATCAGGTAATTGTTTGGGCCTTACCCCACCCATATGCTCAAAGGCATGTGTCTCTAGGTCATATGTGAAAATGGAATGCCTGAGAATATGGGCTTTGTAATTGTTACTGCATGTAAATCAAGGTTCTCCCCATTAAGTAAATTTTGTACTAATTTTGCCGAGTCTTAAATTTAGCAAAGCCTAACTTTAGTTAGGCCTCTGCAAGATCATAACTTAGTGTTTTATTTATTTCGTTTTAAAGATTACTTGTTTTATCATACTATAAAGCCTGTTCTGTATATTTTGTGCATTGCCCTATTGTTTTTAATAAATTCAGCCAGAATTTGGTTAGAAGCATTGACGTTGAACCTTTTGAACTTCCTCTTAGCTCCTCAGGAATCAATGTGGTAAGGCAAAAGTTAACTGAAAAATAAGCAAACTAGAACCACAATAATAGGAGACTTAAAATTCACAAATCATAGATGCTTAAATAGTGACAAACAAATGTTTTGCTTGAAAACAAAAAGCAATAATTTTATTGCATTTTACGGAAAACAAAATGAGGCACGAGTTCACATTTTGGAAAGAGATACACTTGTATGGTATCCTTCTCTAGCATTAGAGTTTATTCTAAAAAAACTATGCCAGTTGGAATTACATTCAAGATAAAGATCTGCCAGAATTCCTTAGAAAGCAACCAGAACAAATTCATTATTCCAAACAGAAAAACTGGAGCTTTTATTACCTCTATGTTTGCATACATCTAGCACATTAAATATCACAAAAAAAAAAGAATCCTTATCAGCTGTACCAGGCGAACACAATAGGTTACCTAAGACTTCGGTTTAGTGTAGTTTGCAGCTAGATACATCTTGTTCACGTCAAATGATTAAGTTCATACAATCTAAAGTAAAAAAAAATGAAAAAAATTACAAGAATATATTTGAATAAAGGTACATTCATCTTCTAAATTATTCAAGGGCTACAGTAATAATATATTCACATTACAAATTTATTCCTATTTACCTTAAGGTCATCACTGATTCTATCTTCATTTCAGTTTTAAATTCCAAACCAAGTGTAAAAAATTAATCCTACTTTGATGCAATGACATTAGGTTCTAAGTCTATAGGACACCAAAATATATTACATTCACCCAAATTTCTGGGTTTTTACTGAAGCACAGCTCGTACTACTACACTTTGTTCTTCAGTAGCATCTCAGTCTATTACCTTGTAACTGGCGACGTCAGTTAACGATGGGGGTTTAATAGCGCAAGTGTGTGTGTGTGTGTGTGTGTGTGTGTGTGTGCGTGCGCGCGAGAAATCACACCAGAGTCCTATAGAGGCTCTTCTAGTCAACCTCAGCATGTCCAGATGGTTGAACACTATAGCAGCCGGGTCAGATTCTGAAATCATCCTAACAAGCTGAAGAGAACTCCAAGGAGGGTGGGTCTCATCATTTGCTTGGAAAGCCACTGCCTGAAGCTCAAGACTTTTGAGAACGTAGCCTTTGTATATAAAAAAAACCAAAACTGATATTAAGGACAGGACTTTCTCACGACCATATCATATACTCAAATTTTAATCTCGCATCAGTTCTGTTTTCTTTGTATGGTTTGGGATCTGCAGTTCACGGGTTCGAATCCCCGTCTTACTATACACTTGCCAGTTCAGTCGTGTGAGCGTTTTAATATTATGGTCAATCTCACTATTCATTGGTAAAACAATAACCCAAGAATTGACAGTTGGTGGTGGTGACTAGCTGCCTTACCTCTATTATTTCACTGCTAAATTGGGGACGGCTAGCGCAAACAGCCCTCATGTAACTTTGAGCAGAATTAAACTAAACAAACCAGATAACTATATGTTTTGGGAAACAAAGACATTTTTACATCTCAGCAAAATAAAGACTCAAAAATAACGGTGGAAAATTAAACCATGTTTGACTAGGTTCCAGAAATACATAGTTGTAACATTACATCTTAGTTTGTGGTATTCTTGAGTAAAACTGAACCAATAGGCAAGTTAAGACAACGGAATTAAGAGCTTCTTAGATTTTGTTCTCATATCAGAATACAGTGCTTTTACTATGGTCAGGCTTATGCCAGAAGCTAAATATAAATGGTATTCTACGTACATTAAAATTACTTACGAATAAAAAGATATATTTTAATCTTTCAACAACCGCCCTTGAGAAAAGTAAAATTTTAGCTTCAACTCTTGCATGGTGTTCGCCTTCGTTACTGCAGAAGGCAACTCATTCCATATGTTAATCTCCCTGTACGAAAAATATAACTGTCTTAACTAAAAGCTAGTCTGTCTTTACCAACTCTTAGGCGTGTTTCTTCTTGTTCTATTACCCATTAAGCACAAAGCACAAAGAAATCAGAACCATTAATGTTATTGATCATCAGGATAATCTTGTGAACTTGAATAAGATCAGCTCTTACCCTATTAGAAAGTAAGTTGGAAGATGTTATCTTATCACTGTAATAATCCTAGTAGCTCTTACTAACGAGTAAATATCCTTTTCAGAAAAATAATATACCAACCTGTACAAAATAATCAAAGTGAAGTCTGACTAGAAATATGGATATACAAATAATTACCTATTTTATAAATTTTAATTAACACGTTTGTAAATACATCTAAAAACGTTTATTACTTTAATACTGGCAACAGTATTAAATCTGCCTCGATGACTTGACTGACTTGTCTATTACCTTGTCAGGATTCTTTTTAGTCGCAATGTCAGAATTTCAATACCGATATATACAACAGAATCTGTATGCAAATCCTGAATACGTATACATGCACCGATTATTTCACCTACAGAAATAAACGAATAAATCTAATTTGACCAACTTTATAGCTTGCACTGAAACAAGAACGTTAAATACTGTTGACAGAAGATGTATTTATTAGCGTGGTTACACATTACTTTTTACGAATGACGGTAGCTCAAAATCTTTAACTATAGTTATAGATGCATCTTTTGTCTGAGGTTACCAGACGTTCCAGGTTTTAGCTTTATTTATATCCCGATAAGGAAAAGCATTAAACTGTTCCAGTTTCTCTATACCCCAGTGTGAGTTTGATATACACGGTTTGTCATTTATACGCAGTTCCTTTAAAAGTTGTACTTAGAGAATCGCTTGACAGATCTCACAACCCAGAATTTCTTCCCACTCTTCGGTATTCGCAGAAACTGAGATTTGAAGTCCTGCCCAGCCATGGAAAAAAAAAAAAAAGGCAACACTTTCTTTTTTGGTTTAAGATACATTTGGTGCGTTTTTATTTTTGGCCAGCCAAGGCAGAAAAGCTCAGAAAAGCAAACCGATTTGATATCTAGATACAGTTTTGGACTCAGGTCAAACAAACCTTTTCGATTTATGTGTTTGACTACGCCCAAGGTCTCATAAATTAACTTACACTAATCCTACTTAAAATAATTTCAATTTGAGGGTAGGATGGTAGAAATTCTTTTGAG
Source organism: Tachypleus tridentatus (assembly GCF_004210375.1). NCBI lineage: Eukaryota > Metazoa > Arthropoda > Merostomata > Xiphosura > Limulidae > Tachypleus > Tachypleus tridentatus. The sequence goes on from NC_134831.1 coordinate 156,522,144, forward strand.
TAATAAAGTCGAATCTGGTATACGCGTCCCCTACAAAAATATGGCTAATAAAAAGGGACAGAAAGTACCACAGACTAATTTACTCTAATCCTGCCTAAACCAATGCCGCGACTATTACGAATCCCCTTTAGTTTTATCTAGATAAGACTTCAAGAAATTTTGTCTATGGTTTTAACATGCAATGTAATAAGCGTGATATTATTTAGCAAACGGTAAAAAGTATGTCATAATTTGAGCTTTTCCAGAACTGTTTCACTGTAACTCCGTATTGGAAAAAAGTTTAAGGTCTCTAATCTTACTTTTGTCAGCAGTATTTAGCCAATTTGTTTTGTATACTGATTTTCACTGCTGAAGTGATTTCTGTCAGCTTTACAGCTAATCTTAACGCTTATGTACGGAAGCATATTATGATAATATAATAGTAAATTGTCAAATAACGATTTGTGAGCATAATGAAGAAATTTATTTTTAGGAAACAAACTACACGTTTCTCAAAAATAAATCATTATGCCTATAAATCACTGTTTATCAATTTACCATTAATCTTGGCACTTGCACATTCTTCGAATTACAGATTACATCAAATACATTAAGATCACAGTAAGAAAAAAAAACTACACAATAAAACTCAATTGAATGACATTACCCTTTGATAACGCTAGAAATTATTTTATCAAGAATTAACAGTATGTATTTTGTTTACTAATGTACATTTACCGTGTTCATTACTATGCTGTTCACACTACTCTTTATCTTATTACGAAATCGTCAATAATATCATACAATGTGATTTTCTTCACATAACAACAACTCCAAATTTCCTAGGAAGGTCGAAACGTTGTTCTCTGCTTATTAATAAACGTGTTACTATCCATACCAGCCGATCTGAAATAAAGTTAAGTTCAAGTGGGTTTCTAATAGCAATAACTGGGCACAAAATAAAAATACAAGTAAACAGCCACAATAAAAGTATATTCAATACATTTTAATAAACTAGTAATATATTTGTTGAGAATTTACACTGAGAAAATATGTAAATATACATATGTTCTACATTCGTAAAAGACCGCCTTTTCCTAATCTTAGTTTTTTGTGTTCAGATTATGAAAATATTCATGTTTCCTGCAAATTTTCTCATCTCATAAAAATATTAAAATACGTAATACCATATCACAGTTTGTGATAGCAAATAGCTTTAGTCTTACAACTCATGAATTCATTGATACACTTTCACTCGAGCAACAAAAATAAAGAATCTTTTCTGTTTCATGCACCGCGTTCAAACAGAAACAAAGAAAAATTAATGCAATTTTTAATGTTGATTTAGAAGTAAAAAAATTAAAAGTTTGGAGGAATTATTTTTAATGGGGAAAATATTACAATTTCTTAAAAGTTTTAATTATTTTTTATTTAAATAAACAATTATTTATTAATCAGTCTAACTTGATCTAGACTCCCATAAAGTGACTTAACCTCTCAAAAAATTAAATTATTTTTTTTCATTTTTCAAAATTTTAATACACATTTTTGAAATCAGCATTAAAAACATTAAAAAATATATGCCTATTTCTCCTTGAACGCGGTGCATGAAACAGAAAAGATCCTAAATAAATAAATGTTTCATACAAACACACGTGTAACATTCAAAAAGAAAATAAGACCAATACTGAACAATTGACTTTATCAATAACCCATGTTAGTATCAGTTCATTCTTTACATTTGATCAGTGTTACAGAGGAATTTGGAGATACCACTAATCTTCCTAAACAGATATTATGATTTGTAAGTTTCACAAGCTCTGGCCAGTATTCACAAAAATATTTAATCTTTAATGAATTTTTTCAATTAGTTTTTTCTTGGGGAAAGAGAATTGTATTGATATTATTGTTCATTTTTATCAAGCACGTACAAGGAAAAGGGCGACAGACGGGGGTGGACAACTATTCACAACATAATAAGATAGTTTAATCAATTTTAAATTTTCACCAAAAGACGGAGAAGGCTTAAAAAACTTAAAGTGTAATGGCAGAATAAATCAGAGATTTAATCTCCAAAAAATCTTTAAACATAACCATTTTAATGCCTAACTATACATGAGACGATATCTCTATACTATACGTTGGAAGGATTGATTTAAGAAAGAAGTTTTTAAAAAAAAGTTATTAAAAATGGTATAATAACAACATTAGGATAAGTAATCACTGTTTAAACAACACCTAATTAAAGTTAATTAATCCTGCAAATAAAATGTTAACCACGTTTACACTATGTTACTGTTCAATTCAAATTTTATTTCTCAAATTAAAGTTTTTATCAAATGCTGATTCTTTCATGGTTAAAGGTAGGTGAGGTTGATTTCATAAGTTGAGATGCATGTCAGTAGAAGATCAGGTGTGAAAATTGTGTGTATTACGGTGATTTTAAGACTCGATACACTTCGGTTGCAGAGCTTAACTACTTGAGTATAAGTTGAGAACAACTTAAGTGAAGATTGTGCTGCTGAAGGATGAAAAGAGTAGACTGATCATAGAACTCTCGGAAAAAAAACAGCAATTAGAAGAAGTGACTTATTTGGAAATGTTCCCTCAAGCTAGCTGAAAAAAAAAAAAGAAGCAGAATCTAAATCTTAAATAAGAGATTATCAGGCATATACTTAAAGTAACAGATAGGCTGGTTGAGCATGATAAGAGATGTTTTCATAATAATGATGAATTATATACTACAAATGGCACGATTTAGTTAGGTAACAGGATGTTCCCGAAAGCTCTAAATATATTCATTAAACTTTCCAAATTGTGAAGAAGTTGGGACATTGGCAGTGAACAGATCAGTAGGACAACTTGAGCAATTAAGTGTTAAAAATAAAAGAAGGTGATTTTAGGCACAACAAGTTAAACACGTTCCAGAGAAAAGTCGGTAAGATCATTTTAATGTTAGGAATATTGGAACAAATTAGACGAGTTCATGGCTCTAGATGAGCCCGGAGACAATATAATGGGAATGACTGAAACTTGGTTAGATCTGGAGAAGTTAATAATATGAATCATCTTGTAAATACTAATTACCAAAGAAATTATGTTTTGAAGACAAAGACCACCGAAATATTTATATACAGCAAATATCATTAATATTTCATATACCTTTTTTCCCCATTGTGCAATACCACTAAAGTGTTCTGGCATTGAACAGTAAATTACGGGAAAATATATATGGATTTTTTTTTATTATTATTATTTTTTTTTACTGGGCTGCAAATGGGGAGAGTAATAAGAATGTGTAAAAATGCAATTAATTCAAATTTATATACCCAATAACAATAGGTAAGTTTTATTCGGGTAAAATTACATATACATACATACATATATATACGTACATCCTACAATATACATACATAATCCATATATCGCGCTATATATATATATATATATATATATCCCATATTCGTTGGTAAAAGATAGTTGGCATACATACACTGCTAAATTATAGCATATATATATACGAAATTACAAACCTACAACTTCTACTAGCACAATAGTTATTACATCAATAACAGTTTAATTTAATTATTCTATTTCTTCAACCACATCATCTGAAATCTAAGTTTAACTCCTGATTTTATCTTTTACTAATACAAATAACTAAAATTTCATAAACAAATATCTGTTCGATGTACAACTGTTTAGTGCAGTTTATTTTGGGAATCAGTATTTAATGATTGTTCAGTTTTTCATTACGAGAGAATTAACAGTTGTAACAAGTTTTGTTTTGTTTGCAATTACATTGCTGTCGAGGCTTTACTAATACAATTGACTTCATTTTCAGTATTTTTCTCATTATCTTAACGAGTCGAGTATTTCAGAGAAAATTCCAGAGACCTCAGGGATTCATGTATTTATATAAATATCTCGCGAGCACAAGTTAAGAAGTGAAGTAAATCAGAAAAAACATCAATTGCAGTTCAGTCAAAAAATTAGTGAGCGAAAGGAAACTAAGTTATCCATCGTGTGAGCGATTAGTCATAACGGGCGATATTTTATAGCGAGTTTCACATTTTGATAGAGATAAAGAGAACACAAGCCTGCGATGGTCATCTTCAAAGTTTTACATATTCTACAATAATTCCTTATTCTACTTCCGAAAATAATATCCATTTTTTTCTATCATGTAGAGATTTTTCACAAAAACTTCATATGTACTTTTACATAAATAAATCGTTTTCTTTGAAATAGGGTCACATTTTGTTATTCTTAAAATGGCTGTAAATTTAGACCAGACGCGACGCGAGTCTTGATTGTTCGAGAGTCTAATCATAATAACAAACATTGTTCACTGAAGTAAAAAAAACAACAACAAAAAAAAAAACAACAACTTTGATTTGAGTAACTTTTTCTTCCAGATTTCTAAATAATTCTTACGTGATTAATATTAATAATATTTTCTCCAAAGTCTGTATAGCTGATTTATGGAAAATTTGTTATTACAGTCAAACAACTCTTAAGAAATTTTAAATTTGCAGGCCTGAGTAATTTGTCTTGTCAAAGGATGTTCTAAAGTGATCGAACTCGCCTGTGTGGATTTTGACAAAAAGGGGACAATTATTTAATATTTAGGATACAACTGTGGTAACCCATAGGGTAAAGCAAGTGAATTATTCACCGGTACTATTGTGATGCAAGCAGAGAAAAATAGTTTGTCAACTAGATTCTAAAGTAATTGAACCACCCTATGTGGTCTTTTGACAAGAAAAAGGAAAGTAAAATTGGAATTACAACTGTGATATATATAACGAAAGGATTTGTTTGTACATACGTTTAACTTGTTTTGAACACATTGTTTTAAAGTAAGTGAAGTGGGAGTTGTCCCGTTTATTGTCGAATTTATCACCAATAAGCAACTGATACACCTATTGTAGAAAAATCCCCTTCCTACATATATATATAAACCCGATTTTAAAACTAAATAGTAAAAATAAAATTAACTATAAGCCGGTTATTCTGTAACAATGCTATAGTATTAATAGTAGCAATTGTTATTCTTCATTAGATCAACCAATACTGTGGCACGTCATACTCACTCCAGCATTGTTGTACAAATCCGATGATATTCGACCACTTTTTTCAAAAGCATTCCGTGACGTTTGGCAATAACACACTGGAACAGCATAAATTTCAAAACTCTGAGAGGGCTGGATCTTGCGATTGACAACACTTTTCCACAACGTTCACACGTGACTTTAGGCATGATTCAAGACTTATTATTCAAATCATCAACGTTTTAAAAATTAAAGTCAAACTCCAAATACAACGCATGTTACTTCGAAAGTCATATTAACAACTATTCAGATAAATAAATTGATTATGAATCTCCCATTAATATAATTTAGACAATGGCATACTTAATGAAACCGGGAAAGGAGTATTATTAATTTTCGTTTGTTTTTCTTTTGGAGGGAAGATATGGTAGGAGATACAAATTCGAATAGAAATTATTATAATTTACTACAATTGCACTCGACATAGAAACATGGTAAGCCGCTCGTTTAATACGAAGATTTAGCTTATTACTTCAGTTACGGAAACTAGATACAAAAGTTAAAAGAAACAAATTGATAAATTAGGCTGCGAGTGCAGAACTTTGTCTTTAATAAGCGTTTAGGATAAAATGACAAACACCAGTACAAAGAATCGTCCATAACCTTCGCAAAGTGTGATCGATAGAAATGTAGCTACAACAAAACTCACGACAAATAGCGGTTTTGGATCATTGAGATACTATACAGAGAATTTTTTCCCACTAAGCTTCTTGTCTTGATCACAGATTATTAACAGTTTATACTGATATAAAATGATAAGTTCTAAAAAGACACATACGACGTATCGAGTACGATCTCCTAACATTCCACCCTCACCAACTCAAAACTACACCATTTCACACACACTCATAATACGTATGCACACGTCAAACCGGACAAAAACATCGAAACTTCTGACCAATAAAAATAGGCTTATTACCTCTCTTCTAACCAATAAGAGAGTCAGGCGCTTAAAGTCACAGTGCTGTGAAGACATATGCACATACTGTAATTACGAGTGGTAAGTGAGATTTTTTTGCAAAGCTTAAACACCCGAAAGGCTCAAAATCTATTTCACTTTCTGAATTGTCGAAGGAGGAAAGGGCGTAGTAATGGAAGCTAGGTACTGGGTTGTTTTTTTTTTTAAAGGACGACTTTATAAGAAAAAAAAATAGATGGGAGAGAATGATCCTAAAGACCTAAGTGATTGTAAAACTGAATCACTATCATTACTTAAAGTATGATTTACCTTCTTTATCTATTAACTAAAAGTTTTCTGGTCCAATAAAAAGTAATTACGTTAATTTTATACAATATTAAATATTATATTATGACGTCGTTAGATGCTGCAATAATTTTTATCCTATTTTATTTTTCATTGTGAAACTGATACAGCAGTACAAAGGCTACGGAGCAGAATCCGCTTTTTTTTTTTGGTTACTTTGAACAAATCAATGTTTCTATTTTTTATAAATTTTCAGTGAGCAGTTTTATATTGACCAATGTGGTTAAACAGGGATTGAAAAATTAATCATATGAAGAGAGATATTAAAGTGAAAACGTAAGCACTAATAACACTATGTGACAAAATTTATACTTTTTTTGTTCCTAAGCAAAAAGTGTTATTTCCCAATTGCTTATGCCTAAAGTAAATGGAAAAGGCCTATTTTCTCTTTAAACTTTGCTTTTGTGACCAAGGAGCGTATAATGAAAACATGATGGGAGACTATATTTGGGGGCTGATTCGTGCAAGTGATTTATATTACAGTCGCAAATCTCGTAAAACTACTCACTTCTAAGTGTTAGAACGCTACAAATTAGGCTTTGGTTCCCTTTGGGCAGAGCACAGATCGCTCTTTGCACTTATCATAAAAAAAATACTGAATCGTAAAGTATATTTTACAATGTTACTATCTCTGTTAGGATTTGTTCCTTTATGTATGAGTAAGTTTTTCCAAAGTCGTGGAAGATGTTACATTATCCAAATGTCGTCAGACGAAAATGTTTTTGAAAATATTCTTAAAACTTGTTTTACTAATTCTTATAATTAATAATGATAATAGAATAAATTAATAATTTAAAAAATTATTAGCACTCTTTATAATAACTGTAGAAGTTACTATAATCTGAGAGTACACGTAAATTAACAGAGGGAGAAAAACAGAAAATAAATAAACTGTAAAACAAAAATAATAGGAGATTAGATAAATATAGCGAGGGGCTTTTACCAGTGTAAAACTCGAGAAATTTCACCAAACAAAGTTTAATTTTATCGATGCCTGAAAAGCAGATGCTTCTTTAGCGTTATTGCAATTTCAAGTTAAATTTCAAATAATGCTGGAAGGATGCCAAGGAAGTAACCAATTATGTGTTGGTAAAAACAAACATTTCAAATATAGGTGAATCTCGAAACAACATTAAAAATAAACAACGATTAAACTTGGAATGTAACAATAATGTATTTTGAGGTTTGAAAAAAAACATTGTAAATAGACGTGAATAAACATAGGCGTCGATCCAAGAAATATATTGGAGTGGCAAAGAGGAAGAAATAATTATTCCTAAAATGTATTTTATTTATTAGAAACATGTACATCATAATTATATTTCTGCACATGTATAGAAACCAGACGATTTCTACCTCTTCTTTGTCATCACTACTCTTGCAGAAGAGCATAATGCACATATAGTTTGTCTTCATGGAAGAAAAATAGTGGACTATTCGAAAGTCCTCATGTTTTGTATCTCGTTTGAAAAACATAATTAAAAGTTTTGTATGTGATCCTGTATGGTGACTTCTTAATCATAATTTAAAAATTAACGTATAGATTTAAAATATCCATCTTGATGTGACAAAATATTGGTCGAGCAAAAATATGTTTAGCTTCCCCATGATCAACGCCCTTGTGACTAAATATATTTAAATATACTTTCATGTACGCTTATGTTTTTTCTAATTACTAATACTTACACTATGTAACACAAATTTTGTTTCTGGATAGTATGTGTTATTTCTTAATTTTTTATGTTGTAAAAGTACAGAAAATGACCAAATTCAGGCATCGATAAAATTAAAATGTTTGTTTGGTGGAATTTCCCGAGTTTTACACTAGTAAAAGCCCCTCGCTATATTTGTCTAATCTTCTATTCTTTTTATTTTACAGTTTATTTATTTTCTGTTTTTCTCCCTCTGTTAATTTACATGTACTCTTTGATTATAGTAATTCTACAGCCATTATAAAGAGTGCTAATAAATTTCTTAATTATTAATTTATTCTATTATCATTATTAATTATAAGAATTAGTAAAACAAGTTTTAAGAATATTTTCAAAAACATTTTCGTCTGACGACATTTGGATAATGTAACATCTTCCACGACTTTGGAAAAACTTACTCATACATAAAGGAACAAATCTTAACAGAGACAGTAACATTGTAAAATATACTTTACGATTCAGTATTTTTTTTATGATAAGTGTAAAGGGCTATCTGTGCTCTGCCCACAAGGGAACCAAAACCTAATTTGTAGCGTTCTAACACGGCTTAGTTATCAAAAAGTTTTATCAAACATTTTATTGTTAGAAATGTTATTGTTTCATTTTCTAAAAATAATTTTGTTCAGTGCTTGCCTTCTATAAACTTAGATTAAATTCACACTTCTGTGTTTTTATATTTCCTTATCTATTCTTCACCATTTAATCTAAGAAATAAAAAAAATATAACGTGTGAGCACATAGTTACAGAAGCTTTGCCACGTACTTGGAAAGTTTTGGGGCTCAAGCCCAAAGACACACGAATTGTCTGTGTTTCACCATGATATTGATCATGGTTTTCTATTCTGAATTTTCAAGACACCAAATGGGATTTGAGACTGTCAAATAGAGTTGGGTACTTGTGCCAACGTACACCCCTATCTCTATACAGTTATGCAATATCCTGAAATGCAGATATATATATGAGTTATTAGTTAATTTGAGAGTTCTATCATTTACCTCACAAGTTCTAACAAGGTTTCATCACTCAGCCTATAACGCAAACCAACTGTGTCGCATGTTACCAAGATATCCTATTGCGTTTTCTTACAGCTATCTTCAGGTTACCGCTATAATGTTTTGTACAACTGGTCCTAATGGTTATTTGGCTATGATAAAATAAATAGCTAGCTAGTCAGTTCTTTTATAGAGTGGCAGTTACTGTGAGAGTTAGTTTTGACTAGCAGAGGCCCTAACTTCGATCGACGAATTTTTGGCAGTAAAATAACATTGACGAGACACATGGGTGACAACTGGGGTAAGCAAAGCCTACTGCAGGGCCTTTTAACGTTCTTAATTACCACAGGTAAATATGCAAGTCAGGTATAATCAGTGTGTCCGTGGCATGTTCACAGACTTACAAGGCTAAAATCCAGGGTCTTATTCCTCGCGGTGGACAGAGTGCACATTGTGTAGCTTTGCACGGGAACAAAATATAATAAAAACAGCGCCCTCTGCGCAATTTTCTGTAAAAAATGTTTACAGCCACTTTTGTGTTTCTCTTACTTAACTGCTTCTCAGTGGCACAGCGGCATGTTTGCAAATTTACATTGTTAAAAACCGAGTTTTGATACCCATGGTGAGAAAACCACACATGAACCATTCTGTAACTTTATGCTTAACTATATATAAACAAGTAAGCAAGCTTATCTAACAATTTGTTTTGTTTTTTTAATTCGCACAAAGTTACTCGAGGGCTATCTGTGCTAGCCGTCTCTAATTTAGCTGTGTAAGATTAGAGGAAAGGCAGCTACTCATCACCACCCACCGCCAACTCTTGGGATACTCTTTTACCAACAAATAGTGGGATTGACCGTCACATTATAACGCCTCCACGGCTGAAAGGGCGAGCATGTTTTGCGCGACGGGGATGCGAACCCGCTACCTTCAAATTACGAGTCTCACGCCTTAACACGCTTGGCCATGCCGGGCCTTACATAATAACAACCGAGTAAATAGACATTTCTTTATAGATAGTACTACAAAATATCTGGTTGAAACATTTAAGCGGTAATTTTCCTAAAAATAGTGATGAATAAATATAAAATATGTAGTCAATTAAATCCATTGGATCAGAGCATATATGTCAAATTTCTGTCTAGTGGACCGTTATAACCGTCTTTTCCCATTTCTTGTGTGTTTTTCCAAAAAGAAATCGTATTGGATTTGTTTTTAAGCAAAGGAAACTGACGGTAATGCATTATTGATAAAAATGTTTGGGTTTCGACGCAATGGGTGCGTCTAGCGCAATAGAACGTCCAGGTTCGCTAAGTACTCACGGGGATTTTTTTGATTGATACCACCATTCCTTGTCGCAAGAGGAGATTACTAACTTTTTGACAGTTCTCATTTGTATAAGAAGGAAGTTTCAAACAGGAGATATTCAATTCAAAACAATTTATTCGATATGGTACATTAAAATCATGCATGTATGTACAATACTGACAAGAGAAAATAAAATGAAGAACAACAAACATAACATATACTCAAATATGTTCTTCTTTATACATTTTTTCTTATATTCGAAATATTTCATTCCAACCAATCGACAGAGAATCTTCCTTCTTTATGAAATTCTCTAAGTTTGGTTTTAGTTTAGTTTAGTTTTAGTTTTGGAATTTCCCACAAAGCTACTCGAGGGCTATCTGTGCTAGCCGTCCCTAATTTTGCAGCGTAAGACTAGAGGGAAGGCAGCTAGTCATCACCACCCACCGCCAACTCTTGGGCTACTCTTTTACCAACGAATAGTGGGATTGACCGTCACATTATAACGCCCTCACGGCTGGGAGGGCGAGCATGTTTGGCGCGACTCGGGCGCAAACCCGCGACCCTCAAATTACGAAGCGCACGCCTTAACGCGCTAGGCCATGCCGGGCCGAAATTCTCTCAGAAAAAGAGAAACATTTTTGTTCTTAATATGTTTGTCTCAGATTGGCTATTTAACACATGAAGACTGACAGCTCGTAACCATTCAACGCGTATGAAGACTGACAGATCGTGACCATTTAACAAATAAAGACTGGCAGATCAATGTTAATATCTATATGAAGTTTTTAAGAATTGCAAAAAATTAATAATTTTCCTCTAATGTACTCTTGAAAATAAGCATTTTGGTTTTTTTCTACGATTAGCAGTTCAAGAGGTACAGAGCATGACAGACCGACATTCCGCTATTATATATATATATATACTTTAAAACATGTTTTATGCATCTTCTATCCATTTGATATACATTCAAAATTTTCGTAATCCCTATAAACGCGTTATTGTAACGACGTTTAACAAGCTAACACTGAATTTTTTGAAAATATTATTTATTAACATTAAAGTCGACTAAATAGTTATGCATCAGTCCGATAGATGACAGACACAAACTAAGGTCTTTCTCTTCACATTCCATTTCTCAGATTGAATTGAGCCTGTGAAAAAAAACAACAAAAAACGGGAACACGCAAAGATAACAAGCTGTTCCAATAGGACAAGCAAACCATCTGTTCCATCTTGTGCTCGCCACTTGTAAAGCGCATTGTACGTTAACACCGTACGGGTGCACGGGCTGACCCAAAGAACATTTAAAATGACGTACGTCTGCTACACTTGGATAAGACACATACATAAAACAAAGAAACAAAAATGCATATCACCAAGACTTGAAACGTATTTGTTGAAATGATAAAAAAGTCCAATTAACAAATATAATTAAATTTTTCCAGAATTTTGAAATACATAAATTTCTTCACGCAATAGTCTTGGAATGAATTTTGTTGGTTTGCCAAGGCCGATTAATAAAGCCCTCCAATGTTCCAGCAGTATATTTGCGGACTTACAAAGTTAGAAACCGGATTGCGATACTCGTGGTGGGCAGAGCACGGCTAGACCATTGTGCCTAACTACAAACAAACAAATCGATTAATTATTTTTGCCTCTTGTACTCTTGCGATGATAAATAGATCGTTTTTAAGCTAGGGGTGCAAACACTGTTACTACGAGAGGTTAACTTTCAACTAAATCACACGTTGAAAAATCGCTGGTGCGTATGGTAATCTTCTGTTTTAGCTTTCTGAGTTTGAAATCCGGCTCGAATTCTGTTACACATTAACTGTGGGCTCTTTGAACTATGTTAAACGGTTACTCGACCGGTATTTATTCGTTAGGCATTTTTAACAATTGAAACTAACCATTTTTTCTCTCTACAAGAGACCTGCCCTAATGCTTTATTTCAAGGTTGTAGCCTGGCCCCACGTTGGGAGCCTAGTTCACTGAAGTAATCAAGTTTTTATCTCCTGGGGTTGGAATCAAGCTCTCTTGCACGCCAGACGAATGTTTCACCAACGAAGCTTAGTGTTAACCCTCTAGCATTTCCTACTAAAGTAAACTTTTAAGTCAAGCTACCACACATGTTAGTATGAATAGATATGTTGCTTAATACAAAGAAGCTGTGATGATCAACGCCTCTCTCCACTTAGTAACTAGAACAAGTGTGTAGGAGCGGCTTTCATACATACATACACTATACTAAAGTTGTACATTAAACTAGCGTAAATTAAATACGTTTTATGTGGTATAGAGTAAAAAAGTTGTTCCTATCGTGCTCGAAACACATTACATGTAATGTATGCTATAAACTCACATTGTTTGTTGCAAGTATATGATAAAGATCCAGTCAGTTTTTGCTTACATTATCAAAAAATAAGAAAAACAAACAAAAAACCCTTGTCTTTGTTTTCTAAGGCGTTGATAAAATCTGACAAACTACTTCACCAAAAAATACGTCTTTGGAAATCAAGAATGTTTATTAAGGTATTACTAGCCTCAAAGTCCATCGCTTTGTATTGTAATAAAATTCGAGTCTTGTTTTCAAACTAAGTCGAAGATCAGAGGGCAAGGCAAATAACTTTCTCATTGCCACTTTAGACGAGAATCTGTAATTTCCTAAATATTTGCTACATTACCTTCTGCTTCTACACAACGAGATTCGTTTTACGACGACCCCAGTTACAAGTTCGTAGATATCTTTTTTTCATAAAAAAATTGAGAGTTCTAGAGTTTCCTATTTATTATGTTACGCATGTTAAAGTATTACGATTTCAAATAACTGGAAGTTTTAATTTTAATTAAAAGTTCATTGAGTGTTAATATGTATCAAATTTACGATAGTTGCCAACAAGATTGATACACACAATTTTCTTTCGTAACGTAAGTATATTTTAATATACAAATAACAATACAGTTTATAATAATGGTTGTTACAAATATTTTTTATATACAAGAGTGTTAGAAATTTACAAACTATACTGAGTCTTCTAGCTGATTTAGAACTGAATATTTTATCAACGGTCCGGGTGCACAACGAACAAATTAATTCTGATTTGATATTGTTACACCTCGCTTAAGCTAACTAGCTGTCCTTTCTTGGCTGGCTTCATACTGTTTACAAACTGACTTTTTATCGACGAAGATATTTAATGTCCTCGTAGCAATACTAACGTTCGCAGTTAATTCATTGAAGTTTAATGGTTTGTAATGTTCGAAATCTATAAACTGTTCTATTCAAATTCTGTAGTTATTCCTATCAATAAGCTTTAATCACAATTATAACTTCCTAGGCTCATTGTACACTGAATGCAGCTGACCAATAATAATATTCTGTCTCTTGGCGCATTGGTTTATATACATCATTAGGCAAAATTATCGAATGTTGGACAATATTCGAAGACACGCTAGAATTTTCATAAAATACACTGCTGGTTAAAATCTTAAGGCCAATGAACATAAAGAAAAAAATATGCATTTTGCGTTGTTAGACTCAACCACATATTTGAGTAGAGCTTCGAAAGATGAAAACAAGAAAAAATAAAATAAAAATAAAAAACTTTTTAGTATTTAATAGGAAAAATGTGAACACTATCAAATTAGCCTAAATACTAGCTGGCCAAAAGTTTAAAACCATACCAAAAAAAAGTCCTAAACAGGGTAGGAAAATGCCCAACAAGAGGTCTCAGTAGTGAGTTGCACGGCCATCATTGCCAATAACTGCAAACATTCGCTTTGGCATGGTCGATATAAGCGTTTGCAGAAGACTGGCTTGAATGTTATTCCAAGTGGTGAAGATGGCTTCACAAAGATCAAGCATTGTTTGGAATTGACGTCCATTTCTATAGACTTCCATTGCCATCCACCCTCAAACATTTTCAATGGGGTTTAGTTCGGGCGAACACACTGGATGGTCCAAAAAAATTACGTTATTCGCCATGAAAAAGTCCTTTGTCCTGCAGGCATTGTGGATTGCTGAAAGATCCAGTCATTTCCACACAAGCGAGGGCCTTCAGTCAATAAGGATGCTCTCTCCAACATGCCAATGTAGCCAGCTGCTGTATGACGCCCCTGTATAACCTGAAGCTCCATTGTTCCATGGAAGGAGAAAGCACTTCAGATCATGATGGAACTTCCTCCACTGTGTCGTGTAGAAAATGTCTCCGGTGGGATATCCTTATCGTGCCAGTAACGTTGGAAGCCATTTGGACCATCCAGGTTAAATTTTTCTCATCAGAGAACAAAACCTTCTTCCACTTTTCTGCGTCCCATGTTTGGTGCTTCTCAGCAAAGTTTAACCGAGCTGTTTCGAGGTGTTGAAGGAGGCGTGGCCTTTGAAGACGTTTACGGCTTTTAAAGCCTTTCTCTCGTAGATGCCGTCTTATTGTTTTTGAGCTACATTTTGCGTCTGTAAGGGCCTTAATCTGGTTCAACGATCGGCTGGTGTCTTGTCGGACAACCCGTCGAATTCTCCTGCTCAACGCTGGCAAAATTTTCTTGAGCCAACCACTTGAAATTTTCGTTTCTTATCCCTCAAGGTCCATTAAGAAATTTGCAACAGCAGTTTTACTACGCCCAATCTCGCCAGCGATGGCATGTTGAGAGAGATCTTGCTTTTGCAGCTTGACAATTCTGTCACGTTCAAACTCTCTCACGTTTTAGCCTTTGCCATGTTTTTACCCAATGTAACACAGGAGATGTCAGTGGGAGATGTTGACAACGCTAATGCTTGAACACAAATGACTAAATTTCGTTACGTGTTTACCGATTAACGCTTCGTTTCAGTATGGTCTTAAACTTTTGACCAGCTAGTATTTAGGCTAATTTCATATTGTTCACATTTTCCCTATTAAATGCTATTTTTTTGAATATTTATTTTCCTTTTTCTTATTTGCATCTTTCGAAGCTCTACTTAAATAAGTGGTTGAGTCTAACAACGCAAAATTCATATTTTTTCTTTATGTTTATTGGCCTTAAGATTTTGTCCAGCAGTGTATATATTGTTGACTCTTGCTCTTAAGAATGTTTTACAAATGTACAGAACAGGTGGGACTTGCGCAGTACACATCCAATAGCATACGTCACATACATAAAACTGAAACGAACGTAGACATTCATGATGACAAAAAACCCACTTGAAGTAGAAATGTGTTCTCAAGACGACTGGTATTAGTATTAAAACTTTAATTAAAAGTACAGAACAACGTTTTGACCTTCTTAGGTCATCTTCAGGTTAACAAAGAGAGTTTGCAAACGTAGATAGTTTACAAACGTTGCGAACATAGATATTAAAATAAATGCATAAGAGTAAACCCGTTACAGTGTGAACATTTCGTTTCACGTTCAATGATTTCAATTTTATATTTTTACTCTGTTCGTGTTTACTAACATCATGAATTAGTTTTGTGAAATGTTGGCATAGGGCTGATTAACCCTATTGTTGTACGCATTGATTTATCATTTCTACAACAAAACACGATGCAACGAATTGATCGTTCTTCTTCATTATCAAGCACAAAGGTACACAAAGGGCTACCTGTGCTCTGCCCCAAACAGGCATCGAAACCCGGTTTGTAGCAGTATAAGCCCGTAGATATACCGATGTGCCACTGAGGGGCTATTTTCGCAGAATGTATGATGTTTAAATTAACTTCTTCGCTATTAACATTTGTTAACAACTATTAATACTATTTTCAAAAAAATATGTAAACGTTTAACATATAAATTTAAAACATATTTATATTCAAAATTCATTTAATTTCGCGTGAGTTAAAAAAGTAGAAGTGTGATTCTCACGATGCATGAATTTCGAGTAACCACTGCATACTGTGAATCAGAACGCAAGTAAAATTAATAAATTACTTTTCATTATCGTTTTTACAGCATAAATTAATATTAGTTGTCTTTGGTTATAGTAATTTAACAAACAAATCAAAATCATCAATTGTAAAGTAGACAGCTAACACATAACAAATCAAAACATTAAAATACAAAACAGTTTGTTGATGTGGTATTTTATGTTCAAATCTACTACAATGCGACCTCATTTTGAGCGCAATCCTAAACCATGAGATTCTCATGATAGAGGTGTATCGAGGCAGAGTTTACCATTTTTAAGTGGAACAAGAGTAACTATTATTTATTATTATATTTTGATACAACCTTATGACCCACAGTATCGATTACAGTTACAAAGTAATAATAGTAACGAAGAGTAGATAAATACGCTACTGGGCAACACAAGACAGATTTAGAAAAGTGTTGTTACAACACACTCAAATTCCTAATTTAGCAGATTCTTAAAGATACCAAAATAAGGTTTATACACTGGGTCCAAGGTATTATTTTATTATGTCTTACAAACATTTGCGTAAGAGGAATGGTGGGCTTCGGTGCAAGAAATTATTGTCGGGCTCTCCCCTAGATCGAGATGAGATTAATGCCACCTCTCGGTCTTCATCCTATATTAATATGCCAAGAATAAAAGGCGCTACATTACTCTTAAACACAGCTAAAGTCCATACAGGTGAACTATATTTGTTATGAAGATGAAACAACAGTCGATGTTTTTATGCTAAAAGCACACGTATACAACGTAGACTTTGTTGTTGTTGTTGTTGTTTTTTAAATTTCGCACAAAGCTACTCGAGGGCTATCTGTGCTAGCCGCCCCTAATTTAGCAGTGTAAGACTAGAGGGAAGGGCTAGTCATCACAACCCACCGCCAACTCTTGGGCTACTCTTTTACCAACGAATAGTGGGATTGACCGTAACATTATAATAATGTCTCCACGGCTGAAAGGGCGAGCATGTTTGGTGCAACCGGGATGCGAACACCCTCAGATTACAAGTCGCACGCCTTAACACGCTTGGCCATGCCAGGCCACAACGTAGACAAAAATGTTTAAATACATATAAATATCAGAATTTTAAAAATAACTTATAATGAAAACACAAGATAAAGAAACCAACATGCTCCTGTTACAATACTATCAAATTTGTATTCATTGTGGGTAATTCACCAAAAACTAGAAATCTTTTAACGACATTCTGAGGGCGCTAGTCCTTATTTATGCAGCTGCACAATCTGTTTCTGTGTCACAGCCTGTAAAGAAAGTCTTGCGGCTAAGTTATCAACGTCCCTGCCAATGACGTCTAACAGTCTGTTGCATAACAAAACGTCTTAAGAAAAAGTCGAGGGAGCTTCACTAGAGAACTTTTTATTTCCTTAGTCTTGTTGTACTATTGTTATCAGAGGTGACACTTGTAATTTTCTTTTAAGTTAAAGGAAAATGCCAAAATTCATTAGTGTTTCCAATCTACTTTACACTTATTTGCATATTTTTAGTATACGGGTATTCATGAGGTCACCAAATAATTTGCTTAAAATAGTTTAAAGTAACAGTTTCATTTTAATTTACAGTGATATTTATCAGCTCGCGTAACAGGAAAATAGAGATTTATTAGTTCACATGAGTTGTCTGTTAGACGTTCCGAAAAAACCGCACAAAAACAACAACAAACAAACAGACTCTTTGAGTTCGCAGTTCGTACGTTATTTTCGAAGGAAGGATAACGCCTATACAGAACACAGCCTCCACTTTTACAGAGTACGATCCATTAGAAAACAACAGAAGTACTTGGATCTCTGTACCTTCCGCAGAAATATGATGTGATTTTACTAATTTAAAGTACTTTCCATAATATACAAGTTTTTTATTTATTAAAGCGTGTATAGTATATGTTTAAAATGTTAAGAGTTCTGTAAGTATATTGCATAACAATCAGCTTTGTTATGTCAGCTTTAACAATTGGAATAATTTTTCCATTGCTATTGTATCCAATTTACACATGTGTAAAGACCTCGTTGACCTTATGGAACAAAAGTATTCAAAATCTCGTACCTAGAGGTATTCTCGTAGTATTTCCCTTGGGCAAGCCATAATGCCCTATTTTCTGCATTTTCAATAGAACAATAAATGTTTCGTTGCTTCCCGCGACAGCGAGGCGTTTCCACTTTACGCACTAATTTTGTAGGATTTACTACTTCTCGGGCCATACAATAATTATGGGCTGTGTGCAAGAATTGAAGGTGGAGTAAGTAAAGTCATGTTACCTCACATAAAAGGAAGGGGGGAGGGGGAGAGATTGCTTTTTCGTTTGTAAATAAGCACACAATGGGCCATCTGTGTTCTGCTCACTACGGATATCAAAATTTAGTTTCTAACGTTATAAGGCAGTCTTACCGCTATGCCACTTGGAAGGTCAAAAACAACAACAAAATCCAAGGTCTATTTTTTCCATAAAAAGTGAGGCACTTTGTAATGCTTTTTTAGGGGCTTTTCTACAACTATGTGCTTAATGTATTAAATCCAAGTATAGAGCTATTTTCACTATCGAAGCAGATCAACAGATTCTCTTAAATCTCTTCGTATTTTTTTTCACACGTTACAACGGATCGTATTCTTACTACTTTTGCTGACAAACAATATTTTGATTTTTTTTAAAGATGTTCGTTCAATTCTATTGTTACGTAAGTAATTTAAAAGTTCAGCATTCTCTGTGTATATTGTTCCATGGTTACTTGGCTAATCAACGTTATTTAATCCTATTTATATATTTCAAACATTGTCATCTGTTAATACATTCATTTTGAATGTACTCACTGATTATTATTTTATTTATAAACTACTTTTTATTAATAGCTTTTACAGTAAGGAAGTATTTTAAATACAGGTACGACTTTTCTATCATTGATTCGATCATTTAAATTTATGTACGTTGAAATAAACGCACAAGTCTCATTACTGTTTGGTAAAAAGTAGTCCAACAGTAATTAGTGATGGGTAATTTTTATGAGCTTCTTTCACGCTAATGTCACACTTTGAAATTATGGACGGCTAACGCACGTAGCTCTCGAATAGCTTTTAACTAAATTAAACAAATAAACAAAATAAAAGATTAAGTACACATTACTAGAATTTTCCTCGTTTGAGTATAAATACAATTTACTGCACAAAAGATAAAAATATAATGATCGAAATAATTATGAATTTGATCCTTCCATTATATCTTTAATATATAAAGTATCTAAAATATATCTTTAATCTTTAATCACATATACTCAGATATATTTTCTAAATTTTCGTGTAGATATTCTGATGGTTTGACATGTTACTTTAGCCTTACCCCGCATCCGTCTTCCCTAGGGAGGGACGAGCTCATCTCAAGGAGTGACATCGACACTTGTATGAATTGTTTACGAGTTAGGTCGTTCACCTGTTCTATAAATGTTATTTGGAACAGTTGGTGACGTATGTAGCGTTGGATTTTGATATAACACACTTCAATTGTTGTCGGTATTTGGGCGATAAATCATAACATTTTTTTTCTGTATTGTGAGAACGTGTTATAGAAATGTGCTTGTTCGATGTTGACATGTTTTGAACGAGTCATCTCAAACGCAGCAGCCAGAACAGTCATACTCAAACTGTGAATGAACATTTCTTTATTTATGCTCTTGTATTTTCCTGTGTGTGTGTGTGTTTTGTGTTTTTTTCTTTACTACTTGAGTTAGATTATTTCTTTGCTCAATATTTTAGGAATATTTCGAATTTATCTCATGAATATTAGTGTATCTGAAATTTTGAAATAAGCCTAAAATAAGTTAAACCTTTCCAATGTTACACTTTCAATCAACGTGAAGATTAAATTACCTTAATTCAGCCATTTTCTATATTAAGCTACTGATAATTTTGAAATATGAAATAATTCTAATGTTTAAAGATTACTGAATAAATGAGCAGGTTATGACATAAAAGTAGCTATAAGTGTAAAAACTGCACAAATATAACCATAATTACATTAACATTATATCTAAAGTCAGGAGTTCCCTGAAAGTTATTTATGCAAGTTATTAAAAAACCTGGAATCGGAGATGATTTGCAATTTTTCTTAATTTCAGATATGTTTACTGATTACACTATGTAACACAAATTTTGTTCCTGGATAGTATGTGTTATTTCTTAATTGCTTATGTTGTAAAAGTACAGAAAATGATCATTATTCCCTTCAAACTTTGCTTTTGTGATCTAGATAATGAAATTTAGAAATTAACCTATTTTCTTTGCAAAAACGGGAAAATTTGCACATTTTCATTTACGTAAGGTTTGAGTAAAACAACTTATGAATCAAGATTTACATGTATTTATACTAAAGTTATACAAATATGTTTAGAAGTGAGAAGTTTTTCAAGATTTGCGACTGTAATGTAAATCACTTTCACGTATCAGCCCCATCATGTTTTCGTTATACACTCCTTGGTCACGAAAGCAAAGTTTGAAGAGAAAAATAGATCTTTTCCATTTACTTTAGGTATAAGCAATTGGGAAATAAGACTTTCTGCTCAGAAACAAGAAAAAGTAAAAAATTTGTTACATAGTGTTATGACACGGTCAAAGCATGAGAAGGTTCAGTTAATCCTGCTGTGTGGCAGAGAAGGTTGGTTTCAGCTTAAGGTTGATGTCAAATTTAATTTAATTCTTTTAAATGCTCAAGGTTTGGTTTTTCTTTTATTTTCGCGCAAAGTTACACGACGTCTACCTGCGCTAATCATCCTTAATTTAGCAATGAAATTAGAGGGAAAGCAAACTAGTTATCACCACCCACTGCCAATCTTGGGCTACTTTTTTACCAACGAACAGTGAGATTGACTGTCACAAAATAACGTCCTCACGGCTAAAAGGGCAAGCATGTTTAGTGGGATGGGGATTCGAATTCGCGAACCTCAGAGTGCGAATCTAGCGCCCTAACCACTTGGTCATGTCAAGTTTGAGCTTAACGTATATATGCACAAAAGAAAGCTCAGAGACACCGAACACCTGAAACAACGAATTCTTGACGAATGTCCGACTATTGATAATGACACGAATATGTTTCGCAGAGAATGGAAGTACTGTCTCAAAACTTGTTTCCAATACCAAGGACAGTATGTGGAAAGCACATTCTGAACAATTCGTTAATTTCCCATAGCCCCAAACTTTATAGACACCCTGTATTCGAAGAAGTTTGTTTTATTGCACGTTAAAATTCATTTTATCGTTTCTGGATCAGCTTCTTGTATGAGAGCTATAGATAAATTCTAAGAACTTATGACTGAAAGAAAAAAAGGAGATTGTGTAAAATTAGGTCAACCAGGGCCGACGAGGCCTTTTAAATAATGCTAGAGATCATCAGGCCGGCTGGGATATAACAATTACAGTGGTTGAACTTATTGGTCATTATATAGTGAATATAGAAAATATAATGCCAAACTGTCTATTGAAGCTCTGATTAGGTGATTAACTTGTTTCTATTTGCAACAGATTTTCTATTATATTTGTTTTAGTTCAATATATATTTAGGAATGCATGTAACTTTTATTGGGGCATATATATTGCGAAAATCTCTAGCGTCTAAGTTTGTAAGATTCTCGAGCGTAAGAATCAACAATTTATATATCTAGTTAAATACCAGTATTGATAGGCCAACTGAACATTGTAGAACTTCACCTTAAAGTTTATAAATCATAAGACGTGGATTGACAATTTAATATTGGTGGGTCGCTATAGTTGCTTTCCGCTAGTTTAGGGGTAAGTCTACGAATTTACAACGCTAAAATCAGGGGTTCGATTCCCCTTTGTGGGCTCAGCAGATAGTCCAATGTGACTTTGCTATAAACACACACACACTCGCTCTAGTTAGTATATTACAAGCCTCAGAAGCTTTAATTGTGATAAACGCTTATTAAGCGGAAAACTAATCTTCAGCGGTAAAATGTCAGCTTGTGAACGATGTGAAGCCAGTCAAGCAGGTTGCAACAATATCAACTCAGAATGAATTTGTTCGCCGTGGACCTGGACCATCGATACGATATTCAGTTCTAGACCAGACAGAAGACTTAGTATAGTTTGTAAAGCCCTTGTATATAAAACAATATTTGTAATAACCGTTATTATAAATTATGTTGTTGTTTGTATATCAAAATATATCTACTCTTGATGACGACAAAATATATTTACGTTAAGAAAGAAAATTGTGTGTATCAATCTTGTTGGTAAGTATCATAAATATGATACAAATCCACATTTAATTAATTTCTAAATTTAAATTACAAGTTAACTCATTTTCAGGCTATTTGAAATCTAAATACGTAATATGTGTAACATAATTAATCGGAGAATTGCCCGAGATCTGTGAGATACAAAATTCGAGCTAAATTAAAATTTAAATCATAATTCAGTTTATATTTATTAGTGCCAACAAGAGTTGATCATGTATGATTATCAAAGTTTTCTAGAATCGCTCATCTTCAAATAACTAGAAAAATATAAAGAAAGTGAATTATCCGAAATTGCTAAAATATTAGAAAAGTTAAGAAATCAATGATAAAAAATGACCTAAAAAAAGCATATTATTGAAATACTAGTCGATGACGATTTGCTGTCTGAAGAAGCATTAGGGGAGTGCTCTGGTGTCTCCAGTAGCTAATCAGAGTTAAGTGATAAATATAAATTAGAAATCCAGCTAAAACTCAGACAAATCGAGCTTGAACAAACCCGTATCGAAGCCAGAAAAGAACGAGCTTGTATCAAAATTGAAAAAGAGAAAGAACAAGTTTGTATCAAAACTGAAAGTAAACAACTTGAGACTGAACAAGCTCAAATCGAAGCCGAGAAAGAAATTAGGCTGAAAGAAATGGAAATTTGATAATCTACCAAGAGAAAATTACAACTTTGAACTCATTTGATATATCAAAGTATCATCATTTGATAAAAATGAAGTTAATAAATATTTCTAACATTTTGAGAAAGTTACCCAAGCCACCGAAAAATGGTCATTATTATTACAAACTGTTTTAATTGCTAAAGCACTAGAAGCTTATGCTGTTTCTTCTCTAAAAGATTGCACCAATTATGATAAGATTAAAATAGTTATTCTCAAGGCATACGAAGCTTATCACTAAATGTTTCGAGGTTACTACAAAAAATAATCCAAAATATATGGAATTCGTCCTCGAAAAAGAGGTTTATTTTGATGGATGGTATAATTCTGTGCTTATGAGTATCAAATTCAACAAACTAAGACAATTATATCTAATTGAGGAATTTAAACACTGTAGAAGTGACGGCCTCAAAACTTTCTTGAATGAAAAAAGGTTGAAACGCTACAGGTAGCAGCTGCGCTCTCCGATGATTACACATAAAGCCACTTTTTACAGAAAAACAATTTCTGTCATCTCAGCGAAAACCTGTAGCTGTTCAATTCACCAAAGTTGAATTTGTCATAAAAAAATCCAGCTCCTCCAGTTCAAAATCTTCTGATTAAAGGATTAAATGTCAGCAAGACACGTCTACAATTTTTGTAAAATACTTGGCTGTGTTATGTCTGACTGTTGGTGGTTGATAGGATTGTTTTGAATTTCGCGCAAATCTACACGAGGGCTATCTGCGCCAACCGTCCCTAATTTAGCAGTGTAAGGCCAGAGGGAAGGCAGCTAGTCATCACTACCCACCGCCAACTCTTGGGCTACTCTTTTACCAACGAATAGTGGGATTGACCCTCACATTATAACGCCCTCACGGCTGATAGTGCGAGCATGTTTGGTATGACGGTGATTAGTGCTCACAATCCTCGGACTACGAGTCGAATGCCTTTACCACCTGGCCATACCGGGCCGTTGGTGGTTAGAAAAAAAAAGGAGGTAACATCTCGTGCGTTTGTGTCCACATGTAGATGTAGTTTCATCAGATCACCTGATATTGTAGATTTGGCTACTGATAAAATGGCTGATGTAGTTAGAGAGGAGTTTAGATCTTTTGTGTCTGTTGGCTCAGTGTCTTTAACAAATGACACTACTGATCACGTACCCCTGCATATACTAAGTGATACTGGGACGACTCAGTCGTTGTTGGAAGATATACTGCTTTTAGGTTCGAGTTCTGCCACTGGTGAGTTTTTATTATTCAGAGTATTCAGAATGACTTCATAGCATTTACTTTACATCAGATTTAGCTTCGGGACCAGTTTTGGATGGAGTAAGATCTACTCTGCCAATTAAAGGTGAATCTTTATTGCTGGGAAATGATTTGGCTGGGATAAAATATGTTACTAACCAAAAACGAATAGAAACCGATTTCTTTTTCATCTAAGGGTGAAGTTGTTGTTGAGGAGAATCCAGATTTGTTTTTCTCGTATGCTGTTACTCCAGCTCAGGCTAGAAATTAAGCCCAAAACAAATGATACACATGTATTCAGAGGAAAAAATTACAAATTTGGTTCAGACATTTTTTTAATCTGATGGACGTGAAGGATTTGACTCAACTGACGACGTTCCGTTGCTAAAAGTAAATTTATTACCAAGATAAAAATAATTCACAGATCCCTTCACTATTTAAGCATGCAATCCCAAAGAATGAACTGGAGAAAGTTTCAAATAGTTACTGTTTCAAAAATTGTGTGTTCATGAGAAAATGAAGACCATCAAATATAATAGCTTCAGAGGACAGGTCTGTAGTTTATCGAATTGTTGTTCCAAAAGCATATCGTTTTGAAATATTGATAGTTGCCCATGAACTACCTAGGGAAGTCATTTAGATGCCAACAAGACATGTGACAAAATTATAAGGCATTTCATTTGAACAAAAATTAGGCAACGTGTTTGTTAGTTTTACAAAACTTGTCATTCCTGTCAATTGGTAGGAAAACCTAACCAGAAAATTCCCGAAGTTCCTTTGAAACCTATCCCAGCTTTAAAAGTACCTTTCAGTCATATTACTGTTGACTGTGTTAGGCGTTTGCCAGAAACTCGATCAGGGAATCAATATTTGTTGACTATCATGTGCGCTTCCATTCAATTCCCTGAAGCTATCCCCTTAAGAAACATTTCAACCAAAAAAATCTAAGGCTTTGATTAATTTCTTTGGTTTGAATTTTGCGCAAAGCTACACGAGGGCTATGTGCGCTAGCCATCCCTAATTTAGCAGTGTAAGACTAGAGGGAAGATAGTTAGTCACCACCACCCACCGCCAACTCTTGGGCTACTCTTTTAGCAAAGAATAGTGGGAATGGCCGTTACATTATAACGTCCCCCCGGCTGAAAGAGCAAGCATGCTTGGCGTGTTGGGGATTTGAACCCGAGACCTCAGATTACGAATCGAACGTCTTAACCAACCTGGCCATGCCGGGCCTGATTTCTTTGGTTTTGTCGGCCTGTCTAATAAAATTTAGTCTGATCAGGATCAAATTTTATGCCTGGATTGTTTCAACAGGTTGTTTGCCAGCTTGGTGTTACTCAGAATAAATCTAGTGCATACCATTATGAATCATAAGGTATTCTTGAGAGATTCCATTCTACGCTGTAAATATGATACGGACAATTTATGTCAATAATGAGGATTGGAATGAAGGAGTTAATTATAATTATTTGTTTTTCATGAGTCAGTTCAAAAGTCGTCAGATTTGGTGTTTGGCTATTCAGTACATGATCCTTTGAAGTTGTTGAAAGAAAGGTGGTTGGAAGATGACCAGAAAGAAATGAACTAACTGGATTACGTTTACGAGTTTCGGTACAGACTGTTAGGTGCTTGTAAATGGCGAAAACATTTGAAGTAATTTCAAGCTAGAATTAAAAATGTTTATGATTGCAAGACTGAAGAGCGTATGTTTCACTTTGGTGACATGTTCTTAGTAATATTACCCACTATGGGACATCCACTTGAGGCGAGATATCATGTCTCCTACGAGGTTGTTTGGAAAATCAATGATTCAGACTATGTTTTAAAAACACCTCATCATTGAAAGGATATTCAGTTGTGTCATATCAATGGGTTGAAACCATAACACATCCGAAATGCATCCGGAAACGTTTTAGCCATTGAATGTTCTCCTGATACTAATGATAGTCTTTGACTCATAAGTTTGAAAATATTGGAGAAGAATGCAACATCAAGCTGAGTAATTCTGAAATCCTGGCCAATCTTGATTCAAATCTCGATCACTTTCATCCTGAAAGAAAAATCAGCTTGCTAGTTTATTGATTTAATATAAATGTATATTTACAGACGTTCCTACTCAAACCAACATTGCTGTTCATGATGTAGATATAGGTTATGCTTCTCCTATGAAACAACATGCCTATCATGTGTATCCAATAATGGCTGATAAAATGCGTAAAAAAGTATCTTCTATGCTGAAAAACAATATTATAAAACCTTGTAAAAGTGATTGGTCTTCAGCTTGTGTACTAGTTCTAAAATCTGATGGTTCAGTTAGATTCTGTACAGACTTTTGTAATGTAAATGCTTTAACAAAGATAGATCCCTATCCCATTCAAAGAATGAAAAATTGTATTGGTAAAATTAGAGTTAGATATATCACAAAATTTGACCTTCTGAAGGGATATTGGGCTGTTCCTCTAACTGGATTGCTTTTACCCCTGATATTATACCAGTACAATGTAGTGCCATTTGGGATGAAAAATTCTCAGGCAACTTTACAACGAATAATGAATCAATCAATATCTCAAAAATCTACCAGATGTTGAAATTTACGTTGATGATATTGTAATTGACAGTAAAACCTGTGAAGAATATTTATGTAAATTAAGCAGTTTTTGAGAGGCTTAAAAAGGCCAATCTCACTGTAAATTTGGTAAAAAGGCACTTTAGAAAACCAGAAATTGTTTATTTAGGTCATGTAGTAGGCCACGGTCAAGTTTCTTCAACTCAAGCCAAAGTTGATTGCATTGTCAATCATCCAACCCTTAAAAACAAGAAACATTTGGTGATATTTTAGGAATGGCTGGTTATTACATGATATTTTGTGAACATTTTGCTGACATCATTGTACCATTGACAAACCTACTGAAGAAAATTAAAAAATCAAGTGGTCTGAAACATGTCAATCTGCTTTTGGATGTGCTTACCCAGTATTTATGGCACCTGACTTTGATGAGCCTTTTGCATTAGCTGTTAATGCCAGCGATTGTGGTGTTAGTGTCATTCTATTACAATCATACAATATAGGTATTGAGCACCATGTTTGTTATTTTTCTAAAAATTTGAACTTTTACCAAATAAGTTATTCAACTGTGGAAAAAAAACCCCATTGACTTCAGGGTTAGCTTAGAAACATTTCAATGTGTATCTGCACAACAACAACCTACTGTCAATTACTCTGATGTTTATGAACCAAATGAACATTACAAGAGTATGAAGATAATCCACATCAAAGAATTTGATAACACCTGTGCTGATGCACTTTTACTTGCCATGTAATTTTATGATCATCAAGTTATATGCTGTCATGATTAGTTTGTAAAATTCTTGTATATGGACCATTATTTGTAATAACCGTTATTATCAATTTCACTGTTGTTTGTTTATAAAAACACATTCGTGTTAAGACAGAAAATTGTGTACATCAATGTTGTTGGTAATTACCATAAATTTGATACACAGCGAAATTTAATTAATTTCTAAATTTGAATTATAAGTTAACTCGTTTTCAGGCTATTTAAAATCGTAATACGTATTGTATGTAACATTATAAAACGAAGAATTGTCTGAGATAAATTACAATTATAATACGTAATATATTCCACATTCTCATCTGACTGATCCTTGTTTGGAAATGTAAAGCGCTCACGAGCTGATATAAATTAGATCAACCTGTTGGGATGTTCAAAGTAATGGGATAGAAGCTTGTTGGTTTGGGCGTAAAAATGCACGGAGACGTATGCGCTCTGTCTACCGTGAGAAATCGAACCCAGAATTTAGCGTTGTAAGTTTTAAACTTATTACTGATCCATCAAGGAACTTGAATGGGAATAAAATACAATCTGTGTCATTAAGTTAAAATGTGGTTAAGTTTTGCTTAACTTAATAAATAATATTTAAGCGACTGTGCATATTTGTCATGTTTTCAATTCGCATCTCGAGACCAGAACCAAATATACCCTAAACTAAAATAAAAATTGACAAAACTACTGTGAGAATGGACAATCCCAATTCTGTGGATTTTAAGTGAAACTGCCAATAACAGACATGAATACCAAAAGTACAGGTCAGACACCCGACATCAAAATTGCCCAGTAAAGGTGGAGTGTAATATCCTCCCAAAAAAGGGCGGACGATCCTCTGTTAAAATATTTTTCTTCTTAGTGTATGTTTCTGCTCAACTGCTCCTAATCTTATCTTTTCTGTGTTTAATCCGTGAAGTGGCTACGAAAGTACTCCAATAAAACCACACAATACACTAGAGACGGTATGCAACAAAGTGCATTTATGGTCTAAACCTCTTCACTTTTTAAGAGGTTAAGATCAGATAATAACAGACTTCGTTACTTTTAAATTCCCCATTTGCCGAAACTTTTCGAGCAGATTGTGTATTTTTATCTAATAGTTTTATAATTCACCCCAATCCGCTTTAAAGGGATATTAACGTGATTACTGTGCCTTACATTGATTTAGAAATAAGAGGTTTTTGTTCTGTATATATATAAATATATCAACAATCATTATGATTTGAGTATATATGTTTAACATAATTAAGATACTGGTGTACGTCTAAGTGATTACTGTTTCCCAGAAAAGAAATCGTTTTTAAAACATAACATCAGGACTAGAACCATCCATTTCTCTCAACTATACTGGAACCAGAAAGGGGTGGTTCTAATGAAGTGACTTGTCTACTGTCAATATTTCCTTTGTAACAGGGAGTAAACTGAAGGAAATTGTATTTATTTCCCTCTCGCAACTACTGCGTCATGAACAAAACTATGTAATAACTGCAATGGTTTATCAACTCATTAAATACTTTGAATATATCTTCCTTCACAGTCCTCACTTTCTAGCAGTAATTCTTTTTCACCACCATTACAATATCAATATATTAGGTAAGGAATTCTGAAGCAAATATTGACACTGTCGTTAACATTGTATCTCCACTTTTGATGATCTGGAGAAATAGTTTTTCCCTTTATCCAGATTAATTTATATTTATGAATCTAAGAAATTCATAGGAAGTTTTTGTCCAAAATAGTTGAAAGCCAGTGACCCATTAAGTTTTTTTTTAATCAAAATACAGAACTTAATATTTTTTATAATAATACTTTATATATAGTAAAAAAATAACATTATAAATGTGGCTAGGTGTGCAAATACTTTTTATATAAACATATTACTAAAATTATATTATACTGAACAGTATAATGATGCTCAAATCGTAAGTCTTACATCATTTAGTTAAATATCATTCATCTTTGAATAGCTTTTCACTCCATTAGAAAATAGTAAAATTTAAAGTAACGATATTTTTTGTCTTTATAATAAAATTGCCTATGGAAAAGTTAAATACACTTCTTTTAATATTTGTACATTAATTATAATGCATTCAGTAATTACTGTGTATACACTGACTTTTAGTTTTGACTTGTGTTAAACAGAACACATTTTTCAAATGCTACTTGTAAAGAACCAGATTTATGCAATTTAAACTATGAAAATAACCATTAAGCAAAAATAACCACATTTGACCCTAAATTTTTTACTAATACTCAAGAATATACACATAAATGAAAAAAGAATACTTCAATTGCTCTATACAGTAATAACTATAAATAATGTAAAGTTGCTACCTCTATAACTCTTGTTGGCATTTGTTTATTGTATTTACCACCACACTGGGGAAATAAAACTGACTCAACTGTAAGTGTCTGGCCTTTTTAAATCTTAAAATTACAATATTTTGTTGTTTGGTCAATTACATTAAGCTGTAAAAGACGTTTTGTGATTTGTCAGCTGCCAGTTAAAAAGAGCTCATATATCAATTTCAGTTTGATGTAAACATCAAAGCAAATGAGACAATCTCAGTTTGAGTCTACTAATGTTTTGCCTCTGTTTGCAGCACCCCCACCTCCTCCAACATTTTTCTTACTAGATTTAAAGTAATTGGTTAATACTCAATTTGACAACAGAAATATGCCAAATGATGGCCAGTTCTCATCTATTTAATTAAGAGGATTGCCATTTATATTATCAAAGCTACATGGCCTTTGTCCATTGTTTGTCCAAGTGATCAAATGGTTTATATATCTTCTAATATCATAACATCCAGATGAAAGGTTGTTACTAAGTCAGTTAACTTGCTCAATTTTTTGTCTATGCCCTAACCAATTTTATTAATGCAAACATTAAATAGCAATGTTTCTAAAAAACTCAATGATGCATCTCACATGTAGTATTAGTTCATTTGAACTAAACGCCATTAATATAAACATATAAGTTGGACTTTCCCTCACTTATCCAACCCTCAATTCATTTCAATAATCCCATACACATACTGTGGAATGCTTTTCATTAATCTTTCATACAGCAATTTATAAAAACACCTTGGAAATCCAAGTAAATTCAGTGCTGTTTAAGACAACCTAGAAAATAAATAACATTTTCAAAAAGAAAAAGAGTTAACTGGTTGGTAAGAGAGGATCCCCTTTTCATTAAGTCGTGTTGTTTGTCACACTGGATAATTTTCATCTTCACTTTTAAAAAATCAAAGTAACATTACCCACTTTCCAATCTTCTGGCACGTTATCTCTGTTCAACGACCAACCAAAAATTATATCAAAGCAATTTATGAACCATGATCCTTCATCACTTTTCAAATTATAATATAAATACTATCAGGTCCAAGAACATCATACATTTTCATTATAATAGTAGGAAAACTTCTTGTTTGGAGATGCTTCTTTCCTGATATTTTTGTTTTAAATTTTGAACAAAACTGCAAGACCAGAGGGAAAGCAGCTAGTCATCATATTCATTGCCAACTCTTGGGCTACTCTTTTGTTAATGAATAGTGAGATTGATCATCATATTATAATGTCTCCATGGGTGAATGGGGCGAACATGTATGTTGGGATGGGAATTTGAGCTGTGACCCACAAATTGAGAGCTGAATACCCTAACCACCTGGCTACACCAAGTTTTTTCCTAAGTTAAACTATTGAGAGAAAAGCTTCTAATGTTCTTTAAACGGTTGTAAATTATTGTTTTCTTTCTTAGTGTAAAGTTATATTGTGGATTAACTGCATTCTGTCTAACAAGATAAACTGAACCAAGGATTTTTGTGTTGCAAATTCAAAGACTTATCACTGGAGGACTAGAAGATGACATACATCATAATATTTTTTAAAATTGGGTACTGCTTAAAGGCTTCACTTTAGAACACTACATGCTCAAATACAAGACAATTTATACTTTGTTCTGAGCATACAACTAGATCAAAACAAAGTATTGTGGCGCCATCTTTTGAAATTAATCAGTTTTACTTTTCTTTGAATATTACCAAGTATACATGTTAATCAAGCGATGGATCGACATTTTATAATCTGCGACAATACTTATGCTGTAAATTAACCACTGTAGGAAAATAATAATTTGCTGACTCTTAAAATGTTACAACAAGATATGCTTAATACATGTCAAGTTCCTCTAAAGTAACACTGATGAAGCAGTTCAATGAATTTTCATTGGTAACAAGATGTTGTGAATTGCATAATGTTTTGCTCATACATGCTTATCCTGATGTTAATTTTTTCAATGAACATTAAATCTTACTTTATTCTTACTTTGATTATGCATGATATAATCTCTCCTACTACGTTGCCTTCCTTTCACAAGTTTTTCAAAGTCAACTGGGCAAAACTTTCTACTGAAGTAGATTTTGAGTTTTCCTCTTGTTATTCCCAAAACTGCTTTTACCAATTTTTTAGTCAGATTCTTATTCTGACTGCTTTACTGTTTTTTTCATTCTCTTAATTTTTCCCAGCAACTCCAAAAAATAATTCAATAGTTGAATCTGAAATGCAACAAGCTCATTATTAAATTTATCATCGCTTAACGTGAGAAACTTCATATCTACTAGGATTCCTGTCAACCATTATATTCTGATACAAATATGAGCAAGCTGGAAGTATTTCTGATCATTAATTACAAAGGATACCCAAATTTCCAATTTTTGTAATGTCTAACTGCATTGAGTTCAATTTCAACCAGTAAACATTGTTTGGTTTCATGAAAACCACTACTGGGTCAATAATGATGAGAAAAGTGAGGCTTTCACACAATTCTTATCCTAGAAGGTAGGTGCACATGCAAAAGTTATTCTTTTTATAAAGGCATTCTGATATCTTCTAAGTAACTGGTTGAAAATCCCATATGTTGAATTAATTCCCTTTTATATATAGGTTAATTTGGTGCTGCCTTTCATCAAAACAATATAGTTCTAGGTTAAGATTTTATTACTAATGGTTTGTTACTTCACCTGATAATTCTATCAAAATTTTTTTCTAAACAATTTTAATCATGGTTGGATTACTGGCTGTTATTCTCTTCCAGGGAAATATGCAACAATTATCTCATGGCCATCTTTATCTAACAACTCAATGCCCAGTCTCTGTTACCTAATAAAGCTAAAATACCTGAATGTATGGTGTATAGAATATTTTTTACTCTCTGTTAAACTGACTTTCATTAAAGAAAAAAGTTCTTTAAATTGTTGAAATGTGTAATCCTGAATAATCCATTTCCATCACCTTTATCAATGAAGGTTCCACAACTGCTATTTTCTTCAGTACTGAACCTAGTTCTCTCTATATATCAGTTCAAGCATTAATGTCTTGGTTATAGAGGGCTAGCTTGCACAGATCACACATCTTCTTGCATTTGAATTTTCAGAATCAACACTGGAGATTCTGAGTCTTCATTCTTTCAAAAGATTTATAGCATTCATCAGTTACTTTGTTTAATGTTATCTGAAATATACATACCAACTCTTCTAGCATTTACTCTGATGACATTTCTACTTGGTCTCAAGGAAAAACTAGAGGTGCAGTGGTCTTCTCTTTGACATAGTTTCAGTAAGTTGGAGATTTAGGTCACTAATTAGTGTTTTCATTTTACTCCTCTTGAAAGCAAATATGCTGTTTTAACAAACCACCAAACTCAAGTCCCATAATACTTCTTTTACACTCACAGTGGTGCTCTTGCCATAGTTTGTGAATATTACCGTATAAACATTATTTTTGACATTAATCTCACCTGAAGTTTTCATATGCTGAAACTATAACTGTTACCAGTGCTTCAATCTCTTACAACCTATTTTGGGATCCTTTTGTGAAGTTGATCATTCAATCTTAAATTATTTAAATGGTTAAAAACCATGGCTGTCTTGATTATTGAAATGTCTTTTACTCTTTTAAACAAGCTTCAATAGATATATTCTGATGCTTCTCTGCAATAAAATGCACCTCCATTTCTACCCTTCAAAATATTTTCTCTGATTATCCATTTCTGCCTTCAATCTGATTTTCTCATTGTTTTGTTTAGTTTTCTCTTATGCATCAATAGAGTATCTCACATATTCATTTTGCTCAGGCCTAAGCTAATCTCAGATTCTTTCTCTGGGACTGAATTCCTCTCCCTGTTTTTCTTTTTATGTTCACCAGTCCATTAGCTTTTTTGTCTGTCAATCTCAGCTGTATGACTGAAACTTTACTTTTTTAACTTCCTCTTCCATGGTTGTTCAATGTTGTCCCTTTGATTTATTTCTCATTGACTAAAATTACTTGTGATGCTCACTGTTCAAATTTACCTCAACATTTGAGGATCAATATTTATATAGGTAGCTCCTATGACCCCATACATAAACAAACTGCTTGTACCTTTATTATTTACTCTTTTGGTACTGCTAAGAGTTTTTGGCACCTAACTGGTTACAATTCTCTTCACTTCATACTGAAACAGATACTATCACTTTCTAACTGTTATTTCAGAGAACTGCTATAATGCTTATAATATATAATAAAAAACGTTTATTGGGAACTGTGCAGATTATTAAGAATGTAAACTGAATTAAATAAGAATCTGTGGTTGTTTTTATTATAGTGCTGTATACAAATAAGCAGCAAAAACACATACTGCTGTAGAAATATTTTTAAATTAATTTACTGGCAATTTATCAAAGCTATTACTAATTAGGAAGGGTTTAATTAGCTTTGATCACTAGTATATAAAATGATTTTTTTTTTTTTAATTCAGAGTTAGAAAAAGCTGAACATTGTTGTTACTAGTAGAAAGTATCATTAAATACTGTATTAAGAATCCTTTACACTAAGCTCCATTTTGATTAATGAGCACATTCTCAGCTTTCTTAACAGTCTCTGGTATTCCTTCCTTGTAAGGCACAGTACACGAAGGGAACCAAGTTGGAATCCAGCAGCTTGTAGTTCTGTAACTCGCTGTTTAATGGTTTTAAAACTGTGACTTAAAACTCTGGGAAACTGGCAGATCTGATATGGAGTAAAGCCACTATCTAGCAGAAAGTCCAAAATCTGTGACAAATAAAACAAAAATTAATGCCTAATTAAAGAAAATACATTTGAAACGTACTTGATATTATGAGATGAAATAAAAATGCAGCAAATACTTTGTTCTTAAATAAGTTGGAAAAAACTACTCAAGTTAATTTTATTTCATATATTTAGCTATGAGATGAATATTACATTCTATAATAAGCTATGACAGGTAAAAAACATTGATATTGATAAAATGTGAAAATGTTTTTAAATATTCAACATATGCTTGTTCCTTACAGAAAACATAATGGATGGTTACAAGTGAGCTCATAAAAAGAATAAGGAAAAACATTTACGAAAAGCATTTTAAAATTATGATGCTTAAACTGACTACTTTGACAGGTTACTGAGAAAATTACAGATGATGAAGAATGTTAGTTGAACAGGGTATTAAATAATCACAAAGGGCATATAACAAAAGAGTGGTTTAAAAGATAAAACTTAACACTAATGATTTCTTTAAATATATAAAGAGTACACAAAATGTTTGGATGGTAGTACAGTCTTTGAAGGATGGTAGGGGAAGGATCATATGTGATGATTATGAATTAGTTGCATAATTAAATTTACTTTTTCTTCACAATTTATTGAACTGTTGTGTGAGATGTAAGATTATCACATAAATTCTGAACTTGTTAAAAAAATTGGAAGCTTAAAAATGAGTAAACTTCTGAACTGGATAACATTTCCTAAAGGCTATTTGTTAGGATGGTTAACCATTGGATGTGAAACACTACTAATATTTTTTAAGTCCTTCAATAGTAGGCAGGTACCAGAAGATTAGAAATCAACTAATGTTGATTTTCTTTTCAAGAAAATAGATAGAAATTGTAATGGTCATTATATGTTTATCAATGACAGAAAAACTTTCAAAAATGCGAAAATTCGGCTAACAAAGTTTGTAGGATAGTCAAAATAATTTATTAGGAAAAAAACTGTGCCTTGCTGATTTGTGGATTTGTTATATCTGTACTTTCAGAAAGCATTTGACAAAATGCCATATGAAAGGCTTGCAAAAAAACAACAACAATTATTTCTGTAGGTGAGATAGACATTACAAATGGAGCTCAGTCAAATTAAATCAATGCCATAAGTTGGTAACCAAAAGTTCAGCATTACAATCTTAATAAAAGGATTTAGATTATTTAGTGAGTTAGGCAAATAAATGACAGATGAATTTTGATTAAAATAAATGCAGGATAATATATATAAACTAATTTAAATTATAAACACAATTTTGATATGAATACCTAGTGTAATGGAAGAATAGAATTTCGGTGTTCTGTTTCATCAGTCTCTTAAGCTATCCAAACAGTGTGCTATTGCAATTGGTAGGATACATAACACTTTAAGTTGCATCTATAGAAATACTGAATATAAATGTAAAGAGGTTATAAAGTATTATGTATAGGTAATTGTTTAAGCCCATTTGGAGTACAGTTTCATTCTTAACCTTAAGAAGGATATTGGTCTATATGAAACGGTTCAAAGGAAAGCTGCTAGGGTAACTGGTATAAAAACGTTGTCACAAACAGACAAGTTAAGAATTCTGTAATAACACTTTAAAAAAAAAAAGACAGGTTAGAATGAACCTGAGGAAGGCATTTAAGACTTTTAACTCCATCAGATCTAGCTATTTCATTTTAATTTAGGTTAGGTCAATCTCATCATTTCATTCCAAATATAAAACTAGTTGATGAAATTGTTTGAGTCTTGACAAGAAATTTTCTAAAAGACTGTA
The DNA here is from genome assembly GCF_004210375.1 of Tachypleus tridentatus. Classification (NCBI taxonomy): domain Eukaryota; kingdom Metazoa; phylum Arthropoda; class Merostomata; order Xiphosura; family Limulidae; genus Tachypleus; species Tachypleus tridentatus. The sequence goes on from NC_134831.1 coordinate 156,558,756, forward strand.
GTTGCAGAAAAAAAAATTTAGATTATTTAGTTTTTATTTATTACCAGAAGAATAGGCCACACTTCCCTGATATAGCCTTAAGTAAATTAATAGGAGAGGAACAGTTTTTCAACTGTGGTTCATTGACTGCTAAGAACTTGGTTGATTAAAAAAAAATTCTTTATGCTCTTTCACAATGCACAGTGCTACAGTAATACTAATGACAAGAGGGCAAGACTAGCAAATAACAGCTAATCATGGATAACATCATGTTTATTGGAGGGGTTTATCCTGATGATAAATTTCTCAGTTACTGTGCCATCCCAAGTTTTTTTTTTTTTTTTTAAGTTGCTGATATGTCTATTGTTAATTCTTATTACACAGGTAAGTAATGAGGACAAAGTGCAGACACAAGATATTCTGGTTTGAACTTGTAGAATCCTTTATAAAACCACTAACTTCAAATAGACAAGGGCCTTCTTGTTTGTCAAGTATTCCATCATCAGCTGTCACATGAACATGATTAATTTTCACCTGGGAAGTACTTCCCAGCATTTATGGAAGAAATGAAAAAAAGTTCAAATTATGCTTTCACATAAATTCAACTACATTGATTTGCAAGCAGTACAAAATTCATTTGTATATAATGCACTTAGAAGAGTATCATACTACAGAGATTCTTCAAAGAAGTTTACTTTTTTACTACTAAAGCCAGTTATTACATGATGGCTAAATAGCTTTCTAATTCTTGACAAAGACTTATATAACTATGTATATGTTAGTGAAGAGTGTGCAAAATCATTTTTTATGTACCTTGAATACAATTTTTACTGTGGTCAGTTTTCATTATATTTTTATACATATCTTGTTCTTTAGTTTCTGCTCAAACTTTAAATACAGTTTTCAGTATTTGTTTGAACAGTATACAAATTTGAATGTAAGCTCTTCATATTTCCTGTTCTCTGTGTGAAACTTTATGGTAATGAAAACAATGTTGAACTAAAGTTCTTATTTTCTGCATCTATTCATTTGTATGAAACTGTATAATAAAGTTTTCAGTGTACATCTATCTGAATATTGTATAAATCTACAGTTTTTACATGATTGTTTTACAATTTGGATTTTAGCCACTGACCTGTACTTACTTATTCATCTCCAAATAGCCTCTTACTAACAATGTGAAACTTTTCATTTATTTTTGCATTCTATTCATGATTTATATAAAACTGTATAAAACGTTTCAGTGTATAACAGTTTGGTTTTATTTATTTTTTATTACCAGATAGCTGATAGATTATTAATTTAGCAACAATGTTGAACTGAAGTGTTAATTTGTTTTGTGTTCTGTGCACAACTTTTTTACAGACATACTCCTAATAAGTATTTAGTATACGTGGTCATCATTATGCTCCTGTTTCACATATCTTGATTTGTAAGTTTTGTGTATAATTTTAAGATTATTTCAGTTTTTCCTTCCATAACATTTTTACAAAATACCAAAATAAATTATTTTATAGTGATTTTGTTTTAATTTATACAAATAAAGAAGTGATGGTCTTAGACTACAGTAAGTAAAGATAATAAATTTAACTTCAGAAGATGCTTATTTGTAGTCTAAAACATATTTTGGACTCTTTATTGTTAAACTCCTTTTTAAACATAATTAAATGAAACTATTATAGTAATATGTTAAAATATAAAGCATGGAAGTGAACGTTGAATAACTTCTCTATAATTTTATTAATTCAGTGATGCAACTTTGCTCTTGAGCAGCACAAAAACCTCACCAGGCATGATAAGGTTAAGGGAACAAAAATATATATTTTTAAAGGATAGGGGTCAATTGCATATACAATAATTTTACATTTTATAACTTGATGAAAGGTCTTGGTAATGGTTTGCCTTTGGATATGGTGGATATTTAAGTGACGACCTAACGAGTATTAAAATGGTTTAGGTTGGCTTTGAGGTTGGCATTTTATTACAGAGTATTGGTTCAGTTTACAAAACAGTCTTCATTATGACCAACAGGCACCTGGTTGTCCAGCATACATTATGTTAACACCCTTTTTTAAGGAACAATTTCAAATTCAACTTAATTAAGCTGCAACTTGTTACTGATGGCATGATTAAGTTTCACAAGTAATTGCCATCATCGATTGAACATTAACATGTTTACTTGTATAACTGATACCTTTAGTCATTGGCTGCTAATATAACACTTTTTTACACACTTATTTTACTGGACATTTTGTTTGCATTTATTTCTTCATTCTTTGTAGGTATTGGATAAAAGCTAATTACCTGTATTACAGGGTTGTAGAAATCAAATGGCTGTTATTAAATGGAGTTAATTCGAACTGTACCTTTGTTACTATTATAGTATTTAAAGGGTAAGCAATAAAGCCTTTGATGACAAAAAACTCACTTTGAAACAATAAAGTATGAAAACAACTTGAATGAGTAATAAAGAAAACTATTACAAGTTTAATTGTACAAATTTGTTACCACACTAACTTCTAAGTTTTTTCATTAAACATTCAAATCACTTTCAAACTTTAATTAAACCTTGCCTTTTTCTTATTTACATTAATGATTTTATGATTTGCTATGAGCATGATTAGTAAAGTTTGCTAGTGATATTAAACTCATCAGTATTCATAGCTCTTAAGTCATTACAATTAGAGAATAACTTGGATCATTTGGTAAACTGGACAAATGACCTTCAATTATAATAAATAACACATTTGAGTCATCATAATTAATTACACATTTAATATAGCTAGGAACTTACTAAAAAGCATGACTGAAGAAAAGAATCTTATTCTTAGACAAGTCACTTAAGTCATTAAAATAGTTCTCCATTGCTAGTGGTGACACTAATGAAATTTTAGGATATACAGGGTGTTCGGAAAGTCACTGTGCACTTGTATATGTATATGATTACAAAATTGCACAGTGACTTTCCAAACACCCTGTATTTATTTACCTCTTGATCACAGGTTAACAGAGGTAATTATCTCTATGCAACTTATTAGTTAGTCTCATCTGGTATAATGTGCATGAGTTTTGGTCTCTTCACCAAGACAAAATACTTTCTTACTAAAAAGGGCTCAGAAAAATCAACAAACTCATTTATATACAAATATAACTTTTGTACTTAATATAAGCTCTAAAAGTGACACATATAAATGTATCAATTTTACTTACAAAAATTATTAATATATTAAGACAAAATAATGAATTAGATGATTATTCCGAACTGTGTATTTGTACATAATTATCTTTACTAAAGAAACACAAGCCTTTCTTTACCTGTTTTAATTTTGGTGGATTAATTGAAAGTATTTGATTATTCTTCCCTACTAAGACATTTACATAATCTGTACTACAGTTCAGTCTTTTAGCCAAGTATTTTCTGGCATCAAGATGATTACCAAACACTTCTTTTTTTTCTCTCCAACGTCTGATGGAGTTCAAAAATGTATTTTCTGGGCAACGTAACATCCATGGTTTGACTGGTACATCCAAAGCTTGACAGTAAGCAATTCGACTGTTCATAACTTCTTCATTATGAAGAAAAATCCACAAGTCTTTCTTAATAGACAATGGAGTGACATTTGCTTTAATCAACATTTCCATTATATTCTTAATTCGGTCAAGGTTCATTGTCAAAAGGTATGGATGTTGTTGTAATAAACTCATTACTTGGACTCTAGTGGCCTGTAAATATTGTTCAAAGTACTCAACTCGCTCATTAAGACAAAGAACTGTTGGATTAGGTGTAGAACCAGAAACTCTTTTTATCTGATTTATTACTCTTCTTAACTTAAATTCTGAAATTAACAATAATGGTATGTTGTCAACAATACTGGCTTCCTGTAAAATGCTAAGTTTTCTTTGCAAGGTAAATTTTGAGTAACTGAGAAGCCATGGATGATCAAGTATTTGTCGTTTAGTATATCCTACTTTCTGCAGTAAACACAAAATTTCTAAAAGTTTATCACTAGACTGTTTCAGTATCCTTGGGTAGTTCTTTGTAATTCCTTTCACTTCATCATAAGTACACTGGAGTGATTCTGCTAAGTAAGAAATAACTTCTGAATAGCTAATTGAAATATTAGTACTCAGATACTTTACATATAACTTAGTGACTTTAAAATCATTTCTTCCATAGAGAGAAATGCTAAAAAAACGATGAATCCAATTTTTATAAAATATATTATTATTAGTAGCATTATTACTCAGTTTGGTTGAATACTGAAAATACAGACATTTTACGGTCTCATTTTTTTTTATATAAAATCTCTTGTTCTTCTTAATATTCTCGCTGGTTCCAGATATTCTTCTTCGAACGAATATTTTATTTCCAATACTGTAAATAGTCTTCATAAAAGAAAACATATCACAGCCTTTACATTATAGAAAACGCTGGTAAATATAATTACATTTGTCATCAATTTTGCCTGTACACGAATACAGTAAAAAATTCCCCTTATTTCATAAAATACTTCTAAGTTCAAACAATTACATGACTAGGCCTCCACCTCCACCCCAGTTTTAGACGATTATCCCTAGCATCACCACCGATAATCAAAAGCTAAAATAAAAACATTATAATTAATATTAGGAATAAAAGAATAACTCGGCAGGTGACGAAGTGTTACTAAATGACGAGTAGATCTTATTTGCCTAATTGCATTTATTCAAATTACTGTAGTTCTGTATACTGCTATCAAATACGTTATTATTAACTGGTTACGATACGTACATATTTTCAAACTTTTAGTAATCTTACTTAATAAATACTACCGTTACTATGACCCCATTACAATGACGTCAGTCACGAAAAAATAAGAAATGAGGTTTTCTCTAGTGTTTAATAATCAAACGAAAATATTAATTTGTTACATTTAATGCAGAAACATTTAAAAATAAAAAATATATATCAATAAAAAAAGAAGAAAACAAACAATTAATTTATAAAATTCACGTAAAACGAAACGAATATAATGAGTGTATTTTATATTTCTCCAAAATTCTATTTTGGAATTTTAATTATTAAATATTACGGAAATATTATACTCAATATATGTATATATATCGTATTGGGCCCGGCATGGCCAAGCGAGTTGAGGCGTGCGATTCCTAATCTCGTCGCGCCAAATATGCTCGCCCTTTCAGCCGTGGTGGCGTTATAATTTGACTGTCAATCCCACTATTCGTTAGTAAAGAGTAGCCCAAGAGTTGACGGTGGGTGGTGATGACTAGCTGCCTTCCCTCTAGTCTTACACTGCTAAATTAGGGACGGCTAGCACAGATAGCCCTCGAGTAGCTTTGTGCGAAATTCAAAAACAAACAATATATCGTATTAAAATATAGTGTAGTAAATGTTTGAGCTGCATTTCTTCAAGACGAATCTATTTATTGTCATAATTGCATTTTTGCAATTGGAAAAATAGACTAATAACTATCATACTTTTCTCTCGAAAACATTTAATGTTTTAAGAGGGTAATATTATCGCCTTTTATCAATTTATGCACACAATAAACAACATTGTTAACATTATTAGGTGTTTTACTCGAATATAAATAAATTATTGTTCAATCAGATTACAAACTGAAACAACATAAATAAAGTAAATTTAATTATATGAATTAAAAAAAAACGTTTTACCACTATTTTTTGTACTTGTATTTTATGTAAAGAACAAATAAGTAAAACGAAAAATTTCAGGCTCTTTAAAAGAGAGTTTGTTTGTTTTTTGAATTTCACGCAAATCTACACGAAGGCTATCTACGATAGCCATCCCTAATTTAGCATGCAAGACTAGAGAGAAGGCAGCTAGTCATCACCACCCACTGCCAACTCTTGAGCTGCTCTTTTACCAACGAATAATGGGATTGACCGTCACATTATAACGCCACCACGGCTGAAAGGGTGAGCATGTTTGGTGCGATGGGGATTCGAACCCGCAACACTCAGATTACAAGTCAAACACTTTAATCCACCTGGCCATGCAGGGCCATTTACAAGAGAGAAACATCACAAAACTTCATTGCTATACAATTTCTCTACAAAGCATTTTCAAATGTTTTTTTCATTTTTGTTTAGAGGATCGTGTGTGTTGCTATCTGTTGATGCTAACAAAATCAGTCCAATATAAAAACATTCTGGAAATGTATTGGCCCGGCATGGCCAGGTGGGTTAAGGCGTTCGACTCGTAATCTGAGGGTTGCGGGTTTGAATCCCGGTCGCACTAAACATGCTCGCCCTTTCAGCCGTTGGGGCGTTATAATGTTACGGTCAATTCCACTATTTGTTGGTAAAAGAGTAGCCCAAGAGTTGGTGGTAGGTGGTGATGACTAGCTGCCTTCCCTCTAGTCTTACACTGCTAAATTAGCAACGGCTAGCGCAGATAGCCTTCATGTAACATTGAGCGAAATGTGAAAAAAAACAAGAAAACAAATAAAAGAGTAACCAAGAGTTGGCGGTGGGTAGTGATTACTAGCTGTTAAATTTGGGATGGCTAGCGCAGATAGCCCTAGTGTAGCTTTGCGAGAAATTCAAAACAAACTATTTGGATTGTCATTTACTTCTCAGAATATATTAGATGGTAATAAGAATCCATGTGTATTCGTTTTTGAAAGATCATGAAAAACCTCAACATTGATTTACATAAGTTGCAGTTGTTTTTTATTAAACACTAAAGTGCACAATTGGCAATTAGCACTGTACCCACCGCGAGTTTCGAAACCAATTTTCAGCATTATAAGTCGCTGGATTCATCGATGTGCTACAGATGATAGGGGAGACAATTTGAACTGAACGTAATATTCGAATCTACACTAAGCGTTTCCTCACTTGAAATATTGATATTTATTTCCTGCCACACAAAGTAGGGTACGACAGTTAAACTGTTATTGTTCATAAAAATAAAGTATCATCGCAATTATTTAATAAAAATTGTTAGAAACACCGATCATTAATTAACAAGGAAAAATACTGTGAATGGTAATTGTAAAGTTTTATACTCACTGCTAGATACCATAACATATGGGTTATAAAAGACAGTAGTGTTGGTGAAGAAAAACTAACTGTGTTCTTGATGAGTATATATACATGTATATGTGTGTCTATGATTTCTCTAGGTATGTATATATATCAATAAAAACATTTCAAAATTAGATTAAAAATAAAAATTCAAAATTTTCAATACCATTCCTTGTTGTCATTATTAATTCATAACAGAAAATGTCTGTGATCATAGCTCTCAAATGCTTTAGGGATATTTCACATATCAGACAATGTCTAAATGCAGAGGTCAAACCAGCTAGAAGCTATGAATAATCAGTTAAGGGTTAGAGTTGAGTATTTGAGCCCATAGTGTCTCCCTTTTGCTTTCAGCAGCCAGCTGTGGGAAGGCAGTTATAATTAATATTTAGGTTAAAGTAAAATTAAACCACCATAAATTTCTACATTCTAAAACTCCAAACTACCAACCTTTTCTTTGATATTACACAGTGTTCAAAAAACAAATCTCCCCCAAAATAAGCCGAAATATTCTTATAGTGTAAGTAGACAAACGTATATGTTTACAACTTATACGACATCTAACCTCTACCCTTTCATTTAATAATTAGAAAAAGATGTATTTGTTGGACAGTAGTAAGATTGGAACTAGCGTGTCAAAAGGATGCCGCCTCACGTTTATTGGCTATATTCGAGAAAGTAGAGAGGGGTTATTTCATCAAAGATGTACAGACCATAGTTTCAACGCAGTCACCAGAATGCGCGTTATTAGAAACGCGTTGCTAGGCCACTATGACAGGCGTCCATGACGTCATAGTTCAACATAATATCACCAGATAGCGAAACTAACTTATTGAGGGCTGAAATTATAGTTGATACCAAACAAACAGCCGTGATGGATGATTACGCCTGAAATTAGAGAACTATTTCAAGGCCACCATGACAGGAAGCCATAACTCATATAATACATGCCTCATCGCATCCATATATTCAATTAATTGATTCCTTATTAAAATATTCTTAACTGTGATTTGTTTGTTTGTTTGAAATTAAGCACAAAACTACACAATGAGTTATCTGTTTTCTGCCCATCACGGGTATGAAATCCCAAATTCTAGCATTATAAGTCTGCAGACATACCGCTGCCACTGGAGGGCTAATTCTTATTCATTAAATTATTTATAATTAATTTGGTAAATATATTATAATTATTCTTATAAAATATTCTATAAAATATTCTTAACATTAATTAGTTAGTTAATTCTAAAACGGACAGTTTTAGTTAATTCATTAACTAATTAATTTATTCTTGAAATGACGCTTAATACTAATTTATTTATAATAAATTGTCTTAAGAAGCACGCTTAACACTAATTCATCAGGATTGTATCTTAATCATGTGATTAAATATTTTTAATAATACAATAAAACGCCAAAAACAATATTTAACGTATAATAATGATACACATTTTACCACTTTTACAATACATGAATATAGGTTCAAATTGCATAAAAAGGGCAATGTCATACAATAATTAAAACTTATAATTTTACTAATTTGACTTTATACAACAATTTATATCGTAAATAAAACGTTTATTATGCAACAATACTTTTACTAATTTGACTTTATGCAACAAAATAATTTATACACATTATTTTATCTTATGTTTTTCAGAGTTTTAATAAATGACATTACATTTCTTTGCCAGTAATTAGCTCTAGAAGGACAGTATAGTAATTACAAAGAACTATTCAGTCGAGTGATTAAAGATTTTCAGTACTAAATTATTACATTTTCTTGTTTTGAAAGGATTATATCTTACTAAATCTGACGAATAAAATTCATAAGTATACGTTTAAATTGCCCCACAAAGGGCAAAATATAATACAATGATTAAAACTTATACTTTATACAACAGTTTGAGTCGTCAATAAAACGTTTATTTCACAATAATTAAAACTTTCACTTGTTTCTGACAAAATAATTTTAAAATGTTACTTTATCTCACGTTTTACAAAGACTGAGTCCTAAAAAGAAACATTAAATTTCCTTACCATTTATACGTCCTAAAAGGACGATATCTTAATTCAAACTTATTCTTTTAATTATCAACCAAGTATCTAAAGATTTTTAGTGATATAATAAAATGTCAAAAACAATATTTAATATAAGACAATAATATACATCTTTACCACACGTACAATAAATACATGTGTGTAAGTCTAAATCACCCTAAAAAGTGTATATCACGCAACTATTAATTATTTTATTTTATAAACATTTTACTTCGTTAATAAAAATTATTATGTAATAATACTTCTACTGATTTATGGTAAAATATTTATACGTGTTTTACAAAGGTGGACTTTCATACAAAGTTAATCACAATTATTACAGTAAAAGTTTATCAAATATACTGTGACAGTACAAGCCAACAATCTCTAGATTTAATTATGTTCAAATTCGTTATCTGTAATAAAAGTAATGTATGATTGACTTACTGTATTCGTTCATTTTCTAAATAATCATTATTACTTCCAGATGCAAACAACACTTCTGAGAGTATGAGATACATTTCTAAACTATTCATAGCTACTTTCACACAGCATTCTGTAGGACAGTTTTTCATTTAGCTTTGGACGAATTGTTGGTTACGTAGATGATCTGTGAAAAATGTAAATACCACAACTTTCAGACTGTTTATTACGAAACACACATACAAATTTTTTACATGTTGTTTCTAAGTTTATAAAACTAACAAATCCTTATCTGAGTAATTAATATTTTTTCGTCTCCTCGATGTTTTATTTCCGCATTTACATTTAATTCTGCTTAAGAAATGTTTCTACTTTCAGATAGATATAGGATTCTTCAATTTTTTATTTGAATTGCACTAGAACGTCATTACATTTATTTAACACGTGTATAAACTTTCTTCTTTTGCATTATTTTTCTACAAATCATAATTCTGCATTACATAAAAGCTAAGTGAGATTGTCATTGATTTAATCTAGTAAGAATAGAAGGAAAAACGATCTCTAACATAAATTTCCAAAACAAGTGTAGCACAAAAAGTTCCTTGAATATTTGTCAAAATAGTGAATAAGAGTAATGATAGTTAGTCATTACCACCCACCGCCAACTCTTGGGTTACTCTTTTACCAACGAATAGTGGGATTACCCGTAACATTGTAACACTCCCACGGATGAAAGGGCGAGCACGTTTAGCTTGACGGGGATTCAAACCCGCGACCGTTGGATTACGAGTCGAATGCACTAACCACCTGGCCATGCCGGACCGTTTACTAAAAGAAGGTAAATATTATGCCTGCTTATTCCTTTTATATTTATTTCCTTGATTCATAATTCAATTTAACTTTTAAACCAATTAACTTTATAGTCACAACGTGACCAAGAAACACTTTTTTCCTTCATCTCTATGACCAGTTATACACCACATAGATGACACAATCCATAAACAAAGAATTACACTCATGTACATGAAATAGCTTTTAATTATAAATGAAAATGTTATATTTAATAAAGTAACGAAGTAATTAAAAGAACATTTTTGCTAAGTGTTACAGCAATAATATTTCAAAACATCGTTAGAAGGTGAAATGATGTATTCACACACAAACACGTATATATATATATATTAAAATAAACTTAATTATATGTTAGCAAGCAAAATTACCGGCTCAAAGTGATGGAAAAGTTAAAGTAATCGGTCGATTTGAATTAGTTTATGGACTTTTAAAAGGTTAATTATGTTGCACTCTTTGTTTCACTTAAAGCCAAAGCCCACTGAGGAAAGTAATTAAATTTTGAGCATACCAGTCATGCTAAGAGCCACTCAATGATACCGTACGATAAACCTACAATTTTATTCTTTAAGTCATGTCACATTTTTGAAATGTCAATGACATTGTGATTAATTTTTAACAATTTAGTGCAGAATATACTGCTTGCAAAATAAAATCTGGTCTCAACATTATTATTCATATCGATTCTTGAGTTATTTCAAAAGTGAACATTGAGCTTTGTCTGCGTGCACAGCTTCTCAAACTGGAGACAGACAAATGTACGGACAGACACCGTGATTCGCAACATACACAAGATATTAAAATCTGCAACATCATAAGGAAAATTTTGAGCAAAAAGAAAACCGTTTTTATACACTTCCCTCAACATTCAACTGTTATAATCTACATACACATCTATAATTAAAAAAAGAGACTGTGTATGTGATCACAATAATTCCAAAAAAAAAAAAAATCTAAAAATCTGAAACTTTGCAAGCATGTTCAGAGCAAGCACCATGGTATTATATTTTAAATTTGAATGAAACATTTGTCCAGTTTTTGCTCTATATCCCTTAAACTCCATAATTCCTCTTCCTGAAGATATATATCTTATCCATCCTGGTATTTTTTTACTGCGCATGACACAAAGTTTTAGTGTCTTATATTCAGAATTTTGAAAATTACTTTTTCTTTATGTTATTTCAATTACAATTGCATGAAATTTTAGCTAATGATTCATATTTTAATAGTATATAAGATTTTTCAAATCCTGAATTTTCCCTAGTATGACACATTTTTTCTTAGCATGTCTGTATCCCAATTTTATATTTTATCTACCACACCTTGAAAAAGTACGAAATTAAATGTAAATTACTCTCTATAAGATCATCATTGTTCATATAAACTAAATTTATTATAGTCTTCAACTTTGTTTGGTTACAAAGCTATCGAATAAAAAATCATACCCCCACATGTTACATCCTCTTAATCGTAATTCGTTAATAGCTCTCTCTTACGTTAAATTATATATTATCCATAACCAATAGAGACTCGAGATTTTCAATTATCAAATGGCGTGCTGTATGACATTATGTTCTGAACTTTAAATGTCAATTTCGCTCAGAGCAGCATTTATTTGAGAAAGTGCCCCCAGCGATATAGCGGCACGACTACATACACTGTTACAAACCGGGTTTCGATACTCGTGGTAGGCACAGACAAGCCTATTGTATCGCTAGCTATGTGCTTAATTCCAAACAATCATTCTGAGAAAGTTAACGGCCAGCTTGGATGAAGTTGTAACGACTGTTGTTGCAGAGTTAGAAAAACCGAAAAAATTTTTATAGGTAAGGGATTTTTGTCTACTTTTTGCATATACAGTTTAGAGCAGTATTTAAGTATATACAAATTATTACTTGCAACACTAATAGTTGTACGAAAGTTAGGGTTAATTCTCTTTGACAACCGCAAGGGGGAAAGAAAAGGAGATTTGATAATATTTTATTTCTTGTTTTTCATGCTTATTCGTTATGTGGAATTATAAAAGCAACCAAAATATAAAAAATAAGGACATTTTTAAGTTATTTAAGATTAGGTTAAGTAAAATAAGTAATATCAAAAATAAAATAAAAATGTTTTATTAGGCGCGCATGCGAACTGTTTGTTTGTTTGCTTATTTTGAATTTCGCACAAAGCTACTCGAGGGCTATCTGTGCTAGCCGTTCCTAATTTAGCAGTGTAAGACTAGAGGGAAGGCAGCTAGTTATCACCACCCACCGCCAACTCTTGGGCTACTCTTTAACCAACGAATTGTGGAGTTGACCGTCACATTATAACGCCCCAACGGCTGAAAGGACGAGAATGTTTGGGGCGACCGGGATTCGAACCCGCGACCGTCAGATTACGAGTCGAACGCCTTAACCCACCTGGCCATGCCGGGCCGATTCAGAATGTAGTGTGGATATTGGATGTACAAATACATGTGACGCTATTTATCTCAAGACGGCTGCTATGGGCACTGAATCTTTTATTAAAATAAAGTAGAGAACAACGTTACGACTTTCTTAGCTCTTTGTTCACCTGAGGATGTTTTCTACTTTATTTTAATAAAAAGTTGTAATACCCATAGCAGCAGTCTTGAGATAAATTTTTACTTCAAGTGGGTTTCTCGCCATCACGAATGTGATGCTATTGCTGGGTTAAAATAATGTTACTGAGACCAAGAACGTGTATGAATGATTCTTATAACATTTTTTATATGAAAATGGTTTTTTTAGCGATCTGTTCTACTAGTACAAAACTGTCTCCTACTTTTTGTGTGCTCAAACACTTGCGACTTATAATTTACAAAAGTACAAGAATTGTATAAAGTATTGTTTTCAACACTATTTGATTTGAAACACTGCAAACATCTTACAAGATATTTTATTCAGCACTTATTAGTAAAAGCACGTCAAAGTTATGTTGAAAACAACCTTTACAAGAAAGTACGAGTTTGTTCTTTAGTTAACACATAACGCTGTTAACAACATTTTTCACTTGGTTTGGTACTTCCGGAGTATGACTAGGTGGCCATCCGACGCTTCACGTAGTTTAAACCAAGCAGTCAGTGTTTGTTTTGACTTACTGTATGCTGTTTCTATAACGGATCCTGTTACATAGTTGAATGAGCTCTTGTGTGTTATCTGTCTTTCCAAGAGCAGAAAACATTTGTAAAAATATATCCTTGTACATTTAAAACCCTAATTAAGCAACAGCCAAGATCAAACACTTAATTTCCTCATGCTTGTAATATTAACAATATTTGCTTGCTTTTGATTTCCCTGAATTTCATTGAAAAAAAATCTTGAATAGAAGATTGTTTTTGTTGTATGCGTACGTTCACGTATGTTTTATACATAATAAGTAGAGAATCTGTATATAGAACAAATTTTATTCGAAGACAGATAGAATATGAAAATAAGACTTGAAAAATGACCATTGAAGAAATACTTAAAAACTATTTACTTGTATCTAAGCTTCGTGATTTGAGTAACATAACATATTTATATAATTCTCAAACTATTAAATAACAGTCGCTGTGCTGAAGCTTAAGAAAATTTTTAATATGTTAATTTATAATTATTTTTCGAAGAATGAAATTCTATCTTGGTATAATACGTGTAATAAATGGTTCGTTGGGTGAAAATAATCGTAATAACTTTTGGTTTGGTAGAAATGAACACTTCTAAAATTACATGAACTTTTTACATGTATTTATAAGCACAATTATAGAAGGTAGAAATATATATATATATCAAGGATTATTTCTTGTGAAGCAGCCACGAAAAATAGAAACTTTGTCGATATTAATTTTTTAAAATTTATTTCACATTGATAACACCTTATTTAAAAAAAAACAATGTTTTTTTTCCAATGTTAAAAGAATCCTTTAGTATAAAACTGCGTCATTTTAACTCCAGGAATGGCAGCTAACTTTCGATGAATATTTGTGTTTTACTTATATATATTAAGAAGGTATTAAAGTCTGTTGATAGTTTGAAGCTTAATATTTTATTGATTCAGTTTCAGCTTTTCCAATCATTTTATTAAAACAGAATCCATATCATATACGTATAGTTCAGCTAGCTACTCATGAACACAAAAGAGAATGTTTAGTGAACGTAGATACGAATAATTCCGGATACTAACAGCGAAATGTTCTATATTTACCTCCTTGTTTAGACGCCTTTCGATACAGCTAGTAACATCCAGGAACTTTAAATAAAATTCAAGATCATCAGTTTTGATCAAAATATCCAACTGCACACACACACACACACACACTTGCGAATGTCATAAAAGAATTACATTTTCTGAGAAACGTCACTTCAAAATTATTTTAATTAATTTTATTGACGAACTGTTTAAAGCAGAAAAATGCTTAAAATCGTTGATCTCGAGAGTTCTAACTTTATTACACACACAAGTATATATATTTATATATGCAAAAACGTCCCTTCGCTGGTACAGCGGTAAGTCTACGGATTTACAACGCTCAAATCAGGGATTCGATTCCCGTCGGTGAATACAGCAGGTGGCTCGATGTGGCTTTGCTTTAAGAAACACACATATATGCAAAAATATAACACTTTTATTATAGAGGAACACACCAACAAATACGTGATCACGGCGGCATAATTGTAACAAAAGAAAGCAAAATTGAACCTTATACAAAAATATAAATACCATAATTTTAAAGTGAAAATGTGTACGGTCATATCACTCAAAATCATTAAGGATTCTTCGTATATCAAACATAATCAAAACTAATCGAAATAACAATGCGAGCTGCAGATTTAATAAGGTGATAAGATTTTATTATAGAACCCACAACGTCCTAGCTTTGAGTACCACTCACATCTACAGCCTGTTATAAAACATCAGACATAAAAATAAAATTTTGATACCATCAACCTACTTCGATTTCTTTTAAAAATTATCATCCAATCTCCATCGTGTTTTATAGTTCTAGTACTCTTATTTTATCTACTGAAACACACCATTTTGGTATACACGACGTCTCTCACTAGCATAAAATACCCAACCTACGCTGAGGAATTGAAAGGTCACATCATGATTCACAGAGGCCTCAATGTACCAGTCAAGCGTCACTACTATCTTAACTACTTTTTGACGTCTTGACTATTATATATTTATTTTAATATTGCTGCTTTTTTCAGTTAAATATATACTCAAAATGCATGTAACTTATATCGTTAAATCTGCCTTGCAAAATTCTTGCCTTTTCATTAAAATTTTAAACGATTCTCGAGTATAAGAATCAACAATGTACTCTGTGAGCATATAAATACTACTGACTGCCAGTATTGTTACCTTAGCTGAAATTTCTAGAAACCCTTCTCTCAAGCCTATAAAAGGTAACTAACGCAAAGCGAAGAGACAGTACATATATATATTGTTCATTTGCACCAGATAGTATACTGTAAACCTCGGAAGTTATAATTGTGGTTAATGCTTATTAATCGGGAAAGTACAAATATTTGACTAGGAACGTTTACAGATTAAAAACCGTTTAAATTCAGCAGATTAAACTCGAACGTCAGTATTTTTACGAAAACGTTTGTTTTTAATTTTGCGCAAAGCTACACGAGGGCTATCTGCACTAGCCGTTCCTAATTTAGCAGTGTAAAACTAGAAGGAAGGTAGCTAATCATCACCACCCACCACCAACTATTTAGCTACTCTTTTACCAACTAATAGTGGGAGTGACTCTACATTATAACAACAACACAGCGGAAAGTGCGATCATGTTTAGTGTTACAGAGATTCGAAACCGCGACTCTCAGATTGCGAGTCGAGCGCCTTAACCACCGGACCATGTCGGGTCTTTACGAAAAGACTGTATAACCTCAGCTGTAAAAAAAACTCACGCCTGAAGAGCCAGCTAGTTCCTCGTTAAATGAATAGTATTTATATGCACTCAAAATTAATTCGCTCGTTGTGAAGACTCGATAAGATACCAAGGAACTTCTGGATCGGATTGAAAACTCAATATTGTTTGTAAGTTTATAAAGCTTTTGCATATAAATCATTATTTGTAATAACTATTTATAATAACCGTTATTATAAATTATATTATTCTTTGTATGTTAAAATATATTTGTATTAAGAAAGAAAATTGTGTGGTAAACATAAAACATTTAATACATCGTTGCATTTAATTAATTCAGTTTCAGGCATAATAATTGTAATACGTAACATAATAGATTGAAAGGTCGTTCGGGATAAATTTTAATACGCAACATTTTACAACTACCCTAATGTACCAGATTTTTTTTAATATGTCTGTTGCCATTTCTCGAACCTAGTTCAATCCAATTCCTTTGATGAAGCAAATATTTAAAATTTAACTTCTCAGGTTCGTTTTTCTCTTCCTGTGTTTTTATTTGAAGTACTTTTATTCTCCGAATTTTCCAGTACTTTCTGATTAATATTTGTCTTCCTGTTGTTTGTTGTCGTTTTCCAAATTTGATAAATTTTATTTTAAGTGTCAGATTTGTGTTTGAATTTTTCATCGCTAATATTTCTCACTGTTTTATTTGATACCAGTTCACAAACTTATACATTACTGAAGCCTTATTTTTTAAGATAAATATAATTATGCACAAAGTTACACAATGGGCTATCTAAGCTCTGCTCACCACAGGTATCGGGCTCCGGTTTGTAGTGTTGTAAATCCGTACACATAAGGCTGTATCACTGGAGGGTCTTTCCTTCATCCAGTCTGAGATCGATAGGTCACGGATTGTACACGTACACTAGGAAAATAAAGTATATTTTACAAAATTTGAATGAGTAAGTTTGCATTTTTTTTTTAATTTAGGAAATGACATCAGCAACGGTGGCGATTTTAGGGCTGGCTAAAACAAAACACAACAACTTGAAAATAAAGTTGAAATTATTTTATATTTGCATTAGTGGAAAAGAGAAAATAAAAATTAAAATATAATTTAAAATTCGAATTAATATTATTGCTTTCAAAACGCTGAATTAAATCAAGTTTGAGAAAACTGCAAACAATTTATTTTATTTTTTACACTTCTTTACTTAATGTCTGAACTTTAATTACAGTATCACCTATATTTTTCCACTGTTTCGATTTACAACGTTGTAAACCGGGACTCGATACCCATGGTGAGCAGAACACAGATAGCTTTGTGCATAATTATAAACAAACAAAGTGAATGTAAGAAAAATTAAAAATTTTCAACTCTAACGTATTTTTATGTGCCAAAATTCCTTAACTGTTTTGTTTGATATAAATCCCGAACTTTTATTTGTTAAACCTTTTCTTGTACTCTGAAGGTCTGTTCCATGAGTTATTGGGGGGAAAATACTCAGGCGTACACCCACAGAATCTCCTTACTATGTGTACCAAGTTTCAGGTCTCTTTGGCCTTTGCTCTGAATCTATAAGCAAAAATACTTGCATTTGAAGTTTATTTTGTATTGATGTCCACGGCTAGGTCGTTAGGGCGCTTAATTTATCTGAGAGTCGCGGGCTCGACTCTCGTCATATCAAACATGTTGGCCCCTTCTGCTTTGGGGGCGTTATAATGTGGCGATGGTAAATCCCACAATTAGTTGGTAAAAGAGTAGCTGAAGAGTTGGCTGTGGATGGTGATGACTAACTGAATTCCTTCTAGTCTATCACTGTTAAATTAGGGACGGCTAGCGCAGATATCCCTGGTTTTGTTTTGCGCGAAATTCAAAACAAACGATTGATATGCATAATGAGAAAACAATACGAAAAAAAGAGGGAAGGTAAACAATATTTGATATGAATTAACTTTAACATTTATACATGCATTTAGATTTTTTTTTTTACACTGTGTAACGGATTTACCGTTGTACATTTATTTTAGTGCCTACGCTTGTTTCTGTATAGTTTTCTTTCATATGTTAAGTGTATTCTTGACTGTGTATTGCGCAAGTTCCGCCTGTTCTGGAAACTTGAAAGTAAGAATCAGTGATGTTTGTTTACAAAAACGCGCTAGATCATTGTTGAAAATTCTAGAAACTCGCGTGATTGGTATATAAAAAGCGGCTAGCCGAGAGACGAAAAAGAATATTTTTATTGTCAGTCAGCTACGGTCAGTGTGCTATAGGCCTAGAAAGCTATAATCGTGACTTAACGCCTATTAATCGGAAAACTACATAATGTGGCTACAAACATTTATAGACTTAAAACATCACATTCAACTTCAGTAAATTATCTTGGATGTCAGAATTTCTACGAGGACATTAAGTATCATCACCTGGAAAAGTCGACTTGTAAAGGTGGAAGGCCAATCAATCTAGCTAGCTCAAGAGAGATGTGTAACACTATCAACTCAGAATTAAGTTGCTCGTCGTAAACTTGGATCGTCTATAAAATATCAGTTCTAGACTGGATATTTAACTCAGTATTATTTGTAAGTTTGCAAAACTCTTGTATATAAACCATCGTTTGTAATAACTATTAGTAATAACCGTTCTTACAAATTGTATTGTTTATATGTTTGCATATTAAAATATATTTGTGTTAAAAAAGGAATTGCGTGTAACAATCGTTTTTGACAAATGACAATTTTAATAGATATTAACATTTGACTCGGATATTAACTCAGCTCAAATTAAAATTCCAATTACTTGAAACAGTAACTTAGGTTACGTAATAAATCAGAGACTCGTCCAAAATATATTATAAAATGTAAAAACTAATAGTAATAAAAGTATTAAAATTATATAAAAGCATTTTGTTTTAAATCATAATAAAAATATTTATGAAATATTATCGTAATTACACATTACAAATATCCATATTAAGCTGAACCCAATCGAAAGCTATGAACGGCGTGTGTGCAGGGAAATTTTATGTTGTGTTCCTCAAAAGAGTCAGCGATGTAAATGTGAAACAACATACATTACGACGATGTATAGTTACGGACAAGGATAGAAGTATTTATATATAACTAACCATAATTAAAGAATACCATGATTCTTTAATTCACAACACAATTGACTGAAGTTAAAATTAGGATATTCTATGATTGCTTTTTCTACGTTCACTATTCTACTTCTATAAGAGGGGAAGGTGTAGAGAGCAGTTTTTAACTTAAAGTTTACGATTGTACGTGACATGTTAATAAAATACTGACTAGTAACATTACGGACCGAATTATCGAGAATATTTTAGAATTATTAATAGTCAAAGATGTTAAGTTCTAATCGAAAGTACGTTACTTAAAAAATACACAAACGAAGTCGATTAGTCCATAGTAGCTAAAAAATTAAATTACTTAGAACTACTGTATATATATGAAGTTTTTTGTATAACGTTTTAACTATAATTTTTTATGTTGAGAAAGAATGAGAACAAACAAAATATGTAATCAAAATCACAACTTATTGTGAGCGAAAATGTTAGGAAAAGTGGATAATAAAGACAGAATTAAGAGAAAAAAAGGAAACAGAAGCAAATAATATAAAAATGTAACATGCTGGATTGCAACATCTGTATATTATGCAATTAGCGCAAAAGCAGCTATTGAAGTATAAACTTAATACTACTCTCATACACGGTAAGTTATGTATAGATTTCTTTGTTAATTACTTTCTTTATGATGAATCCAGTAACGAGCATAAATAACAAGACTGCGTTTAAACATACAATACTCTGTTTTTTTTCTTTACTATAGTATTTATGTTTGTTGTATAACGTGTGTTCTATTTACATGCGTTATGTGGATACGGATATAATTTTTTTCACCAAAGAGACAAAGATCGTAACCAAGATGGAATTTTTTTTACGCTGAGACACAGAGAAACACAACAATCAATTTTCATAGTTTATAATGAAATAATTGTACCTTAGATGAATCTGACTCTTGTAGGAGGACCTCCATTACAAGTTGAATTATATTTAGTTAACAATGTTAACCCATATCACGCTTGTTTTAAAAGAAAAGTTATCTTCACTTCAGATACGAGTGCGGTTTCAGTCGCGTGAGTTCCTAATATATTGTAGCATCTGTCATAGATTTTGTTTTCAATTTTGACATGAAATGTAGAATAAATCTGTGATTAGTCACAGCACAATGTAGTCGATATACTTTGGGGAGCATTGACTTCTGCCCTATTTACTGAAGATTACTGGACTGCGAAGTATTTGAAAATGGTGACATGCGCTAGAAATACATAATAATAATCAGATTCACTTGTATTTTGTTTAAATAATTATTACAGCTGTCTTAAAGTTCTGTAACACAAATTGCGAAGACATTTGTACAAAATGTAATAGTTTTTAGTTTTACATATTCATGGAGGTTATATAAAGTTAATTGACTTGATGAAGATGTGCACACTTCATGAATTATATTCTTTGAAGCTCAGAATATTCTAATATACGTAAATATCGTTATACATTGGAGGCAGTGTCTTAATTATTGTACCAAGTATAACATTTTTTAAATTCTGATATAACTTTATAAATTGTCTTTAACTGGTTCTGTGCATTTTCATCACTACATTTATTTGCTAAGCAAGATAGAGAATTTTCAATGAAAACCTTATTATGTACTGTATGTCTTGGAATATTTAAGATGTAACGCTCTAACTAACCATTCTGTGGTTAAACAAACACGTATTTGTTTGGAAGATTTAGTTCATAAGTACAGTTTAAAATATCACAAACAGACATTACTGAAGACATTACGTTTCGGAACCATCCATTATTCTTATCATTAAGACTTTCAGAACTCGATGAAAGAAGTTTTAAAGCCGTTAATGAACTCTTCCATTTGCACCAATCTTCAGACCTGAAGGTACTACACTTCAATAAGAATAGCGAAATCACACAAGAGGCACAGCTCGTAAAACATTTGTTTAATATCGTAACTTGGATTTTAGTTTATTGACTTGTAATTTTTAGGCTTGATGTGAAGTACATGGCAACATTAGAGCTCTTTTACACTTTTGATGCACTTTATCAACACTCATATATACAGTTAGACATATGAAAGCAAATTAATTACCGCAGTGATTCAGGGTGAAAGTTTAGGTCATCGCTGTCACACATTATGAAAAAAGGAATCAGCAAGTATATAATTATTTTATTTTTAATTTCTGTAATCTCGCTTTAATTGAATTTTGCAAAATATTGAGGATGTCTATTTTTTCGGTTTCAGAAAAAAAATTATATAGTAATTCTCAAAACTTGCGAATGAATATAAATAATAATGTATATATAACACGAAGACGAAAGGCGGAAGACTTTTGAAACGTTGTCCTCTACACTTGTGTCTCCACAACAAGCAGTTGCCGTCCATTCTACAAAATTTCAACATGAATACTCTGCCTAAACAATCTATTAAAGAATAATGTATAACAATATGCCAACCACAATATTTGGTATAACTATAATCTACGAGGATTTTTGCCCAATACCAGGGTTCATCAGGTGGACTAGAATATGATAGTGATAGTAGTGGTTGAGACACTGTTTATCAAATACCAAGAACGACTGTGTGAACTAGAGCGGTAAAGTGTTATTTCTATCAATTTGGTATGACTCACTTACAAATCTGAATTAGGGTTAGATTAATAATAAAAATATCATTTATTTATTGTAACACTACTTATTTCTTACATGTTTAGATGTAATGTACAAATATTCAAATTGAAAAATGTAATTCTAAGCGTAGAATCACGTTGTGGTAGATTAACTATTTACTGTATTTGTGTATACTAAAAACAAGATGCTGTTAAACATTAAAGAGACCTGAAATCGATATGAAAATATATTTATAGACTATTGCATACTTATAGAAAATCGAAGAGAGAGAGAGAAAAAACTGAGAAATTATTCTTTTTTTAAGAATAAAGCTGCGCAGTTGGTTATTTGTGCTTTTCTTACTTCGGGAATTAAATCTCGAATTTTAGCATTATAAGTCCTCAAGCATACTGATGGTGGTTTCTATGAAAGATAGGAAGTTTAGCTGTTTGCATATTTATCTCTACATAAAAAGTGTATGTATGTATATATAGCTTGCACTTTGAAGTGCCTTTAATTCCACAGGACTGTGTGTGTTTTTATAGGTTTTCTTTTCAAGCAATTAATATTTATACAACAGAACTGTAGTTTTATAAGAGAGGATCGTGTGTGTACAGCTTATAGTTTGAGGTAATTTTTACACGACAGGACTCTGTGTGTGTGTTTGTGTGTTCCTATAACTTGCATTTTGAAGTGATTTTGATACGATAGAATTTTGCGTGTGTGTATAGATAGTGTTTTAAAGTACGTTTTATATGACAGAAATGCATATTTGTGTATTTAGCTCATGTGTTGAAGTACTTTTTATACGGGAGGAATGTACAAGTGTATGTTATTTGTAGATTAAAGTACTTTTGATACGAGTGGACTGTGTTTGTGTTTAGCTTGAATCCTGAAATACTTTTGATACAGCTATGTGCATGTATAACTTTTCTTTTGAAGTAGTTTTATACGAGAAGATCGTGTGTGTATAGCTTGTATTTTGAAGTACTTTTGGTAAGACAGGCGTGTGTGTGTGTGTTTACGAGTATATAACTGCTATTTTGAAGTTTTATATACAAGACAGGACTGTGTTCTTTTCTCTATAGCTTGCATTTTGAAGTACTTTCAGTACAAGAGGACTTTGTGGGTTTATATAGCTTTTCTTTTCAAATCATTTTATACGACAGGACTGTGTGCGTGTACAGTTACTCTTTCAAAGTACATTCGATACGACAAGCCTATGTGTAGGTGTATATCTTATATTTGGAACTCAATTTTATATGATAGTACTGTGTCTGTGTGTTTGTGTATGGTTTATGTTTAGAAATTATCTTGATACGACGGGATAGTATGCATGTTTAATCTTTCTCTTCAAGCACTTCTGATACGAAAGGACTGTGTGTGTGTGTATAGCTTTCATTCTCATGTACTTTTCATACAATAGGACTGTGTACGCGTGCGTGTGTGTGTATAACAGGTATCTTGATATACTTTTGTTACGACAGGACTGTGAGAGTGCGTATGTATACAGCTGGTATTTTGTGTGTTTTTTAATCTGACAGGACTGTGTATGTGTGTAGATTTTACTTTGTTTGAAGTAATTTTTATACGACACGACCTTGTTTGTGTTGTTATATCTTGTATTTTGAAGTTCTTTTGATACGACAGAACTATGTGTGTATAAAACGTATGTTTGTAGTACTTTTTCTATCACAGGAGTCTCTTTGTGTGTATGGTTTATATCTTGAAGTAATTTTGATACGTCAGGATAGTGTGTGTCTTTTTATAGTTTATATTTTTAAGTAAGTTTATTACATCACACTAGTATATTTATAGCTTTCACTTTCAATTAAGTTTGATACAATACGACTGAGTGTGTAACTTTTATTTTCAAGTTATTTTGAGTGTTCGTTTAATTGTTTCAACACCAAGCTACATAACTGGTAATCCGCACTCTTACCATCGACTCTTAAGGTAACCATATGCCTCGTCGTCTAGTTAGTGACACACGTGAATAGATTAACGAGATTTCTATTGCACTTGTCTAGCGGTATGGGCTTGGAATAAACAACTTTTAATGTTGTAAGTACAAATCTTACAACTGAGCTATAATGTTTATATGTGTTTTAATCTGTTGCTTTCCCACCGTCTGTTCATATTTCATTTTGGATATTCTATTGCTTTATATTTCACATTAATTTAGTAACATTTATTATTCCATGTCTTTGTTCGCTTTTTTTTGTTGATTTTATTGCCCTTCTTTTATTAACCTCAAGTGATTAAGCTGTAAATCTGAAGTCTTATAACGCTAAAAACACGTTTCGATTCCCGTGCTTGGAACACCACAGACAACCAATGGACAGTTAATTTAAAAAAGCAGTCCTAACAGACTATAAATCCATAGGTGTTTTTTAAATAACTGGCATAAAAACAGGTAATCACGATGAAGTTAAAGCAAAAAATTCACATCGCCATGCAGTGCAAACCTTCATAGCGTTTTTGTTTTTTCGTATTCCGTTCTGTGTCCTGACATGACCAGATGGTTAGGGCGCTCGACTCGTAATCTGAGTTTCGAATCCCAGTTCAAGCAAACATTTTCTCCCTTTCAGCCGTGTTGGCGTTATAATGTGACGGTCAACCCCACCCCACTATTCGTTGGTAAAAGAGCAGCATGAGAGTTGGCGGTGGGTGATGATGATGACCAGCTGCCTTTCCTCTAGTCTTACACTGCTAAGTGAGGGACAGCTAACGCACATAGCCCTGGTGTAGCTTTGCGCGAAATTCAAAACCAAGCTCCACTCTTTAACAAAGAAACGCATACCCTGAAAAGGACCAGTTTAAAGTTGATATTATTACATATTAATCAGTCCATTCCAACAATGTAGTGGTAGGAGGAAGAGGTCTGGTGTACCTGACCCTCCTGGATATACAAAAAAATATATATACCCAAACATCAGAGAGAGAGAGAGAAAGAAACGCAATTTCAACAATACATTCACGATTTTATGTTTGTGTTGAAGCTTCTATGCGTTTTTCACTTGTTTGTTTAATGCACTACAAGCGCTTTTCTTGTACAGGTACTTCAATTGAAGTACGAACTGTAATACTTAGTCATCACACTCTCTTAAGTTCTCCAGTGGCACAGCGGTATGTCTGTAGACGTACTTTGCTAAAAACCGGGTTTCGATACCCGTGATGAGCAAAGCACAGATAGCCTATTGTGTGGCTTTGTGTTTAATTCAAAACAACAACACTCTTGAATTTATTTGTAAGAATTCTTATCACTAGATGTGTGTTGAGTTTTTGTAATAGGCCGTTTTAGTTATTTAACATTTTGATCCTTCATTACCTTCTCTTTCACAACTGTCCACATTTTTATTTCACAAAAATATTATTTCAAAACCAAACTTTGGCAGCCTCTGGAACTCTTGTGTTCTTATGTAAACAATAAATAACTCGAGAGAGTAAAAAAAAAAGTAAATTTGTCAACCTAAGTTATTTGGGGTGAAAATTCCACTTATTTCCGGTGGTGAAATTTTAGCTCAACTCATGTTTTAATTTTTCTTTTTTCTGGCGCCCTCCGTTACACATTGTTTTTCGCGGATATATGGATGATTGTTTGTTTGTTTTTGAATTTCGCACAAAGATACTCGAGGGCTATCTATGCTAGCCGTCTCTAATTTAGCAGTGTAAGACTAGAGGGAAGGCAACTAGTCATCACCACCCACCGCCAACTTTTGTGCTACTCTTTTACCTATGAAAAGTGGGATTGACCGTAACATTATAACGCCCCCACAGCTGAAAGGGCGAGCATGTTTGGCGCGACGGGGATGCGAACCCGCGACCTTCAGATTACGAGTCGCACGCTTTGACACGCTTGGCCATCTCAGGCCTAATATATGGATGAGCAGTGCATTTATTGTCGTTTGATTGTCAAAAGGCGTAATAAGAATGGTTGCATATGCATTTAACATGATGTGAAAGCAGTAGTTCTATTTCTAAATAATTACAATGCAATTTTAGAATTCAATTATTGACTGACCTTTGTTGTTTATCATTTTATTTTTGAGATTTATCAATGTAAATATTACCAAAGATAAATTCTACGCCTCTTCAACTTAACTGTTATATTGTAGACTATTTTAAAATAGGTGAATAATGTTTATGGACGAAACTTTGTGTTACTGGCGACTCAGTTTTTATTACTTTGTTAAGAGTTCAAAATTAAGTAGGATATTATTATACCATTGACTCACGGCTGTACTTATTGTCCTCCGCTGGTATATCGGTCATCGGTAAACCTACAGAGTTACAACGCTAAAATCAGGGGGTTCGATTTCCCTTGGTGGAATCAGCAGATAATCCCATGTGGCTTTGCTGTAAGAAAACACACCATCCGTCCTTATTACGTTTAGTAATAATTTTTTTATTTATATTACAAAACTGTTTTAATTAAATTTAACGTTAATATATATTTTAGATCTCTCTTTAAATCTGTTGTTGAATTATGTTTTTTAAGTTATGTTGTAGCAAGAAACGCGTTGATGTTTGTTTTTCTCACTTGTGAGTTAGACTTCAGATGCCAGTTAATTAATGTTTTTCGCAAAACATGGTTGACCTTTATCACTAATCTGTAATTTTATGTTAAAAACCAGTAAAATAATCTCTGACTTTCTTCTTTTTATTCTGCTTGGCACATGCAGATTGCAACATAACTCTGTAAGCGTTAATCTGTTATAAAAAAAACAGCGTGGATGCTATGAACTGCTTCTTAACGCAAATTAAAAAAAACAGCGTGGATGCTATGAACTGCTTCTTAACGCAAATTAAAAAACAACAGTGTGGATTCTGTGAACTGCTTCTCAACACATTAAAAAAACAACAGTGTGGATTCTGTGAACTGCTTCTTAACGCACATTAAAAAACAACAGTGTGGATTCTGTGAACTGCTTCTTAACGCACATTAAAAACAACAGTGTGGATTCTGTGTACTGTTTTTTAACGCACATTAAAAACAACAGCGTGGATTCTGTAAACTGCTTTTTAACGCACATTAAAAAAACAACAGCGTGGATACTGTGAACTGCTTCTTAACGCAAATTAAAAAAAACAGCGTGGATGCTATGAACTGCTTCTTAACGCAAATTAAAAAAAACAGCGTGGATGCTATGAACTGCTTCTTAACGCAAATTAAAAAACAACAGTGTGGATTCTGTGAACTGCTTCTCAACACACATTAAAAAAACAACAGTGTGGATTCTGTGAACTGCTTCTTAACGCACATTAAAAAACAACAGTGTGGATTCTGTGTACTGCTTCTTAACGCACATTAAAAAACAACAGCGTGGATACTGTAAACTGCTTCTTAACGCACATTAAAAGAACAACAGTGTGGATTCTGTGAACTGCTTCTTAACGCACATTAAAAAAACAACAGCGTGGATACTGTGAACTGCTTCTTAACGCAAATTAAAAAAAACAGCGTGGATGCTATGAACTGCTTCTTAACGCACATTAAAAAACAACAGCGTGGATGCTATGAACTGCTTCTTAACGCAAATTAAAAAAACAACAGCGTGGATTCTGTGAACTGCTTCTTAACGCACATTAAAAACAACAGTGTGGATTCTGTGTACTGCTTTTTAACGCACATTAAAAAACAACAGCGTGGATACTGTAAACTGCTTCTTAACGCACATTAAAAACAACAGTGTGGATTCTGTGTACTGCTTTTTAACGCACATTAAAAAACAACAGCGTGGATACTGTAAACTACTTCTTAACGCACATTAAAAAAACAACAGTGTGGATTCTGTGAACTGCTTCTTAACGCACATTAAAAAACAACAGTGTGGATTCTGTGAACTGCTTCTTAACGCACATTAAAAACAACAGTGTGGATTCTGTGTACTGCTTTTTAACGCACATTAAAAAACAACAGCGTGGATACTGTAAACTGCTTCTTAACGCACATTAAAAAACAACAGTGTGGATTCTGTGAACTGCTTCTTAACGCACATTAAAAAACAACAGTGTGGATTCTGTGAACTGCTTCTTAACGCACATTAAAAACAACAGTGTGGATTCTGTGTACTGCTTTTTAACGCACATTAAAAAACAACAGCGTGGATAATGTAAACTGCTTTTTAACGCACATTAAAAAACAACAGCGTGGATACTGTGAACTGCTTCTCAACGCACATTAAAAAAACAACAGTGTGGATTTTGTGAACTGCTTTTTAACGCACATTAAAAAACAACAGTGTGGATTCTGTGTACTGCTTTTTAACGTACATTAGAAAACAACAGCGTGGATACTGTAAACTGCTTCTTAACTCACATTAGAAAAACAACAGCGTGGATACTGTAAACTGCTTCTTAACTCATATTAAAAAACAACAGCGTGGATACTGTGAACTGCTTCTCAACACACATAAAAAACAACAACAGTGTGGATTCTGTGAACTGCTTCTTAACGCACATTAAAAACAACAGTGTGGATTCTGTGTACTGCTTTTTAACGCACATTAAAAAACAACAGCGTGGATACTGTAAACTGCTTTTTAACGCACATTAAAAAACAACAGTGTAGATTATGTGTACTGCTTTTTAACGCACATTAAAAAACAACAGTGTGGATTATGTGTACTGCTTTTTAACGCACATTAAAAAACAACAGCGTGGATACTGTAAACTGCTTTTTAACGCACATTAAAAAACAACAGAGTGGATACTGTGAACTGCTTCTCAACGCATATTAAAAAACAACAGTGTGGATTCTGTGTACTGCTTTTTAACGCACATTAAAAAACAACAGCGTGGATACTGTGAACTGCTTCTCAACACACATAAAAAACAACAACAGTGTGGATTTTGTGAACTGCTTCTTAACGCACATTAAAAAACAACAGTGTAGATTATGTGTACTGCTTTTTAACGCACATTAAAAAACAACAGTGTGGATTATGTGTACTGCTTTTTAACGCACATTAAAAAACAACAGCGTGGATACTGTAAACTGCTTTTTAACGCACATTAAAAAACAACAGAGTGGATACTGTGAACTGCTTCTCAACGCATATTAAAAAACAACAGTGTGGATTCTGTGTACTGCTTTTTAACGCACATTAAAAAACAACAGCGTGGATACTGTGAACTGCTTCTCAACACACATAAAAAACAACAACAGTGTGGATTTTGTGAACTGCTTCTTAACGCACATTAAAAAACAACAGTGTGGATTCTGTGTACTGCTTCTTAACGCACATTAAAAAACAACAACAGCGTGGATTCTGTGAACTGCTTCTTAACGCACATTAAAAAACAACGGTGTGGATTCTGTGAACTGCTTCTTAACGCACATTAAAAAAACAACAGCGTGGATACTGTGAACTGCTTCTCAACGCATATTAAAAAACAACAGTGTGGATTCTGTGTACTGCTTTTTAACGCACATTAAAAAACAACAGCGTGGATACTGTGAACTGCTTCTCAACACACATAAAAACAACAACAGTGTGGATTTTGTGAACTGCTTCTTAACGCACATTAAAAAACAACAGTGTGGATTCTGTGTACTGCTTCTTAACGCACATTAAAAACAACAACAGCGTGGATTCTGTGAACTGTTTCTTAACGCACACTAAAAAATCAACAGTGTGGATTCTGTGAACTGCTTCTTAACGCTAAAAGTTTCAGACGAACTCGAATATTAGGAAAAAAAACGGTACCATCTACAGTTGCACTCGATGACTTGTAGTTAACTGTCTTTTTTTTTTAACGATGTCTCTAAAGACAACGTTCCAAGCAAACCCTTCTTACACACAGATGCATCATGAATTATTTGATTAAATATAAAATGATCTGAGATTGAAGACAAAAGGTTTTGGATATTAGAAATCTGCTAATAGTGTGACGCACCTACCAAATTTCCAGTTGTATGATAAGGTAGACTAAAATGGTGTGTAATGTTTATGGATCAGATAATTTGATAATTGCCCTTTACTTCTGCTTTACTATATGGACAGACATGCGTATGGTTGTATCATTCACAAATCTGATTGACTTTCAGCACTGACTACTTTTCTTATCTTACTAATAAAAACCGCTTATAGAGGGCGCTTCTCTTTCGTCTGATAAATAGAATAATCCAAAACATAATCTTGTCGTTCATTACATTAACAGAAATATTCTCGTTCGAGCTTTTCTCTCATTTAGGAATGGAAACGCTCCACCATTGATCATGTTATGTCTGAATTATTAACACAACTCCAATCTGTTTATTCTTGAGGCATATCATTTTAACAATAACGAGTACAACATAAAAGTAGAGAGGTTGTTAAACCTGAATTTTTCATGACTACTATGACCAGTTTCCACACTGATTGTTGATAGCCATATACAGTTTGTTATAACATCCTTCTCTTCAGAGGTTGAAGGTAGTTAAATCTTTATAATATTTGTTGGAAGGAGTCAAATGGAACACACTGGTGTCTGTTGTATTTATCAAACCTGATCATCATCCTTTCCCTCTGCCATTCGCTAATGACAGCTGCTACACTGTTTCCTATAATGACTTTCTCTCTGCTGTTCCTTACCGGTGGCAACTCAATCAGATACTTTCTTTGTGGATCGCACCTCTTAATAATGGTGACAAATTACATTGAACAGCTGATTTATTATCGTGACCTCTTCTATAAATGCAATATTGCTCCTTCCCATTGTCTACCACAATTTTTAATATCTGAGTTTTATATGTTATTGATATATATTTTCACCAGTTTCGTATACTATTAGTTTTAATGTTAGCTATTAACTTATAGAATATTCATAATGAATAACAAATAAAGCAAAGACCCAGCAATGTTTTCTCTAAACTATAAAAGAAAGGAAAGAAACAGACTCGTGAACTTTCTTAAAAATGTGGATATATCTATTGTGGTAATTTAATAGTAAGTATATATATATACATATATAAACTATTTCAGTAGTTTGTTATTTATATCATAGATAAAAACAGTCGATACAATCTGAAAAACGCTGCAAAAGTATCCCGGACAACAATAAAATATATGCCCATGACAACATTAAAATATATACCCGTGACAACATCCGAAGCAGAACCTCTTTTCAAGCGAACGACATTGGAAGCATCTTCGTTTAAGAAAGGTCTGCTATGGCAGCAAAGAGACAAATTCTTCAGTCGCTGGAAAAAACGTTATTTTATTCTCACCCGAGATTACCTGGCTTGTTTTAAAAAAGGGGCTAAAATTGGAATATCAGAAATGGGTAGCTTCTTGTATAAGGTATGTATTATAATATTTCTTTCTGATATTTCTTGCTTCTCTTCTTCAGATTGACTTTTTAGATTTTTTTTCTCTTTGAAGGAACGTTAATTTCAATATACGTCTTTTTTATGAATGCCTTTACTGACGTGAAAGACAAATGCACACCTATGATATTTGTTGTACAAATATATAAAGTTCACCAATACTTCCAAAAGTAATTATCGCTTACATAAGATGTTATTTTTAAACTTATGTCTTTATATATTTTGTGATTTGTCTTGGTTATAATTACTTTTGTATGACCGATAGATTAGTCTTGTGGACATCGAAGGGCTTCAGTGGGCCAACAAGAAACGTGAAGGCGTAATAGCCATACGTATTAGACAAGAAGGTCAGTTGCTGCTGTGGTCAACGACACGTCTGGATGATTGGATGTTTGCCCTGCAGGAGGCTGTTTGTCTAAGCAAAGGGCGGCGGGAAGTTCTCAGGAAATCTCAGAGTTTAATACCACACATTACAGATAGAAAACTTACTCGCAGGTACTGTACAGCGTGACCACCAACGTTTAGATATGCTGATTAAACACAGAGCACCAAATTGAAATTATAGCTCTATTATTACAAATTTTATTCAGTTTTATACAATCAAGTTATTTTGAAAACACCATAAAGAGTCAGATTCTAACAAAAACAAAAGCTCTACATATTTAAAGGTACGTGATGATCTCTAGTGTATTATAAAATCTGGACAGATTGACATAAATTTAAGCTTAGAAAGAGAAGATAGAGCAAATAACACCAATGATAATTTGTTAATAATTACTTAGTTGTCGATGTAGTTTGTTTGTACCATCAAGGTGTCAGTCCAAACCTTAAGCGTGCATTATGTTATTCATTGAGTCCACATTGACCTAAACTTCAGATCCTGGATCACCTCTGAAAAACCTAAAACTTATATTAAGTATTTTTTTTTCCACCTCATATTCAACGATCAAAGCTCATGTTCTTTTCTTTCTTTACATTTCACAATCGAAGATGTTAATGGCCTTGCTGTAATCTTCTGGTTCATTGTTGGTTTTCGTAACTTAGTGTCGAATTATACTAACATTCTTAGGTGTAATTTGTCCTAGGAACAGAAAATGAAGCGATAAAAACTGAAGGTAGGCACATCACTCTCTTTTATTTAGTTTGGTTTGTTTTGAATTTCGCGCAAAGCTACACGAGGGCTATCTGCGATAGCCGCCCCTAATTTAGCAATGTAAAACTAGAGGGAAGGCAGCTAGTCATCACCACTCACCGCCAACTCTTGAGCTACTCTCTTACCAACAAATAGTTGGATTGACCGGCACATTATAATGCCCCTACGGTTGAAAGGGCGAGCATGTTTGGTGTGACGGGTCTTTTATATACTGACGTTCTAGGTTTATTGTTAGTGCTTTTATTTGATTGTAAAGCTTTCTTATGGTTGATCTAATATATCTTTGGTTATTTAGGGCACACGAACTCGTATGTCATAGCGAGATATTCAATGAGTGTTGTTTGCCTTTAAATATGAATAACCATTTTAACCGAGAGTCCGTAATATAAATCTGTTTCATATCATCGTGAATTATGGCTAAAAACAAACAAATAAACAAACAAACGATAAGCCCAGTCTGTTCATAGATTTTTCACACATCACGAAATTTAACCAATTTCAGATAATCCCACTCCTATCATTTATGATCGTGTATTTTTCTTTACCTGTATCCAGTGTTACTGATCAGGATTAAAATTTTCCAAAGCCTGTCTAACTTTATGCTATGTAACAAATCCACAAATAGGCTGGGAATATTGTTTCTATTTTACGATAAAATTCATAAATTGGGCTTTAAAAATGCACTATTTCAAAAAATTTAACTATTTATGTTTAAGAATGTATATAGAACGTTCAGTTGCCTGTGTGGATGTAGGTTATTTTTAGTTTGTAAACATTTAAAACACCATAAAACTTTTGAATTATGATCAGGTAGTACAACAGTACATTAGAATTACTATACAATTTTCCAAGTACTCTAGTATCCAAACGCTACTTGTCAATAAATAGTTCACTCATTATGACGAATTTAATGTTCAGGCTTTGTGTCCAGTAAATAGATAACAAACTAACTAAAGCAGACCCAGAGGTTGAAAATGTGGCTACAGTACACTATTTTGAAACACTTTAAATGTTTGTTAGCACTTGAATGATGACTTTTGTGGAATATTTTAATTGTTATCTTAAAATGTATTCTTTGGTAATTGGGATTAATAAATGTCTTAACGTGTGATACATATTAAATATTCTAATATAATCAGTTTATCATGTCCATTTTTAAAGAAAAACAGTAGTGACTGGATTTGTTTGGACATATTTAAAGAGACAGGAACGACCTTTCTTTCACTCTCTCGAATATATATCATTATTATTCATTGTTTCATCTTATGGCTATGAGCCTTTGTCAAGAAACTACCATGTTTGTAACTGAAGTACAACTATACAACTCTAAGAATTTGCAACACGGATATCTTTAGCACAAATTATTGGTGTGTTTTTTATTCACCGAAATGTGAATTTAAGAGAAGAAAAGGTAACATAGAGGCTTAATTTGTTGCTTGATTCGCTGTTTCCAATGCAGCAGACTAGTTTCAGTTAATTCATAGCTCATCATGCTGCTTGGCAGAGCGAAACAAATAAGTTAATTAGGCCTTATTTGGTGGTAGAATGTAACCAAATTGTTTGATTTTCATGTACAGCCATTTACTCTCCACTAATAGCCTAGAATACTCCAAGTGTTACCTAAAATATTTTATATTATTACTGGTGAGTAAAGGACTATACATTAAACAAAACAGATTAACACTATCTCTAGTACAATGATTACATCCTTACCATGAGACTACGACAGTGATAACTAATAAATCCTTACACCCTCATCGAGAAACTACAACACTGATAACTCTAGTATACCCATACCACATTATCATGAAGCTACAATAGTGATGACTCTACTACAACTCTATGTCTTCGTCAAGAAGTCACAACTGTGATAACTCTATGCAACCGTACGTTTTTGTAAAGAGGCTAGAATACTGGTAACTCTGATACAGTTCTTCTGAAAATATCGCTGTTGTCTTATCTTGATAAAATGATATAATTGAAGTGTAGATGTGAAAAACAATACTTGAAAAGGAAGTATAATTTTTTTAACTTGTATTTGCTCACTGTTTTGAGGTGATACTGAATGTGAAAAATATACTACGTGTATTGGAAATGTAACTCTGCCACACAGAGACAGTATTTCAAAATAACCAAAGAGACCCGGTATGGCAAGGTGGTTAAGGCACTCGACTCGTAATCCGAGAGACGCGGGTTCGAATTCTCGTCCCACCAAACATGCTCGCTATTTCAGCCATGAGGGCGTTATAATGTGTCGATCAATCCCACTATTCGTTGGTAAAAGAGTAACCCAAGAGTTGGTGGTAGGTGGTGATGACTAGCTGCCTTCCCTCTAGTCTTATACTCCTAAATTAGGGATGGCTAGCAAAGGTAGCCCTCGTGCGGCTTTGCGCGAAATTCAAAACAAACCAAACAATTTCAAGGCTTTTAGTTGTTGAGAATAATATAGGAATAGTTGTTTTTTAATGGTATAATTATTTTAGTTACATACATATATAGAAAGATAAGCTTTTGCTCAGTGTATTTGTGTATCATAACCATTACTGTTGAATTATTTTTCACATAAGCGTGATTGAAAATTGTTTTCAGTTTTAACATAATTTCTGTTCCTTAGCCAGTTGATGATATTAAAGCATAATGTTTACGACAATATATCGTCACCATCAGCCCGATACCGGAATCGAAGGTCAGGCCAACAGGAAAATGTGAATATGCGACCAACATCAACTCCTTATTTAGGGAAAAGAATGCAGAGAATATCGGGTAAAATCGTAGACACTCAATTTCGTTGTTAGAATATTTATATTTCCACGGTTTTAAGAAAACGAGTATTTTAGATAGACTGAGACAGTGTTATGAATGACTTTTTTTTAACTTTACGAAAACCTCTCGTCAACCCTCACCCTTCTAAAAAACAAACATTTCATCATGAAAACAACTGTATGCAATTATGAATTTTCGTAACTATTAAATTACAACTGTGATTAGTACATTTATTGGCTGCCTCGGTAGGAGAGGGATAGTAGCCATGATTTCCACGAAACAGAACTAGAGGGCGCAGCATTGCTAGGGGCAATTTGCTAAGCCATCATAGTAAGTGGAAGGTGTCATGCCGCCACGACAGTGGAAGTCGTCCAGAGATCGAGTTGCTGGGCGTAATATCATAGTTCGAGAGCGTGTTGTTAGGGTCACGAGGGCTTGTTGATATGATAAGAGTGCAGATAGACCAACAACGACACTAAGTTTACAGTAATAATCAAAGTTCTAGAATTAATTATTTAATCTAACTTGCTTCATGTTGTGTGTATAGTTTATCTTTTAAAATAAAACATTGAATATGTTTAACAAAGGTGAACTGTGTTACTAAGAGTAGTTTTTTTTACAAATGGATAGTCCAATAAGATGCTGATCTCATCATATTTTGCATAAAGATGTGACTGTCTAAAATATGTTAAAAGTATGATCGGTTGTTAAATAATAATGCAACTCTTTCTTTCAGTATTTATAAAAATGAAATTTTAGATATAATAAAATAATTCCGGGACAGATAATTATCAAACTATTTAGAGTAAATTATTGGATATATTTGCCTTGTTCAAATGATGGATAGTATGTGTAACAGTATTATAATACCTATATCATTAAAATAATAGTTTTTACTTGTAATTTAAGAATGTAATTAAATCTAGACACTCATGATGTAATTACATCTTTAGACACCATATGATGAGATCATCATTCTATTGAACTATTTATTTCTAGAAAAACTACTTTTAGTAACACAGTCCACCTTTGTAAAAGGTATTCAATGTTTTACTTAAAAAGGCAAATTGTAAACACAATATTAAACAAGTTAGATTAAATTATTAATTTTGTTACTTTGTTTGTTATTATATATAAAGTTAATATCGTGTTGGTCTGTCTGCACTCTCGTCATACTAATACACTTTCGTGACCATAACACGCTCTTGAACTATGACATTATGTTTAGGTAATCAGCGCACAGCGTTTGAAACGCAGGAATAACTACTGTAATTGTATTTTCAAATACTTTAATAAAAACAGAAAGATTAATTAGTTTTAAATTTTAGGCCGACTGTTTAATACTTTCAAAGAAAGAACACCTGCATACTGTGTTACTTGACTTAAATTGCTTAAATATTTTTAGTCTCTTCTGTGTGTATTTTATGACGGGTTTTAAACTGATGATCTCAAAAAGTAGGCATACTCGTGATATAACTGATATAACCATTATAGAAAAGAAAGTTATCATAAGTATCATCCAACTCAAAGGGAAAAATAAAACAAGTGAAAGGTTTGAGGAGAATGTTTAAATCTCTATGCTCATTTATACTATGAACATTAATAGCAATGGCATTTGTTTTGTTGTTTATTTGTTTAGAATTAAGCAAAAAGCTAAACAATGGGCTATTTGTGTTCTGCCCACTGCGGGTATAGGAACCCACTTTTTAGCAGTGTGAGTTCACAGACATACTGCTGTGCCACTGGAAAGCTTGTTGTTTATAAATAACCAACCCTTCTGGACGAGTTGACTAAACATCTGTGAAGGTTTGAGGTGCATCCTAAATATCAATAATGGAATATCTGCCACGCAGTAGGTGTATAGCGTAGTTTTGGTAGCCAAGAATAATCATTATGGCCGAAAATATCGTTAACAGGAAGGGTAACCAACAGATAAAACATTGCCTTCTAATCTTTATATGTAGAAACGTAAAGAAAGTATACTTAATTAACTATATTGGTTACTAGAT
Source organism: Tachypleus tridentatus (assembly GCF_004210375.1). Classification (NCBI taxonomy): domain Eukaryota; kingdom Metazoa; phylum Arthropoda; class Merostomata; order Xiphosura; family Limulidae; genus Tachypleus; species Tachypleus tridentatus. The sequence goes on from NC_134831.1 coordinate 156,595,910, forward strand.
TGGTGTTTAGTTCCTTTCTAAATGCGTAGTTTATTCCGATCAGAAGTTATTAGTAATTTACAAGGAGCCTCCAATAAAAACATTTTTTACTAACGTTTAAAGGTGTCTGGAAAAACCACATAAATTAAGACATAACTCGTAAATCTCAGTTATTTATTTATTTTATGTATTAACTTAATCATAATTTTCAAACCTGAACTTCAATTTTAGTAGATGAAAACAATTCAAAATAATATCGATGTCTTTACCAGCTATAAAACAATAAGATTTCGTAAAAACGAAATATTTTTTATAAATTAACCTGCAGAAATCGATAATTATATATTTTAAATTAATCAGTATACGTTCGGTGTAATTAAGAAGCTATTCATGAAACTCGTACGATATGATCGACAATACTAAGAGTTTAAAATGTATTTGTGAGATAATGAAAGTTATGTACTACTAAGAGTATAAAAAATTAGACTAACCAGTTATAATATGTTTAGGTTGAGTGTTAGAAAAGTAACACTTGGATTGTAGCAAAGCTGAATAGATTGTTAGAATGTGCCTCATATCCCTCATTTTTTGTCAATTCTTTGTTAACTTGATTTTATACCCAAGAAAAGCTGATTTAACGCTGTGCCATGACAAACGGGGATTATAAAATATTTTAGAAATATAATAATTACTAAATCTTTACTAATTGCTAATAAAGGAGTTTCCAACGTCACAATTACGAAAGTTTATCTCGTATACAGGTTTTTAATTATTATAATTCGTGATATAGTGTTGTTTGTGAAACATAACTCTAATTGTATTATGGCTAGCGCCATCTATGTGAACATTTAGAATATTAAACAAAAGATCCAACCAGAAAGTGTTTTTCAAAAGTCATCGCATTATTTTACAGGGAATAGGATTAAATTTACATAATTGTTTGATATTTAGTTTAACAATATATAATGTACCATTAAAACTCATTGTTGCTACTTGTATGTTGAACTGGTTTTATAGATAACCCGTTTTAAATATTGTAGAGTGGCAAAAGATCTCCATAAATTTAAGTTCAACTGTAATTAAACATGAGAAAAATATATTATAACTAGTTAAAGATTTTTCTATTGCCAGATGCATGATTTGTTTTCCTATAGTTTTGAAATAAGGGTTAGTTTGAAGTTATGTTTCTGAAAAAAAAAGGCTTCCACTTTTAGAAGTTATCATTAAGGAAACAACATGTTTGTGAATGTTTGTTTATTGTTAACAAAGCTACACAATGGGTAAAGTAGTTACACTAGCATTCTGGATACACGCGATGACTGGCTACCTCAGGGAAGAGGGGTGATGTCATCAAAGACGAAACGTTCTTAGTTTCAGAGGTTGCCATTATAGGGCATCACGTGTGTGTGTGAAGGGGACGGGAAACGTTGCAAGGCAGCCATGATACCGATAGAAGGCACCAGGGTCGAGTAGTTAAAATGCGTTTCCAAGCCTCCATGAAAGGCGGCTATGATTTCATAGTATCAAATGTTCTCATTAGAGGCTCTTTGCTTAGCCGCCGTAACACACAATAACGTAATAGTACCGAGAAGAAGAGATCAAAACATGTCTCAACAAGAATTAATTAATTAATTTGCCCTATCTGTTCAGAAGACGAGTACTACAGCTAGTAGGATCACTAATTAATCCTAAATTATTTTAATTTAAACTTATTTAAGTGGTTAAAAATTTCGGTAATATTATTAATATAAAAAATCTGGATACAAAATTCTTTTTAATAATTTATTTTCTCACAATAAAGATTTTGCAAACTAATCTACATCTATTAATGATGTATCTACGTGAAAATTACAACAAAATCATGAACAATCATATCATTACTATTTTTATGGAATCCAATTTTGGATAGGAGTTTTGACATACGCTGACAACAATAATAAACATATACACTTGTATATAAAACATGAATATAGGCCTTGCAATACTTTATGGTTGTAAGTCCACGTTCAACAGTTCTTCTTGACGAATTTTCCTATATCGAGATTATGTGGAAGTAGTCCTAATGAATTACATTATTCTCCTTTTTCATTTCAATAAAAAATAAATACAGACCCAGTGGCTACCAGTATATTTTTCATACACAAATCCTGCGAGAGTATTGAATAAAATTCCAATGTATTTATATCTTTTTAGAGATATGTTTTGGTGTTTCTAAACTTTGGTGTTTTTAAAGGAAATTTAGCTGTTCCTTTCTGAAATTTCCTTTTTTAGCATAGATAGAAACGTGTTGTAGTGTAAATTTGAACCCTGATTCATTGTTTCACATAATATAAAACGAATTTTTACTCAAGATTAATCAGTGTTTTAAACTTACACTTTCAGGCAAGAATTTGTTCCGTAAAAATATATCCAAATGTAAACTAACAATCATGTCTCCTTTTTGAGCACCACATGCATATTTTTTATTCCATCATTTTTACCATCATTAAAATCAAGATTATCAAAATTGCTTAGCGTAACTTTTATTCACACAAATGATGTCAAATGACTTCTCTTAGCTTCATCATTATAAATGATTAATTTTTTTATATGTAGGCTTTATATGCATAAAGATTGTGAGATGAAGAAATTAGTGTATCATTAAGCTGTACATTTACTTGAGAAAACAGAGAATAAAGTAACAAATTTACAGATGCAGGTACATCTTCATTTTATTTTTATATTGGTACCATCAGGTTTGACAATCTTTGCTCTTACAAAATGATACGATTGGGATGAATCTAGATATTCATCCCCTGGTCCAGATATACAAAATTATATAGGTCTTTTGTCGGTTACTAAAGATGAAGGATAATATTCAATCCACTAACCTTCTTCAATCACAGTTTGTGTGTGAGGAAGAGAAAATAAGTCTAACTTATATTTTGTACACTTTTCATTTGGTAGAATACTGATCATTACTTGTCGAAAAAAGTCTGGAGTCGATGTTTATTGTCTTTTAATTTTAAATATTCTAAACATTAGACTTTACTGTTTTTTCCTTTCATGTAGAACTTCTCTAGCTGGATTCTGAGCTCCTTGTATTGCTCGTCGTTTTCCAGCATTGACAAATGGTTTGTCTTGTATGACATCTGATGCTAAATTTATACCTGATTAACTGCCTGTTTTCCTAAAGCTAATGCCCCTTTTTTTCAGAAATGGTATGGCACAATGAAACATATTGCTCAAAATATCTCCCAAGTAGTGTCCTCGTTGCTATGGACTACTTGCAAAATATAGTAATTCATTTTGTACTTGATAATTGTAATAGATTTCATAGAGAGCCTGATCATTACAGTAAGGGACTTTCATGAAAAAAAAAAGGAACTTAAACATTACAATGACTCTCAAGTTTAAATGGTATAATCTGATCCATGTCATCCCTTATATCATCTTAATGGTCTAAAAAGTTTGTTCTCTCTTACCTGCATATTTCTTAGAAATAAAAGATGTACTTTTCATCTTGTCGCTGACAATGCCAGTCCAGGAACTTTTGTCTTAAAGGTGCTGACAAGGTGTTAGGAGAATAAAAACTGTCATCTAGGATAGGACTTTGATGTTCCTCATTTGACTTGATGTTGACAAAATGAAACAAATATCCTTTCTGCATTTCTTCTAATCCAAATATTTTGAAAAAAATTGACAAAGACAAGGGTTTAAAATTGTAACTGCTACTTATCGTTATTACAATACTTTTGATTATCATTATCGTTATTTTCCCAACATTTATAGTAACTTAATGTTTTAACCCTTAATAAATAAGCAAATTAAAAACAACGTTGCAATCATAACCTTTCTTATTATGTGCTATAGCTGTATAATTTCAGGTGTGAAAACATTCTTTTTTTTTTTTTTTTTATCCAGATGGTTGGAATAAACACATATTCTTACTCTGTCTGTACTGTCTAGATGTTGTATCATCTAGAATGTTTTGAATGCTAGTTTTGAAAGTATCCAAAATATTTATGAGTTTGTGTGTTTCAGGATTAAAAGAAATACTATAAGTAGTAGAAGCTGTGTTCTACTTTTTAACTCTTCTACTTACAGACTTTGTAATGAAATATTCTCTGTCTTCCATGCGAGGATGTTTACCAGATACGTGTAACAACATAGAATATTATTAAATATCATTTGTAGAGAAAAATAATTTCAGATATGTGAATTATATATATAAGTTTTAGAAACTTCTTCCACGCCAGATGATCCCTTAATGGCCTGGAAAGTTTGTTTATCTACATCAGTGTGTCTCTGTAAAATAAAAAAGTAAATGAGATATTTTTGTATAGAAATTCGAATTAATCAATATAACTGATATCAAGATAGCTTACAGTAATCAGAGCTTCAGTCTCTGCAACAGATAGAGCCCAAAGAAGATAGTAATTACCGTCTAATTGTTGGCAACATTTCTCTAAGTCGTTAAGATCTTCACTCTTGATCGGTAGAGGGACCATTTCTTACACCATACTATAATCGAACTCTTGCTTAAATGATACTGGAAAAATTAAATTCACGAAGTTTTATCCTGTGTGCATGTAAATTTACAATAGGGGTCACGATTTTCCCGTTTCGCCTCAATTTCCTGTCAAAGAGAACCTCATTTTTCTGCATTCTCAAGATGTAGATATGATGTCATGTATACATCACATTCATCTCTAATGCACTGGCTCCATATATATAAATATACTACTACTATATGTTGTATGTCCATGTAGATACTTCCCAGGGTGTCCATCGATCTTCACCAAAATTGGTATGGAGGTTCATTAGGTCCATGGGAAAATACGCATAAATTTTTAATTTTGCATTTTGCGGTTTTTATTACACTACTTCACTCCCGTTGATGGATCTTCATCAAATTTGGCATGAAGGTTTGCTGAGTATATGAGGAGCTGTATTCAAATTTACGGTTTCACATTTTATGTTTTTCTGTTTTTATAGGTGTTTTGGTTTATTTAAAATCATATACAAGGGAAATAGCTTTTCATGTCCGAAGATAACCTGTCATTAATCATGAACTTACATAACCTCCGTCCAGGGTATGGGTACCTCAACTAGTAAATATTATTTATCTGTTGCGTACTTATTTAGTTTAGACTAATACGTTTTATTTAGTTCAGAAATGTATTCAGAGTAGATCTATAACAGTATTAGATTCATTTAGTTTAGAAATATGTTCAAAACCATAGTTACCTCAGTTGAACTCTCCATGATTATCGCTAGTAGAAGTATGAGATGTGGTATTCCTATTAATATTCAACTCAAACATAATGTAGCTTGAATGACAGCTGTAAAGATATGGTTGAGTTACCCATTTAGCTGTATATTGCGAAATAGACTTTGGCAACTTAGGAGCGACGTTTATTATAATAGGCTCACACGTTTAAGTAGAATTCAAATTTCATTTTATTCTAAATGGATTGACTTTACTAAGTAACAAAAGAAGTACAACAAAGATTGTGTACTAACTTGTACGTAAATTAATTTAATCCATACATATTTAAGGATATTATGCTGTAAGATCAAAACCGTTAAAACTCTAAGATGTGTGATACGAATATTTCTTTACATGCTTAAATGATTACACATTTAAGAAGTTAAACTATGTATCTAAATTTGCATGTTATATTTAAACAATAAATATGAGATCTACATAAAAAATATATATAATGAACGTAACGGATTATTTTGATTGTAAACATACTGGATTTGTAAAACGTGAAAAGAAATGCATGTATTATCTTTTATCATAAAAACTTTAAAGATATTGAATTAGAATTTCTAGATTGTTTGTCTGTTTTGTATAATCGATCGAAATAATTGTTTCTCCCGTCTATTTATGCGTAATAGGTTTGTTTTATTTACATTGTCGTATGAATAAACATTTAAATATTCCCTAATGTTTGAGCATATGTAACACTTCACAAGTGTTGATTTATATATTCAAGGTCAGTTTTAAACTGTTAAGTAAAATGCTGGTTTCTTAAGGGTTGGTTACTTTACGTATTATGTCTAAAGTACTGTCACAATCCTTTCTTCTTAGTTTGAAATAATGTTAAATAGACATCATTTCGTTAGTCCTGTATCTGATCTGTGCAGTTATTAAAAGTCTGTGTTCAGATTGCAAGCTGCGATATCCTATTAGTGCTTTAGTCTGAAATTTCAAATAATTTAAATAATAGTAATCAGTAAGTTGTTCATTTATCATATTTAGTTGTAGGGCGATTATTAGTTATCTACGATTTGTGAAAACTAAGTGTTCTACAGAGCATTGTCTGAAATGTTTTCCATACTTTCGCAAGTTTTGTGTGCATTTGGAGGTGATAAATAGTTATATAGAAAGTGGACGAATGAGTAGTAAGTCACTCATTTATTATTTTTATCACAGATAATGGATTTTAACTTAATTAAATTTAGACAAAGATATCTTGTGTACAGTCCTACTAACAATCATTAAAGTAATGGATTTGACGTGTGAAAATTTCGTGAACCGTATGAAATATTTTCTCATAAACTAATAAAACTTTTAATTATTACACAATAAACGTTTTATTAACGATTTTGTTTTATAAATTACAAGTTTTACCTATTGCTTAATATTGTCATTTTTAAATAGACTTTAGATCCTACAATGACAATACAATAATTAAAACTTATTCAATTAAGTGATGAAGATTAGCATTATTAAACAAATGTTTAACAAATTTAATGTTTTCTTTAGGATGAATTAGTGTTAAGTACCCTTTTGTATGAAGATTTAATTATAATTGATTTAATTAATTAGTTATAAATTAATTATATCAAGATATAAGAAAAGTCTTATTAGGGAAATTTGAACAAAAACAGAATTTGTGAAAATCTACTATAAATGTCGTGAAACATTAATATATATGATATCATATTAATGCTGACAAACATTCGCACCAGAAGCTAATCATACAAAAAAATAAGGAAAAGCTGCACATACGCTACAAACCTTGATATATCCTATTTATCAAAATGTGTTCATTAAAATATGTATCTGAGTAAAAAAGAAAAAGAAAACTATCGTGAAATCGATACCAAATTAGTAACAGGAAATAAGTTTAAAATGAGTTTTTAGTTTGTACATTCCTGCATAAACGTAAGCTTGTTATGTATAATTAAATGTCACTTATTGTAGACATCAACAGCATTTTTTGTAAATGTCATTAAGTGAATTTCTCCGTACTAACACTTATGTAAATATTCATGTGTTCAATTAAAAAATAAAGATGTATTTTGTTTTCGTTTCAGTAAAGATGACCGGCATCGATATTAGTGAGGATATTCATACTAATCTTCTCTTTGATACCAAAGGCAGCACCCCCTGCCGAGCAGTTTCCTCACCAAGACTGGCCCCACAGTGCGCTTCAAGGTCCTTGATATCATTGGTATCTCATGTGAAAAGTCCAGCATCTCAATGCTATTTGGAAAAACCTTCACCTCGTTCCTTACAGGTCTCACCGGCGCTCTCTCAGCGTTCTTTGTATGCTCAACATATACTCTCGACCTCGGAGATATCAACCACCGATATGAAAATGAAGAAAGTTGGATGTGCTACTGCTACCTCTGAATTTTCATACATTCGTTCTGATGCACCACTATCTAGTCTTTCAAGCAAACAGAGCCTTTGTCGAAGATCCATCACCAGCGAGACGAATAATTATGAAAATTCTTTGTCTTGCCCATCAACCATACTTGCTCAGCTTGAGAAACTTCATGTTTTAAGCCCTCCAGGTAAAAATTCTCGTCCTTCTAACATTTACGGACGTTAGAAAAATCAATTTTTTTCAACTACGTCATCTGATGTCATACCTGATCTGATTGGTCACCCGAAATTAAAACAGTTTTATAAGTGCTTTGCGCGTCTATATAATCGCACTAAATCGGACTTGTTGTTTTTCAATAAACTAAGTTTCAATTCGAAAAACTTTACAAAAGGAACACTTGAACTCTTATAATAAATGCTCAACAGACTGTGATAGAGCTATTGTTCAACATTATAGAAAGAAACACCACAACATTGAAAAGGTTCCATGTAAACCTGGCTAAATGAATTAAAATAACGTTAAAAATACATTTTATGTATGTGTTGTATAAAAATGTAATTATTTAAGAGATAGGGGATAATAAATATCCTCAAGTGACAAAATATTCAGGTATAATATTAGATAAATTACACCACATTCTCTATCTCACAATTTTAGATCCCAACAGATGAAAGCCAAATATACACATATCCTGGTCCTACAGGGAATTATATATAATTTATAGGAACCGGTCTTTTGTTACTGTCGCTACTGAAAAGATTTGTTATTTTTTTAATATCCTGGTATTTAAACTAGTTAGTGGCATTGCACACTTTATTTGGGAAACTATCTATTTTAGTGTTGGAGGTTATTTATTATAATTAATCAATTATCCACTAAATTGTTTCTTAGTACCCAGAATGCTCTCCTAACATGGCGTTTATGATAATTATATTATAGTGCTTGTAATGACTAGATTTAGATAATTTAAACACTTTCATCAACAGGCTAATTTCTGTTGTTTTACTTTTCTATAATTTCATCACTGATTTTTAATTCATTGTGTGGAAAGAAATAAAAACTGCTGTGAAGAGAAACACGAGCTTTATAATTACAAATATCTCATGGTTTAAAATCAGATAAACACCCAATAATTATAAGCCCTAAACTATCTTCAACAAACAATACGGTTTCCAGTTATTATCTTTGACCTTGAGATTGTAATAAAAGAATTGATAAAATCATGTCTCTTTTTGGTGGTAGTTAATTTTCACAAGAAAATTGAGTAGGAAAATTATATCTCACCTAACGTATTTTTGGGACTAAAATAAAACAACAACAACACAAGATTAACAGTAAACAAGATTTATTTTTTGTAATACCTTTTGCAAATGTTGATGCTTCTTAATGTGAAATTAGTTTTCGTCAACCAGTGGATTAATTTTAATGTTTGACTTGAATCCGGTTTCAGGAATTTCTTGGGAAACATTTTAATTTCTTCTTCTTTTTTATTACACGATAACTAGAAAACTTAAACAATGGTGTCAAAGAAATTCATTGAGGTGACATAGTTTCAAATGGAGTATCCGTTTTTATAAATATTATTAACTAGTAGTAATTTAAAAATTCATAATTCTAATGTAAACGATGTTATCATTACCGCTTGAGGTTTGTTTTTTTACAGAAATGCGGTGTTCCTTTGAAAAACTTAAGTACAGGGTGAAACAAGAATTATCTGCCAATAATAAATCAACAATAAATATCAAAGTTGAAACCTCATTGCATTTAGAACTTGGTTATAAACGTAACCTTCCTATGTCTATTGAAATATTGCATTACAAAAAAACAAACAACTAAAAGAAACTTTTCAAGAAAGGCAGTAAATGTAAGGATGGTTAATACCAACCCTTCAAAAACAATCCAAAGAAAATAGCAGGAATGGCATTCCTACAACATTATGTGAATTGTTTTAATAGAAATGAAATTAGCCATCTCTACATTTACTACCTTTTTTAAAAAGTTTTTCTTTACTTGTATACAGAAAACGTTCTTAATTTTTCAGTGTGTTTGAGCATTATATTTTTTGATGTTTTGTTTACCTCTTTGTTTCCTACACTCGGGTAGCTAGCTCACTCAGCTACTGTAGAAGACGAACATGTTCGGTGGTAGGGATTCGAACGTGTAATACTAAGATTGTGAACTGAGCACCCTAACTACCAGGTCATGACAGGACTTATGTTTTATACTATCTGCGCTAGCCGTCCCTAATCTAACAGTGTAAGACTAGAAGGAAGGCAACAAGTCATCACCACCCAACACCAACTTTGGGGCTACTCTTTTACCAACGAATAGTGGGATTGATCGTTACATTATAACGCTCCAACGGCTGAAAAGGTGAACATATTTGGTGCGACGGGGATGCGAACCCGTGAACCTCGAGTTACGAGTCGAACGGGCCTAGTTTATGTGAAGGTTTAGTTCTACAAGGGCGTGTGATTTATTCTGATGTTTGTAGGAAGCTAATCTAGTTTATATGAAGGTATAGTTTGGCTTTCTATAAATATCAGAATATATCGCACGCCCTTGTGGAAGTATAAATGTTTTAAATGTCTTTCACTCACATTGCGGTTTTTATGATTATGGTGAAAATTAATGGTATGATTTCAAACATTGCTCTGAAAAAAATTACTAATTTTATTTTTTTTAGTACTATAATGTTTTCAGCACTTAAGGTATCTCGGATGTTTATTATCTTATAATTATTCTGATGTTAGAAAAACGTGGAGGTTCAAGAAGTCTTGATAGAAATGAATAAAAACCTTATAACCCGAGAGCTTTCAGAAGGTGGACCTCTCTTCTTTTGACAGCGTTGGGGCTATAGGGTTTTTATTCATTTATATATTATAATTATGCCAGACATGAGAATAGTATGAAGGTACTTAGTGTTTCTACTAAACCCTTAGCGTAAGTGTTCCTGGTAGACGATCTTTGTTTAAAATTGTTTGTATATTTACAGCAGTTTATTCTGGAAGTTAATTTGTAATCATATTTATGTAATTTTCTGGGAAACTAAAACACATTGTTGTATTTTAGAATGTTGCTCTCCTAAATTATAATGATTACATCATTGTGAAAATATTTTTATTTGTATTTCCTTATTACTTTAAATGAAAAGCTTAATCATATAATAATAATTATTTTATGAGTTTTTCGTGTATCAGCTCAAAATATAGTCAGTCTACCACGGAGAGGCAAACCCCAAATTTTAGCTTTCTATGTTTAAAAACTTATCGCTGATCCGTCTGCAAATTTAGATTTATTAAATCTTACAATATACTAGAATGTGAAACACCCATCTCATTAACAAGAAAAGTGAATTTTCAAGCTTTCTTAATGCTATAAATTTGATTATAAAACTGAGAATTTGCGAGGAAGTGGCTGAATGAACAAAAAAGTGATACCACCAATTATACGTAAAAAATGCGTGTTTTAGTTGTTGTTATTAAAATTATCATTATACAGTCCTTAAATAATACATTCAAATAGTGTTATTCAACAATAAAAATAATCAACTATGCAACGACGGTTTTGAAGATGATAATTATTTCCAGATGGGTAGGGCGCTCGACTCGTGATCTGAGGGTCGCGGTTTCGAATCCCCATTATACCAAATGTGCTCTCCCTTTCAGCTGTTATAATGTTACGGTCACTCCCACTATTCGTTGGTAAAAGAGTAGCCCAAGAGTTGGCGGTAGATGGTGATGACTAGCTGCCTTCTCTTAGACTAGCTGTCTTACACTGCAAGATTAGGGACGGCTAGCGCAGATAGCCCTCGTGTAGCTTTGTGCGAAATTAAAAACAAACAAGATGAAAATTTTTATTGCAAGACCTTTAGCGTCTTGTGTCATAAAACGTAAAAGTACAAAAACAAATTATAAATGTACAATGCAAGATAAAACCTTACATCCAAACACCAGTTATCGCTACAAGAAGGTTAGTTTTACAAAGTTAAAAATGTACAGTGAAATGACTTAATGAAAGTCATTTGCTCGTTTTTCATTATTGTTTTGTTCTGAAAATTTTATTTCTGTGACATTAATAACACACAGATAATATAACATTTTTGAAAAAGTTATCTTTCTTGTTTTCCAGTCTGATTATTTCAAGAATACGTGCAAACAGACATTTACTTTACTATGATAATTTATAGTCTTATGTGTTTCTGTTAAATTTGGGAACGAGGTATTAGGTTAATAATCTATGAAATATCACTAAGTGACCAATTTTTATTTTATTTTATATTTATAAAGTTACTGTTCCACGCTGGTACAGCGGTAAATATACAAATTTACAACACTAAAATTAGGGATTCAATTCCATTCGGTGGACTCAGTAAATAGCCCGATGTGGCCTTGCTATGAAAAAAAACACACACTGAAGTTACTAAAGAATTATTTATTGAGACCATCAGGGAAGGTAATACTTTTTATTTGCATTTCAAAGAAGGGTAAAATGGGGAAAACTTAACAGTACTCACAGTCATTGTGATATCCTATCGTAACGTTATTCTTTCATTGGCGGGATATTTTTAATAATCTGGTGGTAAGAAATTGGTTTATTTTTTCCTTTAATGATCTTAAAAGTTTCAACAATGTGGTAACGTGTAAGTCATGTATATAGCCTCGCCAACCGTACTAGACTAACATAAATATAAACTTACTTGAACAATCCTGATACCAAAATAGAAAATTTCGCTTAACTGTTTATTCGCCAAGTCTTTTTGTTGCTTTTCTTCCGGGTTTGATGGTATACACATGGAACGTTAAAGTTGTACTCCTGAGGTTTATGTAATCGTCTTGATATTTGATTTTCTGAATTATGGAAATCCACTATCCATGTCAATTCTACTTAATCTGTCAAGAACATAAATTTTTGTTCATGTAAATAATGAATTAATGATGAAAATGATTTAATTTTAACAATGCTTACCAGCTCTTTTCGAATTGTGATGCTTCCTTTCTGCATTGCAGCATTCATCGCCTCGTTATTATAGCCAATTAATTGTTCTTTTCCGGATCGTATCAGCTATCAAACTGCTTCCATTGTAAAATCACTGGCAACTGTATCCAAAATGACTGGAATGGATCTTCCAGGTTAGGTATGTCAGTACAGAAGTAGTGGTTTATTCCTTCCTCAGTTTCTTGAATACTTGTTCACAGTCAACAGTCAAACAAAACTTATTCTGCTTTTGAATTAATTTGAGTAGAAAATAAGTTTTGTCAGAGAAATGATTTATAAAATGACAATAGCAAGAGTACCTTCCAAGCAATCATCTAATCTTTTGTGGGTTCGTTGGTGTTGGCTGACTCTGTATAAAGTTAATCTTTATTGGATCTGAGGATACCTTTTCTCTTTGCTGGCAAAATGTACCAAGAAACTCACTTTAGAATAGGATAATTCACAATTCTAGGAATTCAGCTTAAGGTACTCTTTCCTTACTTGATCCAGATTCTTCATTTGCTCTTCATAAATATTATTAGTGGTCTTTTCTTTTGTGATTTTGTCATTCAAATTGATGAGTACAACATTACAGCATAGTTCAGACAAAGCTTCCATTGATTATTGGAATACAAAAGGAGCATTACACAATTTAAATGGTAGGTAACACAATAAAACATCACAATCCCTTTTTTGCAGTAAAGGCTGTTTTGTTTTTGCTTGTTTAGTCAATATTTGTTAGCAAACACTTTTAAAATTCAGTGTTAAAATAATTTTGATCCAAAAGATAATCTAAAGTAGAATCAATGTTTGACAGTGTGAAGGCATTTTTTTGCAACTTAATTTATTTTCTGTTAATTTAAGAAGAAAGCTGTTAATCCGTCCTCCTTCTTCGTAAGTACAATACGAGGTCTGTTTGACTGTGTGGGTATTTGGGTATTGATGTTGTTAAATACCCAGGAGGGTCAGGTACATTTGACCTCTTCCTCCCTCCCGAACGATTATAGCGTCTGCCTTTAGGTTTTTTTTTTTTTTTTTTTTTAAAGCTTGTGGCCAGAGTAAAAGTATAACATCATACTCAGGTCCATTTCAGGGCTCAGTCCATGCATGGACGAACAAGAAGTTTTTTTTTTGTTTTTTTTCCTTCATTTAATTTTTTTCCATATATATTTTTTTTGTATTTTCATATATATATATATATATATTTTGTATTTTTCTCCTTTTTCTCAAATGAGAGAATGCTACTACTACTTGTAGTAACACACACACACACAAAAAAGAAAGTAATAATAATTATTATTATTCAATACTTGAATAATAATTCAAAAAGAGATAAAAAATGATTAAAAAAGAAAATAATAATTATAAAAATATAAAGAAACAAGGACTAAGTGTCTAGTGCATAGTGGCCAGCTTGTGTTACATTTCTTAAATATATGTTAAACGGGGAGAGGTATTTAGGACCATTTACATCATGTACGTGATATCTGTCGAGATCACACATTAAGTCATTTTTATGCCAATTCTTATTGAAATATTTTAGAGAATTATGCAAGAGTCTTTCAGCTATTGTATCTATGTTTGCATACATGTGCATGAATGTGGTTGAGGTGCTGCGTGGTACTTTATATGCTGAAGTTAGTACAGAATTTTGTATACGTTGAAGTTTCTGTACATTTGTGGGTGCTATGTTAATCCAGGCAGGTGATGCATATTCTATTGTTGGTCTAATGTACGTTTTGTAGATTTTAAGTATGTTGTCTGGTGATGTTCCTTGGATTTTACCTGAAAGACTTCTTGCATAGTTTGCTCTTTTCCAGATTCGTATCAGTACATTTTTAATATGTGGTAGCCACGTTAATTTTGAGTCATAGGTTAGACCTAGAAATTTAGCAGAAGTAGCAGTCAGTAAAAGTGATCCATTCATATAGAGTTTTGGTGGATCATTTTTCAGCTTATTCAGTCTGCTGAATACTATGACTTGGGTTTTTGGAATATTAATTTTGATTCTGTATTTCTGGCAGTATTCTTCGATGTTATTTAAAACTGGTTGTAGGTTCGTTGCTGCTATTGACGGAGTGGGGGCACTTTTCCAGACTGCTACATCGTCAGCGAACTGTGATGCATAACCTAAATTTAGGTCCGACAGAGGCATATTACTCACGTACATGATAAATAATATAGGGCTAACAACCCCTCCTGCGGGACTCCTGCTTCGGGTGAAAAGGACCCTGAGTGGGCCCCATTTACATTTATTTTACACATTCTGTTATCCAGGAAGTTGGACAGCCAGCGAATAGTTTCCTGGGGTAATGCCATTTCAAGCAATCTATGTCGTAAGCCGTTATGCTACACTGTGTCAAATGCTTTCTCAATGTCGAGAAAGCAAGCTACAGTGCATTCTTTTTTTGTTGAAGCTGTCGGTAATTGATTCTGTAAGTCGAATCAGGTGGTCTGTAGTTTGGCGGTTTTCGAAATCCGTTTTGAATTTCTGGTAATTTTGAATTTTCTTCTAAGTAAACTGACAGACGATTACTAATTATCCTCTCTAATACTTTGCCAATACAACTGGTTAAGCTAATCGGGCGGTAGTTGTTTGGTTTATTCGCTGGCTTTCCTTCTTTCTGGAACATTAATATTATTGCTTCCTTCCAAGAAACGGGGATATATCCAGCTGATAGTGAGAGATTAAATAACGCTGTTAGGTGTTCATATAATCTCTGAGTGCCTTGTTTTAGGAGGATAGCTTGAATACCATCTTCTCCAGGGGCTTTGTTTTTTGTGTTGTTAATAGCAGTTACGACTTCTGTTACAGTGATATGTTTTACCAGTTGATGAGTGCTCCAGTCTTTTGTTTTTTCTTGGTGTGTAATAGTGTTGACTGGAAATTTAGGTGTAAAATGCTTCTGTTTTGATCAATATAGTTTGTGACTGTATTATAAAAGTATCTGTTCATGTCTGGTTCATGATGTGTTTTGAACGTGTTTTCTAGGTGTTTTTAAATATCTCGGCTTTTTCTGTGTTAGTGTATGCTGTTTCTCCATCCAGTTCCAGTGGTGGATATACTGTGTTTGTTGTTCCTGTGTTTGTAAATCTTTTCAAATGTGTCCAGAATTGTTTAGGATCAGTTTTGTGATTTAAATCGGAACAGAAGGTGTCCCAGTTTTCTTGTTTCTGTTGTCTGATTAAGTTTCGTATTTCATTCCTTATTGTGTTTATCTGAGTTTTAAGTGTGGGGTTGCGATTTTGAATGTACTGTCTGCGGAGTATACGTCTGTTTTTAATTAAGTGTATTATATCTTTATGTGGTTGCCATGAATGAGTTGTTGTGAAGTGTTTTTGTTTCGGTATCGAACTGTTGGCTGCATGTTTTGACACTCAGAGATGATATGACAGTATGCATCTATATCTGATGCGTCCGCGGCAATATGTAGTACTTCTGGAGGTAAGGTTTCATTTAATATAGTTTGGAAAACTGGCCAATTAGCTTTTTTGTAGTTCAGTTGGTCTCTCACTATGATTTTATTTAAGTGGGGGGTGAGACTGAAGATACACCAAACTGGGAGGTGGTCACTATCTATATCGTGACCAACATGAAAATTTACGAATTTGTTAAAAAAATACGCGGACTGTTTGAATTGCGCGGCTCCAGTTGGTTCCAGTGGAATCCGCTTGGTGTCGCTAGGTTTACACAAATCAGCTGATTACGACGCCATTTCCCTTTGCAGATATCTTCATTTGTGTATTAGCTACGCGGTTTTAAGTGAAGTGCGATTTTTTTCGTTTGGCGGATTTCAGAATGAATGACCTGAAGGAGCAACGACTTGCTGTGAAATTTTGTGTTAAACTTGGAAAATTTGCGACTAAAACTTTTGCTATGCTTAACACGGCTTACGGTGATGTTGCTATGAATCGTACGGCATGTTTCAAGTGGCATGAACGTTTTAAGGATGGTCGACAGTCCATTGAAGATGATGAGCGTCCTAGACGTCCTTCCACGTCAACTGACGATCCACACGTCGACTAAATCAACACCCTGGTGCGGGCAAATCGACGTCTGACTGTCAGGGAGCTTGCTGAAGGGTGTGGGATATCAGTTGAATCTTGTTACGAGATTTTGACCGAAAAATTGAAGATGCACCGCGTTGCTGTCTGATGACAGACGAACAAAAAGCCCATCGCGTCCAGGTTTGTCAGGAACTGCTTGATCGTTCAGAAGAAGATGAAAACTTCTTGTCAAGGATCATAACAGGTGATGAATCATGGGTTTATGGTTATGACATTGAAACGAAGGTCCAATCGTCCCAGTGGATGGGTGAAACATCCCCCAGACCCAAAAAAGCTCGCCAAGTTCGATCCAAGGTCAAGGTGATGCTGACAGTTTTCTTCGATGCTAAGGGTGTTGTTCACCACGAGTACCTCCCCGAAGGCACCACAGTGAACGAGACATACTACATTGAAGTTCTGAAACGTCTGAGGGACGCCATCCGTCGCAAAAGGCCAGAAATGTGGAGGTGTGGCGACTGGTTTTTCCATCACGACAACGCTCCAACCCATTCAGCCCTCAGAACTCGTGAGTTTTTGGCCAAACACTCGATTACTGTTATTCCCCACCCCCCTACTCACCTGACCTTGCTCCTTGCGATTTTTTCTTGTTCCCCAAACTCAAAAGACCCTTGAAAGGAAGAAGATTTGAGACGATTCCCGAGATTAAGGCAAATGCGACGAAGGAGCTGGAGGACATTACAAAAGAAGCGTACCAGGACTGTTTCAACAAGTGGAAACACCGTTGGGATAAGTGTGTGTGCGTTGGGGAGGAGAGTACTTTGAAGGGGCCCCAGACCTGTAACTTCTAAATAAAGTACATTTTGTTTTATGACGTCAGTCCGCGTATTTTTTGAACAGACCTTGTAGACATTTATCAATGACTACTCAACTCTATCAGTTTTTGTTCATTCATGACTTTTGCTTTTTTGAAAGCCTTAATCTATTTTTCAATGGAAATTTAATGCTTAACTGGCATTCTACAGTATCGATATTATGAATTATTTTATTCTTTATTCATAATATCCTTGACAAGATGTCTCTATATTCCACAAGCAAGTGACATAACTACTCCCACTTATAAGTTGAAAGTCCTCCATATTTGGTCATGAAACACTTATAAGCGAAGTGGTAAGATATCCTTATACAAGGGTTTGACATCAAGCTACTTACTTCTTTTTCAAAGATAACTACTTTTGATGGTCTTTGCTGTGAAAACACTACTTGTAAAGCCTTACGTACCGTAATGTCCCATCAAATTTGACTTTAATTTAATTTGCTTTGTGTTCATGAGTCTAATAATGACATCTTTATTCTTCAGATCCAATCGAGTTCTACTAGTTATCAATCAATTCAGATAAACTGCAGTGTGTGATTCTGGCTTGGCCCAGTCACTAGATGTAAACTTATTTTTAAATAAGTATGAGTATTTCGCTTTTTTTGTGACACTTTCCTTGTTGTTATTGAAAGTTTAACCTCAAACATAGAATAGCTATATAGTACACAGGGACTGCTTGGTCACAGAATGTGAAGCAATTTGAAGCTAGCCTAACCTAGCATTCATCTGTTTGCATGAAATTTGTTCTTAATATACACTCTTTCTCTATTTACATTATCTACATTACCTTTTATTATCAAATCGGGTCAAACTATTGCAGCTGCAGAACTAATGTCAGATAAAAATGTCGATAAACATACTACGAAACTTCCTTTCAATAAACCCATAAACTCGTAAACTGGTTTGTTCAAGTAATATGAAATCCTTATAGTTGTGGCTGTAATGGCAAGTTACCCTACAGCTATAACAATTCCACCTTTCTGGAATCCTTTGGAAGAAGTTTTTATTTCGTAGAAGTTTTGGACTTCAGTTCTTCGCAGTATGCACTTTCGTGATGACGAGAAACCCATTTGAACTAAAATTGTACTTTAAGACGGCTGGTATGGACATTAAAACGTTTATTAAAATAAAGTAGGGAACAACGGTTCAACCTTCTTGGGTCATCTTCAGGTTAACAAAGAGAGAGTTTGACTATGGCCTCTTGTTTCCCATGTACCCTTTTTCAGAACTTTGCTCTGTAAACCTCTTTCTGGTGCAACACTCTAAGCCATTGGATAAGGTGACTACTAATTCCTGGTAATTGTTACGGTTTTCAGCTTGAAGGTTACTTTGTCTTTTCAAAGCTAGTTATTTTAAAAGAACAACACGGGGAGTAGCTTTGTTCATTATTACATCCATTCACTCTGGAAATTATCTCATAATACCTCTCATAATACATTCTTAGCGTAGTCCATCGGTTTCTTGAATGGTTGATGTTGATTGAGCCAGCTAGATTCTGATCGATCAAGCAGCTGAAAATAAAACACTGACTGATTCATTGCTTGCTGACTAAAAATAACTCTATACTTCACTATGACTTGTATTTATAGTCTACTCCTCGAATTTATTAGAAATTTTGACGTCATTCTTTAGAACTTTCTAAACCTAAATTATTAAACTACTAACTGCGGTACCCGTCCTCTGGAAGAAAGTTATGTAAATTCATGATTAAGTTGTTTCCTTTATATCTAATTTAAACAACAAAAACGCCCATAAAAACAGCAAAACACAAGAAGTGAAACCGTAAAATTACACGTACCTTCTCATACACCTAATAAAACTTCACGCCAAATTTGGTGATTCCATCAAGAGGGGCAAAATAGTGGTAAAAGAACCCCGCAAAAGCACTCGCAAAAACCGCAAAATGAAAAAGTGAAAAAGTTGTGTTTCTCCCCATGTACTTAATGAACATTCACACCAAATTTGGTGAATATCTATCCATTCACATCCTGCGAAATATTTTCACAGATGTACAACAGACAGTACTAGTATATTTATGTAGATGACGCCAGTGTATTAGTTTCGCGTGTGTACCCTGAAAATGGAGAAAAATGAGGTTCTCCGTGACGGGAAACGGAGGCGAAACAGGAAAATCGTGACTCCTATTTCAAATCTATATGCTCACAGGATAAACATTTCGTGAATTTGGGGGTTGCATGTCGCGTAATAAAGATGTTTTTCCAGTACCATTCAAGCAAGAGTACCATTATAGTATGATTTGATGTTTACCATCATGTGCCTTCTAAATAACATTTAAATTACTAGATTAAAAATATTTCTTATAACAATACAGATATATGGTTTCAACCTTTCATAAACTAGAATACACATTTTTATTCAGGCAATATTTCAAAATATTATAACATATTAGATGTGCCTTAACACTGTGTTTGAGTAGAAGGTAATCCTGTCCGTTGTTAATTACGTTCATTATTAGTATTGGTCTTCTTATATGTATGTGGCCAACGCTCTTCAGGGGTCTAATTACTTTTCTGAGTTTAGCATATTGGATATACACAGGTTGAGATGTTGGAAACTATGGTTTCCTTGTTTAAATAATGAGACTAATCTCTTGAAATAGCATCTAGGAAAGTCTTGCCCAAACAACTTTACGCTTAGTTAAAATTGGCATTGTCTTTTTTTTTTAATTAGATTTCTTTCTGTAGTTGTTGCTTGGAAGATAGAGAAGCTGAATAATTAAAGCCTACTTTGGGATAATCATATGCCATTATCGTCATTTTTAATAAAGTGTTTTCATTGTTTTAAAATAGCACAATAGTATCAGTTTTAATTTTGTGGGAGAGTTTGACTTACTCAAATGCAACAAAAATCCTTAACCATTCTTGTTTATGCAGACTTACAATTTATCTTTCAACTTCAGTGTTAATTGAGCCTAGGCTAAAGTTTTGATGTCTTAACTGAGAATTTGTATTTCCAGGGTTAAAACTAAATTTATTTCTCTTTTTATGTTTGTATGTTATCATTGAACCTCTATTTCTATGAGATACAAAGGCCTCTCTAAGATCACAAATTACTTAGAACAAAAAAGGAAAAGTAGCAACTGATGGAATACCAAAATATAAGAATATTATCCAGGGTTACCAGGGCAATTTGATATATTATTTAACAGTCACAACATCAAGCATGTTCTAGTGATGTTTGGTGTAATTCACATGCATTAGGCTGTTGAAAAGATTTTCGCTTGGCTCTCCACAGGAGAATGCATTTCCTGACATAATTTCGATTTAATACTTTAGATAGTGATTAAATTCATTTTAGAAAAACTTAATTACGAAATATGAAAGTTTTTCTTTTGTAGAAAAGCATTATAAATCTTTGCAGTATCTGTTATTTATTGTCATTTTCACTGTACTAAACTTAAACTAATGACATGAAATACTGCACTGGTATTTTAAAAATAAAAGGCTAGTTGGTATGGACACACAAGTCTGTAAACACTATCTGATGCTTTAATTTCAGTTTTAAATCAAATTTCATTGATTTTAGCTTGCTAAAATTTTATAAAATACTAAAAAGAAGTGCCTTTGTTTACATATTACTGTAACTCAAAATTAAAACTTGAATAACAAACATATATTTAGTACATGATCACTATTTGAACAGGTTATTAAATGTTTCTTTTTATACCAAAGCTTAGTGAATAATCAGTTATTTTGATAGACATGTTTTTCCACTCTCTAAACGTTTATAATATAATGGTCTTTTTTGTAAAGGTAAATACATAATTAAGATTATGAAATTTTGTGATAAAGTTAAAATGTTCATATACGTATATACAAGGATATGTGTTACTTGTTTCTGACATTTTAACAGTAGCCTAATATTTTAATCTTCTTTTGTACAAGTAGTTCTGTTTGTTTGGATAAGATATTTCTCATTTATCTTTGTCATTTTCTCCAATGGTATATGTTCTCATTTACCTGGTTATGATTCCACTTAATTAATCACACACACATATACCAATGGAAGTAACCTTGTCATAACTGCATTGTATATTCATGGAATTATACAAAACAGGTTAGGGCAGACATCAGTTTTAGTATTTTACAAAAATTATAACATATTTCTATGGATTAAAGGGATGAACAAAAATTATTTTCAAAGTTATTTTCCTGTATAATGTTGTCTAACATTTTCCTTAGTTTCATGATTGAATAGCAGACAAACTCATGTATTACTTTAAAAGATCTAAACAAATAAACTGTGTACATCATCAACTTAAGCTGCACACCCAATTTATGATATGCTATTAATTTTACTTAGTAATATTACCCAGCAGAAGAAACAAGAGTGAACAATGGCATTGCATTTATTAAGAGCTTCTCATAAAAAATAAGCCAATTAGATTATAAGTTATTAAACATTCACTAAACAGATCCAATATAATAAACTAACTCAGACTTCTAGATACATGTCAATTCACAAAAGATGATTATTAAGGTACATTGCTGTTAACAGTATTTTCAGCCATAATCCCAATTATACTTAATGAAACTTGTTTAGATTTTTCATACATTTAGATACTTTATGATATTTTATAAAGTTCAGTGTTAATTAAAACTCTTTTGACCAACTTGGAAATGCGAGGTAATTAAAGAAGGTGAAACCACATATGCAGAAGAAGATTCCAAATAATCTGTCAAGGATGAGAAAAATATGTGGATTTGCAGAAATATGCCTGTTTCACTTGAAAGATATCTGTCCCAAAACTCATTAAAAGTCTGGGGATTTTGAAACAACCCAGGTGTTTGATAAATTTCTAATTCAACTTAATGAGTGTACAAAATATCAGTTAATTTTGTTTGTTTATTTACATCAAAGCCACATTTGGCTATCTTTTGTGTCAACTGCAGGGAATTGAACCTCAGAGTTTAGTGTTGTCTGCAGATTTACTGCTTTACCACCAGAGAACAATATTATTGACAGCAGCCAATGTATAGTGCTTACTGCAACCCTTATATCATGTCACACAGTAAAGAAAGTGAAAATTAAGAATCTCATGAAATTATGCATGTTCAAAAGCTGGTAATGAGAGTTGCACATCTTAATACAAGGCATACAGGCTTATCACCCCCACTATGTTTGCTATGCACTTGTTTGTTCATTTGCATTTTACATCTCTGATCTGTATATATTTGAGCAAAAGTGCATATTAAAATGGATTAATATCTTTATACTGTTTAATACATACATTAATGTTTTGCATACACAGATTGCCAGTTAAATGGTGATATATTACAAACAGTACAGTTCATTCCAGTGTATGACCCCCATGTTCTGATTACTTTTGTTTCAATGCAATGGTACAAATTTTGAGTAATGTATATACATGTATATAAAAAAACTATGCAAAAATGTGTTAATACTCTGTTAAACAAAATGCAAGCCTAAATGTTCATTAAAAGAGTTGCATAAAATGGTATTTTTCAGTTAGTTTTGAACTTTGTAAACCAGTTAGTAGGTTAAAATTCATGCAAGTACATCAAAAGCAAAAATAGTGTTACATCATTGTTACAAATACATTTGTATGTATCAAAAGACTTGCTTGATAAAACGTTTCAGAATTCTTTTCTATATTTATTAACTTTTACTAATATATTTGTAATACTTCTATAATCTTAATTATTTTTGTCATAAGACAACAGTATTAAGGTTATTTTATCTTCAAACACTACTACATTTTTTATTTGATCTCTGTGCGTTTTTCCATGAAGAAGAGTGTCTGACAATATTTTAACCACTGTGTTTCAGGTTTCTATAGGATTGAAATCTTTATAGTAGGTGTCTGTGACTTATTTGCAATCAATTTCAAAAATTGATGGACAGCACACAATCCATTTATTTTAAAATAATATATTCAAAACAAGTAAAGCATATGTACAAAAATTTGGTACATCATTACAGTTGTATCTATAACTTTAAATAATTGCCCCTCTTTTTCTTTTTGTCAAAGTCCATGCAGGTGGGTTCAGTTACTTTAGAACACCCTTTGACAAGACAAATTATTTTTTATCTCCTCTGTTACCACAATACAATCAGTGATAAATTCACTTAAATTATCCCATGGATTGCCACAATTATATCCAGAGCTGTAAGTAATTTTCTTTTATGTCAAAAGTCCATGCAGGTTGGTTCAATTACTTTAGAGCCCAACTGACAAAACAAATTATTCTTCTCTATTTATGTTATTACACTGCAAGCTGTGATACTTTCACTTTAGAAATCACCTGTTATGACTAAACCAAAACTTACACAGTCTAACTTCACCTTTCTTTGCTTTCACTAACTTACTTTCTCTCTGTATCTTAACATTTTCATTACATGCAGCAGAAAAATCTATCCTCCCAGTATAACAGTATTACAAAGTCTTGTATAACAGTTAAGCTGAACATACAATGTTCAACTCATACAGAGTTACATAAAGAAACTTGTTATAACTATCGGTTTTGAAATAATTAACTTTTAACACACTTGTTACTAAAACTAAGTAATCATTAAACATTACATCAGTAAATAATTTAACTAAATAATAACTGTTAAACTGTTTAATTTTTGTAAATTACTACTGGGATTACCGAAGCTAATATATGATATATGGATAGTATAGAAAGGACCTTATTCATTCATATTACAATATGCAAATTTCTATGCAACTCTCTGAAATCATGTGGAACTAATTTCTAAACTTTGTGTTTCAGTACATGCTTTTGGTATAATTGGCTATTAATGAATTAAACAAATAAACTTATGTCACACATAGAATAATTTAGCATAAATCAATTTATAATTGGAATACATAAAAGTCCTTGCACTGTAAAAATGATTAACATATCTAATAAAATATTTTAATACAATTTTTATCAAAAAACTATCTATAACTGGTAGCTAAAGGCACAATTCCACTAAAGTGATTAAGCTATTTAAGAACTTCAACATTCTACCAATTTCAAGTCCTGGCATTTATCTATTTAACAGTTAGTATCCATAAAACGACATACAAAGCAGCAAGGAATCATCTGTAAAGATTTTCCATAATGCCCCAAATAATACTATGCAACTTAAACCCATTACCTTTAATAACTGTTATTTCAGAATAATGCAAGCTAAATTTCTCTAAATTCTAAATTTTCTGTGTACTGATTATAAATTTCATTCCATCTCTACACTGTTATGATGGAAACTTTCAATCTATTTAAATTTAGATGTCTATTAATATGTCTTGCTAGGTACTTTCAATCAATTGAATCTTGAAACAATTGTTCAAGGTTGAGTCTAACTTTCTTTATTTCCCATCAATGAAAACAAGTGGACATTCATGCAATGATTAAAATGAAATGTATGAGACAATTTTTTTTTCAAACTATATATAATATTGACAGTTTTTGTCTTATAACACTGTAACTGACCTCTTTAAATGTAATGTTATTATTTTTTATAATGCTTACAATACTAAATATTTTCAACTGTTAAAGGAGAAGAATAATGCTCAAATGAGAATGTCCGAGTTTAAAACTTGACTATCATATAAATCTTGATACTGATGAGTGAACTGAGGTAAGCACGATAAACAAGTTTAATCTTGAAAATATAGTTTCCATTGAAATAGAAATTTGTTTTAAGTTTAAGAACTGATCATAGCTGAGGGAGAGGATGATAAAATTTGTTTGAGTACTTCCACAGTAAATGATCAGTGTTCAGAGGATGGGCAGAAAACAATGTCCTTCAGTAGAATATACAAATATCATTATGTAATACACAGATAAATTAGGTTCAGAAAAAGGCATAATACTAAAAATATGCCAAAGAACAATCAACCTCCATGGTGAAATTTCATGTTATTTAAATGTTAAAGTACAACAAGAATGACAAAACACTTACATTTAAAATCAGTATGTGTTTTGTAAACCATGGAGATGTATACTAAAACAGAAAAATAGTTTGCTGTTTCATCTGCCTTCCCATTCCTGTTGTCTCTGTCTACGATCAAGTAATCTTTTAATTTCACTATTTTCCTCAAGATGATCTTGCTTCAAAAACTGTGCATTAGAACATCCTATATAAGGACACCTGAGGGGTTGGAAATCAAAGTTTTTAATTCCAGCAAATGTTACAAAAGCTTATGTTACTCTTACTTTGAATTTAATATTGTGCTTGTTTAATTCATAATGGTAAAGTGTATGTCATTTGATTAAAACATGTATTAACTAGGTATTTTAATAATTACTTATATAACTGAACACAAGTATGTGATGAAATAAGAAATACTGATTAAATCCAGGATGAAAAACAGTTCCCAAGTGTGGCAAAGAAACATTCTTTAAAAACATAGACAATACAGTAATGATATTCAACTTACCTAACATGCTTATTTTTACCAATATACTGTAGGATAGTAGTCCTCTCATAGGTATGTCCACAAAATTTGTTCTTGACTGGTTCATTCACTTCCTTCTGAGATATTGGATCTTTGGGAATGACAACTGTCTGGGTCAGTTTCATATCATCATCTAACTCAGTCTCTTTGACTAAAGCTTCTTCTACAAAGCAGTTAAATAATTTAGATTATTGGAACTTAATAAGTTTACTATCTTAAGACACAGTGCATTATAAAAAAAAGAACCTTTTTAAAAAAGAAAAAGAGAAAGGAGAAAAACATTTAAAAGGTATATTTTAACTGCAGTAAGTTAATGGTTTCAAAAAAAAACATTTCAATTATAACACACAGCAGACAATTAATTAATAAAAATTAGAGTGTGGTACTTGCTGCTCTTTCCTTAATTCACAGGTTCATTAAGTGATTATTACAGTATTCCATTAGCTTCATAAGATTCTGAACCACTGCATTTTCCTATTTTCCCTAAAGCTTTATAAGTTTATTTTTGAGGTACCTTTCATTCCATAGAATGGGCATTTTCTGGAAGTTGCCATTTGTGCATTTTGTCAAAAACTCATTTTTGGTTAAAAAATATATTGGCATGATTTTTTATGTAAATACAATATGGAAATTTCCTACTTGGTGAATATATCATTAACGACAACTACAGATGACCATGAAGTTCCAATTTTGTTTGTATGCAAGATGTGTAGTAATCCCACACTGATTTTATGTATGTCAAATTAAATAATAATTAAATAATGCACTATTACCAATAAGGGTAATAACATTTTTATTTGAAAGACATCAAGATGGCAGTTAAGAATAACTAAGCAGCCAAGTTAGCCAATTTGTTTATGTACATTGTTTAAATAAGATAACAACCAAATAATAATGAATAAAGATTTGAGTCCTCAGAATATTTTGCAGTCACCTACCATACTCATTAACAGCAAATTTAACTTGTCTGATTTAATGAACAAAGTAACAATCTCTAATCATTACATACATTAAAACTAAAAAAAACAAAAAATGCAGTACAACAAATAAAAAGTAAAAGCACTGTAATTTTAAACAAAGCCTTAAGCAATATCCATTCTTGTGACTTCAGTTCACTCTGTATATGAATTACAGTATCTACTTGTACCTGATGATGACA
The DNA here is from genome assembly GCF_004210375.1 of Tachypleus tridentatus. Taxonomy (NCBI): domain Eukaryota; kingdom Metazoa; phylum Arthropoda; class Merostomata; order Xiphosura; family Limulidae; genus Tachypleus; species Tachypleus tridentatus. The sequence goes on from NC_134831.1 coordinate 156,622,948, forward strand.
AAACTTTTGTTTCAAATGTATAGTTGTTACTGTGTGAAGTTTGTAATACCTTTATTTGTTATGCATTCAACCAGTCTCTAAACTGTATAAGCTTAACTTACCTGAAATTACCCAGTATGTTCTCAGTAAACATTTTTTAGCTTTCAAAATGAATATTTACATCAACATAAAAAAAAAATTGTTATACCAATATATTTACTATATAGTATGGTAATCTAATTCTCTATTTAATTATGTTTGTACTTTCTTTTTAGTTGTTTTCAAAGTTGTGTTTCATGACACTATAACAAGGTGGCAACTAAGGCCTGTATAAAAACTGAGGGCAATCTTTTAAAATCAACAAATGAAGAATAATTTATTCTCTTATTCTCAGAGATCTTGACAGAAAAAATTCTAACAAAAAGACAACAAGAGCATTGTTTACAAGCAAAATTATTTAGAGCTATGCAGGAGTAAAAATATTTACTGTTGTTTCTTTTCTATTGCTTTTAGTAAAATTTGTTGCATTATTTTAATAAAATTTAAGTTTCTCCTAGTTTCCTTTATGCTACAGTTGAATCTTTTTGTACAGATAAGAAAATTATTTGTTTCTCCATACTACCTAGAATAAATCTTAATTTATGTTTGACATACACATTTTCTTTTTGATCAAGTGTTGTTATATAACTTCTCTTATGCATTCATTAAGGATGCTCAATATTTTTTTATATTGCATATACACGTGCCACAACTGGAAACTTCTGAGATTTTTGTGTTCTCAATTATGGAAAGATTTGAAATATCAAAAAATACCTCAAATGCTTCTCTATCATTAACTTGTTGCATCAGGATTGAACTTGATCTATATGGTATCTAAATGCCATTTTGTTTTGTTTTTTCCTTATTTTCATTAGCGAATCTGTTAAAGGAACATTAAGTTCAAGGTTGCATCACCACGCACATCAGCTAATGTCATAAAATGGAATCTAGTAAGAAAGGATGATATTTCTGTTACAGAAGCTTTTAACAGTGAGTCTAATTTAATCATGGAAGCAGCCACCCATGCCTTAATGAAAGGCTATTTTGAATTTGTTGAAAGTGAATGTGCAAGTGGATCCCAATCCCAAAGTGTGATATTTTTTATTCTTTTGCATTTCAATTACAGTTTCAAGTTCAATCATTTAACATAATTTTATATTTAGTTCATTACAAAAACATTATTCAGTGTTTAGAATTATAATATTTGTGATTTGTACATAATACTTGTCTCACATACAAATTTTATATCTTTTCTTCTTTGTTTTTACTATCTTTACTTTGTAATAAGACCCACACTTCTGTTGTTGTTACTTTATAATTAAAAAAGAGTAATTGATATACAAAGAGTTTATTCTGATATTTTGTAAAGGATTTAAAACTCTGGGTACAAGTGACAACAATAAAACCCATATGTTGGTTGCAAAACAGATTAAATACATTAATCTCAATAATAAAAGGAAAGCTGTGACATTCTCACAGTTGGGATATCAATATACAGAAGAGCTTGAGTTTCTAATTCCAATATAAATTTTGTTTATAATGAGAGGAATGTGACCACAACCAATCATTTTAATTGCTGTAATGTGATTTTCTTTGTAATTTATGATGTTTGTATCCTTTGGTAACTTCTTGTAATAGAATGTATTATGTAACTAGAGTCAGGCAGTATTATTTAAACCAAATTAAAGTTATGTCTGTGTAGTGAAACAACAATACAAGGACATATGTTAAAATAAACTTGTGTGAAAGTTAAAATAAATTATATTCAAATACCAATAAGCTTTCTTATTACCATAACTATAGTAATGCTTAATAATGTCTGTGCTGGACTAAACAAGAGTGATCCCCAATAGGTGTGACAGTTTACGGCAAATGTACGAAGTATATGAGGTTAACCTCATGCTTTTTTGGCACAATATACAAAGGTATGGCTGCAATGAAACAAACATGAAATAAAAGTATGCTCAGGAAACAAAATTAAAATGTTTTTATGCACATATATAAATGTGAAACCTTATTTAAAAATAATAAAATCCTCATTTATTGTTTAGGTTAATTTAAAAATATTATTTTCAGTCTTGTATATTACTTAGAACCATAAGGACATTATATGGTTATTAAAAATTAAAATAGACAAAATTTGCATTTTAACAATAAAAAGTTTTAAAAATTTTGAAATAATGTTCTAAAACATAAAAAGTAAAAAGTAATAATCATATCTTATAAATAATATTTTCTAATGTAACTTTCCAAGATATTAAAGATGATAATGCAAAAAAACTAAATTTATTAAAAGTAACAGGCTTTATGTTCCTTAAACTACATGCATTTATGAAGTTCTTATGACATTTCAAATAATTACATCCACTAGTTTTATTGTTGGAACATAATATAGCAACACTTACACTGATTACGAAGAAAGTTAGTAGCTGGTACTGACTGGGTTGAGAAGAGATGATGTAAGGAAATGAATAACATGAGCTCAATGAGAGGAAGTGTGAAGGTATGGAAGACAACATTTAAGGAGGGAAGTAGGATGTGAGAGATAGTGAAGACAAAAGGAACAAAATAATAAGGTGAGAACTGGAGGAGTAAAGACATTGTGAAATCTTGTGATAAGGAAAGTGGCTGATAACCAGCAGAGGTGAATACCAAAAGCCCTTTGTCACAAAATATAAGGATGTCAGGTGCAAAAGAGTGAGATAGGGTGGAGGAAAATCACAACAAAAAGACCAACAATGGTAGATCCATTTATATTGGTAAACTGACAAGAAGGAAGGGAAAATGGAATGGGAACTCATGAAAATAACCTCTAGAGAAAACCTGATCCACCTGGCTATGGCCTAAACATAAGAGTCCAGAACTGGCAAATACAACCTTAATGGACAAAACAAAGAAAATGCAGGGGAGATGGGAATGTGGAAGTAGGCATCCAAAGACTATCAACAAACAGGGAATAGAAACATGGCTGAGAAGGAGTTACCCATTCTACAGTGCCATTGTAAAGATTTAGAACCATTTTGGAAAAATGCTGGAAGGGAGAAGGACATGGGACGAGAGGAACTGAACTGAAGAACAAGTCCTTTGAAAAACCTTCAGAACCCAAGGATCTGTAGTGAAGAACTCTCAAACAGTTGCAAAGCTCAAAAGCCTAGACTCCCCCAGACTGGTACTCATCATGAGGGCACTGGGATCACCTGGAAGCTGAAGTTGTCAACAAAAGAACCAATGATTAACCTTAGAGACCTATGCAGCAGGAATAACTAAAGAAAAGGAAAGTGGGGACACGACAGGGGAATGGAGGATACTAAATCAAACAGGAAGCCACTGAGGAAAGGAAGGTGTAGAAATGTGGAGACTAGACTCTGTTTTCCAATGGGTTAGGATGACCAACAAAGACATTGTATCTTATAAACAGCATCCCAACCCAACAAATCCAAACTTTAGAGGAGCCATCTGAAGGGAAAGTGTGGGAGAGGACAATTGTGCAAGGGATGGATAACACAGAGCACAAAGCTTCACCAGAAACACCTCAGGGGAACAATGAAGAGTCTCAGATAGAAGATAAATCAAGAAAGGAGAATGAAGAAGGAAGGATAAAGTGAGGTGGATATGGGAAAACTGTGGTTGGGAAAACATTACTAAAATAGTGGAATCCAAAACCCATACAAGCAGGAAAGAATCCAGTTGTTTGGAGTCCAGAAAAGGAAATGCAAGCCTATGGTAAGCCATAGCAATAACTTCTGTATTTTGTGATAGTGAAAGCATACTGAACCCTGAACATAACTGGTCTGCAAATCTACTGGCATGATCCCAACTATCTGGTGAATGGAGGAGAACAAGATATTGGCCTGAAGGTGTCTCATGTAACAGAGAAGGGGAGGAGTCAAAGGAAACAGAAACAAAGACAAAACACTGAATACCTAGTTTATTAACTCCAGGAAAGGAGGAGGAGGCTTGGGTGCTTCCATTGCAGCTAAAAGTGGTTCTCTGGTGTAGAAAGTGGAGAAACAGATTGTCAAAATCATTGCCCTCTTATTCATATACACTTGAACAAGGCATGATATGATAATCTTCAGGCAAATCAGAAACCTGCATGACAGTAGCTAACTGGATGAACCAAGGCTCTTACACTTTCTGCCAACAATTTTGGACCTTAAGCTACTACAGTCAAATGAAGTTTAGATGTAATAGGTACAGCAGTGGAACTTCCAAAGAACCATATATTAAACTAAAAAAAATAAAATGCTAATATGTGCTAAATAAAGTTGCAGAACACAAGTGTAACAAATGTAAAGAAAACTAAGCCCTCCTCATGAAAGAGACATTGATTGAAAATTCTATAAAGGAAAGAAGAAGTGAAAAAATCAAGAAGTGATTTTGGACTAAGCTTATTAAGAGAGTCAACTGTGGTGAGAGTTATGTAGTATTCCTATTGGATCAACTCAACTGTATGTGTAAATTAGTAGTAGGAGACAACATCAACCAGTTTTATGATGGACCAATTCCATTGTATAGTAAATGATACAAGAAGGCCACATCATCCTCAAATGAGATAAATCAACTCCAGCAGTTGTAGTTATTTTTGAATATCTAAATAGTGTTTGGTGGCCATGTCATCCAGTAACAGAGCAATTTCATGGTATTGTGAATATTACTGAATGTGTAAATAGTATAAGGAGGTTGTGTCATCCAGTGAGATAATAGATCAACTCTTGTGAATTTGTAACTAGTTTTAGGAGATCATGTCAATCAACAAGAGAATGGGCCAACTCCTCTGGAGGCCACATCACATCTACACCATCAGAACACCATTATCCCACTCTTAACTGGATGGTTACAGCTAACTTTTTTGTGGAACCATTTAGGAATGTGCCTTTATGGTCAATCACCCCAGCTTGGAATTGGAAAGTGCCAAGTACTCAAAAGAGTAGAGTGAAAATTCTTTGGAAATTCTGTAGGAACATCATCACTAGAAAAATTGTAAAAGGTGACCATGAAACCCTATTTTGAAAAGCAGACCATACTGAGTTATTCATTCAAGACATAGCAGAGATGAACAGTTATATGTTTATAAAGAGACTGTGATATTGTAGAACATTCCAGCCCAAAAATCCAGAAATTAAGGAGATTGAAGACCGATGGTTGAAGAGCCAGGAGAGAAATTATTCCACCTCAGCCACAGTTGGAAGACAAAACCCTGACATGGACTAAAGTGTGATGAGATGAAGATATTTGGAGATGAATGTACTGAGCGTGGCCCTCATGCTAGCATGGAGAATCTTCACCATGGAGTAAACATTGAATAAGACATGGGATAAAGGCCATACAGACCATAACTGGACCCAATTTGTAAAGGAGAAGGAGAAAGATCAGAAAGGGAAGTGGATTTAAGGAAGTAAAAAGATGGTTGTGCATACACTAAAGTGTAGTGGTACATGCAATATCACACTTGAGGTCCTTGACAGTGCACAGAGTCTATAAGGGTCTGGATGAGGGTAAAGAAGTGAGATAGAAGATAGGAAGAAGGAGTAACAACCTCTCTAAGCCACCACAGGCTTGGGGAAAAAGGAGAAGATAACTAGGGTGATAAGAGGAATGCCAAATGCTAATGGCAAAGAAATCAGACTGGAGACATCTACAGGCCAAGAGATGAAAGAAATATATATGAAAAGATAAATGAAAGAATGAGCATGAGGAAAGTTGTTCAAATGAGGTAACTTTGGAGCATGGAGGACCATAAAAATGACCTAATCCAGAAAATAAGGATGTCTAGGAGGCTTCTGAAACCAAAAGGAACTTACTGAGCAGATAATAGGGGAAGTAAAGCTCCTCAATGCACTGGTACCCTGAAGAACAAATAAGGAGATTGAGAAGAAGAACAGGAGAGAAAACAAGGAAGCAATTCTACATATGAAGACAGATTTTCTTGCCAAGGAACAGACAAAAACCAGTCTTAAAGACACAGGATGGTCTGTGTCAGGGATTTCAAGCTAATGCAGAATGGAAGGAAACAGGAGTACACACTAGAGTCTTAAAAAATCAAGGGTTTTGCTGGTCGCTGCAGTATAATCAGGAGGAACTGACAAGAAGTGAAGAGTAACAGAAAATAAATCACCCAATGAAACATTCAGATGGGGTGTACACAAAAGTATGTATGAGATCAATCCTGACTGAAACATCAATAGTCAGTGCCTGTAAATTTGGTATAAGTAACCAAAAAAAAAAAGAGGCAATTGTGCAGTGAGACCCATGGCAAATGCATCTATTAGGGTTGAATTCCCTTAAAGGCAAAAGTCCTTGAAAATAACTAGATTGAATGATCACTCTAAGGAAGAGATTTGGCCCAGATGTGAAACACGATTTGCAACTGGATTGAAAGTTCTCAGCACATGACATATGATAAAACGAATGTGATGTGTCTGAACTCAGTACAGAATATTCAAGGTCCAAAAACAGATGTCTGTGTGGTTTATCAAAACCCCCAATGTAGAGGTGTCTGAAGGATCTAACAATAGAAGGTGATGAGTAAAAAAAAGGAAGTAATGTAATACCTGATGATCCATGAGAAGGTTGAAGAAATAAATAGGCAAGGCAGTCTTGTCTGCAGGCCAATGGCCTGCAGCTTCATGGTGATTAATCTAAGCCCTTCAGCCCCAAACGGAAGTGTCCATGGGTAGATATGTAACTTGAGCAGGGGGAGGAAGTGGCTTGCCCATCAACTTATGAGCTAAGTCCAACCACCACTGCAAATTGTCTCTCAGGGAAGAAGGAAGGCAAATGCTGAAAAAAGAGGATCATGCACAAAATTCTATCAATTCTATCATGAGCAGTAAGTGGCTGAGCTGAGAAGGCACAATGAACTAAAACATACATGAAATGTAGATGTAAAGAAGAAGGTAAAGTGCAGTTGATGGTGGTGTACAATAAGACTCTCAAATGCACAGGAATTGGATGTATCAAAGTATGGACTTCTCTAATGATTGTTTGTTTGTTTCTTTTTTCAATTTCACGCAAAGATACACGAGGGCTATCTGCACTAGCCATCCCTAATTTTGCAGTGTAAGATGAGAGGGAAGGCAGCTAGTCATCACCACCCACTGCCAACTCTTGGGCTACTCTTTTACCAACGAACAGTGGGATTGGCTGTCATATTATATTGTCCCTACAGCTGAAAGGGCGAGCATGTTTGGTGCAACGGGGATTCGAACCCATAACCCTCGGATTACGAGTTGAATGCCTTAACCCACCTGGCCATGTTGGGCTTTTCTCTAATGAAAACAACCAGCCCCTAGTGTTGAGTGTGAGTGATCAGTTCCTGCTCAGAATGAGGTAAAAGTGAAAAAACATTTTACGACAAACTTGGGGTGGGAAATGAAGCAGTTGAGGTGAGAAACTGATGACCAGATGTCAATCCCCAGTTGCTGTGTGGACAATGTTGTAGGGCCAAAACAATTGACAACAAATGGGCAAACATGAAAATTAAATGGGAGAAAATGTCTATAGAAAATCCTACAGGGATCCAAGCAAAGAGCCCTTGACAGGTATATGAGCAAAATCAGCATATTAAAAAAGAAAGAAGTGAATGCCAGGCACCTTTGATGTGTTCAGAAAATTCAAGACCTATCCCCTCAATAAAAAAAATCAAACCTGATACATTTGAGCATATCATTCTCCTACTGGTGAACTAGTGACACATGATCTGCATGAAACAAGTGTCGGAATTTTTCAATTCCAAAAGGGAAGAGCAGAAGGCTTGTGTAAAAAAAATTTTTTGCTGAATGAGAATAACTAATCTTGAGATAGGAGGCAAATACTGTATTGCAATTATGCTTTTCACATTACAGAATGACTACAGATTATAATATAAAAACACTAATGTTTAGCTTAAATAGCTTAAAGCATATAACATCATACATTTATATATATTTATGATTTTTATTTATATTGACTTTCACTTGAGCTTGGCTAACAATACAGAAGTTAAAATTGTGCAGCAAATGCACTCATGTTACTGTATCCAATAATATGAAACTGACATTTAGTTTTAACAAAGTGACTTGTCCTGGCTGTGTTATATTGGACTAGTACATTGTAAAATACAATCACATATCAATTATTATACATTACATATGTATATGAATTATTACTATTTACAAACAAGTTCTTAAAACATAAAACAGAAAATGAAGAAATAAAGCAAACAATTATCTTTTCTTGTTACGACTTTTGTACTCAGTTGGTACCTCTCACAGCTTGCTAAGCATTAAGAAATTGTGCACATGGAGGATGTGAAACAAACTTTTTTAAAAACTTTTATACACATTTAATTGAAAAAAAAAAAAATCATAAATTAGTATTTTGATACCATGGAAATTCCACTATAATTTATCAAGTTGGGCAACTAAGCTGTATTTTGGTCTAAAAAAATGAAATTTTGAATAGACAAAAGACATAACCTATCTCCTTAAAATCTGGTTTCAGAAGAACGAGGTGGCATCCTTATGCATAAAAATGGTTGAGAAAGCTACAAGGGGCATTCTAGGCTTTTGAATGGTTATTCCCATGTCATATACTCAGGTAAGTGTATACAAGAAGCTGTTTCCATAAATGGAAAGATGAGTGGAGCCATTGTGTTTGATTTGGTATTTAAGTGATATTTCAGCAAATACCAAAGATAGGGGGTTCTTATTTTATATTCTACCATGTTAATATCAGTTTGAGATCTAATTCATTCAAAACTTATAAACCTTGCAGTTTGACATCACAAAACACCTAATTTGAACCAGCACTACATTTAACGTACCATGAGACACAACAACTGACTTATTATTATACTTATTGACATAAATTCATAAAATAATAGTTCAAAAACATTTTGAAAGCAAGTTAACAAACACGATAATGAGGCCTTTGACCCATGATCTGTAGTGATAAGGTTAATGCCTCAGCCAATAACTAATTTTTTTCAAAACTAATACAACAATATGAGCAATAATGTTGCCTTAGTACATTTTTCTTATTTGCCTTTCTTTGACATAGTAATTATATGCCAAACTTTAGATATTTGTTTTCATCAGAGTGAGTGCTATTTAGGACACCAACAGCTTTAATAATAAAGAGTTTTTTTTTTTTTGGAATCACTGAATTGTAACCTGACTAATTATTTATTCAAACAACAAACATTAATGAACTAGCTACTTAATTATTTCTAACTGTAATCATGATATGTTTTAAATAAAAAATATTATTGCAATTAATGGTGATACTAAAATATGTTTTCATTACTTATTATCAATTTATCTGCTTTACAGAAGATCAGATTGGGATTATTACATAAACACAAAGATGGCAACCATGTGGTGGTATTAGCTTGGCATTAGCAATTTTTTCAAAAAGAAGGAAATGTCCAGATTATTTTTGAAAACATTTTTGACAAAATACGTTTTTTTTCAGAGAAGTAAAATCCTTTTCACACAATGAAAAAAATGATATATCAGAAGATATCTATCACATGAAACCAAGGAAGATATATATGTAAAAATAGCCATTTTACATATATATTTTTCTCTACAAAATTTTTCTTGGCATCATAAACCAAGGAAGAATTAAAAATTACTTAAAATTACAATTTTAACACCATATTAGAAAAATGAATTTGTTGAAATATTATGAAGTTACCACAGGAATCCTTTTTGTTTTCTTGTAAGGACCACACACTAAGTGATTAATTGAATGTAACCTATTAAAATGCCCTTCAATTAGTCATTCAGCAAATACCACTGATAACCCAGCTCTACTAAGGCATTGTATTGAAAAAACAACATAGTTATTAAAATGCATTGTAAAAAGACAAAGAAAATGGTTAGTCAAAGTAAACACCTAGTGTTTTTGGATATTCTTCAAATACCTCAAATTCAAAAACATAAAATTTAGAATGACTTCAATTTCTTTTGTAAAATAAACTTTTGATAAAAATTTAGCTTAAAGACTTGAAAATCATTGGAGTGAATAAGAACAAATCTAAAAAGTATATTTAAATAATATTTTCAACCAAAATATTAGATAATTAAATTTTTACAGCTGTGGAAAAAATATTTTTTAATTTAAGATTCTATTTTCCCAGGAAATATCTCAAGATGTATAGATTTATAAAAGGCTAAGTTAAAAAAATCTGTACTCATAACTGCTTTACATGGAATGTTTAAAACAAACTTTTTCAAATAACACTGGTTATCCAATGTGTAATCTGGTTTTATAAAGTGAGGAAACATTCTAGAAACAAAAAAGTTAAGGTTATGAAAAATATACAATTTATAGTTCTTTAATAAATTAGGTTGCTTCTTACCTGGTTGAAAGTAGTCATCTATCATTGCAATGAATTTTTTATAATCTGAGGTGTTCTGAAGAGCCTTAGAAGACATTTCTTTACAAGTCTCCTTCAGTGATGATTCCAATATACTAGAATAAGAAACTGATGAGGTTTCATCAGACTCGCACTCTGACAAGATCTGAGTAAAGTAAGGACAAAGAATATTAATAACAAGAAATTTTGTTATAGAGATAATTTTGACATCGTTATAAAGGTACACTATGATACTTAAACTGTTAAATTTTGCCAGAAAAAAAAATTATTACTCGCCTTTAAAATCTGACTGGTTATGTCACTTGACTCACTTATTTTAATAGAAAACTACTTTTAGTTTAATATTGATGATAAAGTTATAAGAACAATAGAAATATTAATATGAAAAGTACCCAACAATAATAATTGTGGTAGCAGTATTTTTAATTCAAAACCTTTTCCTCAAACCATATAAAGCAGAAGAAAATATGTAAAAAGGTATTTAATTCATAAATATTTCTCTTTCAAATATTTTCAATATGATGCTAAAAAAACCAGAAAATTTCTATTTTTATTTATGTAGTGGTAGCTTCCATCACCATCAAAGTACACACATTGTGAGTTGCTTGTTTGATGAAAATTTCACTTTTTGTCCATCTCAAACACAATAAATTGATCATAGTTTGAGATGTAACAACCTAGTTAGCTAATTGCTCAGCTTAGGTTGTAGGCTATGAATTAGGAGTGTTTTTTTTTCTTTTATTATCATTCATTCATCTTTTGCTGAGTCTATTATTCTGAAGTGTAAGTGTCACTGTTTGGTTTTTTTCACTACAGTCTTTGTTTAGGAAGTTGTAAACTCTAGAGTTATTGAAGGGGCTGTTATATCCATGCTCTTTGATGCTGATAGTTAAGGTATGCTAAAGGTAAAACCTTCCAATTCTAATGCATCTTTAATCCAAATTAACTTGGCAATGGTATTTTTAAACTTGAACGATGCAATGTTTAACACACTGGTTAAATGGTTAGATCAAGAATCCCTAGGGTTTAAGTAATTATCCTTAATTTTGAACTACTGATCATAGAAAACATGCTAATCAGCAGCACACACTGCAGTTTCTTCTAGCTTTGGACTGAATAATGGACCCACCTTAAAAAGTGTGGAGAAAATTCAGTAACATAACAGTATGAACACTGAACCTTTTGATTTGCAGTTCAGTACACTTATCACTGTGTCATACTCAGCCATTCAGAAATATTCAAGCAGTTGAAACTAACAGCATAAATCATATCATCACACAAATCACTCCATGACTTTGTAACTGAAATAGAAAATTCTATTGAAGTTTGGACCTGAATTTCTAAAGCTTAAACCTAGCCACTAATATTCAAGTTTGCATTTCATTTTCATCAAACAGACAAAAACTCAGGGGAAATCAATTTAAACTTCTAACACTTTTGAGTACATGAATCAAATATCCTCTTATAGTTCAAGAGAAAACATTCCAATATTCTAGGCCCTTTCATGTGATAATTGCAATAGTAGCATGTTTCAAACTGCATTTCTCATGCAGTACAGGGTTCAGAATACACTGACACATTATATTCTGGGCAAGTTTATATGCTGATACTTCCATTGAGTTCTGAATATTTCTAAGGCTAGAGTGATATACATGAACATTGTACCAAACAATAAGAAATGTATAAATTTAAGAAGTTCAGAGATGCTTTTATAACAGTCACCAAATATCATGACTAATCTCAAATATAAGACCTAAACTTATAATGTTTCACTGTTATTTTAATATCTATCCATATGTTATCCATGCTCTCATCATGATAATAATAATAATAAGAGTACAAGATACAAATAAAAAAACAGTGGTTAAATGATTAGAATTTTTATAGCAGACTATTTCCAAGGAACTGGTGTCCTTTGTGTCACATAGACCAAAACTGTAAACAGTATTCAAAAATCAGTGTTTTGTATAAGTCTACAATTATCTTGTTCTTGTATTTGAAATTCCTACAAAAATAACCAATAAATACTCATTAGATTTAGCTCTAAATCATCACTGCCTTGTTTATACATATATATATGTTTTTTTCCACACCCAAAGTGCATAACTTCACACTACTCAATTTTACAACTCATATTCCAATTTCTAACTTGTGCAGAAGAACAAGCTTCTTCCCAACTTGTTTTTAGTATAACTGCTCAGATAAACAGTGAAGAACAAAATTCCTGAAAGAAACTCCTTGGATTCATTGATTACATTTTAATTGTTATAATAATTTGTCATCAATTTTCTATTTACTCTTAAACATTCCCTCCTAACATATAAGCATCCAACTTACTAAACAATCTTTTATAAAGAACTTTATTAAAAGTTTTGAAGATGAATCAACAAAGATGCCCTATTCCAAAAAGTATGTATAAAAAACCTACAATGGATCTGTAAATCAAGAAAACCCTTTCCTAACCCTTGATGACCTTTGTTATTCATACAAGCATTGCACAGACTTCAGATACATAATTATAAGTCCTTCTTAGTTTTTAACAATAACAACAGGTAGATAACTGGCAGACTGATTTGATGCATCTTGACCATTTATACACACACCCTACTTACAATATCCAGGAGTACAACAAAACTTTTCAAACTTGCTACTACACATTTCAGGAAGGTTTGGAGTCTGTGCCTTGAAGATTTTGAAACTTCAGCTACTCTGGTTGGGGCATTTTAAAAATTAGTAATTTCCTACATTGGAAATATACTTTTGATATTTCACAGTTACAGCTATTCTCAATTTTACCGCACTCTCATGCAAAATTTTTCACTTGCCCATAACCTTGAAATTTCCACGTAATTCCACGATTCAACTGAGTTCAAGTATGTAAGTTTGCATGTGACAGTCCTGCATCTTTTAGGAGTGTGACAAACCTTCCTATTGTATCTGACTCCCTCTATGAAGTTGAATTCAATCTGCATTTGAATATTAGGCAAGAAAACAACACAAGAAGTGGGGAGGACTATCAGAAATATATTTTAAGTGTAGAAAAATGTTAACTTCTGATACAATTATTTACTGCTTCTCAAATTTACAGTTGGAATACCATACTGAGCAAGTGTAAAATTACATAGATGAGCATTCATTAAAAGAACTTAAGAAGTATGCCATCTATATGACAAGAAAACATACTCATGGGAGGCTACACCACATCTGAACAAAGCATACTCTTTGTCTATGTGGAACAAACAAGTGTGGGGTCACAATCAAAGGGTAGAACAAAGTAAAAATTTCAAATCACTACAGAAAAAACATTTGTGTAGAGTGTAGAACCATTAGCAGGAGAGGTATCCTCAGTTTTTCACATCAGGTCTGGGAACCAGAAGGGAAACCTAGCCTCTGTTTGAAGAACCTAAACCATCATGAGTGCAAATCCAGCACAACCTGCAGCTATAAACCTCAGGAATGTACATCTGGATAATGTCAGGAAGATGGAAATGTAAAATGGAGGGTCAATTCCAGCTCAAAACCAATTTACATTGGAGATGTAACATTCAATCCACAGCAGGAGGAAGGTACCAGTCACTCACATGTGAGGATTTATGTTAACTGGTCCAGCTCCAACTAAAATCAGTTCCCATAAACTGACATACAGGTAGAGGGAGGGTTCCTAGCCAGAAAGGCAAAGTGCAAAATAGACAGAAAAATTCAGTCCAAGTCAGTGGCAAGAAGATTGTCATGCCTCATACACAGGCTGAAACCCACCAATCTATTCTCAGCTAAGTGGAACTGTGCCCTAGAGAGTCCAGAGGAATGCTTCACTAGAAAAAGTACAAGTAGCCATGAAATCTTATTTTGAAAAACAGACTATTGTAGATTTAGCAATATAAGAAATGTTAGAGATGGGCAGCAATTTCTTTTTTTCTTTTAGTTATGTTAGTTCCATAAGTGTACATGCTGGTACAAACATAGTTATAATTCAACATACCATGAAAAATACCTCAACAGTGAGCATGATAGACCTTATATATCTTATGGTACAGATTTTGGGTAACAGGTACCACCTCCATATAGCAAGATCCATAACATGTTAAATAAACATGTTTTCTCAAAAAAATGAAGAAATGAAATAAAAATAAATTACCCATTTTGGGTTGGACTGACATATAAAGAATAGTTACAAGGGGAAAATGGTATTTAAATGAGCAGTAAAATATCATATGGTGCAAGTAGTGCAATAAAAAGGAGTTGGGAGTGGTCCACGTGTTAGCTTGGATCATCTCCTCCAAAGAACTACAGAAAGAAGCAGCTGAGGACATTGTGAGGTGATGGATCCAAGGGAATGATACACAGAGCAACTGGCAAAATTCAGGAGAAAGAGATGAATACATAGTACAGATAACCTTACAAACCCAACCAGTAAAAGTGATAAGAGAAATGAACAGACTCCAATGGGGAGTACGAATTATGGAAGGGTGCTGTGTATGTGGCATACAACATTTTAGATCATGGTCTGGATACAGAAGATGGTATAAATCAGAGCTGCAGTAAATATGGGATATAAAAGGAAGGGAAGTAGATGTAAAAGCAAAAATGCCTTTATGGAGATCTAATGTTTTAGGACGGAAGGACTAGTCAAGATATAATAGGATGTAGGTTATGGAGTACAAAATAAAATGAATGTCGATGGTGAATAAGTCCAACCTGTGACTCTACAAAAGAAAAAAAAAAGGATAAAAGGTAATAAAAGGAATATGAGGCTACCAGTTTGAAGGGAAGAAGATAAAGATGCATTAGACTGAAACAAAGCAAAGTATCTGGAGAGGATATTATCACATGAAAAAATAAAAGGTAAACAACTGCTCTATAGCCTGCAATGGTTGGAAATGACAGACCATTGTCAAACAAATATGTATAAAAGATCAGGTATCTGAGAAAGGAAAAGTTAAAATCCATGCTGAATTGATCAACAGTTGAAACTATCTACTTAGGTTGATACCTTATCAGTGTGGGACAGTAGAGATAACTGTATATGTGGATAGTCCTGAGCCATTAGCACAGCTGTATTACTTTGGCTAGTGTACATTTGGCAGTCGCACACAGACTGCTTCACCCAGTCTCACCAAATGCCACACTGCTGCAATGAACATCACAAGTCATGTTCATCTCACACTTAGGTCAGTATTCAGGGGGAGAGCATTGAAATCCATTCTCAGTGTATGGGTCTTCTTCCTAAGTTGTTAGGTGTAACAAGATGCAAGTTACGTACTTTCTCAATACTAGCTAAAGTGTTATATCCAAGAGAGAACTTCTTCCAGACATAACAACAATCAATATCCAGAAAATTGTCAGATTTTACATGTGAAATCTTTATAACCTTCTTAAAACCCCAAAAATAATCAAACTTTTATTTTAGAGAAAAACAACAACTACATTTTATCTGTTATTTTCACTATTATATCTCTGTACAGGTTTGGTTTATTTGACTGACCTCACAATCACCATAAAAAATTAACCATTTTAATTTTTGACAATGTTTCCATGACAGTTCTATTTTAAGACCTTCAATTATAGACACACATAAAATATATATATATACATATATACATACACACACACACACACACACACAAATATATATAGTCAAAAACACCAAGAATAAAAAGAAAAGATACAGCCAAAAATAAATGGAGCATGTAATTTAAATGAAATAAATTAAAATTGATGGCCAAACTGGTAACTATACTTATAGCACTGATAAAAATTTTACAATAAATACTTATCATTAATTAGCCAGGCTAATGGTGGCAAGATGATGAGTAAAACAAAATATGTGGTCTATAATTTACAGAATCAACCAGGTTCTTTAAAATACATGATAGCAGTTTATTCCTTTCTAAAACAGTGTTAATAGCTTCCTTTGTAGTAATGCCATGTAATCCAGATTCTAGATTAACAGTTTCTTGTTATCAGTATACAGCTGTATCAAGCATCATTTAAGCTATGTGCTTAAGTTAAAATCACATAATTCTAAACATCTTAATTAGGATAATTTCATAAAATTTTGTATATTTGTGCTTAGAAGTTGACAATGAATAATAACTGTCCACCCATATGATCCTTTTGAAAACTTGAGCTAGAAACTGCTAATCCAGTTTGCTTGTTTAACCAATACTTATGTATTTGTAGATGCTTTTACCATATAGTTTTGATGCTCTAAGTCTGCTGTCTTTAACTGAAATGACAAAAACTAAAACCTTTCAACTTTTACTCACAGGTCAAACATTAGCAAAAGTTTAACATTGGCTCCTGTGACTTATTTACACAACTATGTGCAAATTTTTTGTCAAATTTGAGCAGTTTTTGTTGAATAATTTTGTCAGTGTAACTTATATTTAGACCAAATTGAACAATTAAATGTAGATTATAAAGACCTATCAGTGTATCAACTTTGAGAAAAATCCATGACAATTAAGTGTGCTTTTCTATCTAATAAATTTATATACTTTCTATGCAAAGAAAAAATCAGAATAAAATTCAATCAAATTTGGAGATTTTGTGTCTCATGTATTTCTTAATACATTGCTTTGAAATTAGGTAAGTGAGATGAGGGTCCATTAGTGCACACCCATTGAAAATACTGGTCAATTTAGAATACTATAGTCCAAGCTATCGAGAGAGGAAAACCATAATTTCTTTTAACTTTTTCAGCACAAGGTTGGTCCCAGTGACTGACCTCATAACCATTTTGTGCTTGTTATAACTTTCATTCTATTACTTTTACCTTTAAATTAGTAAGAGTATGTTCACAAAATTTGGCAGATTATTATTAAACATTATATGGGAAAATATGAATGTCTTTTTTTAATATTAAGTCTTGAGGTTTGTTTTCTTCATGCTTTTTTTCTATTTTTGCATGTTGTCTATCCAACATGTAATTTTCATTTCAAGATTAAAAACACTTTTGAGGATCAGAAAAATTTTCAAATTTCACAAGCAAAATCCTCATTATGTCCAGATAGTTCATTAAAAGTTCTTTAGAAAAAAACTTCATATTTTATGTTATTTTCACCAAGAAATCTCTATATGGGTTCAGTTGATTTGACTAATCTCATAACCACATATAAAATTAAAAAAATTAATATAAATTATGCCTTTTTGTTCTAGGATAACTTCTGATTATGATGGAAACATAACTTTTTAAACCAAATAGCTTAAATCTCATAAAATTTCACATTTATATATATTTATTAGACATACCTTTTGGCCGTGCCTGGTTAACAATACAGAAGTTACAAAGATGTTGTGCATGTGCATCTACATTCCTGTATTCAATGATGTAAAACTAATCTTTAGTTTTAACAAATTGACATATCGTGGCTGTGTTTTAGTGGACTAGTATTTGGTAAAATGCAGTCACATTTAAATTATTGTGAATTATATATGTATATAGATTATTACTAGTTACAAACAGGTTCTTAAACTTATTTCTCTTAAGACACAAAACAGTAAATAAAGAAACAAAGCACATAATTATTTCTTCTAATTACAGCATTTGTACTTGTTGCTGCTTGTCAAAGTTTGCTAAGCCTTAAGAAATTTCACAGATGGAGAATGTGAAATGAAACAATATTTTTTAGGTTTTATATATACATTTGTATAACCAAAAAATATTAAATTACTATATTGATACCACAGAAGTCCATTATAATTTATCAAATTTATTAAATAATCTGTATTTGAACCTAAAAGAACACAAAATCACAAAGAGACTAAAGACTCAATTTACCAGCTCAACTGCTTGTCTTGAAAGAAAGAATGCCCTTTTATCTGAAAATGGCCAAGAAAATCACTAAGAGGAAATCCTAAGCCTCTGATTGATTATTCACATCATAAATAGAAGTAGGTGTGTATGCATATATATATATAAGGAAAGGTTTCCAAAAATAGAAAGAGAGGAATGGAGACCACTGTGTTTGATTCACTAAATATAGTGATAGCTCAAGAAATACAAAAAATAAAAGTTTTTGATTTTATAATTTAACTTGTAATATCAGTAATATGAGTTTCTGGTTCATATACAAATATATACATTGTAAATTTGACATAATAAACATCTAATTTAAACTAGTGGTGTATTCAACAAACCATGTAACAGACAAAAATAGATGTTTAGGTGTGTTTGTTTAATACTTACTTTTATATTAAGAATTTGAATAAGGTATAATATGAAATTTGAATTAGAATTTACAGTTTTGATACCAAATATAAAGAAATAAGTTCATAAAATAGTAGTTCAATAAAGTTTTGAATACAAGTCAACAAACATGATGACAGCCTTTAACCCACGACTCATTGGGATACACACACATAAAAATAAAAAGGAAGAATGGGAGGAATCTCTAGCACACAGTATTAGTGATCATACCTTAGTATCAATGATATTAAGGTACACAAAGGAAAATGAATACAATAATTCAGGTCTTGCCTGATTTCACATAATTGAAAAGTTTAGTAAAATATTAGCTTAACTCTTTCTTCCTGGGTATCCATTACAATGCATGACAGAAAGTTTTAGCATCTTACATTGAAAAGTTTAACTAAACTATTTTTTGTTTATGTTATACCAATTAGTTTAGGATAAGATCTTAGTTAATAATCCATATATTGATAGCATATAAGTTCCTAATTCTACAATAAATTATTTTTAAAAAACCCTAAATTTCCCTTAGTATGACACGTGTCATATTTTCTTTAGTTCTCTGGTCTTCTCTATTATTTCCATCACTCCTTAAAAGAATAGGAAAGTAAACATAAATTACTTACTACTTCAGAATACATTCTTATGTTTAATTATATATTTCAAATAACTTACAGAAAGTCAAGGTTTTCATCCATCAAATGATGTGTTGCATAATGCTGTGTTTCGAAGAGATTACTAGTCAATTTCACTCAAGAGTACAAGCAATGTTTCAATGAAAAACATAATGACCAGCTTGCATGAATTTGTAATAATGTCACAGACAAATTGCAACTGTTAAAGAAAATTGTCTACATTTTGCATGTTATTAATATATGCTCTTTGGTACTTTATTTCATTAAATAAAAATTTAATACATTACTATTAGTATATAATATAAGATTATGTGTTACTAACAATCAACAGCAAAAAAAGGAAGACATGATATGTATTTGATTTCTTGTTTTCCATGTTTATTATTAGAAAAGTAAGTAAAATGTAAAAATAGAGATTTCTTTAGCTTAGTTAAGACTAGATTAGGTAAAATAAATAATAATATAAAAAAAATGTTTCTTGAAGCATGCACATGAACAGCACGTGGATAATGTAATTTGGTAGTGAAACTCAAGTTGCACGTGTCCCGAGTTATTTACAACTGAAAATGGTATGAATTGTAGTTAGACATGATTCAAAGAGCAATCTATATGGCAATAAAACAATAACATTATAAACAGGCATATACTATTACAAGCTTAAAGCTACTTACAGTAAATGAATGAGGTTTCATGTTACATTTTATGTTATTCTAGAAATAAGAATAAAAAGGGTAATTTAGGTTTATTTCTTTTTTTATTGGTGGTTATGAGGTATGTCAAAGTAACTGATCCTATTTTGAGCTAGGGTAGAGAGAACAACAGATAAAATATAGGGAGTACACAAAGAAAATTTGAGATTTTTAAGTTGAAAAACAGTATCTTTAATCTTAACATGAAAATTACTTTCCACATGGACCTGCTCCTCCCTCCCGCTAGTACAGCGGTAAGTCTACGGATTTACAAAGCTAAAATCAGGGATTTGATTCCCCTCAGTGGGCTCAGCAGATAGCTCGATGTGGCTTTACTATAAGAAAACACACACACACACATACATGACATGGACTATCCAAAACAAATATCCAACATATTCATGTACAAGTCTTTATTTTAGTTTATTAAAATAAAATATTTCACAAAAAATATGACTTTTTGTAAATGAAAGACTTATAATGTTAACTGTAAAACTGCCAAATTTTATTAAGATATGCAAGATATACTGAAAGTTAGAAGTATTAAATCTATAAAGTCTTGACCAAATCTATTTTGAGAGAATTACACTTTGCATCAATAAAAAGAAAACAGAAATTCACCATCTGCATTCTTGTTATTGGATGGATCCTTTAAGAATGTTTCTCACTAACTGTTGCTTATTTTTACTTCCACAAATTGAAACAGATGAAAACTAACAACATGAATATTTTCTTGATCCTTAAAGACTATACACTTTGATGAGTCAAATAAATCTACCACTGGTAAAACATATATTTGAAAGTTTTCTTATGAATACACAAAACATAATATTTCTAATATACCTTCACTTTTGTAGTGTTTACAGCTTGTAAATACTGGTGTATATCTTGTTGCATTTGTATGTGTTGAAGCATAACATCTTTTAAAATGCTGAGTTCATCCTGAGGAACTAAATCATCTGAGAAGGGAAAGTAAAAAGATGAAGTAATTAAATGTTTGACAACAAAGCTATAAATCAACATATTGACAATAAGGTACCATCTGATTCTTCAAAGTTGCCCTTGAACATTCATGCTTTAGAAGAGTAAAAATTTAAATACACCTTTTATTTTCCAGAAAAGTATCCACTCCTCTCTTTAACTCCCATTAAGTGTTAGCCTTCACTACTGTCAATGTACCTTTTAAGCTGCACAGAAAAGTTACCATTTTTGACTTCTAATCAATAGATTTCTAAATACACTAGTGTTCATTTAATCATACTACCACCAAAAACAACAACAACAAAAACTGCTGATGGATTTTGGCAGTGGTGGATAAGTCACTCGAGCAATTAAAGCAATAAATTAATACAGCCTTAAATGTTATATGTAAAGATTAAAAGTACAAGGATTACATTTAACTTTACTTTTCAGAAACACCTATTGCTGAGGTTTAATAAAAAAGAAATCTCAGCTTCTTATCAGAAAATTTTTAAAAAGTGTAAAGAAGAAAGTATTTGTTTTTTCTAAAGAATGTGATTGGTACATTACTCAAACACTACAATAATAGGATATCACCATATCTAATATAAACCTCATAAAACAATTTTTTTTTATCTAACCTTAGATGAATCTACAAGACCATTTTTAATTTGGTAATTTCTTGATATAAAAGTGTGACTGTAAACGTTTGACCTCTTACTTCTACATGTAGTTAATTTTTAACTTTACCATTTTAATATAATACCTGACACTTTTAATAACTCTTTTGTTAAATCTGTTGTCATTTCCATTCCAGTACTGATATAATCTTCCACTTTCTTCATCTGTTCAATGGTTTTGTCCATCAATCCAAAGGAGTTGGCCATTATGGAGATTTATAGATGTTATCTGTACTGCATAAGTACAGAAGCATACTTTTCAACAAATCTCAAATCTTTACACACACACATGTATATTACAAAAGTACTAAATAAAATGTTATAAACTTATACAAAGGTTCACATGATGTGGTGTATGTTTGAGTGTTAGTATAAATTACTTTTAAACTTGTTAAAGTATTACCTAACATTTAAACCTATTAAGAAAAACCACCACTTAAACATTCACTGCACAATTTGCTTTTACTTTTTAAACATTATCTGATTAAGTACTATTTTACTGTATTAGTTGTTACATGTAAATTTACCCACAGTACTGTACTAAAATATAACATATTAATTATCATCTAATTATAGATTACATATATATATATATATATAAAGTATAAGGTGTATTACCCTGTACCTTACAGTGTATCTATGATCAAATTTTCACTTGCAATTATATTTTTATAACAAAATTTCACTTTGAGTATTCAGCATTATTACTATAACTCGTAAAGTGCAAAAAATTCCAAAAACAATCATCACAGTTACAAAACTTTTCTGGTCATGTTTTATTTGAAGTCAATAAAAACTTACATGCCTTAAATGTGCGAAATAATAACACACACTTTAACTTCACATCAAGTTCTTATCTTAATTCTGTCATATTACTATCAACTTCTTCAAACAACAATGTATAATCAGCGAAGTTTGTATATAATCTCTGAAAAGGTGAAACCGAATGTTACTCATCTTACACCGTGTTTATTTTGAATTATAAAATGATTCACTAACTTTGATATGTTAAAAAATATATGCATTAATAATGAAAAACGAAAAAACCAAACATACTGTAAGTTGTAGTGAAAATAAGGATATTAAACAATGATTCTTTATTTCTTTCTTCAGTTTACAGTAGATCCTGGTTTTCTTCATCATACTCATAGTATGATATTGTTATAATGTATGGCTGTTAATAAATTCGAATGGCCATTTTATTCATTCTACTTAATAATTACGGTTTTAAAGCTCCTACGTAATTTTTAATTACATCGGAGGCTTTTACTAAGTTTTCAAAAAAATTAAATAGGGTCATTTTAAGTTTTTCTTTGATTCACCTCTGCATAAAGGTGTGTCAGTCGTACGAGGTGTAAGCTACTTTAAGAGTTTAGTACTTAGGATATTTGTAACTTGTCTGGTTATGGACATTTCTAATTCTACAGCAAATAGTAATAGCACTCATTCGTAATAGTAGGCATATATTCGTATTTGTCATTGGTATACACTAATATTTTAATTTGTAAATTATTTAATTTTTTTTTACTGCTAAAACAAAGGTTAAAGGAAGAAAAATGCTCGGGGGCTTAATAATGAACGTTGGAGAGTTTATTTCCGACGTTCAGGAAGATCGTAATTCACCAACAACTTCAAGCTTTGTAATAAAGATGTCGAAATATCGCCAAGCTGCTGGAGCAATAGAAGAGGTGAGCATGCACTTTGTCGTGTTTTACTTTTAATAAAAGTTTTATTAAATAAAATTGTGAATATTATTATATTGTGTGTATGTGTATAATATAACTTATAGCTTATTAGTAAAGTATGAGCAGCAAGGTTTCTGAATGTTATTATAATTTATTGTTATATATAATGCTGATTTTTTGCAAAATATTTTCTATGTATGAACTGTCTTTCTGAGTGGGTTTATCAACATAGTGTTTTAAGACTGATAAGTTGTTTGAACTGATGCATTGAGGATATAAACGTTTAAAATATATTGTGTGTGGAAGAAATATTGACATTGGGAAGAGATGCAAGGATTTGAGTGTGATGATTAATAAAAATTAAAAGCTTTGGGAAAGTTAAGTATTGTGGTAAAAAGATCAAGTAGTGTCCCAGTGCTTTTTTAAAAATTAATTCATGGCTCTTCAGCTTTAACTTGAAGCAAGCACAGTCTGGTGACAAGAATGGTTACCTCATGATTTTAGGGTTGTTTAGTTCAGTTCCCATTGCCACCAAATGTGGCAGTATATTTGTATTTTTGATTCTGATTTATGGCAGAGTTACTAAAGATATCTACTGTATTCTATAACTATTATGAACTGCTGACTAGAGGTAAGGCATTTGGTCAGTTGCATCCACCAGTATTTCGTAGACTATTATTTGTCAACAAAAAAGAGTAACTGTATAATTATATTGACTCAGTATTAGTAGCTTTGACATAAGTCAAGCAAACTTGCTAATAATTTGACAACTAGTTCTTTTGTTTGTTGGACTGCAAAGGACCATATGTACACAACTTGTGATTGTAAGGTTATGGCATAGTGGTCATTGATTACATATTCAGTCACTGATGCTTTTTATTTATTTTAACCTCAGAATAGTATAGTTTTAAATTGTTATATTGCTTTTATTTTGCATGCTACAAATTTAATTAGTGTTATCTAAGGTAAAACTGATAAAGAAACAAAACACTGGTTGTTGAATAACCTGCTCATTTAATTGTGTTTGTAAAAAAAAAAAAGGACTGAGAAGTCTAATAGTACGTAAAACCTTGAAGTTAAATTATTGATACAAATAGGATTCTTGTCTAACTGCAATCAACTTGTGTAAGACTTATGAAAGTAATCAACTAATTAAAGTTAGTATTTACAGTTATTACTGCTTCAGTTATTCAAATTATCCAAGTATCATGAGAATAATTAAAAGTTGAATGTAATTGCTTAATGAGTCCAGTTGTTAAACAGTTATCAAATTCCACTAATGCTGGCCCTCGTTATTGTTGATAGTAGCTTGTTCCATAAGTTGGCCATCCTCTTAAAAAATAAAAGTATTTTAATTGGAGTCTAGTCTGTTTTCCAAATCTTAAAATTGTTTTCTCATTATCTTTTGTGTTATCTTTTGATTGTAGCATAAACTTTATGATAAAGAAGTTGGAGGCCTTTATTTTATTCATTCCTTGTACAAACGTGTAAACCTCTGTAAGAATACTAAGAGAAAATAAGTTGAAATGTATCCCTATAAGATAAAACCCTTCAATCTTGAAATCATCCTACTATCTTTCTTCTGAACCCAAACTAATAGTTTAATATCAACTTGAATATCAGGAATCCCAAACTGTACACAGTATTCAAGTGAGGCTTAACTAGTGGTTTATGAGTATAGAGAGAGAGATTTTTTTTTTTTAAATCAGTGAGCACTGCTTTGATAGCTTCAGTGACTTATCCATTAATAACATAACATTTGAAGGACAAGGTCCCCAGTAGCCAGTGTAATTTATTGCTATTTTTTTTCTAAAGGCATCCACTGGTGAGCAGTTCCCATTTATAATAAACTTACAATACAAAAGATGATGACCAAAATGCATTACTTCACACTTACTGTTATTGAGCTTTACTCATTATGCTCTGTCGACGTCATTAATGTAAATTACAAAAAACAAAAGTCCCAATTTTACATTCTTCTGTCCAACTATCTTATATTGCAATTAGCTAGCCCTTCTCTTATCCGTAACTGATGACTTTTTATTAGCTAATTATAGTCTTTTTATATGACATGTTATCAAGAGTCTTCTGATATTCATAATTTATTAAACATGTTTCTTTTTGTCTGTTTAGAATTTGGTCTGTGGTCTGAACATGAAAATTTACAAGGAATATTGTCTTTTTCAATAAACTTGATAAATTTAGCAAGAAAATCTTGAGTATCAAGTACTTGTTTTGCTTTTTAAGAAATGTTCTTAACTTTAATGAAAAAAGTTTCTGAATGTTAGCCTTTCAACTGTTGTGGGCACAAATAACAGTTGAAGGACAAGAATGGACTGTTTGATTATGGTTACCCCATTTTATTTATCAAACATTCATTTCTTATATCAAGCCTTGATTTTCTAAGTGCTCATCAGGTCCTTTCATGAACTATTTCAATCTTGTTGCATCTATCATTTCTGAAGGCATCCTATTTGAAGTTTCATACTTAACACCTGGTTCCAGAATAAATGTGAAAAGTAATAGCATTAAGTTAATTGGTACTTACATATAGAGACTAGAAAAAATTGTAGAATTGTCTATAGTGTGAAGGTATTGTTAGGATAAACGTTATTGCCAATAGTTTGTTGTTATATAAAATATGAACGCAGAACTTGGATAACTTTTTTTTACGTGCTTAGTGTATTATTTATATGAGATAGATATATAGAAGCTAGATATTTAATTACCTATCATTTTAAAAAACTCACTTATTATTAAACAACTTATTGTACACAATTCTAAAAATGACTGTTCCCAGTCTCAGAAATACAATAACATACCAAATAAGTTATTGTAAAGGATAAAAGAAATATCCTGATGTAACTGAAAACAGCTTCATGCACTCAAATAAGGTTATTACAGTAAAAGCTAAGGCTTAAATGTCTCATTATCTAGATCTTGTAGAATTAAGGAATCATTTTTTTATAACTACAAATTCTTGCAGACCTTAGATTTCGACAGAGATGGATTGGGAAAAATGAAAAAAGCTGTTAAGGCTGTGTGCAACAGTGGAAATGGTAAGTTTAGGCACATAAATTTGTATAAGATAATTTGTTTTTCCTTTTTTGGTGAAATTACATAACCTTTATTTTTTACTATCACTTGGAAGAGAGAGAATACTGTTTATGATTCCAGTTGGGATTCAAGACCAATAGAGCAGTAGAAAAGTTAATAATGTAGGTTGTAGCTGTAATCTTTTGAAACTTAATTCTGAGTTGTGTTGAATGATAAAATAATATTTGCATATTGGTAATTCTATCTTTCATAATGCTCATTTTGTTGTTATTCTAATTATATCTCTTCACTGTGTGTACATTTGTAGTGTGATAGTCAGTAAGATCTTAATATGACCCTTGAATCTAAGAAGATTATAAACAAGACTTGCTTTGACTTAAGAAATAGTGATAATACCATTATAAGTGCCAGAAGTATAAAAAATAAGCCTCACTGTTCATAGTACAAATTTTATTGTTTAAATGAAATGTTGTGTGTTGTTGGATTACTCTATATTTTGATTGAGACAAGACTGCTTTACATCTGCTTGATGTTTAACTTATGCTAGGAAACAATGCAGAAATTTATTGTTAGTTCCACGTAATAATACATTATTTAACCTTTTTGCTACAGGCTTGGTATAACATACATGAGTTCATCTACACATTTGTACACTAAGTATTTGCACTATAACTTTTGATACAGCATGTTTATCTTCACAATGAAAATTGTCTGTTTTGTTACTAGTCTGAGTGCAAATTGATTTTATTTTATGGTTAAGAAAACTATTCTCTGTCCAAAAAATGTCAGTTATTATTTGCATAAGCTCTAAAATCTTCTGAATACATTTCAAATATTTGTTTTCAGTAAGACTATAACTATGTGGGGTTTGTCACTTAACCAACCTTGTGACCATCATAAACAAATTAGGAAATAAATACAACTTATGCTTTTTTATTGCTAGAATGATTACATTTTATAACATGAAAATATGAATGTTTAGTCTAAGTAGCATGAATGTCACAACATTATATATATATATTTACTGCATTGACATGGTGTATGTGCACTTGTGTCACATATCCAGTAATATAAAATGACCTTCAGTCTTCCCTGTCTTGGCTGTGTTTTGGTGGACTAGTATTTTGTAATATACAATGACATTTCAATTATTATACATTATATATACTTATATAAATTATTAGTATTTAGAAACAAATTATTAAACTTATGTCTCTTAAAATATAGAACAATAAATTAAGAAGTAAACAATTATCTCCTCTCTCTGTGACCTTTAAACATGGTTTGTGCTGAACGTAGGTTGCTAAGCCTTTTAAAATTTCAGGATATCAAACAATTTTTCTAGGCTTTATATATATATACACACACAGTTTAAGAACTAAAAAATTATAAATAACTACACTGCTACCATAGAATAGTACCATAATTTATTAAACTTAATAACAAAGATTTATTAGATTTAAAAAAACTATGAAATTTTGAGGATAGTTGACACACAACCTACCTCCTTGAAAACTTGGATTGAAAAAACATGGTAGGCTTTTCACAGATTACAATGGCTGAGAAAACCACTTTGGAAACATTCTGAGCTGTTGATTGGTTATTCACATTGTATACTGTTGTAAGAGTAATCAAAGGACTGTTTCACAAAATGGAAAGAGTTGAATGGGACTACCATATTTGATTCAGTACATAAGTCATATCTCAGCAAAATAAAAAGATATGAGGTTCTAATTTTGTATTCTCACTTGTTAATATTAGTAATTTACATTCCTAGTGATTACACTGAGGATGTCTCTTTATTATTTCTGCCCTTATTGCCACACAATTTTATGTGGATGAAGAATATTCCGACTTAGAAGTGATGTCTCCCATGTGGGTGTTGCCTTCTTGTCTTTTCACTCACCCTTTGGTGTTCCTTTGGGATCTTTTTAAATGGGGATTATCTTTTCACAAGACTCTCCAGCAACGCTATAGGATTCTAGCTATTTGTGATAAAAGGTACGATAGTGTATTGGAAGTTGATGTTTTCTTATAGTGAAAACATATTTTTGATAAATACTTATCACTCTCATATTTTCCACCCAACCTTTCCACTTCTGATGTAGGTGTTGTATGTGCTGGTCAATTTCAAAGTGATTATAGGCTACATGGAAGTGAAGAGTTGTGTTGTACTTTCATTGATGGAAGTTTGCTGCATAATTATTTGCATGGTAACGTGCACATCTCATGTGAATGTAGGTGGGAGTATCAAGGCTAGTGGCAAGTAAACATTTAGGCATACAGAAGGCAGCATAAGTTGATAAAAGCAATTTGTGAGAGGAGGTATGTATCTGTTAGAAAGACATTTTCAGTGTAAGGAAATATTAACTTCTGGTATTTTTGTATTCTAAATACTGTGGTAAAGTATCATGTCCAGTACTTGTTTAGTTGAGATACTATTTAGTAAAGCATCATTTCCAGTATTAAGTTTCTAATTCATATAAAAATATAGAGCTTGTAAATTTTACATCACTGGTGTCTAATTTAAACCATTATGGTATTTAGCATACTAAGTGACACACAAAAATAATGTTTGTGTTTTTTAATACTTGTTTTTAAATAATGAAATTGAATAATATATGATATTAAAATTTGAATTAAATATACAGTTTGATAATAAACTTATTGGCATAAATTCACAAAATAGTAGTTTAGTAAAATTTTGAATACAATTCAAGTGCACTGACATGACTTTTGACCAGTGACCCACTAATTCCACTTTTGGTTCTTATTTTAATTGCCAAAGAGGTGCCTGTTCCCATTTTCTTTGTAGTTGAATACATTATTTGGCTGCACACTGTAGATATTTCTCCTAGCATGTGATGTTCCATGTATTTTCAATCATATGGTGGGCTGTCTTTCTTAACATTCACCCCACAGAGCTGTCCTTTGGCTCTTGGGTTCTACAGTGACTTTACAATAAGTGGGGTACTCTTTATATAGGCACTTATAACTCTTCTCTCAACTCCAAGTTTTCTCTATTTTTTCTTTTTTGTTTGTGGTTCCTCGTTTATGCCTATCCCTCTTATCTGGTTCCTTTCCAGGATGGTGTCTCATCCATGCTTATCATTGTTACACTGCCTGTACAGTCTCCTTTCATAGCTTCCAATCCCATCTTTCATTACCTGGAATCCTTTCTACTTCTACCTCTACAGACTGGGTTTATCAGTGAATGAGACTGACACATCTCTCCCAATCTTCTTTTTCCTGCAGTTTATTCATGGTATTGTTGCATCTGATGTGGCACCTTACCTTTTCTATGACATCTCACTTCCATTGTTCCTTTGAGGAAATTCTTCAGTTAGGCATTTTTACCTTCCACTATTTCATCAGGTAGCTGTTTCTTTCTTATCAGAGTACCACTTTCTGCCTGTTGCTATCCTTTAGATATCTATTTGACTATCACATGATGGGTTATTGTTCTTTATACATTACTTTTCCTTACAGTGGCCTATCTTCTGTATGTATAGGATCCCACTAACTGGTAAGCATTGCCTGTCCAGCTATGCTACTTATCTATACATTCCAAGAAATCCACAATGTATTGTCAGCCATAAGTCATACTGGGGTATATTATCTGTTGCTGTGTGCTTTAGTCACTTCACTTCTATATGATAAGTCCTAGAAAGTTGATGTTTTGCTCTCTTGTGTCAGATCATACTGTGCACTGTGGTTACTTTGAATATTTTCTGATGATATGCATTACAGCATCTGTGGAGTCCTGTCCCAAGGATGGTGATGTATGGGTTGCACACAGCTACTCCTGATGCTCTATTTTAATGGGGTTGGGCCCAAGAGGATGATGTTTTGAAGAGTATCTTGATTAAGATTGTAGGGAACATCTTACTAAAGTTGTCTCTGGGTGGAAGCTAATCTTACCAGCTTCAATTTATATTCATGATCAATAATGCACACTATCAGTGTGGGGTTTACTGTAAGATTGCTAGTAGGTGTTCCCCACAATATTTTTCTCCATCCACAGGTTTGTTACAGATAATACTAATCTATGGACTTTCCTGAGTAAAGCAGAAAAGGATTTCTGCCCACTCTTCTTATTCATTAAGTTGAATAAACAAGGGGCAGTTTGCTTTTCAAAAGATTGTTTTCATGGTCATTCATTGCACTCTCTTTGGTGTTGCTGTTCATTTGTACCCTCCACTGCATTTCTTCCTCTAAATTCTTCTTGTGGCATCCTAGCCACTTTCTGATTCCTAGCTGCTGGGATGGTGGACCAGGGAGTCAATCCCCTGAATGTGATCATTTTCATTCAGTAGAGAGAAGGAAGGTGGTATTCTGTCAGTGTAGATAACATATATCTTTTACTCATGTGCTCCAACTCTGTGAAGTGGGTCGTGGAAGATATTTTACATATATCACAATAGTACATTCAGCAAATTCGAGTAGATCTTTCATGTTGCAGCTCATCCCCATCCAATCTGTACTCCTTGTTCTTCCATCAACTGGATGTCAGGGGTCTATGTTAAGAGTTGGGTTGTGTGTTCCCCCACATGGATTTAAAACTGAACCTATGAATGTCATGTTTTAACACATCTTGTAATTGGGATATCTCATCCTATCCCCATTCAGATGTTGGTTTCTGGGAGTTGAGTTTTGTATTTATAGCTGAACCAATCAATATTAGGTACTCACATGTGTTGAGTGTTGGCATCAAGATCGTTCACTTTTTCACTTGGTATCCCTCATTCAACCCCCACATCAGTGTCAGTTTCCAGTGGTTGAACTTGGATTAAAGCCAGACCAATCAACACAAGTCATTCCATGTGTTCAGTATTCAGGGTGTCCCTACTTTCATACTTGATTTATTTCTGGTGCACTCTGTTGTTGTGCTCCTTGATATCTTTATGCTGGGAATGGTACTGTGTTTGGGGTTGTTCTGGTATGTTTGAATTGAGATGTATATACATGTGCATTTCATTCTGTAACATGTATCCTGTTCACCAGTTCTGGTAATAATTCTCCTTCCAGTTGGCTGAACTTGAAGAGAAGATCGTAAGATAATATTTTTCTACCTACACTTGGATGTCATTTCTTAGTGGTTGAATTTTGGATTGAAGCTGACTTACAGATGGTATGATCCTTATCCTACCCCTGCTTAGATGTTGGTTCATGGAGGCAGAGATTTGGATGCAGTTGACTTGTCATGTATGGTCTGTCATCCCTTATCTACTCTACACTTTTGAGCATGTTCCATACTACCCACATTCTGTTCATCAATAAGATTGAAATTATAATATATTGTGGCTAGGATCATTATGCATCCATTTTCTTTCCAACTGAGATGTGCTCCTCACAATTTTCCATCTAAATCTGTCACACCTTTTCCAGGTCTGGGCAAATAGTATATTTGGTATAGAAATAGTGCAGTCTTTCATGTATTATCTTCTTCTTAGAAGATTTCCTCATGGGAAATGTCCTTTAAATGTTTTCATAGTATGCTTCTGTTTTTGCCCTTGCACTGGTTCCTCCACCTATTTAATATAGTGTTCTAGCTATGTATGCGAGTGTAAGTAAGGTACCTAGTTAGAAGTTATAATTTTATGTTGAAAATGTATTTCTGACAAATATCTGCTTTTTCTCCCTCTTTCCACCCTTTTTTCTAACTGTCTTAGTCTTCTGTGTAAATTTAAAGTGATAGTTAGAAAGAAGAGCACAGAGGGAGTCACAAGTCACATTTGTGTGAGGCACGTGTATTGATCAAGATTTGTTGCATGATAATTTATATTTGAATCAGTTAAATAATGTGAGCTGAGAGGGTATGTGGGAATAAAAGGTTTGTGGCATGCAAAAGACATTTTTACAAATCAATGGCAGTACCGAAAGTGAATATCTGTGTATGTGAATGGAAATAAATACCTGTTAGTAATTGTTTTATCCTGGACATAATGTGGTAAAGCATCATTTCTGGTTTTTCTTTCACCTCAGACACTACATTGTAAAATATTTGCAGTATCTATTTATCCCAGGTACCAAATGATAAAGCAGCTTTAAAAATATTTGTTTATATTAGGCACTAACTAGTAGAGCATCATGTCTAGTGTGTGATTGTTCCAGAGAGCATGTGATAAAGTATCATCTGTAGTAATAATTTGTCCTAGATACAACTGGTAAAGCAGCATTTCCAGTATTTACTTATTCCAGACAGTATGTGGTAAAGCAGCATTTCCAATGTTTGCTTATTCCAGACAGTATGTGGTAAAGCAGTATTTTCAATATTTGCTTATTCCAGACAGTATGTGCTAAAACAACATTTCTAGTGTTTGCTTATTTTAGACAGAACGTGGTAAAGCAGCATTTCTAGTGTTTGCTTATTCCAGACTGTATGTGGTAAAGCAGTGTTTCTGGTATTTGCGTATCCCAGTTACTATTTACTAAATTATCATTTTCTGCATTTGTTTTTCCCAGACTCCATCTCTTCAAGCATCATTTCTGCTTACTTATCCCAAGCACTGTGTGCTAAAGCATTATTTGCAGTGTTTGTTTATCTCAGACACTAACTCATAAAGTATGATTTCCACTATTTATTTATCTGAGACACTATCTGGTAAAGCATGGTGTCTAATGTTTGTTTATCCCATCTCAGACACTAACTGTTACTGCATCATTTCTAGTAATTGTTTATCTTATATATCATGTAGTAAAGTGTCATCTCTAGTATTCAAATTTGCCTCTATTTCTTTCAACATTTATGTTTAGATTTAGATATAAGATACAGATACTGCTAAGAAAGTTAAACTTTATTATTATATTTTATTAAAATATTTTTTTTATTTTGAAACATTAAAATTGCCTAAAATATTTTGTGTGATGATGTACTTTTATATAATGTGTAAATTAACTCTTAAAATCAACACTAAACACTTATGTTTTATTTTTCTCTTCGAGAACCAAACATTGAACATTAAAATCAAAGTTGACAAAGATTATCTAGCAGGTTCACAGTCATGTTTTTTATAACCATATGTTATCTGATACATTAATTCTACTGTTATTGCCTGTAAATAACATGACTGGTTGAACATGTAAGAGATATGTCATTATTTAACCCTCTCATGAGGATTAGGTCATAGTGTGTATATGACAGCTTTTTTAGAATTAAATTTAATTAAATGTTTTTATTATCAGTATATATGAATAAACTTAGGATCAAAACATAGTTATTAAATCAAATTTGAATATAATTTAAGTTTTAAATTCTGTAGGTCTTGTATAGTCATAGTGCTTTTATTTTTACTTATCCAGACCCCCCCCCCCACACACACACACAGTGTTTCTGAAAAAAGCCAAATTACAAAAATATGCTATGGCAATGTTTATTTGACATTCATATTGCTTTATTTGTTTAAATAGTTACTAGTTTAGGTTGTAACTGGACTGCAGTAGACACCAGCTGTACTGATGTCAAAAGTTTCATATACAAATCAGATAAAAACACTGACATCTGATATTTTTTTATGATACTATATGGTAGTATGGGACATTTGGCTTTTTCTTTGTCAGTTTCTAAAACAAATGGAGGAGGTTTGGATCTATCCACATCTGACTACTTGTACAACATTGAATAAGAAATATTTTTGGCATTTTTGAGTCCTTTGTAACTCACTATACAGTAATCTGAATTCATCAAGTGTGTGAATAATATTATGGCATTGTAGCTAATTCATTGTTGTAGAGCAGACCAACTGTTTCATAATTTTATCATAAATTCTTTTCCTCAAGTGTAAACTTAAAATAGAATCTGTGGTGTAAAGGCCTTATGTATAATTTGATTCTCTACATTCTCTGCTGTTGCTGCCACTTTCCCTGATGAGCCTTGAGTAGTTTAAAGCTTAAAATCAGAATTTACATATATAAACAGATGATTAGCATCATAAGCCACATATTTCTTTTGCTGCATTTGATGTCATAAAATGTAGAAATAAATAACTTTATAAAACCAACTAGTTGTTTTTCTTTAATTTAACTTTACAGCTTCTCCAGAAGCATTCCACTAAAATATAAACTGTAATTGACAATACAAAGCTAAGGTCCTTTGTTTATAGTATTAAAATGTCTTGCATACGTTAATATGCACTACAGAAATAACATATTTCTATATGTAGTGTGTAAGTATTGCATTTTCTCCAATTGATTTGTTGTTGTTTTTGTAGCTTTTTTAGATGATCAAGTTTCTCTTTCTAAAGCATTAGACAGGCTGGGAAGCAGTGCTATGACAAAAGATAATGAACCACAGATAGGTAAGTTTTTAAATTAGCTAAAGAGGTAAAGCAAAATGCATGGTATTGTGTGTATGAGGAGTATGTCATTTAGTAAGTTTATAGCAGTGATAAAATGTGTGTAAACAAGTGCACAAATATTTTCTTTGGTTAAATCATTTACCTGTTTGTTGTATTATCAGAAAAGTATTAATGTTTATAAGCTATTGTACATATCAACAGATGCTAGGAAGTGTATGCAATGTTGAATTATATTTTAATACAAACATTTCATACATAGAATTTCATTTTTCATGAGAAATATAAAATAGTGTACTTAAGTATATGAGATGTTTTGTATTTTTTTTCCTTGGAATGTTACAATTGAAGAAAAGGAAAATTTTGAAACTCAAATTCTTAATCTGTCACCATAGTTAGTACAGTAAAGCTAGTCTTCCATTTGGTAAAGACTACAAATGCTCTAAACTTCCGAGGCAAGATTTTGATTTTTTTAACTGTTCATAAAGCATTTAAATTTATGAAACTAAAACTATGAGAGTGGTTTTGTTGAAAGCTGGATTTAGTAACATGCTTAATTGTGTGAAATTGGTAATCATGAACAACTGTCTAATTGTGAGAAAACAGTTTTACCTTTGGAGATTTGTCAAGTGTCTTGCCACAGTTTGTCTTCTGATTTTAGAGGGATTATTATTAGGAGTAACTTAATGTAACAAAATGGATGTCAATAATGTAATTTTAGTAATAAGTGAATATCAAAGTGTTAACATTTAGCAAGTATTTATAACATTTAACAGTTTGTACTCAAGAACAAAGGCAGATTATTTATGGCATTGTTACTTATATTACAAATTTTTTGCAGTTAACTTGTATATTTATTAAATGGAAACACATTAGTAAAAAATTATGCATGTTTCTATTATGTTTGTAGTTCAATTGTTTTTACTTTTTCTCTAGGTGGGGCATTTATAAAGTTTTCAGTTCTAACTAAAGAACTTTCACAATTGATGAAGACTCAGGTATGTGATAATTTTACATAGGTTAAAACTAATGAAGTTTCTTACAATAGTGCATGTTATGTCAGAATATTGTTATAGGTTTTGTTAATTTTAATTGTGCAGTTAAATTTCAAATGAACCTGTACTGATGGATTAATTTATTTGGAGAGTAAGCTAAAACATCTGCTTTCTTGTTAATAGTAGGACAGATTATATAAACAGCCTACTAATAGTTAAAAATGTCTTTTCAATCAGAGCCGAGCTACCTACCTTCAGTGAAATTCAAAATAACATGGTAATGAAATGAGTATAGGTAATTTGATGTATCTTCCAGTATATGATACCTTACTCCCTATCATGTACTAGCTTTTCTCAGTCTTGTGCTGTCCTCTCTATGTGCAATATTTTGTTCACCACTAGCTTTGAGGCTCCTATGTAAACTTGCATTTTTGATAGAGTACATTATCTATTCTTGTGTAGATAGGTATTCTTGTTCAGAGCTGCCTGTCATCTGAATTTTTTTTTTTGCATGCCACAAGCCTTAAACTGCCACCTACATTATGATCAATGTGGTTTGTTTCACATGTAAATCATGTGACAACCTTTTACCAATTGGAATGGAATTTATCCTGAGGTGTGTGACTCCATTATTTAATCAAATGAAGATGTTTTTCAGTTGTGCCATTTTTACTTGTTCATTTTATATATTTATATCTTATGAAATAGTGATTTACTTGATTTATTCATTTACTACAGTTTTCTGTTGTGATTTGCTGCAATAACTAACCTTTGTTTACTGAATTTTGTCTTCTCATTTTGAAATGAAAGATGAATTCCAGAGTTTCTGTTTTACAACTTGTGACAGTTTTACCGCTGCTTCAAGTGCAGTTACACAGACTTCAGTGTGGGGGTCTTGACTGAGGATTTTTCAGCTATCATTCTTTGAGAGATTGATTGTCATGTGAGTTGTCCTTCTTCTCCCAAAACTGAATTTACTCCTGCATCATTGGAACCTGTTCATGGTAAAGAGGAAATTGACAACTCTTTCTCTCCTCATATCTGCACTATGCTTTTCCATGCATCTCCTGGATAATCCACTAGGCTTAACTACCCATTTGGCTGTGCTTTCTCAGATTTGTTCTATTTTCTCATTTTGATCAGTTTTATATGATATTGTCCCTTCCTTGTTACATGACACCTATCTTTAATGTAACTTTATTTTCCTTCCTTTCCCTGACATCAGGATTCATGCTGAGCATTTCATTTGTCTGTTGAGTACTGGTGTGAGCATGTCTTGTCATCAATGGACTTATGATCATTGTGCTTTGGCTTATCTGCAAGCTGATCTGTCAACCTTTTGCTAACTTTGTTGGAGTCACTTTTGTCATTGTGGAGGGGGGGATGTTCTGAAAATTCTTTCCATTTCTTTCATACTTAGTTGTTTTGCTTTTGTGTTACACTTACAGCTCTTATACATATACCTGCATCAATCCCCTGAGGGGTTTTTGGGGATACTCCCCCTTTTTTTTTTCTTACCTCCACAATGAATACTTGTCCTACTCATTCTTATCCTTTTACATACACTTTTATTGATGTTGGAATCTTATTGGGATAATTTTTTTTTTTTTAAAGGTTCATCTACTTTCCACTTTGTGATAGACAGATGGCACCTTTTTTCCATCAGTTTGTTTTTGGTGATTTTTTCCTGAATCTTTAGAATTACATTTGGAATTTGTGAAAACTTCTTTTGATCCTTGATCTCTTGACATCTTCCTTGGTTTTTTTTTGTTCTGCCACCTCTTCTCTTTTGCCAATTCTTTCCAGTTGGAGTTAAAAATTTCTCTGTGTTTCTTGACATTGGGTTCATTTTTCACATCAGTTCTAATAAATCTGAGGTAAAACAGATCCTGTTTAATATAGACTCATGCTGACTGTTGTTCCCCTGTGGTGGGTATTCAATATTTATTCTAGGGTATTCCAAGTTTTCTCAGAAGGTCTTTTCATCTGTTTTCTTTCCCCCCACCACAGCTATTTTTTGTACCAATTTTCTTCTCATTAACTTGAGATTCTGCTCTTAGTCTGCATCTATTTGTGGCTGTGCAGACAATTTGATCACAGAGTTCTGTTGAGTCTATCAGCCAGTGTTCTTTAGAATTTTACTCCATGCTTATAGTTGTCTCCAAAACCAGTCAGGGGACTTGCATCCAATGTTCCTTTTTTTCCTGTCCCTCATCCATTTTCTGGATCTTCTCTAATTGACCATGGATTCCTTTATCACAATCCAGGATTGTGATGACCATGGTAGATATCAAGAATCTTATTTTCCACATTCCTATTTCTCATCAGTTCAGATGCTGTCTTTGGTTTGTCCACTTAAAGGTTGTGTATAAATTTCACTCTTAGCCTTTCAAGCTTGATTCAGGTTGGTATGTATCTTATCAGATGATGAAGGCTTTTTCCTGACTTATGCTTACTTGAGGTTTGCATTTACCACCATTACATGGTTGATTGTCTCCTCTTAGCACATTCTGAAGCCTTTTCAACTCACTCATCTGCTTCTGATAGATGCAGCTCATGATGGTTGGATTTTCAACACTCACCTCATTCAGGCCCAACCTTCTCCATCTCCATTTGATGGAGCTTTCAGTTCTTTGTGCACAAGAACTAATGAGGTTTATCCCACAAAGTGATCTTTTGATCCTCAGGTTTTTAGGTGGCTATGCAGTCAGTGGAGTACTCTTCTCTGGATGCTTTTTGTGATTTCGCACCTTTATTCTTATTCTCGTTTGGATAGGATTCTATGTCCAGTATGTGCTCCTCATTGTTACATAGCTTGCATTGCCTCCTTTAGTGTTTTCTGTTCCTACTTTTTCTTTCCCTGGCACCATTCATCTGTATATATCCTTTCTCCTTCTACTCTCCATAGTTGGGTTTGTCAACTGATTTGATTCTTTCTGAATTCTGTTCCAGATGTCACATCATATCTAGCACTTTATTTTTTCTTGGTGTCTAACCTCAGTGATCCTTTTGAGGAAATTCTTCAGTCAGGCATATGAACTATTCTTCATAAGTTCATCTCCTAACATCTTCATCATGTAGCTGTTTGTTCCTCCTTGTGGTACTACCTTCAGCTTATTGCCATCCTTCAAACTTTGGTTTTGTTGTGTTTGAGAAAGCTGTCTTTTCTATCTCTATATTTTTCCAGTTACATGTCCCAATTAGGATTAGAATCCTGTTCAGTGGCTAGTGTTGCCTTTCTAGGTATGCTTCCTATCTCTCCAGTCTGCATTGTATGGCCAAGATGTATAACCGTGATGAGGTGTTCCACAGGATTGCTAGAAGGTTTAACTTGAGATATATTTACTTCATAAGTACTGATGTTTTGTACTGTGCTAACCCCTAGGCTTATATGGGTGAAGCAGAAGGGAATAACTGCCCATTCCCATTGCACCTTTGACTGAATATATCAGTGGTGGTCTTTTTCTTTTCAAAGAAGGGTTTTTTTGTTGTCACCTGTTGTACTGTCTCTGGTGTTGGAGTTTCTATGGACTCTCCACCACATTTTGTCCTCTTGTTCTTCTTGTAAAATATAGTAAAGCCACTGGGGTTGCGGACCATGGAAGAGCCCTAAATGTGATAGCTTCCATTCAGTTAAGAGTAAGGCCTCTGTTGGTGTGGATGGTGTTTGATACTCCAATCATGCAGATCACTTATATGCAGTGGGTCTTAAAGGTTGATGTTGTGCCCAGCTTTTGTGCAGTTCTGTTTGGAAGATGTAGTTGCCTATATTTTCTAGAAGCAATACACTTTGTTGTAGTGATACACAGAGGGTGGTATTTCACAACAATTTATATGTGGTTTTATTAAGGGTATAATATTGTGCATATCTACAAATAAATGTGTTTCACCTCCAGATGGTGAGTTTCAGAGATTGCTGTTGTGCCCAGCTTCTCTGCAGTTCTGTTCTGAGGGTGAAACTACTTATATTTTATAGATGTGATCCACTTCCATATGGTGGGACTTGAGTTTGTGATTGAGCTCCATCCTTTGTGGTTTCCTATTTGGAGAATGATGTTGCTTTGAAGTAGATCCATCACAGTGCAGTTCACTGTTTTGATTGGGACCCTTCATTTAACCAGCACCTTGATGTCAGTTCCCAGTGAGTAGTTTTGGGTTCAGGCTGGACCAATCAAAGCAAATCCTCCATGTGTGGTTGTGTGCCTCTTCCTCATTCAATTTGCTTCATCATCTCCACCTGCGTGTTGTTGGTTCTGGAAGTTGATATTTTCCCTACCTTTCTGTGTGGTTCTATTTGGGGATTACACCCTTGTGCAAATTAATTGAAACAAGATGGAAAATTATGATTTTTTTCAATTTTTTGCATTTTATTTCTAAGAATCCAAAAATTACTCACAAATTAATACATGATATGACTGCCTTTATTTTTCAGAAGATCATTAATCCACTTTGGCATCGAGTCCACAAGTTGATTGCAATCTTTACTAATTTTTGGATCGCGGTACCACATCTCAATTAGCTTATATTTTGTAGTATAGTCTTTTCCCCGAAGTCTTTCTTTACAAATTGCTCAAAGATTTTCAATAGGATTTAAGTCCAGAGAGTTTCCAGGCCAGTCCAGCACCTTTATTTGCATTGCAGTTATAAAATTCTTCACAAGTTTTGATGTGTGGCATGGAGCCAGATCTTGCTGAAAAATGCCAGATCCATCTGGAAATCTTTTTCAATTCTGGAACGACTTTTCTCTGCAAATCTTCAATGTACTGTGGTCCTCGCATCATACTTTCTACGATATGTAAGCCTCTGACGCCATAGTAGCTGAAAAAGCCTTAAAACATCATCTTCAAGGGATGTCTTACGAACTGATTGATGTGAGATTCTTGAAGTTTCTCACCTGGAGATCTGCGAACATGCAGACTTCTTTGACCCTGCATGAAGAAATGAGTCTCGTCACTGAATAACACCTTCCTCCATTGTTCTTGCATCCAGTTCTTGTATTTCAGACCCCATTGATACCGTTTTTTCTTTATTGAATTGGTAAGAAGTTGTTTTTTGGCTGGTTTCCTTGCCCTTCTAACGCAATTCCGAATGACGTAATATTCCTCAAAATTTCTTTATGTATCCCAAAAATAGATCGACCATACTGCAAAACACAACTAATGACGCCATGAAAAAATGACTATTAAAGGACATCAGCGAGCCTACACTGGCCGCCATGCTGAAAATATTGTAAAATGACCATTTGTTTCAACTAATTTGTACAAGGGTGTATGTTATATTATTTTAGAGATGATATAATTCTGTGATGTGGGACCTTGGAGGGTGGCACTGCATTTTTGGCTTCTGTGCAGTGATATCTGGAGGATGATATTTTTTGGGATGAAGGCTCTTCTTTTTGTGCTCCACCTCACTGCTGTTTTGCTTACGTTGAAGTGTAGATGGTGTGGACCCTCCTATCATAAACCAGAGGTTCTTTTCCTGACACTGCTTGGTTTTGGGTTGGAGGGGACTGGTCACACATGGTCTATTTTTCTCTAACCACTGTACATCTTGGAGCACATCCATTTTAGCTTTTCCCTCATTTCTGCCTGTAGATGATTCTTCTAGTTTTTTTGGTTTTTTTTCCCCATAAGATTGAAATTCTGATATACTGTGGTTTGGATTTCAATCCACCTGATTTTCTCTCCCTTTTTGATAGTGATCCTCCTAATGTGTGTCCTTGCATGCAAC
Source organism: Tachypleus tridentatus (assembly GCF_004210375.1). Classification (NCBI taxonomy): domain Eukaryota; kingdom Metazoa; phylum Arthropoda; class Merostomata; order Xiphosura; family Limulidae; genus Tachypleus; species Tachypleus tridentatus. The sequence goes on from NC_134831.1 coordinate 156,664,248, forward strand.
ATGTTTTTCTGCAATGGGTGAAAAGTTACCTGGTACAAAATTGTTGTTGTCTCTCATGTGTATTCCTCCCCCAATGGGGATCACATTTCAGGGTGTTTTGGGGACAGTTTCAAAGGATAATTTTTTCTATCTCTATGCCTGTTTAATGTGAGACTGTAGCTATCATTGTGAGAAAAGGTGATGTATTGTATCAGAAGCTGTTACTTTCCTATACTGAAAATATATTTCCAATAAATACTTACGTCCATTCATACTTCTGTTACTGGAAGATAGTTGCATGATTAACTGATATGTAGCAAGTTGCAGTTAAACTATATTGAATATAGGGTATATGGGATTTTAAGGCTTTTTGACATGAGAAAACATTTTTGTGTATAGAAGGCAGCACTGCATAAGAATAGCTATCCATGTGAGAGAGGTACATGTTGAAAATATATTTTCAGTATAGGAAAATATCTTCTTGGTATTACTGTGCTGTAACATGCAAATGAGCATATGACTACCCTTCACCAGTCGTCACTTCTCGAGTGTTTTATGTTTTTAATGATTTTTTTCTTCTTTGGAAACTTTACATATGTATATAGGTATTTTTTGTAGTGGAAGTATCTACAAGGACATTACCTGTTGTGAAAGTATTTATTGTTGGATTTTTGTTAACTAACATTTTCTTCACCTTCATGATTTGAGGCCTTTTATTTCCAAATTATTACTTCATAAGTATCTGCATCTTCCATTTTGTCTAGTGTAAGACAATAAGAAATCACACTAATTTAGAACCTATTTTGGCATTGTGTTTGTCTATTGGGAGAAGTGATGGCTTTGGTGTGGCAGATGGTAGAACTTTTCATGCAGTGTGGGCTTTCTTTTGTATGTGACATGTATCAAGTCTTTGTTTGCCATTCATGGTGGAAGTGAATTTGCTATTTTCTTCTTACTGTGTACCTTTGCCTCATCCTATATCCACATTCATTTGAATATACTTAAGCCTTTTTCAGAATTGTAGGACTAGATTTCTCAAGTATGTTTCTTTGATTCACTTTGTAATTCCTTCTTTTGTGTTCTTTACTTCCTATCCTTTTATGCAAGTCCATATTCAATTCCTGTTACTGCTACTGTAGTGTTTGCATGTCTCATCATCCTTCCTTTGTTATCTCATATGAATAGGCATAACTTTATGCTGTATTACCTTTATTCATTTCTTAAACTCTATATGGTTTTCTTCAAACATGGGAATTAGATCACTGTCTTTTGTTTGTCTTTCTTAGACTTGAGTCTTCACATCTTTATCTTGCAGTCTCTACCCTTTTTTTGTTATTTTTCCTCCTTTAATCTTCTTTCTGTGGTAATACACCATTCCCCTGTGGGGTTTTACAGTTAGTTGTTCATTTACCTTCTTTCAATGAAGTATTTACATTCCATAGCCTTATCACATTTTTGATCTATTGCTACAGTTGAGGTGTGATGCCATTATTACTCAAATGCTTATGACTCTCTCATATGCTTTCGTTTGACTTCTTTCATCTGTTTGTGCAATTTTACTGGAGTGCTTGTTAATCTGGAATGACTTATTGGAACTACATGCCAATGTTATCATTTATCCTCACAGGTTTACTGTCTCTCCTGTGCTTCTTCTTTGCCTTTTCTATTTCCTATACTTCTTCTTTGCCTTTTCTATTTCCTATACTTCTTCTTTGCCTTTTCTATTTCCTATACTTCTTCTTTGCCTTTTCTATTTCCTATACTTCTTCTTTGCCTTTTCTATTTCCTGTACTTCTTCTTTGCCTTTTTTATTTCCTGTACTTCTTTGCCTTTTCTATTTCTTGTACTTCTGTTTCCTCTCCTCTTCCTTTCACTACTTCCCATTTTTCTGTTCCCATCTGTCCTCTACTCATAGACTTCAGTGGTATCAGTCTTGACTGTGATTGTTCTATAGTATCAGTAGAGCCTATTTAGTTTAGTTTATGGACTTTTGCCCTTCTTTTAACATGTTACCCAGAAGTGAAAATAATGATGAGAATAGAGATAAAGTAGCAGAAGCTCTCCTGGAAGTATTCTGCAGTATAGATTTTTCAGAATAATTCTTGACTGATGAAAGGACCCAGTTTACCTCAAAACTAATGCAAGAGGTATGCAGATTCATCAGCACTGGACAAATCATTTACTTCCCTTTACAACCCTACAGTTGATGGACTTTGTGAGAGAGTGTGAAAGAGTTTTCTGAACATGTGCCAGTAGAGACCACACAACTGAGACAGGTACTTGCAGGGAGTATTATTTGCTTACTGATAAGTCCTGCAAGCAAGTACAGAGTGTTCATCTTTTGAATTGCTGTACAAAAGAGCAGTACAAGGTCCAATGCACTTGCTGAATGAACTGTGGATAGAAGGACAGTTAGAAGTGAGGAACACATACCAATACATGTTAGATCTTAGAAAATAACTGAAGGAAACCTGTCAACATGCTCAAGAGAACTTGTATCTAGCTCAAGACAGTTAATTATGAAATGAAAGCCAAGGATCAATGCGTCAAGATCAGACAGAAGATCTTAATTCTGCTACCCGCATACTACTGCAATCTTCCTTGCAGTAGAAAAAAACCTTTGAAGTGTAGGAAATGGTCAACAGAATGGACCATAAAGAGAAAGTTGATAGAAGACCAAGATCTATCACACCAATCTGTTGAAGAGATACTCCAAAAGGAAAGAAGACTTGAAGAGTGCAGCTGTTGAGGCTTAGATGGACATGGCAGTTGTGGCTGTCATAGACATATAACCAGAAGATGGTGTCTTTGTTATAGAAGTTGAAGACCTACTAAACCAGAGACTGCTTGGTGGAGATGAGACAAGGATATCAATATAAGTGAAGAACAGATTGGCAAGCAGAGTAAATAAATACCTACAAGAGCTACTGTGCAATTACGCCTTCACAAAGAGACCAGGCAAGACAGACCTTGTGCAACACCATATCGAACCCATGAGCAGGGATCCAGTCAAGATGAATCTCTACCAGATGCCCTATGCAATGAGAGACCAACAAAGAACTGCAAGTGTTATGCAAATTCTAGGATTAGACTTATGCATGAAATGAGAATAGTTTTTGTGTATATTATAAATATTTATTTTGAAGAGGAGCTTATTGTTAGATATATGGGACTGTTCATTTTAAGTTTAATATCAGAGTATTACTTTACTTGTGTAGTGGAAACATTAAAATAAGTAATTTTTAGAAGCAATAATTGTGGCAAGTTTACTTACATAATTGTTTATGAATCATTTGTTGTGTAGTTCAATTGCTGTGAATTGACTTCCTGCTATTCAAACATTCTGAACTTTTCTTTTTGGTTTAAGAGAGTATCGTTACATCATAATGTCTTGTAGTTTTTAGAAAGTCCTAGGTCTCAGTCAAGCAATATATACATAGGTGACCAAGTTGGTGCAAGTGAGTAAGTTTGTGAAAGGAAAAGTGAGATGAAGTTAGTGAGAGATATAGTCATAGATCTAGACTGTGTTTATGAGTTTAACCATAAAGAATGTATAGTAGCCACTTTTAAAGTGTACTAACTGCAGACTGTATTATTATAATAACAGAGTAGAAAATAATAATTTGTCCTGTGAATTGGGTTTTAAATTGACTGAACGAGTTTGTGTGAACTTTTGATGCAAAAGAAATTAATTTAAAGCTGTGGATAAATCTGTGATGATCAATAGTGTATCAATTTTTTTTACATACATGTAACTTGTTTTGAATATATTATCTTTAAACATGGAGATTGTGTGCTGTATGTTTATTGTTGAAATTTATTGCCAATAAGTTGCAGACACATATTATCAATAATCTGGCTCATACGTATATTCAAAACATGACAGTGCTCATGCTCACAACATCCTACATCTGTATCACCAATTAATGTCTGTGATCTAAACATACCAATTATTACACTGGTTAACCAACCCCTAAGGATACAGTAATTAAGAATGTCATTGAAGCTTGAAAAATTTATTTTAAATCAAGTATTTTGTTTTATTTTAATCAATCCTTTCTACATGTTGTACTTAAATTGCAATAATGTCCTATAAAATTTAAGTTAATTTCCAGGTCAGCAAAAACAATTATTGAACAACCAGCCATTTTATTAAATAAATTAAGTAAATTTACATTTAATTATGAATGTTGTTGACAGAACAGCATCATGATCCTGTATTATTTGAACAAAGGTATTTTATCTCCAAAGATATAATTGATGTATTAAGTTTACATGTATATAGAAGTTATATTTTTTCATTAATCAGGCATTTAAACATGTAATAAGAGTTTGAATGGGAACTAACTAGTGTACTTATATAGCATTTTTTTATTTCTGTTTTTAGAAAAGTAAGATTATCGAAGTCATTATAAATTCAAATACTTAAATACATGAAGGGTTATACAGATGTGTGCTGTTGTATACTTGAGCATTATATATATAATTTATTATTTTTATTTTGCTCTATTCTTTATATGTGAGGCTTGACAACTGGATGTTAAGACTGATAGATAATGCATCTCCACCACTATATGGGTCCTATTTCTTCATTTACCTCCAAAGGCTGGGATGCACTTTATGGTTTCTGCCATAATTTATTTCAATTATTTTAGTTATAGGGTATTATATTTTCATAGTCTTTTTTTTGAGCTATAAATTTATTTAATAAATACATTTATATATTGTTTTTAAATAAGTAAACAAAAACACGACAAATCAATTGTCTGCTATTTTGAATATAGCACTTAATCTCCAAAATGCTTGTTTATTCATATAGAACTAGTTTTTTGACATATTGTCAGCTTAAGCTTCTGCTGTGTGGAGACATAACAACCTTGTATGAAATTGATAAGGCTGTAGCAATGTTATATTTCAGAGCACAAAATAAGAAAAGCCTGTTTAAGTGTATTTCATATGAAGGGAGGTTAAAAAGTAAAATGTAGGCTAGTTGCTTTACATCTTATTCTCATATTCCACATAATAGTGCAAGATGGAAAATTCCAGATTTCAAATTTAATGATTGTAAATGAAAATATGAAAGTATGTTTTGTTGTTTATTGTTGAAGATGACAAAATAGAATTGTGCAGACTTAATAAACATTATGCAAAGTGAAAATTTCTCCAAAATTAAATATCATACAGGTACAGTTAGTTGGAACATGAGAGTAGTTACAAGGACGATAGCATTGGAAGAACGTTAAACCATATAAAAATGGAGCATCGTCTTCAGTAGATACAAATGAACAGTTATGTAAATTTATGCTGGTATTGGTAGAATATTATTTCTGTAATATGATGAATGCTTGCTGTCCGATTAAAACGGCTTTATCATATCTTGAATATATTTGTGTTACTTCACTTTTTGCATATATATATGTAAAATTTGCACAATATGCAGCATTGTATATATATTTACCCAATGCTATTTGCATACTTTCTCAATGTTTTTTCCCTAAGATTTTACATAATTAATACATTAATGGATCTGTCATCTCAGTTGGAACCTTAAGTGTTGAATCTTCAATTACATGATTATTTGGACTCTCTGTCAGTGAGCAAGGGAAGTAAATAATAAATTCTTTTAATTTAGATTTATTTAGATTTTTTTGCTGGTTACATGGTTGGTCTAATTGAATAATGATATAAAATATATAGTTTCATTGAAAACAAACACTTGGAATGTACTTAGGAGGCTTTAGAGATTACACTAATGAAACGTAAGATTTGAGGATCAAAGGATAATATTTTTAATCTTAACATGAAAATCACTTTGCATACAGATTATTCAAAACAAGTACTCAATATATTAACAGACAAATGCTTTTTTAATTTTATTAAAAATACTAAAAATGTTCTTTTTTTATATGCGAAAGACTTGGAATGTTTATTGAAACTGAAAGACTACCAAGAGAGAGTATTGGGAGAGTTAAATTACCCAATTCTGTTTGTGAAATTAATTCCATTAGGGATGATGTAAATGTATTTGTTCTGCCTTACCAAACAAAGTATTGTGAAATGTTTAGTGCATTTAATTGTATTAAAAGTTTTATCTCTCTTTTACCACCCTCGGTGTGGATTTTTGTACATGGTTAGGGGACTGACCTCCCAAGGAAGGTTCTGTTCTTTGAGTTTACCTCCTCTAGGATCTAAACATTCACCCACATATTTGCCATGTGTGTCGACCCGTGAAGGGGTGGAGAGGATCCTGGTGGTTGAGGGGTACAACCCCTAACACACCATTTTGGCTTTGAATTCCTGTAGACAGACAGCTTTGGAGTGGCCTCTCTTGTGTCAGTCGGCTGGTCCATTTGGGCTAGAGTCAACCAAGTACCAGTGTTAGATGTTCTTAACACATGTTGTGGACATTGTATCTGATGCTGGTGTTTGGGTATAGTGCTCACACAACTCTGCTGTTGTTTGTGTATCCTTGTTTGGCATTTTGGTGCATCCCCTTGTAGGGCTCCAAGTTGGGTGGGGTCAGTGGGCACTGAAATTTCCCTTTCTTTATTATGGATTCTCCAAATAAAAATCTTAATAAAATAGTGAAAAACAGTCTGTAGGTAAACGACCACATCTTGAGGATTGTGAGCAGCAATCTTCACCATGTTGTATCTCATTTTCTTATATTCCATTCACTTTCAGACAAACCTTTAGGGCAGATGTCTCCCTTTTTCATTCAGAATGGACTATAGAGAATTGCTGGCTCTCCAAAGTCAGTTAAAAAGCTTCAATCTCGTGACATATTGGTGGAAACATCAACATCTCAACTTCTCTTGCATTCAAAGGCAATTGGGGATATACCTATTGAGGTTACACCTCATGCTACTTTGAATTCATCGTGAGGAGTTATTGTTGAGAGGGATTTGAAGAACATCCCAGAGTCAGAGATTCTCATTGGTTTCTCCACCCAAGGAGTTTCTGCAGTGAGGCATATCTCCACTCGCAAAGATGGAGTTACACTGCCAACAGATACCCTCGTTTTGACATTTACATCATCATGTGCACCTGCCACCATCAAGGCAGGTTATCTTAATTGCTGTGTACAGCCATACATTCCAAACTCTCTCTGATAATTCCAGTGTCAGAAGTTCGGTCACTCAAAGATGTCATGTCATGGTTCCTTGATGTGTGCTCATTGAGGTGGCAAGGACCATGATGTCTATGAGTGTGAAATGGACCTTCATTGCATCAATTTCAATGACTCTCACCCATCCTACTTTTGTTCTTGCCCTAAATAGTTCCCCTAGGTGTGGATTCCTGTACATGGTGAGGGGACCTCCCAGGCATGGTTCTGTTCTTTCTGAATATCCTCCAAACACATGGGTGGTGACCTGTGAAGGGGAGGAGATGATCCTGGTGGTTGAGGGGTCCAACCCTAATACACCACTTTGGCCTTGAATTCCTGTATACGGGCAGCCTTTGGGTGGCCTCCCTTGAGTCAATCAGCTGGTCCACTTGGGGTAGAGTCAACAAAGTACCAGTGTTGAAAGTTCTCAACGGGAGTTGTGGACATTGTGTCTGATGCTGGTGTTTGGGTATAGTGCTCACAAAACCCTGGTGTTGCTGCAGTGTCCTTGCATGACATTGTTGTGTGTCCCCTCATAGGGCTCCATGATGGGTGGGGTCAGTGGGTACTGAAATTTTCCTTTTTTCCTATGGATCCTCCTACAAAAAATTTAAATAAAATAGTGAAAAAACAGTCAATAGGTAAACGACCACATCTTGAAGACTCTGAGCAGCAATCTTCAACATCTGTAACACATGTACCTCATTTTCTTATATTATATTCTCTTTCAGAAAAACCTTTAGGGCAAATGCCCCCTTTTTATTCAGAAGGGACTAGAGGTTCTTGCTGGCTCTCCAAAGTCAGCAATGAAGCTTTGATTTGAAGACCTTGGTTGAAACATCCACATACCAACACAGTGAACTCCTCTTGAATTCAAAGGCAATTGGGGATGTACCTATTGAGGTATATCAAGGTTCATGCACCTTGAATTCATCACGAGGAGATATTGTTGTGAGGGATTTGAAGAACGTCACCAAGTCAGAGATTCTCGCTGGTCTCTCCACTCAAGGAGTCTCTGCAGTGAGGCGCATCTCCACTCGCAAAGATGGAGTTACACTGCCAACAGATACCCTCGTTTTGACATTTACATCATCATGTGCACCTGCCATCATCAAGGCAGGTTATCTCATTTGCAGGGTACTGCCATACATCTCCGATGTTTCCAATGTCAGAGGTTCAGCCACTCAAAGACATCATGTCCCTGACATGTGCTCGTTGTGGTGGCAAGGACCACAATGCCTATGAATGTGACATGGACCCGCATTGCATCAACTGCAATGGTTCTCACCCTTCCTACTTTCATTCTCGCCCAAAATGATAGAGAAAAAGGAGGTGCAGAGTTTGAAAGTGACTCATAACATTAGTTATCCTGAGGCTTGGAAATTGCTGTCCTCCACTTCATCTTGGACATATGCTGCTGCACTTCGTTCCACAACTACAGTGGGAGTGCAGACAGATCTCTCTGTGCCTCCAAGAAAATTGTTTTCAAAATAAATGAAAAGCATTTTGACCTCCATGGTTAAAGAGGTTGATGAATCAACTTCTGCACCCATCTCTGTTCCTCCCATACATTCCAACAAACCTCAAGATCCACATCTTCCGGTTTCAAATACAGGTGTTTCTTCAGATACATCTTTTTCTCCCATCCCAGATGCAAAACAATCATTCATTCGCATTCTCAGTCACTGGAATCCCCTTCCAACAACAAAGACCTGCCCAATTGACCCAGGGCAGGATCCATGGAGGTTGATAGACCTCCTCTGAATAAGGACAGTAAGGACAAAAGACGTGGTCGTAAACAGAAGGGTTCTCCAGCCACTTCACCAACCGTCATTAAAAATGGCCACCTTGATACAATGGAACTGTCGAGGTTTACATTCTAATCTGTATGACATCAAAACACTGCTTGCTTCCTACCATCCTGTATGTCTTTCCTTACAAGAAACATTTCTGAAACCTGCCAATACAGTCACCTTTCGGCAGTTTTCTCTGTACAGAAATGACAGGCTGTGTGATGGTCAAGTACATGGAGGGGAGGCACTGTTTGTTGATCAGCATGTGCTCACCCTGTCTTTGTCACTCAGCACTCCTTTGGAGGCCGAAGCCATCCATCTTCCCTTGGGTCATACCATCACTGTTTGTTCTCTCTACCTGTACCCTGGAGAGACATATGATAAATTAGACCTTGATGCTTTTGTTGAACAGTTGCCATCTCCTTTTCTAATCCTGGGGTCTTAAATGGACATCATTTCCTTTGGGGAAGTGCTGTTATTGATATGAGGGGTCGCTCTGAGAGTACGCTCTCAGATCACAATCTTTCTCTTTTCAGTACTGGTTCTTCCACTTTTTTTCACGCACCTCTTCAGTCCTTTACTGCTATTGATCTCTTGGTTTGCTCCCCTTCATTATTCTTCCATTTACAATAATCCACTAGGCAGTGATTATTTTCCTATACTTTTGAGAGAGACTGGCCATGGTCGACGCCACCCTACCCGCATGCCCAGGTGGAAGCTGGATCAGGCAGACTGGTTCATTTTCACTGCTCCCGCAGAACTTGATCCTGCCATTGTGAATCAGCTATCAATAGACGACTGTGTGGCAGTGGTAACTGACTGTATTATACAAGCAGCTGCTGAATGTATTCCTGAAATCTCGACACATTCTCCACTGTATCATCGTCCATGGTGGAATCCTACCTGCCACATGGCATGGAAGGCTCAAAAACGGGCCTGGGATACTTTCCATAGATATCCCACACTCTCGAACTGCATTGCTTTCCAATGGGCCCGTGCACATGCTTGGTGAGTAAGACGTCAAAGCCAGAAGGAATCTTGGATTAAGTTCATAACTAGCATATCTTCTACCACCAGTTCCAAGGTCATATGGAACAAGATTCAAAAGGTCAGTGGGCAATATAATTCTGTCTCCCTCTCAATCTTGCTATCTGGTGGTCAGAAAGTAGCTAATACTCTAGGTGAAAGCTTTTTCTGGATATCCAGCACTTCTGCTTCTTCTTCCACCTTCTTGGCCATCAAGACTCGGGCAGAGCAATCACCTCTTTCCTTTTGAGCTGATTGTTCCTGTGACTATAATTGTCCCTTTACCTTTGTGGATCAGTTGGACCTGGTGATGTACACTATGAAATGCTGTGCCATCTATCTCCTGCTTCTCTTGCTATTTTTCTGATTGTTTTTAACTTCATATCAGTGAAGTTGTTCTGCCTGTGGTCCCTGAGACAAAGTTCTTGGGGCTTATCTTTGACTGTAAGCTTACCTTTACATCACACATCAAACAGCTAGGGTTCAAATGTATAAGAGCACTGAACATCCTCCATGTCCTCTCTTCCACCACTTGGCGAGTGGATTGAAGTTCTATGCTAAAGATATATTGTGCTCTTATTTGATTGAAACTCGACTATGAATCACTGGTCTATGGCTCTGCCAGACCCTCGGCTTTAAAGATGCTTGTCCCCATTCATAATCAAGGACTGCGTCTCTTCACTGGGGCTTTCCACACTTCCCCAGTTCAGAGCTTATACATAGTCTCATGAGCCGCCTTTGCACCTCTGCCATTTGCAACTGTGTTTACTATATACTTCAAAACTTCATTTCTTATCAAAGCATCCTACCTGGTATTGTGTTTTCTTTCCTCGATGGGCCATACTTTTTTAGAACAAATCATCTGCCATTGCTCCTTTTGGCCTTTGTATCCAGGCACAGTTGGAAGAATTGGGTTTGTCCTTGGATAACATTGCTGTGTCCATTGGTCAGCCCATCCCACCATGGCTTCTTACAGTGCCCAAATGTGACATATCTTTAAGTCATCTGAGAAAAGCAGACACTTCTGATTGGAAATACAGTCTGCTATTTGCTGAACATCTTTCGAACCATTCTTCCATTCCTACTTACACAGATAGTTCAAAATCAGGTGACTGTGTTGGCTTTGCCATGGTTTGTTGTGGTTTGGTGGATGCACGCAGAATCCCCTCTACAGCTTTTGTGTTCAATGCTGAATTGTATGCCATTTCTCTTGCCCTTGATTTTATAGAAGCGTAACAGTACTCAAACTGCACTATTTATACTGACTTGCTTAGTTCTCTACTGACCCTGGAATCACTTCACATTAGTTCACACCCTGTTTTCACCAATATTCAAAACTAACTGGCCCGTTTCTCTTTAACATATACTTCTATCCAGTTTTCCGGATGCCGGGCAACATTGGTATTCGCAGGATACAAGGTCGCTGACACTGCAGGTAAATCTATTTGCTTTGGCACTATCACTGCTGTTCCTGTTCCATACATGGACTCCATGATGGAGTATGGTCCTGTATTCAAGGCTCAGCTCTGTGCTAGTTGGCAGTCGACTTGGAGTGAGCAATGCGAAAACAAGCTTTTCTAAGTAAATCCCTATATTGGACTTTGGCCGTCTTGCTTCTGTAAGGATCAGAAAGAGGAAGTTGTTCTAACTAGACTATGCATTGGTCACAGTCTTTAACTCATAGTTTTCTTTGATCTGGAACTGATGCACCAGTGTTTAGTCTGTGTAAAACTCAGGTCACAAAAAGCCACATTTTACTTTCTTGCTGTCATTAGGACTCTCATAGATAGAACCATTTTAAACGTTCTTTTCAAGGTTTGTCCATAATGTTAGACAGCATTGTTGGTGTTGGTGACACTGTCCATCTTGGTAATGTTTTTAGTTTTTTAAAGGCCATTAATCTTTTTAATGTCATTAAATTTTTTAATTTGTACATTAGACTTTTTTTATGTGATTCCCTTTTAAGAATGAAAGTCCATCTAGTTCGATTTGAAATTAGAAAATGGCTGTATCATTAAATAACTCGAAACCAGGACTGGAAAGGCCAACTTCAGGTGACTAACACTGCTATTTGAACTATTTGTTTGAAGTACCCATTAGTCATCCTGGCAAGTTATTATTATGATTTTGCTACATGTCTTTTAAAACTTTTTTATTACTTTTCTTTCTGTAAATGGCCATAACATCAAATAACTCAGAACCAGGACTGGAAAGACCAACTTCAGGTGACTGATGGTGGTTTTTGTAATTACCTGTTAGTCTCCCTAATGAGTTATGATAATTACAGTTATGCAACAGAAAGTCCTTTACAACTTGAATTACTGTAGTTTTTCTCTTAACATTGTAGACTTGATGTAAACATTGATTTTATGCTATTTATGTGTTGTTGTTTTTTTAAGCTTTGTTTTGTTTCACCTTAATTCCTTTTATGAATTTTACTAAATTTACTTTAACTTTTTACTGGATGTTTGGTGCAGATATCCTAGCTGCTTTGTACCATAAAACACTAAATCAACTAAGCATCCAATTTTCTTTTACTGCATGGATGTTCATTACTAAAACCATCCTGCTAGTAAGACCAGATTTCACCAATCTTATGATTGATCAGAATGATAGTAAATTTAATTGCAATTAAATAATAATAAGTAATTGGAATTTAGAATAAATAAAAAAGTATTTTGTTATTAATACATACCCCAATTTTCATTTGTGAAGGGATTAAAATTGATATAATTATAATTATCTTATGTGATCTAGTTCACGATAGTTTTGTTCATGAAATTAATGGTATAAATGGTCCGTAGACCACTTCTGTGCATGTTGTATTCTATCCATGCTCATGAGCTCTGGCACTGGGCAAAATGCCTCTTTGGCATTAGGTATGGTTGGTGTGAGTTGGATAAAATATTATTAAATGCTGATGAAAGTACCTAGCTTTACTCAGGTTATTAGGTTAGTATGTTATAGATGATTATGTCATTATATATGTTATGAACCTATTTTAGCATAGAAGAATAGCCCAAAGTATTTTATTAGCTCTCTAATCTTTGAGATACACTGGTCATAAATTAATTTCTATTTGGTTTTTTTTTTAGTTTACCTCTTAAAGATATGCTTACATGTTGTTAAATAATAATTCCAAACTCCAAACACCCAAGGTCCTGTTAGTATTGATGCAAAAATTTACGTTTATAGGTCCTTTTCCATTGGAGCTATTTTTGCACACAGACCCTAGACACCTCCTTTTATGTTTTTTCTATCATTCATAAATTCTCAAAATTTATTGTTGGGTCACACTATTGAAAATGGAGCTTGAGGTTTTAAAACATGGTAATGAGTTTAACTCAGTTATTACTACATAGCATTCAGTTTGTATTATAAAAAAAAATTCTTATTCAGATGCAGAACATGAACAACATCATCATGTTTCCTTTAGAAACACTGCTGAAAGGAGACCTCAAAGAGGTGAAAGGGGTAAGCTTGTTTTATTACCTAATTTCTTCAGTACTTTTCATGTTTACTTTTCATGCTTATATTTATGAGTTCATTTTTTATTTTTGTTACGTATATACAATTTAAATCATTCTTATTTTTTTAGGATCTCAAAAAACATTTGATAAAGCTTCAAGGGATTATGAGACCAAAATGTAAGTATTGTATTGTACTTTTTGCAAAATGTTTTGAAGGATATCTTATTTTACTTCAATAAAAAAAAGAAAAAGTATACTTGGAAATTTTAATCTACATTTAAGGTAATGTTCTTTAACCTTTGGAGGTGTGTTCTCATATGGGATGCTTAGTATTGCTATATGGAGAAGAGGATACCTTTGAACAGTGTAACCATTCCATTACAAGTTGGGTGAAATCCATCCAGCTTATAATCACAAAGGTGTCCATTAGAGTTATTGTGCTATAATGTTATTTTTGCTATCAGATCAGAATCTCTGTATGTGTTTGATAGATATGATCAATCTTATAACCATCATAAAAAATTAGGAAGTAAATATAAATTGTGTTTTTGTTTCTAGAATGGCTATGAATTATAACTCAAAAACACAAATATTAAATCTAAATATCTTAAATGTCATATTTATTATTTTTATTATATTGACCTCTCTGCCATTGCTGGCTAAAATAGAAGTTACAATGACGTAGCACGTGTAAAGTCATGATAGTGTATCCAAGAATATAAAACTGACTTTAAGTCCTTACAGAGTGACCTGATTTGGTTGTGTTCTGGTAGACTAGACTGGTATTTTGCAAAATACAATGATATTTCAGTTACATTGTATATTTTTATGCAGTTAAGTGTAAAAAAATAATAGAAATAGACATTTTAATTTCTATTGCTATTCCTTTGTTTTGTTCTCATTTTTTTTATGTGATACAGGCAAATGGAAGGTAAGTTGATAGATGGTGTATCCCCACTGCAGTGTGGGTCCTAATTCTTCAGTCACCTCCAAAACCTAAGGTACATTTTATATCCCACATTATAGTATGTACCCTGGGGATACTTTCAATTGAAGCAGCAATTTTATTTTTTGTTGTGGCATGTTTTTGTTTATATACACGTTAGTACTATCCACAAATGAGATTTTAAACTGATTTTTCTTTAAACGTAGAACAGTAAATAAAGAAGTAAAGCAAACAATTGTTTCTTCTAGTTATGACTTTTGTACCAACGAAATATTTTTTTTTTTTTAGGTTTTATATGTATAACTGAAAAATAATAAATTACTATATCGAAACTGTGGAAGTTCATCATAATGTATGTAATTTAGTAACGGAACTGTATGTGGGTAAAAAAAAACAAACAGCTAAAAGACTCAACTTACCAGTACAAAGGGTTATCTTGAAAGAAAGAAACGATGCTGTTACATTTGAAAAGGGTTGAGATGCTACTTGTGGTATATTGTGAGCTTTTGATTGGTTATTTCCATGTCTTTTATATATAGATTGGGTATGTATAAGGGACTATTTCCAAAAATTGAAGGTGGTAAGCAGGGAGTGCTATTGCGTTTGATTCAGTACATTAGTGATATTTCATCACACAGAAAGATAAGAGGTTGTTATTTTATATTCTAGCTTTTAGATATCAATTTGAGTTTATAATTTATATAAGACTATTAGACTTTATATTTTGACATCAAATACATCTAATTTGAACCAGTGCTGCATTCAACATCCCACATGACACACAAAATTAAGTTTAGGTGTATTTTTTATAATATTTAATTTGAATTCAGAAATACAATAATGTATAATATGAAAATTTGAATTAAAATCTACAGTTTGATACCAAACTTAATGACATAAAATCATAAAAAAGTAATTGAATAAAATTTTGAATGTGAGTTAACAAATGAATTGACATGGCCTTTGACCCATGACTCCTGACAAAAGGGTTAAAATAAATCTAATTACAAGCAGTTAGAAAATCAATACATTTTTGTGTTTGATTTTCAGATTCAAGGAAGGGGAAACAAAGAGAAATATTTTTGTGGTTAACTCTATGTACATAATTCAGTCAAACTGAGCATGACATAAGATACCAGGGCTGTTCAAAAAATATGTGGACTGTTTGAATTGCGCGGCTCCAGTTGGTTCCAGGGGAATCCGCTTGGTGTCACTAGGTTTGCACAGATCAGCTGATTACGACGCCATTTCCCGATTGCAGATATCTTCATTTGTGTATTAGCTACGCGGTTTTAAGTGAAGTGCGATTTTTTCGTTTGGCGGATTTCAGAATGAATGACCTGAAGGAGCAAAGACTTGCTGTGAAATTTTGTGTTAAACTTGGAAAATTTGCGACTGAAACTTTTGCTATGCTTAACACAGCTTACGGTGATGTTGCAATGAATCGTACGGCATGTTTCAAGTGGCATGAACGTTTTAAGGATGGTCGACAGTCCATTGAAGATGATGAGCGTCCTGGAAGTCCTTCCACGTCAACTGACGACCCACTCGTCGACAAAATCAACACCCTGGTGCGGGCAAATCAACGTCTGACTGTCAGGGAGCTTGCTGAAGAGTGTGGGATATCAGTGCCGTAGACGAGATAACTTGTCCAAGCTGATTGGTAACACAGTGCCATGGACGAGTTAATTCTTTCTTAGTAATACCTAACTTCAACGCTAGAGTTAAGCACCATACATGCATTTGACCTACTTAAAAATTGTTTCACTTTGTATCCAAAATGATCTCACGAAAAAAGTTACAAAATGAAGAAGCATTAGAGTTGTATTGTAGCAGCTGAAGTACTTGGCAGTCAACAGGTTAATGTAGGAGGATCTAGAGCATGATTTTTTAGCCAGATTTATCAGATGGCCCCCACACCCACGCTTTAGTATCACAACCCTTCCCCATTATATTTACAAGAATGAAAGGGTGTTCTTGGTATAGTTCATCATAGTTCATAACACAGGTGACATGTGCACCTCTAGGACTATAAAAGAATATCTTTGCTGAGAGCAGTTAGCTCATGATCCCCATGGAAACTTGCTCCTCACAACCCCAATACCTGAGCTATCTGAGAAATACTGCTCAGGATGTTATGCAAATGAAATATGAAAATCACTTTTCACACAGGCCTTTGTCAATGTACAGACAAATAAGAATAGAAATAATCTAATAAAATTACATTCACTTGAGGGAACATTATCAGGAAAATTACATTCCCTCAATTAAGTTTGAATTTCCTTGTGAATTGTTCTTATTTACTCCATGCAATATGTTCAGTTTCTTTGGTCATAACTAAGGGAATACAGATTGATAATGTATTCCACATCAAGAAAACCAACTAAAAAGATAAATTCATCAAAGAAAATTAAATTCCTGTGGAATCCAGGAATGTAATATTTTAATCACTGACAAATTTTAGTATAAATACTTCACTAAGATATTTGAATTTTTTTTTTTTTTTGTTATTCAACAAATGTTTACTGTTAACCAAAAGCTGGCCATATTTTCAGAAAAGATTTGGAACTGCTACATTAAAAGTTATACTAGAAATATTTCCTTTGTATAGAAAAAATTTATAAAAATCTGAGGAGAAAAATTATTTGGTAACCAAAGGTATGGTCTTAATAGACATACATTTGCAAGAGTAAATCAGACTTTCCAGAAATGAATTTTGATGGTAGAAAACAAGAATATTGAGGATTCTTGTTGCTTGTTTTACTGTTTTGTGAAACACTTAAAATGTTTATAACGTGAATATTAAGGCCCAACATTTATCTGTGTTTTGAATTTTTTTTATGTATATCAGTACAAAAGCAATATTATTATACATTAAGTAAACCATTTCTCTTTTTCCATTTTTCAAAAAATATATCATTAATTTGATTTTTATGATAAAAATAATGTACTTAAATTGAAAAAAACTTGCTCACAAGTAATACAGTTGTATTGTGAACATTTTAAAATTTTAAGACTAAATTTGTTTGTTCAAACAAACATTTGAGTTTTGAAATATCCAACCTTTTCTAGAAAGTTATTAGGATTGCAAATAAGATAGATGTTAAATGTGTGTTATACAACTTAAAAGTTTATCTGCATTTAATTAGATAGGAAGTTTGATCATTGTCAAAGTAAATGTTTAAAGTAAAAACAACACAAACTATAATACATTGTTCTAGGGCTAAACTTGAAAAAGAGAAAAAACAAGCAGCAAAAGAAGCTGGAATGATAAGAACAGAAATAACACCAGCAGAGGTAAGAATAAAGTTATTTATATGCATTCAAAAATAAATTGAGACTTCTACATGAATTTTATACTAGTTTGCTTTCATTATAAAAGGAAGAGTTACATTGTGCGACAGAATTATGTGAAAGTAGATAAATACATATTAAGCTTGTATTTTTACAAATGTTTTTGTATTTTAATTTGTGTTAGGTTGCAGATGAAATGGAGGAAGAAAGAAGAATGTTTCAGTTACAACTATGTGAGGTGAGATGTGTAATTAGTGGTATCAACTAGTAATATGATGACAACAGTGTAGCATAAAGATGGTATATTTTTGTATAATTGAAGTTGCACTGTGAAAATTTTTAACATTTGCACTCGATATATGTAAAATATGTGTGTGTGTTAATTGAATTGGTGCTTCTTGACATCTCACATTTAATTTGTGTTTTACTACATGACACCCTAATGTTACTCTATTATTTTTGTTATTAGAAGAGGAATATCTTGTATATTATTTAGTAACTATTCTAGAAAAAACTTTAGTGGTAAGTGGAATACATGGGTTTAATGCCAGTCAACCCTCTAAACAAGGATAGGTCAAAGTACAGTGTCACAGTTTTTTTACAGAGGTACATTTAGAAGGTTATTATCATTTGTGTGTAAATAATTTTGGCATCAAAAGATAGTTTACAATACAAAATTTTATGTTATCTAAGCTTTTATTTCTTAGCCCTATCACCCTGGGTATTTTTTTACTGAGCATAACAAAAACTTTAGTGTCTTGCATTCAGTATTTTATGAAACTACATTTTGTTCATGTTATACCAATTGGAATAGAATAAAATCTTAGCTAATAATCCATGTTTTAATAGTATATATGCTTTAAGTTCTTAATTTTACAAAGCAATATCTAAAATATTCTGAATTTCTCCTAGTGTGACACACGTGACACATTTTCTTGTAGCATGGCATTATCCCTATTTTATCCACCACCCCTCAACAATTATGAAATTAAACATAAATTATTCTCTATAAAATTATCATTGCTCAGGTAAACTGAATTATCAACATTGTTTGGTTACAGAACTATCCAATAGAAAATCACACCCCTCCTGCCACACCCACCTGTTGCATCCTCTCTTTCAGAAGTCATTAATAGTTCATTCTTACATTTAATTATATATTATCTATAACCAGTAGAAACTCAAGGTTTTCATATGTCAAATGATGTGTATAATTGTATAATGTGATGTTTTGAACAGTTATATGTCAGTGTCACTTAGAATACAAACATCGTTCTTGAAGAAAGTTAATGACTACCTTGGATTAATTTGTAAAGATTTTTGTCATGGAATTTGAAAGCCAGAAATTACTGAGAGGTAAAGGAATTTGCCTTTTCTTTTTTATGTTATTAGTTTATGTTGTTTGAAATATTATTTAACTACCTAAAAATTATTAATTGCAATACTATGAATAGTATAAAAAATTAGGGTAACTCTTTCCAACAACTTAAAACAAGAAAAAAAAGATTGAATAAGTATTTTATTTCTTGTTGTTCATATTTATTTTTATCTATAATTATAAAAGCAACTAAAATATAAAAAATGGTTATTTTTAGGTTACTTAAGATTAGATTAAGTAAAATAAACAACACTACTAATATACTAAAAATGTTTCACAAGGCATGTATGTGAGGTGCTTATACCAGTTGTAGTAGCTTGTGGATTGTGTAATTTGATACCATAATGTGAGCTGCATGTGTTTCAGGTGATTTACAAATTATAATGGCATGGACAATAGTTAGTTAAGAGCAATAAAACAATAAAATTAAATTATAAATAGATGTATACTGTTACAAATTTAGGGCTACTTAGTATAAATGAATGTGGTTTCATATTACAATGTGAAGTCATTCTAGAAAGAAAGAAAAAAGGCTTATTTCAATTTTGTTTTATGGTTACAAGGTCATTCAAATTGACCAATCCCATTTTAAGTTAGGATAGAGAAAATAACAGATAAACTTTGAAGTTTTACTGAAAAAAAAGTTTGAAACGTTTTCAGGATGTTTTAGGGATTATACAAAGAAAGTTTGAGATTTTTGAGATGAGGATAACTATTTTAAAACAGAAACAGTATATTGATAATCAATTGTTTATTTTATTAAAATATTTCATTAAAAAATGATTTTTTGTATGTTAAAGACTTGTAATATTAACTAAAATACTGCAAAGTTTTGTTAAAATACAATGTATTGAAAGTATTAATTCTAAAAAGACTAAATGAGTACAGAGAAGTTACATGATGAGCCTTATAGATTGGGTCTGTGCTAAGAGAGTTAATTTCAAAAGAAAATATTTAAATAAATTCTCAGTCTTCACCTCTTTTTATCATGTGATGCCTATACTGTATAAATTCCTAATTCTAGATTTTCCTTTTACCTCTGTGTATTTTTTTGTTGATCATACATGTGTAATATAGATATTGTTGAACCAGAATATATATTTTTAGGCTCCAAATTTTGTGTTATACTGATGTATTGAAAAAAAAAATACTCAAAACCATGTGCTACATCTCACCCTGTTGTATCTTTCAAAAAATGTCAGTAATTCTTTTTTGAAATTTGTTATTGGACTGTTCATAACCAGTATGAAAAGCAGATTGTCCTTTATAAAATGCATTTAGAGGCTAGTTGATTTAATGAAATAAAACTAGGATTAAAAGGCTAGTTCATTTAGTCACTAGTGGTTAGATATGTAACCTCAATTTTATTTTTGAAAACTTTTTTTTTTTGGCTCCTGGCAAAAAGTGATTTTTTTACCTTTTTTATTACTCCATTACAAAGCCTCTTAAATAATGTTTTACAATATATTATTATATTGTACTGCTTTATATGTTCTGTGGACATTATTGGCATGCTTGAGGTGTTTACGACTCATTTAAATATCTCCTATTGTGTTTATTTTTTTTTGATGGGAAAGTTAGTGCTCTTGTAGATACAACAATAGAAAGCACATGAAAAATTTAACATTTGAAATTTTGAAAATAGTAACTACATGAAACAAGGGATATTGTGCATTGGAAAAAGGAGGGAAAGGTATTCATTTTATTTCATATTTTTTTCAGTACACATTGATCATGGGTATACAAAATAGCAAATGTAATAAAAGGTTTTGGCAAAGTAAACTTTTGATATTTAGAGATTATACAAATGAAATATGAAAACTGTAACATGTAAAAAGTATTTTGTATTCTTAACATGAAAATCATTTATCATTTAGACTGGCCAATTATATTGAGTCAGGACATTAACGGTCAAATCTTCAGTGAAAATACTTTATTCAAATGTCTAATTTTTTGTGCTTACTAAAACTTACCAACTTTTGTGAAATTACTAAGAGTATCTCAGGTCAAGGATTGGTCCAGTGGTACAATTCTGTAAGGCTAGCTTCTTTTTTAATTTTCAAACATGTGATTAATTTTATTAATTTCTTTTTGTTTTATTAGTTCCTAATTAAAGTGAATGAAATTAAAACCAAGAAAGGCCAGGAACTTGTACAACATTTAGTTGAGTATTACCAAGCCCAGCAAAGGTATATGTTTCGTACTATATTTTAAATGTGTATTATAATATCTGTTGCTAGAAAACAGTAATTTGTAATTGCATCTTCATAGCTGCTTAAATATTGATTGTTACATACAACTCTATTTCTTTTGCAATAAACTACTTTAATGAGCATTTAATGTTATCTTTGAAACAGTATTTGTAAAGTGTTAAATGTATATTCATTTTTCAAATAATCATTTTTATACATGGGTAACTAGAAATGATTGTGTGTTAAAGAGCTTAAGTTTAATCAAAATATCCTGATTTTTGTTATTTTCTATACCTTATTTTCTTTCCTTAACTCTCACTGGAGGTAGGTCTGAATGCACATGTTGCAACCTTTCACAGAGTTAAATTCAACATTTAATTAAACTATTTTATTATCAATGTATACAAACAGACTTGGCATCAAAACATAGTTAGCAAATTAAATTTTAATATAGGTTTTAACTTTATAAAGAAATATGTTAAAAAAAAACTCTAGTGTGAAAATTGTGACATTTGTTCTTTGGGTTTTTTGTTCTGTAAGTTATTTACCACCTCTCTCTGAAGTACAGAATTTAATGCAAATCACTCATTATAGTATAGATATTTTTTCCATGTTCTGATTTTTATATCTCAAATCATATCTTTTTATAGAGTAGTAAAGTTGAAATTCAGGCCTGTTTCACACATTCAAATGCCACATTTTCACTTTCACAAATGGACAATAATTCTGTTTGAAGCTTTATTATATTTATAACCAATAGAATGGTTATAAATGTAATAATCTTGAATGATATATAATACTACATAATTTTCAGTACAGAGTATTATCATTTTCATCTTCAATTTGAGAGTTTGCCTTCTGGTGTTTAAATTGAGGAGCAAAGGAGATTAATTTAAGCCCATCTTGTCTTCGTCAGAAAACCAATTAAATTATAATAGTATTATGACATTTCTTTATGTGGGTTATTATTATTTTTTCTCAGATGCATTATTTAAGTAAATAAAAATTATTTAATGTACTAGCAGCATCATTAGAGAAAAAAAAGTACACTTAAATTTTATTAACAACTGGCACCAGAACGATGAGATCAAAGGTAAGTATCTGTGTTCTTTATTTTGGGTTATACAAGAAGTTAAAATACAAAACTTAGAAAATTATTAGGTTACTTAAGGTTAAATTAGTTCAGACAATGAAAAAATTAAACATTCTTCACAAGGTATATGATAATGTGAGCTACACGTTTGCTGAGTGGCACAAATATTAGTTAGAAACAAGTCAAAGAGCAGTAAAACAGTAAGATTTAAAAAAAATGTACAAACAGAAGTAGGCCTGGTATGCCAGGTGGTTAGGGTGCTTGACTTGTAATCTGAGGGTTGTGGGTTTGAATCCCCGTCACACCAATCATGCTTGCTCTTTCAGCTATGGGGGCATTATAATGTGACAGTCAATCCCACTATTTGCTGGTAAAAGGGTAGCCCAAGAGTAGGTGGTGAGTGGTGATGACTAGTTGCCTTCCCTCTAGTTACACTGCTAAGTTAGAGACAGCTAGTGCAGATAGCCCTAGTGAAGGTTTGCATGAAATTGAAAACAAGCAAACAAATAGATGTAGAAAGAAAAAAAGGTAGTTTAGGTTTACTTTATAGTGTTTATGGTGGTTACAAGGTTGGTAAAATTGAATAATGTTTTATAAAGCTAGTGCAAATAATACAGCAGATAAAATATCAAGTTTTATCAAAAAGAATCATTTGATATTCATTTAGGATGTTTTAGAGGCTACAAAAATTAAATTTGAAAATTGTGAGATGAAGAAAAATATTTTAATCTTATTCTGAAAATTGCATTGCACACAGAGTAGTCAAAACTCTGACCCCATATATTCACAGACAATTTTACTAAAAATACGTAATTAAACAACAGGGAATTTTCAGTAGCCATGTCTGTAACTAAAACTCAAATCAGTCAAGAAATGGAACTGTGAGCTAAAAGTTTGTACCCAAAAATAAAATTTGGAACCATTCTATGAGCCATTATTTTATGGATAAAAATCTAATTTTATGTGTAAAAGACTTGTGATATTTGCTGAAAGCTTGCCAGATTTTCGGATGATGCATAAACATGTACTAAAATATGTAGTGGTGGTTGCTTTGTTGTTACAAGGTCAATCACATTTCCTAACTCCATAAAAAAAAATAGTTAAGTTTTGACATTTTTTCCTCCTATGGAAACTAAAAAGTATTCTGAACCAATATTATATATTATATACAAAATGTATTATCTTGGAATTCTTTGGATTTTATTCATAAACTAAGAGTGTGTAGGAGATTTCATTCCCAAATTTGAAGAGAAGTTCCTCAAATAGCACTATTTTGACTTTATAATGTGAAATCAAATACTTTGTTTTGTTGATATGGTTAAAAAAAATCAGCAATGACACCTTAAGTTATTGGGTTACAATGAATAGTTTTTCTTAACATGATGATTCAAAATTCTAACAAACCAGTGTTATTGGTCAATGATACTCCTCATTTTATCTAAATAATCTTAAAATGAGTGGGTAGCTGCCATATTGACAATGCTTTGTGCATTGTTTTGGATAATGGTAATAAATTCTAATGAGCCAGTTGTATCCTGGAATAATGTTATGGAAGTTATTATTATACATAAGCTTTTTCAGGTTCTGATTTTCATGGTTCAGGTCCTTTTAATTTATTGGTTACTTTTGAGGAGAAGTGCAAGAAGTAACGGCAGTAAATTGTTTATTTTTTTACTTTTTTAGCTTTATAAAAATATATTTTTACTACTTCTCTATTTATAAATTATTCTTTTGTTGTCAGTTATTTCCAAGATGGAGTGAAAATGATGGCACAAATGAAAAATTATATTGAGAATCTTTCTGGTCAGCTTCATAAAATTCGGCTTAATCAAGAGGAAGAAAGAAAAAAATTAGTGGATCTAAAAACTTTGCTACTTAATTCACCCTCTTTAAACCTTTCAGAGGTAAAGAATAGAAATTCCATGATTTTAACAAAGTTTTATGTTTCATCTGATGATCGTAAGATGAATAGAGATTTCAAGTAATGGAATTACTAATATAAATGTAGATTTCACTTTGTGGACGTGAGATTTTATAGGGTTTTTGAAAACTGTCTTTTTTAAATGTTGTCTTTGTCACATCATGTATTATTGAAAGTATCTCATTACTTCTATATTTATTAGTCACTAGACTGTTTTGTAAAAAGTTGCATTATATTTTCCTAAAACCTTCATAATGAAAATCTGGTTCAGAGTTGTTTGGATGAGTAATAAATAAGAAAGCCTTTTCATTTGTAATATTGCTGAAGGTGGATGACCTAAGCCAAAGTCAGACACACATTCTTTATGTAGTCATTTTGTTTGTAAAAGTGATGTAATTCTAATGCATGAATATAATTTTTCTGCAAAATAATTTTAAAGATGAAGTATCTTCTTGTTTTTCACATTAAGATTATCATTTTATGGTTATTAAAGTTAATGTGTATTATATTGATATATTAGTAGTGCATTTGTTGAGTACTGCAAAATATGGGTTTAATATTGAGACTGTAAGCAACATTCAAAGTTGGCTGTGAGATGTTTATTTATTAATATTAGAAAAAACATGAATGCCTACCAGCATTAATAAATTGGATCTTATTTAGTCAAGTTTTTAAGCTCAATCTTTTGAATTTTCAAATGTCACAAGAAAATTCCAACTTGTTAGAATCAGCTGTAAAATTAATGTGTATTTGTTCAGAATCAAAATAACATAGTTTGGTTTAGCTTTAGCTAAATAATTATTTTGTAGTGTGAAAAATACTAAATTTCTTTTTTTGTAGTAGTTTTGTATTGCACATATTTGGTTTGGTGAATGAAAGTTGAGTAATTTCATGACATTATTTATTTTGTGCATACAATTTTTTATAGAGATTTTTATTTTTTTATTTTTTCCAGTCAGAATTATGTGGTGTTTGTTTAGTCCACAGGCTCTGTAGTATCTGGTTACACTTTACATCAGTTGAAAGGAGATAAAACACATGGCTGTAAGAAAACTGGATATCTTTACAAGAAATCTGAAGGAAAGATGAGAAAAGTTTGGCAAAAACGGAAATGTGACGTTCAAGATGGATTTCTGTTTGTTTACCATTCTGATGTAAGCTTATATTACACTTTTGGTTTGGATAAACTTCAGGGTTTATTTAAAAAAGTGTTTTTGAATCTTCAATAAAAACATACTATCGTGATATCTTGAAGTACATTTCCAGTGTGAATCTAACCAAGAAGCATTGATTTGATATAATATGGTTCATGATCTGGTACAAACTGTTTGTTTGTACATCAAACAACTTTGCAAATAAACCCAGGGTAATTGATTCTTAACAGTATATATGAAAGTTTTTTGATTGTTTCATAGTCATTGTGACAATATAGAAATCAAACTGTTATTAACTAATGTCAAAATTATACATGAAAAAGTTACTAAAAAACAGTTGTTACTTCTCACTGAATACCACAGTGAAATAGTGATAATGCTCAATAATTAAGGTGTATTATCATATGAATAACAGGATATTTAGCTAGTTCCCTGGATATGGGCTTGGTCATTTTACCAACTATGTAGCAGTGAAGTTATACATACTGTAACTCTGATGTGTTAAGTGTGCCTTCATGAAATTTTGCAACATTTAGTAAATATTGCACATCTATAAATTTACAAAGCTTGAGTCAGTTTGATGAATGAAAGTTTATTTTTATACTATAGATAAAAATACTTTTTTCATTCTACAGTTTTTCATAATTCATTTGAATAAGCTTTAGAAACTCCTAAATATCAGGATTTTTTATAAAAACTGTATACTTCATTTCATATTTACTTTGTCCCAACACCAACTGTAGTAAATCTATTTATGTACAGTAAAACAAAAACATTTTTATCCAGAATGTTTGCAAATATTAAAAGAAGCTATAGTTATTTATTTCTGTAATTTCAGCTTTCTAACCTTTTGAAAAGTGATTTATTTTAGTTTTATTTATTACTGCACGTTAAACCATCTTCAGAACCATAATGACTAATATGTCATCTAGAAGGAGAGCAGGTAGCTTTGGGTTTGTTGTATGAGATTACATCAAATAATGTCAAACCACTTTCTTCTTGTACATTCCTTTCAGAGTGATCAGGAGAAAAACCTTTTTTTCATACAAGTTTTGTCTTTGAACCTAATTGTTTAATTTTTAATTTTGTACCATTTTTAAAGAAATAAATAACAGTAAGTAAAAACTGTATGTAAATAATAAGAAGCTACTTATTTTAGTCATGAGGCTCTTTTCACTTGAATGCATATTAGTGATGTTTTTGTTGTTGTTACTATGTTGTTTGTCCAAAAATATTTACATAGCTTTCAAATTACCACTTACTCTAGAAGATTGAAAATGATTGCTATATTTCACGTTTTCTAACTAACCTGTAAGTAGGTTGAAAAATTTCACTACTGGTTAGAGCATTCACTTTTATCAACATGCATCAAGCTTTTTTGGTTAACTGTCTTGAGTATGAGAATATATTTGTATTTTCCCATATTTGTATGACAAGAAATAAAAATCATAATAATAATTATAGAATATTTACTTTAATTATGCATAAGAAATTTATGTTTTGACCTTTCAGTTTTTGTTTTAAAATGTTTTAATACAAAACCTCTTTATTGTGTCTAATTTCTGGTAGATGTACTACTATTCCATATTCAGTAGTTTTGCAGTTAATAGTACATGTGTGTGTTATTGTGTTCTCAGATATTGTATTTTACTAACTGAAACTTATTGAAGTCATGTCTCATAATGTATATACTTTAATCACTGACATACAGGATCATGTTGCATAGAACCTTGTTATTATAACTTTTCCTTTTGTAGCATTTCAAAAAATTCTGATAAAGAATGAATAATGGAAATGTAGTTCCTGTTGGAGAGTTGTATTTTTTTATTATTGTTTCTGACCATTTTTTATGTGTGCAAGAAGCAAAATGTTTCATAATAATAAATATTTTCTTTGATAGATCCAAAATTATTTGGATGTTATGATGATTCACAATATTTAGTGTTTATGACTAATCATTGTAAAGTTTCAAAACTTTCCTCATTTACTAAAAGAAAAATTATTTTCATTAAAATGAAGTAGCTCAATTTATTTTAGTTTCTTTACATGTAACTGAGATGTGTCTCTGTAAAGCTTCCAAAAATTACAAATATTTAGTTCAAACACTAGTTATTTGAATGTGATTTACTTCTTGCAAAACATAAAAATCGTTTGTTTGAGTGTAAGTTCAGTAGTGAACAATTAGAAATTG
Source organism: Tachypleus tridentatus (assembly GCF_004210375.1). Lineage (NCBI taxonomy): Eukaryota > Metazoa > Arthropoda > Merostomata > Xiphosura > Limulidae > Tachypleus > Tachypleus tridentatus. The sequence goes on from NC_134831.1 coordinate 156,691,793, forward strand.
TAAATATGAATAAAAATTCAACTTGCAGTTAGGAACATGTTTATAATTTAGTGCTTCACTAGAAATTTATATAAAAAAAATTTAAAAGAGATACATGAGTTCAAAAATAATCTTGTTTTTGTTTTTATTGTATAGGAAAACAGACCTCCTACCAAGCTTAATTTGTTAACTTGTCAAGTGAAGGTAAGGATTTGTAATCAGTGATTTTTCCCTCTTAGTTCTATATGTTACTAGCACTGGATGATTAGTGGAATTTGCTTATTGATGGAGTGCATTTAACTTGTGGGTTATTTTGACATGAGACTAATATTCATATGATCAGCTTGTTTTTGGATTCCTAAAGATATTTTGAACTATTATTCTCTTAATGTGATAGATATGTTCAGATACAACAATTTTTGATTTAGTTCCTTTAATCTAAAAGTGCTGTACATGAAAATGTATCATATGTACAATATAGTGGGATTCATCTTGCAGAATTCCTTGTCAAAAGTACTTGTTCTTAGATTTTGTATATTCATTTAATATAATACTTTACAGTACAGGCTGGAATAAATTCTAGAATAACTTGTGTGTCCTGAGAAATCAGTGAATTTAACAACCTAAAGCTTACTGTACTAGCAGGCTTTGTTTAAGTGAAATGTGACAATAGTCATACTTTTGTTTTCCCTTTTTGGTGCTTCCTATGTAATTAGAGCTAGCTATAATTAAATAGGACTCCACAGGTTGATGGCTTGGTAATGTTACATATTTTTAACCTGTTATCAGGCCATATCTAAACAACAAACACTTAAATAATCAGATTACAAAGTATGGAAAAGAAAACTGGTTTTTGAGGTATATCTTCAGAGTATGTTGAACAAGTCATATCTCAAATGAAGATATCTTGTCAAGAGCAAGAAACTGCTGACTAATATCAGAAAGAGACAGTTGAAGTTTCTGAGACATTATGGGAGAATAAGAATTTAAAAGTCTGGTTTAACTGGAAAGATTGAAGGAAAAAAATACTATGGAAGATAGGTTGACTTGTGTCAAGAGTCACAAAATAGTTGAATGTATTGAAACTGAAAATTCTTTGTACCTTAAGAAGAAGAGATCTGTGGAAGATCATAGTCACCAACATCCTGTGTGAATATGATACCTAGAAAGAGAGATAGACACTGTTTGATTTATGGGTTTTTTAAATCATTTTCAATCACCAGTTGGTGAAATTGAAAATAAATCTATAACATATATAGTCATTAGAAACTAATTTATTAAATTAAATGTACTTGAATTAATCAGAAATAATAGTGAGATATCATAATGTTAATACAATCAACTTTCAATCATTCAGGGTAAAGGAGGTGGAAGGCTGCACATAATTGAAAAACATATAATTCAGGAATTTCCATTTTTGGGACATCTTTATTGTAAAGCATGTTAAAATTACTTAGTATTTTAATACTACAGGAGGCAGTACTTAATAAAATAGTCTGTCATGCATTATTTATTATATTTGTTCTTATCTTCCTGACCATCTAAATAGTATTGTAATTGAATTCCCACTGTTCCATAAATTCTAAGATGATATCAAGACATTGAATTGCTACACTGTCACTTCTTCTTTTCTCACCTTCTAGCTATTTTAATTCACTCTTGCTCTCATGACTCTAGTTCCCTTTCTCCCACTCTTATTGAACTGCACTTTCAAAATCAAAACTGCCCTTGTGTTCAACCCCTCGGTGTGGATTCCTGTATGTGGTGAGGGGACCTCCCAGGGAAAGTTCTGTTCTTTCACTTTACATCCTCTGGGATCTAAACATCCACCCATGTGTTTGCCGTGCGTGGCGACTCGTTCAGGCACAATTGGATGAATTGGGTCTGTCCTTGGATAACATTGCAGAATCCACTGGTCAGCCCATCCCATCATGGCTTATTACAGCCCCCAAATGTGACCTTTCTTTAAGTCATCTGAAAAAGACAGATACTCCTGATTGGAAGTACCATCTTTTATTTACTGAACATCTTTCAAACAATCATTCCATTCCAATTTATACAGATGGTTCCAAATCAGGTAATTCTATGGGCTCTGCCATAGTTTGTTGCAGTTTGGTGGTTGCATGTAGAATCCCCTCTACAGCTTCTGTGTTCACAGCTGAACTGTATGTCATATCTCTTGTGCTGGATCATATTGAAGCTAAGCAGTACTCCAACTGCACTATTTATACTAAGTTGCTTAGTTCTCTACTGGCCCTGGAATTGCTTCACGTTGGCTCACACCCTGTTCTTGCTGATATTCAAAACCGACTGGCCCATTTCTCATTAACATCTACTTCTATCCAGTTTTTCTGGATACCAGGCCACGTTGGTATTCGCAGGAACGAGCTTGCAGGCACTGCAGCTAAATCTATCTGCTCTGGCACTATTACCACTGTGCCTATCCATACATGGACTATGGTCCTGTATTCAAGGCTCAGCTCCATGCCAGCTGGCAGTCCACTTGGAGTGAGCAATGCGACAACAAGCTTTTTCAAATAAAACCCTATATTGGACTTTGGCCATCTAGCTTCTGTAAGGTTTGGAAGGAGGAAGTTGTTCTAACTAGACTACGCATTGGTCACAGTTTTTTATCTCATCGTTTTCTTTTATGTGGAACTGTTGCACCAGTGTGTAGTTTGTGTAACACTCAAATCACTGTAAGCCACATTTTACTTTCTTGCCATTGTTACGACTCTCAATGTTGGCACTATTTTAAACATGTTCTGTTCCAGGGTTTGTCCATAACATTGGACAGTGTTATTGGTGATGGTGACACTGTCCACCTTGATAAAGGTTTTAGTTTTTTAATGGCCATTAATCTTTTTAATCTCATTTAAGTGTTGGATATTTATTCATTACACCTTTTTAATTGTGGTTCTTTTTCAGAATCTCCATCTATCTAGTTCAATTTGAATTTGGAAAATGGCCAGAACATTAAATAACTCGACACCAGGACTGGAAAGGCCAACTTCAGGTGACTAACACTGCTGTTTGAACTATTTGTTTGAACTACCCGTTAGTTGTCCTAGCGAGTTGTTATTACAATTTTGCTGCATGTCTTTTCACACTTTTATTACTTTACCTTTTAGTACTGGCTATAATGACACATAACCCGGAACCAGGACTGGAAAGACCAAATTCAGGTGACTGATGGTGATTCTTGTACTTACCTGTTAGTCTTCCTGGCGGGTTATGATAATTACGATTTTGTTAGAGAAAGTCCTTTACAACTTCTCCTACTCTGCTTTCTCTCTTAACATTGTAGACTAGGTGTCAACATTGGTTTTATGCTTTTATGTTTTTCAATTATGTTTTGTTTTACCTTCATTTCCTTTTATATATTTCATTTATTTTTATCTTTTCACCGGACATTTGGTGCAGATAGCCTAGCTGCCTTGTGCCATAAAACACTAAATCAATCAATCAATCTTGTGTTCAAAATCTGTTTCATATTTGTCACTTCCAGACAACTCTGAGATTCTTATCATTTACATTATCAAGTACATCTGCATTAGTATCATGTTGCAGTACAACCAGCTCATTGTTGGTGACTTCATCATCATTGAGTTTTTTAAATCATCTTAGCTAATTATAAAATGTTCCATGACCAAACATTTGTTCATGCTTAGGAAACACCATATATTACCTTCAATACCATCAGTTGATTCCAAAATGTCATCAGTTTATGGTCTTCAGCAAGAGTTTTGAGAAGGCCAGCTTTGTAGTGATGTTTCATTGACATAATGACAATGGTCAGGTGGTCTGGTGGTTGAATTAAGGATGTGACATTTGAAAGCAGTGCTTTACAAAAATAAAATCATGAATGGAGGTCAAAATGTTTTTTATATGGAAATAAAGGAATATTATCTAACAGTAGCACAGTTTTGGTGAAGACTTTTACTTTTAAGGGGAGATTCAATTTTAGGAATAAATTTATTTCTTGTGAAATTGCTCTTTAAAAATTTCTCTGTTCATCAATTCATCTTTTTTGTTATAATAATGAATAAACAAGTTGCCAGCTTAAGTCTTTATAAATGTTTTTATTTTTGTTTGCTTTACCAGTTAAAACCAAATATGATTTGAGATTCACAGTTGTATTTTCAAAGCACATGGTTGTAACTGGTTTTGTGTTTGAGAGCATATCTTTCTTTATCGAGAAATAGGATTCATGTTGGTTGTGCTTTCTAGTATGACTTAGTTTTATTTGCATTATAAATTTGTTCTGTATTAAATTTTTATTGGATACAAAGTGCTAGAAGTTGCAACATTACCATCTAGTCTTTTGCCTTGAATGTTGGTTTCATAATTGCTGTATTTTTGCTAAATCTGGTAAGGCACTCAGATGATGTTTTTAAATTCCTCTTCCAATTTTAATTCCTTATGAGAAAAATTACCCTGCTGTACATACAAAGGCTCAGAAATGAGTGTTGCTTTTTCTATTTTTCTGGATGGACCACTGAAGAATAACCACACCAAAAGTTGTGTTTATTTGTCCATAGACTTTCATTCAGAAGTTCTGCTCCAATGCAGCCTTTTTCTGCAAACTTATAGACATTACTTGATTTTTTATTATGCCATGAACAGTTTGTACATCTGTCATCTAGTCTTCAGCTAACTTATTTTTCATTCATTTTAATTTGGGCTTATCACACCACAATAATACAGCCATACAAACTATATCTCATGATTATTTGAGAAACACTAAAGGTACAGTATGGGACTTGACCTTGATTTACTGGCTGGAACACAAGCAGTAAGGCACTGTCATTTTATATGGGAAGAAATAATGATTAGAAAATGCAAGATGAATTGAATGCCCCCCACTCCATCAAATAATCTGGAGTTAACTGTATTTTGAATTTTGGATAATTTGAATGATCAAAAATAGAAATAACTGAAAGCACTAATATTGATTAGTTATAAAGTTATTACTGTTTTATAATGTATAGATTAGACCATATATAAATGTATTTATTATCAAACATCAGTCTAGTAGTCTGCAAGTGTAACATAAGTTACTTTTATGAAAACTCCAACTCATACTTTCCCTATGTTTTTCTATGCATTTAATTATGTATTTAAGGAAGAAAATCTATAATGGAGCTTGTCAGCATAACCTTGTGAATTTTAATTTGGAATCATTTCTTCAACCATTTTTTTTGTTTTATTTTGGTATTCACTTACTTGTGTATTTAGTTCTTAGGTAAAGAATCATTAAACAGCTCCAAGCAGTGTAAAACATTAAAATGTTATTTTCAGAAATATGATATTGGTAGTGTTCTTTGTGTTACTTTATTCAACAGCACTGAATACATAGTTACTCAAAAGTCATGAAAATAGAGATTGATTAGTTTTTTAATAACATTTTTTGTTGTTGTAGCTAGTTCCAGAAGAAAAGAAGTGTTTTGATCTTGTCTCATGTAAGTTAGTTTTTTTCAGTTATTCAACACAAGGGATTAAATAATACTATACATCAAACATATTAACACAACAAACTGTTTGGCTTCTGTTAGTATAAGTTGATGCTTTTGTGGTATTCTGTTTCTGCTATGTCTGCAGTGTTGTAGGATTTGTGTATATAACAATAAAATTGTAGGTGCAGGTGCTTCATACTGCAACTGTCTGTTCCAGTAGATAAAAATGTAATATCTGTCCCATCTATAAAAATAAAAACAAGCAAACTTTACTAAGAAGATGATATCACCAACAATTTAGTAAATTTATTCTCTGTGCTTTAGCTGAAGTAGTTTCAAGAACTTACTGTGAAGTTTCTTTTATTAAATGTGTGTTAATTATATGATAAACACATAACTCTAGGTGATTTACCAGGGTTGCCAGTTATAAGAAGACACAGTGTGGGTGACTCAATGGGTCCTTTATGAATGTCTACTTCATTCTGTCACCCAACTGGGGGTGCTATAGGTACATGCCAGATATGATTACAATTAGTTCAGTAGATATCCAGTTATAAGCAAAAATACACAACCATTTATCAGGTAAAGCTTATGCACAAATTACCTATGTTTACTGTTATTTTGTAAGTCAGTGTTTGTGTTTAAAAGAAGCAAAACTATATCTTAAAACTAATTTGTTAAAGTATCAAACAAGATGAAAGTAAGTAGAATTAAAAGTTAAATAAACTCTGAAAAGCAAGTAAAATCTAAATACTTAACTAAAGACTGCATTTCTAATTAATATTTTTGTTATTTGTGCACAGCTTAATCCTGTGTAAAATTCATGTAGTGGAGGAAATAAAAAAGCAGAGTTAACAAAAATCATGAAATTAGGAAAAATATGAAACAAGAGTAGTGTTTAATATAGTTCCACATTTGTACATATATTGGTTATGAAATATTTGGTATAATATTTTACTATTTCATAAATAGTAGAGAATAAATGTTTGAATTGATAAGGTATATTCAGTTAATTTTTCTAAATTTCTGTGGTGGTTGTTCTGCACATAGTTCACCTTGTATATATGACCTTTTGTAGACTTAAATTAACAATTTGATTAAACAACTTTATTATTATTATATGTTGGTAAACTTGGCATCAAAACATAGTTTGAAATTCAAGATACCCTCAGTGGCACAGTAATCTGTCTATGGACTTACAACTCAAGAATCAGGGTTTTGATACCCGAGGTGAGCAGAGCACATGTACCCCATTGTGTAACTTTGTGCTTGATTCTAAACAAGCAATACATAGTTTGCAATTTAGATTTAAATATTATTTATGTTTGAATTTCTTATAAACAGTTGTATCTTCATTTCTCTGTGTTATGTAAGAAGTCTAGCTTTGATTTTTTTCATAAATAGGCTGCTGATGTTCAAAATCAATTAAACAAACAAATTACATGTACTGACAAGCAAGAATGTAGAAAATTCTAACCTCATATCTTCTTGATTTACTGAGTTATCATTACATTTGTTATACAAAGTAGAGAAGCCTCATCTTTTTATACATTTCATATCAATTATCAACATTGTTTTTCATGTCTAGTGGACATATTAATATTATAATATAAGAACATTTTAATACTTTTTATTATAGTTGATAGTTAAAAATCCTCCACTGATTGAGTTGTTAATCTGAGTGCTAATAACACTCAAAGCTGAGTTTCAATATTTATAGTAAAGACAGCCCATTGTGTAGCTTTTACACTTAGGAACAAAACAAGTTTTAAAGAAGAGCTTGATGTGTTAAATTACTGTTCTTGGTAGCAATGGAATTTTATAAACTTGTTTATAGCTTTGAAACTAAATACATTGTTCTAGTTTTCAAACATTATTTGCTAGTGCCAATACAATTCCTCTGTCATAAGATTCTTCTTTGATAGCTACACAAATTATTTTTTGGGTAACTGATATAATGAAAAAAGTAGAGTTATTGGAAAACATCTTCCCGAGTGCAAATGGGATTAAGGTAAGTATTAAGATAAGTATTCTAAATTTAGTTCAACTATTTATTTTTCTTGGTATACCAACAAATGTAGCATAAAAATGTATTTAATAATCCATACTTTGATAATATGTAAATTGTACATTTTAACTTCTATACTTTTATAAGTGAGTATTTTTTTAAAAATAAGAAAAGAATTTCCTTTGGTGTAATAATTGTGATATTTGCTCTAAGGCATCTACTCTCCTCTAATTTATTTACTAACCCTCCAAGAAGTATAGAATTCAATATAAATTACTTATAGTATTGTCATTGCTTAGGCAAAGCATAAATGCATTCTCAAAATGGCTGGATGGATATTAGAACTTTAATTAAAATAAGGTACAGAACAACGTTTTAACCTTCTTAGGTCTTCTTCAGAAAATAACAAGGTGAAAATGTTGTTCCATACTTTTATTTTAATTAAAGTTCTAATCCCCCATACTAGCCTTCTTGAGAATACATTTTTACTTCAATTGGGTTTCTCGTCATCCGAACAGGCAAGGCATAATTTTCATAACCTTTAATCTTATTCAGTTACAGATCCACAAAATAGACAGCCAGACATTTCTTGCCATGCCCACCTGTCACATTCTGTTTATTAGAACTTGCCAAGAGTTCTCTCTATTGTTTAATACTACTTTATTTATCACCAACAGAAAGCCAATGTTTTTATTTTTCAAAACAAGCATTACACTGAATTTTCTGTAAAGAGAGTTGTGAATTTGTCTTTCAGTTCAAGCTTTATTCCCACAGGAAACACATCAGTGAGCTTAGAGGAAGTTTTAACAGCTCTTGTCATATAGCTAGAAAGCCAAAAAAACTAATAGTTATATGATATAGTGTGCTTTTTACATGTAATTATTTGGTGTTTTATGGTTCATTATTTAATTAAATAAAGAATTACTTAGTGCACTGTTACCATTAGCATAAAAAATAGGGTTAAATATCATCAATAGCAACTAGCAAAAATAAAAATAAAAGATCGAGGTAAGTACTTTATCTTGTCGTCAGATGTGTAGTCTTGATTATTACAAAAATAATTAAAATGTCAAAATAGAAGAATTTTTATGTCAGTTAAGGTTAAATAAATAATGATATAATAAAATTTTTCATAAGTTCATAAGGTACTTCTCAAGGTGGATTTGTGCAGAACTCCCAGAGATTGTTCATTACTTTCAGTTTACCTTCTGTGGGATCTGATTGAGCACCCATTTGTTTTTTGTGCATATTGGCCAGGAGAAGATCCTGGTGATTGTTTGGTAAGCAAGTGGCCTTGGGGTTGCCCCTGGAGGGCCAGTTGGCTGGCTCTTTTAGGCTAGGATCAACTGTATACTAGTATTAGATGTTTTCAGTGGATGCTATGGACATTGTCTTATGCTAGTGTTTAGGTGTAGTTCTCCCAAAGATTAAAAGAAATGGATGCAGGAGAATTTGATTATGCATGGGAAACATTACAAAATGAATGTTTTGTTGGGTATATTCATGTATTTATTAAATTTTCATATGGAGGATCTGCATGTAATTAATAGCATTATTGTCAACTGGTTGTAGAAAGATCATCTATTTAAATATGTCTTATGGTTACAAATACCCCCTGGATAGGATACTAATCTATCACAAGTTAACCCACAGCTATCAGCTTGTACCAATTATACAAGTGAATAAACTGAGACAGTTGGGGCAAAATATCTTGCTCAAAGACAACAACAACATATTACAAGTACGCCTAGAACTTGTACATTTCTGATAATGAGTGTAAGGTACAAAAGAATACTGTAAACTTGCACTGCTCATCATCTTTACATAAAACTTATTTACTGCTAAACTTGTTATATGTGCTTATACTTGCTTAGACCTGTTTCTGTTTCATTCTGCCAGGAATGAGACCATGCACACTGTAAGAGGCAGTACAATGACTTGTCCAAGTTTTTATGAGTTATGTATTTATATCCTTGGAATGGTTGTTGATGTATGTATTGAAAAGATTGAGGGATACTACAGTGGAATTCTGGTTCAGTGTAAAATTGGAGATTTTACACAATTGTGGATCTTTTTTATTTCCTGTAATGTACAGACAGGCTTTCTAATTACCATCTTACCCTAGCAACCAATTAGCAAATTGCAGTCTTTATCAGTGAAGTCAGAGGACAGTCAACTCTTTCTGCACTAAGTAGGTCAATTTTATCCACTGGGAAATATAAAGCTTAGACATATTGTAACCCTGAAGTTACTAAGTATTACTTTCATAATATTTAGCAAACCTTTTGTAAACATTGTAATACTCATGAAAAAAAATTTTTTTTTATAAAGTATTATTACTAAATATTTGTTTGTGAGGTTACAAAGTTTTTACAGACTAAATGGGTGAAAGGTGATTTTAATGTTAAGAATAAAAATTCCATATTACAGTTTTTATTTTCCTCTATAATTACCTCTATAATTTTCTCAATGAAAATGAAACGTTTTTTGGTAAAACTTTACATTTTCTCTTTGTTTATGTATTTTAATACGAAATGTAGCAAAGTTATCAAGTTAGAGTGAAATTAAAAATTTTAAATATGTGAACTATAATCAATGCCTTTTCTTTTTTCTAGGGTGTTTACAAATTAACCTTCTAACCTTTTCACTTTTTTTAATTTTCTGGTTTTATTACTGCAACTTTCTACTCTGTCTTTGCATGAAAAGCAGTGCAATGAATCATAATATTAAGGCTTAAAGTAAATAAATAATCAGTTCACAGTCCTGTGTGCTTACCATGCACTACCACTTTTCATTAAAAGTTATTATTTAACCTGTAATCTTTTTAAATTTTAGGTAGTTTTTTTATTAACAAATATATAACTATAAAAACTGTACATAGAATGAGAAATTTAGCACTTCTGTGAATTTTGAGGCCATTTTCCATTTGGATGCCACTCTTTAGAAACCTTTTTTTTTTTTTCCATTTGCATAGTCCAAAATATAATTCATGAACCTCTCAAGTGAGCATAGTAAAACCAAAAAAAAATAATGCTCCAAAACTTCTTTAAGTTACCAGGTTTTCTTCTGGAACCATTCTGAAAAATGAACTGTAATTACCAAAAGCAAATTTTTTTATCTACTAATGGTTTACATGAGAAATCTCACCAGTGGTCCTCTGTGATATCTATATAGAAGAAAATGCTCTTTCTGTTGGTTACAAATATACTCATCGGCCCTCTAAGATCTATTAGCAAAGAGTATAAAAATGAAAGTGGCTTTTCTAGTGGTTTTCATAAACTTGTTGATGTCTCAGAAATTCAAGAAGGTAGTTCAAATTTTAGATTTGTGGTTGTAATTGGTTGACAGAGATATTAGCTTGTTATTGGAGATTATAAATTTTTAAAGTAACAAATCATAATGCAGAACTTCCCTATGACATAGAATATGTAGAATGAGGGTATTTTAAATATTTCATTTTGAAATTAAGAAATTAAAACTTAGATAATATAAAAATATCAATTATTAACTGTACTTTAGTGCCTAATTTGTTGAAATACATCAATAATAAAATTGTTCAATTAAATTTTTAATGTAACTGAAAGGTTGCAATAGAGGAAAAATATTCCTTAACATTATTAGAGATTCTTTTGATTTTTTCTTTTGTGTCTTTATATTTCTTCTGTTTTGCATGTCTAAGTTTATTCATTGTAAAACATTTCTAGAACCTGTGATTTGGGAATGCTTGAATTTTTTAAATTTTACTTTCAGATAACAGAACTTACCATTTTCAAGCTGATGATGATGCTGAAATGGATGTGTAAGTCAGGAGTAATAAAGTTGTCTGGGATTGTGGTGTTCATATACTTACATGATTCTACTTCAAACCATTATTTGTATTTCTCATTGTTATTCTCTTTTATGATTTCTTAGTAGTTCTTTCTTATGTTTTGTTATATATTATCTAACACCAGTAGAAAGCCAAGGTTTTCATTTGTCATGTGATGTATTGCATTATGCTGAACAGATAAGCATCAGTTTCACTTATAATACACAAATTATTCCTTTGGGAAATTTATGACTAGCTTGGATGAATTTGTAACAGCTGTTGTCACACATTTAGAAAGCCAGAAAAAATTACAGCTGTTAGAGGAAATTGCTTTTTGCATATTATTTTTTGTTCTTTGATGCATTATTTCATTAAATAAAAATGATTTAGAACATTACTACCATTAGTATAAAGAAGTAGGATTAAGTGTCATCAACAATCAACAGCAATAAAAAAAAGATTTGGTAAGTACTTTATTTCTTGTTTTTGATGTTTATTTTTTGATTTTTATTATAAAAGTAATTAAAATATGTAAATAAGGATGTTTTTAGGTTAGTTAATATTAGTTGAGATATATAATAATAAAATGTTTCATGAGGCACATGCACAGGCAACTCTTAGTAGTTCATGGGTAATGTAATTCAGTAGTGTAACATGAGCTGCATGTTCTTCATGTGATATAATTGCGTGGATAGTAGTTAGACGAAATTCAAAGGTTAATCAAAAAGGACAATAAAATAAAATTTATTATAAGTAGATGTGTAATGTTACGAGCTTAGAGCTACTTAGAAGAAATTAATGTATTTTCATGTTACAAATTTAAGTCATTTTAGAAATAAAAAAAGTAATTTAAATTTATTTTAATATTTTTTATGGGTACAAGATAGGGTAGAAAAAATGACAAATAAATGTATTTAGGAGGTTTTAATAATTACAAAAAGTAAATTTGAGATTTTTGAGATATGAATACTATTTTTAATCTTAACATGAAAATTACTTTGCATATCGACTACCTAGTATATTCATGTACAAATTCTTATTTGATTTTATTTAAGTGCAGATAGCCTTTGAGTAGCTTTGGGCAAAATTCAAAACAAACCAAACTGATCACTAAAAAAATATTTTTTTTGTGGAAGACTTATAATGTTAACTGAAAGACTGACAAATTTTAAGTATACTCACTATATTGAAGTATTAAATCTATAAAAACTTTAAACAAGTACAAAAGTCAAATTGACTGAACCATGTTAAGAGATCTAACATTATTGTACTGAGATTCTCTTTTTTTGTAGTTTTAAGAGGGTTCAGTGTAATAAGTATGCTAAGAGTACTTTAAATTTGCATTTAGCAGTTTGCATGAATGTTGCAAATGTGTATGTATATATCAAAATTAGTACAATTATGTGTGTAACGTAAGGTTTTGGAACAAAATGGGACCCATTGATCCATTTTGGCTGTTCCATTTTCTAATCTTCTAAACTAAACTAAAACTATTAATTAAAGAATTTAAAACAAAATCTTAAAGCCAGCCCTTATAATTCATATATTTAAGCTTTCTCTTAACTCTTTACAGACAGGTCATGGGTCAAAGGCCATGTTGCATTTATTGACTTGTTTTTAAAATTTTATTGAATTACTATTTTATGGATTTATCTCCTTAAATTTGGTATCAAACTGTAGATTATAATTCAAATTTATTACTCAATTTCATAATTTAAAAGTAAATATTAAACAAACACATCTAAACCTATTTTTGTGTATTGTAGTGAATGCAGCACTGGTTCAAATTAGATTTTTGTGATGTGAAATTTACAAAAGTCTATATTTGTGTATGAATTAGAAATCCAAATTAATGATACTGACAAGCTAAAATGTAAAATAAAAACCTTTTATCTTTTCTGTTTGGTGAGCTATCACTATGTTTAGGGAATCAAACACATTGGTCTCTGCTCACCTCTTTTCACTATTGAAAATGGCCCCTTATATGAAAATTACTTTGCATATGGACTAAGTATATTCATGTACAAATTCTTATTTGAGTTTATTTAAGTGCAGATAGCCTTTGAGTAGCTTTGTGCAAAATTCAAAACAAACCAAACCAATCACTCAAAAAAATATGACATGTCAATAACCAGTCAGAAGCTCAGAATGTTTTCTTAGTGATTTTTTTCAGCCATCTTTAAATATAATGTTATCCTCTCTTTTTTTTTAAGACTAATTGTTGAGCTGATAAGTTGAATCTTTAGTCTCTTTGTGATTTCTTTTTTAGATTTGAATACAGATTAGCTATTAAATTTGATAAATTATAATGGAATTCCATTGTATCATTGAAGTAATTTTAGAGTTTTTGGTTATTGGTACGGATATATAAAACCTAAAAAAGAATTTTGTTCCACTTTCTTCACTCACAAAAGTTCTTAAGACTTAGCAAGCTAAGACAAGCAGCAACAAGTACAAGGTTGTAACTAGAAGAGACAATTTTGTGCTTTATTTCTTTATTCAGTGTTCTATATCTTAAAAAAAATAAGTTTAAGAACTTGTTTGTAAATAGTAATAATCTTAATACAGATATACAGTTTATAATAATTGAAATATGACTGCATTTTACTAAATAATACTTCACTAAAACACAACCTCTGTAAAAACTAAAGGTCAGTTTTATATTATGTCACAAGTGAATGTGTCTCTTGTCATTGTAACTTCTGTATTGTTAGCCAGGCATGGCTGAAAGGTTAATATAATAAAATGAATATATATATATATATATAAGATTATAATGTTATGAGATTTAAGCTATTTAGTCTAAACATTCTTTTGATTTTATAATCTGTAGTCGTTCTAGGATGAGAAAGGCATAATTTATATTAATTTCATAATTTTTTATGGTGGTTATGAGATTAGTCAAATCGACTGAACCCATATAGAGATTCAGTGAAAAGGACATAAAATATAAAGTTTTTCTTGAGAAACATTTGGTAAAACTATCTTGCATGTGAAATTTGAAAATTTTCTGAAGTGCAAAAGTATTTTTAATTCTTCAAATGAAAATTATTTTGCATGTTGGGTACACAACATGCAAAAATAAAAAAGGCTTGAGAAAAACATTGTTTAACAAACTTTAAGACTTTAATAATAATAAAAAATTATATTTTGGGTATGAAAACACTCAAATGTTTGCTGATAATCTGCCAAATTTCTTGAATGTGTGATTAATAATTTAACATGATAGAATGAAAATTATAACACAAAATGGTTACTTGACTGTCCCTGAACTGAAAGTGTTAATTAATCCCACTTAAATTTACTGCTTCTATAACATCCAAAGGGAACCCATTCTGAATGCTGACAACCCTTTTAGAAATATAAAACTGTCTTGGCTGCAGATGTCTCTTATCCTGCCAAAATTTATATTTGTGTCACCTAGTCCTTCTGTTCTCACTTTTAAGTATGAAAAATATAATCCATCAACACTATCAATTCTTTTTACAAGCTTAAACACTTCAATCAGATCTTCCCACAATAACTTTTCTTTTTTCAAGAAAAAAAAAATTTCAGAGATTTTAATTTTTTACATGACAACCCCTTCATCTCAGGCATCTTTTTAGTAACACTTCTCTTAATCCTTTCCAACAGTTCAGTGTCATTTCTAAGGTAAGAAGCTCAAAACTGAACACAATATTCCAAATGTGGTCTAACCAGTATGAACTATAACAAAGAGCTGAAACACAAACATTCACCAACAGAACTTGGTACACAATTGTTTATTTATTTCTCTGAATCATAAAAAAATGATTATTAAATGACATTGGATAAACCACTTCTGTGAACTATGTTTGCCTGGAAATTGGTAATATTTTAGTGTTTGTAAAATAACAAGTATCATAAGTCCTGTTACTTTTTGCTATCATGTAGGACTTATTATGAAAGAATTCTCAAGTACTTAAATGTATTTTACTGTTGATATGTAAAATGCCAGTGAATTTAAAAAAAATTGATCATATATACTATTGATATTAATTTTTAATAGCTGGATGTCTGTACTGGTGAACTCTAAAGAAGGGGCATTACGAAAAGCTTTTGATGACTCTGAACAAACTGGTGAGGACAAAGTTAGCCAGAGTTTGATTGAAGTGAAGCAATGCATAATAAATCAGATACAGGTATTACCTGGGAATGACCGTTGCTGTGATTGTAGCTCAACAAAAGGCAAGTTGATTTGTAATGTTGTTTACAACATGGTCTTTCTGTAAGTAATATGAGATTTTTTTGTCTGTGTAGTAAGTGAATTTGACAAATCGCTTTCTATGTTCAGTAATAATTTGAAATTTTATTTCTGAGAGATAGTGAGTTTGTGATTTCATTTTATGTTACAAATTATACTATATCTTGTTGATTGTGAATTACAATCCTTTCTTGATTTCTTCCTTTAAGCACTTGTTGTCCAAAAACTAATACGTTTCTCCTGTCTTGTACATCATTGTTGATGTGTTCAATGACAGGTAGATGATTCTGTTTCGGCCTTATGTCTAAACAGTGTTTTTTTAACACAGGTATTGAGTTTTTGCATAGTTTTTTTAGTATTTGTTGTAGACAGTAAATCAAATTTGTGGTTGCACACATCATATGTTGATTGAATTTGGGCCCTTTTCTCTTCATGAAAATTTTTAACCATAGAAAAGTTGGATATCTGTTTTCATGTTTTATATTGTGGATGTTTACAAGGAAAGCAACCAGAAATCTTAGAATCTTAACAGCAAGCTAGAACTGAACAGTAAGTACTTTACACTCAAGGGATGCCCAAAACACATTATAGGTAGGTTTTTAATGTTTCTTAATGTGTTATAATTTGTGAGAAGAAATGGTAGAAGGTTGCATGTTATCCTGGAAAGTGGTGGTAAAGGTAAATCTGTTTTCCATGTGGTGGATATGCTATACTTGAATTTAGCATTTCAACTCTAGAAGGAGTCTTTGCATGAATCACTTTTGATATTTTAATGTAAATAACCTTTTCCTATGACTTGTTGTTTGAGTTCTTTACTGATTGAGTTTCTGGTATGAAAAGTAGCATCAACACAAAAAATGGATCATATTCACAGAACTGGACTGTAAGGAAGATCAATACATGGCAGCTAGTAGGGAGAAGATATTGATCTGTATACATGAGTTTCATATACATAGTGTGAAATATTGCCTTCAACATTTTTTATTATTTATATATTAAAAATTACAGTAAGAAAATTTATTCATTGAATAAAAAAAACACACCCAAATATGATTTTCAGTAGTTTTGAAAGATCAAGAAATATTTTATTTTAATGTGACATACCTGGTATTAGACAATAAAATTAGATTAAAAAACAGCAATGAATAATTTATGTTGTTTGCAACCTTTTCTGTATTAATGAGAGAGGTTACAAAATAATGAGAGATTTCAGGAACACAAAAGAGATGTTATTATTGTAATATGAGTCAATTTACCAAAATTTAACACTGACAGACATGATCTCTTATATCTCAAACTAATGTGTTGTTTTAAAGTACTCCTGTTGAACATTCATCATGTTTTTCTTAGGAGTACACCTTGCATAATTATCAAAATCATCTGATACTGAAACAAGCATCCCAAAATGCATCTCCTTTTGTAATATTGCATTATCCCAATGAAAGATCCTCTTCTCTACCCATATAAGCATTGGTATGAATCTTACTTCACTTACTCCAGCTTTTTTACTCTGTATATTGCCCAGTGCAAGTAAATTCAGGTGATTCTTTCTACACACATCATTGCTCCCCTCTATCTCTGATCTGTATATTAGCTCCTCGTTTTTTACTTCTAATGCACTTTTCTTGATCCAAGAATGTTACAATGACAGTTTAACGTGTTGGCTGTGGGTTTCTCTTCAGTGTTGTATAGCTTTTGTTGTATCTTTGATTTCTTTTGTTGTTTGTTTAGACCTGTCTTCTTGGTCTTGAGCATGTTGTCTGTTCTCTTTCTTTTAAAAATACTTTGACTTTTAAGATATGAATTTACTTTTGTGTCACAGAATTTCATAGTGCTCATACTTTACCACCTATGGAGTCTAGCATAACCTGGGTGTCAGGGAATGGACTCCTTACTGCAGAGGATATCCATACCCTCATATGCAGAGAGGCAGAGTCTTATATGCAGTCTTATGCTTGTTTTTCTTTCTACTCAGAGGGAGGTTAGGGAGTTGCAGACTGGGGAGAACTAGAACTGTTTTTCTAGCACCATCCATGGCTCAAACAGTACTTATAAGCTGAGAATAAACATCGTACCTCCTGCATTATTTTGCCAATTGTTTTGTTATGTTTGTAGCATATTAAACGTTTTTGCAGTTACTTATTACTCTTTTTCTTTTTTGTTGATAGAAAGTCATTTGAATGTTTACCTGGTCTTTGCCATATATTGTTGTGCATGCTGGTGATTTGCTAAACAGTTGAGAGAGGATACTGTCATTTTGTGTTTTTCTCATTTATCAGCTCATTATGCTTTAGCTTTCCATCATCTGGAGGTCCCATATTTTGATTCTAGGAGATTAGATCATCACATTCTTTCTTGGAGTCCTAGGCCTGATGCCAGTATTCATCTTAGCCAAATTCAGCTCTACCAAATTCATCTATCACTTACAACAGTTTACATATTTTATCTTCCTTGCAAGTGTTATCTGAGGTTGATACATGTTATCTGCTCAATTTTTAGAGGATCTTGGTCATTTATTGACTTCCACTTTGGTTGAGGTTATTGGCTTAAGGTTCTCTCCTTGGTCTCTTGGTTGGTTGTTTGCTGGGATTAATTGGTGGGAGATGGCTTGCTTGAGGAAGTTTAACTCTTTTTTTTATACCTTAGTGATATCAGAGAAGCTCCTTTTTTCAGGATTTAGCTTGTACAGGTATTCCAGATCCCATGCATCTCATTAGGATTCCACAGCAGTTGTCCATGGATAGTCCAAGTCTTAGCCTAGAGCTTTTTTGACAATTTGTATGAAAACATAAAAGCAAAATGTGTCACCACCGTATTAACTTCTTTTGTATGGGTGTCAATTTCTTGGAGCTCATAATAGTTCAATGAACTATGTCTTTAGGTTTCATAGTGTTGTGAAGGCAGATAGTAATGCTTCATCCAGACAATTTCACAGTGGTGTCATCCATTTCCAAGCAAGGGAGCACTTGCCCCTGGTCTCTTTGTTTTTAAACATTGGATGTTCTCTTTTGACCCATCTTCCATCTATTATCCTTGGTTGTCATGTTTCGGAAGTAATGACTTTAGTGGCTTATCAGATCTCTCTTTTTACCAGAGGTTTTTGGATGCTTAATTCATTGACTCTGTTCTTAAAAGAAAGTTACTTTTGCTACATGCTGAAATGCCCTGCTCTAGTCTTTCTGGTCTCCAGTACCTCACCCTCTGGCTTCAGTGTAGGCAATTTCTACATTGGCTGGCCAACTGTTTGTGACTGGATAAGTCTGATATTCCTTCAGTATTCTGGTTTCTAGCATAGAGTGCTCTAAATTCATGCTTTCTTCTCATAGTTTTAGGGTTTTGTATCAGAGGCCCTTCAGCATTTACTCCCAGATGTTAGATTTCTTGTTGTCCAGGCAAAGAGCATACACTAATGTACTACTACCTTGTCTCAATTTTGAACACCTCTTTTATTCACAAATGCTTTTTATGGAGATTTTGCCCTCACTGGCCTCTCCATCTTGTCAATGTGGGATTCTACTTCTTGTGTGAATGGAGATAAGTGTGTTTAGAAGTTAAAATTTTTCAATAATTCTTACCTCCTCTCACACTCTCCTGACCTTCCTCCCCTGAAGGTAGATTCCTGTATGCGGTGAGGGGATCTCCCAGAGAAAGATCTGTACTTTCAATTTACCTCGTCTGTTATCTAAACAATCACTCACATGTTTGCCGTGCATGGCTACCCATGAAGAGGAGGAGAGGATCCTGGTTGTTGAGGAGTTCAGCTTTAACTCACCACTTTTGGCTTGAATTCCTGTAGGCAGGCAATCTTGAGGTGCCCTCCCCAGTGTCAGTCAGCTGATTCACTTGGGCGAGAATCAATTAAGTACCAGCATTGGACATTCCTAACAGGGGTTGTGGACATTGTGTCAGATGCTAGTGTTTGGGTAAGGTGCTCACAAAACCCGAGCATTGCTGCAATGTCCTTGTTTAGCATTGTAGAGCTCTATGGTTGGTGGGGTCAGCAGGCACTGAAATATTATTTCTTTATTATGGATCCTCCAACTCAAAAATAAAATAATAAAAAAGCAAACAATAAATAAATGACCATGTCCTGAAGATTCTGAATAGCAGTCTTCAACACCTGTACCTTATTTTCTGATATTATGTTCTTTATCAGACACATCTTTAGGACAGATGTCTCTTTCTTCCTTTCTTTCTTTTTTTTTTATATTCAGAAGGGACTAGTATAGTAAGACTTACTTTGGCTACATGGAAAGTTTGTAGCTTGTAGTGATTGGGTTAAATATTGACTTTGAAAAGGAACTGCTTCAGTAGGAAAGCTTATTAACTTAAAATTTCAAGTGTTCCATGTACACCATGTCTGTTGTTCAAAAATGGAAAAAAGTAGTCAAGTACATTTTCTATTTTCTATTCAGAATGATTGTTCAATAAGAAGGAGTTGTATTATGTGCAGCTGCACTTGCCAGCATCTTAATTGAAATAGAACAAAAATTACAGCTAGTAGTATTTATAAGAAGGTGCAAAGCAAAAGACAACTATCCTTTTTGCAACTTACAAAAATTAATAAATTTGCATAAGGTAGGCTTTAAAAGTGCCTGATATCCAAGTAAGTTGACCAACATTTTGGTTTTCATTTTATGCCTAATCAAAGAATAGGACCAGCAAAATCTTTGGTGAAATGAATACTTTTGAATTGAGATAGGTACTTCATAAGCTGTTGATTGGGACTGTAGAAGGTAGAATCTTGTTATTCACATCACCATGAAGGTGTTACTTGTGTCAAAGATATTTACTGCTAACTGTAAATAGGCACAACCAACACAAAGAAAGATGGAAGGCATATTTTTCCCAAAAATCTTATAAAACTTGTTTTATTTTCACCATATTAGCCTAAAATTAGTTTTTAGCAAAGTGGTGAATAGGTTGTGTGAACTCTGAGCTAGATAAATCTATTTAATGTTTAATGTTGATACTATATCTTGTTTCACAGTATGCTATATCAATTGGAATGTATTTGATTTTTGTTAGAAACTCCATAGTGTCTTGAATGTTGATTAATATTAATATATTTACTAATAATTTTCCTAATCTCTTAGCTCAATGTTTTTGGTTTTATTTACAAATTGTTAACACTTTCTTGTCAATAGATCAACTATAAAGCACATAATTTGAATTTAATAATCCTCATTGTTTAAATGTAATATGCTGTATTCCAGATCCAACATGGCTGTCAACAAACTATGGCATTTTAACCTGTATAGAATGTTCAGGAATCCACCGTGAACTGGGTGTCCATATATCTAGGATTCAGTCTCTTACTCTAGACAATATCGGCACATCACTACTGTTGGTAAAAATTAATATTTTAAGTTAGAGATTCTTAGCTTTCTTCTCTGCTGCTTGAGAAAAAGATAGTTACTTAGGCTACATGTATATTTACAAGTGTTCTGTAACAAATTAATTTTAAGAACTAAAAAGAAAGGGTAAAATATCAGCACCTTTTTATCATTGATATTTTAATACAACTCTTTACCCATCAAGTCTAAAAATAAAAATAGGTTGCATCTAAAAGCACATAAAACATGGTCACAAGCTACAATGTGGAAAAGTACTTTAACCCTTTCGGCGCTGAATAACAACTTTATGGTATCAGTACTAAAAGCATGATATCTCGGCAATAACTCAACAAAATCCATGAAATATTCAGTGATTGTACCCAATACTATATATATTAAATTCAATACATAAGAATAACAGGAATAAAGGAAGGTCGCCTGCTGCGCTGAGCCTTCAAGTCAACTGAGGTCGCCAACCACGCTGAAAGGGTTAAGGAAGTACCTTTTTAGCATAAGAAAAGAATCTGTAGATATAAGACCTACATGGCAGTAAGAATCCACTGTATATCCAGAATTTTAACATTTATTTGCACACCTTATATGAAGAAGAAAAGAATAAAACCACAAGTTTACAATGTTCCATGTTTAAAAATTACTATTTACAGCCAGTTACAAGAAGATAAGTTACTCCTAATGAAATACAATATACAAAAATTAATACAAATAGATCTCTAGGAGTACTAAGTTATATTCATCTCTAAAGAATGTCACATACCTATAGTACTATGCAAAAGTGTCAGGACAAGAGAATATGTTGTCATTCTTTCTATTTTATGGGGCTAATTCTTCCATGCCATTACAGAATGTAAATTTCAACATTATAACAATGTTTCACTGATCCCTGTTAACAATTGAATCAGTCAGGGTAAGGATACTCATCATTAATTTCCATATACTTCTATCAGTGGTATTTCGTAAAGTTTCTGCTTCAATGAGCATACTGATCAAATCTACAGTCTGAAATAACTGTCATAGTACCCCATACAGTGTCTTAATTAAAAAAGAAAAAGCTGGCAAGTAGCTAGTATATGATATCAGTATATGCTAAAAGAAATAAATTTAATGCACCCAGTAAATAAACCTAGATAAAAACATTATTTAAAACTAAATAATAAGTTTTATTGACATACCATGACCTAAGAAGAAAATGCATAGAGAATTCTCAGTACAGCAGAGAGTTCACATAATAGCTTTACATTATGCTGGTTGGACTTTCCATCAAATTGCTGCAGACTTGAAATACTCCCCAAACATTATCAATACACCATAGATCATGTAACTGAGATGAGTAAATTTGAAAATGGAAAAGGAGGAGAAAGAACACCTGAGCTCAATGATACTGATGTTAATTATCTTTACATATATAGGATTCAGGACAGAAGGAAGGCTGCCACCAGTTTCAAGCACAAGATAAGTAACCATGTATTAAATAATAGAAAAGTGTACAGATCTACAGTATCAAGAAGTTTCAAGGAGAATGGAATATTTGGTTGTATAGCAATTAAAAAACCTTTATTTCAATGTCCAAATACTGTCAAGAGACTGAAATTTGCTAAAAAGTACAAAAACTGGACTGCTGATGACTGGAAAGAGATGTTATGGACAGAGGAGTCCAAAGTTGAAATATATGGTTCAAAGCATAGGTTGTATGTCTGATGGAAGAAAGGTAAAAGATATTTACCTCAGTGCATAGCACCTAGTATAAAGCATGGGGGAGGCAGTAGGATGGTTTGGGGGAGTTTTTTGCTGAGGTAACAAGAGATATTTGTTATGAAATACTCAGTGGTTTTGTATTATTGGTAAAGGATTCACCCAGAAGATAATGATCTCCAAATTCTTATCCAACCTATGGAGAAATTATTGAGCTAAGAAAGAAACTGCTGGAGTCATTCAAATGATGCAGTTAGCCCCCACAGAGCTTTGAACTCAGCCCAGTTTGAGCAAATCTGGGATTTGATAGATCAAAGACTTGATAAGTAAAAAGTTACTTCCAAAAAAAAACTTTATGGGAGTGTATTAGAGACATATGAAGTCCCAAAGAACACTTGGATTAAATATGTTGCAGTGATGCCTGAAAGACTGTCTGCAGCTACAAAGCAAAAGAGAGACATACAAAATATCAACTGTTTGTTCTACTCTAGCACTTCCGTTGAGTGTCTGTTGTACTAAATATCAAGATTAATAAAATTTTAATGTTTTACCTATGATTTACCTTCCATCATTTTTTGAAAGTAGCCTCAAATCTAAATTTTGGCTTTGTCCTAACACTTTTACATAGTACTGTATGTGAACAATATAATAAAATTTATGATGTCAAAATTGAAAGTTATTTCTATTATTGATCACAAGTTGTTGTTTTTTACATGCAAGACTTGCAGATGGTAATTATCTGAAAAAGAGTGTCCACAACTACTTGGGTCCCATTTTTTACTTTTATAGACACGTATTTTACAAAAGAAATTATCATTTCCTCATTTTAGTTTGTGTCTTTTTTTTATTATTGTGTTATTTGTGTGTGTATGTGTGTTTAATAGATCATTAATGTCAGGTATTGTGTGTATGTCTAAATTTTTTTTTATTCTAGCACCAAACTGATAAATATGTTGCAATGTTATATTTCTAACTGTAAGTTATTTTTTACATAGCTTGTCATATTTGCAAAAACTTTAAAAACAGATTATTGGCTATAATTGTATATTGTGTAAGTTGGTCTACAACAAGGGCTATATTTGTTTAACAAGATTGGTGGAGTTGTGACTTAATATTTACAAATAGAAAAGTGGCTAAACTGTTCATATAATATATTCTGCTTTCTGAGCTGTTACTGGAATAATTAGGACATATTTCTGTTTTCTCATTACTATATAACATGAATCAGAAGACATTTAAATCACTTTTTGAAGTTTTAAATGTTTAGTGAGGTGTTAAATCTCACCATTATTTGTTATTGTGCTATAATCTCACTCTGTATTACTTGGAAGTTTATTGTGCATCATAGTAATTCCAAGTACAAATGCCTGTAAAATTTTATAAATTTATACTTTTTATGAAATCATTTGATGATATTATCTTCAGAGGTAATATCACAATTATCCATTGTTGGTTTTATTATTAGTTTGATAATTATTTTATCATTGTTAATATAGTGCTTGTCCATTTGTAAAATTAACATTCATTAATTATTTTGTTTTTACTTTTTTGTTTGTTTTGATAACTGTTATTCCACAGCTAGCAAGAGAAATGGGTAACAACAGATTTAATGAAGTGATGGAAGCAACATTAAGTTCCTTATCAAAACCTTCGAAGGACAGTTCCATGTGAGAATTTTACTTTTTGAGTTGAAAGCATAGTCCAGAGCAATTTAATCAGTTTAGAAAACAAAATTCAGAATATAAATTTACATTTTCAGACATTATAAGTGTCTATAGAAAATACAAAGATTCAGAAAAAATTATAGAAAATATGGGGAAAAACCTAACAAAAAAAAATTTTTTTTTAATGGTAAACTAGAGTACTAAACATTAATTTCCTGTAACTGCATTTAGAAAGATTAACAGTGTTAACCAGAAATGGTATTACCTTCTGTACAGAAGTAGTTACAGACTTCCAGTGTAAACTGATTATCATATGCAAGATTTTTCTCATTGCTTCATAACACAAACAACTGGTAATTATGCTGTCTGTTTGAATAGGCCATTCTTTATTATGTGTATAATCAAATGTACATCAGGGTACTAGTTTACTTCTGTTAGGATAAATTTAATAAAGATGGTTTGGGAATTGATTCCTATGAAGTTTTTATAATAGTTTTATTTTTATTGATATTATTTGTGAATGTACCTATTACATTATGAGGAAGTGCAGTTTTGGTGGTGAGTGATTCCAATATCAGAATATGCAGAAAAGGATACATTTGTGAGGAGAAATACAATGTGATAAAAGAATAGCAAAATGTTTTCTTTGTAACAAGACTTTCAGGCTGGGTAGTACATGTAAAGAGTCTCTCTTAATTTGCATAACTGGAACAAAACATTCAGAAATTTTGAATTAAAAAAAACAACCCTGAATTTGCTGATGTAGATTTTTTGTTGGAGAAAAATTTACATTTTGTCATATATCATTGCAATGTTATAAAGACACTCATACAAGACTTATACAAATAACACTACATAACAATCTTGTGGCTTTGAATGTTTTCAACAGTCATTTGTTGTTGAAGTCATGAACAAGTTCTCCAGAGTGTTTTTTAATACTTAAACTGCATTTAACATTACATTTAATAAAAAAAAAATAAATTCACTTCTCTAATTGCACACTAAGTCTTACACCAACCTTTCTGGACATGAAGCAAGAAGAATGATTAAATTTTTATTTCTCATTAAAGCACGGTTATGAGCTTGTAGGTAAAACAGTTAACTTTACATTTTAGACACTGGGAGATAGTAATATTGTCACATATCATGTAGGATCAGAGTTTATGGGCTATGCCACTGCTTCTGACTTATATGAGAGTTTATCTTTTCAGAATGAAAATATTGATGTCAAAACTTATTGCAGTTGTCCATGGATAGTCCAAGTCTTGGCCCAGAGCTTTTTTGATGAATTGTATGAAAACATAAAAGCAAAATGTATCACCACCATATTAACTTCTTTTGTATAGGTGTCTTTTTCTGTGCATGTCTCAAAGTTTTACTAAGTTACATTCATAATTGAATTAAAGTATTTTATTATCATGATGTATGAATAAACTTGGCATCAAAATGTTGCTAATGATCCAAAATTAATATTATATAGGTTTTAAGTTTTGATTATGTAAAACAATATTTAAACAAAAATTCAATTTCTTTGAATGAGAATTGACATAAACACATTTAGTTTCAATTTACAGTTAGAACTCACTCTAAAAGAAAAAAGTGTAGTTTAGATAAGAAATGTGTAATAAAATATTTTCATTTTTTATGGTGTTTATGGTAGTCAAATTGACCAACCTCATTTGAAGTTAGGGTTGAGAAAATAACAGATAACATAAATTTTTCACTGAGAACAAATATTTGAAATTTAGTTGTGGTTTTTTTAGAGATTATTCGGATGAAGAATGACAATTTTTAGATGACGAAAATAATTTTTACATTTGGAACAATCAACACTTTGACTCCATGTATTCACAGAGAAATTTTTAGTGAAAATATTTCATTAAAATTTCTTAAATTTTTATCTACAAAAGACTCAATGTATTTTGAAATCTTGCAAAATTTTGTGAAGATACACAAGAACATATTAGGAGTTATAGTATGAAAACCATAAAGATCAATTTGCTGTTCCAAACTTGGCCAATTCAATGAAGCCCATAGCAAGAGGGTTAAATACTGGCTCACATGGGCTACATACAGTACACAATGCCAATTCTAACAGCATATCTGGTAGGTCAACCCAAGCTATCTTCCCTACCATTTGCTTTGGAAAAATTTATCTGTATGTTTATGGTCAAAGTGATATTATGACAACAGTTGTAACACTAATAAATTTTTTCAACTAAAAATAAAAATAAAAAACTTACACAGAAATTGATGTAGGCTTTGATGTCAACATTTTTCTGAAGAAATTAAACTTCAATAATGAAATAGGAAATAAGAAAGTTCTTGAATTCAGAGCAGAAGTAAAATTATTTCTAAAATGATAAATGAGTTAACTGAGAACTTGCCTTTAAGATACTATCTGATTATAATTGAACTGTTTTGACTATTCAAACTTGTGTCAAGATATAGAACAATTGAAAAGGTGGAAAAATCCAGACTTCAGAGTGTGACAAAACTTTTATGCAGTACTAAATTATTGTAGACGTACATTTGAGTAATGTTTTTGGCAGAAACACATGACTTAATCAGATTTTACTTTGAATATTTGGTAAAAAAAAAAAAGGAGGGAGAGAAGTTTCTACATTAGGCAGTGGAGGGAGCCAGAATATTGAAGACAAACTAAGATATAGAGAGTGGTATAGTGTGGAAACAAGGTACATAGGTAGTTTTATAGTAGCTTGAACTGTTATAAAAGTAATGTTAGAAGTACAAGAAGTAAAGTTGTTGAGTTTAGAGCGCTTGGTAGAACAGAGGATGTTGATGTAATGAGAGTAACTAAAACTTGGCTAAATGTATACAGTATTGATGACAAAAATGTTTTTGAAATATAGGGTTATAGGTTGTTTGTTAGTTCTAAAAAAAATAAGTAGCTTTATATGTAAAATATCAGCTACAGTCTGTTCAAGTGGAGGATATCAAAACTAAATATCTATTTGTGGTTTTGTAAGTGATTGTAAGAGGATAAGACTTTTAGTTGAAATTTGTTTTATATCACCTGATGAAACTAATAAAATTAATCAGAAACTCTACAGTGAGATAAAGAATTCAACTATAAAAGAGGTTTTAAGTAATGGATATTTTAATTTTAAGCTTATAGATTGGGAAAAGTTTGTCAAATTATGAAGGAGACAGTTTTTTAGAAACTATTCAGGATGGTTTTCTCAACTTAGAAACAGTGTTATTCTAGATTTATTGGTAATTTCTAGTAAAGAAATGACTGATAGGGTAGAGACTGGGAAACATCTGCCTGCAAGTGATCATTGCTTAATTAAATATTATATTTTGTTTAAAAATAAGAAATAATGATATTTTGGTTCCAAATTTCAAAAAGAAAAATTTTTTTGAAGAGATAAAAATATCTGCTGTGATCTGGAAGATATTTGAAGATACTGACCAAACGTGTAACAATTTTAAAAATAAATTCTTAAATATTCAGTATAGGCATGATCCTCATAGAAAAACAAAGGTTGTTACAAGCAACAAAAACTAGGTTGGTTCACAAAGGGAATAAAGGATAACAATTTTACAAAAGCATTATAAATATCAGAAATTATTTTAAATGGGCTACAATGATAGAAGATTTGGAGGATTACAGAAGATTAAGAGAATTGGTGAAATGGGAAATTAAGAAATCGAAATAGTGAATGAAAAAATGTTGACTGAAAATGTGAAATAAGGATTTCTTCACAACCATCAGGATAGGAATAGGACCTTTGAAGGATTATATAAGAATATTAATATTTGATGATTATAAGATGGCTGAGTTGTTAAATTCTACATTTTCTTGAAATTTTACTAATGAAGATTTAAACAATACTCCTCATCTTGGACTACTGCTAGATATTTATAAGATTGAAAAGTAATTGTGCAGAATACAGAATGATCAAGCTTCTTGACCAGGATTAAGGATTGGATATGTAAGCCACTTTCTACTGTTCTTTCCTAGTCCTTGAATAGTGGACATGTGCTAGAAGATTGAAAGTTGTTTAATGTTGTTCCTCTTTTCATAGGAGGGGATAAAAACTGTCTCGGTAATTGTTGGTCTATTAATCTTTTGCCAATGGTAGAAAAAGTTTTCAAAAGTCTGTTAAAGATGTTTTGCAAAGTCACTTAAGAAAGTATAAAATTTTGTTGGAGAGTCAGTATGGTTTCATAGTATGGCTTCCCTTGCTAACATTTTCTTTGAAGATGAGGTTACAGGTATGAATTTGGTGTATCTTGATTTTCAGAAAGTATTTGACAAGAAGTTATATAAAAGGTTTGGTAAAACAATTATAATTTTGGTAAAGGAAATAGGTTGGCTCATTAGGTAGAAAAACTAGCTGGATGGACTCAAACTCAAACTAACGTGGCAGGGGTTTAGTTTAGAGAGAGAGAAATCAGAAGAGTTCTCTCTCCAACTGGGGTGTTCAGGAACATTGTGGTTCCTCTTTGTCCCCTTTCGTGAATTGTTATTGGAAATAAGTTGGTTTTCTTTTTTATAATTAATTATTATTATTATTTTTAACTCTTCGGGTGGAGGATGTCTCTCTAAATGTTGTCTTGGGTGGAGGCAAAGGCAGCACCGGAAAGAAAGGCCGAGACCTGTCCCGAAAGGAAGAAGTCAAGCAAATGTCAACATGAATAGAATTTAAATCAAATCAAACGGCGCGATTCAGGGTCTGGCAATAAAGTTGCCTGGGATCTATAAATCCAATGCCCAAGTTTTTTGCTGTGGGGGGAAACGGGAGTGCCCCGAGAAAACCTACTTTCACAGGACAGGCGCCGAAAGTTTTGCCTGTCGTGTGCCCGGTATCTGAAAAAAAAGGAATACGTGTTAATGACATGGGTTTATTTATTTACATTCTTTGTTGAGTAATTTGTGATTCTTGAAATATGTTGTAAGGTGAAATGTATTTTGTTGGTGCACTGGATAATTTGTGTAGTGATGCCGTTAGTTTGTTTCTATTTTCTGCTTTTAGATAATATTTAAGTGATATTTCCGTTATTCTATCTCTTATTGTTGGTAAATTGCTAATTTGATGTATATAATTTGTTGGCGTGAATGATGGTAGGCTGAATGCAGATTTTAATATTCTGTTCTGTTGAACTTGGATTTTTTTGGAGTGTGTTGTTAGACATATTGTATGTTACTTGACATCCATATTCTATTAGTGGACGGATGTAAGCCTTGTATATTTGTATAATGGTGTTTGGTGAGCATTTCGATTGTTTATTGGTTATAGTCATTAGATGTGAAATCCTTTTTCTGATTGATGAGTGTATATTGTTTATATGTTTTTTCCATGTTAGTTTTGTGTCGAAAGTGATGCCAAGGAATGTGATGTTTTTTGCTTATGTTAATGGTTGTGTTTCCGAGTGATAGTTTTATTTTTCTAGATTTTTCTTTGCTTCTTTAATTTCCTATAGAAGGTGATTGCTTGTGTTTTCGTTGGATTTAACACGACTCTCCACTTGTTGCTCCATGTTGAGATGTTATTTAGTGATTCTTGTACGCGAGACATGGCCATCACTGGGTTTCTGGAGGGGCTCCAGATAGCGATGTCGTCTGTGTATTGTGAATTGTGTGTGTATGTTAGATTTGGAAAAGGTATATCACTGACGAAAATTATGTATAGAAGTGGAGAGAGGACTGATCCTTGGGGCACTCCTGCAGTTATATTAAATGATTTGGATATAGTTTTATTGACTTTTACTTGTGCTGTTCTATTGGTTAAGAAATTTGAAATCCATTTAACTATCGTGGGATTTATTTGCAGGTGATTTAGTTTGTATTTGATGGCATTGTGCCATATGCTGTCGAATGCTTTTTTGACATCTAGGAAAACCCTGATGGTTACTTGATTGTTGTTGAAAGCTTTGTAGATTGATTTGGTGAGTCGTGTGAGGTGATCTGTTGTTTGCCTATTTTTTCTGGAGGCATTTTGAGATTCTGGAAGGATGTTATTGGCTGGATTGAAGAAAGCAGAGGGTTTTTTATAAATAGAGTTAACCTTACTGAGACAGGTCTGATGGATCTTTCTGTGGTCATTTGTCAAATTGACTCATGGTATCAAATTGTAGATTATAATTTAAATTTTAGTAGCATACATTAGTTAAATTCTTAATTTAAAAGTAACTATTAAAAAAATAAATATTGATTTTTGTGTGTTACATGATATATTGAATGCAGCATTTGGTGATATCAGATGTTCAGACACAAAGTTGATAATTCCTTATGAATTAGGACCTGAAATTACCCATATTAACAAGCTAGAATACAAAAAATAACCTCCTATCTTTTCTATTCGCTGAGATATCGGTAAATTTAGCAAATCAATCACTGTGATTCTGCCTACTTTTTTCCATTTTGGGAAGTACTTGATTGCATACACTTACCTCTATCTGTGATGTATGAATAACCAATTGAAAGCTCAGAATGCCTCCTATATGGTTATCTGAGCCACTACAAACTATTTATGCAGGAAACTCTTTCTTTTCATGGTAGATTACAAATGGTAAGAGAAGACATCATTGACTTAAAAAATCAATTTAGATGCAAATATGGATTAGTTACTAAGTCTGATAAATTATAGTGGAATTCTGTGGTATTTATGATGTAATTTAGAATTTTTTGGTTATTTCAAATGTATATATAAAACCTAAAAAAATGTATTTGTTTCACATTCTCCAAATATGGAATTTTACAAGACTTGGCAGATATTACTTTAATGATCTTTATACATGTAAATTGTTATGATATTCGAGATATTTAGACTAAACATTTATGGTTTCATTTTGTAATTTGTAGTCATTTTAGAATGGAAAAAGCATAATTTGTATCTGTTATTTCATTATGGTGGTTGCTAGTTCAGTTGAGTCTACCAAACCTATATAGAGATACAAGAGTGAAAAGAACAGATAAAATGTTTTTTTACCAAAAAAATGTATGACAATTACTTGGAGGATATTGTGAGGTTATAGAAATTTTGTATGTGGAATTTAACAATTTTCTAGTGCATGAAAGCATTTTTAACCTTAAATTCAAAATTACTTCTCATCCTGAATATTTAACATTCAAAAATAAAAAAATTAATAAGCAAATAATTAATTTAAAAATTTGATACTTTGTGTACAGTTTTTAATGTCTTTTAATGTTTACTGATAATTTACAAAATTTAAGGAAAATATTTGTATATTTTAAAACGTTAAGCAGTACAACTACTTTATGGTTACTTTGGAATATGGGCTGGGTGGAATCTAGAAATATTAAGTTAAATTGGGCTAACATCATGAATAGGGTACCTCAGGGCCAAGTGGTGGGATTTTTACCCTCTTGATTAACATCAGTGACATAGATGAAGAAATGGTTAATATGTTATTTTAATTTAACAATGACATTAAGGTTTTGGGTGTTTCTGGCTGTGAAGAAGATGCTAGTGATTTACTAAAGCATTTGGATATTTAATGAGTTGGTCAAATAATTAGCAGATGACTTTTAATTTTAATAAGTATGGGTAATGCATGCGAAATGTCCCAATTAAAATTATAAGTATAATTTTGACTGTAATAGTATTAAAAATGTTATGGAAGAAAGAGCCCTTAGTTCATCAGTTTCTCAATCCATCCAAGCAGTTTGCAAGTTGTAGAGAAAATAGGATATTAGGTTATATCTACAGAAGTAATGAATACAAATAAAGAAGTAATAATGCTATTGTATAGACCAATGGTTAGGCCACAAGTTGAGTATTGTGTTAAGTCTTGTGTTCCTTACTTTAGAAAAAACAGTGAATTGTTGGAAATGGTTCATAGAAGTATATTAGAATGATACTTGGAATGGAAAGCTTGTCACACAAGATTTAGTTAAGATTTTTTTAACTTGTTTTCTTTTTAAAAAAATAGAGTTAGAGGGGATCTGATACAGTGTTTAGGATTTTTAAGGAAATTGACAGTGTTGACGCATCATCTTTTTTACATATTTAATGTTGAGAATGGTAAGACTGTGGGACACAAATATAAATTTTGACAGGGTGAGAGTCACCATTTCCAAAGACAACTTTATTTTTTTAACAGTGTGGTTAACATTTTGAGCTGATGAACTTCAGATGTAGTGGATGCAGCTAATTTAAGGGATTTTAATGGAAAGCTTGATAAGTACTTGTATGATAAAGGCTGGCTTTGAGTTTTTTATTATTTAGTTTATTGGTTAGGATGACCTGTATGTACCAGAAGGTCCCTTGTTGTCTCTTTATGTTATGTTACTTTTGTAAAATACTACAATTAATAGTACTTTTGTATAACAGTACATTAATTTTTAACACATGATCGAGGAAGTGTCAAAAAAGGTTTTTTTGGCAATAAATAATGGAATTGAAAATATACACTGATTGAATTTAGAGCTGTTGCTAGCTATTCCAGATCTATTGTTTGGACTCACAACATAATCATCACTCCACAGTTAATACCAACAAGCAGTGTACATTTGAAACATGAAGCACATCTTGAGCAACAAACCACAGATGAGAAAGAAGTTAATCATAGTGAAAAATGACAGCAGACATATAACGAAACTTAAAGCTAAAAAGAAAAACAACACTTAAACCACACTGCTAATGATTAGACAGCTGAATAAAATTGAATAGTGGCATTTTCATCCACATAAGAAGATAAGAAACAAAGCTGAGCTTAGGGAAGTAAGAGAATAGAGGATAAGCTTTCTTAGACTGATTTACAGCATACTTTAAAATAACCAAACTTTTGTATATAGTGTAAAGTGACAAATCTTTTGTAAATAATGTAAATAACATTTTCTTTTCCAAAAGCACATTATCTATTAATTGCATAATTTTTAATGTTTCACACATCATTTAATGTTATGTTATTTTTAATTAGTAAGATATAGAATGCATGGACATTATGAGAATGACATAAAATATACATGCATGATAAAATCATGTGACATAAGATTGTGCTTAATTTGACTGCAAGCATGATGGCACAGTGAATATGACTTATGGCATATGAGAATGGCCCGTATGACTTCAGACTTGCGGACGTACTGTGTATAACTTTTGAGGACATACAAGCATAATGAAAATGATCTACAGCGCATGAATATTATAACTGTGATGTATCTATCGGAGACATTGTGTAGATGCTGAAACTAATCAAAAACCATTGTTAATGGTGTTATAAAAAAAATAATTTGACCTTAAAATTTCATCATATTATTTTGAGTATTCCCAGTCTATTTGTTACCATTTCATTTTTTTTTAAATTTTAAACAGATATTTACTACAGTATTTTTCAGGTAAGTTGATCTATTACCTAATGCACTGATAATTTGTTTATAGGGAGGAAAGATGCAGTTTTATTAAAGCAAAGTATGTTGAGCGTAAATTTGCTCTTCATACGTGTAGAGATGAAAATGACCTGAAAAATGATCTTGAGCATGCAGTCTCATCAAAAAATTTGGTTCAGCTCTTAGAAGCTTTTGCTGAAGGAGCTGATCTCACTTGGACTTTACCCAGTAGTGTAAGTGTACTTTTTATTAAATGGACAATAAAAGCATAAATTCTGATACAATAACTTCTCTCTTTTCACCAAACAAATTTCTTCAATTTTTACTGCCATTAGCTTTTATACTCCCACTGGGCTCCAAATGTTTCCCACTTGATTTAGCTATGTTGTTGCATGCAAATAAGCATGTGACTACTTTCCACCAATAGGAGTGTGACACACCCTTCTAGTGCAGCAGATGTACTCTATGTAGTAGAATCCAATCTTCAGTTCTCGATTTGGTATGATGGTCATCGTTTATTTGACATACCTTTTATTTTAATTTGGTGCACAACATTTTTTGAACTTTAAACATTTTGAAACTTATTCATATAGAATTCAGTACAAATTGAGGAAAGCTGTTTGGTGAGTTCAGGTATTTATGGAAAATTTATTTGCAGTTTAGTAAAATGTTAACTTTTCAGATTTTTAGATTTTGTGCAGTTGTTTCAGGGTTAGAAACAATAACATGAATAGTCAGTTAAAGTAATCCATGTGTAAAAATCATTGTCTTGTGTGAGTAATTCTTATGATGTTATTCATGGTATTTTCACAAAACTTTTAGAAAGTTTTTGGAAACATAGAATTTAAAAAAGATGCTTTTCTTTCACAGTTCCTGTATAATAATAGTGTCTGCAGGATCTGATGCAACTTTGAAATTTTGAAGTATTTTGTTACAGAACTATACAACTTGTGCTATATTTATGTGTGCAGGGTTCTTTTTATTTAAACTTCTTTGGCTCAGAAGCTTATTTGTTAACAGACCAGCTATGTACTAGTATTATATTGAAATATTAAATAAAGATACAATACTATTACTTTACAAAGTATACACTTTGTTGTAATTATATTAAATAGAGTAATTCTAATAATACATTTACTATATTTGAAATGTTATTTATATACAATGTTTGAATAGCAATGTGGAGAGACTGCACTTCACCTTGCTGTTGACCAAGAACAAAATTCTTCACTGCATATAGTTGACTTTCTTATACAAAATAGGTAAGTGTTAATCACATGTAACCCCTTGTTAAGGAGATTTGTATCTGCTGGGGAATAAGGTTGCTGTACTTTGACTTGTTTTATTTATAAATTAGCCAATCAATTCAAGATGATCTTAGTTGTGAGTTTTATTTGCTGTAAAACTTAAAACTTGCTGTAACAACAGTTTACTTAAAAATACATCTGTTGTAAACTAAGAGAACTGAACCAGACTCTTTTG
This sequence comes from Tachypleus tridentatus, assembly GCF_004210375.1. NCBI lineage: Eukaryota > Metazoa > Arthropoda > Merostomata > Xiphosura > Limulidae > Tachypleus > Tachypleus tridentatus. Next base: position 156,726,780 of record NC_134831.1, read on the forward strand.
TTATCTTTGAACAAATATTTTTACCATAATTTAAGGATTAAAGACAACTGTACTACTCGGAAAAGATTTACTTAGGGAAAATGCTATGAAATGTTTAAACATTTTAAAGTGTATACTGCTGTGAATGAAACTGTATTACACTTGTATATTAATAGAATTCTTGTGAATTATTTTTTTTTAACAATGTGTAAATTGATAAATAAGTTTCAGGAGTAAATCTGCCATGCGCAAATGTTGTTACAAAAGTTTTATTGTACTATTTATTTAAAAACTGAATACACTTAATATTTATGCTAATTTGGATTCTTACTGTATTACCTACTTTAATTGTTTGTGTAATACAGGTGTGAGTGGCAAATTTAGAATGTCATAATATATGTATGTGTATTACATCACTTTTGAAATGCTGATAGTGAAAGTTTAAACTTGATTTCAGTAAAAATCTGGACAAACAAACAAGGCAAGGAAACACAGCTCTGCATATTTGTGCCATCCACAACAAAACTGAATGCATGAAACTGTTGTTACGAAGTAATGCAAATTCTCATCTGAAGAATGTTGATGGCAAGACTCCTCTGGATCTTGCTAAGGAGATGAACTTCTCTACGTGTATTGAACTGGTAAGTTGAGATCTACCAATTCAACACTGGAAAAATTATCCTACAAGCAGAAAATTTCACATTTCTTTAGTGGTATAAAATTTAAATAAAAGTATAACAAGAATGTATTGATCTAAAAATTATAATTAATATGACTCAAATATTATGTAAAGAACCCTGTTATATTAAACAACATAAATATTCATTAAATAATGTTCTTTAGACAAAAATAACTAACTTCATTTGAAGAACAGTCTTCGTATCTTAAACATCACATAAAAAATACACTGTTAAAACTAATATAATTTAAATATTCTTTGAATAATGCTCTTGAGATTAATTGAACTCAGCCATCACTGATTTTTTCAGTGATTTAAAGATATAGTTATATAAAAATACAGCTTAAGCATCACATGATTAAAATTCTTTAGACTAATAACTTAAGGCTGTGGCAATCCATTATATCAATCACTGATATGATAGTAAGTTGTAAAATTACTGGTTTAATTACCAATTAATTATTTTTGTATTACTAGATACAATTTGAAGTATTTCCATTGTTTCAGCTACTAGTATGCTTCCATAACCAGAAAAATCCTTAAAAGACCAGTATTTTATTACAAGAGCCAGGGTTAGATCATGGTCTTCTTGTTATAAAGATAGGTACTTATATTATCTGCTTGTTCAAACTTTTATTCCAGTGGAACTTGAATCAGCTGCCTGAATGATTTCAAAGGAGTTATTCATATTATGCTGATTTATATGCTAGCTTGACTGAATGCAGTTTTTAGTTGGATGTGGAAGGTTCATTTTTCTTGTGTGGTTCATATCTTGTTATTTTACCAATATTCCATTTTATTGTATGATCTTTGACATTATGGGTTACTGTAGATTGGTTGATGTTGCAGTCTTGTGTTCCTGAATTCTGACTTTATGCTGCATGCATTTCTTTGTACTTTTTCTGAGATTATTGTGACATCAGGCAGAACTGCTATTTTTAAATAATTTTCTTTCTACTTAATCTTGGTATTGGTTTTCTCAAAACAGATATTATTAAACCAAAGGTTTGATTTAGATATATTTACAACATGTTATTTGGCTACACACACTGCAAGCAAGAGTTGATTTTATGAGCCACCTGAACAAACAACATCAAATGATGCATTACAGTAGATGTACAAATTATAATGAACTATTGATTCTAAAACATGATAGTTACTACAGTAGTAACTCATTTATCAACATGATTTACAAGAACTTTCAGATATTAGTAAGTACTCAACTATACATCAAATTGTTTCAACAATGAATAAGATTTGTAATATAGAAGATGCTAAGAAGAATGAAAAGAAATGCCACTACAGTGGTCATTGTTAATAGATACTGGAACACTTAGTAGGAGAAGTAAGATAAACACCGAGGCTAACGAGGAAGAAAGGTGCATGCCCATATTTCTCTATGTAAAAGTCTCTAGAAACATACAGAGGACTTGTATAAAGTCAAAACAGTATTGAGAAACTACAACACAATGTAATGACAGATAGTACATATCAAACCACGTAGACTAGTAAAAACACAAAAAAATATCACATTACTTATATGTTAGAGTGGACTTCAGTACATCATAGAAACCAAAAAAGACTAACATAAACTAGAATTCAAGAGCGCAACATACATTTAAAATAATAATTTTCTTACTATAATAACTCATCATGTTATTGAAGATTACACAATGAAGAGAAAAAAAATGTAAAATAAAAAGAGATGAACCACATGTGAAAATTGAAAAATACGATGATAATATCTGGAACAACTTAAAATAGATGTGAGTACCATCTGGATACTCTTTTTAACTCCAAGTTCCCACAAGGAGTGATAATCAGGAATCAGGATGTGTGGGTAATACATTCTAATGGGAAGACACAGGATTAAATTCCAGTTTCTATCAACATATAAATTTCTTCTCAGGACTGACTTGAAGACAGCATCATATTACTTGCTGAAATATAGGATAGTAACTACATAGTATTTAGATTTAGGTGATTGTGCAAGCTATTAACCATGACAATATAACTCAAATGTCATTGAAGTATTCAGGTTAGTATAGTTAAAATATTACTTAAAGACAAATTTATAGCTGAAACATTATTTGAATAATGCTCTTCACACTAATATGATTCAAACTTTATTTTGAATATTTTTTTCTCAAGTTAATAAACCTCAGGATACCTTCAGATTGATATAACATCAATAAAGAATTATTTTCAGGTGAAAACAGTTTAGACATCACCTGAATAATGTAATCAAAGTTCTACTTCTAACATTACTGAAGAATTACCTTCAGACTATTATAACTCAAATGTTACCTCAAAAAATAGCCTTCAGACTATTATAATTCAAATGTTACTTTAGGAACACTTTAAGCTAATATAACTCAAACATCAATGGAAGAATAGTCTTCATGCTAAATCAAGCAATATGTAAAAACATTCTTTGTACTAATATAAATTAACTATCACTGAAACATTATCTTTAAGCTAATATGATTTAAATGATTTTTGTGAGACTAACACAACTCTAGAATCACTTGAAAAATGTTCTTTATACTAATATATCTAAAACATCAGAATACTCTTCAGACTAATAAAACACAAACTATTTTGAAGAATAATCATCAGACTTTTACAATTGGAATACAATTCAAGCATTACCTGAAGAATATTTTTCAACCATCACTGAAAATTCCCTTAAGACTATCTGCTTCAGACATCACTGAATGAGTACTCCTCACTCACACTTCACAATAATCTTTATACAAAATTACTCTGTCCTCATAATACTATTCAGATTAATATTGCTCTAACATTAATATACTTCTCAGAGTAATATGTTGAAAATATACATATTCAGCAGTTGGTTTGTCCTTGGGATAGTGGTAATGTCCTGAACTCTAAGTTGTCATTTTAAGTGCAACTAAGACATTTCTCATGAATTTTGTTAAAGCAGATAAATCATTGCTAAGAATTACTTTCAGACTAATGTAATGTTAAATGTCTCTTGATGAATATTGTTTAATAAAACTGAAATCTTATTTAAAGAATACTTTTCAGTGCATTATAACTCAACCTTCACTTCCACATATAAATCAAATTTCAGTTAAGGATGCTCCTCAGACAATTTCAAACATCATAGTAATTTATACACTAATATAACTAAGACATGCTGGATGAATGATCTTCATAGTATTACAATGCAACCATCTCTTGAAAAATTCATAATACTAACTCAACTATAACTTAAAAAATATTCTTTATAGCACTGTAACCAGTGTCCCCTCTAGGTTCTGTGGCTTCACAACAGCCAAACATCTACTGCAAGCATCCTCAGTAATGATGAGGAGTCTCAACACAATGATGGCTTTAATGACCTTTGCAACTGATAGGTTTAAATCCCAAATAAGCACCTGGTAAAATTGCAAAACAGCCTAATAATTCAATAGGGTCAATGGTTTAAAAATACTCATCCATCTAAAAAGAAAAAAATGTAGTGGAAATCAGCACACTGCCTTGATGCTGGTGTGCATAAAAATATTCATTCTGCACATGGGTTGAAATAACACTATGTAACAAAATTTTTACTTTTTGTTGTTCCTGGGCAGAAAGTGTTATTTCCCAGTTGCTTATGCCTAAAGTAAATGGAAAATACCTATTTTTCTCTTCAAACCTCGCTTTTGTCACCTGGGAGCATATAACGAAAACATGATGGGAGACTATGTTTGGGGGTTGATACATCAAAGTGATTTATGTTACAGTTGCAAATCTCAAAAAAAAACCACTCACTTCTAAACATTTTTGTATAACTTTAGTATAAATATATGTAAATCTTGATTCATATGTTGTTTTATTCAAACCTTACGTAAATGAAAATGTGCAAATTGGCCCGTTTTTACATATAAAATAGGTTAATTTCTAAATTTCATTATCCAAGTCACAAAAGCAAAGTTTGAAGGGAATAATGGCCATTTTATGTACTTTTACAACATAAGCAATTAAGAAATAACTCATACTATCCATGAACAAAATTTGTGTTACATAGTGTAACAAGAGAGAGAACACTGATTTTAACTTATTCATCATTTAATGAATGCTTTTCAAAATTGATATAACAAAACCCTAAACTGATGAATGATCTTTGTATTCAAGTAAATGTTTTTCCATACAACAGTTGAATTCTATATCAGTAGATGAAAAACCTGTGATGAATATAAGTTGATATTCTTATTCAACTTAATACCCAATTAACCTTTATTATGCAGAACTGTTCTAAATAAGACATGTTTTAAACATGTCTTTATGTACAAAAAGCTGCAATTTTATGTCCATGTTAAACATTGTCTTTGCTACTCAAGATGCAATGTAGACAATATTTGCTGTTCATATAGCTGGAACATGACTTGCAGAACAAGAAAGCCCTCTTTGAGAATGTCAGTGTAGATTGTTTCTTCACTCAAGATGATGCAGATGGTTGGGTGGACTTCAGTGATGATGAGCTAGATGATAAGGTAGGTCATATTTTGTTCCAGATGTTAAAGAATTAAAATCTCTAGTTGTTGATACAAGTATCTAGCTTTCTTTATAATACTCTTGTGGAAGTTTTTATTTATTTTTACTTAGTATTATTCAAGTTATTTTGACATAAAAACAAAACTAGTCTGTCATTTTAACTCTCATCACTGGCTCAGTTCAACTGACTGACCTTGTGACCACTTTCTACTTGTTGTAGTTTCAGTACCACTAACTTTTAATATAGTGCTTGTATCCTCAAAAAAATTAGCATATTTTCAGTAAACATTCCAAGTCTTTTAAATACAAAAAATCTGAATTTTTAATGAAGCATTTTTGCTATAGACTTGTCCATGAATATATTAATTTTGTTTTTTACTTGTCTGAGTGCAAAATGTTTTTCATGTTAAGATTAAAAGTATTTTTATTAATATCAAAAACCTCAAGTTTAATTTGGCTAATTTTAAAACCTCCTAAACAATTTCAAAATTATTATTATTTTTTAAACTAAGACGTTACATTCTGTTATTTTCTTTACCCTAATTCCATACAAGATTGGTCAGTTTGACTGACCACGAAACCACTAAATGAAATAAATCTAAGTTACCCTTTTTTTATTTCTACATGGACTTTAAGTTATAATATAAAACTACATTTGTTTATTGTAAGTAACTTTAAAGTCATGACATTATTATACATCTATTTATACTTAACCATTATTGTTTTATTGCCCCTTGAACAATGCCCAGTTACTATTTACTCCATTATAAGCTGTAAGTCACTTGGGGTATGTTCAGCTCATGTTTTTCTACCAAATTACATTACCCATGCACTACTCCAAGCTTCTTGCTTGTGTGACTCATGAATATTTATATTATTATTAATTTTCCTAATCTAACTTTGACTAACCTATTGAGTTTTCTATTTTTACATATAAGTTACTTTTATAATGATAAATAAATAAACACTTGAGAAAAGGAAATGAATTAATTACCTGAGCATTCTGTTTTTTTTAATTTCAACTGTTGATGACACTTAATTCTACCTTTTTATACTTACCGTAGTACTGCGCTACATAATTTTTACTTAAATAATGTACCAAAAATATTGAATAACAAGAAAGCAAACAGTCTAATAACTAACAATTTTTCTGGTATTCTAACTATTAAACAAGAGCTGTTACAAATTCATCCAATCATAGATCAAAAGTTTTGTATTTCTGTTGATTATAAATAATATAGTATTGAACATAAAAGACAACTATTGACAAATCCTGAAAGAGAGGATGCAATAGGTGTGGCAACAGTGGCCTGATTTTCTATTTGATGGCTCTGTAACAAAACAAGATTGAAGGCTATGAAAATTCTATTTTGACTGAGCAATTACAGCATCATAATAAATAATTTACATAAAATTTCATAATTTTTAGAGGGGTGGTAAATAAATTTGAGAAGAGAACAAATGTCACATTTCTCATATTAAAGGAAATTCAGGATTTTTTTTTAAATATTGCCTTATAAAACTAATAATTTAAAACTTAAAAACTATTAAAATATGGATTATTAGCTATGGTTTTATGCTATAATAATTGATATAGCATGAAAAATTAAGTTTTGAATGTAAATCGCTAAAAGCCTCAAGAAAGGCACAGTAAAAGATGCCCATGGAAAGAGGGTTAAATAATTGTTCTCTGGGATATATTGTAGAAAGTATTTCATTATCAATACAAACTTGTTCTTAATTATTAATTTTCTTTTATTCACCATACCTTTTTGAATAAATATCCAGATGTTAGATATTATTGTCCACTCCAATTTCTTGTATGCTTGAAAAACAGGTGATGATACTTATTAATAATACCGTTTAAGTCCTTAATTCTATTTACATGGATTTGGTTATTTTGACCAACCCAGTTGATTTTTATTCTTCTAAGCTATTACTGAAACAGAAATTTATGTACATCTCAAGTAAATATAATTTAACTGGCTTTTTGAGTAAGCTATAAATAGGTTAAAAAATTTAAATGCTGTGAACATCAGTTTTGCTTTCACAGACATATTGGTTACTTTCTCTGGATCATTGTCTGTTGCCAACAAATTCATAAGGACAGTTGCAAGCTTGAAATAGAAAATAAGTTCTTCCTATTGGCTATAATGCAAATGGAGAAGTTGGAACATTGAAACTACATTTGATTTTGTCATTATTTGTAGATTGGTGTTTACATTACTTAGACAGTGTAAATGCTATACTACTGAAGTTGCAAACTAAAAAATGTGAGAATTGAGAGTACTTATGTCATGTGCTAACAAAAGGTGAAAACTGAGAATTTTTCAAGTATTTATTTTGTGAAATTAAGAAATTAAAACTAAGATAAAATTAAAATTTGAATCACAAATTATGTTTTGATACTTATTTTAATGACATTATTAATAAAGGTGTTTAATTTAGTTTTTTGTATGTAGTTCTGTAAAATGTTGTGACTTGTACAAAAGAGCCAAGCCTGTATGGACCTGGATACATTGAATTAAATAGTGCTATTAATGGAATAATAGTAAGAAACTTACAAAAGTAATTTTTATCTAATGTACTTGTAGATCTTTCTGTAAGTAAAAGGATTTCATGCTTGTGTTCTCACAGTCATCTGTCTCAGAATATGGACAGGGTAAACCCCTGTCAAAAGCAGCATCTCGACTATCAACATCTATAAGAAAACTTTCTCTACCTTTATCTGATGGAACCAACTGTGAGGGGAAACCTTCAACAAGCCCACTGGTAATATGGCTGGTGACTCTACTCTTTGCATGCTTGGCTGATAGACTATTTAGAATATTAACTGTGTGTTGATGATGCACAGTAATAGTGGAATGAGGTGACAAAAGCTGCATGTGTGAGGACTTTGAAGAATTTGAAATAATATCACTGTAGACACAACTTCTTATGAATGCTTTAGTTTTTGCTTATTGGTAGCATAATAATGATTTGAATTTGGTAAAAAATGTGGGAATTGTTTCTTCCAAAAATAAAACCATTGTCAACCATGACTGTAAGTTAAGTTTTCTTCAGAGAAAAAAAATCCAAACACAGCACTAGTAAACGTGATAGTACTTGATAATATTAATTTAGTATTTTTCATACTAGGTGTCTCAGACATCATCTACTAGGTGGGGTTTTGTTGACTCATCAAGTAGGTTAAGCTATGAACCAACAATCAATGGAGAAATTTCTGTTGAAATACCATTTCAAGATATGACTTCTTCTTGCTCTTCTTTGCCATTATCATCTTCAGTGCATCCTCCTCTATCAAATACAAGACCTGGTGAGTTGCTCATATTGTATTACAATGTACGAAATAACTATAGTTAGATGGAGACTGAAGTATCTTAACTTTAAAGGAAAGTACACTTAGAAAAATTAAGTTGTTTTGTGTAATTGTTGAAATGCTAGTTCATTTAGTTGTATATTGACTGTAGTTTTGGAAATACAATTATATTCTGAGAACAGAGAAGTAAAACTAGTGGATTATGTCCCAGGTAGGTATCTAAAAAGACAACTTTTTTCAAACCAGAAAAAATTTAGTATATTTACTTAATTGTATTCAGAAACAAAAAGAAAATCTAGTAGTTATGAAAGGATTTAACAGGAAAAATTTATTATGTGGCAGTAAGTAGGCGTGATTATTCGAAAATTTTATTTAGTAATAGAAGAAGAAAAAATATTTGATAAGCTGAATTTAAAAAATATTATTTGAATATTTCTATTTAATTTCCATTTTACTAAGAAGTTGTGCATTGGAGTAGAACAATAAATAAAAAAGTTAATTATTTCTTTGTGAGTGAAGTTGATTGGTGCATACTGCTTTTAAAAAGTTTAACCTTCAGAGAACCAAATTGCTTTTCTGTTGTTCAATAACTCTGTGGTTTGTATATTGCATAATATACACACACACACACATGTGCATGTGCATAATAATAATAATAATAATAATAATCTTTGTAAATTACATAGGTGACCCCAACTTAATTAGTGAGACATGAGCTACTGGGGACCATATAACCAGCAAAGCAGTTTGGTGTACAAAAGTTTAGAAAAATGTGTAATTCTATAGAATGTACAGGACACATAAGTAAAAAGATTGCATAATAATAAGTATACTAAAGGTAAAAATAGTTATTAATTGTTTCAAAATTTTATCTTTTCCAGGTCTGGTCTCATATGGAAGTATTAAGAAGCGAACAGCACCACGACCCCCACCTATTCCTCCAGCCTCCTCATTGGGAGTGAAAGGTCATGTTCGTAGACAGTCTAACCCTGAACCATGTACAGTGCCTCCTAGTGGAAAGGATAATAAAAAAGTATTGACAGTATCCACAACAGAGATCAAAAGTTCTATAAATGATAACATTGTATATGGGAAAAGTAATCTAGGAACTGCATCAGCTGAATCACAAAATGGTAAGTGTATTAGTTATTTATCTAGCTGGTGTTTTATGTTAAGGTTTGTCTAGGGTAAATATCAAAATCAAATCGAAGTCTAAATGTGTGAGACTATAGAGCAAGAGTTTCATTATTGAAGAACTAGATTCAAAAACATTATGAATACTAAGTATACTATTTGATGAAAATGTATGTTGGTTTGTAATTTATGAATTTAATGAATTATTTTTTATGTTGTAATGATAAGAGATGTTTTAGCAAAGTTATGGAGGTTTTTACATTTGGGTATTTATTACTTGGATTAGATGTTTGCTATACTAGTAAGTTCAGGGATTCATACACAATGTCATGACAATATGTTGGTACTTTTCCAGCTACAAATTGTTTTAATAATTTAGAGTATATGTTTTACACTCAAGTATTAGTTCCTTGGAGTGGATACTTATTATATTAGTAAGGCCAAGGATTCAAACAGAAGTAATATATAAACATGGAAATGAAAGAGTGAAAATAAATCTGACAAAACATTTATTAATCCTGAAAGTACTTGTTACAGGTGTGATAAAAATAGTTAGTCATCTTTTGAGAGATTGTGTTAATTTTAAGTTATGATGAGTGTTTTCTCTGCTTTCTGTTAGTTGACCCCTTGGTGTGGATTCCTTATGTGGTAAGGGGACCTTCCAGGGAAGGTTCTGTTCTTTCAGTTTACCTTCTCTGGAATCTAAACATCCACTCACATGTGTGCCGTGCATGGCTACCCATGAAGGGGAAGAGAGGATCCTGGTGGTTGAGGGGTCCAACCCTAAAACACCACTTTGGCCTTGGATTTCTGTGGAGGGGGCAACCTTGGGGTGGCCCCCCTTGGGTCAGTTGGCTGGTCCACTTGGGCTAGAGTCAACCAAGTACCAGTGTTGGATGTTCTCAACAGGTGTTGTGGACACTGTATCTGATGCTGATGGTTGGGTATAGTGCTCATGAAATCCTGGCATTGCTGCAATGTCCTTGTTTAACATTGTAGTGCATACCCTCGTAGGGCTTTATGATGGGTGACGTCAGTGGGCACCAAAATTTCCATGTCTTTATTATGAATACTCCAATAAAAAATTTAATAAAATAGTGAAAAACAGTCTATAGGTAAATGACCACATCTTGAAGATTCTGAGCAGCAGTCCTCACCATCTGTACTGCTTGTTGTACCTCATTTTCTTATATTCCATATCGGTTTCAGAAAAACCTTTAGGAAAAATATCTCCTATTTTCATTCAGAAGGGACTAGAGGTACTTGCTGGCTCTCCAAAGTCAGTAAAGAAGCTTCAATCTGGTGACATATTGGTAGAAACATCCACATCTTAACACATTGAACTCTTCATGCATTCAAAGGCAATTGCAGATATACCTACTGAGGTTACACCTCATGCTGCTTTGAATTTATCACAAGGAGTTATTGTTGAAAGAGATTTGAAGAACGTCCTATAGTCGGAGATTCTCATTGGTTTCTCCGCCCAAGGAGTTTTTGTAGTGAAGCATATAACCACTTGCAAAAATGAAATTATGGTGCCGAGCAATGTCCTCATTCTCACATTTACATCACCATGTCTGCCCACCACCATCAAGGCAGGTTATCTTAATTGCAGAGTATAGCCAAACCTTCTCAGATGTTTCCAGTGTCAACAGCTCGGTCACTTGAAGATCTCATGCTGTGGTTCCTTGACGTGTGTTTGTTGCAGTGACAAGGACCATGATGCCCACAAGTGTGAAATGGATCCTCATTGCATCAATTGCAATGGCTCTCACCCATCCTACTTTCATACTTGCCCTAAATGGTTGGAGGAAAAAGAGGTGCAGCATTTGAAAACAATTCATAACATTACTTATCTTGAGGCTTGAAAATTGCTGTCCACCACTTCATCTTGGACGTACGCTGCTGCACTTCATTCCACGTCTACAGTGGGAGTGTAGACTGATCTCTCTGTGCCTCCAAAAAAATCGTCCTCCAAACAAATGAAAAGTCTTTTGAACTCCATGGTTAAAAAAATTGATGAATCAACTCCAACATCAATGTCTATGTCTTTTACATGCATTCTAATAAACCCCAAGATCCACATCCTTTGGTTCCAGGTACAGACATTTCCTTGGATACATCTTCTTCCATCCAAAGATGCAAAACAATCGTTCATCCACGTCCTCAGTTACTGGAATCCCCTTTCAACAGCGAAGACCTGCCCAGTCAACCCAGGGCAGGATTCATGTAGGTCAATAGACCTTCTTCGAATAAGGACAGTAAGGAAAAAAGATGCGGTCATGAACAGAAGAGTTCTCCACCCAATTTGTCTACACATGAATAAAAATGGCCACCTTGATACAATGGAACTGTCAAGGTTTACGTTCTAATCTGGATGACATCAAAATTCTGATTGCTGCCTGCCATTCTGTTTGTCTTTCCTTACAGTAAACATTTCTGAAACCTGCCAATACAGTCACCTTTCGGCAGTTTTATTTACACAGAAATGACAGGCTGTGTGATGGATGAGTGCTTGGAGGGGTGGAACTGTTGATTGATCAGCATGTGCCCACCTTGTCTTTGCCACTCGACACACCCTTGGAGGCCATAGCCATCTGTGTTTTCTTGGGTCATACTATCACTGTTTGTTCTCTCCACCTGTTGCCTGGAGAAATATGTGATCAATCAGGCCTTGATGCTTTCGTTGAACAGTTGCTGTCTCCCTTTTTAATTCCTGGGGAACTTTAATTGATATCATTCCCTTTGGGGAAGTGCTGATATTGATAGGAGGGGTTGCCCTGAAGAGTGTATGCTGTCTGATCACAACCTTTCTCTTTTCAGTACTGGTTCTTTTACTTATTTCCATGTGCCTAGTCTGTCCTTTTCTGCTACTGATCTCTCAATTTGCTCCCCTACATTATTCTCTCATTTTTCATGGACGATTGACAATAATCTACGAGGCAGTGATAATTTTCCTATAATTTTGAGAGAGACTGGCAGTTGCCGATGCCACACGACCCATGTGCCTTGGTGGAAGCTGGATTATGCAAACTGGCCCTCTTTCACTGCTCTCACAGAACTTGATCCTGCCATCGTCTGTAAGCCATTAATAGATGACTGTTTGACAGCAGTAACTGACTGTATGTTACAAGCAACTGCTCAATGTATTCCTAAAACCTTAACACGTTTTCCACTATATCCTTGTCCATGATGGAATCCTGCCTGCCACATGGCATGGAAGGCTCAAAACTGTGCCTGGGATACTTTCCATAAATATCCCACACTCTAACCACATCTTTTTCCAGCAGGATCTGCACATGCTCGGTGGGTAAGATGTAAAAGCCAGAAGGAATCTTGGATTAAATTTGCAACCGGCATATCTTTTACCACCAATTCCAAAGTCATATGGGACAAGATTCGAAAGGTCAGTGAGCAATATAATTCTGTCCCCTCTCGATCTTGCTCTCTGATGGCCAGGAAGTAGCCGATACCCGGAGCATTGCCAATATTCTAGGTGAAATTTTTTTTCTGTGTATCTAGCACTTCTGCTTCTTCCTCCACCTTCTTAGCCATCAAGACTCAAGCAGAGCAATCACCTCTTTCCTTTTGAGCTGATTGTCTCTGTGACTATAATCATCCCTTTACACTGGTGGAACTCAAACTGACCATTCATCAGTCTCTTAAGTATATTGGTTGGACCTGAAGATATACACTATGACTTGCTGCACCATCTATCTCCTGTTTCTCTCGCTATTTTTCTGATTGCTTTTAACCAGATCTGGCAGGAGAATGTTTTCCTGATGCCTGACACCAGGCTATTGTCTTACCTTTCTCTAAGTCTGGGAAGGATCCCAAAATTCCTTCAAACTACTGTCCAGTTGCTTTGATGAGCTGTCTTTGTAAGACCTTAGAAAGGATTGTTAATGCTGGTCCTGTTTGGTTCCTCAAATCAAAGAACCTCCTCTCACCCACCCAGTGTGGGTTTCGACGACAGCACTCCACCATGAATCATCTGATTCGTCTTGAAACATCAATCAGAGAACCCTTTCTCAAATAATAACACCTTGTATCAATAGTCTTTGACATTGAGAAGGCTTATGATACAACATGGAGGTATGGCATTTTGTGAGACTTCCATATATATGGGTTACGTGGCCATTTACTCATGTTTATTAAAAATTTTTTTAATAGACAGGGATTTCATGTTTTTGTGGGTTCGACACTTTCCCGCTCTTTTGTACAGGAACTTAGGGCCCCTCAGGGCTGTGTTTTGAGTGTCACACTTTTCAGTATAAAGATAAATGCCATCACTGAACAACTTCCTCTCACTGTTGTGAATGGACTCTATGTCGATGACTTTCACATCTCGTGTCAGTCATCGAACATGAGATATATTGAGTAGTAACTACAGACTGTCCTCAATCATTTACTGAAGTGGACCACAGCAAACGGCTTTAACATCTCTCTCCTTAAAACTGTTTGTGTGCACTTTTGCTGCCAACAGGGTATCCACCCTCATCCTGAACTCTGTATCTGTGAAGTTTTGCTTCCTGTGGTCCCTGAGACAAAGTTTTTGGGGCTTATCTTTGACTGTAAGCTGACCTTTATACCACACATCAAGCAACTACAGGTAAAATGTACAAGAGCACTGAACATCCTCCGTGTCCTCTCTTCCACCATCTAGGGAGCAGATTGATGTTCCATGCTAAAGATATATTGTGCTCTTATTTGTTCAAAACTTGACTATGGATTACTGGTCTATGGCTTTGCCAGACCATCAGCCTTAAAGATTTTAGACCTTATTCATCATCAAGGACTTGGGCTCTGCACTGGGGCTTTCCACATTTCCCCAGTTCAGAGCTATACTTTTTTCAGAACGGATGGTCTGTCATTGCTTCTTTTGGCTTTCGTATCCAGGAACAGTTGGATGAATTGGGTCTGTTGTTAGATAACATTGCTGTATTCACTGGTCAGCCCATCCCACCATGGTTTCTTACAGTTTCCAATTGTGACCTATCTTCAAGTCATCTGAGAAAAGTAGACACTCCTGATTGGAAATACTGTTTGCTATTCGCTGAACATCTTTCATTTATACAGATGGTCCAAAATCAGGTGACTGTGTGGGCTCTGCCATGGTTTATTGTGGTTTGGTGGTTGCATGTAGAATCCCCTCTACAGCTTTTTTGTTCACTGCTGAACTGTGCGCCATTTCTTTTGCTCTGGATCACATAGAAGTTAAGCAGTACTCAAACTGCACTATTTATGCTGACTTGCTTAGTTCTCTACTGGCCCTGGAATCACTTCACGTTGGTTTACACCCTGTTCTTGCCAACATTCAAAACCGACTGGCCCATTTCTCTTTAAAATCTACTGCTATCTAGTTTTTTTGGATAACAGGCCACATTGGTATTTGCGGGAAGGAGCTCGCTGACACCGCAGCTAAGTCTACCTGCTGTGGCACTATTACTGCTGTGCCTGTCCCATACATGAACTATGGTCCTGTATTCAAGGTTTTGCTATGTGCCAGCTGGCAGTCAACTTGGAGTGAGCAGTGTGAAAACAAGCTTTTCCAAATAAAGCCCTATTTGAACTTTTGCCGTCTTTCTTCTGTAATGATTGGAAAGAGGAAGTTGTTCTAACTAGATTACGCATTAATCACATACTCATCGTTTTCTTTTAGTTGGAACTGATGCACCAGTATGTAGTTTGTGTAACACTCAGATCAAAATAAGCCACATTTTTACTTTCTTGTTGTTATTACAACTCTCAACAATGGCACCATTTTAAACATGTTCTGTCCCAACATTTGTCCATAATGTTAGACAGTGTTATTGGTGATGGTAACATTGTCCACCTTGGTAATGTTTTTAGTTTTTTAAAGGCCATTAATCTTTTTAATGCTATTTAAGTTTTTTAATTTATACATTACACCTTTTTCATGTGGCTCCCTTTTAAAAATCACAGTTCATATAGTTCGATTTGAAATTAGAAACTGGCCATAACATTAAATAAATTGAAACCAGGACTGGAAAGGCCAACTTCAGGTGACTAACGCTGCTGTTTCAACTATTTGTATGAAGTACCCGTTAGGCATCTTGGAGAGTTATTATAATTTTGCTACACGTTTCTTAAAACTTTTTTATTACTTTCCTTTGTGAAAATGGCTATAACGTCAAATTACTCGGAACCAGGACTAGAAAGGCCAACTTCAGGTGACTGACGGTGGTTTTTGTACTTACCTGTTAGTTTTCCTGGTGAGTTATGATAATTAGTTATGCTACAGAAAGTGCTTTACAACTTGAATTACTGTAGTTTTTCTCTTAATGTTATAGACTAGATGTAAACATTGGTTGTATGCTATTTGTTTTTTTTAAACTTTGTTTTGTTTTATCTTAATTTCATTTTATGAATTTTACTAAATTTACTTTAATTTTAACTTTTTACTGGATGTTTGGCACAGATAGCCTATCTGCTTTGTTCCATAAAACACTAAATCATCCAACCAACTGTTAGTTGATATAAAAAAATGAGTATATAGATATGATTATTGATCTATTATCTTTCTATATGTATTTTATGTTAAGATGTGTTATAACAAAGTGATAAAATGTTTGTTATTCAGTCTTATTTGATAATAGAAAGTATTCATTTATCACACGTGTTTGTATGTGTGTGTATATATGTTTCTATTAGTGTATTCTACATCATATTTTAGGGATAAGCAGCAAAGTCATACCTCCCAAACCGACAGAAACCCAAACAGCCAAAAGGTAAGATTTATCAAAAATGTTTCTTTAAGTTCCTTCTTGAACCAAAATTATTGAGATAATTTCTATTAATTAGGACTTGTATTAGATAAAGTATAGTCAGTCAGGACTTGTATTAGCATTCACAGTTTTTTTCATTTCTGAAGAGAATTTGGTACTAGGCAAAAATGTTTTATGTGGCAAAAGACAGTGGACAAAAAAATCTTGGGTTCATAAATTTAATCCACTAAAGTTGAAAGGCTACACTTGTGTAAAATGACAGAATTTGCTTGAGCAAGGAAAAAGTGAAATTGATATTTAATTATTAGTATGTGTGTGTGATTAGATATTAACAAAGTACTTATATGCTGTTTAGATAAGTCTTTCAAACATTTTAAGAATGTAATGTTTCAAAATAATTTTTAGTCAAACAAGTGTCTACTAAACTAAAGTATACTAAAAAATGACTTGCCATCTTTCAGGTTTTGTATTTTTAAATGGCAGCAAGCCAGTGGACAACTTTTAATGACTTTATACAGAGCTCTTCAGTAAAACATTTTTGGAGTATAATGTGTCTAATACCTGTTTACATTTGTTCAATAGCAAACTTGTATTGTATTGTCTTGACTGTATTATTCTGTCTTTGTAGCACTTTTGAAAGGCGATCATCGCAGCTGTATAGCTCACTACGGAGACCAAAAGCTCCCCCACCTCCAGTACCACCTGGTAAGTTAGCTACTGTACATCATCTAGGAAATGACTTGCATATCAATAACATTCATTAGTTTACTGTTGGTAAAGGTTTTTTTCTCAAACCTTTCCAGAGGATGGAAGGATTTATTTTTTTATCCAATAGTAGTTTGGTGTGTAAAGTTATTATATCACAAGTAATTCTCACTTTCCTAGAGTAGCAAGCCTTAATGAAATTCCACACAGCTGATTCAAGTTAAATTTTAATTTTCCTCCCATATTTTCTTGCATGTAAAACTTTTCTGCTTAATATACATAGGAACATACCACAAAAATTAATACTGATTAAACATTAAAGGTTGTCGTAAAACCTTTGAACAGGGTATTATTACAAACCTTGTAGTTTTGTGTTCTAAAGAAAAATGTTCACTCTGAAACAGATCTGGATTTACTATTTATATAAAACATGATACAATACATAGTTGTTTTATAACTTTGTAATGCAGCGATATTCAAAACTAGGATGTAGAACCATTTTTAGGCAACAGTGTATTTGATTTATGTGTTTGAAAAGTAATTCAGAAAATTCTAATTTCCTAACACTACTTTTGAACCACTAATCAATATAACTTGCTTGCTTCTGACTACAGCAGGAAATCATGTTTCATTTACACGTGTGATATACAAACAATTTAATGCTATTGAAAACATATATCTTGATATTGTGGTTAAAAAAATATAGAAAAATTCAGTAATAACTAATGTTAATGTTACTGATTGATAATGTTGGTTTTTGGTTGGTTGGTAGTTTGGCATTTTATGATGTAAAGCAAGTAGGCTATCTACAACAATGAATCTGTAAAAAAATAAAGTAACAGTAAAATTATTATAACGTGTTAAAAGAAATCAAGTTAAAACAAATCAGAGGCAAAAATTTGAATAAAAACCTTAAATACAATGAAAAAGGCCAATGGCCCTTAAAATTTAAAAACACAAGTAAGGGGAGCAGTGTCACCATAGTCAATGGCACTGTCCAATGTTATGGGTAAACCCATGGTAAAAGTGTCTAAAATGGTGCTGTTGTTCAGTCGTAATGACAGCATGACAATAAAGTGTGGGCTATTTTGACTCGCAAAGGCCACACATTGGTGCATCAGTTTCAGATAAAAGAAAATGATGAGTTAAAATACTGTGACAACTTCCTTCTTTCAATCCTCATGGAAACAAGACAGCAAAAAAGCAACAGAAGACTTGATGTGGAAAAGCTTGTTATCATCTTGCTCACTCCAAGTTGATTGAAAACTGGTGTGTAGCTGAGCCTTGAATATAAGACCATAATCAGTGTATGGAACAGTGATAACACCAGAACAGACAGACTTAGTTGCTGTGTCAACAAGCTTTTTCCCACAAATACTGACGTAGCCTGGTATCCAGAGAAACTTGATAGAAATGGAAGATAAAGAGAAATGGGTCAGTTGGTTTTGTATATTGAAGAGAACAGGATGAGAACTTATACAAAGCAATTCTAGGACCAGTAGAGAGCTAAGCTAGTCAACATAAATATTACATTTAGTGTACTGCATACCTTCTGCATGATCCAGAGCAAAATAAATGGCATGCAAATGAGCAGTGAACACAGAAACTGTAGAGAAAATCCTGTGTGCAACCACTGAACCACAACACACTATGCCAGAACCAACAGAGTCACCTGAATTCAAACTATCTGTATAAATGGGAATGGAAGGCTATTTGATAATGTTCAACAAATAGAAGACAGTACTTCCAATTGGTTGAATTGAGACTGTCCCTGGAAATGAAGACCAAAAGGAACAGTAGATCATTTATTCTGAAAAAGTGTGGCCCACTGAAGAAGAAAGACACAACCCCATGTGGGATGCTATGGTAAGGTTTGAAGCTTTGAAGCATTCAGTAAATTAAGTTAGAAACAGCAGAGGTGTAGAAGATGTTTGTGAGACTCAGTGTACAAACTTTGGACTGAAGAAGTGCAGAAAGCCTTTGAGCAGAGCTAAAGCCACAGATGGTGAATGGGCCATCTTTAAGACCAAGGTTTTGGAAGAATCATAGACTAGAGAGCCATAGTCTAGTTTTTATTGAATTAGTACATTATAGATATTTAGTTTATAACATCAATCCATTCCCCAAAAGGTGGAAGAGAGGACACATAGGATGTTCAGTGCCCTTGTATACTTGACACATAGCTGCTTCATATGTGGAATAAAGGTCAGCTTATGGTCAGAAACAAACCCAAAGAACTTTGCTTCCGGGTCCATGGGAAGAACAAGATCACTGAGATGGAGCTTGAGATCAGGGTGAATATCCTGTTGATGACAAAAGTACATGCAAATGGTTTTAGAGAGAGAAAAAGGAAAACAGTTTGCTGTGGTCCACTTCAATAAGTGATTGAGGGCAGTTTGAAGCTGCTGCTCGATAAACCTCATGCTTGATGACTAACACAAATTGTGGAAGTTGTTGACATAGAGCCCGTTGCATTGGTAGGAGAGAGTTATCCAGTGATGGCATTAATCTTCACACTAAATATGTGACACTCAAGATACCGTTTTGAGGGACCTCAATTTCCTGTGGGAGAGAATAGGAAAGTGTTGAATCTACACAGATTTGGAATTGTCAGTCCATTAAAAATTTTTTGATAAAAATGGGTAAATGGCCACACAACCTGTATGAGTGGAGGTCTCGCAAAATGCCTTACCTCTACATAGTATTGTAAACCTTCTTGAGGTAAAAGAATAGTTACACAAGATGTTGTTCCTTAAGAAATGCTTCTCTGATCAGCATTTCAAATTGAGTGGGATATCCACGATAGAGTGCTGTCATAGGAACTCACATTGAGTGGACAAGAGGATGCTGTTTGGTTTAAGGAACCAAACAAAATGAACACTAACCACCCTCTCTATGATCTTACAGAAACAGTTTGTCAAAACAATTGGACAATAGTTTGAAGGAATTTTGGTATCCTTCCCAGGCTTAGAAAAAGGGAGGTCAATAGCCTGGCACCAAGCATTAGGAAAAGCATCCTACTACCAGATCTGGTTAAAAACAAACAGAAGAATAGTAAGAGAGGCAGGAGAGAGATGACATAGCATGTTATAATGAATAAATATCATCAGGTCTGACTGTATTGCCACCAGTGTTCCACCAGTGTAAAGGGGCAGTTTTTGTCTTTGAGATGATCTGCCCGAAAGGAGAGAGGCAATTGCTTTGCCTGAGACTTGCTGGCCAAGAAGGTGGGGGATGAACCAGTGGTGCTAAGTACATGAGAAAAGTTCTGCCAAGAGTATAGGCAATGCTCTGGGCCTCAACAACTTACTGGCCATCTGAGAGCAGGATTGAAAGAAAGAGGGAAGTATAATGTCTACTGACCTTCTGAATCTTGTTTCACATGATTTTAGAACTGGTGGTAGAGGAGATGCTGGTTGTTAATGTAATTCAAAATTACTTCTGGCTTTGATGTCTTACCTACTGCTACCACACAGTCTTCTGTTAATGGCGTAAAGGTAATGGCAGGATCAAGTTCCGAGGGAGCAGTGAAAGAGGGCCAATTGGCTTGGTCAAGCTTCCACTGAGGCATGTGGGTTGGGTGATGTCAACCATGGCCAACCTCCCTCAAAATTATAGAAAAATTATCACTTCTCCATGGGCCACTGTCAACCTTCTTAGAAAGGTGAGAATAGTGAAGGAGGGCAGGTAGATCAATAGGAGTAAAAGACTGACTAGGTGTATTAAAATAAGTATTAGAACCAATACTGAAAAAATAAAGGTTGTGATCCAAAAGTATATGCTGTACAGAATGACACTCTCCCATCAATATCAGCACCATCCCGAGGAGATAATGTCCATCAAAGTCCTGCAAAATTATAAAGGGAGATGGCAACTGGTTGATGAGAGTATCAAAGTGTGGTTGATCATAGGTTTCTCCAGGATACAGGCAGAGGGAACAAACAGTGATGGTACGACCCAAGGAAACACAGATGGCTATGGCCTCCAAGGGTATGTTGAATGGCAAAGACAGCATGGGCACATGCTGATCAACCAACAGTGCCATCCCTCCATGCACTCATCCATCACACAACCTGTCATTTCTGTACACAGAAAACTGCTGAAAGGTGTGACTGTATCAGCAGGTTTCTAAAACATTTTCTATAAGGAAAGACACACAGGATGATGAGAGTCAATCAAATCCTTAGTGTCATCTATATTAGAATGGAAATCTCAACAGTTTCATTGTATCAGTGTAGCCATTTTTATTTTGGTGGAGAACCCTCGGTTTATGACTACATCATTTTTCTTTATTAGGAAGAGGTCTTTGACATCCATGGGTTCTGCCCTGTGTATCTAGTGGGCAGGTCTCTGTTGGTGACGAAGACTCCAGCGACTGAGGGCATGAATGAATAATCTTTCTGCATCTTGGAGTTAGAGAAGTAGATGGACCTGAGCATAGGCCAGAGCCAAAAGAACTGGATGCAATGATCCACTGGAAGGATTGGTGGGAATAGAGGAAGGAATAGATGTTAACTCATCAACTCTTTTAACTATGGAGGACAAAAGGCTCTTCACATGGTTGGAGAACAACTATTTCGGAGGCATGGATAGATCTCTCTGCTCTACCATTGTAGCAGTGGCACGGAGTGATTCCATTTTGCACTCATAGACTTTATTGTCTTTGCCACCACAACAAGCACACATTAAAAATTCATTATAAGATGTCTTTGAATGACTGAACTGCTGGCACTGGAAACATTGGAGAGGTTTGGGAATATATGGTTTTACCTTACAGTTCAGATAACCTGCCTTGATGGTGGCAGGTGGATGTGGCAATATAAAAGTCAAAATCAGAACATTATTAGGCAGCATTATTCTTTCCTTACGAGTGCAGATACGATGCATTGCAGTAATACCTTGGCTGGAGAAACCAGCAAGGATCTTTGATTAGGGAGTGTTCTTTAGATCCCTTTTAACAATAACTTTTTGAGGAATTCAGAGTGTCATGGGAAGTAACATTGATGGGTATATCCTCAATGTTCTTTGAATTCACGAAGAGTTTAGTGTGTTATGATAAAGATGTTTCCACCAAAATGTGTCTGAACTGCAACTTGCTTACTGATTTAGGGGAGCCAGCAAACCTCTCTAATTTCTTTTGAATGAAAAAGGTAGAAATCTGCCTGAAGGATTTCTCAGACAATGAATGCATAGTGAGAAATCAAGGCATGGAATGGGACGGTGTAAGTATCATTCATACGTGGTTGTTTTCCGATAATCTGTTGTTTTTTTTTCATTTTTACTTATTTATTTTTCTTTGATTGGGATATACATGGTGAATAGAATAGATTTCAGTGACAACTGTCCCCACCAACAATGAAGCACTGCAATGCTGAACAAGGACATTGCAAGAATACTAGGGTTTCATGAGCACTATACCCAAACACCAGCATCAGTTACAATGTCCACAACATCTGTTGAGAATGTACAAAACCAGTACTCTGCTGACCTTAGCCCAAGTTGACAAACTGATTGACCCTGGGGGAGGCCACTCCAAGGTTACCCATCTACAGGAATTCAAGGCCAAAGTGCAAAGTGGTGTGTTAGGGTTGAACCCCTCAACCACTAGGATCTTCTCTTCTTTAAGCACTGCCACATACAGCAAACATATTGGTAGATGTTTAGATCCCAGTGGAGATAAACTAAAAGTACAGAACTTTCTCTGGGAAGTCCCCTCACCATGTACAGAAATTCACTTTGAAGGGTTGGTCTTTGTACTTAATATTACATTTACTCAAATGCATTACCAAGAAATTTGATGTAGATGTCCAGTGAAAATATTATAAGGCATTAAGATCCATTTTGGTGAAAAACAAATATAAACCTACCAATGAGAAACACAAAAACATCATTTATGAAATTCTATGTTCCTGCAATGAAACAGACATTGGAGAAAAAAACAAGAAGAATAAAATAACATACAGACAGTACAAGCCTTTTAAAAATACAAAATTCAGGCATTTCAGAATACATAAAATAAACTGGGGGACAAAAAAAACTAGGATTATTGACACAGACAAATTTTGGAAAGTAATGAAAATTAAAGAATCATTTTACATTAGCACAATAAAACTTTCACTAAACAGATTCTGGATTAGAGGTAAGTAACCTGTGGCTACCATTGGTTGAATTTATAGGAAACCCTTCCACCACTCATAAACTTGGATAAACCAACCAGTCATAACATGGACTTCATAATCCATCAGTATACAATAGACAGACAACACTAAACATACTGACCAGAAGATGAAAGATGGAACCTTTCAAAATATTTTCCTTTACACTTGTGTTTCTACAACAAACTGGCTGTCCATTGAAGTTTGTTTCATTGCATTTACTGATTGAGAATGTTGAGTAAGTCATAAGATGTATTTTACTTGCCCATGAATGTTTGAAATTTGGCATTTCCTGTTTTCTTTCAAATTTTCAAATATTTTTAACCTCTATTTTATATATATATACTTTTTGAAATTCCAAAATGCTGAACTATTTCCTCAACCCATATCTGAAATCTGTGTAACTCATTTTAATTTGCATTAAGTTGTTCCTTTCTGTAGTTTTTTGTAATGAGATATTTCAGTTAAAAATCAACTTCATCATTGTAGTCAGATTACATGGTAAATGTATGAGATATTTCCATAACTAGGGTAACTCAATAGAACTGCTCATATCTTGTTACTTCATCATGATGTAAAGTTCTGGAACACTAATGTGTAGGATTTGAACATAATTTAGTATTTTTAAAAAAGAAATGTTTATGTTAAGCCTTTTAATATGGACTTGGTAATTTTTATTGATATAGTAACTTTCATTTAACCATGAAACTGTGCATGCTATAACACTGAATGTACTCAGTTTATCTTCATGAAATTTGGCAAACTTTTAGTAAATATTAAAAGCCTGTTGTAGATTTTTTTTTAATTAGATGTTTCTTAATATTTTACTCAAGAGTTCTGTGAATATTACAATGCCTATAGTGAAACAGTTTGAATAAAAGATAATTTTTGTATTGAGAACAAAAATACCTTCATTTTACAATTTTCATGTTTCATTTGCATAACTTTTACAATTTCCTAAGTGAACATCAAGTTTTTGTCAGTAAAACTATACCATATATCTTATTTTCTCCACTCTGGTATTAACTGTAGTGAAAGTTCTAAAATATGAAAAAAAAAAAATGAAAATATGTTTTTCTTTCTAGAATTACACTTACCTACCTTAAGATCTGTTTGTAGGCTTCTTAGCTTTTGACAGTTGCTCTCATTTAATTTTTTATTAAATTGCTCTTTAAATAATTTAAAGCAATATATTACAAAGTGGGAATGCTCAGTTTGAAGTAAACGAAGTTTCAGGGTAACTAACATGACGTCATTCATTTTTTGAGTGGTGGTCATGAAAAACCTTTTAATTTTGTGACTTAAGTTTTTCTATATAATCTAACAAGTTTTTAAATATTTGAATATTAGTCACTTTTGTAAATATATATATTTAAAAACAACTTTATCCTTAGACCAGTTTACACTCAAAACACCTGCTTTTTAAAGCATTTTTTCTGACTGGTTATTGTTCAATGAATATTAATGTAACTTTCATATATGTTTTACAAAAAAAAGTATATCAGGCACTAAAAGAAAATACCCCCTTTCCCTAATTACTATAACTTATCTGGCCTTCTAACTAAGCTACATATAGGTTTAAGAAAAAAAAAAGCATTACTCTCTGTATCATTGAGTTTAGTATATATACATCAATATTTATTCACAAACTGGTAGTTTTTACTGTGAAAACAAAACAGACTAAAAATAGTCTTTTGTAGATCAGAAAATGTCCTTCATTTTAGTTAAAACATTGACATATAAGCATGAGCAAGTAAATGAATTCAAAAGCATGATGATTTGAAAAGAGCTTATGTTGTAGTTGTAATAAAGGTATTGATGTCTCAGAAAATAAAGAAGATGAGAAGTTTGTATTTTATTTCCTGATCTGTCAGTATATATATAGTTTGTGTATCTAATTGGTGTAAATTCTGAAATATAGAAGGAAAGAAAGAAAAATCTAAAATGAAAATTCAGAGTGCAGATGGTCACATGATAGGAAAGTGTAAAATTAGAATGTTTTAAACATTTTTTTTGAAACTTAGAAATTCATATAAACATTTGAACTGTAAACTGTGTTTTATTGTTAAGTGTTGTAATTAAATCTTGAATGTGTGTGTTAAAATAGTCATAAAATGCAATTGACAAGTTACTGTTTAATGTTCAGATTGAGTAGTGCACAAATCTTGGTTATTGGAAAACAATTTGCTCATGAATGTTAATGAGTGGTTGTTTTTCCATTCGTAGAACCAAAGAACCTTAGCTAATAGATGGAATACAGTACTTAACAGCTTGTAGAAGACATTGTTTTTGTATTTATGGAATTGTACAAAGTTAATCAAATAATTATTTTTGAATTCATAGATTTTAGTGATTAGCCACTTAGTCAGTAGAGGATGAATACAAAAATAACTAACCAACAGAGTAGGATACAAATTACAGTTTTTTGGTTTTATATATTTTTGGAATTGTACAACTCTTGCCAATTACAAAGGAATTGGATATTTGTTTGTAATAGATTTTTACTTCTCTTAATGAAACTGTACAGCTTTGGCCAATCAACACTGCAAGATAGGTCTGAACAGTGGCAGTTCTACAGAAAGTCTGCCTACATGTGTTTCCAGCAGTGGCCAGTCACAGTTAATTGACCAGCCACCTGTTCCACTTCCCAGAAAAGTAGGTTGTCATGTATAGCAGTAAAAGATGAAGTGACTGAAATTTAAGGAAGCATAGTTTAATGTGTCATTAAATACAGATATATGTATACATGTATTTACACTGAAATAATTGAATTTACAGTATTAATAGTGGAAAACATTGGAAATTTAACTTTTTTGTTTTTTGGACTTTTAAGAAATACAAGCTTGATCTTTTGACTAGTTTTAGGTTTTTATATTTTGCTTTAATTCTTTAATAAATTTGTGCATTTTGTTTTTTAAGAACTTTAAATTCTAAGAGAAAAGAAAATGTTCTTTGTAGTGTTAAACTGTTTTTTCAAGAAACTTCAAATATGTATAGAAATACTAAATCAAAATATGTGATTTTTTCATGTAGAAACTAGTCTTTTAGAAAGTTTTTATTCCAAGTTTCATGAAATTTTATATGTATTTTCATGTTGAAAACAAAAACAACGATATAATAGTGGCAACAGGAAGAGATTGACTGCAGCTTTGTCTGAAATTTACTTTTATTTGGAAAATTAACTGTAATATTTTACTTTCAAACAATCTATATATTTTTTGAAGAAACAGAAAAAATATACATGCTGGGTAAATGCAATTAGATAACAAAAACCTTTGCACACAGCAATAATCAGTATATGAACTTTCTGTTTTAAATATTTACCTTGAAGCGACCTGATCTGATAAAGCCACGTCGTTGTCAAACACTTTATGACTGTGAGGGTGATGAAGAAGATGAGCTATCATTCAAAAAAAGGTGAAATCATCATAGTGCTTCGAGAAAGAACAAAAGATGATGACTGGATGGAAGGTATGATTCAGGGACAACCCAGTAGAAGAGGTCTTTTTCCAACCAGCTTTGTTCACATGCTTTCAGACTGAAAAACTAATTTATATAAAACATTGTGTGAAACACAAATCTTGGACAAACTTGCAGGTATGCATACTTCTTTTTGTTTTGTTATTCATAGAGATTGATATTTAATAATGCTGATTCATATTCTTGATCAGAATTTAAGTAAGAGTTAAAATACTGAAAAACATGCAGTAATATTGCATCATTTAATTCAATCTTCTATTTTCTGATCTAATGTGGTCACTGTTTCATTTTCATCCTTCAGATGATGATTGGTTGTAGGAAATTGATAGAACTCCTACACCAATATTTAAACAACTAAATTAAAATAGTATTTTGAGGCTGGTTCAGTTAAATAAAATTATATTACTAAATTAACCTCAAAGTTTATCTTTGAAAAAGTTGTTCTTAGGTGTAATAGTAAGGTTATCTTTGGCACAGTGTGAAATAGCAGCATGCAAAACATAAGTTTAAAAATTGAAGTTTAAATTTTGATTTTTTTGCACTATATTAAAGTGTAAAATAATCTAAAATGTTTAAAACTTGTTTTTCAAATTTTGATGAAATTCACAGGTTATGTCGCATCAACTGCAACTAGTATCTTCCCTGCTTTGAACTGCAAGAATCTCCTACCTTAATAATGTGATTTCTTTAAATTTCTTGATGAGCAAGAAGTTGTAAGAATTGATCAATCTCATTGGATTGTGTAAGGTGTATTATATAATAAGGTAATATTATGAAAATGTTAATTAGCTGTAAAGATGTGTTTCTAGGATTCTTTTATAATGCTGTGCTTTAAATGTATTTTGATAATTTATCTGGCTTAGTAAAAGTTTCATAAAAGTTCACTGATTACTTTAAATATTCTGTTATTGAGTAATGTGGTGTGGTGCTTCTTTAGCAACTTAAATCAGAGTCAGGGCATAAATCTGTCAGTCTCATCTAATGATTTACCATAAGATATTTCCGTTAAGAAGAAAGGGTTTTTGTAAAGAGTGACTGTTAGTGTACAGAGCATTCATTTATTATAAAAGAAAACTATGAATTAGTGTAGTCAGCTAAATAAGAGTGTTGCAAGGAACCTGACATTAAGCTTCAAGGGATCACCAAATAATTTATATGTGATTATGGGACCACCCCTGAAAGAAAATCTTAGATCCAGCATTGATCTCAGAATGTTCTCAGGTGTGTTGAAGTATTATCATATTGAACCAAAGTATGAATTTTATATAAATGTAGAATTGTGATGTTTGAAGTAAGTTTGATCACAGCTGGGTTATTTGGTTACTTTATTACCAGATTTTACGTTTCTAGTCACATACAGCTAGACAACCAAATGTTTATAGAGTAAAATAGCAAACTAGTTATATTAGATATTAAGACCTAATGTTTAGCTCTTTTATTGGGGGAAAATATACATTAGCTGTTGTTTTCAAATGCATAATATCTTTTACTTGGATTATTTATATATATCATTATATTCAAAGAGTTAATAAGTGTACTGAATTTTATGTCTTTATCATTTCAATATCAAATTCTTGCAGAAGTTAATAGCATATGATAGTCATCAACACTGAAGGTGTGAATTGTAATCACCTTCTATACTCATTCTATAATAGGTCTCTGAAGCTTAATATAAGTATAAAAGCATAATGAAATATGAAATCCTGTATACAAAAAAAACTGTAAGTAGATGAACTTTTCTTCATCAGGGCAAACTTGAATTCTCATTTTATTACTGATGGATAAATGTCTAACTTTGGAAATCACTTAAGTTCTTTTTCGGTTTTGTATTGTTGTCTTTAATTGATTTTTTTATTCTATCTTTTCCAACTAGTGTGTGCTATAATTGCTTTTAATGATAAAAGCTGATTTGTAATAACATTTCAGTATGGGGTAATCCAGATAAATATACATTATTCTAATTTAATGTTTATTTTATAATTTCAAGCAAGTATAAGTTGAACTAGATATTGTAAAGAGAGAAAAAAATTCTTTAGTAGAAAAATGAAAAATATTTGGTCACCAAGTCATTTATTTGCCAGATTAATGGGCATTTGTTATACCAATGTCATTCTAAACTATATCTTTGTCACTTATTGGAGGTAAAAAAAAAACATTACAGAATCACTCACACACAATGTAAAAACCTGCTAATTAACTTTACATTACCATAATTACTCTCTCTCTTTTTGTCAGAAACAACTTTTTAAACATTTACTTGTGTCTTTCAGTTTTGACATCAAAGTCATTTTGTTTAGCAGTTTTAAAATTTTAAGCTAAAGTGAAAATGGGAAGATATAAAATTATATCAAACTTGTTGTAAGTTGTAAAAAAAAAGAAGAATCAAGAATGTTGAATTTATTAGTTTGCTAGTAGTGCTGTTATCAAAACTAATATAGATAGAGAACAATGGAAATTGTAATACTGGAAACAAAAATATTAGCTTTAGAGAATGTTTTCTCATTGATAGATATTCTTCTCATGTTACAGTTATTTAGATAACAGGTGATATTACCACTAACAAATCTAGTATTAAGAGATGATATTGCTTGGGTGAAATACCAACAGTAATGTATTCGATTATTGCTTATATGCTTTATATTTTTTTATTTATATTAATTTTGTTGATAATATGATGTATAAATTTTTAATAATCCTTTTTATTTCATGGAATGTATTGATTATCTCTATGGTGTCAACATATGGAGGAAACTTTTTTATGATATTCATAATGATAATTCACAGTCCACCTATCATGATGTAACAAACATATTATAGTAAGTAGTTTGGTTTTAATATACGGGTTTTTAAATTTTCCCAGTTGGTTGTAATCCATTATCATGTTAATTATTTGTGAGTTTCAGGCTAAAAGATGTAAAAATGAGTGGGCAGTATTAGTTTGAGCATGTAAAGCTTTAGCATCAATGTATAGAAATGTTCATACCAGTGTGTGGTATCATAAACTTTTTGAGAAATCAATTTTTGCAAGTGTAAGACATGTTTCTGTAATGAAAAGCTAAGTTCACCTTTTACTAATGAGAAAACAGTGAAAAAGAGCTAATAAGAAAAATATCTTTCTGATAATGATATTTTGCATTATATAATAATTTTGTTATTAGGTATACCAGAGTTTTGAAAATTTAAAACTACACTGTTTGCATGACCACAAGTTATACAGCAAAGTGGGTGAGTTAGAAAAGTTATTTTCTGTACAGAAATTTTCAGAACGACTGTTAATTGTAGGCATAAAAGATTAGGTATTGTCTTGAGTTGAAGCTATTTTTTTCAAATATTAACAAATTTGTTGGAAGTCAACATTATCTATAAAATGTTTGCCTTGACCATTAAATTTTGATGACAAGTTTGTATATGTCATACATGGTCTTTCTTTTTATATTTGGAAATGTTAATTTACTCAGCATAGATTAAATTATTTCCTCTTCAAGATGTGTGATATTATGAACTTTCAAAATCTTGTCAGTGGTTAGGTATTTAATTAAATAAGAATCTGATATTTCATTCATATCAGTAATTTTTTTTTTCATTAGGGTTCACTGTGCCAAAAGTGTACAATGTCACGTGGTTTCATGCATTGAGCTTGTAAATAGCTGATAAGATTTATGTATTTGTGACTTTCTTTTTTGTACATTCTGCATAGGCAACAACTACTTCTGTTACTGACAGACAAATAAAATGTTAGAAACATTCTATGTGTGGTGATTTAAAGTGTTTTTTTCACAGTACAATTCCTATAAAAACTTTATAAACATGGTGATAACTCAGAGTTGATTTACGAGCATTAGATTTCCAGGAGAAATTGATATTGTTTGTAACTATTTCAGAAATAGTTTGTAGTACATCAGCTTAAAAACTTCAAGCTGCATAACTTCTTGAGAAGCAACCTTACTAACTTTTGCAGAATGTCCCTTTACAAAAGTATTTTTTTTAAATGTTTGTCAGAAATTGGTGCTTTATATATTTATATAAAGTATATATTTAATTATATATTTATTTATTTGTCCAATGGGGATATTCCTGGAGCATTAAATAATAAAGGCTATGATGGAACTCTTTCACTGTTATGTTAATAAAAAACGTACATTCCACTTTTTTATTTTGAACGTTTCGATGAAAGATATGAGGTGGAGTGTGGTAACAAATTTACTTTCAGTTATACAATTTCTTAATTTTTTTTCTTTTTACTAATGTTTCAACTATTTTTTATTTCTAGTAAAGTAGTTTTTACATTTCATTGTATGTGTTTATTTTATGTTAAAAACTTGATGTTTGATGGAAACAGTTTAAATGGATAACAAGTTAAAACTTCCCTAAAATATTAAATATTGCCCTTGGCATTAGCTGTTCACTTTGGATTCATTTTATTTAATTGAGACATAAGAAAACTTTCGTTTGAATCTTATTATTTATATAAATCACCTTTTAATTTACTAATCTGCTAATTTTTTTGCAATGTTTCAAGATACCATTTTCAGTTTTTGTAGAAGATGGATTTAAACTGCAAGCAAATTAATAATTTCACAAACTCAAATGCTTGGTTAAATCTGCTCTAATTACTCTCAAAATTCTGTTTATATAAAATATGTCTATGGTATTTTAGGAATTTTATGTTATACATCTTTCTATTTATGTAGTTTGTTATATGATGAAATAAAGTTTGTAAAGTGATAACATAATAGTATCTTTGAATTGGTGTGCCTCTTCTAACTATCAGCCTTTGAAGCAAATATAATAGTATTTTAGAATAAACACATTATCATTACAGTTTAATAACTAACATATTGTTTTATTGTAAGTATTTCATATTTTTCTTTATATAATAAGACAAACTGTAGCTTGAGAATGCTTAATATCTCTGAGGTAGTTATGGAATGAAAGAGATGACAAGTTTTCATTTTTTTTAAACCATCATAAATATATAAACAGAGGATACACATTTGCCTATTCTATCAGCTACAATGTTTTACTTGAGAGCTAAAATAGTGCTATTTTTTATGTTTTAAATATATTTTGTAAACTTCAAATATTCTCCAAAATTAGACAGATGGTTGAGTGTGCAGTGTTAGAAAATTATTTTTGCATCCTAGTCTCCTTCTAAAAATATAGGCCTGCAGCATAGTTTCTAGTGCAAAAGACTTGTCATGAGTCTGTTATCTTCAAATTATACCACTTTATCTTGTAAAATGTCCGTGCAATGAATGTCCACGGTTTCTTTGCCCATTTCAACAGTTCAGTTGTACAGACATCCATAGTTGCTACATCCAGTGATTTGACTGATTTATGTTTTTATAGAGTAGCATGAATACTCATTTCATTTTCCAGCTTGAGAAATGTGACAACTGAATGGGAGATACAACTTGAAGCTGCATTTTAGTGAACCCATACCATGTCAGCCTTGCTTTTATACAGATTTGGTGCTTCTGTGTTCTCTAATGGTAATCCCTTCTAAAAAGTTTAGCAACATGCAGCTTTCCACTTTGTGAAAAAAAAGTTCATCCATTTACTAGTAGAAAATTCCATGAGACTTGTTACAGTTATTAAGGCACTCATATTTTGTTGAGTATCATCAAGTATAGCCATGTTCCTAGGCTAGATTGCATTAGTGTATTTTTCTGCAGTTAGTCTCCCCTTCCTGGATATGGCATGTAACCAACTTGTTCATGTGTCTTGTATCGCTTTTCCAGGCAAGATCCTTCATGATTATGTTACATAGAGTACCTGGGTGGCTTTTGTCACTGCCATTTGTGATTGTGAATTCTCACCTCTTATGGAATGCCAAACGTTTCTCACCATAGTTGTGATATAAATTGTTGCTGGTCTTTTTCTGAATGGTCTTGGTTCTTCAGCTTAGTCCATATTCCTCAGTTGTTCAATGCTGTTGTATATTTTTCAGTTACAACAATCCCAATTTTCAGGAATGAAGTTATATTTTAATATTTAAACAACAGTGACAGATAAGTTTCTACACCATTAAAATTTGTATTTCACTGAAAGTACTTTATAGCTTTCAACACCCACCAATTACTCATTCTGTTAGATCTTAATGTATATTATAAGGTAATTTTTGCACACTAGTCAATATTTAGTCATACATAATAATGATGTAGTAATTAGTGTTATGATAAAATTCACACTCACCCCACTACATTTGTTAATTCTATGACAGTCAATAATTAACTCAATTTCTCTTGTCAGTCTTTCCTTTCCACCATTTGCAGCATCCATGCTCATTTTGATGCCTGAATATATTACCGCTGATAATAATTCTTAATCTTAATGTTATAAATAAATATTTACAACTGTAAGAAAGAATACAGTGCTTTTTTTAGAAACATAATACTCAACTAACAATTAACCTTTCCATTACAGGTGAAAAATTATGGTTATGACGACTTAGGAGATTTACTCCAAAATTAAGTCTTAAAAATAGTGATATGTAATTTAGATGTAAATGTTTATTTTTTTTTTATCCAGTTATCTTAAAATGCCTTAAAATACCTTGGAAAATTTTTAGTTGTAATAATTTTGCTGTTTGTATGTAATTTTATTTTCCTGTATTTTAATACTTCTATTGTTGTGATACTTAGGACTTCATTGTTTATTCCAGCTATTCTTGAACTTATCACGTGGTAAATTATAAAATGATCACTTTGGTGTTATTACAGAGGGGATTTATTTTTGTAGGGTTTATTCTGAACATTCATCATTGTCCTGTTAGACTTTATGGTTACAACAAGGTTTGTAATTCATGATCATAGAAAAATACTTTTTAAAGCACATAAAATTTACATTGGGAATTTAGGTTAAGAGAGGGGCACAACATTTGAAAAAAAGAAGTTGAAGGGTTAACATTAAAAGTCCGAGTTGTTTCAGTAGTTTGTTTTTTCCACTTATCTCTTAGGTACAATAGTACAAAATAGCAAGGCTGGATCACATCAGTAATAAGTAGTCTTCGGTAACCTGAAAGCATTATGCATTTAGCTTATGCTAAAAACCAGTGCTCAATGCTGACATTGGAATCCTGTGAATCATTACATCTATATGCCTTATGACAATGTTGTATGATAAATGGATAGACTTGAGGATGTTACCATCCCTCTTCAGTGCATTTTCATTCATTTTATGATATCAAAAAGGACTAATGTTTCTCTCATACTGTGTGGCTTCACTTCCCCGTTTAAATAACGTTCTTCTAAAGGACCTTTCAAGGCTTTTGATAACACATTGACTTTTTTCAGTAGTTTTATTTTTCACCTGAAAAACGTGATGGTTTTATCCACACGCTAAGGGTATTTGGTTTCAAAATTTGTTGTAAATTTAGTTTCTTGTTCTTATTATCTAAAATATGTGAACAAATATCACTCCGTTATTGTTTCTTGTCATTAACGACTTAAGTGAATTTTTCTGACAGAAGCCACAGAATAAAGAAACAAAGGAAGTGCCTGATCCAGCTATGAAACATTTAACGAATTCTCCTATATCTTTACTACTGAACCATCATTATATTATGAGACCTCTTCTTGTCAATATATTACACGCACCTATTCGTGTTTTTGACAAACTTATAAGTGTACATTATCGTTCAAAAATTGATACAAGCTAACAAATGTGTAAAACAGAGCCTCATGGTATTTGGCCATACAGTCAAAAGTCACGTTTCTTTGTGCATGGAATGGGCTAAATTCTCATATCATTGGTTTATGAATGTAATATCATAATTAGGGCTATTCTTAATTGGAACTGAAAAATTTTGGACATTTATTTGGCTAAAAAAGAAGGCATTTTCTACACTTCTTTCAGCTTTGGTGTTGCAGAAAGAAATTTGAAGTGGTAAGATGATTGAAATCCGTCAGCGCATCAAAAGTTTAACGGCCAAGTTCAAGAAGCATGGAACTGTTTAGAACCACCCTGGTAGATATTGTGCAGCAAGCCGAGTACAATACTATGCTTGTAGCAGTTTTCAAAGTGTTCCAGTCTTCTCATCCTACTGCTGACTATCATGATGCTTTGACCTTCCTTATCTTGTCGCAGGTTAAATCATTCGTACCTTAATTGAAAATTTCACATAAAACTGTGATATCAGGAGTAAAATGTTGGCATTTGCTTAATTAATCATGTTGAGAATGTGGCTTATTGATATATATTGAACTTACTCGCATCGGATAGACCACAGTACTAACTCAGAAGATGCCGTATTTCACTTAACAATTTATCAATTAACAAATTAAAGCTTTTTTCGGAAAAATAGTTCAAAATCATCCTCTTTTGGAGTTTTCGGATTGAATTTACTTTTAATATTCAGCAAATTGTAGTACAAAGACATCCCTTGGCTCTTTAGGGACGAATGAATCATCTTGTTATATTGGTTTTCCTCGGTTCTACTCTTCATAATTGAGTTTGTAAGAATTATGTCTTCTTTTGTTACTGACTCGTTAAGAAAGATATACAAGGATTATAGTGTTCAATTGTTCTATAAGTTTGAATATTCAGGAATATATATTTAATCTTGAGTTTCGAAGGAATGTAAAAATTCTAAACACCAATTTCTCCAGTCGAAAATTTATAAGAAGAAATTATTACAGTAAAGTGTAGGAAGACCTTTTACGTAAAGAAGTCAAATATAACTGTACAGAAAGGAATCTATAAAAACCTTTCACTCTGACAAAAGAAAAAGCAGTATCTTGTTTGAACTTTACATTTTGTTTATCTTATATAGTAACGTTTCGGTATCATGCTTTATACAATATTAGATTACTTCATTTGAAAAAAAGGATCTGTTTAAAAATATGGGGGCCCGGCATGGCCAGGTGAGTTAAAGCGTTCGACTCGTAATCTGAGGGTCGCGGGTTCGAATCCCTGTCGCACCAAACATGCTCGCTATTTCAGCCGTGGGGGCGTTATAAAGTGACAGTCAATCCCACTATTCGTTAATAAAAGAGTAGCCCAAGAGTTAGCGGTGAGTGGTGATGACTAGTTGCCTTCCCTCTAATCTTACACTATTAAATTATGGCTAGCGCAGATAGCCCTCGAATAGCTTTGTGCGAAATTAAAAAACAAACAAACATATCTCGTTCTCAGATTTAGCCCCTACTTCAATCCCCCCATTTCAACCTCTTTTGAAGAATTTGCTCATTTACCCATATCTTCTTTCTTTCCCCCTCTTTTTTCCGTATTATGGTCACTTGGTAAAGGAAATGGTATAACCTCTAATGGCTCCTGGAATTGGAATGAAATAACACGTGTTCTTCTTGGTGTTGTCTTTAGATATCCAGCGGATCGAAGCCTAGCGGCTGTTTGGTGTTATACTTCATGATCTGAGATTTGTATGATATCCTCCTTATTAATTGATATAACCCTAGCATGCCTGAGTTCTATAAGTATTCTTTTAACGTGGGTCCAGCGCATTGAAATACTTGTACCGTCAAGATGGAATTGTTTCAGATCCCCCAGTGTAATTCAAAATTAGAGAAACTGACAAACATAATATTAACAATATATATTACCATTGAATTATAAGAAAAAAATGTTTACTTATTAATCTACTTCAATGAAATTGTTTAAAAAGAGGGAAAAACAAGGAATAAACAATTGAAAAACTTAAGTATGAGGTAGGAATGTCAGTTCCACAAGGTCCAAAAACAAGGTAGTATTTAATACAAAAAATCCATATTTACGTAGTCAATAAGTACTGAGCCAATCTTACAAGCTTATGGTTATTAGCCGCTATAAGACTGTATAGCAC
The DNA here is from genome assembly GCF_004210375.1 of Tachypleus tridentatus. Classification (NCBI taxonomy): domain Eukaryota; kingdom Metazoa; phylum Arthropoda; class Merostomata; order Xiphosura; family Limulidae; genus Tachypleus; species Tachypleus tridentatus. Next base: position 156,763,282 of record NC_134831.1, read on the forward strand.
TGACCAGCTTAAATGTTTTTATTCAAAGCTGAATTGGTGCAACCGATAATAATTTAATATTTAGTTAAAATAAAAGTTAATGTTGGAACGATTTGACTATTTTTATGTTGAGATTTTTGCACGGATTTTTGTAGTCGACCCTAGTTTGTTTCTATACTTTTCGGCATTGCCATCTCTACGTAATACTTATTTTTTATTACGTCTGTATAAATACGTTTGGTTTATGTAGTTTTAAAATCGTTACGTTAAACAGATATCAAAGTAAAAGTAAATACAGTGCTACTTCCTGTATCTTTGTTGGGTTTTTTTACATACTCGTGAATTCAAGAAGAAGGACGGGTATCAATTTTTCATAAGATTTCATTTTTTAACAAATCGTATTTTTGATAGCTCTAAAATAAATGCAAAATTATATTATTGAAGGTGAAATTCAGTTCCACAATTAGTTTACTGAGAACAAAATATATTCGTGTATTGTTTGTGTGTAGCTTTGTGCTTAATTCTAATGTTATTTGTGCTCTTTCCAGAACGTGGGTCGAAACTCGGTTTGTAGTAGTGGGAGTCTGCAGATATACTGCTATGCCATTGAGGAGTATATTTATATAATATCGTTAATTCCATAATTTGTTTACTTAAAACAAGGTGTATTTATGCAATATCTTTGATCCCCAGTGGCTCAGTGGTATGTCTGCGGATTTACAACGCTTAAATCTGGGTTTCGATACCCGTGGTGGGCAGAGCACAGATAGCCCATTGTGTAGCTTTGTGTTTAATTCAAAACAACAACAACAACAACAGCAGTATCATTAATTCAGTTTTTTAATGTAATCACTTTGATCTAATGCAATACCCTTATCACAAGCTTCCTGGGCTGTTTTGATGTTTGATGAGAAATTAGAATTAGGTAAAAGTTGAGCCCAATCGGTATTCCAACCCGCACCTTTGAATCTCAGAACAATTTATATCAATAATACATCCATTAAAGCTTATAATTTTAATATTTTTCTTTTATTTGGATTAATCACTTATTCATTCCATAAACCAAAAGACTTTGAAAGTTTAGGCTCACTACTTTCCCCAACGTTTGCTTCCGTGTAACAATAGTGATTGAGAAACAAGAAATATTTTAATGGTTCTACGTTTTGAATTTTGTGTAAGTTCCACTGACTTGAAAAAGACACCCAACCAATGTAAATCACAAGGACAGGAAGGGTTTCGAACAGTGAAATTTAAAATAATTCAAATGAAATGAAAATGATTAAAAACAAAACATACAGTTTAATAACATTTTGTGCATGTGCAAAAATTGCAAACAAATTGTGTAATATGTGCTACAACGTGAATATTCTAAAAAATACAGACGTGTCGCAAGTGTTACCTTACATGTCACGTGTCGCGCGCGGGCTGGTCGTCTCGGTCACAAACCGTCGTGTTCACTAGGTTTTTATCACACATATTTACTGTAGCTTCTAAACACATTGTTTATCTATAAACAAATAATTTTATTCACAAAAAACAGGAATTAAAGAGATAATAATATATCGATTTGTTAGAAACAACGCAGTATTTTAGGTTTAGAAAAATGTTATTAGAATAACAGCACAAAAGTGGAAGTTTCCTACATGACAAATTAAATAACCCAGTTCTAAAAACTGTTTAAAATAATATTCCGTTTTTCAACACAAAATCCCAACATAAGATTCCAGAAAAAGAACAAGAACATTAGAATGAATGAAATCCATCAGTATATGTGTAAGTTTTTAAAAAATCAATCAAATTTATCAGCATATACGTAAATTTGCATCATGATCAGCTTTTATAAATTATATGTACTGGAATATTGTAACTTTTCGACCTTTAGGTTGAGTGTGACTATATTAATTTTCCTAATGTTGTTAGCTGTACAGTTAAGGACAGATTGATATTTTGTAAAAGTGTTTACGACAGGTCGTGAAACGGATAATCTCATCAATCAACAAATAAAATACAACAAATGAAACTTCTTATACGACCTTGTGTATCCTGTTGCATACAGTGTATATAATTACGTACTTATTATGTGCAGAGCTGTAACTATGAGATCTGGTACCACAAAATTCACGCATAAGATATTAAAAAACAACAACAACAGTGATTTGAAACACTTTAGGAGACATTAATCTAGCAGGAAGCGAAAACGTCAGTTTTTTTCAGTGACGATCCATCACTCTCAAATGCTAGTTGTTTTTTCTTAGTGTAGTACGTGTCCATGATAACTAATTGGTTGGATTTCAAAAGAAATATTGCAAATGTAACAGCTTTTATCGTTCTATGAAAGGACAGAAAATATGATCTAAAGGGAACTGGTGAAGGATATGAGGTATTCAATGAAGAGAATTATTTAAAAAGAAAAAAACACCCTTGAATTTGTGGTAGAGATTTCGATCTTGGAGCTAATGATCCTGTTTGGAATCGTCGTGATACAACAAAGTATTGTCAGTACTTCAGTTTATAGTAGTCAGTGTCAATTCCTTAGAGTTGTTGATAAGGTTATATGCTAGTGACTAGCTGTCTTCCTTCTGGTAAATAGTTAAATATTAGGGACAGCAGTAAATAGCTGTAGTAGTTGTTTTTTTCATAAGTAGAAAAAATAAAATTAAAAGGGAAAGTTCAAAAGTAATCTAGCAACCAAAACTGATACAAATTACGTAAGTTAAAGAAAAAAATGTGGATTGAAAACATAACACAGAGTTAATGAAAATAATGAAAATTAGACATAAAACAATAATTACAAACTAAAGAGATTTACTACTACTAATAAAAAGAAATATTAAAAGATTAAGATAAAAGCAACACCATAAAGATATTAAGTAACAGCTTAGATAAAATAGATATTGAAACAAACATCTCTCAGGCAGAAAAATAAAAGTCGATGTAGGACCATTTCGAAACCTTTATATCACAGTCTGTTTTAAACATTGGCGCACACAAGAAATAATTAAATTCCTATAACCTAGTCACAGAAAAGTTGCTGTTCTGCTAATAATAAATGTCATGTGATATGAAATTCTGAAAGAGAAAATACAGAAAGAGACATGTTAAAACAGACTATGATACAAATAAGTTATTTATACCTGATATTCATGCTCTTACTGAAAAGATAATACACCTTCACGAAAAACTACTTTTAAATTGTTCACTATTGAAGTGTCAAACATAATTCCTTTTACTCTTATCGGTTTCTTTAAAACTTCTGAACATCTCACATATCCCGCTCGCCCTGAATTCTTCTTTGAAGAATTACTTAAAAAAAATGACTAACTACCAAGCTAAAGCAAATTTTGTGTATATTAAATATGTATAGAAATTATTCTACTAGTGATTTTTTACGGTGTATGTCCATATTAGTTTAACATGTGTACTCCATCAATAGATCATGATGAGTAAAACTCCTCTTGAAGTAAACTTCTCTTGAACTAAACATGTGTAGCATTCTATCTTGCCTGCCAAATGAATAATTTTGAAATACATACGTTAAGCATCTCAGTTATATTATTCTTACACTAATATTGTATTAATTAATAATTTAAAAAATTAAATCAAATTCCTTTTCTTCAAATTAAATAAGGCAACAGCTTCAGTACCAGATTTATCCTCAAAACTACGAAGTTTGTGTTTTTATAATGCATCGTTACATTAGCAGCAGTATTTGTATGTTTATTAACATGTTATATGAATCTTATTTACCTAATAATCGATAGTTACATACAAATAATACTTATCAACTCAGAAACGTCAAAATAAATTAATATATAATCTTGCCACTTCATCAGAGACAACGTATCGCTTATTTGAAAAAACAAACAAACATTTAAGTAAGAAATATACGTTTAACATTAATATTGAAAACTAACTTCACAGTACTTAAGATCAATCAACGTTATATTTTAAGCTTCAAGATAAAATTCCAAATATCAAAAGAGGAGTTCCACACATCATACTGGTCTTACGTATAACTTTGAAACAGCTTTTAACTAAATTATTGCGTTACGAAGGTTCAACGTGTTGTGTCTCTCTTGTGTATACTTTTTGTAAGAGTTTTGATGATGTACACTAAGTGCCTAATTAGAGTCAAAATAAGCATCATCTAATTTGTAAAAACATGTTTATTTCTTGAAGGGAAAACCACCTCGAATGGGATCTTCTTGCCAGAAACGGAGATCAATTGATGGGATATCCTCACAGCCCATGCGCGGATTGCTGAAAGAGTAATAATTCGATTTTATAGCGTTTTTTAAAACTTTTAAAACTTGACAAAAATATTGCACCACTTCTTCAAACAGGGCATTATTGCTTAGATTTATCATTCTATAAAATATCAGCCATAAAAAAATATTTCTCATAATTAAAATATTTTTGTTACTACTAGTCAATTGTTAAATCACAACTTTAACAAACTTGATTATAGAAACAAAAAAGAAGCTAAGGATAATAATAAGTAAGAATGAAAAAATTACTCGTTTATAAGGGGAAAGATAGTGTTATAATGAATAATTATAAATAAAAAAAGAATATAGAAAACAATGCTCACTAGATGGCAATAGAGTGTGAAAGTGAAATGATAAAAAACTATAAAACTACTGAAAAACAGCAACAACAAAAGAAAGATCAAATGTACTTACTAGATGGGGTGAGGGAGCCTCATGACGTAAAGTTGAATGGTTGGCAAATCATCAGCATTCTCACAGAGAATTTTGGCCTGGTTAGACTTTCTGATTTCTTGAAGTTGTTCTGTAATAAAGATTCGTAAACTTTTTAGATGTAATCAGAACGATTACAAAAACTTTTAATTTCCGTAGCTGGTTAACAGGTGATTAACATGTAAATGATTAGGTAAACCAATATGTTAACCATATACGCTTAACTGATATTAAGTAGTTGATTAACATGCGGTGGATCAGATAAACTGGATTTTTAATCAAGAAATATCATGTAGTTGGTTGGCATGTGAAGGATCAGTTAAACCAATTTGTTAATCACGTACCAACCCTAGGTTTAGTGATTAACCAAACAGTTCACTGTGTTCAACTTTAGAGTAAATGACTGTTTAACAAACATCTTGGTTTAGAAGCAATACCTTTGCTCTTTTCTACTATTCTACATGTTGTGAACTGACATTTTAAATTATACATAACTATCGTGCAAAAACCACATCTTAAAACGTAGAACATGTTTGGTAGTACTACACCTCGAACTAGCGACTTTCGGATCCCATTTCAATATACTCACCAATAAGCCTTGTATGAGTCATGAATATAAGTATTAAAACACGTTATTTTGATCAAACTATACTGTAGAAATTACCTAGAGTAAAGGCAGACGGAAAATCCGAGTTTTCATACCAAAAACGATCTCCTTTTTTAACATTTGTGAATTGACGAGCTATAATACAGGCAAAGGTGGGTCCAATTAAACTTCCTTGTAGACGGCGCTCTGAGATTCCACCACTCCAGAGATCAATATCGTCTGGATGTCTGAATATAAATAACATCAGGTGAAAACACGCATGAAAATATTTTTACAATGCAAGTGATTATCGTGAAATAAAATCTCCAAAAAGTTTCGTTTCTAGAAATAACATTTCTGCCACCGAATGTAAGATCATAAATTGTTTCAGGGAACCTGCGATCCTCATATTACGAGTCGAACGCCTTACCACCTGGCCAAGCCGAGCCTTTGATTAAGTGTAAGACACATTTTATGTAATTGGAAAACATTTGAAATTCTATATGTATCTTTATAGATATAAATACAAAAAAAAAAAAAAACACTCATCTGCTACGTTTTGTTTAAAAGAAACTATTCCAAAACTAATACTCTGGTCTACAATAACTGTTATAGATCATTTTAAATTTTATGTAAAGTATAAACCCTTTTTTGTTGTTTTAAGTTTTAAAGTGTTTTCAACTTCGAAGATAAAACACCTTTGTATTTTATTGTAAGCGCAAAATCTGAATTAGTTTTTAGATATTAAATAAATATGATAATCAGAAGAGTTTGTGATGTAATTAGCATCGAATAAGCTGAAAAAAGTGTAGCTAGAGTTTCTAATAATGATAGAAGAAACAGATACTATAAAAACATCTAACAAGGGAAATTTTTATAGGTAGGGAAAAATACATTGATAAATAAAAAATATATTGTATCAAAGTGAAAGCTGATTCTGATATGTACTTGAAACATCGACTTACTTGTACAACTGCGCAAATTTTAGAGCAGTGCCGTTATTCATTAGCGGTTCCAGCTCCTCGAAACTTCTGACTCGTCCCAAACCACACCATTCTCGGAAAAAGTTATAGCCAGGCACTCCCATCTCTCGTCCTCGCATCAAGTTAAAGGAAACTAAGTCCATTCCAAAGGGCATAGATGGCACTTGAAACAAGTGGTTCGTTACCTACAAAAGGTTTGTTTATAGTTTAGCACAAGGCTACACAATGAGCTATATGTGCTCTCCCCACCAAGGGTATCGAAACCAATTTTTAGCGTTGTAATTCCGCAGACATGTAAAGGCTTATTGATATGTACTCCGCATAAAAGTTTCATTTTCACGTGCAATAATCTATTATTCAAGTGCAGTTACATGAAATTATTTTAATTTTCCATTTAAGAATTAAATGACTGGTTATACTTTAAAAAAATCATTGTGTAGAAGTGGGTATAAATTGATGGTAATAAGAGATATACTAAAAGTAAATTAGGAAACGATTAGTTACCACATGAAAAATATCGGGAATTTTGACTAAACATAATAAAAAATATCTCGCTATAGAACTTAAAATAAAGTTGAACAGGTCTGAAACAAACAATAAAATGTTTAAAAAAGGTGAACTAAAGCAGTTGCCACCTTATTAAAATCCCGATTTCATTTAGATACTATCTTCAGTACAATTCTAATGAACCGCAAAGCGACAAATGCCTTGTTTGTAATTTTGTCGAACATAGCCTTAGATCTTTTATATTATATTTTATTTTCAATAACAAAATAAGTAATTTGATTTAGGAAGGTTTACGAAAACGTCTATACGTAAACTTTTATGCTATTAATGTTAAATATTCCATATTTATTGTGCAATTGGCTCGTTCAGTCTATTACATTACTAACACATGAAAATTATTCAAAGGATAAGTTTACCGATTATAAACGTATTTACACAGCACAGTTCTTTCTTTAGCCCAATAATTTTAGACAACGATTAAGAAAACTATTCGCATAGGAATTTGCCCATCCGTTTTCTTAGCTCTGAATTTCCTGGTGGTCTCAGGTGGACCTCAGACCCTGTACCTCGTCTGAATTAAAACATTGTAATTACGGTCCCGACCAAGTCTAAAATGCTGAACCTTTTACCTAAAAGGCTTTCAGATAACTTTTTTTTAACTTAATGCAGTCATGTAATTCGATTTTTAAAACTTAACCATGTTGTGAAAATTTCTTTACATACTTAATCAACTGACTTCCTATGGTTTTTTGCTATTTAGTCATTCGTACTGAAATAAAAGGCTTCGTTGTTTGTTTGTACTGCAAGCTAACTTGGTTTGAGGACTGGTGTAAATCACCTGCTGTCATAGAAGAACATTCATATAATGTTACAAGAACAAATAATTGATATTATGAAAATAAAAGTAATTCAGAGACTAGCCTACCTCCTCAGTTATAAAAGGGTCATAAGTTTGAGCCGGGGTGTTGATTAGACCACCAATAAGCTCATCAATCTTACCAGGTTCGTAGAGGATGAAAGGTTGGCGTAAAAGAGTATGTAGAGGATCTTCACCTGTTGAGTAAAAGTTGTAGTTTTGGAACAACCTTGGTTTCCTTAGATAAGATGACACAAACGTCCAAGTATTTAATCTGTTTTTCCCATACTGCACAGCTACAAATATTCACTTACGAAGAAATACTTTTTTACTAGTTTCTTGAAACTGTTTCGTTTGTTTCACAAATCGCAAAGGAACACACACACACATACATTTACTAAGATGTAATGCTAATACTTACCCAGAAATTCATGGAACTTGTTATATCTCCGAATCATACCCTGTATAAAAGTGTGTCCAAATCGGAAAGCGGCAGACTGGAAACTGTTGGCCATTCCCATGTGCACATCAGGATCGTAACCGTTCCAATAACCCTAAATATAATATATAAAAAATGAAACGTTTCCATTTTTCAGCAACAGAACAATATTATTTGACACCTCTTAAGAAATTCAATAAATTTGGATGACTTAATTATATTTTTGATGCACGAATGATATTACTATTTCATAATGATACGAAAAAAATATCCCTATTAGATTTGTTACATTTTCGCAAATCTAAACGTGGCTTATAAAATAGAATAATGTGCCACATCAGACACAAATTAACAAAGAAAATGTCTTAAAATAATGACATAGATGCCATAGTTAATATTAGTTGTCTTGAATATACAACTAAAAGCAAAAAACTTGTGGAAACGTAAAAACCAACAACAAACTTACTTGCGTTTTTATACTCAAATTGTGTCGCGACATCATCTCTTCTCCTAGAACCATGGGTAAAAACTCATGGTAAGTGATATGTTGCAGAGTGGCCGCCATGATATGACGTGTTTCATGATATATCCTATTGTCGTCCCAATGCGGGTTCAGTCGGGAAAGTTCGGTAGCTATTCGGTTGTGGTCACGCAAGTACATTGTATGCAGGACAGTCAAATGAATTTGTTCGTTAGCTCGTTCATCACCTTTAGGATGTGAAAATGAACAATCAGTTGTTTGGTTTTGTTGTATAAAATACCTGATATCTTTTCACTAGAAATATTTTGTCTCTCTCAAAACTGTCTTATCTAACCCTTCGCAGATTTCAGATTAAAGGTATCTATACACCGATGTACTTTGGTGTATCACTCTCCAGAAACTTTTAATTCAGTATCGGATTAAATTTGCTGGGTTACACAACTTAAACAAATAAAAAAATTGGTCTCAATTACTATTTCACACATATGTGATCTGAGGTGTTATGGATCATTTAAGAGGAGAGAGAATAAAATGAAATGAATTATAACTTTACTGAAAGGCAAATCATGGGAAAAATACAATTAAACATAGTTTCAAAATTAATTTTAGTTACTTTAAAACTATTTTTAAGTTGCGTAGATATTGACCTAAATTAGAAAAAAAAACAGTTTGTGTTTTAAAAAATATTTAACTCATTTAGAAACTTTTTGTGTTTTAAGGTACTCTTTAAATGATTTTGTATTATTTGTTCATCAAACTATTTAATGTATCTACAACAAAGCCTCATGCCCTTTAGATTTATGTAGTAGCTAAAGACAGCATAATCATACTGAATGAAGTTATAACCTTATTAACACATATATTTCACGATAGGAATTCCTATATACACAAGTACTTCTAAAAGAAAAACCTCTAATGGAAGATCTGTACTTATATTGTATAACATTTTGATAATACAATAGTGTTTGTTTTTCACTAGGTTTAAAATACCGTTTTTTATGAAATATGATAATTTAATAAATTACGAAAATATTTACATAAATTTACTGCGCAGACTGAATATCACTTTGATAGATCGTCATTTGTTTTTATATGCATTGGACTTGTCCTTAGTTAATATTTTAATAATGTTCTAACAGCTTTGGGCGATACATTTATGGTTTTATCTTAGCGAATGAGTAAATCATAATTTAAAAGTATTTTAGAATTTTACATTTCTATGTCAAATAAAATATGAAAACATAAAAAATTGATAACACTGACCTAAGGGACCAAAGGAATTTAAGAAACATTAAGATCTCTAGTTTTTAGGGTTAAGTCAACTGTTGCAATTTTGTATACTCGTGTTTTTATTACTATTTGGTGTCTAACTGAATCATCAGTATTATATAGTTAGAAGATGTAATTAATACTTCATAAATACGTTAAAAACGGTCTGTGACGAAATTACTTTATACGTATTACAAAAATGCTTTTACTTTTTTACTTATAGTAACTGTCGAGATTTTTTCCATAAGCTATTACACCTAATGACGTAAACGTAATTTATTCACTTATATTATTATGCTTTCTGAGATTAAGCTTGATGCTCAAAAAAGGGCAAATTAAAACTCAGTTTCTGGAAGCTAATTCATTTTCCGCTAAGTGTTCATAACATTATTCACATTGTATTTCTTATTATTCATTACCGGCATTAAAACAAAACAAATTTCTTGGCCGAGCGGTACAATCTTTTTCAGGAGTAGAAGACAAAGGAGGCAAAAGTGGCTTCAGTCCGTAATCGCGAAAATAGTCCCATACGTGCATAAGTCCTGAAAAAAAAGTATTACGTCTTCACAAAACTGTTTTCTGACAAACATTTATATAATATTACTTCATTTCTAATCGAAATTAGACACTTTTAAAGAAAACTATTGCTGAGATCCTATAGTTTTATCCGCTCTTTATGAAAACAAATTGTAATTATAGTAAAATCCCATATAACCTTTCACATGTGACACTAGAATTTAGTTAACTCGATTCTTTAATGCCATTTCATTTCAGTTCCAATTCGGCCAGGAGAAGTATACAATTGTAAGAAACCATAGAGGTATGGATGAATAAATGCAAAACATTGGATGAGTTTTTTTTTTCTTTCAATACATCACAGCCCAAGGGTGAATGAGCCGTTAGGGGTTTGTGATCTTTTTTTTTTTGGTAAAGAGTCGTTATCGGCCTGACGAGTGATTTTACGTAAAGAACGTTTAAGAGGATGAAACAAAACACGAAGACAGGGGTGTGGAGTTTGTCTGCTTGAAGTTAAGCACAAATCAATATAATGGGTTATCTGTGCTCTGCCTAACACGAGTATAGAAACCCCGTCTCTAGTAGTTTAAGTCCGCAGACATACCGCTATGTCACTGGGAAGCGGCGCATGTGGATAGTGTAATGATTTGGAACAAAAGTTTATTTATGTGTCAGAGATGAAACAACTAGAGAAATTTGAAAGAAAAGAATTGTTAAGCCATCCATATATATGTATAGATGTTGTCTGAAGCTAAACACAAAGCTACACAATGAGCTATCTGTGATTTGCCCACCACAAGTATATATAACTAGATAAATTTGGAATTGAAACATCCGCAAATTAAGGTTTCTAGCTGGAAGTGATATAGCATATTAGTTTAAGAGATAATTATCTGTTGGCAAGAGCTGCCTCGGAAGACGAACATTTCGACTGGGAATATCAGAAAATGCGATATTCTGATAAGTATATATTTGTGAAGGTAACTGGAATGAAGAATGTGTATATGTATATGTAAACATGTATATGTTTCTGTTTTTCTCGTTTAGTCGAGAAAAAGTTATTCGATCTCACACTTTTTTGGTAGGATTAAGAAGTTTAATGTTGATAGGTAAGCATAATACATGTCGTTGCAAAGGTTGAAGACAAATATAAGATAGAGTGGAAATTCAGGCACTATGACCATATGTATAATACTTTGTCTGATAAAGGACTTATATCTATGTAAAAGAAGGGGGTAGATTTGAGCCCGAGTGAAATAATAGTTTTAATTTAATCCCATGGAAAATTTTGTTTATTGGATTTTTCTTTGGTTTGTGTTTTCCGAGAGTCATTGCCGGATCTGGTATCTAGTAGGAGACAACTCTCTTTATCCAATCATACCCTAGTGAAAAATCATATAGGCAAATTAGAACGCATCGAAAACAAATTAAGTCAAAAGTATTGAATATCCACATCATGTAGAAATTGAAATGCAATAGTTATATTTACCCAAAAATGGCATGCTGCTGACATACACGGTAAACAGAACAGTGTTTAAAACCACCTCCTTGTGGGAAAACTGCCTCATTAATGACATAAGAAACAAACTGGAGAAACGAAAAGTAACAAGATTAACACAAACGAGAAACTTACCAACACAATGATTGCACTCAGTAGTCACATTCGCCACTAAAGTCCAAGAATCGAATCCCAAGGTTAAATATTTACCAAACATTAACTCAGTTTTTTCATAGCATTTGTACGGAAGTTATTCGGACAATACTTACTTCTCTACATATTTTACTTAAAGTATGCATCATGTTTATTGATTTCATGTGTAATTTATATTTTTTATAAATCACTGGATTAAAAAAATCATGAAAATAGTTGCGTAATCCTAATTCCAATTTAATGTTTGTTTTGTTTCTACAAATACACTATTTATCGCAAAAAAATCCTAAAATGTTCAATAGCATACTATTTTAGTTCTGAATCTGGATTTGTGCTTTGACGTAATTAGTATATTCTGCTTATTATTTTTAAATTTAAATTATCTGTGCAAAATGTACGAAGTTAAGTTTGTTAGCAAATATTAATCGACTCATATTGTTTTTTTCTCTCATTCTTGCAGTCTTTTTAAAGTATTTTAGATTGAAGTTCTTTGTCTACTATTTTATTTTAAAATAGACTGGTGTTTCGTTCTAAGACTTACCTCCTGTACCAAGTCTGAGTTCTCTAGCCAATTTTTCTGTTGAACCATACAGAAAGTTGGCATCTAGTGTTTGGGTAAGAAGATTAATATGCACTCTTGGGCCTGAAACAAAATAAAACAAAGGACGAGATTGATACCAAAACAAAATTTCTGATTGAAATATGTAAAATATTAGAGAATGAAAATTACACAACCATAACTAATAGAATTAATGCGAAGTATTTGTTTTGTATTTTCTGTGTCTAATGGGTCGAAACGATTGAAGACATTTAACTTACGTGTTGATAGTTATTTATTACTTTACAGTCTATCTTCTTTACGTATTATATACATTCAGTCTATTGTTATGATTAAAATAAAATGAGAACTTGCTTGATGATTATTGTCGCCAACATTTGATTATTACTTTGTTTATTTCAAGTATTTTTCTGTAGTCTCTGAACAGTTGAAATAAACATTAACCAATTTATTAAACGCCACCTACCAAGAGTACAACCAGGTCTGTGTCCAGCAAGAACACGTTTGAATTCCATGCACGATTGCCTATAGTGGGTATAAAATGGATCTCCAGGAGGAATATCAATGGTCATACAGTTAGGGTGCTGTTGTTCTTTGGGTATTCCACAACAGACAAAGTCTAAGTCGTTCTCATCTGAAAGAGAGAGTTAATATTTATGTTCTTTCTTCCTTAATCTTTGGATCATGAATTATTATATCTTAGTGGATGTGGAGTAGCTTGGTCTATTGCTCAGGAACAACTTGAATTACAGTTAAATTTCAGTTTAAAATGGTACAAATAAAGGAGTGAAAACTTATTTAGTGGATAAGTTCTCCTCTTCAGTTTATTTTTTTCACTGCTTAGATAAGTGTATATTTACACATTTCTATTTATTCTAATAACTTACTGGTGTCTAGCTAAACTAAAATATTATGCCATCTCTTATCTCATGCTGTAAAATATATTTCAAGATTCTTGAAACTATTACTAAATATAAAGTGTCGTCTTCAAAACTAGCGGAATGTCAGTTACAATTCACTTTTATCAATTGTGAACATTTATCAGTTCTTAATCCATATAAATGTGTTCACTATGGGTATTCATTCATATTAAAGATCATAATGTGATAATTTTAATATAATGTGGGGAATGTGATTTAGTTTGTTTAGTACTTTCAAAATTAGGACAATGCTGCTTCAATAAACGAGATCTGAGAGAAGGAAAACATTATACATGTTGCACATATTTTGTGTCATCGAAATAAATACTTATTCTTATATTCTGCTATTATGTTATATTTAAAATGAGAAATTCTGTCTAAAAGAAACTGTTACATTTTCTACTTCAATATTCTCATATTTGTTTCATTGCTAAATTGCTTATCGTGTGTAGGAATACTTTCATATGTTGATTGTTTGTTTGCTTGAATTTCGCGCAAAGCTACTCGAGGGCTATCTGCGCTAGCCGTCCCTAATTTAGCAGTGTAAGACTAGAGGGAAGGCAGCTAGTCATCACCACCCATCGTCAACTCTTGGGCTATTCTTTTATCAACGAATAGGGTGATTAACCATCAGATTATAAACGCCCCCACGACTGAAAGGGCGAGCATGTTTGGTGTGACGTGGATTCATTTGTTGAGTATAAACGTTTTCTTTTAAAAAGACATCATTGGCTTTGCTTGTGAAGTCCAGTGTTACAGCAATAAAGGGAAAGAAGACTTGTGGTGTCAGGCCGGATGATATTTAATGGTTATTGTTCCTGGTCTATGAAGCTGATAGTTTATGGTTCGCAGCATATTCTTACAAAAACGTGTTACGCACTTTGTGGTAATTGGTGTATATGTGTGACTGTCAAATCTCGTTATCTTGTCAAAGTCAGAGGATAGTAGCGCAAGAGTTTCTAAAGGACGTTGTCGGTCAGCTTTTTTCCGTTACTCTTTTTCTGAGTTCAAACTGAGAAGAAACTACGCATAGATTTCTGATAAGATTTGAAACAAAAAGAACTAGTGATACTACATGAAAAAGATCCATATATATGTGTAAGAAATAATACTTCAACTGCTAATATCACTGAACATTTGAGAGAATGGTAGATTAAAAAATAGGTTATGATTCAGCTAAATTTTTCTTGTTACTTTCGATAGCACAATGAAGCTTAAGAACTATTTGTAACAGGTATTTTTCTGTTAGCGTCATTGAACTGTTTACAAAAACATAAAACTTCTGATATGCGAATTTATTAATTAGAAAAATGAAATTATTCTATAAGTACATACGGTTCACACGTTAAAGAAAGATGTTTTTTGTTTATTTAGGAATTAAAATAAAATTTTGGAAGAGAGAAAGCAGAGTTTGTCTAAAAATCAACAAGTTTCTGTTTACTTTTAGCATTCAACATGGAAACAATGAACTGTTTTAAAATATACATTCAAAAGAATGAAAACTGTTTTGTTGTTAAGCGCAAAGTTACACAATGGGCTATTTGTGTCTTTTTCACCACGAACATCGAAACCGGGTTTTTAGCGTTATAAGCCCTCACATGTACAGCTGAGTCACTGGCACACACAATGTAGAATATATTAAGATTGAGAGTGTTTCGATTTTAGTGTCCGAACGAGAATTATTTAACCTTATAAAAATAGCTCAGAAACTGCAAAACATAAATAAATAAAAACATAGAATTTATTTTTTATTGTTTACCAGTCATTTACCCACATTATTAAGTTCGAAAAATATTGATTAACAGTTTTTCCTGAAGGTTAAGAGATTGGACTTATTTTTAATACTTTATTGTATTGTTTAATATTAGGAGATATGTGCAAGTTTATATAAGCAGTATCTTGAAATTGAACATTCAGAAACTTTGGAAAATACTTGAGTTGGTAAAAAAATTTTAATTGAATCAGTAAACTAGATACATATAATAGCCTCGCATGGTTAGTACTTTGGTTAGGAGCCAAGCATAACGCAAGATAACCTGCCTAATAAACTAGAACGCAAAGAAGGTTGGAAGACCTGTGAGAAAGTGGTCGTTTTACTGGAAATAACAGGATATGTTGTCTTTAGTGTCACCCATTCTATACAACGGAAAAGAACTAGGTCAAGGTATGCGTATCTGTTTATGTATGAGAACATGATCAGATGGAAGGATATGAGAGAAACAATTATGTATAAAACTGAACATGGTTCTAATTCTGCATTAGCTAGTGATACATTCCAATATCGTGCCGCAAAAAACAAAAGTCTGAAATACACTACCAGAACTTTTCGTTTTCAAACAACACAACCTGGCCTGGCATGGCCAAGCGCGTAAGGCGTGCGACTCGTAATCCGAGGGTCGCAGGTTCGCGACCAAAGTTATTGCGGTTAAAAAGCTCGTAGTTGGATCTCAGTTCTAGACAGGGGGTCCGCTTTGGCGGTTACTTCCTGGCCTAAACATTCTGCCGGTTTTCCCTCGGTGCCCTTGATTGAGTGTCTTGGGTGGCGGGCAAGTTTACTTTGAAAAAATTAGAGTGCTCAAAGCAGGCGAAACGCCTGAATAATGGTGCATGGAATTATGGAATAGGACCTCGGTTCTATTTTGTTGATTTTCGGAACACGAGGTAATGATTAAGAGGGACAGACGGGGGCATTCGTATTGCAGGGGCTATACCCCGGAGCGGGTGCAAGGCCCATAGGTGACTGTGCCGTCGACGGAGGTCGCCTCTCTGGAGTCGGGTTGCTTGAGAGTGCAGCTCTAAGTGGGTGGTAAACTCCACCTAAGGCTAAATACGTCCTCGAGACCGATAGTAAACAAGTACCGTGAGGGAAAGTTGAAAAGAACAGTAAAAGTCAATAAAACTATATCCAAATCATTTAATATAACCGCAGGAGTGCCCCAAGGATCAGTCCTCTCTCCACTTCTATACATAATTTTCGTCAGTGACATACCTTTCCCAAATCTAACATACACGCATAATTCACAATACGCAGACGACATCGCTATCTGGAGCATCTCCAGAAACCCAGTGATGGCCATGTCTCGCGTACAAGAATCACTAAACAACGTCTCAACATGGAGCAACAAGTGGAGAGTTGTATTAAATCCAACCAAAACACAAGCAATTACCTTCTACAGGAAATTAAAAAAGCAAAGGAAAAATCTAGAAAAAATAAAATTATCTCTCGGAAATACAACCATTAACATGAGAAAAACATCACATTTCTTGGTACCACTTTCGACACAAAACTAACATGAAAAAAACATGTAAACAATATACACTCATCAATTAGAAAAAGGATTTCACACCTAATGACGTCCACTAATAGAGTACGGATGTCAAGTAACATACAATATGTCAAATAACACACTCCAGAAAATCCAAGTTCAACAGAACAGAATACTAAGATCTGCATTCAGTCTACCGTCATTCACGCCAGTAAATTATATACATGAAATTAGCAATTTACCAACACTAAGAGATAGACTAACGGAAATATCACACAAATATTATCTAAAAGCAGAAAATAGAAACAAACTAACGGCATCACTATACAAATTAAGTAGTGCACCAACAAAATACATTTCACCTTACAACATATTTCAAGAATCACAAATTACACAACAAAGTATCTAAAAAAAAAATTTATGTCAATAATATGTATTCCTTTTTTTCAGATATCAGGCACACGATAGGCAAAACTTTCGGCGCCTGTCCTGTGAAAGTGGGTTTTCTCGGGGCACTCCCGTTTCCCCCCACAGCAAAAACTTAGGCATTGGATTTTTAGATCCCAGCCCAGGCAACTTTATTGCCAGACCCTGAGTCGGGTCGTTTGATTTGATTTGAATTCTATTCATGTTGACATTTGCTTGACTTCTTCCTTTCGGGACAGGTCTCGGCCATTCTTTCCGGTGCTGCCTTTGCCTCCACCCAAGACAACATTTAGAGAGAGATCCTCCACCCAAAGAGTTAAAAATAATAATAATAATTAATTATAAAAAAAAAACCAACTTATTCCCAATAACAATTCACGAAAGGGGACGAAGAGGAACCACAACGTTCCTGAACACCCCAGTTGGAGAGAGAACTCTTCTGATTTCTCTCTCTCTAAACTAAACCCCTGCCACGTTAGTTTGCGTTTGTTTGCGTTTGCTCGTAATCCGAGGGTCGCGCTAAACATGCTCGTCCTCCCAGCCGTGGGGGCGTATAATGTGACGGTCAATCCCACTATTCGTTGGTAAAAGAGTAGCCCAAGAGTTGGCGGTGGGTGGTGATGACTAGCTGCCTTCCCTCTCGTCTTACACTGCTAAATTAGGGACGGCTAGCACAGATAGCCCTCGAGTAGCTTTGTGCGAAATTCCAAAACAAAACAAACAACACAACCAAGTGCAATAAAATTACAAGCCCTAACTAATTTAGTATTTTTATCATGTTTACTTCAATTAAATTATTTTATTAAAAATAATACATCAACCTTGGTTAATAAATAATAAACATAATTGAAAGCTATCATACCATCCCTAATATAGTGTTATCCATGAAACAGAACTTGTAACTGATTTTGCTGTTCCCTTGTAATATTATTATCTGCTATTAGTATCTGCACAGTATCGTACAATTAATAAGCCAGTGAGATGTGTGTGTGTTCTATAGCAAAGCCACATCGAGCTATCGTCTGGGTCCACCGAGAAAACTTGAGATGATCTAAAGAGAAGACAACCGGACAGCAGCATTCACAGTGGATTTTTGGGCTACTTTTGTCATATTGGATAATGTGCTTGAATCGACATACTTATAGCGCCCTCAAGGTACCGCGTTTTTTTTAACAAGTTGCGAAAGATTATTGCTGGTGCTACGGGTAATCGGCTTGTAATAATAATGGTAATCTACTAACTGATTATTGCTTTACTATTTCCACATAACAATGCACAGTAACTTTCCGATAAGTTGAAATCAGAGATAAATAGAATGACAATTTAAGTTCAAATTGAGTCTGAGGTGTTGTTTCTACAAAGATAATTATTTTACGTAATAGTGGAGTAAATTCCATATCTTAAGATATAACCCAAATTTCAGGTAAACCAATAATTGAAGACGGGATCTTTATAAAATTTTATTTAATATTTATCAGGTAACGTTTACCGACTGTGATAAATGAATTCATTACTTTGAATTCTTCATTTTTTCGTAATAATGAAATGACCATGAACTTGAATAAAAAATTGTAGTCGTATTTTATGACAACTTTTGAAGCTATCGAACATACCTCTAGGTGGTGCCGCAAGGGTCATATCATGGTCAATAAACTGACCCCATGACATGAGTAAAACGGAGAGGTCACTTGATGGATAATCAAAGTCTCGATGGATATAAGCACTCACCATCCTAGCAGGAGGAAGAAGACTTCCATCTACCACTGAAACACGAGGCTCAGAAATACCTAGGAACAAAAATGAAACATTATTTAAGCTTTCAATACATTGATATAATGTTTGTTCTGCAAAAATACTTTGGTTTAAAACCAAACTTACATCAAAAGTATAAAAGTCTTCTCATCTATAGTTCGACATAATCATAACATCTTAGCAGCCATTTTGGTAATTATAAAGGAGGCTATATATATGCAACAGTGTAAGGTTTTATAGTTAGTTGTTTTATTTTTCGAACTGAATCTCAAGAGATCAGTTCAGCCTCACACCCACCACTAAACTGGTACAGATGTGTTGACGATACAATTGCTGCTTTCACATCCATATAACACACACACTTAGTTTTTCAACCACGTTAGCTACATACACCTCAACATTAAGATCACCTGCGAACACGAGAGAACCAATCGAATAACATTTCTTAACTTCAATATCACGAGTGAAAACAAAAATCCACAGAAAAATCACCCATACTGGACTATACATTCCCCGGGAATCAGCACATGAACAAAACAAAAACTCAACATATTAAGAAATCAAATAAACACAGCCACAAAACTATGTTCATCTGATAAAATTAAAGATGAAATCAACAAAATAAAACAACACTTCATCAACATAAACAAATTTACTTCCAAAACAATTGAAAAAATTACACGCACTCACCCAGATGAACAACACAGAAAACAAACAATACAAGCCCTGCATGGCCAGGTGGTTAATGCATTTAATTCGTAAACAGAGGGTCGCGGGTTTGAATCCCCATCACACCAAACATGCTCGCCCTTGCAACTGTGGGGGCGTTATAATGTGACATTCAATCCCACTATTCGTTGGTAAAAGAGTAGTCCAAGAGTTGGCGGTGGATGGTGATAACTAGTTGCCTTCCCTCTAGTCTTACGCTGCTAAATTAGTGACGGCTAGCGCAGATAGCCCTTGTGCAGCTTTACATGAAATTCAAACAAACAATACTAAATTCAATGAATCAACTAACTATAACACCTTACACTGCTGCATACTATATATTCCAGATATCAGCAAAAAAATAGCCAACATTAGAGGTAAACAAACTTATAACACAATATTCCAGTAAATACCAAATTTATTCAAAAAATAGATACAAAACTAACATTCGTACTATGTAAAAACTACACTGACAACCATAACACCAATATTATTTATAAAATACAATACAACAGCTGCCACAATTTCTATATCAGAGAAACAAGCAGAAAAATGGAAACCAGGTACAAACAACTCAAAACAACACCTTCGCACGTTTTAGAACACTGCATATCAAATAAACACAACATAACCATAGAAAACGTCCGGATACTAAGTAAGGAAACAAATACAAACAAACGCAAAATCAAAGAAGCCATACTTGTACAAGAATTCAAACCTAAAATGACACCAATATAAAGAAACACCTTTAAACCTGTATTAATTAAAATTTATCATCGAACTGCAACGCTCCCTACAATCTCGAGGGAATTCAAAAGTACGAGATCGAATGAAGCTGCTGCAATTCCAATTCCTTCTTACAAATGTTTCATGAAAACAGCCCTTGATTTCGAGTTGCAGCTAAAAACGTGTGTACTTTTCGCTTGTAAATCTTCCTTAACTTTAAATCCTTGCTCATTGTCATTTTATAGTGTCACGATACATACCCAGCTTCAGTTGGGTGTAGTTTTCAAGTTCATTGCTGTCGTAAGCGCTTACCTTTGCGAGATTTCTTACTGTAAAGAAAGTTTTGAAGACCATTTTTTGAAAAATTTTGTGTCTTTAGGCTTTGCACTACTTCTTGAACTATGCACACTATCCTCCTTTGGAAGAGACTGTAATACAAGTCCAACATAAATACAATCGTGGTAGCTTTGCACTGTGGAATCGATGGGACGTCTACGTGACCCAGATATATAAATTTAAAAAGGTGGTCACTATCACATCTGCACTGACATGTCATTGCATTAGCTTATGTAAATTGCTTTATAAAATGCAACAACTTCTCTATCGTGATTGGTTCGGTGTGTTGGTTGCATACTTTTCCTTTCATCCAACTTTGTGACAAAGAACTTGTTAAAAATGTGAACACTGATGTTTAGTTAATTTGAAGCCGTCATTAATAATATAATTGCCCATTATTATCTTCTCTTTATTTAATTTATGTCCCAACGTTTATCACGATAATATTTTTCACTCTTTGTCCCCTTTGGTTAGTTTTCAACATATAAAAATGTGAATAAACTTTTAAATATGATAACATCTATCATCCTCATCAC
Source organism: Tachypleus tridentatus (assembly GCF_004210375.1). Lineage (NCBI taxonomy): Eukaryota > Metazoa > Arthropoda > Merostomata > Xiphosura > Limulidae > Tachypleus > Tachypleus tridentatus. The sequence goes on from NC_134831.1 coordinate 156,784,478, forward strand.
TCTTTAGACTGCGACTTGAAATGTTCTTGTACAATTATTAGAGTGATGTGTTGTTAAAATGATTGCATGTTCGAAAAGTGACGCGGTAGAAACTTGCGTATGGAATCTTTTCTTTAAGTGTTCTCAACAAATATTTCCTATAGATACGTTAAGGTAGAAATTAGAAGTTTAACATGGTTAATAAATTACGACAACTGAGAAAGTAATTTTGATAACTTGCCGTCTTTGTAAACTGGTGGAAGTTGCCTGACAAAAGGTGAATGAGTCGATCCCCAGCTGGTGTGATGCATATTATTACACACTCCTGTGTAGGTTCGATACCTCTCAACGGTGCAGGGAATAGGTTTCATATGGGCAGGGCATACTTCCCAGATGTCTGTGCGTGAAGTGTCGATCATTGGTAGACCATTGACAATTTCGTCAGGAGAAAGCTGAAATCTGAATAGTAATAATTATGAAACTAACGATTTAAGCAGACTCAGTTTCTTTACTAGGTTTTATGACAATAATTTGTTATTTTTGTAAAATTGTGAAAAGCATTTCTTGTTTTATTCTCTTATTACCTACTACAATAAAAATAATATTTGACTAAGTAATATGGAACAAATTAAAAAGTTATTTTTACGATATGTTGACTTCAAAGAAACTAAAGGTAGAAAAACTGACCAAGTAATGTTATATCTTAAATAACAAAACAGTATTTAAAAATACTTTTTTGCAAAAATGAGATTTGGATGTTTAATGTTTATCTATATAAGCATGAATTATATTTTTATATGGTAAACGTGTGGCCACTACGTTTTTGGATAAAAAATATTGTTTACATTCAATAATTACATTTCTGAACGTATTTGCGTTGACAGTGTAATAGCTAATAACCCCTTATGAAAGCACTGCACCCTATTCTTTTAAATAATTTGTTTTAACGGACAAGCATTTTCATGCACTTCACGCACTTTAATACTGATTAGTTTATCAGTACATCATAATTTCAGGGTTCCTGGAATAAACTGGATACTGGATACAAAATATGAGTGATTGAATCGTCAGTAGAAATACACAAATAAAATTTGCCCATTTATCTCTGTATTTGTACTAATGACTCAATCACTCATGTTTTGTGTACAATCCTCGCGAAACATTTTGTATAAATAAATCTAATTTTATTTCCACCCCACCTTGATATAACATTGAAAAAATCATTTTCATTAAATTGTATCTGACTTCATTTATTTTTAAAACATCTATAGCCGTAAAATCAAAACATTATCCCCTCTTTCTCTCTATTTAGCCCCCCGTGGCACAGCGTTATTTATACATAACGTTAGACATCGGGTTTCGATACCCGTGATGGCAAGAGCACAGGTAATGCAATGTGTTGCTGCTTTGCCCTTAACTACAAACAAACTATATTTTTAAAGGCTATTAAAAGCGCTTGTATTTCAGCTTAGACTTTATCAAAACAAATGACCAATTTATCAAATATAAGAACGTCAGTTAGAATGTCAAAATAAAAATACGCATAAATTAAACTTGTTACCAATCGTTTATGTTAATATTCAATTCTTGACTGCCCTGCAAATGTAAGCCCGTCTTGCTATTTAACTGTGCATGCACCTCATATAAACAGATGTAAACAAAAACCGGGTGTAAATAATACTTGCTTATTAGCTTAAATACAGGCACGAATGTAAAAGATTTAAATTAAGCTTCTCACTACCTAGTTAGTATCTTAGTTAGAACGTACAAATAATTAAATGACTTACTCCCTGCCTAGATAATATCTAGGATAGAAAATATAAAGATCTATATTATACTACTGCCTGGCTAATAACCTGTTTAGAACATACAAATACCTAAATTATACTACTTACTGTCTAGCCAATATCTGGGTGGTAGTTAACACCAGTTCTGCTGTTTTATCGATGTGTGGAGGAAGTGGTTCCAAAGAGTTGATTGTCGACGGTTGTGTGTAGCCTGTGGAAGGATCATGGACCATTAAATACCATTTAATTATTTTCACTATAATGAATACGTTTTTCTATCATGCATGTAAATCTACTTTAGATTCTCCTAGAAACGATGGTGATAGGTACAGAAGGGTATGAAGCTAGTATTTAAAGGAGATGGAAAATATATAAACTTACATAAAATTAACCTACAGTAGGCGGATAAATGTAAACCTACATGAAACTAATCTAGATAGAAAGTGAACCTAAGCTGGCCTAGAAAGAAAGTGGAGAAATTTAATTAAGGAGGAGCGGAAATATCATCCTACATGAAAGTGGTTTACTTAAAAAGGATCTGAGGAAGCATAAATGTACGTGAAGGTTAGATGATCTGAAACGAACTGGAGAAATAAAGATTTACGTGAAGCTAACCTACACAGTACAGGTGCTTTATAGCTTATGGGTATGATCTAAATGACAAAATTGAAAAGATGTAGCTGTATCGATAAAGTTAGTTTCTGGCTTTCAACTTGTTTCTAAGTTTTGTATTGATTTTGATTACTTATAGTTTGTCCTAGGTAGACAATTTTCATTTAAACAATTATAGTTTTAAACCAGTGGTTCTTAACCTGGGTTCAATGGAACCACAGGGGTTCGGTGAGTCAGTCTCAGGGGTTCGGCGGAGATCAAGACACACACACACGGTGTGTGTGTGTGTCCGTTCTGTTCACCCCACTCCTATGATTCGTGACGTCATGCTCCATTTGGCCATCATTGGCTGCGGCTGATCACGTCACATCACTTGGCCTTAATATCTGTGCTGCAGGGAACTTAGTGCGCTTAGCAGTCGACTTGTGATTCTAGTAATCGTGCGTCATTTGTGATTTTTTTCCTAATCTTTCAATCCCTTCATACTAACTATGTCGAGCAAAAACAGAAAGTGGTCGGACTAATACGTACAATATGGATTCACGTGTATAACGGAACATGATGGGAGTCAGCGTCCTCAATGCATGATTTGCAATGCCAAGTTGAGCAATTCTAGTCTAGCACCGGCAAAACTAAGACAACACTCCCTAAAGCTGCATGGAGATGGGAAATACTAGAACACAACGCTTGCTGAATTCAAGGTAAAGAGAGCCAGGTTCGATGGAAAGGCTACTTTGCCTGTTTTCGGCTTTGTATCCATCGACAAACCGATCCTCACAGCATCGTACGAAGTTGCGTACTTGATCGCAAAGCAGGGCAAACCACACACCATTGGTAAAGCACTCGTAAAACCAGCTGCGAATATCATGTTGGGAAAAGCTGCTGAAAATAAGTTATCCCAAATTCCTCTTTCAAATGACACCATCAGCAGCAGAATAAATGACATGAACGATGACATTTTGGCTCAAGTAGTTGCAGATCTGATTCCAAACCCAGCAAAATTCAGCCTTCAACTCGACGAGACCACCGACGTTTCCAGTCTAAGCCAACTTGTTGTATTCGTGCGCTATGTGAAGAACGACGAGATAAAAGAAGATTTTTTATATTTTGTAAGCCTCTTCCAACAACAATTAAGGCAGCCGACGTGAAGAAACTTGTGAATGACGTCTTCAGAGACAACGATCTTTCGTGGGATATGGTTTCTGCAGTTTGTTCTGACGGAGCTCCAGTCATGCTGGAACGAAACTCTGGTTTTGATGCGCTGGTGAAAGCCGATGTACCACACATCATTGTAACGCACTGTGTTCTGCACAGGCATACGTTGGCAACAAAAACCTTGACTTCAAAATTGGCAGAAGTATTAAAAATTGTAGTGGAATGTGTGAACTTTGTACGAAATATTGCCCTGAAGCACCGCATCTTGAAAGAGCTGTGTAATGAAATGGGCTATGAATTCGAGGTACTTCTGTACCATTGTAACGTTCGGTGGTTATCCCGGGGAAAGGTGCTGAATCGTGTTTTCGCCATGCGTGTGGAATTAGCCCTGTTTCTGCGAGAGTATCAACATTGTCATGCAGATTGCTTCGAAAAATCTGAGTTCATTCTCATTTTGGCGTACATGGCCGATATCTTCAATGCTCTCAATCATCTTAATCAACAGATGCAGGACGGTGTAGTCAACATCATCGAAGCGGAAGAAAACCTGAAGGCTTTTTAAAAAAAGCTACCGTTATGGAAACGACGAACAGAGAATGATAACTTTGCAAACTTTCCCCTGCTGGACGACTGTGTAAGTAAGATCGAAGATGTGTCTGAAATCGGAGACATTTCTGTTCCCGGAGAACTGAAGCAAACAATTGCCACGCACTTAGATGAGCTTACAAAGTCTCTCCACGGATACTTCACCACCAGAGAGTCATATCCAGCATGGGTGAAACAGCTGTTCACATTTAGTGTTGGGATAGCAGATGTCAATGATGAATACCTCGATGAAATTATTGAACTTCAGCAGAGCCAGGTTCAACAGCAACTTTTCAGAACAACAACGCTCTCAACGTTCTGGTGTCACCAAATCGTAGCATACCCTCTTATTACTAAGAAAGCCCTTGAGATACTCATACCATTTATTACAACGTATCTTTGCGAGCAATCCTTTTCGAGGATGGTAGACATAAAAACGAAGAAAAGGAACAGACTTTGTTGCGAAAATGATAGGAGAGTAGCACTTGCCAAGGTGAAGCCGTGCATTTCTGAACTTGTCTCTGAAAATCAACAGCAAAAATCACATTGATTTGCAGTAAATATTCATTGAGTTATGTTTTGTGTGAAACTCATGTTTTGTTGGTTTTGTTCTTTGAACACAGTGATATTCTGTGCAACTGATGCATAGTTCATTTTGTTCACTAATAAAATATGTACTTGTGTTTTGAATTTGAAAAAAAATTTTTTTTCCCAATTACGAAGGAAATGTATGTAAGTACGAAACTTCTGAGATTCAGTACCTCCAACAAGGTTAAGAATCACTGTTTTAAATTAATAATGAAAAATATAGTTTCATCACCCCCGAGTAAGACCATTACAAAAAAATTGAAAAAGTTTCCCTCGAGAATTTAGAAAAAAAACACTGACTCATATATAATGTTAAATAAATTAATGCCAATTTTAATGTTCGCAGTAAAACTCCACAGTGGCACACCAGTATGTCTATGGACTTAGAATGCTAAAATCCGAGTTTCCGTACCTGTGGTGAAAAGAGCACAGAATGCCCATTGTGTCGCTTTGTGCTTAATTACAAAAGAATTTATAGTAAAAGCCCTGTATACAGAAACCTCAGTTCTTTGCTTAGAGTGTATCGAAATGTAGCGTTAGCTTCTAATCTTGAGTATACCAGAAGTCAATGTGACAATATGCATCAATATGTTACCTGTTTTTTTTAGCACATTCGAAAGGTGGGGCGATTTCTTCACCCTTGATTCATAAATGTCGAAAGCGTTAAGTTTTAAATTTAATTTCTCAAACTTCTTTGACATTATATTTTGTTACTATTATGAACTTTAATTTGTGACAATAACATTTCATATCAAACCAAGTTTTCAGATTAAGAATCAGTCTGAGTCCGGCATTTGAGAAATATACATAGGTATTACCTCTCTGACGCTTAGCTTCAGCAAGAGCACGGTTAACATCAATATAGCGAATACAAATATCTTCCACAGGATCTGTTGAACGAAACGGTCTGGAAGAAAAAATGTACAGGTAAGCAAAATAGCTTATAATATATATATATATAATTTCATACGTGAATAGTTTTATGTCACAATGATACTGTTATTATAGCGTAATTGTTACAAAGTTTTCATTAAGATCTACTTAATTCAGTATTAACAGTCAGATTACAATAATATTTTAATAAATATTTTGAAAGTAAAACTCTTACCCAGGTTTCAGGAAATTTAAAAATCCATCGTAAGAGTGCACTGGTGTCCTATCAAAAAGATTGACGCTAGTTCGCTTGAAGATGACAGCGCACTCACTCGACTTACTGCCGTCATTGCTCTCAAGTTTTGAAATGCCATTAAATACGCTGTTCCGCTGGGACAGTACCGAATTCCAAGAAAATACTCCCAGTAACGTTAAATACACTTCATACCTATGAAACAAAAACAAAAAATAATAACTTCGCTCAAAATGATGTACTGATTTGTCATATTTTTGTATAAAATATCATTTTAAATGTCAAGAAAAACCATTTTACCTCCCTCCCCACACGCGTATGTATATATATACATACACAGAGAGAGAGAAAGAGAGAGAGATTAAACTGAACAAGTTTGCATTTTTAATAAAGTAAAGGTGTAGGTTATTTTTTTAAAATGGTGGTTAACCAAACAGTTTAGACTAGAAGACTTTAGTTTAAATTAGAATTAGCCACTATTACACTAACTGTTTATACTGACAATCACACGAGGTTTAATGATAGGCAAGATGTCCTTAGACTCAAAAAGGAAAATATAATTATGTCGAAAATAAAATGACTATAAACGGCTGAGATGTAGGATTTAAAAAATTAAAAGAGAAGCAAACTTCAACATTTTTTTCACGTAAATAAAGTATGAGGCACCTAATAATTCAACACAGTAGGCTCAAGCCTAAACCCATAATGTTAATAATATGAGAATAAAACTTTATTATCTTAATGTGTTTGTTTCGTTTTTCAAATTAAGCTTTTGAAATTAAATAAACAAGGGTATATATGTGATAATTTTTATTTCTTAATTTTACAGATCATTTATACTGTAAAAGCAATAGTTATAAATGTAAACCTAACTTTCTGATGCAGAATTATAAAATAATGATCTAATCATGTGGTTTTATTCAACTGAACCTATAACTGTATTCTTCAAATATGTAAAATAAAGTAATTGCTACCCTCTTTTAGGATAAAATATACATACAACTAATCGCTGTAAAAGGGAGAAAAATATCATTTAAAACATGCGAAATACTTGTTATACTTTAGTATTTATGATAAAGATATTTTGTGTTTGATTGTTTTGGAATTTCGCACAAAGCTACTCGAGGGCTATCTGTGTAAGCCGTCCCTAATTTAGCAGTGTAAGACTAGAGGGAAGGCAGCTAGTCATCACCACCCACCGCCAACTCTTGGGCTACTCTTTTACCAACGAATAGTGGGATTGACCGTCACATTATACACCCCCACGGCTGGGAGGGCGAGCATGTTTAGCGCGACCCTCGGATTACGAGTCGCACGCCTTACGCGCTTGGCCATGCCAGGCCTTTTGTGTTTGACTACATTTAATTTTTTTTCTTTTCAGTAACTCTTTTCACTGCCTTGAGTAGTCACTTTGTATTTTTGCCGTTTTGAACAAAGTTGCACAAAGGTTAAGTGCATATAGACAACCCTAACTTTGAAGTGACAATCTGCAAGGAAAGCAGCTAGTCAACAGCTCTTACTGTAAGGCTACAGTATTCTGACAGATTAGTAAGATTTCATCATCACTCTATCAGTACAAACATGGTCTTATAGTAAAGAACATGATTTTTGGAAATGGGACAAGAGTTATGAAAACCTCATATTCAAATTCCGGTCACTCTAACTTTTCGGCCACGCCAAGCTCTACTCAGAGTTATAATATGCAATGTATTTTTCTTGTACAAATGAAATATGGGAAAAACACAGTATGGTATATGTTTAAAATATTCTTATTGCTTTACATAACTATATATTTGAAAATCAACATATAATTTATGGATTTTCAATGCACGTTTTCATCATTCTTTACTTATAAAGTTTTACCAAATTTAACTCACACTTTATTGTTTTCTAAAAAATAAATAACTTTTAATAGTAAATAAAATAGATTTCATGTTAATTTATTTATTATTCATAAATTAGAAATTGGGTTATGCTTTAAAAATTCTGTCTGTTACTTTTAATAAATCATGTTTTTTTAGTTTTCTATCAGCACCCCAATGGCTCTGTGGTAAGTTTGAAGGCTTATAACGGACTTGGTACATGTAGTGGGCACAACACACGTAGCTTATCGTGTAGCTTTGGGCTTAATTACAAACTAACAGTTTTATACCTTCTGTTGATTTAGATAAAAGCATGAAAATAAGATGATATAATAATACTGACAAATAACTGGTCATGCCGGGTCAATTCTCATATGTAAAATCTCCGCTAGTTTTTAACTAACAAATTACAACTGACATCTTAAAGGAGTGTAAAGCTCAATGTGGTAACACCATATAAGCACACATAGCATCAGAAACAAACAAGTGTGTCTATGTGAAGTTAAGGACATTTTGCTCTTCTCACCAAAGGTATCGAAACCTGGTTTCTAGTGTTGTAAGTCTGTAGACATACTGCTGTGCAACTGGGACAAGGCGTGTGTTTTCTTATAGCAAAGCCACATCGAGCTTTCCACTCACATGTATGATAGTAAGACTGTTCTGACCTAATTAATTTCTAGAAAGTTTGCATACATTGTTCACGACCAGTGATTTTTGTTATAAAAAGAAGAAAAATTCCACGTTCTCAATATTCTAACGTGTCAGTATAAGAGTATTTGTTTGTGCAGTCAGTTACACGAGGACATGAGAACTTGCTCTACAACTAAGAAGTCTGAGCTGCGTATTCTCTTCTCTACTGTGTACGTACGTGCCTTATCCATGTCTGTATGTACAGGGGTAACAGGGAAATGAGACTTTTCTAAACCTTCTCGAATAATCAAATGCCTTCGGGCAAACAGCTCGATAAGGTAACAATGAGTCATGACTTCAAACTTCACCAACCTTCCTATTTCTTAAGCCAACATATTAGATATCACACGCTATAAAATCTATAAGTCCAGAAATGAGACATCACTTTAGACTTAGGATGTTTCTTTTTCTCTTCAATCAGTTTGTTAAATTAACTGTAAAAATATACATCTGCATGGTTTTCTACAGGCTGTGGCCAATCCTTCAATAAACACTGAAAACAATACTTTCGAATCTATGAAGTAGATGACAGATTTGTAAAGTACCGATTAGATGGTACTTGAAACTAGTTTTGTTTTGAACGAAAAACAATGTTTTATGACAGATAAAAGGTAAACCTAAAAGACCGATTATATACACTTTAGTATTAAAATAATTAATTCTCTAAGTATAAGAATTCTAAGAAATAGTTTAAAAAACAACATTTGTAGTGTTCCTTCTACTTTCTAGGGCTATAAAATTAGATTTAATTTGTTTTGCTTCAGTGTTTAATTTTGAAAGATACTTTGTTGTGCGCACGCTTTATGTTGCTCTTATTACTGTACTTAAAAACATGTGAACATCAAAACTAAATCATCTCACCGGATGATACTGTATCAAACCCCTGAAATAACATTACCCAGTACCCCTTAAAGTCAGTGGAAAGTTTACAGTCTTAAAACACTAAAATACAAAGCTCGATTCCTTGTGGGAGACAGAGTACAGATAGCCTATTGTATAGCTTTTCGTTAAACCAAACAACCCAGCTAACCAACCTGTATATCATTGAAACTAAGTTTGAAAAGCCGTGAACTTTATTAATTTCGATTAAACTTGCTACTTGCTTTTCCAACAGAGGATATCTCTTCCCTTACTAAATTAATTATGGTCACTCCTTCTGAGCACGTCCACCTGAAGTAACAGTTATATAGATCAGAGATACTATCTGTATATTTTATGTTAGTTAGAGGTTTTGTTCTACCTATTTTACCAACGTGTGGTGAGTTCGAGGTTCAATTTCAAAAAGTGGACAGGTCGTAAATAGCCTGTTATGTAGCTTTGCGCTAAAACGATCTATCAAACAAGCCAACGTGTAGTAAAGATTATTTTAGCTATTTGCTATTTTAGCCAACACGTTTTAAAGGTCAGGCATAGGGACTTGCTATTTTAGTCAACAGTTGGAAGAAGTCAGAGATGCAGTGTACATAGATATAAGTTAGAAATAGTATTTGTCGAATATATACAAGTATTCAAGGTCAGGGGCACTGTGTAATTTTCTAATTAAGACATGGTAGCAGTCCGAAATATTGGCTGTTATACTGGGCAAAACGTAAAGAGGTATAAATTACTGGTTCGTCAGTTCACTCAGCCAGTACATTAAAGGACATAGATTATAAGTTAAGTGCGGAAATAAGAATAATTTTCTTAATACAGGAAACGAGATATTAGTAAGTTTCGCACAGAAAGCTCTTAGACATAAATAACAAAATGTACGAAGTACAAACAAAACAGTAAAGGTTAGTGAACATGTTTATATTTTAAACATTTTTATAAACCAGTCAACGACTATGTTAATATAAACATTATCTGACGTTTGAGAAACAAGTTTCCTTTCATACTTTTCAATCCTTTGTTTCTATTGTTATTTTTATTTAGATACCTTGATAATAATTTTGCAATACAAAATAAAAATCTGGAAGTAATAATTCATAACTTATATAAACTATGATTAACAATGTCAAATATCTGATATTTGAAAAAAAACAATAAAAACGTTTTCTGTTTTTGTGTGTGTGTGTGTGTCCGTTTACAACTGGTGAACCGAAGCACCGACTGTCACCAAACCTAGCATCTACCCTTTCCCTCCTTTTTGGATGGTCCATTTTCGGATATAGCCCTCTATGCTATCCTGATGCCTTCCACCTGTGTCGTATCCACTTATATACTGGCGAACTGACAAACTATTTGTCACCAAACCTTGCATGTACCCTTGGGTTTTTCTGGAAGTGATAGGTGGGTAAGAGTTCGGATCTGACCCAACTATGTCACATTTGGGGAGGGGCTTATATCTTCCCCGTATGACGAACGGGCGCGCCAACTAGTATGGATAATAAGACAATAAAACTAGCTATTCTGTCAGCGTTATACAAAGAACAGCCGTAATATTATTCATATAAAACACCCTATAACGTTATTTTTAAGATGTATAAACAATAACTTAGTTCTTACGAACAAATTTGTTTGAAAAAATTAGACAGATGACATTATAAAAACACTTTTGGGTTTCAATGTGTTAAAAGTTACATTGAAAGCGAAGTTAAAAACCATTCGTCCACAATTGATAGAATATTTTGTAATTACTAAATAAGTGAAGTTTTAGTTAAACATCTACATTAGACGTTCCGAAATACCCTATTGTTTTTACCTTGCCACATATGGGTAAATATGTTTATTGGTCATAAAAAATCAGTTTTAAAATGTACTTCAAAGGATATATACTCAAATACATACATCTGTGGTGTTTTTTAATTTGTAATTTAACTGTTGTCTGCAATTTTGTCGCGGGTTTGAATCCCGGTCGCACCAAACATGCTTACCCTCCCAGCCGTGGGGGCGATATAATGTGACGGTCAATCCCACTATTCGTTGGTAAAAGAGTAGCTCAAGAGTTGGCGGTGGGTGGTGATGACTAGCTGCCTTCCCTCTAGTCTTACACAGCTAAATTAGGGACGGCTAGCGCAGATAGCCCTCGAGTAGCTTTGCGCGAAATTCAAAAACAAACAAACAAACCCAACATCTTTCATAACGTTCATATGATAATATCAGTTTCAATTAAAAGGAATTTATACTGATATAATTAATGTAATCTGTTCTACAGGAAAGGCCTAAGCACTATTTTTAGATTAATACAAATATATCTTGTAAAGACATTTATTTAGTAAAACACTGGTGTAACTAGAATTACGTGACATGGTTCTCACCTACTGATTTATAGATCGAATATACATATTTGCATATAAAAGATGGAGTTCAAATATTCAGATATACCAAGCCTGCAGAAGTTAATACATCTATTCTTCGTATTGATATATCTAAGTTTATATAGAAACACGTGTAAAACAAATGTAGAGAGGTGAAAAACATTAAGAACACAATATGCCTTGGATTATTATCCTTATTTTTGTTAGTTTCAGAAATTTACGTAAAACCACACAAGGACTAGATGTGGATAACCGTTCTTAGTTATGAACTGACAGACTAGACGGAAGACAGCTAGTCAACACCACTTACCAAATCTGAAAGAATAGACTGAAGACAGCTAGTCAATATCGCTTACCAAATCTGACAGACTAGATAGAAGACAGCTAGTCAACACCATTTACCAAATCTAATTGACAGAGTAGATGGAAGACACCTAGTCAACATCACTCACCGAATCTACCTGAAAGACTAGACGGAAGACAGCTAGTCAAACCACTTACCGAATCTTTAGGTACACTTGCTCAACTGCAATCCTTTAAACTTTCGGAAGGCCTAAAAGTGTGAATTATGTTTTTGGTAACTCCGAGTACACTATGCCTTAGAATCTTCATCAAACAAGAGACTTCACTGAACTCGTTAGTTCACAGTTTTTGCTTTTTTTTTTTTTTCAATTTTCAGAAACTTGTTCTGTTAGCAACTACAGTATATTTTGAATATATACCAATATTACGACGAAATTATAAAAACTTTATATCCCGAGCGTTTTGGAAAGGGGCAAACAATATAAAATATTTTTTAGAGAAACTGAAAAAAAAACAGTTGCAAAATTAGGACTCATTGTTCCATTTCACTTTGTTTCTCAATTTAAGCAGCAAACTTTGTGATACAAAAGCAACAAGAACAACACAGCTGGCAACATTTGATACCCCACATTCATTTTTGTTAGATTATTCTTACGGTATGGTTCTTTATAAAATGTTTCCTCAAAAGCTGCACTTTATTTTATATCTCTTTTTTTAGTCAACACTGTATTAAAATTGCTTTACTTTTACTACTCAGTGTTAACCAGCTGGAATATTTTCTCTTTACATTTAGATCAAGTTACAGTTGCGAGATAAATATGGTTTAAGTTTTAAGACAAACCTGTTTCTGGGAACAATGCATATTTCTGACCATCTCTATAAAATGTGGCTCTTGTGGGCGAAGATTTCTACGTTATGTACATTTTACGTATAAAGAACATTTCAAGTATATCTTACTAGATGGTTTAAGGCAACAAGGATGTATTTGAAAATTCTTAGTTCTTTTTATAGATGTGCTATGTTGCTAGTACTTCGAATGCAGATTTATTCTTACCCTGTGTGTATGACAAACATGAAACATAGTAAAATACATTAAACAGGTAATTTTAAATACTTATATCTGAACTCTACTTTCAGTTAGTGTTTTAAGAAACCTTTCAAACATAACTTATCTTTTCAGTCATAATTTATATTTAACTTAGTAAATAGTAAAGAAATCTCTTCAAAACTATTAAATCCGGATCTGGAGCTTAGTGAACTAGAATCATTGATTTATATACAACTATTATCGTAGTTGACCAAATTACTGTATTTTAAAACTTCATGACAAGCTCAATAAACATTTAAATATTTTCTAATGAGTAAACTTTAATATTAGAACAAAATCCGTGGGTAAAAATCGATATTAGGTGTCACCTTAAACATGAAATACATTATATACACACGTATGTGGTCATCTGAGTTATTTACATGATTTATGAAACAAAATGTCAAGAAATCACAGTACGAATTGTTGTTTTAATGTTACAATAAATATGTGATCTTTCAAATATGAAGTCTTAGGTTTGAATTGTAACAAGTATTGGTATTATGGTAAAGCAAAAGTTCAATCAAGCTTCAGATAATTCAGTTAAATTAATAGAATTCTAGTTATATAGACTCTAAATATATAACTCGCCTTGACTTTTGTTGTTAGTTTAGCGCAAATCTACCCAATAACCTGTCTGTTCTCTGTCCGCTGAGGGTATTCGAGCTCTGTATTTCAGAGTTGTAGTTCCCTTTCTTTGCAGATATTTGTACGTTTTGCTTTGGAATGTGACAAAATTATAGCAAATGCTTTATAAGAGTGCACTTCCAGCGCGAGCTGAATATTTGTGTAAAAATTATTCAACAACCTGAGACAGAGAGTAGGGGCTAAAACGATTCAGATACCCCGAAGGAAAGAAATTTTACTTTTTAGCTTATTGCAGCTCAATATCCCAATCTAGTGTCGTTAGGTCATTTTCTCAGCAACCTCCCTACCCCCATTCTCTATTGTCAAGTGAACAAGATGAAATTATTACGTTGTTTGCTAAAGGGCATAATTTTTCAATTAAAACTGGGATTGTTAGTTATGGGTGAAAGGCAGTAACTTATATTTATAGAGGACGTACGTGTCACCTATAAAAGTTCACGTAAGAAAAATAAAAATGCAATAAATAAAATGTAAATAACATTACGTGTGGTACATTTTCAGGACAAATGGGTCACTTCAGTTCTCATTAAAGAGCAAGAAAGAACTTTCAAAAAACTTGTTTAAATCAAGCAGCGAAATGCTTATTAAGTACTTAAGAATACATTAATATATTTGAGTGGTTTCACAGATTTTCTTTTCTTCTAACAGCTTGAAAATTATAGTTTAAATACCTTGTTTTATCACAGAAATTTCGTAATTTCGGTTAATATCTTTAATTAGTGTATCCTAGGGTTAATATTGCCGTCAGATAACATCGTGAATCAAAACAATGCTAGATTGCTATTATATACTTAATAAAGTACTTCAGGTTCATAATGAAAGTTAGATCTCGTGTTCAGAGTAAGATGTATTATATATTTTCTTCTGGAAAAAGAGAGTATATTAGTACTAGTATTGATTGGGTTTGAATCTTGTGCAAAGCTACACGAGGGCTATTTGTGCTGGCTGTCCCTAATTTAGCAGTTTAGGACTAGAGGGAAGGTGCATAGTCATCACTACCCACCGCCAACTCTTGGACTACTCTTTTACTGAAGAATAGTGGGATTTAACCGTCACATTATACCATTCCCACAGTTCAAAAGATGAGCATGTTGGGTGCGACAGGGATTCGAACTCGTGACTCTCAAATTACAAGTCGAGCGCCCTAGCTACCTCGCCATGTCAGGCTTACTTTTCTTGGCTTGTAATCAAATAATAATAGTCGGGTGTTATAATATTTGTAGAAACAGAATTCCAACTATATATTATATTTTACTGCTGATCAACATGAAAGAAGGTCCATACAGTTATTAAATAAATACTCTTTTCTTACATTGTACAATTTTCACCTATGAACGTGTTAAATCTGGACACATATTTAAATTTGGAATAAAAATTATTTACATATAACGAATAGAATATTTAAATATTTGTATAAAGTTCCAAAACAAATATCTGTGCTAGTCTTGCTTAGCCATAAACTAATTGATTAAAGGTAAGACAGTTAGTCAACAGCACCCGTTGCCAATTCTTGGGATTTAGCTGTCATCTTATAAAACACCCACAGCCCCAATCTGCGAAGCATGATTTTTTCGGTAATAGAATGCGAACAGCAGTCAGACACATAACCAATGGACCATGCTTGGTTCTACCAAATTGGAATTTTCAATTTGAACTGCATTTCGTGCGTAATTCGATTAAATGACAGGATCGGAGATACTCCAAGATTCAAGTATAGTCGTCTCTTGTTGTGAATTATGGCAAGAGGAAGATTCGTTTGTTAGATACCTGTTGCCACATGGGTTTTATCTGCGTTTTCAACCAAATGTCTAAAATGAATGTCAGTTCAATAACGCGTTCGAAGCTAAAAGTGCGAATGATATTCAGAAGAAGTACGTCTTGAGCCTTGGACTCTTTTGTTTGTAGTCCAGCACACTAACGCCTAGGTTATACCTAGTTTGTGTTTAGAGATGGTTGCAAAACCATTTCTACATTTCTTCTTTCAGTTTATCTTAGATAACTGAAGTGTGTAACGTGAATATGAACAATAGAAATTGATTTAAAATTATTCAGTATCCCACGACTGGATAAACCAAAATTTCATTGTCGAAAACAAAGGTATGCTTTAACATTTCTTTTCTTCATAAAAAGTAATAATCTTCATTGAGCCTAGGATGTATTCATAGAACAAAACAAAGTTCTACGGATACTGAATTAAAGTGAAACATTCCTAATTGGTAACAGGATAATTAAAAGAGAAAACAGCGGAATTTTGATTGCTTTGTTTATCTGCAGTATTTGATGTCAATATGGATAAAAAAATCATTAAAATGTTGCATTCAAGATAGGCCAATATTACAAATGATATCTGCGATAGTCTTCCCCAATTTTGAACTGATAAACCAAAGTCAAGAGAGCAAGTCAACAATATCTGTGGGCAAATCTTCAGTTATTCTAATCGAATAACTGGAGTTGATTGTCATTCTTATAATGTACTTATACCCCCAAAGTGCACAGCGTAACTATTTCAGCTACGGAAATAAAACAGTGAATTTTTGGATCAATAGTTCGAGTAAACTAATTGAAGTGTATTTTATAATTGGTATATTTGAAACCAAAACCAGGCATTGCCTTCAGATATTGAGATAATTTTATAATATACAAGTAGATATAAAGGCTGAAAAATGTGGGTAAGATGTTTCATAGTCAATCGACGTAGTACGTATATACGGTCCCCCGCTAGTACAGCGGTATGTCTTCGGATTTACAACGCTAAAATCAGGGGTTCGATTACCCTCGGTGGGCTGAGCAGATAACGCTTTGTGGCTTTACTATACGAAAAACACACAGTGTGTGTGTGTGTGTATATATATATATATATATATATATAGTTTAGAACCGGAAAACAAAAGATCTATCAATGTTTATTATTATTCTCTTTTGAGACAACGTTGAAAGGCGGAATAAAAATTGTTTACATAGTCGTATATAAATATTATTTTTCTACAAATTAGTAACCTCTGTAGTAATATTAAATCTGATGAAAAACACACTGCTGTTTTATCTCATATTCTAGTGTATTGTTTTGCTTCTTAAAAATATGAAAGGAAACAACAGACATAAGAAGAAAGTTTCTTATAGTTTTCAACTTTGACCTTCATTTGTGGTCACTGATCAAAATTGTTAGTTTGGGTAAGACTACCATAAACAGTTTTAGAGCTACGAAACAGTGGATTTGGTGTTAGTAACTCATACTTAGATCTAGTTTAGTGAGAAACAATACATTTAATAATTACTCTTCGTAAAGAAGAAAAATATATATATAAAACATGGGTAAGAATTTGTATGCGACCTCACTAAATAATGTTTTATAAAATAAGTTAATTTTATCAAAACGTGATATGTCTAGGAACAGAAAGATGGAGGTTATCAATTTTGTTTTTCTAGTGAATTTCATGATATCGCTTCTTGAGTTCCAGTTCAAGACGTCCCCCGCTGGTACAACGGTAAGACTATGGATTTACAACGCTAGAATAAATCGTTCGATTCCACTCGGTGGATTCAGCAGATAGTGGCTTTGTTATAAGAAAATACACTCACACGCAGTTCAAGACTTTATGGCCATGTCTACTTATTCAAAACTAATGGATGAAGTTTCAGAGTGTTTTAAAAACTTACAGGTGCATTAAACAATGGTTTAAAATATGCACGAATCTTTTGAGTTGAGGTATTGTAGAGCAAGGTTCTGTGCCCCTAGGGAGTGTCCTACTTTACGTCAAAGATTATATAGTTGTGTTTCTCCAAATTGGTAGGCTTAAGACCTAAATACAAATCAAATGATACCGGTTTTGACATTTCCGTGAGTAAGAGTTAAAAGCTACTTAACTAACAGGAATTCTTTAAAGTATTCAAAGTCAAGAAGTTGTTTAGTAAAAATAAAGTGCTCTGAAGAATTTACTTGAATAAGTAAAAATAGTCTTGCTATCACCGTCTTCTTCTTACATTTATCTTACACAGATACAGTCTCGCCACTTTTTCGTTACATTTAACTTATCCAGACACATGTGGTGCTGCCACGTTTTTGTTACGTTATCGTCCAAAGACAAATCTGCTGTTTTCACGTTCTTGTTACATTTTATAAAAAGACAAACGAGGTATCACCCTATTTTTGTTACATTTCTCCAGACACACTTGATGTTAATCATGTTTTTGTTACCTTTCTCTTACACAGAAACTCCTGCTGCCTCCACGTTATTCTTATATTTATCTTACACAGACACACCTGTTACCACCACGAGCTTATTACATCATTGCCCAAAAACATGCATGGTGAAACCAGCTTTCGGTTGCATTTATCTTACGCAGACACACCTTTTGCAACCACGATTTTGTTACAGATCTCTGGCGCGCACACACCAAGTGCTTTCATGTGCTTCTTACATTTATCTCACAGAATCGTCTGGTGCCACCAAATTCTTGTTACATTTCTCTTATATAGACACTTCTGCTGCCATCACGTTCCTGTTACATTTTCTCTGATACAGACATACCTGTTGCCATCATTTTGTTTCTTCACTTATCTTTCATAAACAAAATGAGCTACTATTTTCTTGTTGATCTTGTTTGATATCTAATCCCTTTTTTACTTCGTTTCCTTAATTAGATATTCGATTAAATTAAAACCCATCAAGTTCTTAATAATAATACGGCTTGATAATCTTCAGAATTACGTGGTACTAGAAACAATAATTTATGTGTGGGACACATACCAGTTCGTGTGGAATGAGTGATTGTTTATATTTACCAAGTATTGAAAATAATGACGGGTGTGTCCAACAAATAAAGATAATAGCAAAATATTCTATAGTTAACATAAAGATGTAGCTTTTTTATAATCTACACATAAATCTAATGGTTATCTGAACACATGTTGGTTATGCTGTTTTCTCTCTTTTGTAATGCTTATTATCGTTAAACATGTTATTTTTATGATGTAACAATAATTTATTTTTGATTGTAGTTTGACTATGTTTCTTTCATCTATGCAGCATCATATCTTGTTTTATTTCGGACTTAACTTGAATGTATTAGTATTTCCACACTTATATGTCCAATAACTGTCTAGAATTGGAAGAGTAATAGATACTTTCGAAAAACAAAACAATTTGTTAGACCATGAAAATACTTACTTCAGTAATATGTTTTTTATTTTCTTCTGTTTCTGCAAATAATGTCTGATACTATTTATGATAATGTAACAACATTATACTATACGATGTAATAGTAGCTTACAAATAACATGAAGTTAACTTTTGTAATTTTAAGGCTTGGGACACTAGAAGCTCGTGAAAGTACTATAACTTTCAACCTCATAAAGTAAAAGTATAATTCCAACATAAGAAAACAAGAGGTAAGTCCAAACTACCAAAAATATTCTTTTTGTTACGAATTAAATGCTGAAGCTGGCGAATAATTAGAAACCAATAGGCCTAAAATGTGTGATTAAGCCTGCATGAGGTTTTTTTTTATTTCTGCATTCTTCTGAATTTGTCTTTGGAGGATATTCAGATATATCTTTTGTCTCCTGCATGCCGCTGCTCAAGAGACCTTTTTGTTCAATTTTAAACTTAACAGTCAGGATGAATGATTACAGATAAATTACCTTCTTAAATGCCGTTTATATAAGCAGTGTAACACTTTAGCAGTTACATCATTGTAAAAAAAACAGTTGTTTATTCTAAAACAGTGAAAACAGCTCTGTATTTCGGTAGTGCAAAAAATTGTTTTTGAAACAGCTTTAAGCCGACATTTGTAAAATCTGTAATTGCAGCATTATAATGCTTGAGTTGTTTCTTTTTTTTTTAAAAAAAGGTCAAAATGTCAAATATCCAATTTTTAGATCTTATACATATTAGAAGGATGAATCTGACAACTCCAGCAAGTCTGTTTTTTATTAATAAAGTTTGATTTGTTTTGAATTTCACGTATTAATAAAGACACTGTAATTTTCTTAGGTTTTCCATCCCAGAAACTTATTATTTTGTTAAATATTATTTACACTACACCTAACATTAGCTAGTCGTCCTCCGCTAGTACAGCGGTAAGTCTATGGATTTACAAAGCTAAAATCAGGGGTTTGATTCTCCTCGGTAGGTTCAGCAGACAGCCTCATGTGACATACACGTTAGCTTATCAAACTAACGTTTTTAAATTTTCTTTTCGTCCAGAACAAAGAGTTTGCCATCTGTTAGTAGAATTTTAGGTCACTAACTGTAACAACACCTCGATTGTTCAAAGTTACAATCAGGTTCAATATTATCTTAGTAGTGTGAAAGAGAGATAATTTGAAAAATTTGTTTGTTTTTGTTTTTGAATTTCGCGCAAAGCTACACGAGGACTATCTGCGATAGCCATGCCTATTTTAGCAGTATAAGACTACAGGAAAGGCAGCTAGTCATCACCACCCACCGCCATCTCTTGGGCTACTCTTTTACCAACGAATAGTGGGATTGATCGTTACATTATAACTCTACCACGGCTGAAAGGGCAAGCATGTTTGGTTCGATGGGGATTCGAACCTGCGACCTTCAGATTACTAGTCGAAAACTTGAAAAGAATGACAGACAGACGTGATATAAGAGTACTCAGCATTCTAACTCTTCTATATACAACCATAGTTTGCACAGCGAAATTTTTTTTGTTTTCCTGTTCAAATTGAGAGTACATTGTATCTTTGTTTTTCCTTTATTGCTGTTACCTTATACAAAGTGTGTTTTATTGATAAGAATAGAACAACGTTTCGATCTTCCTAGGTCATTTTCTTAACTTGAAGATAACGTAGGAAGGTCGAAACATTGTTTTCTCCTTATCAATAAAAGTGTTAATACTCATTCCAGCCGTACTGAGATACATTTTTATTTCAAGAGGGTTTCTCGTCATCAAGAAAGCGTGTTTGTAACGCAGTTTCTACTTATACAGAGTATACTTGCATCATAAGTGCTACTTTATACAGAATGTATTTGTAACACAAGTGCTACTTTATACAGAGTATATTTGCAACAAAAATGCTACCTTGTACAATGTGTATTCTTAACACAATTACAGTAAGAGTCTTAAAGTATAAAAAGTAAATTTTCAAAATTTTATCAAAGTATTTTAATTTTAGTATTTGTTTATTAATATTCAATGTAAATGATTGAAATGTAAGGATACAAATAT
Organism: Tachypleus tridentatus; assembly: GCF_004210375.1. Taxonomy (NCBI): domain Eukaryota; kingdom Metazoa; phylum Arthropoda; class Merostomata; order Xiphosura; family Limulidae; genus Tachypleus; species Tachypleus tridentatus. The sequence continues at coordinate 156,805,336 of NC_134831.1, forward strand.
CTTACTATAGCTACTATTATTACTGAAACGAGTGTTATCAAATAAAATTTAATTATAATGTATCGTACATGTAATTTTTGCTTTAACAATTACTTAAATAGAGATATTTCTAACTGGAAGGTAAGAATTTTGTTCGCTATATTAAGTAAACATACATTGTGTTTATATATATTGTGAATGCACTTTTATATATGCAGTTAGTTCTCTCAAACATGACAAAAATAGTTGATATTATATGTTGGCTTTTTGACGTTATAGTCGAAGTTTGACTGTGTATCATGCTACAGGTTTCAGTAGACATGAAAAATGGATAACAGTTCAATAACGAACGGTAATGGACAACTTCTTCGCATAACGTGGTCGTTAAGAATGAAATTTGTTTTGACGAGAACACTGGGCGACTAATAACGACAAGAAGGATTATATCAGTTATCACATGGAAATAATACAAAAATACGCTTATGAATTTAATTCTGAGTCCTATATGTATAAGTTATTTATTTATTAATACTTTATACGTTTGGATAGCAGAAATAATTTACAACTTCTTGTGTTGTATTAGAAGCCTTAAAGATCGCTTAGATACGAACCATTACAAAATGTCTTGAAGCTTTTAATTTTACGATAAAGCGATTTGATATATCAGCTAGAAATTTGATTTCCACCGCTGTAGAAAAAAAAAAAGGAGATAAAAATTATTATATAAAAATAAACTGCCTCATCGATTTGTTATCTTTGTAAACTTAAACATGACATACCTTATCATTTTCAAGAACATTTTAAGCAAACGTAGTTTTAGCAACAATTCATCCCTTCATATGGATCACGATTAAGTTGAACTCAGTGGAAGGTTGTGCTTAACTCTATACGTCTTCTGTCGTTATCTAATATCATTAAATTTAGGAATTTTTCTTCTTCAAAGTAGTTGGTGATGTAGACAATGTGTTGAATTGGTTGTAAGTCGGGGATTCTTTCTACCACTACAACACAGTCAAGAGACTCGTTTCAAGTGACTGGGTATGCTACTGGTAACAATACATCCTGTACACAAATTTTTATTTAGACGATAGTGTTTCTTTATGTCGTCATATTGAACAACCATACACGAATCATGGTTGGTGAGAAGCGTAGCCCAATTGTGACGTTCAGCCTATTGGACAGAAGTTACTATAACACTAGTGTTCTTCGCCGCAGTTACTAGTTCATGAAGATCTGAAGTGTTACTATTTTTATTTATTATACTGTTGATTAATCGTTTAGTTCATTTCACCTACTTATACTAGTAAAGAATGAAAGCGTGTTATCGGACTGTCCAGAAACGTGCCTTATCTCGTTTACACCTCGGCCCACCCCATGCAGGGCTGGCACACCTCAATTCGGTTTTATTTGTTTGAAGGTAAATTCGGCTTGAGTGTTCTGCTCGCGCTATGAGGTCGTTGAGTTAACTGTGTTGTAGGAGCAAAAATAAATATGAATAGGATGAGGTATAAAAGGAGAAAGTTTAGTTGTTGGTTGTTTTCAAACAACATCATACATATATATATATATATATATACATAATTCTCATGGACAATGTTAGGCGGGAAAGTTTCAAACTGTCATCAGTTAGGTAACATCAAATTTTATACATTTTTATGTACTGAGCATAATAGCCGCTCAGAAATCTGAAGCCTTCGTTTTCGTGAATAAATTATACAAAAAATTAATAACCAATGAAATTTAGATTTTGGTTGAATACTTTTGAAACATATTTGTAAACAATGTGAAGTATTGTTCACTTATCAAAGGGGGGCCCGGCATGGCCAGGTGGTTAAGGTACTCGACTTGTTATCTGAGGGTGGCGGGTTTGAATCCCCATCTCACCAAACATGCTTGTCCTTTCAGCCATGGGAGCGTTATAGTGTATAGATCAATCCCACTATTCGTTTGTAAAAGTGTAGCCCAAGAGTTGGTGGTGATGACTAGTTGTCTTTAGTTTTCACTGTTAATTTAAGGACAGCTATCGCAGGTAGATCTCCTGTAGCTTTGTGCGAAATACAAACTAAACCGAGTGGCCAGCTCTGTAAGGAATGTTATGTCACAATATAGAGTTAAAAACGATAAATTCGATAGTTAGTTTAGTAAGATGTGTTACATCGTCAAAAAATGAATCGTCATAGCTCGTTCTGAAACTTTTTTGACAAATTAATACGATAAAAAATACGTACAAAATGATAATGTGTTCTGCGTTTCACATGCTTTGTATAGTTTAATTATGTAGAATGATTTATTTTGATGATAATATTTTAATTGGTTCCCCAGTGGTACTTCTGCGGACTTCTACTACTAAAAAGCAGGTTTCTATACCCTTGGTGGGCAGATCACTGATAACCCTTTGTGCTTAATAACAGACATTAACAACTGTATTTCATTCGTTAAGTTCGTTTATCACAGCTAAATGTACTGAAAATCATTTATTGCATTAGTCTCTAGCATTTGCTAGTTTAGACTCGAAAGAATTAAAAAGTGTATGTGTTTATTAGAAAAATTATTTTAAACTCATTTATTTATAATATTGACCGAGATTATTGGCAGAACTGGCTCGTTTCGTGTAGTGAGGTCACGAGGCCAACTTTTTACATTTATAATAAAATTACAAACCATATGTCAATATACGCCTAAATAATCCAGTTCAGTTTTTACTGTTCTTATTACAACAAATTTGTAAAAGAAAAAAACACGACAGAATACATAATAAGAAACACCTGTTTGAGAGAAGTTGCTTGATTTGATTGCTCTTTGAAGGTATAATGGACATCATCACTGTTATGTTGTGTTTTTTTTTCTGTACTAGATGAGCGAATGACCAACTATCTGTGCACCCAGTTTTATTATTTTATTCTTTGCGGTTTTTCATCTAATGAGCAACTCAAACAAATTTTATTATTAGGTTTCTAAGCACTAGACATATTATTTATAAGTTTGATTACCTTAGCTTTAGAAAGTATCTTTTATAATAATAATAACAATACCTATTTTTTCCTAATCTGTTTGTTTTTTAAATTTCGCACAAAGCTACTCGAGGGCTATCTGCGCTAGCCGTCTCTAAGTTAGCAGTGTAAAACTAGAGGGAAAGCAGCTAGTCATCACCACCCACCGTCAACTCTTGGGCTAATCTTTTAACAACGAATAGTGGAATTAACCGTAATATTATAACGCCCCCACGGCTAAACGGGCGAGCATGTGTAGTGTGATGGGGATTCTAACCCGTGACCCTCGAATTACGAGTTGACTTTAATAAAGGCTTACCCAAAGCAAGGCCTAAGACAAGTGAACTTATAATATAAGTGTTTGCGACTATATTTATTTTTTTATTATTCTAGGCATCCTGTATTCAAAGAAATACTGTTGCAATAAAGATACTAACCCGGTCGGTATTTTACGGGTTTCCACCAGTTGAATCATTGAGCGATTTGAAAAAAAAAATTCGATCGACAATATTGACTGTTAGTGTTTCTGCTGACTATTGAACATTTTGTTAACATATGTTGATAAAGTAAATATTTTATAATGTAAGTTAAAAAAAATTCTATCCAATGTTTTGGCTCTGACTCATTCTTATTAATTTGTAGTATTCAATATAAGAATCTGATAGCATTCTATTTCCACTTACCCAGCTCGAAATTCTGAGATAGGCATAAATATTTGTGTTTTTTGTTTGCCTTTTCAAAATGTTGCTAGTCTTTTTTTAACAAACATCGTTATACCTTATTTGATGAGATGATGTAATTAGTTTTAAGTACGATCTATAAAAATGTTGGAATAATTAGGAACCATTTTGGTTAACTTGAATGTAGTGTTTGTTATTAAATTCGAAGTTGTTCAGAGTTAAAACTAGGCTGGCAAGATCTTATTAAATTCGAAGTTGTTCAGAGTTAAAAGTAGGCTGACAATGGGTCATGTTAGAAATCAGATTTTACAACTCAGCCCTTTAAAACCTCATACACGGAAATGTTACATAGACGACATATTTTTCATTTGGACAGCCTGTCTCAAATCTCTTAAAGAATTTATCACACATGCAATCTCCTTTCACAAAACAATTAAGTTTACCTGCGATTACTTACCTACGCAGGTTAACTTTCCTGACGTCACGGTTTTTTTCTAAAAAAAAAAAAATTACACACTGACTTGTACAAAAACCTACAGACAGATTAAAATACCTTCAGTATAAAAGCTATCACCTCTTTTACACTAAATGAAACATTACCTACTGTCAAGCTCTTAGAATAAAGGAAACATGCTCAGATGAATCAGACTACAAAAAGCACACTAAGGATCTGAAAAAAACCATGTTACAATGAGAATATAAAGATGCTGAAATCGACAAACAGGTTGAAAAGTCTAACAATACTCAGCGGAAAAACATCCTACATCTTGTGAAACAACAACAAAAAAAACACCACTTATACAATGTAAAAATATGCAATTAGTAATATGTAGGATATACAAAGACAACTCTTACAGAACGTTTCAACAATCATAAATCTTCTATTAACTCTGAAAAAAAAACAACTCATTCATTCCATTGACGATGTTACTATCGTTGGCATTGAAACTGGATACAAAATTAAAGCAGATAGAAATAATATTGCTGATATAAACATTGTTCAATCTTTCAGAATTAATCTAGATCCTGGATTCAGTGATCTCTGTTCATTGTTTTCATCTCTGTTAGAAAAATAAAAATAAATTTATTCTTTACTTATTTTTTCATGAAATATGAAAGCTGAATTTCCTGAAACTTATTATTTGTTTAATATAATTTTTCTTAGCTATTTTTTATAAACTGATTAGTATAACATATCTTTTTCAATCAATCTCCCGGTGTCACCTTTATTTTACTTAAATACCAGTATGTTTGTGTTTTCTTATTGTAAAGCCACATCGGGCTATCTGCTACGTCCATCGAGGGGCTCGAACCCCTGATTTTAACATTGTAAAACATAAACACCTAAGCATGGTTTTAACCTACGTTTAACCATTTATAAATTAAAATATCCTTAACATCTTTTTTTACGTACACTCGCGCCATCGGCTACATTGCACCGGAAATAAACTATTACAATAATGCATAGAAAAATAAACATTTCCTGGAAAACCGGATGACGTTCATGATGTCACTAAACTCCCTATATATATACCACTCGTTTGGTTATACAACCACTCCAAGTTTGTCCCTAAAGAAGAAAGGTTCACTTTTCAAAAGCGTTCGGGTTACAGGGTTTCTATTTCATTTCTATTAAGACTTCTGGCCCGGTGTGGCCAGATGAGTTAAGGTGTTCGACTCGTAATCTGAGGGTCGCGGATTCGAATCCCTATTGCACCAAACATGCTCGTTCTTTTAGCCGTGAGGGCGTTATAATGTGAGGTCAATCCCACTATTCGTTGGTAAAAGAGTAGCCCAAGAGTTGGCGGAAGGTGGTGATGACTAGCTGCCTTCCCTCCAGTTTTATACTGCTAAATTAGGGATGACTAGCGAAGCTAGCCCTTGTGCAGCTTTGTAAGAACTTCAGAACAAACAATTAAGACTTTTTGAACCTATGTGTTTTACTAACATCATGAATTTATAATAACAGCTATTACAAATGATAGTTTATATACAAGAGTTTTACAAACAATATCGAGTCTTATATCTGGTCTGGAACAGAATATTTTATTGTCGTTCACGGAGAGCAAATTAATTTTGTTAATACATCCGAATTCTTTTTTTGACGGATGGCTAAGCTTGAAGCACCAGTTAGTTTTCACTGGCGACAATATCTAATATCCTTGTAGAAATACTAACATCCGAAGCTAATTCACTGAAGTTAAACGAGTTGTATTGTTCGAAATGTATAAACGTTCGTAGTCAAATTATGCAGTTTTCCAATTAACAGGCGTTAATCACAATTTTACCTTTCGAGGTCTATAGCTCATTGACTGCAGCTGTCCAATAATACTCTTCTTTTACTGTCTCTCGGTTAGCTCCTTTTATACGAATCACGCGATTTTCTCGAGGTTTCAACAATGTTCGAAAGCGCTAGCGCATTTTCGTAAAACGAATATTGTTGATTCCTACTCTTAAGAAACTTCTACAAATTTAGAGAACAGGCGAGTCTTGCGCAATACACACCACATGCAGATGAATTATTCTCTGGTGAACTTTGCCTGCAGCTATATGGGCTTAGAAGTGGGGATACAGGTGTTTGTCTCATGAGTTCTCTTCAGTATTGTATAACCTTTGGTTGGTGTGGAACTGGTGGTTGTCCAATTTGTTAGTTCGATTTCTACATGTTTTATCTTGACATTGATGTGCTTTACAGTTCAATAATATCATTTTGTTATTCTTTTCTTTACTTCCTAAATGTTATACTGTATTTCATATTTTCATTTCACTGATTGCGGTTTGTTAATTTTTGTTTTCATTTTATCAGGGAACTTTTACTGTTTTTTTCTAATATACTGATGTCGTTTTGTACATTTTCCATTGCTTCCTTGACTTCATTCTCAATCAAAAAAATTTTTAAATAATTTTTTTAGTTCTTATGTCTTTCTTTTGTAGTCCATTTCTTAAATTCATGTCTTTTATTTTTCTGTTTCTGGTGAAACAACAATGCAAAACTTTAAGTTAAAAAACAACAACATAAACATTTACAAGCTCAGCTGCTAGAGCTAGAAAATATATAGCTTGAATTTATTTTTAATATATTCAGACTGTTTACTGTTCTGATTATATAATATGTTAAAGGAAATTACAGATTCAGTTCAATTCTTAATATACTTTTATAATTACCCTTTCACTCATCCACCGCTAGTACAGCGGTAAGTCTACAGATTTACAACTCTAAAATCAGGCGTTCGATCACCTCAGGTGGGCTTAGAAGATAGTCCGATGTGGCTTTGCTAAAAAACAATTACACACTTTAAGTTTTATTATTGACAAATTTTCAGTGTGAGTTGTATTGTTAGTATATTCAGAGAGTTTTAAATACATTTTTAATTCGTTTTGGTAGTTTCCAATTTCAATAACTTGCAGTTTCATTTTGTAGTGAGTTGATAATATCAGATGCATTTCTAAAATATTTGGCTAGTTTACACTTTCTGTTATGGAATTTATGGATTCAGCTGCATCGTTAACATAGTTAGAAAGTTTACAGGTTGAATTGTACGGTTGATATATTAAAACTGAGTTTGACTTTCATTGTTTTAATTCTTTGTTTGTTTTTGAATTTCGCATAAAGCTACTCGAGGGCTATCTGCGCTAGCCGTCCGTAATTTAGCAGTGTAAGACTAGAGGGAAGGCAGCTAGTCATTACCACCCACCGCTAACTCTTGGGCTACTCTTTCACCAACGAATAGTGGGATTGACTGTCACATTATAACGCCCCCACGGCTGGGAGGGCGAGCATGTTTGGCGCGACGGACATGCGAACCCGCAACCCTCAGATTATGAGTCGCACGCCTTAACACGCTTGGCCATGCTGGGCCTTTATTTTAATATTCAGCTTTTTTACAACTCAATTTATATCGTTAGCAAATTGAGACAATTTTCATTTTCGATACGACTGTTAGTTTACTGATACAGTTTACAATTGGAATATTATTATTGAAAACAATTTAAAAGCAAATAGGTTAGAAGTAAGTAACAAGGACATTGTAAGACGAAATTATAAAATGTAACTGAAACTAATAAACCGAAACACGAAGTGTACAAGAGCACAGTACTAAACTAACATAAAATTTCGTTTCGTTTAGAATTTTCGAGCAAAGCCAAGTAAAAGCTATCTGTTTATAACCGTCACTAATGTGGAGCTAATAAACTAGATGGAAGACAGGTAATTAACAACACTTGTCTATTTGAATACCGGAATTTTATGGTTATTCTTACAACGTAGTCACTAACCAAATTGTAAAACGAGTTTTTTTTTCGGTAACTGGAGATGAACCACAAACCTTCAGATTCACAGTCTGGAAACCCTAACTGAAAATGGCTAAGGGTATTGAAAAACTAAATGTATAATGAATTTTAATATGGATGTGTTTTGTGTTTTTATGAATTTCGCACAAAGCTTCTCTGTGCTAGCCGTCCCTAATTTAGCAGTGTAAGAGTAGAAGAAAGGTAGCTAGTCATCACCACCCACCGCTAACTCTTGGGCTACTCTTTTACCAATGAATATTGGGATTGATCATCACATTATAACGCCCCCACGGCTGAAAGGGCGCGCATGTTTAGTGCGAAGGGGATTCGAACCCGCGACCCTCGGATTTCGAGTCGAAAACCTTAACCCACTTGGCCATGCCGGGCCCTCTTAATATGAAATTGTGTTGCTTAGCCTCTAGCGTACATTTTCATTTATTTTATAGCTAGGTCTCTTTCAGAAGAACAAGTTTAAAATAATGAGTAGAACCATCAGTTAAACCCTTTTGACTGATATATTTGACCAGGCCCAAAATTCCATAAATTAATTTACTTTAATCTTGCCTGAAACAATTTCAGTTTGCAAATAAAGTAGTAAAGATCCTGGTGAGTAATAAAATCGAATCGGGTATACATGTGCCCAACGCTTGGTATTTCCGGTGAAAAAAAAAAAAACTAAGGAAAAGGATAAAAATGTACCCTAGATTAATTTATTCTAATGCTGCCTAAAATAATTTCAAGTTCCGCGGCTATTGAGGATTTTCTCTTGTTATCAGTATCACCTCTCAGACCTATCGTTGAGCCACCTGGAGAACATATGAAAGGTAACAAGTAGGCATTGTTAGATGTAAAATACTAGCATAAACTCACAATATAAAAAAATAAAACTCAGCCTTATTGAAGAACGCAATAAACAAATTCTTGTTTTTACCATGTAGTTTAGAACAACACTTTTGGCTTCTTTTGTTTGAAAAATGAATTGAAATTTAAGAACTGTCTTGTGGTAAACTATACTGAAATAAGTTAATACTTCAAGCGTAAAGTGTTATCGTTTTGACCAGGTACACATTTTTTTCGGATTACTGTAACATAAAAAGTATAGTATAACATTTCAAATGAAATGCTCTGATAAGCAGCACGGTATTTCCACAAGGACTTCGGGTGAATGGCTAATTATCATTGTTTGTCAACCATAGCAACAAGTGATGGTCCAGTAGAAAATATCCCATCAAGGACAATAATCTCACCATTTGTAGATAATATCCAGAAGAAACCTGCTCTTGATTAGAAGGAAAATATTGATTCCTTTGTTAAAATTTTGTACTAGAACTCAGATTTGATTTTTGACAAATTCATTGACATACAAATGAATGATTTAAAATTCAGAAGAAAACAAAGAAAAATAAACAAATAATGATTTCAAGCGTTGTCAAGTTAAATGCAGATCCAAAGCACAATGAACTCTATAAAATTGGTGCAAAATAAAGAACAAATCAACTAACAAGAACAATCCACTCACACTGAAGCACAAACGTAGTAATTGAGTGTTTTCATTTTCAGAGATTACTACACGTATATCGAACCAGTTTTTTACTTCCTTTGTTGACGTGTATATATAAATACACTCACACACACATGCACAAAGAAACAAGTGTGTATGTGTGACATATATGGCTCCATCTACTGGTATTTGTGCTGCATATATCGCCCCACCCTTTTATATTTATATGGAATATTCAACGACCAGTTTGTGATTTAGGGACATATTTTACATGGGTTGATTAAAAAAAAAGATTTCGGGTAAACTTTTTAATCTGTATTTCTCAGCAGCATGGCCGAATTCGCACAAGACATGGCAGTGATTCTAAATGTTGAGCAATACAAATTCTGTTCCCTCAGGTTTGTAAAGCCGTTTCCTCCGCGTTTCTTATGAGTTTGGTCGATAGATGTAGCCGTAAAATGCAGTACTTTCTTGAACATAAACACTTCTACTATTTTGTGGTAGAGGAACTTATGATGTTAGAAAAACACGTAGGTTCAAGAAGTATTGATACAAAATGATAAAAATCCTCAACCCGGGCGCTTTCGAAAGAAAAATATCTGCCTTTCGAAAGCGCTCGAGTTGTAGAGTTTTTATCATTTTGCGTTGGAAGAACAAAGTCCAGCCAACCCCTAAACTCTGCATTTTAATAGCCGAACTTGTATTGAAAGGTAAGCTCACTTGGCAGTAATGTTTCTTCTTTTTTAGGTTCACATATCGAGCCATTCATCGAAGTACTTTTCTCGTGCGGTTGGGTGGTGTAGCATAACGTAAATGCTGGAAACTGTGTTACTCACCAACAGTACACCTAATCACCAGAATTCGATCTTATCAACTCACAGGTGGAGTGTTAATATAGTCACATTGTAATAATATACATAGCACCAAATGCTGATACTTATATAAAATGTCCAACTACGTCTAATGGTATCTATGACATTTATTTGTATGCCTGTCATACGTAGCACCATCTGGTGGTATTTATATCAATATTATACTTTTTTTTTTATACGCAGTTATTTATATAACTTTCAGCTTTTCCTGGATTTCGTAAAACGAATGTGTTTTCTTTGCTGATGCTAGTTTTACTTGATAGTATTTCAATGAAAATTTTAACTTAAACTACAGCTGTTTATATGGCTTATTTAAATACATTTTGTGACATATATTTATTAGTAAAGCGCCGTCTACTGAAATTTATGTTCTTGTTTCTTTGACAAGGCCTCCCAGTGGCACAGTGGTATGTCTGCGGACCTACAACGCTATAAACCGGATTTCGATATTCGTGGTGGGCAGAGCACAGATAGCCCATTGCGTAGATTTGTGCTCAATTCAAAACAACAACAACTTCTTTGACATTGTGATCTTAATCCTAACTTGTATGTAAATACATTATTATACTTCCCTTTGTGTAAGATCGCTAGAATTAATTCTCATAATGTGGAATTAAACCTTTGTTTAGTTTAATCATAGTAAACAATACACTTCAGTTTATATCCTCCACATGCAAAGACTTCAGACGCATACTTCAGAATTCTTCCAACTTTATGATAATTTACATTCAACAGCTATTTTGTGAGGTCACGAAATTTCTAAAAAATTATAGTTTATTTACATTTGTGCAACACAAACGTTAACAAACTTTTCTTCTACAGACCTGCATGTATTTGTTTTGTTCATACAACATGTACCGGATGTATATCAAATATTATAACTTACTCAGACGGTGCATATGAGCCCTTTTGCTACGAGAAGGTCAAAGTGCACATGTTACAATTTTTATCACAGCTGCATATAAAATTTAATTAAGTTAATTTATTATCAACATCTGCAAATAAACATGACATTCAAACATAGTTAATAAATCGAATTTTACATGCAATATTATATAAGTATTAATTTGATAATTTCTCAATCTATTCCCTTAAATTAAGAATGTAGTGTTTAAAAGGTAGTAGGCCCAATGCTTATGCCTTGTGACAAATATCATTTTAATCATTTTTTGCAGACTTGTAAAATATATACACACCTTAACAATAGGTTATTAAGGCTAATTGCCATATGTTATATAGTGTGCAACTTGTGCTTCGTATACCAAGCATATTCAAAAGCCTCTGATATGTAAAGAATTAGCTTATTGTTTTTACTTCTCTGTTTATGTTAATGGAGTAATTGTCAATTATAAATGTTGTAATTTGGTACTCGTATAGAACAATGCACGTTAAACCTCATTTACTTTTGTTCACGCATCAGCGTAAAAGTACCACTGTACGGTCAACAGGAATATTGGATTTCCATGTGAGCAGTCACGCACACACGCGCGGACTCTCTGATAGACAATGTTTATTTTAATTACCTAGATTTAAATAAATAAAATCTATCCAGTGATGACAGTTCTTATTTTGGTCTCCTACTTTTTTCTAATTTGTTTACCAATCCTCTCTGAAGTAAAGTATTTAACGTAAATTACTTATTATAATATAGATATTACTAAGGCAAAATCTAATTTTTAGAGTCTTTAATTTCATTTGCTTTGGAAGTCATAAACTAGAAAATCAGACTCACTTGACACGCACAACTGTCACACTCTCTCCTTAGCAAGTTGTCAAACATCCTTTCTTACATTTTAAAGTATATCACTTACAACCATTGCAAAGGAAAATTATTAATCTATTATTTTGTGGGTAATGTCATATTATTTTCAATACAGAGTATTATCAGTTTGAAAATTTATTTAGTGGTGTTCGGTTCCAGTAACTAAGGAAATTCATGATGACGAGAAACCCACTTGAAGTAAAAATATATTCTTAAGACGACTGGTATGGGTATTAAAACTGTACTTTATTTTAATTAAAGTTTTAATACCCATATTAACCGTCTTGAGAATTCATCTAAGGGAATTATTTTAAGCTATCTTATCTTAGGAAGCTAATTGAATTACAAAAGTTATAGGAAATTGTTTGTTTTGTGTGTGTTATTATTCTGTGGTCTAAAGTACCTTATTGAAATACATAAAAATTATTTAGTATTCTAGGTTCATCATTATAAAAAGTTGGCTTAAATTTCATCTCCAATATATGGAAGAAAATAAGGTCAAACGTAAGTACTGTTTTCTTGTTTTTCATGTATATTTTTTAGTTATTGTTATAAACGTAAGTAAGGAAAGTAAAAAGTACAAATTCAGTTAGAAATTGATTAAGTTAAGTGAAGATGGATCGTGTTAGTTGGTGAGAAATAAATATAAAAGTTTTCACAAGATATGATCGCCAGCAGCTCATGCGTTAAATCATTAAATATGTTAACATGAGATACATGTTCACCAAGTGATTAGTTAAACACAATTCATAGGGTAATAAAACAAAAAATGAAGTTATTATTTATTATTAAGCACAAAGCTACACAAAGGGCTAGTGTGCTTTGTCCACCATGGCCATCGAAACCTGGTTTACAATATAACAAATCCGTAGACATTTCACTATGCCACTGGGGAGTGTATAAGAAGATATAGAGTGTTAAGAGCCTTAAGCTATTAAGGGAAAAAATGTAGTACTCTTTTACAATTTGCAACTATTCAAGAAAGACAAAAAGATAATTTAGACTTATTTGGTATTTTTCTTGGTGGTTACAAGATCGGTGAAATTGACCAACTTTGTACAGAATTAAAGTAGGGAAAAGCATGGATAAAATATTAAGGGTTCCGTATTCATTTAAGAGGTTTTAAATTTATTCCAGTGAAATTCGAAAATTTTTAATGGATGAAAAGTGTTTTAATCTTCACATGGAAATAGCTTTTTGCTTGAACAAGTCAACAACCTGATTCCATATATTTATGAATAAATCATTAAGAAAAAATACTTAAATAAAAAGTCTGATTGTCTCTGTACCAAAAATTTATGATATTTATTTAAAGCTTGCCAAATTTTCGTTACACACAACAGATTAAGATTATAGTATGAAAATTTTGTGGTTACAAAGTTAGTCACATTGACCGATTTCATGTAGAAAGAGTAAATTGAGTTTCATATAGGCTCAGTTAATGCTTTATTTTTTTATCACCTTGTTTTAGTATTTTGGTTGTTTAGAATTAAACACAAAGCTATACAGTTGGCTATCTGTGTTCTGCCTACCACTCATATTGAAATCTAGTTTTTAGCGGTGTGAATCTGTAGACATACTGCTGTGCTTCTGGGAAGGGAGGGGCTTGTTTCAGCATTCCATGCTGTTATTGTTTTCTGAAAGTCATGTTTTAATACGTTTAACTATAACTTCATTATAAAATGTCATAACCATTTATCAACACTATGATGTGTGAGGTATAATAAACATTGATAACGATAGCTGGAAAGTTCTACAGCTAGTATTTTAATGAATTGAATCGCTTTAGTAATGGATAAAATGGATGATTAAATAGAATTGTCTTTAATCATTTCGACCAGTGTCCACTTACTACAATAGTGATAAGGTACAAACCTTTCTATGCAAGGCTTCGACAAATACGTTACCAAACGCTTGAGCCACCTTTTCCACACACATGGTCTAACTAAGAAGCATGCATTCAACAAGATAATAGATGGTAAGACCATGCTTTTCACACACATGGCATAGTTAAGGAGCATACAAACAACAATTTACCAGATCCAAAGTCAAACTTTTCACAGAAATATTGCTTAATTAATTAAAAAGGATACAGATAACAAGTTATCAAATGTCAAAATCACACTATTCACGTACAAGGCTTTGTTAAGAATACACATACAAGGAGTTACCAGATCCTAAAACCTCAGATTCCACACTGGCTTAGTTCAGATGTATACAAGCAAAATATCAGATGCCAAAAAGACACTTTCAATGCATTACTAAATTAAGGAGCACGCATTCAGCAAGTTACCCGAAGCTAGGGCCATGGGTTTTACAAATATAGCTTAGTTTTCAAAAAATTGCGAAAAAAAAATTACTAGATACCAAAGTAACACTTTTGACACACATGGTCTACTTAATTTATCTTTTTTTAAGTGCATGGATTTGAAATTCTCTGTGATATAGGTTTGTATATAAGCAAAATATCAGATACCAAAAAGACACAAACAAATCGTTTGGCTTAGTTTTTGAATTTCGCGCAAAGCTACATGAGAACTAACTGCACTAGTCGCTTCTAATTTAGCAGTGTAATACTAGAAAGAAGGTAACTAGTCATCACCATCCACCGCCAACTCTTGGAACACTCTTTTACCAACGAATAGTGTGACTGACCGTCACTTTACAACGCTCCCACGGCTGAAAGAACGAGCATGTTTGGTGTGATGGGGATTCAAACTCGCAACCATCGGAATATAAGTTAAGTACTTTAACCACCCGGCCATGCCGGGCTCATGTTATTCATAATCACTCAACAGCTCATGCTCTCTACCAGCAGCTTAGGTAAACTCAGTTTTTGGACATTTTTTTCACTAAGTTTCCTTATACTTTAATAATATTATATTAAACAAGGTTATTAATCGCCCCATCATGAATTTTTTTTAAACAACAGTGAAATAAACACTGTGCAAAAAAAATATTTTATCTGACTTTTATTGTGCTATTGTTGACCATTTTGAATTTCTCGCAAAGCTACACAAGGGTTGTCTGCGCTTGCCGTCCCTAATTTAGCAGTGTAAGACTAGAGGGAAGGCAGCTAGTCATCACCACCCACCGCCAACTCTTGGGCTACTCTTTTACCAACGAATAGTGGGATTGATTGTCACATTATAACGCCCCCACGGCTGGGAGGGCGAGCATGTTTTGCATGACGGGGATTCGAACCCGCGACCTTCAGATTACAAGTCGAACGCCTTAATTCACCTGGCCATGCCGGGCAGATAACGTTTAAAATGTACCCATAACCTGTATACAGAATCAGAAAAAATGATTTCACATATTTTTTTCATGAAAATAATCCTTTTCACCTTTATCACAATGTTAAATGTCTGGTCAGTTTTGATCTGTATAAGAAATAATACACAAGATAATCTAAGTTTCTGTCCTTCAGTAAAACGGTAAAGCTCGCTTTTAAAAGTACCGGCGGCCATGAAGAAACGCAAGTTCTATTCACTTTTTTAGATATCTATATTTTTTATGAAGAAATGGAAACCAAATGCAATGAAATTAAAACCAGCAACTTTGTTAATCATGCGAATTTTTAAAACGATCAAATTACAATGTTTTCGTACTTTCATGTAAAGTATCTGCTTGCCAACATGTTACATAACTAGAACAATAACTCTTTGAAATAAATTTAGAACGTAAAAATGAAAATTTAGGATACAAAATACAAGCAACAGGACTACATGACAAAATAAATGTGTCTAGAAACTTAAAACCTTGTTTTAAACAGGCTTCAAGCAGAATACAAGACAATTTGAATATAGGCTCGCAAGTCACCCAACTTTTCAATATTCTCTGTACCCACTCGTCTTTACATCTTGATAGATTTACCAAAGCAGTATATCTGTTCTTTAAACATTTCACCTGCTTCCTAAACAATAGACCCTTTATTTAAATAAACTAACGAAGAAATAAATAATCAATAAACTAATTTTTAGGAAAACACATCAAAATGCGATGTAAAAAATTAGTTTATTTACGATATTTGCGCAAAGCTACACAGATCTTATTAACGCTATCCATCTTCAATTTTAAAATCATTGACTTAATCGAATAGTAGGACTTGATTATTGATTCGTATATATAGATAGTGCTTGACCCTTTCTGTACTGAAGCAACATGCCTCACATCCAATTAATGTTACCACATAGCCTAATTACACAGTGGTTTCTATCGAAGTTAGTTTCTTTGAGATCAAAATCACAGAAAGAAAAATGAAAATACTTTTCTGTAGTTGAGAGATGAGTGTACATTGTGATTTCAATGGCTGTTTCGTACATATGAAGTGTGATTTCATAGACACATTCCAGTAGAAGATCTAACATTATTAAGTGTTTTCTGTAAAGCAATAACAGACAGAAAACAATGATATGTCAAAAAAAATTAATATGTATATATACACATATAAACACAGAACAATTCCCACTAGAATGCTAAAACAACATCATCTTGCCAAGTATCTTTCTGACCAGCTTACTAGCGGCAGTATCTATGAGTAACCTGGCAAATGAAAAGCTTGTTAAAAAAGAACAAAAACAAACTAATCGTGGCAGGAATTTAATTTGAATGAAGAAGAAACAGAGTGATAGTTGCCTGCACTTCCAGACATGTATACTAGGGAACCTTCAACTCCGCACGTTAGAATAATTAACTGCATTCTAGAACATTTATTAGAAGTATTTGAGAGAAAGCTGTGAAGAAGGTGAGAGAAGGCAAGATGAAGGTCTTCTTTTCCAGTGGTTGTTGGTGAGAGGCAAATGCTGTGGCTGTTAACGATGTGTAGAGTTTAGACAAGGTGAGACAGAGAGATCCAAACATACATTTGAAGTATTAAATTTAAATCATATTATCCATTGATACAACAGTGGGATAATTCTAATATTAGTTTAATTTTTTTTAAATTTACGTACAAATTTAATTATTAAATAAACTTTATTTAATCAGATTTTATAGAAACGGTATAAGATTTGAGGACATTCTCGGCTGGGAGGGGGAACAATACTGGTTGAATTTTTTTTGTGGGGGAAATCTTGATTGCCCGGAGAAAATCTACTTTTATAGGACAGACACTGAATAAGCTATTTGTCCTGTGCTTTCGCTGTAAAAGAAAACTTGATGGTTAATAATAACAAAATTAAATATTGTTCAGTCCTTTGTGTGTTTTATTCATTATTTTGCGTTTCGCAAAACAGACTGACTGACGAAGTTTGTTTGATGTGGGTGCTTATAAGTTAAGGTTGTGTAGATGTCAATTTATTTCTTTTTTCCTCTTTTTTATAATATTTGATACTAATTCATTAATCTATTTAAAAAAAAAACGGGTTTCTTGCTGATTTTATTTATGTAAGTTACTAGAAACATTTAGAAGCCTTAGGGTTAATCTTAGTATTCTGTTTTCTTTGCATTTGTAGTTTTGTAAGGTTATATTCTGAGAAGTTATAGATTACTTGACAGCCATATTCTATAATTGGACGTACAAATGTTTCGTACATTCTTAGGGATGTTGCTAGTGTGCAGCTGCAACTTGTGTGCTTGCCTGCAATAAGCCTTATGTACTTGATACGTGTGTTTCTTGAGAAGTGTATATTCTGAATATATTTGTTCTATGTTACACGGGTATCAAAGGTGACAGCGAGAAATTTGATACAGCTTGTTCCTGAATAAATATAAATATATGCATTTTATCAGAACAAAGACATAATTATTATCAATAATGTGCATGCGTTATATAGGAAATATTTCAGGTTACAAGAGCAGATCTGAATCTGTTTAAACCAACAAATGCGGGAAAAATATTTTAGTGATTTCACAAACCCTTATGATAATTTAGGAATGCTTCCAAAGCCCATCTTTGTCTCTGATACAAAAGAAATTTTAGCTTTGCTCATCAGCATTACATTCAGTTGCTTTCAGCCCTGTTTAGCACTCAGGATAATGCATATTCTTGTTGACCATGCGAGTCACAAGTTTGACAATGCATTACATAGCAGCTTTCATGTAGAGTAATAGGAAAAGAATATTCGGAACATCGTTATGATTTAATTCGCCACCTGACGACAATGTAGAAGAAATAAAAAGATTAGTAAGAAAACTACAAACACAGAATAAGAGGACACAAGACAATAGGTGTTTCAAGTGAGTCTTGAAACGGAATACTGCCAGGAACTGCGAACAAAATCTTTAATAGAACAAATACTATTTCCAATGGATAACAGGAACTGCAGACTCAATCTTTAATAGAACAAGAACTGTTTCTAATAGCTAGCAGGAACTGCAGACAAAATCTTTTATAGAGCAATAACTATTTCTAATAGATAGCAGGAATGCAGACAAAATCTATAATAGAACAAAAACTGTTTCCAATGGATAACAGAAAGAGGAGACTTCTCTAGTTGAGGGGAAACCTTTAAGAAATCAGCAGTTATTAATAAACTGAGTTGAAGAAATAACAAAGGGCTAACCAGATATTAGAGACAAAGCTCAGCTGCAAATACTCGTATGTCCCAAATGAGATATGTAGTTCATTACTTAAAGAAACTAGTTTATAATCCATGTGCTTATTAATGGAAAGCCTTGCAGTATGTTGATCAACAACGACGCTACGACTATTTGACTCAATTTAGTAACGAAAGATGGTAAACTGCCTTTTAGAGAGGACTAAGAGAACAGAGTGATGCCAACACCACGGCAAGCGGGCGTAAAGTTCAGCAAGACGAAAGTTACAAGCTACTTTTAGTATATGAAAATTTCCGTTTCTTACAAGGCACGAGTAACTGACATAAATTAAGACAACATAATTGAAACTGATTTCATGCAGGTACAAAGTCAAAGTCAAGGTTCAAAGCTAGGCTGGCTTCAAATAATTCACAGTCTACGACCAGGAAACCCATGTACTATATTACACATACTAGGACAGATATTAAACTTCACGTGACAACAAGGAGTACCTTCTTTGTACCATCAAGAAGCGAAATACTCATACCACGACATGCTAAAAGTAAATGTACATCAAGTGAATGGTCCGTAGTAAAATAAAACACTCTTAAGATGTCCTGATGAAAAAGTGGTCAGAAGAACTCTGGTGGAAATTAAGCAGAAATATGTCATCATTAGGTGCACGAACACAATTAATGATAAAATTTAAATTCAAATCTAGATATGGCATTAGAAGAGGAAAGAATAATACAAATAGTACTTCTACAAGAAAGAACATAACAAATAGTCACCTTTGAAAAAAGATGTAGGAAATTTGATATTAAACCATCATATAAAGGCAGCTTATCACCTAACTTACAAGAGCTGTATAACTTGAGTTGTAAAGGTTGACAGCTGATCAATACCAGAGATTGCATAGCTTGGTCATTGGTTATCAAGACCACTTCTCCAGAGGACATCACAACTTAAGTAAATCAAATAACATATCTTACAAGACTCATAATAGAGATACAACTCCTTCAGTTAAACAGATGACTTTCAGTTCCAAAGCATGTCGAAGCTTTCAAATAGATAGAAACCATGGAGGAGTAAAGAGAGATAGAAATGAGTACTAGTCCATGGGCATAAAACATTGTTCTTGTGAAGAAAAAGATTGGACCCACAAGGTACTGCATGGAATACTGGTGGTGAATAAAGTCACGAAGAAAGATGCCATTTGACTGTCAAATATGGACTCTACTCTAAATGTTCTATCTGGATCACAATGGTTTTTCAACACTGTATTTTAAGAATAGATATTAGCATGTGCAAGTTGACGAAGTAAGTAAAGGAAAAAAGAGGGAAACACAAGATGGTAAAGAAACTAATCTAAAAGTAATGATGAAACCTTGGTGTGGTAAAACATTAAACTGAAGAAAAACTCAAGCAAAAGATACGAGTTTCAAATCAATTAATCAGTAGATCAAGAACAGAGTAAAAAGAGCCTTATAGCAAACTGTCACTTTATACTGCTTAAAGACAAAGATGCATTGGACTTAGTGGCATTCATTATGCTACAAAATAGTTTGATATATCAAAAATGAGATGATACCACTGGAAAGAAACGGTAACCACAGTTGATGCATTCACAGTCTCTACACTTTGAGATAGTCTATGATATTCTCAACCTTCCAATGGCTTGATACTTAGGTGATAAGCTTCCATTGGATCTTCTGTATGTTCATCCAGAGGATAGTCACTTTGAAGAGCTTTACGAATAATACGTGGAGAAGTTGAGGAATATCTTAAAGGTCATACACGATTTTACCCAGGAAAAACTTAAATCAACTAATGACAAAATAAAGGTTCACTGTTATGTTAATGTTGATAAAGTTGGATTCCACTAAGGTGACACTTTGTAATTTTACAAACTTTACCACAAGAAAAGATGAGCTCACAAGACGTGGTTTACAGAGTTCACAAAAACAAGTGACCCAAGCTAAAGGTCGTCTATTGTGATCGTCTTTGGAAATACATCAGTTAAAGAACGGCCAACTGGATAACTCCGGAGAAGAACTTGAAAGCAGAAAGTGTAGTAAAAACCCAAGTTCCTATTAAGATTACTATCTGAGAATCATCAGTGATGTAGCTGCCAGCGACTCCACTCGATCACCTACCTAAAAAACCTCCCCCAGTAATAGGACAACTAATGATGATAATGGAAAATAGGTCATCACATTTGCATAACATGGGCTTCTGAATAGAAAAATCATAAAGTGACTTGGTGAATGGACACTTTGGTGTATTATTTTATTTGTGTTGAAATGTTTTCGAGAGTTTTGAGAGAATTTACAATCTAGGAATGAGGGTGGACTTATAAGCTGGATCTTTGTTTCAGATGTTTATTTGAGGGCAAGTGATGCTGGGATCAAATAAATTTGTAAACATAGTCGAAGGATACCGAAAACATTAATGAATATTGATTATTATGAGACTATAAAATGTCTAAAATAGAGGCTGCATTGTAAATAAGAGAATGTGGGGCATTGAGTCAGTTTCAGTTGACACAGTATTAATAATTAAACAGAGTATTTTGTTTCAATGAGGTATTTATATCAGTAATAATTATCAGATATGTTCACTTATTCAATTGGTTAGTTCTAAAATTGTGCAAGTAACTTTATTTTGCACATTAATCCTTAGTCATAGTTAGCAATGGAATTACTGTTGCATTGTTTAAGTTAATTGTGAACTTAGGCCAACAAGTAAAATTGTAGGTAGTAGTTATTACCAGTCTTCTGTTTTTATGTCTTTTTTGTAGCTTTCATATGGGTATTTTGTTACGTTTTCAGTTGTTAATTTCTTGTATTCATGTATAGTTTCCGAATTGTTCAACTTTCTTTGATTGTATAATTGAATTATTTTTGGGGCTCCAGAAGTGGATTAATAAGATTCTTCATTCTCAAAGACTTCAGGTTTTGTTCTTGAAAAGAGTTCAGTCATCATCAACAAGGTAAGTAGCAGTATTTTAAGCTTTTAGAATATGTTGTAACATTTGTCTGTGTGTTTCATGAATAGAATTTGCAAATTGTTATCCCGTAAAAAATTCGTTATACTTGTGGCCTACATTAGGCCATTTATCAGCTGTAAATATTTCGTTTACAACTTGGCAAGCATCATTAACTGTAGGGTGTATAATACAAGACGTTTTGGAAGAAAATTTTAAAACTTTGAACTAAGTAAAGAAAATAATATGCGATCATTTGTTGTGAAACTACTAGGTTGTTCATAATGATATATCTTTCTCTCACACATGCATACATATACAAGCTATCAAACACACACGAATACATGCATATGTATATTAAGTCTTCATCTTATCTATTTTACAGATGTCCAAGATCTAAAGGTAGTTGATAAAACCTAAAGTCAAAGAAAGGATAAAAAAATAAATTAGAGAAAGTAGTATTTAGAACTAGGAAGCTAACCTATTTATGGAATACTGGAACTACTGGCTGAATATGGGACACTTCTTGCTGAACACATTTAATATACGCGAGGGAAAATATATTTCAGGACGGCTGGTATGGGTATTAAGATTTTTACTAAAATATAGTAGAAAACAACTTTTCGACCTTCTTAAGTCACCTTCAAGTTCACCTGGCAAAAGTATTAATATTCATATCAGTCTTCCTGAGATATATTTTTACTTCAAGTTAGTTTCTTGTCATCACGAAGTAAGGGAAAATTCCATTTTTCACACTTATCCTCACCTGTTTGTAGCAAGTTAATGTGCATCTTACACAAAGAAGTTCTCACCGCCATTATCCATAAAATCAAAACATTCAAGTAATTTTCAGTCTGCTGTCTCCACTCCAGATATTTCCCATACAGATCAACTAAGAATAATCTTAAAATATGTATCTTCAGAAGATGGCCATGTTTTTACCGATAAGCAACTGCAAAGGAATAGAACTTGTTAGAGTTCTAACTAATCTTCTTCAAAAGAATGATATAATAATTTAACATTGTCATGGATAGTATTAAGTCTTAAGATAATATATCCATTATGAGCAGTAAATATATAAGCATTTAAGCCTTCATCAAAGAAAACACTCCCTATCAGACTATTTTCCCTATTGTGGTCATTCACTCACTTATTTTGGACAATGCACTGTGTACTACTGTACTGATAGTTTATTTTTTTGCCTTTGTGTAAAAGCTTTACGTGTTTTTCCAAACCTCTACCCACCTGTGAAAGAGCCTACAAGATGTGATTAAAACAATACGGTTCCTGACAATAAAGTGGTTGTCAGACACGGTAAGATGGGATGCAAAGCCATAAGGTAAGTTTTCACTTCCATTACAAGTGACGACTCTAAAAGCCTTAACTGCGCTTAGCGTCAAGAAGCCTAATGCTACAATTAGAACAACTAGAAACAAATATAACGACAGAATTATGGAATATTATCATGGAAGGTTTCATCGGACAAGTTGTTCGTTATAAAACACCCAAATGGATGTCACTACAGCATCTTATCAGCTAAAATCTCTGAAGACATTCGTGTAGAAATTCCAAAGCCATTTTCCGAATATATTGTGTATACAAGTTATCGCCGTTTGTGTTATGAAATTTTACCCATACAGAAAGTTTAAAACGTGACCAATAAATTCAAGATATGGACCATAAAATTGTTCTTGTGCAATTTTAAGGTAATATAAATATTTTAAAAATAAAATGCAAAAGAAAAACAACCAATGTAGCCAAACATACACACACATATATATTTGAAATGCAGAGCACGTTTTAATCATCAGTGAAGTAGGAGGCATGCTTTGTTCAGAAAAAAGTCTTTAATGTAGATGAAATGGGGCTGTTCTGGAAATGCATGTCAGAGACAAGATTTATTTTAGGGAAGAGAAGTCTGTATCAGGGTTCAAGACTTCAAAAGATTGTCTGGCTCTATTCGTGGGTGGCAATATTGCTGGAGATTTTGAATTAAAGCCCTTACCAGTGTACAGTTTCGAAATACCTAGGGCTCTAAAGAGATATGCCAAACCTAACTTACCAGTGATTTAATGCTCAAATAAGAAGCCTTGGATGACTAAAGTAATTTTAATGACTGTTTCATCAATTTCTCCTGTCTTGCTGTTAAAAATTACTGTGCCAAATGTTATATTACCAACAAAGCATTGCTTGTCTTTAACAATACATCAAGCCACCCAGAGAACTTTCATGATTTAATGTAAAGAGTTGTGTACATATCCAAGAACACAACTGCATTATTTCAGTTACTAGATGAAGGTGTTATCTCCAGTTGCAAGATATATTACTTACATAGATCTCTGAAACAACTGGTTAAAGGTACTGATGGAGATGTTAAGCCGACAATTTGTAATTTCTGGAAAACATATAACATCACAGATGGAAAACAGAACATCACCAAGTCGTGGAATGTAGTGAAGGAGTCAACTATGAATTATGTGTGAAAAACATATGGCCAGAGTGTACCAACAACTTTATAGAATTCCCCCAAGCAGAAAATGATGGAAATGTTCACCAAGACATTGCGGCATTTGCAAAACAGGTTGATTTTGAAAATATTGTAAAAGTTGATGTTGTTGAGTTATTAAAATTCCATGGAGAATTTTGTCGAATGAGGATCTGATAATATCGAAACAAGAGGAAGCTGCAGAAGAGAAAGACACGATTGAAATACCATCCTTCCAACATCAGTTAACTACCAAACACTTATCCAATTCTTTGCCCTCATAGAAGTATTTGTTAACTTATTTGAGGTTAAGCACAAAACTACACAATGGGCTTTCTGTGCTCTGCCCACCAAGGGTATCGAAACCCGCTTTCAAGCATTGTAAGTCCATAGACACATTCTTTGTTAAGAGACAAGCCTACACTACAGCAAGATGATGATGATGATTTATTACTTTTGTGGATTAATAAAATTTCTGTGAGAATGCATCTACGCTTATAACTTGGGAATTAATGGGAAAATAAAGTTCGGGTTACGGAATTTTGCGCTACGTGTTTCCCTTCCGTTACGTGAGTGTCGAATGTACGAGAAAAGGGTAAACAACTGTCATGATGTGAGAATGTCAGGTCAAAAGATCAAAAATAAAAGAAAAAGGAATATACTATGGGATAAAGAGCAGTAATTTTCACCCTCTATTCAATATTAAGCTTAGACTTTCTTAACAATAATTGACACATTGTCACTTGAAACAGACAGCAAAAAAGTGACACATGGAAACGCCAGTTGTAAGTTAGGGTTTCTACGAAACTTCAAACCCATGGCTAAGAAGACCTCCATAGTGCCATAGCTGATTAGTACGTATCTTATAGACATGGTGAGTTGGACAGAGGAAAAAAAATGTTCAATTTAATGCTCTCTATAAGACAAGGTTCTTTGAAAAACCGACAGAATGTGTGTTTTTCTCTCTTATAGCAAAGCCACATTGGGCTATTTGTTGTGTCTACCGAGGGGAATCAAACCCCTGATTTTAAATCCGAGGACTTGCCGTTGTCACAGCGGAGGAGAAACCGACAGAATCCACGAAATAAAGTTAGCCAAGAATGATATGTGATCAATTTCTGAAATCAATCTTCCGAAAAATCTCGATGTACCTGTATTTTGTATCAAGCAATTATAGTCTGAAGAAAAATCAATCTCGATGCTAAAAAGAATAAAAAACAATATACTAAGGCAGAATAAATGCACATTAGAATCGCTTGACTCCAAACACATCATAAATGCCTTTGTCATTAAAGGAGTCACAAAGATAGTTTAATAAGGCACAGAACAACGTATCGACCTTCTTTCATTTAACGAAGAGAGTTTTCAACTAATCGTTGTTGGGCACGTTAAAGAGATGAGAAAGAGAACGGATACGAAATTGTAGGGGGCGTTACAGTTAGATGTTGTTGTTGTTTTGAATTAAGCACAAAGCTACACAATGGACTATCTGTAGGCGGGCATCTACTGCTCGCCTAGTACAGTGTTAGATGCAGATCTTTTGCATTCATTGTATAATAGCAATCCTAATCTAATTATTACTGGCGATCTAAATAATAAACATATAGCATTCAACTGTCGAAGTACAAACGCAAACGGCAATATACTTTTTCAATTTTTGGATGAATCTAACATGACTTTATTAAACGATGCAACACCGACACATATCTCGTACGCACACGGCACCAGTAAAATACTGGACCTACGCCTGTATTCGTCTAATATGAGTCGCAAATTTGTAAACTTTCATGTTGGTCACGATTTGGACAGTGACCACCTCCCAGTTTGGTGTATCTTCAATCTCACCCCCCACTTAAACAAAATTAAAGTTAAAGATCAACTGAATTACAACAAAGCTAATTGGTCAGTTTTTCAAACTATCTTAAATGAAACCTTACCTCCCGAAGTACTACATATTGCCGCGGACGCATCAGATATAGATGCATACTGCCATATAATCTCTGAGTGTCTAAAACATACAGCCAACAACTCTATACCGAAACAAAAACACTTCACAACAACTCACTCATGGCAACCACATAAAGACATAATACACTTAATAAAAGACAGACGTATACTCCGAAGACAGTACATACAAAATCGCAACCCCACACTTAAAACACAGATCAATACTATAAGGAATAAGATACGACATTTAACCCGACAACAAAAACAAGAAAACTGGGACACCTTCTGATCCGAACTAAATCACAAAACTGATCCAAAACAATTCTGGACACACTTAAAAAGATTTACGAATACACCAACATAGAAAAAGCTGAGATATTTAAAAAAACACGTTCAAGACACACCATGAACCAGACATGAACAGATACTTCTACAATACAGTTAATAACTTTATTGATCACAACAGAAGCATTTACACACCTATATTTCCAGTCAACACTATTATACACCAAGAAAAAACAAAAGACTGGAGCACTCATCAACTGATTAAATATATCACTGTAACGGAAGAAGTAACTGCTATTAACAACACAAAAAACAAAGCCCCTGCAGAAGATGATATTCAAGCTATCCTCCTAAAACACGACACTCAGAAATTATATGAAGACTTAACAGATTTATTTAATCTATCATTATCAGCAGGATATATCCCCGTTTCTTGGAAGGAAGCAATAATATTAATGTTCCAGAAAGAAGGAAAGCCATCGAATAAACCAAACAACTACCGCCCAATTAGCTTAACCGGTTGTATTGGCAAAGTATTAGAGAGGATAATTAGTAATCGTCTCTCAGTATACTTAGAAGAAATTCAAAACGGATTTCGAAAATACCACCAAACCTCAGACCACCTGATTCGACTTACAGAATCAATTACCGACAGCTTCAACAAAAACGAATGCACTGTAACTTGCTTTTTCGATATTGATAAAGCTTTTGACACAGTGTGGCATAATGGTTTGCGTCATAGATTACATGAAATGGCCTTACCCCAGGAAACTATTCGCTGGCTGTCCAACTTCCTGGAAAACCGTAAGTGCAAAGTAAATGTGAATGGGGCCCACTCAGGGTCCTTTTCACCCGAAGCAGGAGTCCCGCAGGGAGGGGTTGTTAGCCCTATATTATTTATCGTGTACGTGAGTAATATGCCTCTGTCGGACCTAAATTTAGGTTATGCATCACAGTTTGCTGACGATGTAGCAGTCTGGAAAAGTGCCCCACTCCTTCAATTGCATCAACGAACCTACAACCAGTTCTAAATAACATTGAAGAATACTGCCAGAAATACAGAATTAAAATCAATATTCCGAAAACCAAAGTGATATTATTCAGCAGACTCAATAAGCTGAAAAAAGATCCACCAAAGCTCTATATGAATGGATCACTTTTACTGACTGCTACTTCTGCTAAATTTCTAGGTCTAACCTATGATTCAAAATTAACGTGGTTACCGCATATTAAAAATATACTGAAACAAATCTGGAAAAGAGCAAACTATGCAAGAAGTCTTTCAGGTAAAAACCAAGGAATATCACCAGACAATATACTTAAAATCTACAAAACGTACATTAGACCCATAATAGAATATGCATCACCTGCCTGGACTAACATAGCACCCACACATTCACAGAAACTTCAACGAATACAAAATTCAGTTCTAATTTCAGCATATAAAGTACCACGTAGCACCTCATCCACATTCATGCACAAGTATGCGAACATAGACACAATATCTGAAACATTCTTGCACAATTATCTAAAATATTTCAATAAGAATTGGCATAAGAATGACTTAATGTGTGATCTCGACAGATACAACGTACATGATGTAAATAGTCCTAAATACCTCTCCCCTTTTAACATGTATTTAAGGAATGTTGCACAAGCTGGTCACCTTGCACTAGACACTTAATCCTTGTTTTTCTTTAATGATCCTAAATTTTCTCATTATTATTATTTATTTTTATTTTTTTTATTCTTTATTTTATTTTACTTTGTATTTTTATTTTATGGTTACTACTAGTAGTAGCAGCATTTTCTCCAAGGAGTAAAGCAACGAAAGGAGAAATATACAAAAAAAATTAAAAGAATATAAAAAAAATAAAATAAATATATATATATGAAAAATTAAAAAAAATCAAAATGAAAATCAAAAAGAAGAAAAAACATTTGTTTTGTTTGTTTGTTTTCGAATTTCGCACAAAGCTACTCGAGGGCTATCTGTGCTAGCCGTCCCTAATTTAGCAGTGTAAGACTAGGGGGAAGGCAGCTAGTCATCACAACCTACCGCCAACTCTTAGGCTACTCTTTTACCAACGAATAGTGGGATTGATCGTCACATTATACACCCCCACGGCTGGGAGAGCGAGCATGTTTAGCGCGACCCTCGGAATTCGAGTCACACGCCTTACGCGCTTGGCCATGCCAGGCCCGGAAAAAAATACAGAAAATGTATTAAAATAAAAAAAAGGAAGAAATAACCAAAGGAAAAAAAAAATTTTCTTGTGCGTCCATGCATGGACTGTGCCCTGAGTATGGTGGTATACTTTTACTCTGGCCCAAAGCTATTATAAAACAAATCCCTGAAAGACAGACGCTATCAACGTTCGGTAGGGAGAAAGAGGTCTAATGTACCTGACCCTCCTGGGTATTTAACATAATTTCCCAAATACCTACTCAGCGAGACTGGACTATCTGTACTATGCCCACCACGGGTATCAAAAACCGGTTTTTAGCGTTGCAAGTCCGCAGACATACAGGGGGCTTCAGTTAGACGTTAAATAAGTATAATTAAATATTATAGGTATAAATGATTATCCTTTATATTGGTTTTTCGTTTGAGTTCTCGAATAGTTAGGGATTTTTTTATTTCACTTTTGTATTTGTTTCCCTACTAAGTGTGTTTGTGTTTTCTATGGTTACGTGTTGCTTATTTGATTTGCAGTGTTCAAAGCTGTGAGAACGTTTCCTTTTCTTTTTTTTGTTCTTTGGTTCGTTTTGAACTTCGCGCAAAGCTACACAAAGGCTATCTGCGTTAGCCGTTTCTAATTTAGTAGTGTAAGACCAGAAGAAAGACAGCTAGTTCATCACCCACTGCCAACTCTTGGACTATTCTTTTACCAACGCATAGTGGCATTAATCGTAACGTTATAATACCCCCACGGCTGAAAGGGCGAGCATGTTTGGTGTGATGGAGATTCGAAACCGCGACCCTCGGATTACGAGTC
Source organism: Tachypleus tridentatus (assembly GCF_004210375.1). Taxonomy (NCBI): domain Eukaryota; kingdom Metazoa; phylum Arthropoda; class Merostomata; order Xiphosura; family Limulidae; genus Tachypleus; species Tachypleus tridentatus. The sequence continues at coordinate 156,834,592 of NC_134831.1, forward strand.
GAGTGCCTTAACCACCTGGCCATGGCGGGTCTGTTGTTCTTTTAGTCTGGTTTCCAGTTGTCTGCTTGTCTCTCCAATATACAAGTCGTGGCAACTGTTGAATTGCATTTTGTAAATAATGTTGATGTTATGATCGTCAGTGTAGATTTTGTATGCGTTTTTTGCTACGTACTTTGTTGTCTAAATGCAGATTCTGTGTTAAAGCATCACTCTTCCTGTTCAACAAACATCTGATATTGCTTATTAATTTGTAGACGTGTCTTGCAAATCTACAAATATTGTTTTTCCTTTGTATCCAAAAGTAATGCATGTTTTAAAGTTGTTGTCGATTGATTTGATTTTACTTTAGTTCTTAATCGTGATCATAATAGCCCCAGTGTAAAATTTAGCTCCAAGCCTATCTGCTCTTATTTCACACCTGGTGCTCTCAGCGTGGTGTGGTTTATGGTATTAATTCCTATTGCTTTTATTATGTACTGTAGCAAATTTCTACCGTTTTTTGGTGATAGTTGTGCTTCCAAATACCTGAAGTTTACTGTTGCACTATCCTATTGTTCTTTAGTTACTATTATTATTGCGTATAATATTTTGTAAAAGTTTAATATCCAATTCTATCGTCAGGAAGAAATCTGTGGTAGTAGTCTTAATAGCAAGGTTACCTTTGCTATTGGATATATTGATACATTACTGATACTTAGTGTACTTTTACATAGCACCACTTTAAAGAATTTCTTTTTAATTTATTGCCTCTGACAATAACATAGCCAATTTTTCCTTACCTTTGACTAGTCAATCTCGGCGATTGTAAACAATGAAAGTGATGTAGAATAACTCAAAACCGATCGTAATAACAATATAAGCTCATAAAAGATTGGAGCAGTAACTATTTTTCTATTGATTATAATTAATCCAATAGCAAATAATTTATTAACATATTTCTAAAGACAGGAGAGTGACATATGAGTTTCAGTTCATGCATATAACTTGATAGTTAATAAAGGACACTCAGTTCCTTTGTTGCAACATTGTATTCCATGGTTATCTAACTTCACAAATTGTGTTTATATTTTAGTCTATATGAGAGGAAGAAAACAGGAAAACTTGACGACTACTAAAACAATTAAATTATAAATTCTGACTATTTTTATTTCCTCTAATGTATTTGAACATGATGCTTATATTCAGTTTCCTGTAGTCAGTACACGTCCTGGTATCAAGTCTACTTATATTCAGTTTCCTGTAGTCAGTACACGTCCTGGTATCAAGTCTACTCTTCAACAGTTACGTTGATAATCATAAAGTGCATTCATTTACTTAACTGACAAAATCAAGAATCGTCGACAGCTTGTTTACTGTTATGCTTTAACTTCACAAGTTTTAAATACAGTGGTGAAAATAGAATTTCTCATCACAACCATTTGAAATTATCTCGAAAGAAACAAAGTAGTACTTTCTCAATAACAGGTGTTTTTATAAACTAGCAGAAACACCGCTCTACTGGTGGCTGTGGGTGCTAGTAATTGTTGTTACTAATCTAGGTATTCATTATTCATTGGATATAACATGTACTAAAAGTGCAACCTTTTATTTAAAAAAACTTTTTTTTAAAATTGCAGTTTTTCACCACCACATTTAAAAAGTATATAAATAAAGATGTAATCAAAACCCTCACTTACCTTAGGGACTAACTAAAGCATATGGTGTTTAAAAATGTAATAGGCTTAATACTAATGTCTTAACAAGTATAACTAATCATTCTACGACATTTTGTAAAAGGCATACACATTATAACAATCATAAAATTATTTTTTCACTTGTAAAGTAAGAACTACAGCAGAATGAAAAATCTGTTGTTTTTAATTGTTTTTCCCACTTTTGATATGACGTTTAACAATTTTCTGATCTATTTGTACAGTGCATTATAATGATCAATAGCACCCATCACTTATTTTGTCAAACTGTCATCATACAGATGCTCAATTCTGAAAGCTGCTAGTTAAGGTATGATGTTTTAGCTTTCCAAGTTGTTCATGTGATTTTGTCAGAATGTCTTAACTACCAATGAAAACTAAAACCAAGCTTTAAACTGTTCATTCTACTTTACATAGTGATAAAACAAACAGCTGAAAAGTTTATAAATGAGAGAACTTTGGTTTAGGGTTTTTATAAATGAACAGTATAACTGAAGAAACGTTTTATAATTAATACATCAAGCACTCAGACAGGTATAGAGTCACATGGAGCCTGAGATCTTTGGGTATTTATTGATTGCCAATAATTACACATACACATTTAATTAAACACATATTTGTACACAGGCAGGTTAAATATTGACAAATACCAACTTCTGAACCATAAAATGTAAAAGGAGGTACATGGCAAGACAACTGTTCAAAAATACCAACAGCAAGTACTTGGAAATTGTCAAATCACTAAGTCAAACAGTATGCTAGTGCATTATTTTATCTGTATTAATATTATGGAATGTTGGAAAAATTACAAAATCACTAAAAAAAAACAACATAAGTAGAGAAAAAAGTTACTAATTTCCAATACTAAAATAAAAAGGAAAAATACATAATCAATTCTAGTACTAAAAGTATACTAAAAAAATATAAAAATAATTTCCAACACTAACAGTGGAAATGGAGAATACAAAAATTATGTCAGAAAATAAAGAATTAAAACCTATTATCTTTTACAAACATCATAATCACTGACTAGCTTGTCATTACAAATTGTTTATCCCTTCAAAATGGGAAATTGATAGCAAAGACATGTAATGAAGACGGATGCCGTAGCAAGTGTCAGCAGTACTCTCATTAACAGTATGATGTAAAAACCACAGGGTATGCTGCTTTTTGCAAACACACTATAATTTTATAGTCCTAAAAGATTTTTATCTTTTTGTAGTATAACATTTTAATATTCAAGCAGCTGATCTCAATATATACAAAATGTAACAAGGAATATCTAAAGTGAAGGGAAAAGATCTGTTACTTTCTCTATGCCAGTAACATCTTCTGACCATTGTCCAGGGTTGGAAAAACTACAGATGATTATCAGACCTTCCACTGGGTATATGTTTGATTAGTTGGCAGATACTGCAGTAAAAAGGATGATATCTTATACCCAAGAGTCCCCCTCTTGATCCTCATGAGCTGGAGGTTCCATCTGTTTAATGTTCTCCCTTGGAAGTGGACTGTAGGGTGGTTCGTCCATTACCTGTGAAACCTGACAGTCTTATATTTACAGTAGTCAACAAATGCAATATTAATAGTGAAAATAGAGTTAATTATTCACAAATGTATTTGGTAAAATTAACTTTAATTTAAAAAGAAATAAATGATTAGTAGTTTATTTCTAATAAACTTGTATCACACAGTACAGCTATTTAAATACTTCAGTATAATTTGATAACTTCAGTTGCCATTACTATAACCTATAACCAAACTTTTTTTTATTACAACTGATAATGTAACCATAGCATTAAATGAAATATAGTAAATCAGATACAGTGATCAATATAGAAATAAAGAAAATAAAGTTTCAAGAAACACCCACCAAGAAAGAATCAGAGGACTAGTTCAGAAGCCCTGGGGTGGAGGCTACAGAGAGACAGAAAAGTGGTTTTATTACACATCAGTTACAGTTCTTTTGCATGAATATTTTTAAATCTAGTAACAAATCTAATGATTTATTAGTGGATGATTATTTATTTAGTTGCTAATACATGCACTGCAGCTTAAGTGTATATGGTTTTCTTCACAAGCTTTTAAACTAGTTCTTTATGGTTTTTAAACCAGATGTGTAACACATTTCATATTTATCTTTACTAACAGATCCTATGACTCATTTGTTAAACATCTCATACTAAATCAATTATAGTTAAATCATCCATATGGAATGCCATGGTATGCAGTACTAGAAATGGTAAATTATTGTATAGAACCCTTAGAATGAAAAGGGAAACATTATATGGGGTTTTAATTTTGAATTTCATAATTTTATGATAACTGTAGTTAACAGTCTTAAGAGTTTGTTTTTCCCTTCATAAACTTTTGAGGGTTACAAACACTTTGTAAAACTTCATAAAATACAAGTATGGTGTGCTTTTCTTAAAGCATTTTTGTGAAATTTTGGCTGTGTTCTTTAAAAGTACATAATTTTTTTATATAGTAATATGAACTATATATTTAATGTTCTCAGCTATGGTTAGTAGAATATGAAAAGTAGGAGAAAACAAGAATCAGAATGTGAAAATTAACTCTGCAATGATTTTCTTTAATTTAGAAAAACAACAGATGAGTTAATTTTTAGAATATAAAAAATGTCTACTAAAATGGACTAATAAATTTTCTAATGCACTAAGGTTCTATAGCTAATTATGGCCAAGTAGAAATTATCTGTGATGACGAAAAACCAACTTGAAGTAAAAATGTATCTCAAGATGGCTGATATGGGTATTAACACTTTTATTAAGACAAAGTAGAGAGCAATGTTTTGGTCTTCAAGTTAACAAAGATCTTCATGTTAGCCTAAAGATGACCTAAGAAGGTCAAAACGTTGTTCTCAACTTTATTTTAATAAAAGTGTTAATACTCATATCAGCTGTCTTGGGATACATTCTTAAGTAGAAATTGAGCTCTAATCAAAGCTGACTTGAAAGGACACTAAATAAGAGTTACTTTCCAAAAATAAAGTATAAAGTATTTCATACATACATAAATATACATGAATTAACAAACACATAATAACTAACATAAAATAAAGATACTTGTTATGTGCAATTTCTTTTAGGCTTCAAAACTTTCAAGATATTTTTAACAATTTACCATACAAGGTGGTTAGAGAGAAAAATCCACATGTAAAGTTTACCAGTTGTGCAAGAACAAAACTTTACCAGAGTCACATTAAGAATCACAAAATTTATTCACATGAATATGGTACAGGGTGTTTCAATGTGCAAGAAACTACGAGAAACAATGAACAATATTCAAAACACATACTTGCAGTAACTCATTTTAGCATTAGGACTTGAAGTACTGATATGCAATGACTGAAAATCTGTTACAGTTTTTGAAATAACTGTTCAGAAGAAAAGTTGTGGTTCTCAATATGCTCCTGGTAAAATTTAATTCTGCAAAGATAAGTACATTTTAAGGTACAACTGCAACTGTACACAGAGTTATGATGTAAAAAATGAAATTGTTCTCATGTCATACACAATTAAAGTTCAAATGTTTAACCAAAGTTGTCAGTGAAAAAACCTTTTATTTCTCAATTCTGTTGAGGCAGGTAAAAAAAAAAGACCCTCTTTATCACTGAAATCTCAAAGTTATGAACCTTTGAAAATGTTAATACATGTGGTTAACCTACTACTAAATGAGTGAACAACCCAGTTTTGAACAGTTCTTTATATGATCCCTTGAATAGGATAAGAACATGAAGAGATAACTCATAAAACAAATTCAACATACATGCAGCATGCACAGTTATTAGCAATTTCAAGGACTTACTGGCACTGGTGGAAATATCAAAACACCTCCTACCGGTGGCCTATGAGGTGGTGGTGGTGGCTCCATATCGTCTCGGACATCATTTAACGGCAGTTCCTCTGACTAAAAGTTTAGAATAAGATTCAGGCACAGACTGGTTCAATTTAATTGTTGATGTTAATATTAATGTGTTTTACATGTACGTATGACACATTCTGAAAACAGCCAAACTTCCAATCAGTAGAAACATGCCATTTAATTGGAATAAAAAAATGAATAAGTATTATTAAGCTATTCTGTTAAAACTTTTTAAAAATATATGGCTGACAAATACCTAGTGATAGCTGATGATAGTTTTTGTATCACATCAAAATAAGCCTTATCAGCCTATCAAACTGTTTCTAAAAAACTTACATTAAATGTCCCAAAACTTTGGTGAAATTCAGATATTAAAATGCCAAGCTATATTCTGTAGATTACCTTTCTATTATGATTGAACAATATGTTTTCTAAAAATTATCATTGTGTATTAATGTGTCTTATAAGAATTGTCTTTGTATACTAATGTATCAATATGCTTTTATTTCCAAACTATCTTTGTACTGAGTCATCATCGTATTTCCAAGGGATTATCTATATTGTACATTACTAGTAGACTGTTTATTGTTTGATCCATTAATGTCCTTTCTTAGAAATTACCTTTGTGTGATCTATAAACATTTATAAGTGTTTATGAGGCATGTTTTTGTTATGGAGGATTTATAAATTTTGTTTTTGTAAAAGTAAAAATAACATGAAAATGACAGATAAACTTAAATTATTTGTCTTTATTACAAAAACAAGTTTACATTTGTAGAACTTACCCGACTACGTGGTACACCATCTGAAAAAAAAAGGAATAAAAAATTAATTTTTTTGAAAGAAAATGTCAACGAAAAAATGTATATTCATGAACTAGTCTCTGAATTTGGAATCAAAGCAAAAAATCTTTCAGTTATTTCTCATTGATAATCTCATTCTTAAGAAACAAACACATTATGAAAGAATACATTCATAGAGATATTCAACATTCCATCTGAGAGGTAATTTATCATTGTTTAGAACAAATAAACATTACAGTTAAGCTACATTAATAACAATAAAATTATAATAACACAACAAAATGATATGCACACAAAGAACACAAAACAAGGTGTTGCAGGTTGATAACAAATAACAGTGAAACCTATCTGCATTGGTACTTTTAGTAAACAGTTACCTGTGATAGAAGCACCAGCATCTGGACTTATCTACACTAATACCATTAAAAAAAAGAAAGAAAAAGAGTTACCTGTGATGGAAGTACCAGCACCTGGACCTTTCTGAAACTTATCTAAACTAGCATCTTTAGTAAAGAGTTATCTGTGATGAAAGACCTAGCATCTCGACATATCTGAAAGCTATCTACACTAACATCTTTAAGAAAAAAGTTACCTGTGATAAAAAAGCCAGCATCTGCACCTATGTTCATTGGTACTTTTAGTAAAGGGTTATCTGTCATGGAGAAACTAGCATCTGGACCTTTCTGAAATTTATCTAAACTAGTATCTTCAGTAAAGAGTTATCTGTGATGAAAGACCTAGCATCCCTACATATCTGAAACCTATCTACACTAATATCTTTAAAAAAAAGTTACCTATGATAAAAAAGCCAGCATCTGCACCTGTCTACATTGGCACCTTTAGTAAAGGGTTACCTGTGATGGAGGAACTAGCATCTGGACCTCGACAAGGTAATGTTCTGTCTTCATACTTTGTTGTGCCCTGTGTACTGATTGGTCGTTGGAGTGTGCTGCTGGCACTAGCAGGAGTAGAAGCAGCATTACGAGCTACCAGCGTGCGTGTAATAAAATGTGATTCCTTCCAGCCAGATTTTCTACACACTTCTCGAAGATCTTGATGTTGCCACATATTGTACAACAACTGTAACAAACAGCAGTTATTTCTTCAGTATTTCTCATAAGTATCTACCTCTAGTTTGTCTATAATATTAGCATCTTGTAGCATATAACACCATTTTCTATCTTTCAAACTATTTGTAATTTGAGTTTCTAATGTAACCTGTATCATGTAGAACATGACTCAACAGTGTCTATGACCAGTAACTCATATGTAGTCTCCCTAACCTATTTTGTACACAAGCTTTCACCTCAATAATTTATCCATGTACACTTGTATCTTATGGTTACATACATAACAATGTGCACAACATGACAAAATTACATTAACAAACTATACACTTTAAAAACTAGGATCAAACTAATTTGAAAATGTACAAATATATTATTGTAGCTCCTTTAGTTGCATGTGTTGAATTAGAATATTTTCTAAAATCTGTGCTGTGACCCAATCACTGTGTTTAGCAATGTATGTTAGGGCACTGGACTACCCTATCTTGTGATCTAGTCACTGTGTTTAGTTACTTATGTTAATTAGAGAAATCAACATACCTGTGCTGCAAATTTTACTACTCTGGAAGAAAATCTGCCTTTTTGCTTTGTTATGTAAGTTAACCGGTCTACTCCACCAGCTTCAAGTAATGACCTAGCAAAGTCACTATTTTTAATAATCACTTCATTCAGCGTAGCCAGCACAGCTGCTATAGTTTCATCTGAGGAGCATCCTCCTTCTTGCAGAGGTCCACTACTAGGAAGTTTTTGCACCAAGTCACGCATGGCATATTTCCCTAATACAATAACATATAACATTTTACATTTTTAGAATTAAAATGAATTTCAAATTAGTACTTAGCTACAAAATACTAAAAGCTTTTACAGTGTCAATAACCATGTGACTAGGCTCTGAATATTCCATATGCAGTGCAGAACATACTTTCACTGATTCAGAATTCTCTGTTATCTCTCTCTTGCCATGGGTTGTATTGCACATATATCAGCAAAATAAACATATTCACTACTTTCTGCCCACAAACCAGACTTCTCTGTTTACAGTCATGATGAAAAATATATTTTTTCCTGGTTGTGGAGATGTGTATGGAAAAGTGCTTCACAGGCAAGTACCTGTTTGATATGATTTTTTTTCCTAAAAATCTTAAAGAGAAATCAAATAAACTTACCTATGAAATACTAAAAGTGAAACTATGCACAGTGAAATGGAGAAGAGTGTTTCATAACAAAGACTGGCTCTCAGGCAGGAAGATAATAACCTAAACCACAATAAATGAATTAAGTGGTAAAGCAGAGGTTGTGTAGAATCCACAACCATAGTGAAGGCCACTGGACTTGATACATGGGAGAATCAAGGAGAGCATATCAATCTCAATAAAACTGAACCAAATTGAGAACATTTAAAAAGATATTCTTCTCAGCAGATATTTTCTTGCCCAGGACACTAATTAACAATATGTATATATAAATGTGACTTAAGCAGTAATAATAGAATCTATGGAACATGCTCATTTTTAAGTTTGGCCACATGTGGTGGTGGTGTAGCAGGTAAGCAGATCTACAGTTTCTGGAGGAGACAATGATAGTATCTAGTGAAGGCTAAAATCTCCACACCATTTCAGCCAAGTAATGAAATCAGTCTAGTTAGACTAAGAAAAAAATATTTCTTAGATTTAATGGTGTATGAAGGTGGTTTATTAAAATCCCACTGTTCTAAGCTGGTTGTAAAGGAAATAATGTGATAAGTGTGATTTTTAAGGAGCTTAGTTAATATTTATCTTGGAAGAATGCAGTTTGAATGAAAATCATGTATAAATTGTATAAAATATTTAAGAACTGGCTTGGAAACTCCAGGACAGTGCAATAGGAACAACAAAGACTGTTAAATAAAAGGAAATATATAGGGTGCTCCCCATCATGATTGCAGTTTTCAGGCATGAAGGAGAATGGGCATCTCATCTGTGATGTCTCAAATGATATGCCAGAATGTTTATATGTTGGTAGGAAAAGATCCCAGTTAAGACATAATCAACCACTAGATAGTACCTTTCTATTTCCATAGATCATCACCATATGATGGAGTTCCAGAATAGAGTGGAATTCTGAGTAAGGCAAATGCAAAAGCAGTTATAACACGCAAATTCCAACTGAATGTATTTGTATGTGGAATGTCATATTATATTGAGAGACTATGATTTTCTTCATTGTTTTGTAATTAAATATTTTTTCAACCTTAGACACACCCAGAAATATTAACAAGGGTGTTGGGACAATGTAGAAATATCTGGTTTGCCATAAACATTGTAGGTGTAGAATCAAGAAATAAGTAAACAGTTAATAACATATAAATCATCTCCTAGGGTTTATTTGGCAAAAGAAATATTGACATTGAAGACATAGCAATTTAATGCAAAAAAAAAAATGTATTTGGCTTCATACCTATGCTGACTTTTGACATACCCTGTAAAGGTACTGTGATTAGGGTGCCAAAGACATCTCCAAATGGCAAATTTGATGAGATGTAATTCAAAATTCATTTCTGAGGTATCAAGGAATATTACAGTAAATAAGACAGGTATTAATAACACAGGCCAACTTGTTAATGTAGCCAGAATAAGTCCTGAGAAGCATGATTGGATTTATGGTATAAATAACTTCTGCTTAGTCTTTGTGAAATTTCAGAACAAGTGAGATAACAAAAATAGTTTTTACTGGACATAAGAAACATTTATTTCAAATGAAGAATCAGGATCATATAAGGGAGGCTGCACAATATTAAAAGAAACAATGATTACCTTCTTTGGGTGCCAGTATATGGTCTCCCTAGAAAACAAATCAATGAAACATCAAAGGCAGAGCTAGATAACAGCTTCTGTCTGATGCAAACATTAAAAAGAAGTATATTTGAGAGAGTCATGACAAAGCAAAACAAATTGTTAATGGTTCAAATATCAAGCCCAAGTTCCTGTGTCTAATAACTTTGAGTCATTGAAAATTATGGACTTGGAGAAGGTCTTTAGAAAATGGAGACAAAGGACATTGATGGTTTCTGTGGCATATAAAGTAGTAGAAAAGGTTATATTATAATCAGCTGTGGGAAAAGCTGAAAGACAACAATCATTAAACTAAAACATGAAGAAAGAAACAATACGTAAATTGGAGATATCATGTGTAAAGCATCAGCTCTGGAACATAGTTGAATATGTGTGGAAGACTGCCAGAGCAGAATGTCAGCAAGAGTGGAATAATGTCTGAGCAACTCCATTCAGTTTCTCATCCAAGGAATCTAACAACAACCATCTGTGAAGCCTCATTGTTGAATGTCAGTGTGAAAAAGGGACATTCAAGATTATTGAAGATGTGCCCATAAAAAAGTTTACATAATATGTAAAATCATGATTTAGCTGGCTAAAGTGAAGTAACAAGGAGAATTTAACATTTCATTGATTTTAATGAGTATCACAAAAAGAAGGTGCACAAAGAAAAATTTTCTTCCAAGATTGAGTTAAAACATCCATCACTCAAGAATTTGGAGTTAGAAATGATTAAAGTGGTGAAAATGGTTGTCTGACTTTATGAGGGCATCAGTTATTGGAATATACAGATGTTTATACAAACACTAAAATATCATATGGCAAGGAATTCACCCTGAAAGTGCCTCTATGAAAAAACATTACAAAGGTAGTGAGTGTTGGATGTACACAACTGTTTAGGTTAATGTATATGTTATGATTCAGATGGTTTAAATATTGTGTGAATATTAGACTTAATTATTTTTACAGCAATAGTTCATTGGAGGTTTATTTACATGTCTGTGTGAATCATATGTTGTGTATTTCAATCATTGTGAATTGGCACTTGTTGAATTAGTGTATCAAGTTAGTAGAATTTTCTAAATTATCCTCATTGTTTTGCTCGGGTATGATTGCATCATGATATCTAGTAGTATATATATAACATTCACAGCCCTAGTCAGGCTATTAGTCCAAGTACAAAATTGTATTTCAGTTATATAGATAGTTAGAAATATCTAGACTGTGTGATTGTAAGTTTAGCCTTTAGCATAAATATTTAGCATATTTAGTATATTGGCAATTTTCAAAGTGAAATAATCACAGGCTGTATTGTAATAACAGAGTGTAGAAAAATAATTCATTTTGTTAAATTGTGTTCTGAGATAACTGAACCAGCCTGTGCAGATTTTGGTGAAAAAGATAATTATTTAATGCTCTTGATGCAACTATGGCAACTAACAGTGCAAAGAATATTTTTATATACCTTTAACTCAGTTTAATATATTTTAAAACAAATGTATTGTGTGTTTACTGTGTAAATTTAATACCATAAAGAAAAAGACACCTCCTGTAAAGAATCTGGCCAATACATATACATAAGAATCTGACAATGAGAATGAGTACTTGCCCTAATTGTTGATGTAAGATACTAATGTACAATGCTCTGTGTTAACTAACAACCATGATAATTAATATCACTATTCATTGGTAAAAGGAGTAGTCCAAGAGTTGGCAGTGATGACAAGCTAGTCATCTTCCCTGTAGTTTTACACTGGCAAATTAGTGATCACTAGCTCAAATAGTCCTAATGTAGCTTTATGTGAAATTCAGAACAAACAAATAGAAGTGGCAGAAATTCAAGACAAGTATGTTAACCCTTCTATGGCAGACTGGGTGAGATCCAAAAGTAATTATGACAAAAAAAAAGTAATGATTCAAACCTGTAGTGGAGAAACCAAAGACTGCATCTGAATGAATGAGAAAGAGGAAAATGAGATAGTTATTCAAGACATCTACCATGATCATTCACAGTCCTGGATATTGTACAAAACCTACTTGTGAAAAAATCTCCACAACCAACTAGTACAGCAACTAGGAAATGGAAGTGGCAAGGACCTGTGCTACACCAGAGACAATGCAATAGGTGTATGCATTTCCCTATTTTGAAAAACAGAAAGACCTGAACTATAAGAATCACAGGCCAGTAGGGATGAGCAAAAATCTGCATAACTTGTGAAGTCCACGAGTAACAGTCCTCAGGATATATACATATAGATAGATAGATAATGATAAAAAATATAACATATAAGTGTCTAGTAATCTTACAAAAATGCCCATATCCACAACAATTGTTGGAGAAGAAGACATATATACAGTGTTAAGATATGAAATTCGGCATAACTGACCAGACAACACTCATCACCAAATGTGATACTGAAATATGTTGTATAGCAATGATAAAAGAGAAAAAACAAACATGACCACTTATTATAGCCACAGGCAAATATATGTGTGTACAACTGCAACAGGAGGTAGAAACAACAAAGTTGTACAAAGTAACAGAATTGAAAGTTTATGGAGATTCCACATACTGATCTGAATGATCTTCTTTAAATGGCAGCAGAGCTGAAAAGCTGAAGACACAGTAAAATGACTAATTATGTCTGAAGAACAATGAGTATATGATGACTAGCTAAGGACACATCCAAATAAGCCAGGTGTAGGAGTTGATAAATCCAATATGTAAGCATAATAGGAAAAATATCAGGGAAAACAGGAATGTCATGAAACAATAAGACAAGAATGAAAATAATGTTAGGAGATAGTACAAGCCAAAAAACAGATCATGGAACAAATTAGACAAAGGAGATGAACCAGAAACGAATGGGTATACAGGAGGGAATAGGAAGGGAAGAGGTGAAGAGATAAAAGGACATTTCTGGGCAACTGAAGTCCAGGGAAGAAATGCTAGATCTGAATAATGAGAAACATACAATACAATAAATAATAAAGGATGTCATAAAAGTCAGAATGATGAAGGCTTCATGCCATGAGGTCATAAGATAAATGTCTCAGAAGGAACAAATTGCAACAGATTCAAAGGAAAAACCAGAAAAGACAGGAAGAACAATATGGAGATACCAGTCTGGTAGAAAAAGAGATAATATATTGGATAGACCAGATATATGGAACAACCTATGGAAGAGGGAGTTCTACAGGTCAGCTCCATAATAAGAAACAGTGGAAACAAACAAATCCTGAATAAACAACCAGATAAAGAATTGGAACATGTGATGAACAGATGTACAGGAGGGACAGAAGCTCTGGGAAAAACCAAAGACTGAAGAAAGACTTATGTTACTAATACATGGATAGAGAGGAAAGGCAAAAGGTTTAGGAAATGAAAGAAGCAAAATTAGGGGTGAATCAAAGAGCTGAAGTATAGGACCAGATAAACACAGAAAAAATAAAGTATGTTTACATCAGGATAAAAAAACAACTGATCATGGTAGATGAAAAAAAGGGGCTGGGTTTGTTGTTCTGTGAAGGGTGATATGCAGATCTATGTCAAAACCAGCCACCCCAGAGCAACCAACAGAATACTAAAACGAGTGGTCTAGATAAGAGAAAACATCCAGAAAATGAGAAGTCTGAATGAAGAGCAAGCACAGGGGGTGAGCCAATGAGCCAAGGCAAGTGACCAGACAAAGTCACTCTGAATGAAGGGGTGTGAAGAAGTCTGTTGTTGTTATTTGGCATTTTATGTCACAAAACAATCAGGTTATCTGTGTCAAACAACTGGGAAAAAATAAAAGAGCAGTGAAAGTATTATGAAGTGTGAAGGGAAATTATGTTAAAACAAAAGCAGTGGCCCAACAGGTACAGGAATCTACCTCGAGGGGAGATATGTTTGTATGAAAAAAAGGAAGATCAAGATTGATTGAGGAGTGGACAAAAAAGAGAAAAGGATATAATGTGTTACAGCAGTAAGGGTCAGAGCAGAGGGAACTATGTCTGAGTGACCAATACAAAAGAATCAACAATACACAACAAGGTTTGGTCTGTATAAATGAAAAACACCCAGAAGATGAGTGAAATCAGATGGTAAACTTATAGAAAAAGACTTTTCTAATCTTGACTAAAAGTATCTATCTCCACAGCTGAAAGTTGCAAGACTGAAGACTAAAAGGAAGAAGGTGTACCATACCTGTGAATGGAAAACACATACAAATATGTAGTGTTCCTTGTTAAGAACATACCCACAGAAAAATGTAAGAATGAAGAGACCACTTTGTAAAGGATTTGGTTGGGGTATAATAAGTGATCAACCACACAAATCAGAACTCAGGAAATACGACCCACCAGAATAGTCATGCCAAGGTCATTGGCCCAATACATGAAATCCAGAGTCTGACCAGTTAGAGGTAGATACATGTTACCATCTTTCTAGATGATAAAGCTGATGATAGTTGAATTGCAGAAAGAACCAAAACCATTCTTCCCTGTAGGAAAGAATACAGAGCCCAAAGAGCTGCCAAGGTACTAGGATGTGGTGGTTATGGAATGTGGCCTTCTCAACTGAACACCAAACCAATAAACTTGGATGGTCCCAGGGATCACTCAGAAAGTTTCACTAGTCAAGAAGTATACAAAGGAAAGAAGGCACATGTATCTGATGCAAGGGAAAGAGCATTTCCAAGGAAAACCACATCCCTAAGAAGAGAGAACTTTATGAACATATAGAGAAGCAGAAGGGATGGCAACATGACTGTCTGCTTGATGTCCTGGAGCCAAACTGGAGAAAGCTTGACTTGGCCAAAAAGGAAGTGAAGAGAACCTCCAAATAAATAACATACTGTGAAGGGGTAGTGAATGACTTTACCTTTCACTGATGGGTTTTGATGACCCAGTGTCACATTATTTTCTTTCATTCTTCCAGGAAGTTGTGCCTTCCTATTCTAAGTGCTCACAAAGTGGCTTTCTTCAGCTCTGCATATGTTTTGTGGTGTTGTATGCTTTGCACATCATCTTTACTTATTGGGTTTTCAGACTCATTTCATGGATGACAGACTTCTGCTTGGCTCTTCTTGTGCCCAGTCAGAAAAGAATCACACTTGAGAGACTTCTTGCAGAAGAAAGTGGGTGTGAGTGACCCAAAATAACTATAAGACAAAGGAACTTACCCTAAAGAACATGAGAATAAAATGGCACCCACTAAACAAAAAGAATGGTTAACTCAAAACTTATCTCCAATCAAATATGACTAATAGTAAAGGTGTGAAAAAAAATCTTATAACTAAATAATATTAACAGTGAAAAATAATCTATATTATTAATCTAAATTAATGCAAGAAAAAAACTCTAACTGCAAGCTGTAAACTATAGTAAAGTGTAGTTTGTAAAAAAGTATAAAATTTGAACTTACACAACTCTGACCAGAGAAGACATGAATGATGCAAATTATCAAATGAGGAAATTAGGTCCATACACACGAACTCACATAAACTAATTTGAACATGGGTATATCTATGGAGAGTGAGAAATACATTATGAAAACGTACCACAAGTATCCATGGAAAAAGAACAATACCTATCTTGAAAGGAATAAAAAAAATGCCTGATGAACATAAAGACATGAAATCCCAAAGAATGAAAGTCTGTGCTTCCTCAGCAGACATCCTGAAACCTAACACTGAGGCCTACTGTTATAACAGATGTCTACCTATGGTTGGAAAATTATCAATCACTGTAAGAAATCTAAATTTATATGAACAAAGAAGAATTTGGAAAACAGAAACATCTCCAAAACAAATGAGTAGAAATGTGGACTTGAAACTGATAACTAAATCACCAATACTGGTGACCAAACACAATAAAAAATTGAGTAGTCACGTGAAGAACACAAAACACACAGACGTGTGCTAAGAATGCCAATCAAGACAGTGAGGATTGTTTTACAAGAGTAAAGAGAGCTACCAGTTCTTGTATAGAAGGTACAATGAGATTGGTGGAAGGTGGTCATATGATCAGCACATTTTGCTGCAACAATGCTAAAGATAGATGGGTAGAAAAGAATAGTGCACATTTAAAAAGTTTACTAATGTCCAGAGGGTAAATGAAGGTCAATATAGCTATGGGTTAGATGAGGTAGTGACATTACAAAACTTATGTTTACATAAGCTATAAGTACTGATGAGACATATAAAACCAATGCTTATATAAGCTATAAAATATTTTCTTAGTATGTTTCTCACATTACAACAGATTCTATAGAGAGAAAATGCTTCATATTTTTTGCCCTGAAGAAATAGTAGTACTAGGTCAGTTTAATAAAATTGTTAGCATTAATATACCTTTTCAAAAAAAAAAAGATATGAACTGCTAACGTGTTACTGTATAAATAGTTCTTTACACAATCATTTCTTTACATAAATACTATTGGTTTTACCTATGAGTTCTTTATTCCTCTGATCCATGGACAGGTTTCTTAAAGCAGTGGCGACAGCACACACTACTCTGTCAACATCCATTCTAAGTAATTCCACCAATACTGGAAGACCTTTTTCCTTCCTAACTGCTGCACGGATATCTAGACTTGGCTATAGAAATAGTATATTTTACTTATTGACCCAGTTGTTTTATACTAATTTAAATACTGGAAGGAAGGCATAAAAATCTAACAGAATATAATTTTAGAAATAATTTCATAAAGATGCTTTATTAACTTAGTGATTGGCGATATATAAAATTCTACAAAAATAATTGTATCTTTAAATTAAAACAGAAGCTATATGAGTAACTTTTATAACTTAAAAATAAATATTCGTTACCTGGACTTGGCCAATTACATTGAGATTATTGTAAAATCAGAGAACAAAACTAGCTATCCTGTAAGTCACAAGAGGTCGAGGAGTTTAATAGAAATAACTAGCCTGCAAGTTATTTCTAGTCTAGAAGATAAATGGAACTAATTAGCCAGCAAACTGCAACCAGTCTAGAAGTTGAACAGAGTTAACTAGCCTGTAAGCCACAAGCACCCAAAAGGTGAATGGAGCTAACTAACCTGCAACTCACAAGCATCTAGGAATTGAATGGAGCTAACTAGCACACACGTTGCAAGCAGTTTAGGAGTTGAATGGAAAATTAACTAATCTGTTTGTAACAAGCAGCCAGGATTTAACTAAAGCTAATTAATCTCCCAGTAGTAAGCAGATAGGAGTTGATTAAAGCTAACTAATCTTCCAGTAATAAGCAGACAGGATTTGATTAAAGCTAACTAATCTCCAAGTAGCAAGCAGATGGAGTTTGACTAAAGACAACATATTTGCCCATAGTAAGCAACCAAATATTGAATGCAGCTAACTAGAACCATCTGCAGTATTGTGATTGTTGATTTAACTGGATGTTATCTTGGAAGTTTGTCTACATTTGATAGTACCACTTGGTCAATAAATGCCTGATAAAAGTAATTAATGTCTTGTTGCATTGAAGTGGACAGACAAAATTATTATGAAAAAGGAAAAAACAACAACAGAACTTTTCTTCTGATAAAGGAGGACAAAACTTGTGGAAACTTAAAGTCAAATGAAAAATCTCGAATTCAAACTGACAATGAACTTAAAATAGACTAACACTTAAACATTCTGGCAAGATAAAGTCTCACACACACTATTTGTCCAGCCAAGCAGTTAGTGTTGGATTAAACTACATCATTAATGAGTGTAAGTTTGAAAACAATTCCATGGTTTACTGGTAATAGTTTCATTTAATTTACACATGACAGCAAACAACAACATTCTGAAATTTCATTCACAGTAAACATCAAAAAACAGTTTAGTTCATACATTTTGTTAAAGACCTTTCAAGCTATATAATGAAATGCCAAAAACCAGTTCAAAGAGGAGCTATCATAATAACATTTTTAATTTACATATACAAGCTGAACTGTTTCATTGTAGATACAAGTTTGTTTTCACATCATGGTTTATACAAGATAGGTTAAATAATCTCTTCTTGTGTGTCTGATTAAAATGTCCAGTACAATTACTATTAAAATATTTGTTTTTGTTTTTGAAGTTCGCACAAAGCTACTCGAGGGCTATCTGTGCTCCCTAATTTAGCAGTGTAAGACTAGAGGGAAGGCAGTGTCATCACCACCCACCGCCAACTCTGGGCTATTACCAACAAATAGTGGGATTGTCACATCCAGTGGGACAGCATTACGGATTATTGGCCATGCCAGGCCACTATTAAAATATAAAAATAGGTTGAGAATCAGTGTTTCACAATACTTAGCATTACATTCATTATCAAAAAGGTGCAGGGAACTTTTTAGCAAATTTTCTTGACTTGTCTAAAAAAAAGTAGAAAAACACTTTTTGGTAAAACATGTCAAAATTCTTTAGTAGAGAAATAAGTAATACTGAAAGTGTAAGTTTGCACCACATTTAGGATATGTTACAGCTCAATTCAAGAATTATGATAAGTGGTGTGACATTTGTTTAGCCAAAATAATATACACATCCCAATTTGAAGCTACCAATAACATACGTAAGCTAGGTAGTTTGAGAGTTTACACGGTTAAATGAGTAATATGCTGTAGTGATACTACAGTAAGTGCTTAATATACTATAGTGATGTATAGATATTAATGTCATAAAAAAGTATGTAAGTTAGGCAGTCACATGCAATGTAACTGCATAATCTAACCACTAAGAAAAACCCTGCCTTAAGCTTAAAAAGTTAGTCCATGAGATATAGTTAAAACATATTACTGATTATTACTTGGTATTGTTATAGATCTTGAAGTTGTTTAAATTCAGAAAATTTTCTTTAATTTTCTGGTTTATTTTGCAGGTTTTTTTAATTTATCAAAATATTTATTAACATTGATATTTATGTTGTATTGTTCTTTAAAGTTAGTACCAAGTCCTGGCCAAGAACATATTTATTAAGTGATAAAATTTATATTCCAACTGTATGAAAGTTTTTTGTTTTTTTTATTTATCTTGTTGTCAAAGTTTTATATATATTTTTGTGTTTGACCCTGGTTGTAGCATGTTTATTTTAGTCCAGTACAATTTATGATTTCATTTTGCTTTTTTTAGGAGACATGGATATAAAAATGTGTTTTGAAAAGTATATGTAAAATGAATGTAATCCAGAGTCAGAGATGCCAACTATTTCAAATGACTGAGCATAATGATTGTAGACAGAGCCCTTTATCATTTGCAGCTACTAAACCTGACCAATGTCTCTTAGCTGTTTATTATTATATTATTATTATTATAACTATTATTATTTATTACTGCTATAGATTGCTCATTTATGACTGTGTTTTGTGTATTTAATAAATAAATAGATTTAAAAAAATTCTTTTGAAATTGTTTTTCATATTCTGAATTCTTACTCATAAATGTCGTTATCTGCATCGTTTTTGTCTTCGCCTCAGCCTTTTGTTGGTGAGATGCCGATTTTGTATGTCTGGAACAATCGTTTATCCTGCCATGCGCCACAGAAAAATCAATGTGACAAACTGTACAAAATGCATGACTATCAATGACTTTTGACGCATTGAATGGATATTCTGCACTACACTCTTTCCTAAATTTTTGATTCACAGTTTTAGTCCTTTTAAATTTGACAGAAACAAGACAATCTGGTGAACGAGGCCTTTTTTTTTTTTTTTTTCCATCTTGTGAATGATCGCATTGGTGTTTTTTTGCCGCTTAGAAAACGAGAAATACCCATCTACATGAGCGCTGATTGGCTGACAATCACTGATGACGTAACTATGGATTCCCCCACGCACCCAGTATGGAAAAGCACCACACTGAAACTGTTGGTAGACGTCCGAGATACAAATATTTTTTTATTATTTCAAGCACAAACATGATTATGGCAAGCAGCCATTTGGACTATGTCTTTCATTTATTATCAAATTGTATTTGTATCTCATTAAAAATTTTCTTTTCACCCGTTTATAGCCCTGGGGGAACAATTTATCACTTTATTGTATAGGACTATATAATATATAATAATTTCGGAGTTGCAATAAGTCATAATATTTGTCTGTGTGAGCATATAGTCGTAATGTATACACCAAAATCGTATTGATTACGCTCAAATCGTAATGGTTGGCATCTCTGCAGAGTAATTAAGAAAGGTGAACATGCATGCTCACAGTTTCCTCTTTTTGGCTTGTGGTCTACAATCCATTATCAATTATGATACTTTTAGATACTAGTATGCCACAGTTATTTTAATTTATAATATTGGTTTATTTCATTTAATTGCATTTCATACAAATAAGCAATTTGAAACATTTGGTATTGTAAAAAAAATATATATATACACATATAGAGATGAAAATAAACGTAAAAAGCCATATGTGCATAACTAAGGTATAACTGTAAACTAAATAGCATTTAAAATATTTTAACAATAGTAGGTATTCAATAATATGCTAATATGGATGAGAATCTGCTGTGTAACAATGTACGAATTAGAATTATTAGAGGGCTAGATTCAGATAATTTAATCCATAATATCCTGAACCCAACTACATGTGTACATTCATCTTCAGCAAATTATGGAAAAGTAGTTGATCAGAAATAGAATCAAAGAAAAGATAAAAACCCAACTACAAGTCAGCTTAAAGATTTATTGAGTGAAAATACTAAGAAAAGACTGAGATATAAAAAAAATAAAATAAAATTATAACAATAGTGTGTGTGTGTGTGAATTGTTTTCTTTGTTCTGAAAACCAACTTGGGTGATATCGTATTCTTAAAGTGAAGCTACAAGAATTACAAATCATATTTGAATGATTTTCAACACTGCAAAAACAAAACACTCAACTGTTATTTCTAATAAAAAAATCTCTAAAAGCTAAATTTTGTGAGAAAAAAAACAAATAAAAATTCTAAAAAATATATGAAACATAATATCAATGCATATACTTCACATAAAACATATAATGATTTCTGTAAACTAAATCAAAACTATTAAAATAAACAAAAAGAAAAATTTTAAAGCCAACACTTTTTATTCATATACTTAAAGCTTTTTCTTACACTCACTTAAATTTACTGCTTCCACAACATTCGAAAACAACCTGTTCCCTAGACCAACCACCCTGTCAGAAAAATACAACTATCTTACCTGAAGATGATTTTTAACTTGCCAAAATTATATTTGTACCTCTTATTTCCACCATTCTCACCATTAAATATGAAAAGAAATCATGTATCAAAACGATCAATTCCCTTAACAATCTTTAAACATCTCAATCACATCCCTTTTAACTCTCTTTTTCCTAGATAAAAAACTTTTATAATTTGAACCAGTAACAATTATTCAATGTTCTTCCTAAGGTAAGAAGCCTAAGGGTGAACACAATACTCCAAATGTAGCCTAATCAGTGACCTATACAGAGGAATTATAATCTTTTTCAACTTCTACTCAATATTTTGGTACATGCAGCATGCAATCTTTATTTGTTTTACTACTAGAAACAGCACACTGCTTGGATGGTTTAACATGTTTGCTGCCATGTACTTACCAGGGAGTTACAAGTGACTTTGAGTTATGGACCATGTGGAAAACCAGTGTATTACAAGTGGTTTCAGTGAGCCATACAGTTACCCAAATAAATATTAAATATCTAAGTTAAATGAAAAAAAATGTGATTGATACTAGGGTATGAATTATTAATACTACTGTTGGCAGTGAACGTGTTAAAAGACTGATCAACCATTACACCAATGTCTCTTTCTTTCTTAACAGTAATAACATTATTCCCATACAAATTATACTTGTAATTCAAATTACGATAACCTATGTGCAATATTTTGCATTTATTATAATTAAAACCCATCTGCCATTTATTATCCAACTCATAAAATGATCTAACTTTTTCTGTAAGTCAAAAGTATCATCCTCACAACCAGCAACACCCAATATTTCAGTATATTTAAGTAGTTTTTTTACCATTTCTTCATCTTTGTGATTCAGGTAAATTAAAGATTGAGTCCTAAGGTATTTCCCACTTAATTGTGACATTAATCCAATTTGGCTGAACTCCATCTATAACAACCCTCTGCTTTCTTCTATCCAGCCATTCTTCTATCCAATTAGCTAACTTATCCTTTGTTAATTGACTTTGCAAAGTACCTTTTATCAAATTTTTTTCAAAATGTTCCCCACAAATGTTGTAAGACTGAAAGGCCTATAATAACTTGGACAGTTTTTATTACGAACCTTGAAAAGAGGAGGGGCATTATTTAATTTTCAATCCTTTGGCACTTGCTAATTATTCAAGAACTTTAATAAAAAAACAGTAGCAAGTACTCATCACATATTCAATCCTTAATCTCCTTTAAAACCCTTAGAAAAATATTATTTGGCCCAGGAGCCTTATTCTTTAAACTTCTCAGCAAGCTGAGGATTAATGCAATTGTTTAGTTCAGCCTTGTTTCCATTTACCAAGTGTTTAAAATGAGAAATACTGCTTCAGTCTTCATCATTAAAAACTGAAGAAAAAGCATAATTTATTAAACCAGTCATCTCATAATCATCAGGCCCTTCTTCTTACACTTTAATGTATTTAAAGAAATCTTTAGTGTTAATTTTTACATTTTCATACATCCATTTTGATGTCCTAATATCCTGTTTGACCAAGTTTCTTGATCTCCTATACTCTTCTAAGTCTTCTGTTATATCAGTGAATTTAAATTTCTAAAATGGTTGATGATTTTCATTAATTTTGTCCCTTGTAATCTTTGTGAACCAAATTGGTTCTTTCACCTGCAGCTATCCTTTTCTTTCTGGAAGGAATATATTCACCTTGAATACTTAAAACTTTTCCACATTTGATCAATGTTCCCAACAGATAAGTCTTGTTGCATATCTTCAAAATTTGCTTTCTTGAAACTTGTAACCAAAATATCATTATTCCACATCTACATATACACCAAAATATCATACCTAATATAGCAATGATCACTTGCACCCTGATGTTCTCATATTTCCACCCTCCTAACAATTTCTGCTGCAGAAGTTAACAATAAATCTAAAGTAGTATTGTTATAGTAGGTTCTTTGACCAATTGAAAAAGAAAGCCATCTTAAACAGTTTCTAAAAACCATTCACTTATATGGACAACCCTGAAGCTAACTATCCTGCTAGTAACAAGCAGACAGATTTTGAATGAAGCTAACTTACCTGCCAGTAACAAGCAGCCAGATTTTGAATGGCTCCAGCTGATGCCTCCAATGTTTCTGGATTTGAACACTCTGACAATAAGGATAGATATAGCTGCACAACTTCTGGTTGCCATAATAGCTCCATCCCTTTGACTGGTCCAGACTCCTGTCTTGGAGTTGAGGACAGAAAAGCCTCTTTCTTTTGTTTCTCTGTACTATCTCCATCTTTCTTTTTCTTTGTTGTTCCAAAGCACCCCAAGCTTTCTCCCACTAAATGACCATAAACTAACATTTTTGTAATTCTTTTTATATTTTATTTAATTTAAAATTGAATTATAAAATTTTGCAAATAATTTCTATGGCTTAATGGAACTTTGTACCAAATGTTGAAAATTTATTACAACCACTTAACAGTCATTAGCATTAAACCAGACAGAATGTCAAAATGATTCAATAATTGTTTGTCTAATTTGTAATTTTCAAGCAAGTTGTGCAAAGTTCTGCCTGCACATTGCCATACCTAATGTTGAACAGATAGACTAGAGAGAAAGAAAATAATCAACAGCAGTCACCACCAATTCTTCGGCAGCTCTTGTCTGACTGAATATTGGGATTTAGCCAGTACTGTTATAGCATTCCTATATCTCCCTAGTTTTAAGCATATTTGTTTTACAAAAATAAGATGTGAACCATAAATCCTTGAATTTTCAATTTGAGCATGCTGACCAGCTAGCCCAGATTCATATTTAATTACATTTCTCACAGTACAAACTAATATTTTAGTGCAAAATACAGAGCATTGAACCTGTGACCCTCAGATTACAAGTCGCACACCTTAATAAAAGCTAATTACTGGCGTAATCACCATAGAGGTAAAGTGAACTTTGGAATTCATTGTAGTTATTACTGCAAATCTGTTCTTTACAAAGGTAAGAGAATACCAAAGTAAACTAACATTTAACAGAAAAACTCACCTTTCATTGGTCCACTATGAGAATGCAATTGCTGTACAACACGTTTATCATATTCTGGGTCTTCTACTTCTTGACAGCGAAATGACAGGTTTCTCAATATACAGACACAGTTTTCTACACTCTTGTTGTCCATGTCATTCTTTCCTATAGCTGCTTTAACCAGATAAAGCAAGGACTCCACAAGACCTTCACATTCTCGTAATTTTTTTCTAGCATATTCACCAGCAGAGCTGACATTTCTGAAAGCATATAATGTAAAAGTAATCACACATCCAATATCAACATATCAGTAAGTAGACTGAATACAATTATTCAGCTACATGTTACAAGACGAATTATTTGGTTAGCCAACAAGTACAACGAATATCAGTATCACTTTTGTTGTTAGAAATTCTAGCATGACCTTTATGCTCAAAATAAAATTGTGTAGCATAGGATGATAGTTTATTCATACACTACTTATATACGTGTTACAGAGACTGATGTAACAAATAATTAGTAGACAACTGGGTTTGTAAAAGTATAATCAATAAATAATGACAATAAACAACATTGGATATTAAATGTAACAAAGTAAATTAGCCTCCAATCAGTACCACAAAATATAACCCATACAAAATGCCACCTGAGATGTTTAGCCTTACAAATTTAAAAACAGCTGTAACTAGTTTTTTTTTATTAATACAGATACACAGTTTTTTATGTAATGAAACAGCACTAATTTCATTGTCTTGTTGACTGAATATTGTATTTGAAGAGTGGATAAACTTGCTAAGTACTGTTTTTCTGTCAAAACGTTATTTCTAGTTTATTCTTCATTTAATTGATTAATATCAAACATCCATCACCTATAAGTACTGTTTTTCTGTCAAAACGTTATTCCTAGTTTATTCTTCATTTAATTGATTAATATCAAACATCCATCACCTATAAGTACTGTTTTTCTGTCAAAACGTTATTTCTAGTTTATTCTTCATTTAATTGATTAATATCAAACATCCATCACCTATAAGTACTGTTTTTCTGTTAAAACGTTATTTCTAGTTTATTCTTCATTTAATTGATTAATATCAAATATCCATCACCTATTACTAATGAGATCATTAAAGCAAAGTCTAAAGATAAGTCAACGGTCAAAATGTATGTATATGTATACACACACACACACACACACACACACACTGTTTATATATAATGTAAACATAAACATTATCTGAGCAATTAAGATTTATATCAAAAAGGAAGAATTGTGTTACAAACAGCAAGATTAAACTTATGATGAAATAAAAATTAACACAAAAATCGTCTTCACCAAAATGCTGTACAACAAAATAAAGTCAACAGGGCAGAAACTATAGTAATAAAGAGTACGTGTTCTGATTTTATGATATCTTCAATCTTAACCTCAATTCAGAAAGGCTCACATGTAAAGAAAAATAATAAAAAAGATATTAGTAGCACAGTAGACAAAATAAAATCCCTATCAAGCTGCCTAAACTTGTACGACATCTATAAAGTCTACTTGTAAAGCCTGTTGCAATTTCTACTTTTTAAATATTCTTCTATTTTTTGCAAGAAGTTGTGTATTCATGCATGTTAATGGTAATAACACATGCACGACAACAGTGCCAAGAGATTCTTGTTTAACTGGTTTTATTAAAAACAAATTAGGTCGAAATTCTTTTTACAAAGTTTAAGCATATTTAATTCTTATTTCTTCATAGTTGTGTAATATATTGTTACAAAATATTTGAAAACATTTATTTAACCTTTGTTTATCAAATATATTAGGTATTAACTTTTATCAATATTTTGACATTAGCAGTAAAATACAAATTATGATATATAGTCTAAATTTACCTCAAAATTCCACTGGCATTACGAAACACAGTAGACCAACATATTTCTTTCACTCTTAGCTGTTCAGTTGGATCTCTGTTTTGATCCCATCCAGAGTGTGGAATAATTACATAATTCACTATAACAGCTAAACCATCATCAATTATAGAACGTTTAAGACCCTAGAAAATAAATAAATAAATTTATAAATAGTAAAATTTAAACTCCTGGTTACTTTTAATACTACTTGCTATTTATATTATTTTATCTATAATTCTTCAGTTCGTGTTAGGATATTTGACAAGGAGTGTTTACATCTAATACTATGAGGGTTTACCTTCTTTTCTTTCTTATTGCTGTTATTAGGAGGCTCATACAATGGATTGGTTTCCCTTCTTTTCTTCCTTATTGTTATTATTAGGAGAGTTAATTGTGTTTTTACCTTATTTTACTCCTTTTGTTTACTGTGAAAATAAAGGTTTCAAATTTTGAATTTGATTTATGAAATAAAATAACTTATAAATTGCCAGGTGGCTATTGTTAAATTTGTATTAATGCCAAACCATATATCTAAATAATAATTTTGTGTATTATTACACTTTACTGGAAAATTATAAAACAAAAATTTTAAATAAATACAATATTCACTTAAATTCTTTACTGTTATTTAGAAGTTATTGTTATGTTATTTACAGATAACATTAGCATTTGTCATTGAGTTTGTAAACAACATGCCTTATGTCTAATAGGCATAGAATATAAGTATTAAAAAAAATGTATGCTCACTCCATTTTTTCTAAATTAATTATGCACATTAATCTCAAATTTTTGAGAATCTCACTTAATGAGTATAAAAGGTAAATGCCAGTATTGTTGTTTTAGCTGAAATTTCTGTAATCTTACTTAACACTTAAAGATTATCAACACAATTATTGTGATTAACACTTACTAATTGGGAACTTCAGATATTTGACCAAGAACATTTATAGATTTAAACATTATAAACCATTTACTTACAGCAGATTAACATTGGACATTAGTATTTTTACAAAGACATTATGCAACTTCAACTGTTAAAATCTCATGTGTCATTGACAAAGAGCTAGCTAGCTGCCAGTTAAGTGATTTGTACCTACATAACTCAACATTAATTCACTCATCATAAATAAATTTTTAATAGGATATTAAGGAAATTCTGCATCAGGTATAAGACTCAATATTGTTTGTAAGTTTGTAAAACTTTTGCATATAAACCTTTATTTGTAGTAACTGTTATCGTAAATTTATTTTATTGTTTGTATGCTAAAATATATTTGTTTTAAGAAAGAAAACTGTATGTATCAGTCTTTTTGGCAAATATTATAAATTTGATACATAAACATTTAATTAATTTCTAAATTTAAATTATCATTTAATTTAGTTTCAGCAATTTAAATTTTAATATGTAACATAATAAATTAGGGTTCAGAACAGGATAAGTCATAATATGTAACAGACTTAACTTGTATGCTTTATCATGTTTATATGGATTTAGGACTCACCTAAATGTCCTAAGCTAGCTAAACCTCACAAGATATTATTGGGCTTACAACCAAAAACATCATTAACAGTGAGGATACCAACTGATGAAAGGATACACTTTCATCTTGTTAGTAAGAATATAAGAACAGAATGTTACGTTAGCTATAATCATTATGGAGTTTAGTTTTACTTCTAACAATGTTGGTATATCCTGTTCAGATGAGAAATTAATATTACATTCCAAAGACTTTTTAAACAGTTAATTTGAATAAAATCCATTAAAATGAAAAAGAGTTGAATTGGGTTCTACCTCTGAAGAGGACAAGTTCCACAATATCCCTGTTACTAACTCTTTGATTTCATTATCAGGTGTCTTTCGAAGTAGTCTTACTAAAACTGGAACACCTCCTGTATTCTTTATAGACCTCTGAAATACGAGAATATTTTTTATTTTAGATAACACATGCATACATACACACATATATATAAAGTAATTTAACATGTATATTTCAACATAAAAAGGAAATAAAGTAAAATCCTTTGAACTTGAAAGTAAAAGTTATTGAGTTTGATTTCTGTAAATTTAATGCTTTTGTTAAAATTGTGTAATTAAACACTGATAATTATACTATCATTTTATATATGTAAAATCATTGATTTTTTATAAAAGGTAACTTCACAGTTGAGAAAATGTGGCTTTTTTAAATTAAGATTTTGAGTTTTATGAGAAACAAATACAATAAAGAAAGTTTTTAAAAAGATTTATCAAATCAAATATACAATCATTAACAGTTTTCCTGTTCAGAAAAAATTATCTTTCCTTACCTTTCTTTCCTTAAGAATAACTCTAAAATGAGATATGTACTCAACATCTTTTCTTCTTTAAACTCTGCTATCATATGATATAGAATTCCTACAATAATTGCGAGTTAAATTATAATTTCATCCAGTAAATTAAAAATAATCCCATAGATGCACAGTTTCATTTTATTAATTTCAAAAGATCTGATTTGTTTAATAAAATAAACTTTTTAGACAATATTTCATAGTCACATGTACACTATGTGTTATGAAGTTTAAATGACATTATATTTATCAATCTTGTTCCTACCTTATTTTCATCATTTTGTCTACCATAAGACAGATTTCGAAGAGCACCACAGGCATTCCTCTGAATTTCAGGAATGTCTTGGTTGAGTAGTTCTATCAGTGGTGGGATTCCACCTAAGGCCCTAGAAAGTGATATCAATTTATACATATATATATTGTATTCATATTCTTTATAAATAGTAATGATCTTAACTACTACTTGTACTTACAATCCCAAATTTCAAATGTAAGTACTTTAAAGGCTTAAAACAAAGATGTACACTATTGTAAGTGACTTAGCATCCAAAATTCAGATTCAAGGAAAGAAAATTTCTGTGTTGAGCAATACTTGGGGTTACAATGCTTATTCAAAACAACTTGCACAAACTTATATAAGGGCTATCTGCACATAACTTTCTTTAATTTTGAGCTGATACACTTAAGGTAAAGCAGATAACCAATAGCACTCACTGTCTATTTTATTTGGTCACTCTAAATCAGTAATAGAATTTTACATTCACTCTCATAATACACCCATGGAGCATGATTTTGTTGCAACAGAGCACAAACCATGGACTCTATGATGTACAGTCTGGTGCACTAATCACAAGAGCACACCTAGCCCTATTCAAAAGAAAGATAGGCCATTTTCTTACATTCATTGACTGTTTTCTCTATGCATTTAAGTGATTATGTTTAAAATAATTTTAGAATAATTATATAATTTAAATTCCTGTAATAGGGGTATACTTGCCTAGTTTTCTGTTTCATGTGATCATCATTATAACAAAGATGTTGGAGATAACCAGCAGCATTTGCTTGTATCACATTGTTTGGATGGCCCAAAAATTCTATGACTTCATGAAGATCTGGATCTCTCCATCGTACATCTGTTCTCAAAATGAATTATAAAACATTAAAGTGAAGTAAGTAAGTATTATCAGGGAATATATATATATATTTTTTATACACTTAATTTGTTAGGTAGGAATTTTAATATGATGAATAAACTAATTTAGATAATTCCAGTAAGGATAAAAGTGCTCAGTATGGTTCTTCAAATTCAAAGTATTCTAAAGAAAATTAATTAAGTAGAACTTGTAATTTAAGTGCATACTAGACAAAAATGTTTTCACTACAAAGATAACATATTTTTTATACAACAATAATGAAGGTGGACAATGATTTCACGCTTAAACCAATGCTAATTTAGTATTTTCTTGCTCCTTTTGTTTGTGTATTTGTTGTTCCCTTCAAGATGAAAATAATTATCTTACCTTCTGTTTCATACTCTACTGGAGGTTGCTGAAGTGGAGAGCGATGATGCATTTGAGGTGGAAGACTTTTTTCTTCCCCCTCTAGGAATGATGTCCTTGGTATTGTGGAATAGGGACGTGGAAGGTGGTTAGGTGTACCTTGCGTGGGAGGTCGGTCATCATAGCTAGGCCTTCTGTCTAAGTACCCCTGAGGTGGAGAAGCAGTCTCATAGGAGTTGTAACCTGGTGAAGTAGGATTTAAGTGAGTTCCTGAGTATTCATGGGAACCTGGAAAAGTATTACAGAAACCTGTTGGTTTTATCTCAACTAAAAATTTAAATCAAAAGCATTGGTATGGTATTAACTAAATTTCATATACAAGCTTGGCAAAAGATTTGCTACAAAAATATAAATAATGAATGCATGTTAACACAGATTTAAATAAAATAATACTTTAATATATATACCTATGATTAAAAATGATTCTATAAAAATGCTGAATATTTAAACTAACTTTAGCAAAATTTCTATCTGATCTTAATTTTATAGTTAAATGGCTTTTAATAAAACTTTTAACAAGTAAAATTGTTTACCAAAACTTGTTTAATTCAAATTAACTATGTTGATATAAAATCTGAAACACTATTTCTTTGGGAATGTTTCAACTAAATTATTCAATGCTAAAAACAAACATTATTAACATTTACAAGTCAAATATATGTAAAGTAATTTATAATTTATACATTCATTTATACATATATCTATTTTTGCATAAAGCCAATTTTTTACTAGGCAAACAACTGAAAAGTTTTATCAAATCTTTTTCTTCTAGACTGAACTGATAAATGAATTTCACCATATTTGTCTTGGTATCCTCCTCTAGATGAAGTTAGCACAGAGCCACTAAGTTCATTATACCCTACAGGTCTGTGGTTGTATTCTGGTTGAGATAGATGGGGATTTTGGGCCACTAATCTGCGAGGAGGAGGAGGAGACTCTGATGCCCCTGATGGAGGGGAGGGAGGTTGTGCAGGAAAGTCGTGATAACCATACTTGGAAAGACCTTGTCCACTTGTTTCAGGGTAAGTCTCACAATTTCTTACAGGTCCTGGGGATGGTGTTCTATCATAGAGTCCAAATCCAGGGTGGTAGCTTTGTGCTGGTATCTGACCAATGGGGCTGGTAATTTGACCTGGTCATCAAAAACAGCATCAAAGGAGTTATAAACACTTCTTTTTTAAAACAAACATGAATTATGCTGTTATTATAAATTTGTATTAACTGAGATAAAAAGATTTAAAAAGACTAACAAATATTTGAGTAATACAGTATCATTAATTACACTATGTAACAAAATTTTTACTTTTTCTTGTTTCTGGGCAGCAAATTTTATTTCCCAATTGTTTATGCCTAAAGTAAATGAAAAAGACCTATTTTTCTCTTCAAACTTTGCTTTTGTGACCTGGGTAATGAAATTTTGAAATTTACCTACTTTCTAAAACATTCCTGGTAGATTCAATGCTGAATAGCTGATGGAGAATATTCTTGAACTTATAAGAATATTCAGGAATGTTGTAGAACTACGAGAATTTTCCAAAACTTTCCATAGTATTATATATACAGGGGCTCACCACTTCAGTTTAGTTCCAGCTGCCTAATTGAACACATAGACCTATCTGACTTTATCAGAGATAGCATCAAGAAGTTGCAAGCATTCTCTAGATACATTCTGCTATGTATGTGGCCAATATATCAAGGCAAGAGCAAAAAAGTATTCTGTGACAGTATCTGCTAAAATGTGTGAAGCCTACAAAGCATATTTTTGCATGCCTGTTGGGGATCAAGACAAACCCTGGAGACCTCATTTTACCTGCAAACACTGCAAAAAAAACTCTATAAGGTAAGAATTACAAATTTTGCTTGCTTTAATAGTAAGATTTTATATTATATCAATTTTAGACCTTTTTATTGTTTTAATTTCCAATAGTATAGAAAAAATATTACATATAAAATATTTTGCATGAACCTCTTACACATTAATTGTAGATGAAATAAATTTATTCTTCAGAATAATTTTATTTTGCTCTGTTGCAAGATGGTACAGAGGGGAAAAGAGAGCCATGAAGTTCACTATTCCAAGAATTTGGCATGAACCCACTGATCACTCAAGCAATTGCTACTTCTGCATGGTGGACCCTTCCAAACGGGCTAGCAAGAATGCATCTGCTATCATGTGTCTGGACCTTTCATCATTCATTGCCCCAGTGCGACATTGTCCTGAGCTCCCTGTATCCACTCTGCCAGAGAGAAAGCAGACATCTTCAGAAGAGAGCAGCAAATCAGAAGAGAAGGTAGACATTGAAGACCTAGATTACAATTTTAGAGGTGCAACTTGTGAGAGAAACCCATACTACCCAAACCAAAGAGACCTCAGAGATCTTGGTCTAAGAAAGTCAAATGCCAAGCTTTTGACATCTAGGCTCAAGGAATGGGATTTGTTAGATGAAAATGTGCAAGTTGCAAGTTAAAGGAAGTGTCACCAACATTTTTCAAGCTCATCTTGATAAATTCAAGGAGAACGTGGGAGCATACTCAGAGGAGAAAGGTGAGCACTTCAACAAGATATACTGGACTTTCAATGCCAATACCAAGGAGCATATGACAAAAACATGATGGAAGACTGTATTTGGGGGCTGATACATGAAAGTGATTTATATTACAGTTGCAAATCATAAAAAACTACTCACTTCTAAACATTTTTGTATACCTGTAGTATAAATACATGTAAATCTTGTTTCATATGCTATTTTATTCAGACCTTATATAAATGAAAATGTGCAAATTTCCCGTTTTACATAGAAAATAGGTTAATTTCTAAATATCATTATCCAGGTCACAAAAGCAAAGTTTAAAGGGAATTATGATCATTTTCTGTACTTTTACAACATAGGCAATTAAGAAATAACACATACTATCTAGGAACAAATTTGTGTTACATAGTGTTAACATTCACACATATGAAGTGATTATAAAGGAAACTTTATATATCAAACATATCAAAATACTAATTTTCCTGAGGGAACAAATTTAATCAGATGCACATTTAATTGTACAGTTTATTTAGTATACACTGAATGTAGTAAAGCATATTTCAAAACCTTATAGGTGTAAATATAAGTATCTTTATAAAACACTTTCCTTGCACATTAGCATTGCTTTTTTATTTCTCTTCTTTCAACAACACAAGGTTGGTGATTTTGATACTGTATGTCAAAGTTTGGCATATTGCAAAAATCGTTGAGCACTTTCCAGACTAGTACTAGATGATTAGTGGAATTTGCAAATTAATTAATCACCAGTCTCATTAAACAATTACATTCAACAAATAATTTATACTTCTATGAGATGGCTAAAAAAACAAAAAAAAACAACAACAACTAAAAATTAGGTCTGATACCTACAATGGACAGATAGCCAATAGTTTAGCTTTGTGTTTAGGAAGAAATAAACATAATGATAACATTTTGATTACTTGGCTTGTTGGAATAATCAGAAAACCTAACTTTGATTAGATGATTATTTTTGTGATTCATGCATTATCAGATTAAGCTGAACAAATTGGAATTAGTTGAAAATAATAATGAAAAATCGTAATGGCAATATTTAAATCACTGAATAGTTGGAATAATAAAAAATAATAATAATCTCTAACATTAATTTCACATTAATAGTAAATTTAATCGTGATTTCAATTAATCAGTTATTCTACATGATATTAATAGATTTTTTAATACTTATAGGTAAGTTACATTAGTTAATCAAATTAATTGCCAACCTTCAGTCCAAACAAGATGATGCTTCCAGTAGCTTTTTTGTGAGTTAAGTTTGATATTCTGAGAGAAAATTACTATGAAAGTTTTTAAAACATTCTATGTCACTTCCAAACTTTTCTGAACAATACATATGGTTCTCAATGTCCCTGGCATGAAATGAAATCCCCCTACAACAAATAATTTTAAAGATATAATTATCTTATGTAAAGGAATTTTTTAAAATCTGCCTGGTTACATATTACAATGTTTTTTATTCTCTCCTAGTTTTAAAATATATCAAAAAGGATGATGTATATGTCTTACTTTTTTCCATATGAAAATATAAACCCTATGGAAATTTTTTCTGGTTATTTTTATCTCAGTTGTAAAAAAGATAATAATAAAATTATATTAATAATGTTATGAATGACTAATTAATTAGAATTGATGGAAGCTATATTTTACAGTGATAGACAAAAATACTTACCAACACAATAGGGATTGTAATATTGAGATCCCTCTTGTTGAGAATTATAGGAATAGCTAACATATTCAGGTGGATGAGAAGTTTCATGTCCACTACTGTATAGTGAATAATCTACAGATGGTGATTCTGTACTCAGACGTCTAATAGGATGACTACCAATCACCTTGTTCCCGGAAATAGATTTTATCTACAAAAATCATAGAATAAAAAAATCCAGTGAGATCATTCTAATCACATACAGTCATCTAAATACAATTTTAGTTATGTATATCCACAGATAAAGTTTTTGTACAACAATATTAAAAATTTATAAACTATGAAAAGAAAATTACATGTATGTAATTTTAAAAGGAAGCCTGTAACTAAAGTTCTAAAATTTACAGTAATAAAGTCCAATATAAAAAGATATTTGGTATGAGCAATGCTGAATAATACTTTGCTTATTAGAGTAAATATATTGAGAACCCATATCACTTAATTCAAGCACTTGAATTACTGATGTGTATAACTAATCCAGTTTCTTGTACTTAAGTGCTAATGTGTCATATACTAAAATAAGTTTTTACAGCTCATCCCAGTGAGTTGAAACACTTGTCAACAAAATGTATTTCAAAGCAACCTATTCAGCATTACTGATTTATTTAAATATGTCTCACAACCAACTTCGGTTAGCTGAACTAGTGCGAATGTGTTTCACAGCAATGTATTCCAGCATAACTGGCTCACTTGTATGTGTTTTACAGCCCATGTATCTATGATAAAACAATGCTGTTTATAAATATGCTTCAACACATGAAATAGTAAGCAGAGATGTCAACTATTTCAAATAACTGAGTGTAATGATTGTAGACAGAGCCCTTTATCATTTGCAGCTACTAGGCCTGACCAATGTCTCTAAGTTGTTTATTATTATATTATTATTATAACTATTATTATTTATTACTGCTATAGATTGCTCATTTATGACTGTGTTTTGTGTATTTTATAAATAAATTTAAAAAAATTATTTTGAAATTATGTCCTTCATTTAGTTCAGAGTAACAAACATACTGGAAAAACAATATTGAATATGCACAAACAGTAAGCAGAAAAAGCCTTTGTGTAAGGACTAGTTTATATCATGTTTATGACACTTATTGTAATAGTTTTGCAGCTGTTGCAGCCTTTGCTTTCATGAGAATGTCTCTGGATGGTTGGGAGTTATAACAACATTGTCCATTTGACTGCATACACATCTTGTGTGTTGTAATACTGTTCAAAACTGAGGTGCTCAAGTTTAGTCTGAACTTGCTTTTGTTTTTAGTCACTAAACTAAATATCCTTTCATTGTCAGCATTAGAATGGAAGATTGTAAGAATTCCAAGCATAACCCTACAAAGAATGTCATACATCTGGTTGTCATTTCCATCCTTAACTGAACACAGCTGAACCCAAAACTTGTCAACATTCAACTAAAGGACAGTTTCTGAGAAAGTATCAATTTGATAGTTCAAATATTGCCCTTCCAACTTATCAATAGTGTCGTGCTCAGACAGGATACCTGTCTGTGAAGAAGCATAGAGAAGAGAAATATTTTCTGACTTTCAGTTTTGGATCAGCAACCTCTGCGTGAATCAGAAGTTCATCATTTAGAGGGAAATGTTTCATCACGTAATTTGTAGCTGCAATATAGTATTTCTTGATACTGGTGTAGAAGCTGATCAGATCCAGGTCCTTTTCATATTTAACAATGTATTCCTTGGCAGCATTTCCAATAGAAACTGCCTCATCAGACTTGTGTAAGGATTCATTGTTATAGTCAAGTTCAGTGATGTTGCCTTCAAGATATTCTAGCTTGATGTATCTGACAAGTATATTTTAAACTTGTGTAATCAGAGTTCTATGCATAATGTGTATGCAAGGTTCTTCTCTTTGGAATAACAAATTGGCTTGCTCAAATAGAGGAATTGCAGACTAAAGAAAAAGACAAAATAACAAGTTCATTTTGTTGTCCAACAAAACTGTTAACTTATCTAACTTGCTCTATGCATAACTTTTCTTGGTTACTTTCTTGCTAGCTTTCGTATTCTTCTCTTTTTTCATTGATTGTCTCTTCTTTAGTTCAAGATCAAACTGCCTAAACATATATTGAGTTATATCAAATGTTTCTTTGTCTGCTTTTGGAGACTGCTGTCTTGTGTCCCTGTGTGGCTGAGAGAATGTCTTGACTGCATCCCTGTGTGGATGAGAGGATGTCTTGACTGCGTCCCTGTGTGGCTGAGAGGGTGTCTTGACTGCGTCCCTGTGTGGCTGAGAGGGTGTCTTGACTGTGTCCCTGTGTGGCTGAGAGGGTGTCTTGACTCTGTCCCTGTGTGGCTGAAAGGATATCCTGACTGTTAAAGTCTTGCTGCCTGACTGAGCTGCATGTTTAGATCCTTTTGAATCTAGTTTTTCCTTTACATAGTGAAAACACTTCTTCAATGACTTCCACATGTCCAATATTCTGTTGAGGCACACCCCAAGTGATAGCCATCTTGTGTTAACAAGTTGTAGAATTTTTCTTGTTTCTTTGTCATACAATCCTTGAAACTCTTTAAAATGTTGTTTTCTGCTAGCACTTTTGTCCAGATAATAGTAGATATCTATCAATATATCAGAAACTGGGCAGGGCAGTTCTCTGGAAGCTTTCTTGGCAGCAATATTCATGAGGTGACAGGCACAGCTCATGAAGTAAATGCTAGGCTGTCATTTTGTGATGTGTCCCGTCACACCTTTACCTATACCAGACATAACTGAGACATTGTCTGAAGAAAAACTAAGAGAGTTTTCCCATGGAATTTTCCTCTTTGTCAGTTCGTGGTCCAAAAGCTTGGAAATATTCTCTCCTGTTGAAGCTTCTTTCCATTCCACCATTGTCAAAAGAGAACTAACAATTTTTCAAAGCAAAGGGTCAAGATATCGTACAACCACTGGATACAGTTTTGAGTCAACCATGTCTGTGGATCCATCTGTGGCTAAACTGTAAACATTGTTAGTAAGTATGCTTGAAATCATTTTGTCATCTTTACAACCCAACATTTGTACAATGGCTGTAGTTCTGGTCCTAGCACAGCCATATTTTTGCACTATATCAGAGTCTGGGAACATTTTTTTTTAATATATGTCCTGCATTATCGGCTACAGCTAGGGGTAAATTATGACCAATGACGAATTACATGAACATCACTTCTGCATTTATGGTTTCATATTCTGAATTTTTACAGATAAATGTCATTATCTGCATCGTTTTTGTCTTTGCTTCAGCCTTTTGTTGGTGAGATGCCGATTATGTATGTCTGGAACAATCGTTTATCCTGCCATGCGCCACAGAAAAATCAATGTGACAAACTGTACAAAACGCATGACTGACACTGACTTTTGATGCAATGACCAGATATTTTGCACTATACACTTTTCTAAATGTTTGATTCACAGTTTTAGTCCTTTTAGATTTGCCATAAACAAGACAAGCTGGTGAACGAGGCCTCTTTTTTTTTTCATCTTGTGAACGATCGCATTGGTGTTTCTATGGCACTGAGAAAACGAGAAATACCCATTTACACGAGCGATGATTGGCTGATAAGCACTGATGACATAACTATGGATTCCCTCAGATACCCAGTATGGAGAAGCACCACACTCAAACTATTGGTAGACGTCGGAGTTATAAATGTTTTTTATTATTTTAAGCACAAACATGATTATCGCAAGTAGCCATTTGGACTATGTCTTTTATTTATTATCAAAATTTAGTTGTATCTCACTAGAAATTTTCTTTTCACCCCTTCAAGCTCTGGGGGAACAATTTATCACTTTATTGTATAGGCCTATATAATATATAATAATTTGGGAGTTGCAACAAGTTGTAATATTTGTCTGTATGAGCGTATAGTCGTAATGTATACACCAAAATCGTAATGGTTACACTTAAATCGTAATGGTTGGCATCTCTGAGTAAGTGTTTAATAATAGACTTTGCTATACACATAGGGGTGGACAAAAATGGCCCCTTTGTAAATTTTTATTTGTTATACCTAATATTAGATACCATAAAAATATGTAAAACTAAACGTTTTACTAAGCACTCAACAAGGTCCGTTCAAGTATGATGAGCAGATAGCCCTTGTATAGCTTTGCATGAAAATTCAAAACAAATAAAATCAAATACAATCTCAAATCCTAATTTTTAACATTGGCTTTCTTAAATAACTGAACTTTTGATGATCTTAGTTACATTTTCTCATAAGAAGTATTGTTCACTTGATGTAGATTTTTAGATCTTCTTATTCCAATTATCCTACATAATGATCAAATGATGAATAAATACCAACTTGTTTGTGTTATTTTGAGTTTCATTTTTATGTTTGGTTATTGCTGAGAAACTTGTGGTTGAATTCTATCTAACTATCACTTTGAGTTTTGGCAACAATTGGAAGCACCAGTGTTCAGTAGGGAAGAAGGGTGGGAAGTATGAAGGGAGGTAAATGCCCATCAGATATACATTTTTAATATAGGAAATTTAAAGCTCCTGATATCTTACATTAACTCTAAATCCATAAATAGCTAGAATTCCACATTAAATAGGTGGAGGGAATGGTGAAAGGGAACAAAAAACATCCTTTGAAAGCACCTGAAGGATACCCCTTTAGATCAGAGAGACAGATTCAAATATCTCACATGGAGGACTGCACCATTTCTGAATCAGGCATATTCCTTGCTTATTTGAGAAGGATATCATAGATGGGGGTGGAAAAACAGAGGAGCATATCCAAGTGAGAGAGAAGTATGGCTTAACAGTGAACCAAACAATGCAATTTTTTGAAACTCAATACTCTAAAATATAAAGGTGGGTAAAGCAATGGATGTGCTAATAGTCATAGCAAGTCAAATACAACCAAAATCCATGCCATGGGAACTGACATACACACGGGGGCAGGATGTGCATCATACCATTGGTAATTCAACTACAATCTAAAACCCAGTCTCTGGGTACCAAAATCTATGTGAAAGTAGGAAAGAGGATAATATCACCAGCAATCCAAAACCCAGCCACTTGGCATGGGTGGGGAAAAGATCATACCATCTTGACCTCAAGTTCAAGATATCGGAGGGAATCTAAAACACCCAGACTTTTGAACTGGAAACATGTGAATAAAAGAAAAAACAGACGAGAATGGGTGCAAAATGTGGTGGAGAGGCTTGAGGAATATCAACACCTAAGACAGTGAATTGAATGACCACAAACCCATTTTTTAGAGCAAATCATATCAATTTATTGAATATAAAGCATGGTAGGATGGGAAAATTTATGAAACAATGATATTGTGAGGATATACCTACCAGTAATCCTTTGGAACACCCCATATCAGCAGTCTGCATTGTGTAGCCAGGTAATTATAATATGCAAAGCAAAATGACTTGACAATGTGGATTAGAACAGTTAAGAAATTTTTGTGTGACATCATTTGCTACAGAATTGGATCAAAATAATGAGGAATAATAATAACAAGGGAAATAATGTCCCTGAAAATAAAATAAAGAAGAATAAAAACATTTACCAAGTTAAAATCACACTAAATTCTGAAGAATGACAAGCAGTGGAAGATGATTGCCCAAAGATGAAGAAACTACGGTCCTGTACAAATAGTGAGAGATGAACATATTTGGGGTAGTTCACATGCCTGATTGAAAAATTTCTTTCAGTGGACAACAAAGATGAGATGCCAGAGAAAAGTTAAGGTAGTGAATACTATGAGAAGACACCTATAACTAAGTATGGGAGAAAGAAGATATAGAGAAATAAGCTATTTGAATCAAAAGCCAAATCCAATTGGTGAGAGTGGAAGGAGAAAAATCATGTACAGAGTTTTGAAGAGGAAAAAAGGATCCTGATAAAGGAGAATACATATAGGATGACATAGAGTACATCAAACATTGATGACAAATAAATCAGACTGCTGACATCCACAAGCTAAGAGAAGAAGGAAATAAGTCTTAAGAGAAAAGTAAAATGAGGAGTGCATGGCAAGCATTCAAAGAGAAGCAATATGAGACAATAAAG
This sequence comes from Tachypleus tridentatus, assembly GCF_004210375.1. Taxonomy (NCBI): domain Eukaryota; kingdom Metazoa; phylum Arthropoda; class Merostomata; order Xiphosura; family Limulidae; genus Tachypleus; species Tachypleus tridentatus. The sequence continues at coordinate 156,875,092 of NC_134831.1, forward strand.
GATCAAATTAACATCCCAGGCCAGAGGGTAGTATGTTGCAAGGACAATGAATTTGGAAAGAATGTATGAACAAGGAAAGCATAGGAAAAGTAAATATACTATGGCATTGAGAAAAATGAAAGTTGTGAAGCAAGGCTGCCTGATAACCAGAGATCAATGATATAGAAGACCCTCGACAAAATGCCAAATAAAAAATCCACAATACAATGAACAATGGGCTGATGAGCTGGAAACCCTTGACCCTGTGACCAACAATGGAAAATATTCCAGTTACACTGATAAATTTCTATGAAGGAAAGATGAATGAAATAGCCAAAAACAAAACTACTCATTGGCACAAGCTAAAACTGGATAGAAACCAAGCCTAAAAACTGAGGACAAGAAAACTGAATGAAGTACTGGTGACTGAGGTTTATGAAGAATGGAGAGAGACAGAGAAAAAGATAGTGGAGGGATAATATGGAGATGGAGAGGCTGCAGAAATCTTGGCTATGCTGGTAAGGAACAATCATGGTATGGTTGATTGAAATCACCCAGAAATCGAATGGGAGAATAGACATAAACTGAAAGTACTGACAGCCAGAGCAAAAAGATGAGGGACCAGGAACCAAAACATAGGTAATTTATGGTTGAGGAATGTGGCAAAAGCATCTATATGAGGAGTAACGTATTAAAGTCAAAGCCATTGGTAAACAAGAGGATCAGATAGATTTTGTCTGAATGGGAAAAATAATGTGCAACAAGATTGAAAGCACCTAGAACATAACACATTGATATGAATATCTTAGATGTGGGCCTAAAAAATAAGATCCCATGAATGAAAATATATGAATCAAAAACAGATGTCAACATGGTGATTGAGGTAAGCAACCACTTTAGAATTGTCAGAATTAATCATTATGAGACAATGTCTGGCCAGGTTTAAGAAATGAACCAAAGCTCAATTTATGGCTAGAACCTCCACGGTGTTGATATAATAAGACCTCTTACTCATAGACTAACAAACTGAAGCCTGTTAATCAACCAATCCCCATCTCTGAAGGGATACATCCACAAAAATATGTAAATTTTGATGAGGAGGAAGAAGCAGGACAACTGCTATTATATGGGTCCTATCCAGCCACCACTGTGAATTGTTGACTAGAGCAAAAGGAAGGGTAAAAAATTGCCTTCAAAGGATCCTGTGCAAAATTCCACTGGCCATGAAAAGCCCACTTAGAAGCATGACCTAAGGGAATAAGGAATGCCATGGAAGACCACATTCCACAGAGTTAAAGAACTTTGCAAGCTGTAAAAGAGGGAGCATTGAGAGCATGGAAAACTGACAGCTCCAATGAACAAAGTCATAGAGGAGAAGGTTGGGGCCCACTAAGGTGGTTTTTAAAAGCACTAAATGGATCAAGTGTTAGGTAGGTTGAAGGAATGACTTCTCTAATTTGATTAATGACCCTTCCTGAGCCAGAACGAGCTAACATTAGCCAGTCATTCATATAGTAATAAAAATGCAACCTGAGAACAGGTAGGTCACAAGCAAATACTTGGACCACTCAACAAAAAACATATAAGGTTGAAAAAAAGACCAAAAGATAGTGTGAAAAATTAATAAATCTCCCCACAATGAACAAACCAAATATATTGTCATGACTGTCGAAATATTGGGATATGCAAGTAAGTATTTGTGACATCCATCTTGGTTGTCCATAAACCTGGATAAAGGGGAGAGACTGAGAAATTGATTGAGATGAGACAAGACTATTACAAGCTGCCAATTTCAGGTCTTCTTGGATACAACAAACAGTCTAGAATAAAAAAACCTGGAGAAAGATAATAAACATGTTCAATTGCCTGTTGAGACAAAAGATCTTGTACAACCTGTAACAGATTCTTGCTAGTGATGAGATCTTGAGGGAAGAGAAGGAAATGGAAAGAAGTCTCTCTGATAAAATCCAAACAACTTACTGATCAGTTCCAAATGATTGCCAAAGAAGAAGGAATTTGTAAAATGAAGCTTTCACCAGACTGGAACCCACTGTGTAGTCACTGACATTGCTAGCATCATGACCATCAATGTTGAATAAAAGGAAGAAATGAAAAACAGGTGAGGACTGATAATGAATAAGATGAGAAATAGGGATATGATCTAATTGTGGTTCCAACTATGCCAAAGGAGCAACCAATGAAGAAAGAACCGAGTGTTAATGCACAGATTCCACACATGATTCCAAAGACTCAGGTGCATGGTCAAAAACATACTACCAATGCAAATGAGTCATATGTAAATCCCTGAGATAAGTGGGTGGTTAAAATCCCAGAACAAGGCCACATTATGAACAATAAGATCTCAACAACAGATAAACCATATGTGTAAAGCAAGAGATGAAGATAACAAACAAGGCAACATGGAAGTAATAAGAGAAAGGCTGTCTCATCAAAACCCCTCAGAATCTCAGCATATTACCTCAGAAAGAAGATGGATGGTAGATAAAAACTGTAGAATGAAGTAAGAGTAAGACAAAGGCATGACAGTTTGCTTACCATTGAACAACATAGGCTAAGGCATGCTGACACTTTCAACAAATTGCAAAGCAAAATGCTCAGCATGAACCATAACATCTATGGAGGGTGGAAAAACTAAATAAGTAGAGGATGAAATATCATGCAACAGAAAGATGGAAATCATAGGAAATAAGGGAAATAGAAAACAAACATAACATACCTGAAAAATCATGTCTAAAAATGTTATATTAGGCCTAGATAACTTCAAAAGTGAGGCATAAGAAGATGTAGCAAAAGCTCATGGTGCAAAAAAGCTATCACACCTTTTATCAGCCCAAACAGGTTCAGCTTGTTCAGAATGAAATGGCGTAATCTCAGGAGAAGGTGGTTGACCCATATAATGATAAAATATTTGACAGATATTCATTGATAAATCCAACAATATTTCACCCTTACTTGCAGCCTGTGAAAAAGTTCTTGTAGAAAGAGTGATACCCCAAGTGGTAACATTAAATTCAGAATGAATTTCAAATTATGAATGAAACAAAAATGTTTGATGAACATATGCAAATGTGTGAGAAAAAAAGATTAATAAAGGCTAGAAAATGAATTTAAATCAAAAGGCCTCAGCAATATAACCATTAATTATTAATAAAGATATCCACTTCAGAGCTAGAATGATTAAGTTTACAAATGTGAAGCACAAAAAACACAAGTATAAAATGTCTGAGCACTAACACGAACACTGACAAATAAGAAGTCATAAGTATACTTAAATAGAGGGAGTTACATGGATAACGAAAGTGTGTTGTACTCTTATTGGCAGAAGACTGTTGCATAATGACTTGCATGAGAGATGCATGGGAATGAGTCAATTCCAACAGAGGAGGTAAATAGTTTGTGATATGCATAAAAAGTTATTAGAATAAACAGGGCAGCACTGAAAGACAATAGCTATTTATGTGAGAGGAGGTCATGTACCATACTGGAAATATATTGCAAAATTACTTATACGAGTTCCTTCAGAAGGCATCTGAAGAGCACCCACTGGGTGTGCTAACTCTATATTTATACACATTTGTGAATGGACTGCATCACATCTGAACCAGGCATAATTTTTGCTTGTATATGAAGGTGTCAAAAATGGAATTTCCCTTGGTGTATAGAGGCTAAAGCACATCAGACTATAAATGAGAGGACAACTCCAGTCCAAAACAGGCAGTATTTGGTTTGGTTTGTTTTGTATTTTGCACAAAGCTACACAAGGGCTATCTGCACTAGTCATCTTTAATTTTGCAGTGTAATACTAGAGGGAAGGCAGCTAGTCATCACCACCAATTAAGAGTAGGATTGACCATCACATTATAATACTCCTATGGTTGAAAGGGCGAGTATGTTTGATGTGACAAGGATTCAAACCTGCGACCCTCAAATTACGAGTCGAGTGCCTTAATCACCTGATCACACCAGGGCAACAGGCAGTACCAGGATTATATTATCTGGTCCACAGTAGGTGAGCTTACTGCTATTCACCTCAGACCAAGGAACCAGAAGAGAATAAGAAACTTCTGTTCTAACAACTCAAGCTAGTACGTATGCATATCCAACATAAACTTGTACCCTCCATACAACAAATGGAATGATGGAACAAGGTGAAATATGGATATGACCAGACATATAGGAAGATGGTAGGATTGGTTGGTTGGTTTGAAGTTTTATGGCACAAAGCAACTAGGTTATATGTGCCAAACATCCAGTAAAGAGTTAAAATTAAAGTAAAATTATTACAATTCGTAAAAAGGAATCGACGTAAAACAAAACAATGTTTAATGTTTGAATTAAAAACATAAATAGCATTAAAACCAATTTTTATATCTAGTGAGAGAGAAACTAAAGTGATACAAGTTGTAAAGGGCCTTCTGTAACATAATTTTAATTATCATAACTTGCCAAGAAGACTGAAGGGTAAGTTCAAACATCATTGTTAGACACCTGCAGTTGGCCTTTACAGTCCTTATTTCAAGTTATTTGATGTTATGGCCATTTTGAAACTCCACATCAAACTAGTTATACTTTAATTCTTAAAAAGGAATCATATTAAAATCAGGACTGATTTATAAATTAAAAACTTAAATAGCGTTAAAATGTTTGTTTGTTTTGGAATTTCGCACAAAGCTACTCGAGGGCTATCTGTGCTAGACGTCCCTAATTTAGCAGTGTAAGACTAGAGGGAAGGCAGCTAGTCATCACCACCCACCGCCAACTCTTGGGCTACTCTTTTACCAACGAATAGTGGGATTGACCGAATTTATAACGCCCCCACGGCTGGGAGGGCGAGCATGTTTGGCGCGACTCGGGCGCGAACCCGCGACCCTCAGATTACGAAGCGCACGCCTTAACGCGCTAGGCCATGCCGGGCCTAGCGTTAAAAAGGCCAATGACTTTGAAAATACTAAAAACATTTGTAAGATGGACAGTGTCACCAAAGGCACTATTCAACACTATGGATAAACTTTGGAACAAAACATATTTAAAATGGTGCCGTCATTGAGAGTCATAACAATGGCAAGACAGTAAATTGTAGCTTATTGTGATCTGAGTGTCATACAGACTACACATTGGTGCGTCAGTTCCACATAAAATGAAATGACAAGTTAAAAAATTGCGACCAATGCATAGTCTAGTTAGGACAACTTCATCTTTATGATCCATATGGAAGCAAGACAGCTAAAGTCCAACAGAGGGTTTTATTTGGAAAAATTTGTTTTCACATTGCTCACTGTCGACTGCCAACTGGCATGGAGCTGAGCCATGAATACAGGTACATAGTCCATGTATGGAACAGGCAAAGCAGTGATAGTGCTATAGCAGATAGATTTAGCTGTGGTGTCAGCGAGCCTGTTCCAGCGAATACCAACATGACCTGGTATCCCGAAAAACTGGATTGAAGTAGAAGCTAAAGAGAAATAGACTAGTCGGTTTTGAATATTGGCAAGAACAGGGTGAGAACTAAAGTGAAGCAATTCCATGGCCAGTAGAGAACTAAGCGAGTCAGTATAAATAGTGCAATTTGAGTTTTGCTTAATTACTATGTGATCCAGAGCAAGATAAATGGCATACAGTTCAGCAGTGAACACAGAGGCTGTAGAGGGATTCTGTGCATAACCACTGAACCACGACAAACCATGGCAGAACCCACAGAGTTACCTAATTCCAAAACATCTGTATAAATGAGAATGGAAAGATGGTTCGAAAGATGTTCGGCATAAAAAAAAAACAATACTTCCAATCAGAAGAATCTAATTTTCTCAGATGACTTAAATATAGGTCAAATTTTGGGACTGTGTGTTTGTGTGTGTTTTCTTGTAGCAAAGCCATATCGGGCTATCTGCTGAGTCTACCGAAAGGAATTGAACCCTTGATTTTAGCGTTGTAAATCCGTAGAATTATCGCTGTACCAGCGGGGGAGTTTTGGGACTGTAATAAGCCATGGTGGGATGGGCTGACCAGTGGATAAAGCAATGTCATCCAATTTATTCAACTGTGCCTGGATACGAAGGCCAAAAGAAATAATGGCAGATCGTCAGTTCTGAAAAATCATGGCAAACAGGGGAAGGAAAATAAAGCCCAGATGGGATGCTGTGGTAAGGATTGAAGTTCTGGAGCATACAGTAAAGAATATTGCAAACAGCAGAGGTGTAGAGCAGGTTCATGAAACTGTATATAAGCTCTGAATTGGGGAAGTGCAGAAAACCCTGGTGCAGAAACAAAGTCCCTGATGATGAACAGTATCCAGCATCTTCAAGCCCGAGGTCCTGGCAGAGCCACAGTCTGACAGACCAGTAACCCATAGTCTAGTTTTGATCGAATAATAGCACGATATATCTTTAACATAGAATATCAATCCGCTCCTCAAGTGGTAGAAGAGAAAACACGGAGGATGTTCAGTGCTCTTGTACATTTGACCCATACGTGCTTGATATGTGGTATAAAGGTCAGCTTACGGTCAAAGATAAGCCCCAAGAACTTTGTCCCAGGGACCACAGGTAGCACGACTTCACCAATATGGAGTTCAGGATTAGGGTGAACACCCTGTTGGCAACAAAAGTGCATGCAAATGGTTTCAGAGAGAGAGAGAAGTTAAAGCTGTTTGCTGTGGTCCACTTCAGTAAACGATTGATGGCACTCTAGCTGCCGCTTAATATACTTCATGTTTGACGACTGACGTGAAATGTGAAAGTTGTCAATATAGAGTTTGTTTGCAACAGAAAGAGGGAATTGTTTAGTGATGGCATCAATCTTTATACTGAAAAGTGTGGTACTCAAAACACATGCCTGTAGAAAAGAACGAGAAAGTGTTGAACCTACATAAACTTGGAATTGCTTATCCATTAAAATTTTTTAAATAAAAATGGACAAATTACCACATTACCCGTAAAATTGGAGGTCTCAAAAATGTCATACTGACATGTAGTATTATAAGCCTTCTCAATGTCAAAGAATATTAATACAAGATGTTGTCATTTGAAAAAGGCTTCTTTGATTGATGTTTCAAGTCGAATCAGGTGGTCCATTGTAGAATGCTGTCGTCGGAACCCACACTTATGGGCAAGAGGAGGTTGTTTGATTCGAGTAACCAAACAAGACAAGCATTAACCATCCTCTCTGAGGTCTTACAGGAACAGCTCATCAAAGCAATTGGGCAGTAGTTTGAAGGATTCTTGGGATCCTTCCCAGATGTAAAGAATGGTAGGACAATAGTCCAGCATCAGGCATCAGGACAAACATTCTCCTACCAGATCCAGTTAAAACAATCAGCAGAATAGCATGAGAAGCAGGAGGTAGATGGCGCAGCATTTTGTAGTGTACATTATCAGTATCCCAGTCCTGTATTTGAGCCTTCTGTGCTATGTGGCAGGCAGGATTCTACCACAGATAAGGATATCGTGGAAAATATGTCGAGGTTTTAGGAATATACTGAGAAGCTACATATATAATACAATCAGTCACTGCTGCCACACACTTATCTGTTGATGGCTTACAGATGATGACAGGATCAAGTTCTGTGAGAGCAGTAAAAGAGAGCCAGTTTGCTTGATCCAACTTCCATCAGGACATGTGGGTTGGGTGGCATAGACCAAGGCCAGTCTCTCTCAATATCATAGGAAAATGATCACTGTCTCTTGGGTTATTGTCAACCTTCCATGAAAAGTGGGAGAATAGTGAAGGGGAGCAAACTGAGAGATCAAGAGCAGTAAAGGACTGACTAGGTGCATGAAAGTAAGTATAAGAACCAGTATTGAAATGGAAAAGGCTGTGATCTGAGAGCATACACTATAGAGCAACCCCTCCCATCAATATCAGTACCTCCCCAGAGTGTATTGTGTCCATTAAAGTCCCCCAGGATTAAAAAGAGAAATGGCAACTGTTCAATACAAGCATCAAGGATTAATTGTTCATAGGTTTTTCAGGCAACAGATAGAGAGAACAAACAGTGATGGTACGATCCAAAGAAACATGGATGGCTACGACCTCCAAGGGTGTGTCGAGTTGCAAAGACAAAGTAGGCACATGCTGAACAACTAACAGTGCCACCCCTCCCTGCACTTGTCCATCATATAGCCTGCCATTTCTGTACAAAGAATATTGCTAAAAGGTAACTGTATCAGAAGGTTTCAGAAATGTTTCCTGTAAGGAAAGGCATACATGATGGTTGGAAGCAATCAGTTCTTTAATGTCATCCAGATTATAACATAAAACTCAACAGTTCCATTGTATTGAGGTGAACCTTTTTATTTAAGTGTGGATGAATTGGATGGATATCTCTACTGTTTGTGACCACGTCTTTTTTTGTTGTCTTTATTGGAAAGAGGTCTTTAAACATCTGCGAATTCTGCCCTGGGTTGAATCAGAAGGTCTTTGTTGTTGCAAGAGGATTACAGTGAATGAGACGTGAATAAATGATTGTTTTGCATCTTTGGGTGGGAAAAGATGTACCCAAAGAAATGCCCATACACAAACCAAAGGAAGTGGATCTTGGGGCTTCCTGGAATATATGTTGGGGACAGAGATGTATGTTGAAGTTGATCCATCAACTGTTTTTAACCACGGAGGTCAAAAGACTTTTCATATGGTTTGAGAACAATTCTTTTGAGAACACTCTCAGTGTTGTATGGAATGAAATGCAGTACCATATGTCTGAGATAAAGTGGTGGACATTAACTTTCGAGATTCAGGGTAAGTAACGTTCTGAATCGTCTTCAAATGTTGCACCTTTTTCTTCCAACCACTTAGGGCAAGAATGAAAGCAAGATGGGTGAGAACCATTGCAATTAATGCAATGAAAGCCTGTTTCATACTCATAAGCATCGAGGTCCATGCCACCACAATGAGCACACATCAAGGAAACACGACATGATGTATTCGAGTGACTGAACAGCTGACACTGGAAACATCTGAGAGGGTTTGGAATGTATGGCCATACCTTGCAATTAAGATAACCTGCCTTGATGGTAGCAGGGGGATGTAGTGATGTAAATGTTTGTATGAGGACATTGGTCGGCATCATAATTCCATCTTTGTGAGTGGAAATACATATGATTGCACAAACACCTTGGATGGAGAAAACAGCAATAATCTCTGACTTGAGGATGTTCTTCAAATCCCTCTCAACACTGACTCCTCATTATGAATTTAAAGCAGCATGGAGAGTAACCTCAATGGATATATTCCCAATCACCTTTGAATGTAAGATGTGGATGTTCCCCCCATTGATATGTCACCAGAACAACGTTTTTTAACAGACTCTGGAGAACCAGCAAGTCCCTCTCGTCCATTCTGAATAAAAGAGTAGACATTTGCCATAAAATTTGTCTGGAAGAGAATATAAGAAAATGAGGTACAGGTGTTACAGATGTCGAAGACTGCTGCTCAGAACCTTCAACATCTGGTCATTTACCTACGGACTGTTTTTCACTATCTTATTTAAGTTTTTATTTGGAGGATCCATAATAAAAAAAAGTTTTCGGTGTCCATTGACCCCACCCATCATGGAGCCCTACGAGGGGATGCACTACAATACCAAACAAGGACACTGCAGCAACACCAAAGTTTCATTAGCATAATACCCAAACACCAGCGTCAGATACAATGTCTACAACACCTGTTGAGAACATCCAACATTAATACTTGGCTGACCCTAGCTCAAGTGGGTCAGTCGATTGACCCTAGGGACCACCTCAAAGATGCTTGTCTACAGAAACTCAAGGCCAAAATGGTATGTTAGAGTTTGACCATTTGACCACGAGGAACCTCTCCTCCCCTTCATGGGTCACCATGCACGGCAAACACATGGGTGGATGTTTAGATCGTAGAGGAGGTAAACTGAAAGAAAATAACTTTCTCTGGGAGGTTTCCTCACAAGGTACAGGAATCCACACCAAGGGGAAGATGTTAGGATGGTGGAAGTGCAACACAGAGAGTCAATTCCAGTTAATAATTATGTAGCATTGAGAATGTGTGATCCACTCCTTTGTAGGAGGAGAGTCTCAGCTTACACTCATGTGAAACTTATGATAGCTGGTCCTCCTCCAACTGAAACTCAGGCAGTGATAAGAAAGAGGGTTTTCTGTTGGAGAGATGAACCACTGTGCAATGCAAAAATCTAATTCATACCAAATAACATCTAGAAATAAACATCATACCTGTAAGAGGAGGATAGCCATATAATAAACACTGGAAATATTATCACCACCCTACACTAATCTAACTGGAAGTAAGTATCCCAGCAATTTGGAGCTGATAAGTGGTAAGAACTCTCATACTCCACTGTGAGAAAGAAGAAAAATCCGTTCAAGAGTCTGGAGGAACACATCACTGGAGAAAACGAAATAAATGACTGCAGAATCCAAGTTTGAAATACAAATCATTTCTGATTTATACAATTGAAGGATCGTACATCAATCCCATTCTGCTTCACTCGTGTTAGTTTATGATTGAATGTTCCACCACAAACAAATTTATGAAGCAATAAACTATGAACATTATAGACCTAATATGTTATACAGTGCAGATTGTGAAACAGTATATCTGGACAGACACCATTTGTCACAGAGCGAAGTAAAAATATGTGCAATAATGCCTCTGGAAAAAGAAAAGTATATAAGTAAAAGACCTGCCATTCATGGATGAACTGATGTGTGTAAAAAGACAAGGCAGCATAGGCTATACATGTAAATGAATTATTAAATCCAATCAGTTAGGGCAACGAGAATAAGTTCACTGGAAATGGAAGAATTTAAATAAATAAATAATTTGAAATAATAGTGATGGAAGGAAGCCATGTGAGTCAAATAACACCATAGAGTCCTAACCAGACATGGGAGGCATTCAGTTTAGAACATAACTTGACAGTGGAAATCAAAGGCAGGGAAACTAAAGCAAAGGCGATATTACCCCAATGAAAAGCAGTTAAGAAGGAAGGGATGGCCAGGTAAAAGAAGGACATAAGTGCTGTGATAAAGGATACAAGAGATATCTAGAGTAAATATATCTGGCTTTTTATGACCACAGGTTCACAGCAGGAGGAAACAGGTTTTCAAAGAGAGGGGATAAAAGAAACAGGAAGCTAAAGGTTCAAAAGGAGAAAGGAATAGCACATGGAAAACAATATTAAGATCCAAATCTGGTAAGTGTGTGGTGAGGAGGACAATGGAAACAGGAAAAATAAAAGAGGATAATGCCATTCAATAACTGGCAATGATTGAATAGAAAAACTATTGTTGATAAACCAGATAAGAAATCAGAGAGATGGGGATGGAGAGTGAAGAATGAATAAACCCTTGATGGAGAGACCAATGGAAAAAAGTGCCATTTATGTTGATATACTGACATGGAAGAGTAGTAGACTGAATAAGAATGGAGGAATGTTACTAAGGTGGAAAATCTAGAACCTCTTGCAAAGGACCAGACAAAATCCATGTATGAAACTGAAGTGTGGGTATGGATGGATAATGCACTGTCAAATTAGGTTTATGAAAGAGGGACAGGAAGAAAGGAAGGCAAAACAGTGGTGACAACTATAGAGGTATAAGTAATGAGAACCATGGTTGAACAGGCCAGAATGAAGCCACAAAAAGAACTTGATACAGAGGGGTTTGGATATGTGAAAGGACTCTGGGAGGATAAGTATAAATGTAGAGATCCCTCCAATCCTGACTGAGAGCATCTAACACCAAAGCCAAAAGATATATGTCAGGGGCAGAACAGAGGAAGTCTGATATTCAAGTGAGTGACAAGATGTCTAGCTTTGGCATGCTTAACTGAGAGCACAGTGACCTGAATAATTGTGGGCACAGAAACCACTCTATGGGAGAATCTTCTCAGGATAGAACAAACAATTCATGATAATACTGAAAGTACCTGGAATATAACATGCCAGCAACTGAATATGATGGCAGTGAACACAGAAAAGAAGGTCCAAACAAGAAAACAGGGATCAGGGCTCTTGCCAAGTGATGTAAGATACAGCAGTTGAATTGTTGGAATAGATCATTACCATTACACCCATTAGAGCTGGTAGAAGATGATCCATTACCTCGCAAACAACAAAGTACTAAAAATTATGAAATTTTGGCACAACTGAACACCAATAGCCCAAAATTTGTTGGGCATCACAATACACCCCAACTTGATATATGTAGCCAGGAATGAAGAAGAGCAACAGCACCCAGGATGTTGTCTTTGTCCAACTACCAGGAAAAATTGGTTTGAAGTGAAGAGAGAATGGATACTGGATAATCCAGAGGTAGGTAGGCATTTCATGTTTATTGGCACAAAGCTACTAGACTATCTATGCCAAACAAGATGTAATATATTCTAATGGTATATGGAAATAAAGGTAAAAATATGTAAAATATGTACAATTAAGACCTGCCAAGAAGACTGAAGCACTAAGTTCAAACTTGCTGTCAGTCATCTGTAGTTAGCCTTTCCGGTCCTGGGTTCAGGTCAAAATAAAATTAAAATGTGTAAAAGAAATCATGCTAAAACAGTGTATTTTCCAATACAAATCTTAAATTAAGTTAAAAAGACCAATGGCTCCTAAAAATGTAAAAATATGAGTGAGGTGGCCAGTATCACTTATGACATTGGCTAACTTCAAAGGCAAACCTACCTTAAAATATGTTTAAAATGGCGTCATTGTTCATAGTTGTAATGACGGTATGATAATAAAATATATACGATTGTGACCTGAGTGCCACACAGACCACACATTGGTGTATCAGTACCAGATAAAAGGAAGTGGTAAGTTAAAAAACTGTGACCAATGCATAGGCTAGCCAAAATAACTTCCGCCCTTCGATCTTTACAGAAACAACATGGCCAAAGAGCTAAAGAAGGCTTGATATGAAGAAGCTTATTATTTTGTTGCTCACTCCTGCTTGACTACCAACTGGTGTGTAGTCAGATTTTGATAATTGGACCATAATCCATGTCTGGAACTGGTACGGTGGTGATAGAGCCAGAGCAGATGGACTTTGCAGCACTCTCAGTTAGCTCATTCCCACAAATACCAACATGACCTGGTATCCAAAAAACTGGACAGAGATAGATGGGTGGGAACTAACATGAAATGATGTCAGGACCGATAGACAGCTGAGTGAATCAGTCCAGACTGTACAATTCATATATTGCATAGTTTCAATATGATTCAGGGCAAGAGAAATGGCATTCAATTTGGTAGCGAACACAAAAACTGTAGAGGGATTCTGTGTGCTACAACTGAATTATAACAAACCATCGCAGAACCTACAGAATCACCTGATTTTGAACCATCCATATATATGGGAATGGATGGATCGTTTGAAAGAGGTTCAGCAAATAAATAGCAATATTTCCAATTGGAAGTACTGGTCTTCCTCAGATGACTCAAAGATAAGTTACAGTTGGGGACAGTAATTAGCCATGTGGAAAAGGCCGAACTGTTGATACTACTATGCTATTTAAAGATATATCCAATTATTCTGATTCTGCCTGAATATGAAGGCTAAAAGGAACAATGACAGATCTTCTATTATAGAAAAGGGTTGCCCACTAAGGATGGAAAACACAACCCCAAGTAGGACGCTGTGGTAAAGAGCAATGCTTGAAAGCATACATAAGAAACAGTTGCAAATAGCGAATATACAGAGGGGGTTCATGGGACTCCACATACAAACTTTGGATTGAAGAAATACAAAAAGGACCCAGTGCAAAGCCAAAGCCACTGATGGTGAATAGGATCCAGCATTTTCAGTGCTGAGTTTCTGGCAGAACCATAAACAAGTTTGGATCAGATAAGGGCATAATAAATTTTAAGCATGGAGTATTGGTCCACTCCCCAAGAAGTGGAAGAGACGACATGGAAAATGTTCAGTGCTCTTATACATTTGACATGAAGTTGCCTGATATGGAAAATAAGTTTTAATTTACAATCAAATATAAGACCCAAGAACTTTGCCTCAGGGACAACTAGAAGTACAGCATCATCAATATGAAGTTCTGGATCTGGATGAATACCCCGTTGGCAGCAGAAATGTACACACATAGTTTTAGAGAGAGAAAGTTGAAAACCATTTGCTGTGGTCCACTTAAGTATATGATTGATTACAGTTTGTAGTTACCGCTCAAACCTCATGTTTGATTACTGATATGATATGTGAAAATCATCAACGAAAAGACCATTTGCAACTGCAGGGGTAGTTGTTCATTAATGGCATTAATTTTTATAAGGAAGAGTGTGAGACTCAGAACAAGCTCTGAGGGGCTCCAAGGTCCTGTAGAAAAAAAATGGGAAAGTGTTAAACCCACATGGACCTGGAATCAGTGGTTCATTAAAAATGCTTAATAAAAAGTGGCAAATTGCTGCGCAATCCGTATGAGTAAAGGTCTCGCAAGATGCCATATCTCCATGTTGTATCATAAGCTTTCTCTAAATAAAAAAATATAAACAAGATGTTCTCGCTTTAAAAAGGCTTTTTTAACTGATATTTCAAGGTGAATTAAGTGGTCTATCATGAAGCATTGTCTTCGGAACCCACACTGAGTGAGTGAGAGAAGGTTGTTTGATTCCAGGAACCAAATAAGATGAGCATTAATCATCCTCTCTAAGATCTTACTGAGACAACTCGTCAAAGCAATGGGATGGTAATTTGAAGGTGTCTTTGGATTATTCCCAGGTTTAAGAATATGGAGTATAATAGCTTGGCGCCAAGCATCAGGAAAGACATCCTCCTGCCATATCTGATTAAATACAGCCAGGAGAATAGTAAGAGAGGCAGGAGAAAGGTGGCATAGCATCTCATAATGTATATCATCACGTCCAACTGATTTATTGCCAGACCAATGAAGCACAAGTTTGAGTTCCACCATCATAAGAGGGAAATTGTAGTCATAGGGATGATCAGTCAAAAAGGAATGAGGCAGATGTTTAACCCATATTTTAATAGCTAAGAAGGAAGAGAATGAGTTTGAAGAGCTAGATACACGAGAGAAACATTCACCAAAACTACTGGCACTGCTCTGGGCATCAGCAACTTCATGGCTATTGAATATTAAGATAGAGAGGGGCAGAAGTATTTCATTCACTCACCTTCTGGATCTTGTCCCATATGACTTTTGAACTGGTGGTTGAAAAAATGCTGAAGGTATATTTAATCCAAGATTCCTTCTGGCTTTGACATCTAAATTTGCAGAGCCTGTGCATGAGCTTGCTGAAATGCAATGCAATTTGTTAGCGTGGGATATCTATGAAATTTATCCCAAGCATGTTTCTGAGCTTTTCGTATTATAGAACAAGCGTAATTCCACCAAGGGCAAGGATGCTATGGAAAAGATGTCGAGGTTTTGGGGATTCACTGTGCAGCTGCTTGGACAATACAGTTAGTTACTGCTGCTACACAATCATTTATTGATGATTTACATAAGATGGCAGGATCAAGTTCTGAGAGAGCAGTGTGAGAAGGCCAGCTGGCCTGGTCCAACTTCCACTGAGGCACACAGGTCAAGTGGCACTGACCACGGCCAATCTCTCTTAATATGATAGGAAAATGATCACTAATTTGTGAATTGATGTCAACCTCCAAAGAAAAGCAAGTGAAAAGTGAAGGAGAGCAGATAGAAAGATCTATAACAGTAAATGACTGTTTGGGTGCATAAAAATAAGGGTAAGAGCCAGTATTGAAAAGAGACAGGTTGTGATTCAGGAGAATATGCTCTAGCACGACCTCTCACATCAATACTAGAACCACCCCAGAGGGGATCATGCTCATTAAGATACCCCAAAAGTAATAAGGGGGTTGGCAGTTGCTCAATGAAGGCATCAAGGTCTGAGGGATGATAATTTTTTCCAGGAGTAAAGTGCAGAGAGCAAAAGTGATGGTACGACCCAAGGAGATACAGATGGCTACAACCTCCAAGGGCGTATTCAATGACAAGGACTGGGTGGGCACATGTTGGTCAACCAGCAGTGCTACTCCCTCATGTCCTTATCCTACACATGACCTTTCATTTTGGCATAAGGTGTATGGTTGAATTTCAACTGTATTAGTAGGTTTTAAAAATGTTTCCTGTAAAGAAAGATATTTGGGATGATAAAAGTCAATCAAATCCTTGATGTCATTCACTTTGATTGAAAACCTCAACAGTTCCACTGGATTAGTGTCGCTATTTTTCTTTATTTTGGAGGAGAATATGGCCCTGAGACCACACGTTTTTTCTTTACTGGATGTGGGTCAGTCACTCTCTAGTGATCCTGTTCTGGATTGAGTAAGCAGGTTGGAGTTTGTAGACATACGTTCCAGTGATTAAGGACGTGAATTAATGAATGGTTTGTTTAATTTTTTGGGTATCAAGAGAGGAAGACCCCATGGAAACACCTGAGCTTGAACAAGGTGAAGTTGGGCAATGATTGGAAGATATGGTAGGGACAGAGATAGATATAGATACTGATTCATTACTTTTGTTGATTTTGGAGGGTACTAGATTAAAATACACCGCTAAGAACTCTGTAGAAGGCACGGAGAGGTCTGTCTGGACTACTACTGTAGTAGTGGAATGGATTACAGCAACATAAGTCCGAGATGGAATTGGAAAGAGTAATTTCTGAGCCTCTGGATAAGTAATATTATAAACTGTCTTGAGATATTGTACTTCTTTCTCTTCCATCCATTTAGGGCAAGAAGTAAAGTAGGAAGGATGTGGACCATTACAGTTAACACAATGTGGTTCTAGTTGGCATTCAAAAGCATCATGGTCTTTACCAGCACAACAAGCACATGTTAAAGAACCACAGCAAGATATTTTTGAGTGACCAAATCACTGACAAGGAAAACATCTAACAGGGTTAGGAATATAAGGTCGTACTTTACAATTCAGATATCCTGCTTGATTGTGGTAGGAAAATATGGTGTTGTAAATGTTAATATTAGAACATTTTTCAGCTCCATAATCCCGTCTCTACGAGTAAAAATTTGGTGCACGCCTATAACACATTGGCTGAAGAAACTTGCAAGGATCACTGAATCTAGAATGGTCTTTAGATCCCTCTCCACTATAACTCCTCTGGAAGAATTCAAAGTAGAATGAGGAGTAACCTCAATGGGTATATCGCCAATGGCCTTCGACTTCAAGAGGAGTTTGGAACATTGTGATGAAGCTGTTTTGACTAAAATACCTCCAGACCGTAATTTTTTTTACTGATTTAGGTGAGCCAGCAAGCCCTTCTAAACCCTTCCAAATAAAAAAATGGAGGCATCTTCATTAAGGGTTTTTAGTTAAAGAATGTGTAATTAAAAATCACGGGACAGATTCAAGTTGTAAGTTTGACTGTACAGTCATCAGTGCGTGGTTGTTTGCCAGTAGTCATATTTTTCTCTATGCTGTCATGCTTGTTTTTTGTTAAAGGGCATCCATAACAAAAAAGAATATATCAGTGCTCACTGACCCCACCTACCATGGAATCCTAAGAGGGGATGCAATACAGTGCCATATAGGGACACTGCAGCGATGCCAGGGTTTCATGAGCACTACACCCAAACACCAGTATCAGTCATAATGACCACTACACCTGTTGAGGACATTCTATGCTGGCACTCAGTTGACCCTGGCCCAAATGGACTAACTTATTGATCTTGGGGGAACCAAACCAAGACTGCCTGTCTATAGGAATTCAAGGCCAAAGTGGTGTGTTGGAGTTGGACCCTTCAACCACCAGGATCCTCTCCTCCCCTTCATGGGTCACCATGCACGTCAAACATGCAGATGAATGTTTATATTCCAGAGGAGCCAGAATTTACATCCAAGGAAGTCCAAGTCCCTAAAAGAGAAATAACCTCTTGTACAGGGAGGAAAGGTGAGGGTAGCTCCTCTTGAATCAGAAACTTCATTGAATGCAATTGAAATGGAAAAGGTTGGCTTGACTGAGATGGGAATTGAAGAATACCTCAAGATGAACTGCTGAAGAAAATTTCTGGCTAAAGACTGAATCTTGAGGGAAGAGAAGGAAATGGGAAAATGCAGTAAGGGATGAGGGGAGAGGAATTTAATAAAGATTACATCCGATAAAATCTGAAGAATCCAGGGGTAAGTGGTAAAATTTTCCACATATTTACAAAATGAAATAGTCTGTTCCCAACAGAACCTAATTCCATGGGGCACATCACAGTTACCATTGGTGGCATATAGTTTATCGGTGACCAAAAATGCACTGTGACAAAGTGATCTATGAGGAGTGAATGGAAAGGAGAGAGGAAGAAGGAAGTGGGACACAGAGACAGGGGTTAAGAGTGTTGAGATGTGTTGTTAGGAAGAAGAAGGATGCATTTAAATATGCAAGTTCCATTCTGAACTCCAATGAGTGTCACAAAATGAAGCCATGCACTAATCATATAAACAAGTAAGGAAAATACACAAGTTAATAGTGTTTCTTCCCAAGAGAAAAAAGATGGTATGAATAACTATTCTGGAGAGAAGTAAAGAGAGGTACTGTAGTCTGATTCCCAAAGAATGGCTAGCAAATCCAACTGTTGACTGTCAAGAAAGGGATTCACAAAATGATGGTATGCTAAAACATTTGCCTTCATCATGTGTGGGGGCATGGCATGCAAACCCCATGTTAGGTATCATAATATATCTCGAATAAGTCTCTGATTTATTATGCATTATGATATCATATAACCTGAAATTTTAATTTAAAAGTTAATTGTATGTTGATATGTATCAAATTTATATTTGCCAACAAGATTGATACACACAATTTTCTTTCTAAACACAAATATTTTAATATGCACATAATAATAGAATTTATAGTAATGGAAATTATAAGTAATGGTTTATATACAAATGTTTTGCAAACTTATAAACAATACTAAGTCTTCTATTTCTTATGGAACTGAATTTTTCAATGACAGTTCATGATGTGCAAATTAATTCTGAGTTGATAAACTTGCCAAATCACTGAAGGTAAATGGCTTGTAATGTTCTAAATCATTTTGTTCCTGGTCCAATATCTGTAGTTTCCCGATTAACAAGCATTTAACACAGTTGTAGCTTCTATAATTTATAGTATACTAACTGTAGAAAAACAACAATATTACAAAAACTGTCTTTTGGTACATCAACTTATAAACTTTAGGTGAAGCTTTCGAAAGTTCAGTTGGCAAGAATATTTTGCTTAAACACATAGTACATTGTTGATTCTTACGCTCATGAATCTTTTACAATTTAGAAAGAACATGGGACTTTCACAATACACATTTCACAGTGTAAGTTACATGCATTTCTAAATATATATTTAACTAATACAAACATCCATATTAAAATAAATATATATTAGCAAACTTGTTACACACCAGATGTAACTGACTGGCAAAATGTTCAACATGGACCCCAATGTCAGGAGAAGAATGGAAGAGAAAATATTCAGCATTAGGTGCTTCCATTAAAACGGTAAGGGTTGGATCATGTAATAGGGGAGACAAAGACAAAATAGGACAAACCTGCAAATCCACATCCAGGAAGGTAAAAGAAGGTCAAAGTGCAGCTAGGTTTGAGAATGAGGCTGCATTGGAAAGGAAGAGGGAAGGAAAAGGCTGTCAATATTCTCTTCATCCTCTTCCAAGCTCCTCTGAGAAGAGGAGAATTGATTGATGTTCAGCAGGTTCCATAGCCTGCAGGAAGGAAACCAATTCCCAACAGACTAGGACCACAATTTCCTCAGCCAAAAACATCAAACCTGAAGCACTGTAATACTCTGTTCACCTGCAATTTCAGAAGCAGCAATAATCATGATGTGAAACTGAGAATAAATAGTATTACATGCGAGTGTTAAGTGCACATCATGAAGAGAAATGAATGTGAATCCTTTATTAAACAATAATAAATCAACATCAAAAAGAAAAAAAAGGTGATGAAAGTTAAATTCACAATGGCATGAATCACAAAGTAAATCAAACAGCAAGCAAGATGTCTGATCACTTTCATGCCAAATCAAGAAGTGAAGATCGGTTCTACTGCATAGGGAAGTCAGTTGAATTTGGAGGGTGTGTTGTGCTCCCATTGATTTATGGTTGTTGCATTTGTATTTGTGCAGCTGAGCCACATGGTAAACATGTGGAGGTAAGTGGAAAAATCAAGGACAGTGACAAGCAAAGAGCAAAAAATTCACACTGTAGCAAACAGTTCAAACTTAGAAATGCTATTTTGTGAAGAGAAAAAAGTTATTATATCAGTATAAAACACTGTATAAAATGTTATACACATAACTATAATATAAGGTAATGCTCACTGACACATCTCTGTATTATGAACTATTTTTTGCAATTACAGTGGTTCTTCATTTGTTTGTGATTAAATACCAGATAGTTTTTATTTAGTATATAATAATATACACTGACATTGACATATATCAAAAATGTATCTCTGAAAGTAAAGAATAGTGTATGACAATGTCACAACATTGATCACAATGTAGGAGCTTGTGTGACAAACTGCAGGTCACAGGTCTCAAAATGTGTAGAGATTTTATAATGGAACTCAAAAAAAGAAAACTTAAAAACACCATAAATGCTATATCCAGTTATGGAAAATGCAATATGTATGTTTACACTTAACCACACTGGTAAAAATGCAATATATCAGGCCATCCTTTAAGTAATGTCCAATTTTAGGTTAAAAAAAAAGGATTTTAATGCTTTTAATGTTATTTAATCAATAATGTATGTTCCATTATTATTAAGTACTTCCTGTTAATGGTTTACAAGCTTCTAAATGCCACTTCTATAAAATTCTTAGAGTTTGGAGGAAAAGAATGTAGAGAGGGTAGTTTTGAGGTCTTCATGTGTTCCAAGCTTTTTTCCATCAAAACAGTTCTGCAAACTTCGGAATAGATGATAATCAGATGGATCAAGGTCTGGAGAATAAGGAGTATATGGAAGATTTCCCAGTCTAGCTCTTCAATCTTTGCAGATGTGATCCTTGCTTTATGGGGCTGGTGTAACACAACACTTTTATGACTGATCAAAGCAGGTCTCTTTTCTTTCAGTGTAACATTCAAGTGCTCTAACTGTTGACAAGAGAAGTCTGATGTAATTGTTACATTGAGTGGCAACAACTCATAATGGATCACACCAACAATATCTCACCAAAAAATATATCGCAAGACTTTCCTAGGGTGGAGGTCCATTTTGGGCTGTGCTTTAGCCAGTTTACCTGCACTGAGCCATCCTGCCACATTTAACATTTTTATAAGATATCCATTTTT
Source organism: Tachypleus tridentatus (assembly GCF_004210375.1). Taxonomy (NCBI): domain Eukaryota; kingdom Metazoa; phylum Arthropoda; class Merostomata; order Xiphosura; family Limulidae; genus Tachypleus; species Tachypleus tridentatus. The sequence goes on from NC_134831.1 coordinate 156,896,387, forward strand.
CATATCTAGTCACTAACCTGTCCAAAAAAGTGAGTTACGTTCACTAGAATGCAGAGAAATGCAAATGTCCACTCTTGTTCTAAGGATGGCTTCTGCCAAACCATAGGAGATCCATTTTTCAAGTTTTAACACCTTTCAAGTTGTTGCAGATGACTATGAACTGTTGAATGGGTTGAATTAAGCTTCTGTGCTAGTTCTTCATCTGTTACACAGTCTTCACCAAGTGCAGCCAGCACAGAAAGTCATCATTAAACTCAACAGGACGACCTGAACATAGCACATTACTTAAGCTGTAGTCATCTGATCTGAACTGCTGAAACCACTTTCAACATTTTCTTTCATTGAGAGACTCGGCATCATAAACACCTTGAATGTTTAGTGTAGTTTCTGCTGCACAATTGCTTTTTTTAAACTCATTAAGCAATATATGTCTAATATGCTCCTCAGACACATCCATATTCATAAGGGTTTATATTATTGATGATCTACAAAAGTGGAGTTAGGTTAGTTTCTTTTATTTGTCTGAATATTTTTATACATGTCCTACTACATATTTTAGTCATTAAAGCCTTCAACAAAGACAGAAATGATGATGCATTAAATTTGTAATGTCTGTATTAAATTTCAGACATTACTTGTGGGATGACCTGATATAATCTTAAGTACAGGATAGTTATATATTTGATATGGTCCTTTACTGCAAATGTGCTACATCCAAATGTTAATGTTTGTTTTTAAGCCTAAAGCTACAGAATGGGCTATTTTCACTGTGCCCAACAAGCAGTGAAAACCAATTTTTAAAGTCAGGAGTCCAAATTTACTGATGACTATTTGTAGATGATAACATTGTTAAAACAGTTTCTAATATAACATCTACAACTTACCAACTTATCTTATTTCTTTGATAACATGTAACACAAGTTATTTATGAAAAGTCCAAGGAAAGTAAATTAATGTAACAGAAAAGTGTATAAAAATAGTATTAATGCTAAATGGATCTCATATCTAATGACTACTACTCATTTTGTCATAACATTTTGGTTTCACTGAGTGTGCAATATTTAATGATATAGCCTTCTTCATACTTTGATAACAACTAAACAGCCTCTGTATTTGAATTAAAAACTTTAAAAAAATTTAATTTGTCTTTGTTCTGAAATGTTAGATTACCAGGTTTAACTCTTAAATGGCAACCATCATCAACTGATGCTGCCACCAACAACATTCCCCAATATGTTATGTTTTTAAAACATGTTTACCAACCTGTAATGGAGTTAGGGAAGTATCTTGTCCATGGTGACCATTTGCTGACAGAGGTTGAGAATATGGATTTCCTTGTGACATTCCTTCTGGACTGAAATATTTAGGATATGTCTTGATTAGTTAAAATTTATTACTGACTTAATAACAAATATCTGTAAATAAAATATGGAATAAATTATTGTATTTATATGACTATAAACTGATAGTGGCATACATTGGATTTTGTGTAATTCTGAACCAAATTCTAATAACACTGGATTTTGAATGGCTTTGATTCATAATGTGACCCATAAATCATTCTGTCTGCTTTAATAAAAAAAACTGTCCTTAAGACATTTGCTATATCAGTCAACAATTTTTGTTTCTGCATCAGGATGCTTTTGAAAATAGGTACAAGAAGAATGAAAAAAAAAATTATTTATTTGAGGTATTATGATATGTTTTGAAATGATACCTTGCAATTTTCAGTATTTTTTAAATATGTAACCATTAAATAGTGATTGAAGACATTGGATAATTCCTATTCACTTTAGTATATATTATTGTATCTTTAGCTTCATTAGCAAAAGCATTATGCATAATTATATATGACTATCAATTAATTTTGATTAATAGCTTTTGGGTTAATAAATTTAAGGATAACAAAGGGCTTGTTGTAATTTTATGAAAATAAAAACTAACTCTTATGATTTAAATATTTATTAAGATTTTCTTCAACCTCCCTTAAATTTACTGAATCCATCACACCTGAAGGTAACCCATCTCAAAGGACAAGAAACATGTTCAAAAGAAAAAAACAAACAAACAAAAAACTGTCTTAGCTAAAGATAACTCCTATACTGCCAAATATTGTATTTTTGTTCCATAGTTTTATTATTCTCACCATTATATATGAAAAAAACAACAAAAAAACGTGTTGCAGCAATGCATCAACACTTTTAGTTACATTAACAATCTTACGCACTTCAATCGGATGATTTGCAACCATTTTTTCTCCAAAAGAAAACAATTTCAGAGATGTTAAACTGTCCTTCTATTACAAACTTTTCATTCCAGCATTATCCTAGTAGCCCTCTTTTCAACCCTTTCAGACAATTCACTATCCTTGACAGAACACAATACTCCAAATACAGCTTAAACAATAGTCTATACAATAACATTATAACATCTTTAGATTTGTATTCAATTTATAGGTATATACAACCTAAAATCCTCTTTGCCCTGCCACGAGTAACAAAATATTACCTGAATGTCTTAAGAAACTGCTCAAGTAAAACATCAAAATCCTTTCCTTTCATAACACTTTTAAAGTTCTTTCCATCCAAAATTATACTTCTACTTGTTATCTCCCACATGCATTATTTTGCATTGATTATAATTAAAAATAAACGTGCCATTCATATACCAAATTCACCAAATAATCCAAATACATTTATAAAGATACATCATTTTCACAGTCATCAATATCCAATAACTGAATATCATCAAATTTAAATACGTTACTAATAATCCTTTCATCTGCATCATTGATAAAACATAAATGTGCAAAAATGCTAAGTCTTGGGCCCTAAAGTACCTTACCCCACTTGTGATATCAAATCAATTTAAGTAAACTATCTAACAACTTTCTGCTTTTTCTCACTGACTCAGTTTTCTATCCCTCAAACCTACAAAGATAATTATTCAAAAGCATTTTAAGTAGCACCTTGTCAGCTGCTTTCTGAAAATATAGACATGCCCAATCAACACCTGTATCATTTTCAGAGAATGTCAAGTGATTAGTAAAGCAACATTTTCCCCTTAGTAAATGCATTATGACTATCTAATAAAATTTTAAACATTTTTAAATGATTTTCAAAGTATTTCTTATCAGATTTTCAAAAACTTTTCTTACTACTGATGTAAGACTAACAGGCCTATAATCATTGGGGCAGTTTATTTCAACTTTTTTGAAAATACGAGTAAAGTTAGCCAACTTCCAAACTTCTGGCACCTGTTCTCTTTTCAAATGCGCACAAATAACAGCGAAAAGAGGCTCACATACCCAACCCTTACCTCCCATGAAACCCTTTGGGAAAATATTATCTGGCCCAAAGTTTTATTATTCCTTAACCTTCCTAATTTTTCTTTAAGAAGCTTAGAATTAATGTGATAATCTCGTTCAATCATGTTTCTACCTATTAATTATTCTGAACGAAGAATATTGCTTAAATCTTGGTTAATAGTTATTGAAGAAAAGTAGAGTTTAATAACACAATAATCTCATAACCATCATGCACCATCTCTTAAAGGTCCTACTTCCATCTTAACATTATGTTTAGTCTTAATGTAACAAAATGTTTAACATTATTTTTTATGTGTTTAGGCAGCCTTTTCTCATATACCTTTTTTACTTTCCTAATTTCCTATCTGAACAAATCTCCTGATCTACAAGTAAAGAAACACTTTTTTAAAAAAAGAGTAAATGTAAGGATGGCTAATATCAATCCTTCAAACACAATGCAAACAAGAAAGTAGGAAAAACAAGAAAATAGGGACAGGTTGTCTTAAAGAATAGTTTAAAACTTTTCAAATTATTTTTCACTTGAGAAAAAACAGTAAAAGTATATTAAGTTCACAAAATTTTGTTAGAGAATTAATGAAGTTAAGCCTTCTGATTTATTTACATTATATTTTAATTATAGTAGGGTGAAAGAACATAAGTTTAGTGTTTTGCAAAGAGAGAACAGGCTTCAGTGAAGATTTTATTTTCCTAACCAGGTGACTGACTTGTGGAATGAGTTACCATTAACTGTAGTAAATGCCTGCACTATTCAGGAATTTAAATGTGGATTCAATGAATTCTTATAAATAATTTTGAAAGTTGGTTTAAAATTTTCACTTTTCCCAAGAGTGGGTGTGCAATATTCTTTGTTGTTGTAAAGTTATGATATCACATAGCATCAATAAAATTCATAAATTTTATAAAAGACATAGCTTATTTTGCTTTGAAATACCAAAAAGAGTTATGCAGATTGAGTAAACCATCATCCAAAATTAACATGCAGCTATTATATCAAGGTGGAAAAACATAATGGAACACATGATGAGTTTATTCCAAAGTTACAACAATCTATGAAAAAAAAAACAATAATATAAAAATAATGTATTATTATGGCAATAAAACCTCTGCAAATTACTTTATCTCTGTTTGTGTAATTGTAATTTAACACAAAGTTCAGCATAAAAACAAAACAAAGGCTAGTACAATATGTTCAAGATCTAACTGAATGGCTAAGTTTTCAAAGCCCAATAAAACTGTAGAAGTAACATTTCAACAAAGCGTGCCAATGTCTTTCAGTGTAAACACACACACACACACACACATATATATATATATTAGGGTGCGTGAAAAAACAAAAAGTTGTGACACTCAGTCGCTCGCTTATAATTTGATTCCATTCAATGAAAAAATATGCTAGCGTAACAATCAATCAAATACATTAATATTTAGGGGTTGCGCAATGCGCACAAAATAACAACGTGCTTCCGGAACCAAACGAAAAGTTGGCATTAGTGAAAGGCTAGCTTCGGCTTTAGACAGAACCCAGATCAGTGACCGAAAAGCCGCGCAAATTTTGCTTCCTTTTGCAGCTCATATTGGACATAATATCGAGGATCTTGCCATTAGCCCAAGTTCCATAAGGAAGAAACGAATTACTAACCGTACTCTTCTAGCAGCTGAATTGAAGGAAAGTTTTTCTCCAAACGTTCCTTTGACATTACATTGGGATGGTAAGCTGATGCCTGACTTGGTTGGCAGAGAGAAGATCGAACGTTTGGCAATTTTAGTTTCAGGTGAAGGTGTAGAGAAGATTCTTTCAGTGCCCAAGATTGATAGTGGGGATGCAAATTCAGTAGCTTCTGAGATCGGATCAGTTTTAGTAGAATGGAATGTAAAAGACAGAATTAAATTGCTTTGCTTTGACACCACGGCGACCAATACAGGATCCAAATCTGGCGTCTGTCTGAGGATTGAAATGTTACTTGAACGTGAGCACTTGCACCTTGCCTATAGACATCACATTTTGGAGATTCTTCTGAGCGCTGTATTCTTTACTCTCGTGATAGAGACATAAAAAAGTCCAGATATTACTTTGTTTTTAAACTTCAGAGATTGTTGGCCTAAAATTAATAAAACTAAGTACATAACAGCAGTAGAAGCAATGCCACTCCGAATACAGCCTTGGAAGGATGATATTATTCAATTTTGTCAGAATCTCCTTCAATCTCATCAACCACCGTACGATTATAAAGAGCTCTTAGAATTAGCTGACATTTTTCTTGGATCTCTTCCACACGGACGTTCTTCATTTTTTTTCCGTACTTCTGGTGCTGTACATCGTGCACGATGGATGGCTCGAGCAATATATTCTCTAAAAATTTGGTTGTTCCAAGAGGAGTTTGGTAGACTGCAACCACGGCCTGCTTCATCTCGTGTTTCATTTGACGCACATTTCTGCAGCAAACTTGGCGATTTGTGTGTCTTTATAACTAAACATTACTTGCTCTCATGGTTTACAGCTAAGGATGCTTCCGTGGCAGCTCGAAGGGACCTTACACTACTCAAGGAACTTGCATTGCATGAAAATCATATGATTAAGGAAGTTGGTACAAAGGCAATGAATCGGCATTTATGGTATTTATCTGAGGTTGCAGTTGGGCTTGCGCTCTTTGATGACGGTGTAACGAATAGCGACAAACTCAAAATGGTCTCAAATATGAATACCGTGAAAGGATCTCCTAGGCCAACTCCACGTTTAACAGTTGATGCTGCAAGCAATGCTGTTTCCAGAAAACTTCCAGATTTTTTTACCTCGGCAACGAAGAAAAATTTCTACCATCTGGATATTAGTAGCGCATTTTTATCATTACCACCGAAAGAGTGGAGCGCCTCCGAAGAGTACAAACAAGGAAAGGACAGAGTAAAGAAACTTTTTGTGACAAATGACGCAGCTGAAAGAGGAGTAGCTTTAATTCAACGGTTTACGGCAAAGGGCCGCACCAAGAACGAAGATCAATTTCAGTGTATGATGGCAGAAGAACATCGGCGAACATAATGCGAAGGGGGCAGGCAAGATAAAACTTTAATGAAATAAATTTTTCTTTCAAGTTTTTATGTTTTTGCTAATTGTATAATCAATAAATATTAAATAATTTCTTTAAATAATTTAATTACCATTAACAATGTAATGTAGAGTAAATTTAAGGAAAATAGTGAACTTTGCGAGGGATGCGCGACCCCTAAATACTTCGCGATTGAAATGAAACTTTGTCTATGTTCTTTTCTCATGCAGTGGCACAACTGAGCAAAAAAATTGGGACATTTTAATTTTTGTCCTTTATCCGCTGACGCACCCTATATATATATATATATATTTAACAATGTAACTTCAGTATTTAGAAATAATTTTCACAAATAAATGCATTATTTCACATTATGCAGAAACAATGTATTTCAATTATAAACAAATGATGTTAAATATTGTCAGAAGAAGAGAAGGAAAACCTATTATTTCAAATGCATTTGTCATACATTACTTAGCATTAGCTCATAATTGAATTCAGTGTTAAAACTGATATTTATAAGTTACACTACACTTGAGAAACAAATCAACAAAAACACAATGACAACTGTTCTTTATCAATTTCTGTTCTTGTTCAACTAAGATATTTCTAAATATCTATGGAATGTTATTTCTATAAAACTCCACTGTATTTGGTATTTAAGTTATTTTAGTTATTGTATACGTACTTCATATAACGTTTCAAACTGATCCAATGATGAGAAAGTGGTAATATTCACAAGCACAGTTCCACTTTACAGAAAAATATAACTGTTTTATAACATAAAACGAAAATACACATACAGTGGTACCTCGGTTCTCGAACTTAATCCGTTCCAGAAGGATGTTCAAAATACGATTTGTTCGAAAACCGAATCAATTTTTCCCATAAAAAATACTATAAATTGAATTAATCCGTTAGAGATCTACAAAAATTATGCATTATGAAGCATTTTAAAATTGTTAGCAATATAAAAATATTGCTTATTTATACCTGTATAATAATACTTACATGCATAAAGTCAACCACAAAAACTTTCAACACAATAAAAAAACAATAAATGAAAATTTAACTGCACTTTACCGATGCTGAGGAGAGCTGATGGCGTAAGTGAAAAGTGGTGAGAAATGTGGAGAGTAGGAGGGTTATTATTGTTTGGAAGGGGAGTCACCTTCCATAAAAACGTCAGGTAACTCTCCTTCTGGGGTTCTTTCTCTTTTCTTTCTCTTTCCACCGCTACAACCTGCTTGAAACTCACTGGACTTATTTTTCACTAAAAACTTGTCTAATGAGGTTTGTTTCTGCCTGCATTTTAAAATGTTTCTGAAGTAATACATGGCATTGCCATTGAAAAGGTTTATGCTGCGGTTTGCTACAGCTTTGTCGGGGTGAAATTTTTCCACAAAACTTTGTAACTTTCCCCATTTTCCACACATTTCCTTGATTAGTGAACTAGGAACATCCTCCCTTCCATCCTCCTCATCTGAAGACACTTCCTCAGTTGCCTTCTGTTGCTGCTCCTTCTGAAGGTCTTGGAGTTCTTCTGTGGTGAGCTCAGTGTTGTGGTCTTCCACCAACTCCTCCACATCACCACCACTCACATTCAAGCCCATACACTTGCCTAGTGAGACAATGTTCTCGACAACAGGCTCAGCCTCAAAGCCTTCAAAGTCTCTATCTGCTACTAAGTCTGGCCACAGTTTCTTCCAGGCTGAGTTCATAGTCCTCAAAGACACTTCCCTCCAGGCTTAGTCTATGATCCTCAAGCAATTATTTTTCTTAAAAACCCTCGGGTTCTCAGAATGGTACACAAGCAAAGGCTTAAGTTTTAAGTCCCCACTTGCATTACTACATAACAATAGAGTTAGCCTGTCCTCCATTGGCTTGTGTCCTAGCAGTGACTTCTCCTCTTTGGTGATGTAGGTCCTCTTTGGCATTTTTTCCAAAAAAGACCTGTCTCATCACAGTTGAACACTTGTTGGGGAATAAACCCCCAGCTTCTACATAGTCCTTAAATTCCTTAACAAATTTATCAGCAGCGTCTTTGTTAGAAATGGCACCCTCCCCATGTCTCACCACACTATGTATGCCACTTCTCTTCCTAAATTTTTCAAACCACCCCTACAAGCCTTAAAGGCATCACTTATATCAGCACTCGTTCCAGGGGTGTTTTTCAGGAGGTTAGCATGCAACTGCTTTGCTTTCTTACAAATGATGGTCTCAGAAATGCTGTCACCAGCTAACTGTTTCTCGTTTACCCAAATCAACAACAGTTTTTCTACGTCTTCCATTGTTTGTGATCTTTGTTTCGTAAACACTTTCACTCCTTTTGCAACATCAGTTCTTTGATGACCTCTTTATTTTTCAGTATGGTGCAGACTGTAGACTTCTCCATATCAAACTGTAAAGCAAGGTCAGACACGCGAACACCACTCTCATACTTCGCTATGAGATCTTTTTTTCACTCTATTGTGGCTATAAAAACTTTTATTTTTAGGTTCCTGCTTTCATTATCCTTCTTTGACCCGATGGTGGCTTATTTAATCAGAATATTTAGAAAAACAAAACAACAATAAAAAAGAAAAACGAGAACGTTCACAGCAGATTTTAACAGGGGTGTGGACTGAGCGACAGATGCGGGTAAAATGTTTTGTGTAAGCTTGGCGTGGGCCGAAAATGGTCGAAGGGTCGCTCGGGTCATCAGTAGGGTTATTTCAGGGATTTGGGCCACGACAGCTTGGTTCGGGAACAACCGAGACATTTTTTTCTCAAACAATATGTTCGAAAACCGAATTGTTCGAGAAGGGAGTCGTTCGAGAACCGAGGTACCACTGAATTTTGCATCAGAAGTTAACTCTTTCACTGTTACTACCTTCTGGTTGTACTGTATTTCTAAAGATTTTATATATTTATTATTATTATGATTTCAGTTCCCCTTCCCCCTACCTCTACAAAAAAAAAAAAAACACAAAAAACTTGCTCAGTCCACATCTAAAACTAAAACTAAAAGCAACATTTCACACAGTTTTGCTCAAAATTTCTAACAGACGGCACATACTTATAGTTTATGGGGAATGAAAAACTAATATTTTTGTTGTATTACAAGGAAAAAATTACATTAAGAAATATATTTCGTGATCAGATACCAACACTTAGTATTTCATTCGCTGAGTCAAAATACAGTCACGCGTGACAGTTTATGTCCATTATATTATTACAGTATTAAAAACAAAACAAAATCTATCTCCTACTAATTAGCACAAAATGGCAATATTTAATAATGTGATGTGCACAAGTCCACCGTACCAGCCCATAATTATATTTATTATGTTCAAGAATTAATCTAAAGTAAAAGTGGGCATAGAAATATTTTTGTTACAATTTAAATATCCCATATTACATTAATTGAATTTACAAATATTCACGCTATTTTCAAGAGTAAATACCACGTAATATTGTTATAACGAACAAGTTAAGAAGACGAAAGATTAACTTTTTTTTTTTTTTAATTTCGAGGGCTATCTGCGCTAGCCGTCCCTAATTTAACATTGAAAGATTAGAGGGAAGGCCGTTAGTTATCACCACCTACCACCAACTCTTGGGCTACTCTTTTACCAACGCATTGTGGGACTGCTTATTAATTTATATCGCTCCAGGGCTAGAAGGGAGGGCATGTTCGGGAGGGAGGGAACGAATATACGAGCCCGCAACCCTCACTTTGCAAGTCAAGCGCCCTAACTTCCAGGCCATTTCGCGCCTTAAACACTAGATATGTTAAAAAATTTAATCTTTGAGTTCAGGATCAATTAAGGTGCAAATGCATATACATAAATATATATATTTATTAACACCACAATTTTCACTTAAAAATTACATTTACCTGAATTGTTTGCCACACCGAATTACAAACCATGACCAATAAACTCGCCCAAAAATTCGTCACTGTGGAGTTTGTAATCTGGACAGAAATGACTGAAAATTGAAAACTACGTTTATATAAATGTTTATTTCTTGTTAAAGCACAAAGCTACACAATAGATTTCCATTGTTTGCCCATTGGGCGTATCTTAACCTGATTTGTAGCGTTATGAGCTCTCACACATGCTGTTGAGCATCAGGATTATGGGGGAAACTTTTAAAATAACGTCTTTTCTTCCAGACCTAAAACGTGTTTCGAAAACTACTTACTATGTTAAGGTTGTTATATGTTGTAGAAATATAATCTATACAACGGTAATAGGAAATTCCTGTAACACGAACTAATTTGGTTTTGTTGTTTGTTTTTTGTAAAAATTACATTATAAAGTAAAATTGTAAATGTACAACAACTATCTCACAATGTACTTTGTGACAAGTATATAAAAGACGAAAATATGCTGAAACAAAACTTCGTCAGCAACATTATGATGTTATTTTACCACATTGAAACAATTTTATCATATTTATTTAATATGTTAAACATATTTCTCAAAATTAAATTCTAAAAACAGGCGATTTCTGGACTTCTTTGTTTTATTTTGAATTTCGCGCAAAGCTACACGAGAGTATTCTGCGCTAGCTATCCCTAATTTAGCAATGTAAGGACAAGAGGGAAGGCAGCAAGTCATCATCACCCACCGCCAACTCTTGGAATACTCTTTTAGCAACGAATAGTGGAATTGACAGTCACGTTATAACGCACCCACGGCTGAAAGAGCAAGCATGTTTAGTGTGACGGGGATGCGAACCTGCGACCCTAGGACTACGAGTCGAGTGCCTTAACCACTTGGCCATGCTGAGCCGGTGGGCTTTTTCGCTCAACGTTCTTGTTGGGACTGCCTAACGTTGCTTGTTAGTAATGGCGCTCGAATTGCAATCTGCTGCTCGTGAGATTGAAGCCCAGCCTCGAATATGCTCACCCTCAATACCTTTGGGTGTTATAATATGACGCTCATTTCCGTTATTCGTTATTTAAGAACAATCTAAGAGGTGGTGATGTATACCGTTTTTTTTTTAAAAAAAAAAAAAAACAATTGTCGCGACTTTGAAATCATTCAAAGACTGATAATTTAATTTTTGAACTACTGATACATACAGTTTGGCGTCAAATTAATAAATAAGATTATGAAAGTAAATTCCCCCAGATATTTTTTGTTACTTACGTAAATAACACAGAGGAATGTCTGCGGACTCGCACCGCCAGAAACCGGGTTTCGGTACCCGTGGTGGGCGCAGACAGGCCATTGTGTAGCTTTGTGCTTAATTTCAAAATAATCAATCAGTACTTATGTAAATAAATAATAATGTTTTATTATTTTTTGGCTAAGTTGTGGTTTGTAAATAATTTAAATAACACTAATAACAGTGTGTTTGTGTGTTTGCTTTTAGCAAAGCCACAAAGGCTATCTGCTCAGCCCACCGAGGGGAATCGAACCCCTGATTTTAGCGTTGTGACACTAATAACAATTATATTTCTCTTCTTAATCTAGTTCACACCATAACGGTCATTGTTTTCGAAATTGATTATGTAGATAGCGCTTAAGACACTAAGTTTATCCATTATCCATGGTCATAATACTTTGCAGTGTATCTCAGGGTCGCAGAAAGGGCGTAAACCTGTGTGCTGATATGAAATGAGAGTGAAAAAAACCAACTAAAACAAACAAACATATAAATGCATAATATGCGTGTGGTCAATTTTTCTTTGCATACTTGAAGGGCGCTTGTAATGTACGAAAGACCTAGTTGACATTGGATAGGGTAGGTATAGTGTGGGTAGCGTGAAATTACATATTATTCCGTGTTGTCGTATTTAAGTTCTTACAATTACGTTTCAAATTTATAAAAGTTCGTTAAGTCTAAAGACTGGCCTACTTTCAAGAAGTAATTCTATAATTTAAACTTTTAAAATTTAAGATTAATTCTGTATAGCACATTTCAATCTACACTCTTTAAGTGAAAAAAAAAGAGTATAATTAAGTCAATACGTATCTCAGAACGGTTAGTATGGGTATTACCACTTTTAGTGATAAGGAGAGAACAATGTTTCGACATTTCCGTTTCAAAGTAGCTTGTAATAAAATTGATGGCATGATTATTATATAACATTTACAATTTGTATGATAATGACGAAGAAAAAGCAATAGTTGACATATCAAACATTCTAACGCTATATTAAATTTAAAATTCCATGTGATTTTGCATCTTCTAACGCTTACTTTGAGCTTTCTGCCATTGAATCATGAACATTTTCTATTTTGCTTGTTATCAAGTTCTTGTGGTGGAAGAGAGCATTTGAGCAGATGAGAGAAAATTGTATTTCGTTGTAATAATTTATAATAAAGAACTTGATTTATACAATATGTTAAAATTAGAATACCTACCCGCACTAGTGTTTTCATAATAACAATTGCTTTTCAAATTGATTTATACAAATTATCATTACATAACAACGCATAAAGCGAACAAAAGATATGCCCAAAAATGCAAATCGCTGTAATGTGATGGTACACAAACACAGATATTTTAAAGTTTAGAAAATGCTGAGTTGGTTGTTGTTTAGCCCAAAGCTATACAATGTATTATTTGTGCTCTGCCCCCCACGGGTGACAAACCCAGATATTTGGCCACAGGAGAGGGGTTAAGTTTTGAAAAACGAAATAGCGTAAAATTCAATGGTTTAGGGCTTGCAAATTATATTAAACGTCCTGAAATTGAAATAAACAATCTTTGGTTACTTTAAATAACCTTTCAGTTTATCACAGCGTCGCGGATTTCGATCTAGTGAAGCTAGGGTCCAATGACTGCCTTGGGGCACTAAAGGCTCTTGTGTTATGGATTAAATTTTATAAAATTTTCTGCTTTTTCTGAGAGTAGTTTTCCTAATTTGGACGCATTTTAACTGAAACAGATTGAAAGTAGTGGTACTTCCCCACTTTCTACGAAAATGTTTTTGAATTAAATAAACGCTTTATTACCTGTAATATGTAACAGATATACTGTTGTAAATTTACTTTAGTGCTTACGCTTGTTTTTGTATAGTTTTCGTTTTTGCATATGACGTATATTCTGGATGTGTATTGCGCAAGTCACGCTTGTTATCGAAATTTATTGAAGATTCTTGAGAACAAGAATCAACTAGGTGCACTAGGTGTGTGTATATAATATTAGTGGTTGACAGTATTGTTGCCAAGTGAACTTTGGTGAACGTTCTAGAGTCTCGCATGATTCGTATAAAAAGCAGCTAGCGAGAAACAGGAGAAGGGTATTATTATTAATGGATAGCTACAGTTAGTATGCTATAGGCCTCGGAAGTAATAATTATTATTAACGGCTATTAATAAGAAAACTACAGAATTTGACGAGGAAAATATATAGATGTCGAACATTACGAACCGTTCAACTTCAGTGAATTGTTTTGGACGTTATTATTTCTACGAGAAAATTAAATATCTCTGCCAAGGAAAGTCAGCTTGTAAGGGGTGAAGCCAAACAAGAATCAAGCTAAGCTAGCTTAAGCGAAATGTGTGACAATATCCACTCAGAATTGATTTGCTCATCGTGGACCTGGATAGTCGATAAAATATTCAGTTCTAGACCGGATATAAGAATCAGTATTGTTTGTAAGTTTGTAAAACTGTTGTATATAAACTATAGTTTGTAATAACTATTAGTACTAACCGTTATTAAAACGTTATTAACCGTTATTTGTATTTGTTTGTTTGTATATGAAAATTTATTTGAGTTAAAACAGAAAATTGTGTGTATCAATCGCATTGGCAAATATTATAAATTTGATACATATTAACATTTAATTAACTTCTAAATTAAAATTAAAATTTTCGGTTATTTGAAATAGTAATACGTAACATACCCATTATAATAAATCGTAGACTCGTCCCAAATAAAGTATAATACGTAAAACATATTATAGCTCTTTGTATATCTAAATAATCAATAATTCAGGAAACTTGATTGCAGCGCTTGACAACCATAATATTGAGACAATACTGAACAGTTTTAATGATATACATGAAAAATGCAGTCACTGAGATGTTTAATGCACTGTCTCACATTATTAGACTTTTTTATTTTGTTTAACAAAATTCTTTTTAAATATAGTGCTTTTGAGATAACATAAAGTAATTATTTTAATTATCTCTTTTCGATAAAATAACGTAGTTAGGATGTTGAAATAACTTTATCTGGGAGAATTTTTTTAAACGTATTGGGCAAAATAACAAAAAACAATTTTCAGAATAAGACTTTTATTAACTTTAATAGCATGTTCTGCTTGGTATATTTATCCACAAGGACTTGCACGACAGAATTAATTGATTAGAATATTGCAAGATCTGAGTGACGATACTTCATCATACGAAATCATGCCATGAAAATTACTGGCATTACTCTCTACGGAGAGTTTGGTGAAGCTGCTATCTGTCTTCTACAATAATTCTGTTATAATTAATAAAGTCTTACAGTTCAATGCACATTTGAAAAAATTATTCCCTATCGGTTTAAATAAAGGAGGTTTTGACTGAAGACTGAAGACCAAATGCTGTACTGTACTGTGGATCACTAGTATGTATACAGTTTTACAACACTAAACATTATGGTTCGATTCCTCAGAGCGTAGATATATCACTGTGTAGCTTTGCACTAAAAACAAATAACCAAACAGACCTAATACTTTAATCCCTGTTTGATATACAATGTTGTTTAGTGTAAGTGTTAGTATTTAGTTTATTTTGTGCCTTAAAACATTTAATGAATTTTTAATTTTTAGGACAGGAGTGTTGAAGGTGGATTGTTTTAAAAGTATTAGTTGTGACAAATTTCGTTATATAACCCTGTACGAGACATACCTTATGTTCGCAATTACAATGTTGTTTGACTTTATTAATATACTCTTCAAAAAAAGAAACGCAAAAGGCAAAATATGAGACAAATTGTTAACAAGTTTATTCCGGGTAGTTCTGTATGACATGTGTGAAACTTTGCACATTCACTGCTGAACATCTAAAGTCTGCATAGGCGAAGTCCACGCTCACTAGGTGAAGTTTAACGTCACTCAACGTCAATAACGAGTATGCCCCCCGTGAGCAAAAATAACTGCTTGGCATCTTCTGCCCATGGAAGCGATGAGATGACGAATCACATCCTGTGAATTGGCTGTCCACTCAGCCTGCAAAGCTGCTACAAGCTGAGGTACAGTCTGCGGTTGAGGTTGTCGCCGTCGCAGACGTCGGTCCAACTCCTCCCAAAGATGTTTGATGGGGTTTAAATCTGGTGATCTGGAGGGTCAGGGAAGAACGTTGATGTTGCGGTGTCTCAAAAAGACTGGTGAGTCGGGCTGTGTGAGGAGGGCATTGTCATGTTGTAAAACGTCGTTGACGTTCACCATGATGGGTTGCACATGGGGCCTAAGAATCTCGTCGACGGTTGCGTACGGTCTGATCGGAAATCCTACGCAGCCCTGGTATGGTTGAGGCAGTAGACGTCGCAGTTGTGGTCCCATCCCGAAGGTGACGTAACCGGATGTTGCGATCTTGTGCGGGCGTGGTCACACGAGGTCTGCCAGATCGTGGACGGTCACGAGTTGTTGGTGACGATTCCATAGCTTTGTGATGGTGCTTGGGTGAACATTCACAGCTCTGGCAACATCTGATCGAGATTCGCCTGCTTCCAAGCGACCAATGGCGTTGTTGCGTTGTGCTTCAGTCAGTCGTGGCGTAATTGTATTGCGTGTCGGTGGCTTAACACTGAGCTAAGGAAACCGAGAACCCGTCACTTTTATAGGGATTTTGCACATGTTGCACTTGCAGAACATGCAGATCTCTTAAACAAATTTATTGGACACGCATGCGTTTTGGCGAAAAATCCGATGTTTTACTCCGTTTTCAAAGTGCACAACTTTTATTGTCATTTTGGTCTAACAATCAGCGCCTTAACACGTGTAACATCACATACTCTGAGCTTGTAACGTTATTACATATATTTCTCTTTAAAATAACAAAAATATCCCTTTTGCGTTTCTTGTTTTGAAGAGTATATAACTGATATTACTTTACTGGAATCTTCAGGATTTTTTGGTTACCTTAATTTTGTATTGTTACATCATAGTGTCGCTCACGTAGTTTGTCGAAAGTTGGAGTCGCCAGTGTAAAATAGTATAGGTATAGGCGACCAAGAAAGTGCAAAACAAGTAAAATTAAAGTAAAAGTGCAGTTTAGTTAGCGAAAGGAAACGTGAAGTTAGCCAGTTACTTTATAGTGAGATTCACAGTTTAATTGATGTAAGGAGAATAATTTGTCTTGTCAAGGGGTGTTATAAAGTATTTGAACGTATTTGTGTGAACTTTGAGAAAAATGAGACAATTATTTAAAATTCAGGATATGATTGTAGTAATCTATGGGGTAACGTAAGTGAATTACTTACTGATAAGAGTATAGAAAAAATAATTCGCGTTGACAAGAAAAGAGAATAATTCATAGTTTAGATACAATTGTGGTATCCTATAGTGTAAACAATTTTTGTACTCATGTTCGTTTCGAACATCTTATTTTAAAACAAGTGGGTTGTTCGAATTTATCTCCAACAAGTCACAGATCTATTCAGAAAGAATCATAATTGCTGAGAAATATGCTTCCATCAAGAACTGATTTGGGGGATTGAATATTTATGCAATCATCAAATTTCAAGTTTAAACCTTCTGTTCAGGTTTTGCTCACATTAAACCTTCTTCACATATAACAGTGTTAAGTTTAATTATTTTCAATAAAAACAAGTTCATTCAAAATTGTTTACATTATTTGCATTTCGTCAAAAGTTGACATTATTGATAGGGGTGAATGCTTTTATAAGGTACTGTAAGTAAAAACTAGAAAGCCCCAAAACAATAATGACTACGTTACAAAAATGTACCTTTCCTTCATTTGAGCCTTTTGTCGTAAAGGGAGCATGTTTTATATAGCTATCAAAATTTGTGATGTGCAATGGCAGCAATATCTCATCAGCATTGCACCAGCACTGTCATTTAGTTGTGAATACTTAATTATTGGTTTGCAGTAAGCGTATGGTGGATGTTTACACAGTGTTTGTAAGAAAAGACTGCCACATTTTAATGTAATAATCTTGAAAATATATTAAGTCTAGCGTGTTTCAAACTATAAAAACACATTTAAAACGTTACTTACAGGTTTGAATCGGCCATTCTGGAGTCAGATTCGGAATTCTTTCGGTAAACAGGACTTTCACTGAAGAGAGGTCGCCAACTGTACGATTTTTCCTTATCTTTAGTTGACCCGTAACTCAACAGATTTCCACTTTTGTACTTCTCAAGTTCTTGACGTTTATACTTCAATGAGAAATACCAGTCTTGAAAGATAAGGCTGAGATTTACAATCAGCAACTCCTGCCTTGTCTTTGTGAGGCAACGTTTCAACCTTGTTTATAAAATCGAAGCGTCACCCCCACATAGAACAAGCAAAACAGAAGTAGTCTATTGTAAAATTCTACTTTACAATGTCTAATCTTCTTAAAACATTAATGACGTAAGGTATTGAATATGACTTTTTTATTACATGGAAAACTAGTAGTTCGAGATATTGGCTTTCTTAGCTCGAATAGTTTCTTTAAACCACAAAGCTAAGCAATGGGTCATCCGTGATCTTCCGCTGCGGGAAATTGAACTCCGGATTTTAGCGTTGCGAGTTCATAATTTTATCAGTGGCTCACCGGAACACGCAACTTGTACTGACTTATAAGGCTGAATAGTTACGGAATCAGCAAATTTCACTTTATAGGTTTTCTTTGGAGGTTTTGGTCACATTAAACCTCCTTCACACGTAACAGTGTCAACATCCATTATGATTACAAGGTGACGACTGGGATTTACAATGGATTTTACAAATGCCTCCTTTATTCTTTATAAATATACGGGTGTGTTCTACATATATAATAGCACATTATAGGTTCACTTGTATCTGACTGCCCTTAATTATCACTAATATGTACTCTAGAAGCTAATTAACCTGCCTCATTTTAGAAAGTGTACATATCAACAAGACAGGTAGGAGACTAGGAGTATGAACTACATAAGAAACATTAAGGTAGGGCTTGTAGTCCTATCTCTTTTCTCTTCTTTGTTTGAAATTAAGCGCATAGTTATACAGTGGGCTGTCTGTACTCTGCTGACCACGGGTATCGAGGCCTGGTACCTAGCGTTGTAAGGCCACTGAGCCACGAGGGTCTGTAGATCTATTTAAAATCATTTTATTTAAGATATTTTATTATTTCATTTCTTTTGTAAGAGCGGAGGTTGAGAGTGTCATGTAACATACAGTATAAATATTTGGGTAGTTTCGTTTCTACTTTAGGAATTAATAGAACTTTTAAGGGTAACCGCCTTCTCACAACTGGCTGCAGACGGTGAAAGGCAGTAGGAATTGTGACGTTGTGAGTGTAAGTACTTAAGTCCATACCATTAGATGGTTTTCCATGAGTACTGGCTAGTTGAACGTCAACGTTTGGATTTTATCTGGTATATAGAGTATTCTCAACGTAATTAGGAGCGATTACCATAAATGATATCCATTATGGCATTAAGGTGACGAATGGGATTTACAATAGATTCAGCAAAACCATTTTTAATGCTTATTTGATATTAAATTAATTATTGTTTTACAGCGCTGATTTTAGTAGCCTGTTAACAATTAATGTAAATAATAGTACTGAAGCTATTTATTTCAGTATATATACACACACATACATATATATATATATATATACTGTTACGAGGTTAAAATAGAGCAACAATTAAAAACTAACTTCTTTCTCTATCTCATGTTTCTGAATTTTGTTAAAATAACTTCAAAACAGCTAAAACGCTAGAAACTATCAATCATTCCCTCCATCCATTTGTAATTATCATTATCCAGTTTATCTGTGAAGCTTATCTTCAGAAATTGTGAGCCTTTTTGTATAATTTTTTCCTAACTTTGCTTTATAAACCATCCTCTTCATGAGTATGTGTTTTCTTATAGCAAAGCCACATTAGGCTATTTGCTGAGACCACCTCTTCATGAAATCTATTGTAACAATCTTTTTGTTTTGTAATCTTTAGTGTTTGAGACTAGTTGTTTCAAGTCTTACTACATTAGTGTTTGTTCTCATTGATGCTTTTAATTTGTCTAACTATATAAATATACGTAAGATAAAAGGGGTGCTTTAAGCATTAGTAAAAAGTAAAGCAATGTCTGTTAGCACATTTCTGTGTTCCTACTGGAATGTAAACATTACGAGAGATATCTTTTGTAACATTAAAGCAATCATTACAATTTTTATTATGTATAAAGGTGAATACAATCACTGATTATTATTTAACAAATTGAAAAATCAATTTATACAAATATCACATTTCTAAAACAATTGTACACTGCGCATATTTGTCGTCAATTTCCACTTGGCTAGCAGCAGATTACTGTCGACCGATGAAGATGCATCAATCAGAGTAACTATTTTCATTACGTATTTATATACAAGTATTATATGTACGTTTCAGTTTATACCATTTATAACTGTATTAAGTTCATAGCTGTGTATGTAATATTTGGCCTACAATGAGTTCACACAATACACAAACTAACCCCCCTTACATTATTCTATAGAAGATCTTTGGAACTGAAAAACTGAGATAAATACATAGCGACTTTCTGGTGATTACTTCGTAGAACAGTTGTAAATGTTCACTGTATTCTGATGCATGAATACCTGCAGACTATACAAATATGTTTATCCTAACTGCGTTTTCAATTCATTTACAGAAAACTGAGTGAGAATCGTGAAAATATGCAATAAAAATAAAACACGTTTAGTTTTATTTCTTTTGTCTTGTTTTCTAACAGTACTGTGGATTTAAACGTCGATTAGTGTTATTACGGTGTCAACTGCCTTTCGTACAAAGCGGCCTGTTGACGTTACGTAACATAAAATTGCCAAACGTTTTTAATAAAAAATTCATGGCATAAATGAAAACTTCCAATAGCAATCCACTGATATTGATGTCGGTATGTTCTACTATGTGGCATTCGATAGTGTTTCAAACCTATCAAACTGATATCAGTAGTGAAAACGGGTCTTTAATGTTCTTCCAGATGTAGTGATATTGCAGAAGTTTGATTGTTTTAATGTGTGGTAACTTGCCGTAACAACCTTCACCTCGTATTTTGTTTTTCTTCTGTTCTTGCTTTGTGAAGCAAATGATGAAAAGTATATACTTCTGAAACCTATGAAATTAATGTTGACAACTTGATGTATAAAAAAACGTCTTCAAAACTGTTCGAAACTTCGTTAATATCTATACATATTATTCTGATATGATATGTATATATTAAAAATGTCAGAAAAATAATTATGTTCAAGAAGTCTCAATATAAAGCGATAAAAACCACATAATCTTAGTCCTTTCGAAAGCGTTCGGATTATAGAGATTTTTACGGTTTATACATATATATACGTACATTCAGAGTGCGAAATTATGTATTGACTATGATGTATCCACTCAATAACTTAAAATGCATTTTTAACTAGTAAACTTTTTTTCGAAACTAAAAGT
Organism: Tachypleus tridentatus; assembly: GCF_004210375.1. Classification (NCBI taxonomy): domain Eukaryota; kingdom Metazoa; phylum Arthropoda; class Merostomata; order Xiphosura; family Limulidae; genus Tachypleus; species Tachypleus tridentatus. Next base: position 156,917,352 of record NC_134831.1, read on the forward strand.
CTTTCATGTTAACGAAAAACCCCAAGCAGCGCCCTCATACAGCGGCAGAAACGTACTTTTAACTTATTATATTTTTGTAATGTGAACGCCAAAAAAGAACTCATGCAGAATTGGGAAATATTTATTAATTCGTAATTGAAGAGGATCTTATAGCCAGGTGGTCAGGGCCCTTAACTCGCAATCCGAGGGTCGCGGGTTTGCATATACGTTATACCAAACATATTTGTTATAATGTAATAGTCATTCCCACTATTCGTTGGTAAAAGAATAGCCTAAGAGTTGGTGGTAGGTGGTAACGACAAATTGCCTTTCCTCCAGTCTTATCCTGATAGATTAGGGACGGCTAGCGCGGATAACCCTCGTATAACTCTGTGTGAAATTAAAATATAAATAAACTGTAACGGGTTTTCTGATGTATATTGATGTTTGTTTCGTTAAATGTACATATAGTTAAAAATGCGTATGACATACTGTCAAATGTCAATTGCAAAATTCTGAACTATTCACTAAATTTATAGAAGAGTTTTGAGTGTAAGAATCAGCAATGTAATATTTTATGAAAGTATTAGCAATATTGTTGTGTTAACTGAAATTTCTAGAAACTCTCCTCTCAAGCTTGTTAAAGGTAACTAAAGCAATGTGAAGAGATAGTTTATATTGTTGGTTTGCTACAGTTGGTATACTATAAACCTTGGAAGCTATAATGGTAATTAACGCTTATCAGTCGGGAAATTACAAATATTTGACAAAGAACGATTATGAATGTGGAACATTACAAACAGTTTAACTTTAGTGAATTAACTTCGGACGTTAGTATTTCTACAAAGACGTTGTATAATTTCAGCAGAAAAACTTACGTGTGAAGAAGTTAGCTGGTCTACCGTTAAGAGAAATGTACCTCTGTTTCAACACAGAATTAATTTGCTCATCGTGAACCGTTGATAAAATATTCAGTTCCAGACCAGATAGAAGATTCAGTATTGTTGTTATGTTTGTGAAACTTTTGTGTATAAATCAGTATTTGTAATAACTATTTGTAATAAGCGTTATTATAAATTGTATTATTGTTTGTATATTAAAATATATTTGTGTTAAGAAAGAAAATTATATGTACCAGTCTTGTTGGCAAACATAATAAGCTTGATGCATCTCTACAATTAGTTAACTTCTAAATTGAAATTAAATTTTAATTTAATTTTCAGGCTGTTTGAAATCGTAATACGTAAAGTAATAAATTGGAGACTCATCCGAGATAAATTATAATATGTAAGAAACTATACTGTTTGTTAGAAATCTACTTTCCTTAATTTACAACGACCTTAATGACCAGAGAGAAAGGAACCAGTGAGTAATAACCGCCACCTACGTGATTACTCGTAACCGGAAATATTCAAAATAAGGCAGGTCTTATCATTTGCAGTTATTTGAACTGAACAACGACAAAATAAATTGTAGAAATACCTCCATGTAATGTCAATATGGGTTGTTCTAATGCTGTCTGTATAAAACAAATTGGAAGGACTTTGTATATTACCGAAATCGCGCAAAACTTAAAAATAATTATTTCTACACTTCAGAAAGTTACTTACAAGTTCAAGTTGTGTGGCAACACTTTGACGTTCAGCTTCCAACTCTCTTGTCAGTTGTTCAAACTGGGCTTCCTATTGAAGAAAGCACGAGTAATGAAGGAGTATTATCAGACACACTCAAACATCATTATTGAAAATTCTTGCCAATGCATTTGAAATACATATGCAAGACTTGTCAAAAATAGAACTATTACAAAATCTTGACTATGAATCTGTGTTCCAAATACTGACTGTTAATGCGTTTATGTATTGTAATTTTCATCAGTTAGTGATGTTGGATGAAAACTATAGGCAACTTATTGTGAACTTTGTAGATCTAAATGTCAAAGGACCAGTGTTTGTAATGATCAATTATATATTTTTGGTTGCTATTTTAATGAGCCTTATTCATTTTAAAATGTTAAATATTTAGGCTAAAATTTAACGAACTTGTGTTAAATTCTCACAATATCATCGTTTAAAGTGTAGATGACCAGGCCTTTTTAGGTACAGTTGTGATCTTATACATATTATATGTAAGTGATGTATTAATTTATATCGATAAAGGAAATGTTTTTTAGCAGTACCATGCCTTGTATTTTACACTCCTGAAGATGACAATAATACAATGAAGCATGCAGTGTCTGTAATTTGAGACCATCGATAGTCTCAGGGTAAACCTTTTTAGATTATGTATTTTAAACATTGATCGTGTAAGTGTTTTAATTTATGTTGAATAATTATTGAAATGTTTTATAACCATAATTCTGATAGTTATTTTTACATTGGTCTAGTGTGAATGCCCTTTTTTAAGCTGGCTGTCAAAGTATAATTATAATAAATCATATTTGTCATAAGATTATAGTATTAAGCTTATAGCATATTTGAACACTATATTTTTATTTAGTCTCTTGGTTTATTTTTTTTCCGAGAAGAAGAATATGTAACGGTAAACCATACCCATGCAGGCTGTCTTACAAAGCGCTTATACAAGTGATGTTACGGCTACTATTATCTTTGTTTTATCCTAGTTGGCTTGATGAGCTGTTGTACTGAGCAAAGCACATCTTAGGCAATATATGTGGCAGACATAATGTGGTGAAATACTGCTAAGAAAATCTTGTTCTCTAAACAAAACACTATTAAAAGACTGAATAAAGAAATATTCAATAATATTGTATTAGTACAAACACTATTGACTATTTCTTTACATTTTTTTCTTAGTGTGAGGATTTAGAGCAGAAAATATTGTTAACAGTAAGAGTACCTGACTGATGATTAACTAGGGTTTCCTTGAACTCATGGAGTATTAATTTATGATATTAAGAATTACTGATTAGTTTGCTCTGCGGGATTGTCTTTTTTCTAATTTATAAGTTAGTTTACATTCTCATCAGAAGCTCATAATAACACAAATCACTTAGAAAAACAAAAGACTAAGTTGCAGTTTGTGTACAGCACAGTTTAAAAGATACTATTCGTAAGTTAACACTTTTCTGAAGTATACAATAAGCTTCACATAGAACACTAATCACACCACCACACACCTCTAAAGTATACAATAAGCTTCACATAGAACACTAATCACACCACCACACACCTCTAAAGTATACAATAAGCTTCACATAGAACACTAATCACACCCCCACACACCTCTGAAGAAGTGTACAATAAGCTTCACATAAACACTATTCATGCCATCACCCACTTCTGAAGCATACAATAAGCTTCATATGGAACACTATTCATAACATTACCAACTTCTGAAGCATGCAATGAGCTTCACATCTTTTGCATCATTTCACTGGAACTTTGGCCTATTATACCGTTTATCAGTGTACTGTATTTGTTATCATGACTATCAGACACGGAATTTTTAATGTTATTGTAAATAATCTTACTTATGTGTATATATATATAGAGAGAGATGGCAAAAGATAAATGGAATGTGTAACAACCGTAAATGTAACATTATCAGTTTGTATGTATGTTTGTAAAAGTGTTGACATTGCCGCTTGTCGCGCAAAGTTCAATCTAACTAAAAAATTCTCCCAACAAAAATGTAATTCCGAGAATGCAGTAACTAATAGTGTTGATACATACGCAATTCATAACGATGATAATTCCTCAAGAAAGAAAAGTGAAAAGTTGAAAATAAAAGTCTCGAAAGAGCATAAAATATAAAAAAAAAATAATTTTAACTTCCATAAAAGTCTGAACTTTAATTTCTCCTTATCAACGATCCATTCACCTAAGTAAAAAATGAATAAATAAACAAAAACCGAAATCATTAGAACGATAAGAGAAAACAGGTCTTGTAAATATAGTGCCATAAGTGATAATGTGAACTAACGTAGATATGAATATCCATAACAATACCAAACACCAGCCATGAAACTGGGACCGTAAAAAATCTAGAAATACTGTGGCTAAGTGAAAGGTTGTCGGTACACTTTACTTTGTGCTAACATATGACACACAAACACATTGGCTATATATTTTTCTCAGAATGATACATCTTCTATTCTTTGTCACAGAGTTTGTACTAAATATATGCAAAACTAGACAGTATAATCTTATACTATAAATTTCAAAACTTCAGCGAGCAATAGCTAACACGAGTTTGATATTAGTAATCGAAATACATATTCGTATACACAATATTTTTGTATAAAAATATTATTTTTGTTGAAACCGTTCTAAGAGCATTTGGCCCGGCATGGCCAAGCGTATTAAGGCGTGCGAGTCGTAATCTGAGGGTCGCGGGTTCGCATCCCCGTCGCGCCAAACATGCTCGCCCTTTTAGCCGTGAGGGCGTTATAATGTGACGGTCAATCCCACTATTCGTTGGTAAAAGAGTAGCCCAAGAGTTGGCGGTGGGTGGTGATGACTAGCTGCCTTCCCTCTAGTCTTACACTGCTAAATTAGGGACGGCTAGCACAGATAGCCCTCGAGTAGCTTTGAGCAAAATTCAAAAAACCAAACTAAGAGCATTTAACTTTCAAATATTTCTTGTCTTCTTAAATAGTTGAAATTATGAAAAAAATCTCCTTCAAACAAAACAAAATACGTTGCATTAAAAATAATAAGCTACTCATACGTTTACAGTTGTGTGTAAATGTATAACCAAAAACCTATCAAACCAAAAAGAGCGCACAAGACTAAACTGAATTTGTTTTCAGACAGAAGAAGTTCAAACTGTATAAAAAAAAAAACTTCATTAAGTACAAGGTAAAGTACATTGTTGATGTTTAAGGATGTTCGTTTACCAGGTATGTAGAACTTTTCAGGCTTTTAACAAAATAAAGAGGAAAAAAATCAATGGTGACGGTAATACGGATAAGTTTCTACTCAAAGCGACAGGAAACAAAAGTGTTTGAAAGGTAACTTGACAGTGATCTCAGAAAATAAAATATTAACCTCTAAAAGGTAGAAAAATAAAAAAGGAACAACGTTACGAAAAAAAACGACAATGACGCCAGACGAAAGCAAATGGATATATGGCAAACTGGTGAAGAGCCAACCACAGCATTACAAATCACACAAGTTTGACCACTCTGATGGATTGCAGCAACGAAATAACAACAAAGAAGTTAACGGAACAGTTACTTCTTTCTTTTTTTTTGTTAACCACGTGACATCTCTTTCCGGGCAATAACAGGACCAAAGTAAAAAAGTTCGGTTTGGACAAGAAGAGAGAAACGACGTACAAATATGACGGGAAGAATAACAAAGGCCATGAATGTTCTTAAAAGTACACGTTTATATATATATACTAAGTGAAGACTACTATAGATATGATGCGGGAACGTAACAAGCACTACAGAGTTTAGGGGGGGATCGGTTTTTCAGGTAATGAAACTAGTCCCTGGTTTGTATAAAGAGTATTACATGTGTACGTCTGAGTAACCAAATAAACTGATTAAAATATTTTGGGTAGTTAAACACATGATATTAGGTGTTCCATTATGAAGTTCCCACCTCGAATGTTGCGATATCATGTAGGTAGTTTATCAGAAAAATCAATGTCCCCAGGATCCGTCGATAAGTCATTATAGATCTCATTATCAAGAGTGTTTATTCACGTCACACGATGTTAGGCACGTGTTGCGGTATCCTGCTGGTCAACTGGTGAAAAATGTCGACGATTACATGGAACTTCGAATGAGAATGAGGCTTGGCTAAGTAACGAACATGTCAGACTGTGAATCTCTGTGTTCATGAGTTCAGTCCTGGTGTCTCAAAAACCGCCACCCGCATATTAATGCAGTGAGTACTTTAAAAGAGATACAGTTAAATCCTGCTGTGCGATTGGAGTAGCCAAAGGCTTTGTGCTGTTTGTCAGTTGCTTCCCCTTGAGGCTATCAGTTCGAAATAAAAGTCAGCTATGCGAAGAAAGCTCTTGTGTAGTTTTGCGCGAATATTTGCAACATATTTCGAATGAAATATTTGCCACTGACACTTAACATAAATATTAAGATGTAAATACATTTTTGATGTCTACACTCACTAACACATGCAAGATCAATAGTTTCATTATGTATTAACTACAAGTAACGATATATCTTCCAAAAATACTGGTGTGCGTTCTGAATTCCAGGGACGATATGTGTCTAAACGGTTTTTTGCTATTTTTTGCTGTTATTACAAATAGACTTTAAAAATGTATATTACGTTAGTAACGGATTTTCTTGACAGTTTTAATATTATTATATTAACATGAGGGATTCACATAAGATGGCGCTTGCTTCCTTATATTTTCTTTGTTAGCACGTTTCAGAAAATCACCACAATTCATGCAACACCTTGGAGAAAGGAAGCGATGAGAAGTAAGCAGATGTACAAACTGTAGAACTGGTAAGTTCTAATCGATACAAACCAACTTAAATATAAACAACTTACATGTTATTTCACATGAAACAAGAATATGCATCGAGAAAATGGTATGAAAATGAACAATGACATTTCACCCAGTTTAATTTATATATAAGGTATATAATACAAAAAGCATACATAATTGGCAAAAATTTCCCAAACACCAGGCTAAGAAAGTTCTAACTTAATAATCCATCTCAAAATTAATACATTTTATAGTTTCATTGGATCGTAATTAAGTTATATTATTATTTCATTAACCATACTGTATTTTTGAAATAAACTTACAAAGAACTCTTTTCTAAAAATATAGCTGTAACTAATGGACTAGTTATAACAAGAAAATTGTGTAACCAGACTAAATATGCTGTGATGATTGCAATTTTTATTGTGTGTAGCACATAAAAATTTCATCTAATCTTTTTTTTTTTTTTTGGAAAACGTATCGAACTCTGTATAACGTAAATTTTATATACATCTTACTTAAACGTGCATAACGCCAGTGGCACATCAGTACCTCTGCGACCTTTCAACGCTAGAAACTGGATTTCAATACCCGTGATGGATAGAGCATAGATAACCCATTTTGTGACTTGGTGCTTAACTTTAAACAAACAAACTAGCATAACAAATATTTTATGGATATCCCATCCAATTCTGCATAACAAATTTTGCATACATTCTGTCTAACCGTGTATAACACATTTTACTCTACATGTACATCCTATCTTATCGTGTGAAATACAAATTCTGTGTACATCCTATTTAACTGCGTAAACATAAGTTTTGTCTACATTCCATCTAAACATGTAGAACACAATTTTATGTACATTATATCTAATCGTTTGTAACACATAAAAACTAGGTTATATCCCATCTTTTCGTTTATAACACAAATCGTATCTGTATCCCATCTAATCATGTATAACATACATCCTATCTACTCGTGATTAATACAATTTCTATATGTATCTTATACGTCTTATATACTCCTGTACATAATTTAGATGTATCTACATCTCATCATAACATAAATGTTATTTTTATCCAATCTAATCTTGTATAACACATATTATCTCCATCCCACCTTATTGTGTATAACATATACCATCTACTTCTTACCTGATCATGTACTAGTTATTCACCTACAGCTAAAATGGCGTTGAAATGGAGAATTCATGAAACGTTTGTTTTCATTTGTTTTCAATAAGTTCATCAGAAACACGAAGCAGGAAAGAAAATCCAGTTAATAGTAACACTGCTCAAATTATGGTTAAAGGCAATTGAAAGACTGTAAGTTTCTATTTTCAGGTACAGGGGTTTGGTTTGTTTTGAATTTCGCACAAAGCTATACTAGGGCTATCTGCGCTAGCGGTCCCTAATTTAGCAGTGTAAGACTAGAGGGGAGGCAGCTAGTCATCACCATCCACCGCCAACTCTGGGGCTACTCTTTTACCAACGAATAATGGAATTGATTGTTACATTATAACGCCCTCACGGCTGAAAGGGCGAGCATGTTTGGGTCGACGGGAAATTCGAGCCTGCGACCCTCAGATTACGGGTCGAACGCTTTAACTCACCTGGCCATGCCGGGCCTCAGGCACAATGAATAATAACCTTACGTAATTTTATTCTGGTTATTCTGGTTTTCATCAATGGATGTATCATTTTCAGGTATTTTGATTGTGATTCGTATAGGCAGCATACTTTCTAAGATAAATTATTAATAATATGTATGCATTTATACATATATATATTGGAACAAAAATCTTCGACCTATAAATTTCACTGGAACTTGCAACATAAGCCACTTTTAATACCTCTATTGTGGTAACATAAGCCATTTTATTTACCTCTGTGGTGGTAACATTAACCACATTGTTTGACTTCTGTAGTTGTAACACGAGCCACGTTTTTTACCTCTGTGATGGTAACATAAGCCACATTTTTTACCTCTTTGGTGGTATTAATATTATTCCTATACCACTGATAACACGGAGTTGCTAACAGTGACTACCAGTCTGTGTGTTATTTAATATTATATTGTACAAACACAGACACAAATTATGTTGCTTAATTTTTAGCTTGTCTTTATTATAATTCAGTCTTAGAAAGAAATACACCACATTCTTTAAACGTATATATCATTATCAATTATTAGAAGTTAGTTACAAAACACATGAGTGTGTTGGTGTGTTTTCTTATAGCAAAGCCACATCTGTCTATCTGCTGAGCCTACCGAGGAGAATCGAATTCCTGATTTTAGCGTTATAAATCCGTAGACTTACCTCTGTACTAGCGGGAGGTGGGGTGGGGTGGGGTGGTGGTGGTGCAAACACATCAAAGCTCGTTGTATTTCACACACTATCAATGATTATAGCCAGAGGTGATTTTATTCTCATTGTGTAAGACAAGCTGATATTATGTAAACCTGATGCATAAACTGAAAAAAAAGGTAACTGTAATCCAAAGGTGTATTTATATATATATATTCAATTAGAAAAAAGAAAGTGCTAGAATGAGATATTTTGTGTTCTAAATGGAAATGAAATGCAAAAAGGAACAGAATACTTGGATCGGTTAGAAAGAAACATACAAAAATTCGTATCTCGGTTGTGGTAAACAAAGTGCCGCATCTTGTAACAGACGAGAATCCATGAACAGAAAGATCAGCGGCAAAAGTATTCAACGTTGTCTCAGCAACAGTACATAACATGGTAAAGAAGGATCTTCGTCTAAAAGTGACGTAAGTCACTGTACGTAAGTTACTCCCATGGAATATTCCAGGGGTGGCCAAACCGCAGCTTTTTGACATACAGCTCCTTTTCGTATCACAATTAATATAAAAGGTAAATAAAAAATTTTCAAGCTTTATAATTATTAACAGGGTATAAACTAAGAGCCCACTGGATTAAAATATAAGTTTAATGTTCATGGTGAGTAAATATAGTTAATAGTTTAAATCCTAATTTTAATGATAGATTTGAGTCAGGGATTAAAGAAATTCCGGATCAGCAAGGATTACAGAGAAATTGTGCTGGAGAATCAGTAATCATACAAGCAAGGATTACAGAGGAATTGTGCTGGAGAATCAGTAATCATACAAGTTGGTGCTGACAGTGTTAGTTTTAGTGGGCGTGACTTGCGATCGCGCGATTGTGGCGTGTGTGGCTGTGTTGCAGGCATTAAATTAAGCGGAGTGTTAGTGTGATACTGGGCGTTGTAGAGTTTGATTGCGTTGCGCGTGTTGGAGCTTATTGTTTATTTTCATTTAAATTTTTTAGAAGTGTCTCTGAAAATTTTGTGAAGGAAAATAGCGTCATCAACTTGTAAGAAGCAAAAGTATGAAAATGAAAGGAGCAATTTTAAGCCAGAGTAGGAGGAAGATTTTTCTTTCATCGTTAAACGAGGTAAACCTTTGTGTTTTATCTGCAATGTGTTACTCAGTCATTACAAAGCCAGTAACTTGAAACGCCACTATGAAACAAATCACAAAAAGTTTCGTCTGATTATCCACCTGAATCAAAATTACGGAAAAAACAAAGTAGCTGTGTTAAAATTATCACTAAATAGCCAGCAGACACTGTTGATAACGTTCAGTAATGAAGTTTATACAACGACTGAAGCTAGTTTTGTTATATCATGGAATATTGCTCGTGCTAAACGCACATATTCTGATTGTGAATTTGTTAAGAAGAATATAACTAAAGTTGTTGCTGTGTTAGATCCAAATAACACAAAACTTCAGCGACTAATAGCACAAACACCAGCTTCACGCCACACTACAGATAGACGTATCTCTCAGATCAGTGCTGACATTGCAGACAAAATGCAAAACGATTTAAAGAATTCTCCTGCGTTCAGCTTAGCCTTTGACGGATCTGCAGATATACAAGACAACCCACAACTGGCAGTATTTGTTTGTTATGTTTCCTCTGATGTAACTGTGAAAGAGAACATGTTGGATTTAGTGGCACTAAAAGAAACAACTCATGGTGTTGACACTGAAAATGCGCTGGACAGAGCCTTAACAAATGCTGATATTCCACTGGATAAACTCGTCAGTGGTGTAAAAGATGAAGTACCTGCAATGGTGGGGAAAAATTCAGGATTAATAGCACTTATGAAAAGTGATCCCAGCTTTCCAGAGTTTCTTCCTGTTTATTGCAGTATTCATCGTGAACACCTGGCAGCCAGATACTTCAAGTATGAAGATGTTATGAAATTTGTTCTTGGAATTTTGAAGACCCGCCGACAGTTCAAAAATTTTAATGAAGAACTGGAGCTTGAAGATAAACCCAGTGATGTCTCTTTCTACTGCACTGTGAGGTGGCTGTCAACCAGCAATGTCTCAAATTGGTTTGTGGATCTGTTGGAGCTTATTATTATTTTTCTTGAAGAAAAGAAAAGGTTCTATCCTCAACTGGGAAATTATGAATGAATGCAAGATCTAATATTCCTTACTGATATAATGAATCATCTACAGACTCTCAACTTGGCACTCCAGGGAAAGGATAAAATTGTTTGTGATCTTACTCAGACATTTTTCAGCTTTGAAAATAAAATAAGACTTTTTTAAAGAAACGTATTGTCAAGAAACTTCAGTTACTTTCCCAGTCTCAAAAGGAGAATAAATACATTTTCTGACATTGAAATAAAAGATCACAAACTGGAAGAATACAAATATAAATTACAAGGAGTGCTTGATAATTTCCTAGACAGGTTTGAGGACTTGCAGAAGCTGAAGCCCTGCTTTGCTTTTCTTGTAAATTCATTCATGATTGATGTAATCAATGATGGCTATCTAATTCTCGAACCTCTGGTTACAGAATCATCAGCTATGGAAATGAAACTAATAGAACTACAGAAGGACTTAGGTCTAAAGATGACCCATAAACCCCATTCTACAATTGAGTTCTGGAAGAAAATTCCAGAAATAAAATATTCTGAACTGAAGAAAACCAGTGTGCGATTCATTGCAATTTTCAGCACAACATACTGCTGTGAATCACTGTACTCTGTAATGAAGTTTGTGAAGTCGAAGCATCGTGCAATCCTTACAAATCAACACCTGACGGAGCTAATTCCTTCAGCCTTGACAACATGTCAGCCGAAATTTTAACGACTCACAACCAATATGGAAACTCACAAGACCTCTACTAGCAGTAAATAGCCTGATAATTGTATCAATGTCTCTTTGTGTCCGAAAAATATTATGATAAGACGGTATTTTGTAAGGTGGTATCTGATTAAAATATCTCTAATTTTGTTATTTTACGTATTTTCATCCATGTTTTGACCAGATATTTAATAAGGCAAATAAATATCATTAAAAATATATGTTTTTACGTCTTTTACTTTCATTTTTGGCAGTCTCATTTAATGTTAATGAAATGCAAATTTGCATATTTTTCTTAGATGTTTCCGTAGTTCATTACTGTATTAAATACACTCAATATAGTTAAAACAATAATAAGCCAGGATTTTGAAAACATTTGGTATATATATATATACATATGTGTTCTTTGTGATTATTGAAACTAATACAAGTTAACAGTTTAAAAATTACATACGTGAATAAATATTATTACGTACATGTATTTATTAATTATTATATAGCACTTATGTAACAAAATATGCATATAACAATAAAAAGTGTGTGCAATATTTGTTCATGTCTTGTAGCTCTCAAACATCTGAAGTTTATCGTAAGTGGCTCTTACACTAAATAAGTGTGGCCACCCCTGACATATGCATACGTTTAAAAGTTTCATACTCCAAGTATCTGGAGAGCATTATTTGTTTGTTTTGGAATTTCGCACAAAGCTACTCGAGGGCTATCTGTGCTAGCCGTCCTTAATTTAGCAGTGTAAGACTAGAGGGAAGGCAACAAGTCATCACCACCCACCACCAACTTTTGGGCTACTCTTTTACCAACGAATAGTGAAATTGACCGTAATATTATAACGCCCCCACGGCTGAAAGGGCGAGCATGTTTGGCGCGAGGGGGATGCGAACCCGCGACCCTCGGATTACGAGTCGCACGCCTTAACACGCTTGCCCATGCCGGGCCATCTGGAGAGTAAAACGACTATTAGTGCTATTTCATTTGCAGACATACTGTTCAAATAGCCGAATAGATTGCTGTATGGCCAGAAATGAGTGTTGAAATTGGCACTCAGAAGCCGTCGTCTTATTTTATTAGGTGGATTATGGAAAACTTTCAGAGAGAAGGGGCATACTTTAGAAATAACAGCCTTTACGATAGAGCTGCAAAGCTATTGTCAAAATGCAAGGTTGTTCGAGGGAATATGACTGAATGTGATTTTTAGGATTTTAATGACATAGTGAGACTTCCAAATCGTTTGATATTAGTTACGCAAGCTCTGTACATACATGGCTCAAATAATAGTGCATCATTAAACAAGAAAATAAAATTGTTCGTTTGAAATATATACAGAGAGTAAGAACATGCCAAAGATTCGATGTTACCAAGTTAATTGTATTGTAAATGAATCTAAATAATAAACATCATAATACATTTTCTTAAGAGATACAAAGCTTAACATCCATAAATAACAGGTCGAAGTGTTTGGTAAAACAACAACAAGGATAATAATAATAATTTGTCAAATTACTACTAGGTACAGGAAAAAAAACCTTTTAATATTCAACTGACCTGTTCTTTTACAGACTGAAGAATGCTAGCTGCTGATTGGTTTGGAGGAAGAGCTGGGAAATATATCACAGGCCTGTCTTGGATAACCGGGTCCTCCCCAGGCATGGTGAACAAATCGTTAACTGCTTAACGTTTAGTAACCCTAGGAAGGCAACACAGTCACAAAAAGCTCTTGCTCAGATGCTTAAAAATAGTCTACGTTAAACGTGTTTGCATATATATACATATTAAATACAAAAATATCTAAATACTTGAATATACATCGTGTATAAGAAATAAGAATACAAAATATATGGAAAATTAGTTTTATAGACAAAAAGACAGTTTCTCACCAATGAATATTTAGCATTTATTATGCTACACTGAAATCTATTCCTCAAGTATTAGTGAAAATTTCATGTAGACAAAGAGTGAGGGAAAGTTGACAAACCCAACTTAACATTCGCTCTTAGGTATTTTAGTATGTTCAAGTGTCGTTACATTAGTGTTAACAGTATTACTTGCTGCGTAATTCTGTTTGAGAAGCTTGTTTGATTCATGTTTTCACAGTGTTACCGAATGCATTGCTTGTTTCATATTTCTGTTATAGACGTTTGTTTCATCTACTTTTTCACAGTATTGTGGATTGCATTGTTTGTTATGTATTTTACCATCTGATATGACAATAACTGTTTTCTATTTACTTCGTCAAACTTGTGAAACGAATCCGTATTCCACTTTATTTTGAAGTTTAGGTACTCTCAAGTAAAAGTCATGTACGAGTATATCAATTCCCATGCCAGTCCAACTGATATCCACACAGCCAATACTTCTAGGATATTGTACAATTTACAACACAGTATCCAGCCTGACGGTCAGATGCATTACGATCAAACCTTTTGTTGTAGAGATGATTCCTTTTAATCACTGCTTTGTGAGACACGAACATAAAAGCACGTTCTTAGTGCAGTGTACCGTGACGTAGAACTTAATGTAGTTGACTAAGTCCATATAGTATATATATATGTACAGCTTGTTCACTCGGAACATTTTAGAACTTGTAAGGTAGAAAAACCCATAATATGACTATTTTCTAAGTTACTTAATCAAAGACGAGATAATTGATCAGCTTTAGGATAAGATTCGTAAACTACTGCTCAATGCATAGGTTTTCAAAAGATTTTGATCTTACATAGTTTTAGTGATACTTTCTTTGTTAATAGAAAGATTATGTGTGAACTGGAGAATGAAGTTCAACTTCTGTGATATTTATTGTTATGTTTTAACTTTACAGCTATTTTCTTACGAACCAAACAACTTTAGTGATTTAATTGGTGAAATTACCTTCTTTATTACAGAGTTTTTACATGACGGTATTTGAATGTGGATTTCGGAGAATTTTAGATCAACTTTGTACTTTGTCGTCATATGAATTTTTCCTCTTGTCACGTACACTATAATTATTTCATGGATATCACACAAGATGACATACACAAGGTGCATTGAATTAAAAAATCGAGCGCTCCTGGTTTGAATCTTTTGTAAAATTCGTTATTGTAATAATAAAATATTCTATAAATAACTTATCATGTTGGAACTCATAAGTGCTTGTTTAAAAATAAAGTAGTCAGTTAGATAGTGAAATGTGGTCCCTTGAAAATGGAGACGGTACATGTTGTGTCTAAATATGTAAGTGTAGCCATTACTTCTATCAAGAGCAGAAGCATTCGTTCTGATGATTGATGATAACAGGGTTCATCTCATACATATTGCGAACCGTTGTGTCCGTCCGAGCGTTCGTCTGCCTCCAATTTGAAAAGCTGCGCATGAATAATGTTGTTTCGTAAACAGAATATTCTACAATAAATTGTTATGTATTAATGACACAATCATTCCTATTTCAAAATGTGAAGTAACGTAAAATATAAAAATGAAGATTTACTGTATGTTATTCTTGAGTGGTTCTTAACATGACTCAAATATTCAAGAATTACTTTTCGCGCTGGGTGTTATAAATAGCTGCAAGCTTTGGTTCTGAGCGAAACTAAGAGTGCAACACAATTAACTTTTCTTAAGGTTCATAAAATAACTTAAATTGATAGATAACTTAAAGTTTTCCCATCACTGAGGACTGAAACTTTTGTTTGTCTATCAATAAGAATAAGCTCCATAAATACGTTATGTACGAATGAAGATACAGTGACTATGAACCCAATAAACAAAATAGTGTCGTTATATTAAACAAATCTTACCACAATATAAGTTAAAGAAACTTTAATTGTCGGAGTTAAGTCTGTGGACTTAGAGGTCCATTTAGAACTAGAAAATATAAAGCACAAAAATATTTTTTTTTTAAATTAAAAAAGGAAAATTTACTAATAAAGAATGAATATCATAAAATAAAACAAATTTGCTATCATTCTGGTATCATATTTGGAGTTCCTTAAGTTCATAAAGACGATTGTCCTGGTAGAACCATAACGTCTAGAGTTGCTACAAACAATCATGAAACAGCGGAGTTTCTAAGTTAAGTTGTTAGCACCGTTCATTTCAAATGATTATAATATGAAAGACAGTTTTAAGTTTTCTCAAGATATAAACAATTTTAAGTTTTATTATAGAAGATACTGTGTTAGTTTTGATATAAAATTCCTTTATACTAACATATCTTTAGATAATGCTATAAACTTATGTACCGAACTTTTGTGGTAAATAGACAATGATGACACAAAACTTAACTAACCATCTGTTTCGAAAAGTTATGAATTTTGTCACTGAAAACAAAATATTGTATTCAACAACTATATATATATGCCCAAGTTAATGATGTTGCTATAAGATGTATATTACACCTCTCACTTAATTTGTCCCAGTATCACCATAAAAATGCTAACTTGAAGAATTCCCTTCTCAGTTTTACCAAGTATATTATAATATGTAAGTGATACGTTTATTACCATTAGAGATGCTATAGAAATTGTTTAATAACTACCTTAACAATATAATTTAAATTCTAAATTACCAGCTTGTATTCTAACGCAATGGTAAATTTGAGCATGAAAAGTTTCAAAATTTAATAAAAGGTATTAGAAATGAAACATGTATTTCTTGACTACTTTTTCTTTGTTTGTCATAAATGGGGAAACTTTGGTTAACCAATCTTTCAGGATAACCAATTTTAAATCCTACCGGAGATCTACTTTCGCCTCCATTAAGCCACAACGATTGTTACAAATATATGTACTTTTCGTTAATTGGCTAGAATTCATAGCCTTCTTCATAACCCACGAGTGATGAGAGAGAAAATGCAGAAGAAGTTAGTTTGTTTAGGTTTTTATATATTTTGTTAACCATCAAATACAGCTGTGGAAGTGGTTAGAAATTGTAAGTTCTCACCAGGTAGAACATATTCGAAAGTAAAATTGATATTCTGAACCTAGCTAAGGAACTTATGAAAGAGAATTAAGCTGCTCAAATCACCATTCCAAAACCCATAAATATCATTAATAAAACGCAGATCGCGAACAGGAGGTCGTGCTCTGTCAAAATTTTGAATCGCGAGTCGCTTTAGGTTCAACGGCATGCACGAAAATTACAGCAGAAGTTACAACCACCTTATTATCATGGCTACTACTTTTTGCGTCTGATTGTAAATTTGTTACCCAAGCTTGAAAACATCAATACGACAAACAAACTCCCGAAGTCTGTACACATCTGGTAGGTAGACACTATGGAGGTCCACATTAGTAGAAAAGACGTAACAAAGTCAATTCCCTCATGGATTGAAATTGATGGGTATATATTATATATATCAAAATAACTAAGCATGCTCTTATCGGTGATTTTTATCAGTGTTGGAGTCCAATCTCTTAAAAAGCTCAAAGCTGCTAGTGAGATGGTATGGAACAACTATTTTGTTCTGTAGGATGCATACTTCTCAATAAAGCCTTAAGTTCGAAAGTTGAGGAATTAAAGAATTTGCTTCCCGAATTCTTTAAAGCTTTTTATGTCAGAAATGTTGGAATGCCGTGTTGTTGACTCTGTTGTTTGTTGCATGGCTCTATCTGAGAAACTAGTGTATTTCTATTCTTCAAAATATTGTTGACATTTTGATACATGACAATACCCTTGAATAGTGCGCACTTTTTTCAACATTTTTTGGCTCAAATATGAAGCGCGCATTATACGAGGAAACAGCATTCTTTCAGTAAAGTCCGAATATTACCTCAAATATTGCATCATATATTCCGATATAATCATCGTTTCTCGCTGTCGTAAAAAACAAAAATAAATAGAAACAAATATTTATCTTTTATGCTTCTAGTCATACATGTATAACTATCTCATTTTGTCAACCGTAAAAATTGCACGATTTATATGCTGGTATTTCCTAAATAATGATCAATCGAAATATAATTGGGCAAAGCTTTTTATTTTTGGGAGCTTTTTCGAGTTGGGTCATAAGCTGATTTTTGCCATCCTATGCCACAATATACATTCCCAGTAACATTCATTCGTAGTCACTCTCCTAGGCTTTATATACAGGCTACTGTTCGAATAATTTATTTGTTCATTAAGTAATATGATGAATTAGCTCGCAGTGGTATTCATTCACGCACGTACAATTATTAGTCAACACAACAATATACCATTCGCTGCACAAATACCGATCAGCTGTAATAATTGTTTTCCACACTATAAATGGGCATATTGATTGCAAGGTCAGAAAAATTTACTGCGTATTATACGAGGGCATTTACTCTATATTGTTTTTTATACGGTTCTGATTAATAAGGTCTCAATTTCCAATAATTCATAATATTACCGACGGAACTGCTAGTTGCGTGTTCCGTTAAAAATTAAATCGTTTTAGTTCTGTATTGTATTACTTGTGCCATCGGCTAAGTCAGTTTTTGAATCAGGAAGATTTAAGCTTTGTATTTCAGGTTTCAACAACTCTTACAGCTTGAGAGACTTATGTGATCAGAAAATCTTTGAAAAGAGGCTACACTGTTTTGTCAACTTCTAAATTAATCATTCAATTGGATATCCCAAAGTCTCATGACACCCACCACCTCGTTGCCATGACAACAGATTTACAGATTTGTTTTGCTGAAGTCTCTCTCTCTCTTTTTCTTATATGCGATAACAAAATTAAACTTCGTCGTTTGTACGTCACTGTGTTGCTATGTTACCACGGTAGATACAAATTAATCTAATCCTACTATACTTCTATCTCTGTCATGAAGATAAGTGTTTGCACACTGTTGGCTAATGTTAATTAGACCAACTACATCCTGTAACTGTAAACTTGTAGCTATTAGTATACCTATACAGACAGTTAAACTTTGATTAGTTTGAAAAAGTAGTCATTATTATGCATAATTGTAGAAATAAATAAATTCAAGATTTTAAATATTAAGAACACTACATACACAACATCATTGCATATTTCTTCCTCACGCCAAATATCATGAAGGATTACTTAAGCTTTATGGTTATGACTTATCGCAACAGAACAGTATATCTTGCACATTGCATACATTCATTGGCTGGGTATTTACAGAATTATTTACTCGTTTGAACTACAACCATTTATGATACAAAATAAATCATCTACTCATCATGGTTCCATTTATTTAATGTCAGTCTGTGTCCTCCTGTAGCGTTATAAAGTATAATCGAACCACTTATTACTACTCAACTCGTCATGTAGCTTTGCTCTTAACTATACACAGTAGAAAATATTTAGAGATAGTATTGTGAAACCTTCATTATCAATTTAAGCTGAGTGAATTTTTTAAAATACTTTTACTGCATACAAAACAGACATAAACTCGATGATGGGATCTCCAATTGAAATTTATAGACTTCAAAAACCTTTAGAAATCTATTTAAAGTATTAAAAGATAAAAGTTCACTGGTGATTGTTTCAAAATACACATGTAACAAAATTAAATTCATTGTATTTAAGATAACATATTACCTTGTTAAAATATGAGCAGATTCTCTTTTTGGTAGATAAACCTGACTATGTGTTTGGGACTATATATATATAGGATGATACGAATGTGAAATTCACTTTAAAGTTACTTGATATCATTTGAAGTTACCGTATACTCTGAATTCAAATATTCAAAATTAGTGGATGCGTTGAGTGAATATACGTAACAAATTAACATCATATTAAGCCGATATTATGATGTTAATCCTTGTATAAACTGTATCTCTATACTGTGATACTTAAGTATTTCGCTGTGCCAGGTAATTAGAAAAGGTTCGATATTTTGTGTAATTCCAGAGGATCGAATATCTCCATAGAAATTAATTAAGATTCAGAAGATGCGATTCCAGAGAGATACGGAGGGAAGTCATGAAAAGTGAAAATGTTCCATTTATTCTTTCTACAGCAATTTTCAGTACAGTACTAAATTCACGTCTCTGAAGTAGACAATTTGTCTAAGTAAAAAAAACCAAAAAACAAGAACTCATTCATTTTCATGCTCAGTTATGTTTAAATGTCTCAATGTCATGTGTCTAGACCATCTATTTCCAACTCATAACTCATCAAGCTAGTTTTGTTATTCTATACTATGATTACCATTCTGAAAATCACATTGATCATTTTATGTTAGTTCTGACATTTTAAAATTGGGAAGAGTAAAAAAACCTGGTTACCTTTGGGGTTTGTTGTGATAGTGTGTTTATTTATTTTATTGTACAATGAAGTGAAGTAACTTTACTTAGCTAACGAATTACGAATGATTTAGTTTATGAAATACAAAAAATTCACATAACTGTATGTTAATATAACCTTCATGTATCTAGGTATATTAGCTGATAAGATATTAAACGTTTTATAATATTTAATGATGTAACTACCGTAATATCGAAATTTCCATAAAACTAAGTGGTATAGTTTAGGATAAATCAGAATTTCGAGAACACTAGATAACATAGTTTGTCCATACATATATATATATATATATAAGTGTGTGTGTGTGTGCGTGTGTGTACAATGCCTTGGGAAAGTATTTATCTCTACCAATAACGTCATATTTTGATGAAATACAAATAATGTAAATATTTTTGAATGAAATTATTTTTATTGAAATCTTCAATGACCAACTTTAACACTGTTATATGTGAAGGAGGTTTAATGTGAGAAAAGTCTGCAAAAAAATGTACAAATTGAAATTTGATGATTGTACAAATATTCAGTCCCTGAAATCAGTTCTTGATAGAAGCACACTTTGCAGCAGTTACTGCTGTGATTCTTTCTGAATAGGTCTCTACCAGCCGTGTACAGTGGGATGGCCTAACTTTTGCGTATTATTTCTAGAATAAAACTGCTCCAATTCTGACATGTTTGTTGAGGATCGTTGATGGACAGCTATCTTCAAGTCACACCATAAATGTTCTACTGGATTCAACTCAGTACTTAGAGTGGAAAACTCCAGGACATTATTTTGAAACCATTTCACTGTGGCTTTGGCTTCGTGTTTTGGGTCATTGTCATTATTAAATGTAAATTTTCGATCCAGTTTTAAATTCTTGGGTGACTGAAGCAGGTTTTCATCTCAGATTTGCCACTCATCTCCCCCTCAGTTCTGAATTTTTTTTCCATTTCCCGCTTATAAGAGGCATCTTTATAACATGATGCTGCCACCCCCATGCTTGTCAGCTTGGAAGGTATTGACTAGGTGCTGTGCTATGTCGATCTTGCACTGGACGTATTTAGATCAAAAGAGCTTAATGACCACAAAATCTTCTGCCATATGTCAGCTTTATCACTTACATGCTTTGTCACAAACTCCATACGAGATTTAAGATGATTCATTGACACCCATCTCAGACATGAAATTTTTCAAATATTTTAAAATTATTAAGTCTGCTCTTCCGAACTGATTCCAGTAGTGAATGGGCTGTATAAAGCACATTCCATACTTCTACATAATTAAAGGGATAATCAACGACTTTGTAATAATCTTGTTACCTTTTTTCTGATCTGCACTTCTTTACAGGTTTATCCTTGACTTCTTTGAAAAGCTTCTTTGTCTCCATAGGTTTGTCGTATATCTATGCGAGTTTGGCTTGAACAGATGCATTTACTGTGAAGTCATTGTTTTGATGAAATGTGAATTTTCGACCCAATTTTAGATTCTTGGCTGACTGAAGCAGATTCTCATCCAAGATTTACCATCCATCTTCCCCTCAATCCTGAAAAGCTTTTAATTCCTGCTTATAAGAGGCATCTTCATAACATGATACTACCACTAACATGCTTGACAACTTGGAAGGTGTTGATTGGGTGATATGCTGAGTTGGGCTTGCATCACATGTAATGCTTTGTATTTAAACTACAAAAATGCTCAATTTTTGCCACAAAACCTTCTTTTACATGTCTGGAGTATTATTGACATGATTTAACGCAATATCAATATAAGATTTAAAATTATTCTTTTTCAGTTATGACCTTTATGCTGCCAGTTGCCCATACAAGCCAGCTTTTTGTAGGGACTGGGATACTGTCGATGTATGGATGTTGAATCCCATCTCAAACATGGAACTTTGCAACTCTTTCAAAGTCATTGTTGGCTTTACAATAGCATCTCTAACCAATTTAACTTTTGTTTGGATGCTCAGTTTGCAAATACAGACTGATCTGAATAGTTAATGGGTGGTATGCAGCATACTCCAGTTATTAATACTTTACTTCAATGTACTTAAAGGGATAATCAGTGACTTTAAAATCATCATGTTATGTTTCTCCGATCTGTACTTCTTCACAGTTTTATCCCTGACTTGTATGGAAAGCGTCTTTGTCTTCATGGTTGGTTTGTCGCATCGCCGTCTGGAGTGTAGCTTGAAAATTTGTATTTACTTCGAAGTCAAGTTAACCCACTTTGATTACACACAGATAGAGACCATTACAATAAGTTCGTGACATTCAAACTAATCTTTTGCATCCAAACTTATTTAGGGTTACCGTAGCAAAGTGGTTGATTACTTTTTTCAGTTTTGTGTAACTCGTGTAGATTCTAAGTTTAGTATAACGCCCCTTTTGAAAGTTTCAAAATTGTAAGCTCAGAGGGCAACAAAATGTGGAAACTTTACAGGAGGAAAGGAATACTTTTGTAAGGTGCTGTGCCACAATCTTCATAAAGCTAGACAGATCAGTTCACGAAATACTGGTATTATGAAATATCTAAATGAATTTGAAAATATAAAATTAGAAGCAGTTTGGTGACGCAATTTATAAAATGTCAGATATTTGGTATAGCTTTGTAAGTTACTAAACCCTTAAATATTAATATCACCATAAAGTTAGACGACTTTGAAACATCAATAACATTTCAAAGCTAGAAATTCTGTTGAGGAAATGTCGATAAATACATTGTTATTTTATAAAAGACGAAGTTTTTCTAGATGTGTCAGTAAGTGAAAAAGCATTAATACATACACAGCAGTACAGTTGTCCTGTGTAGACTGACAGTGCCCAGTTGTCCTGTGTAGACTGACAGTGCCTTGAATTCGTGTCACAATATTTCAAACTATGCACTTACAAAGTATATAAGAAAATTTTGCATACTTTAAGTTCAATAATTATGTGGATGAAAAAGTATTAGAGGATCGGGTAAAGTGATGCGAGTCTTCTCACAAATCTGTAGAGTAACTTCTACCAAAATTAACACTTTCAAATTTAATGGTATCATTAATTAAACGTCATCTTAACCGTCAGAGTACTGATTTATTTTATATCATTTCAGGTGGTGGCGTACATATATTGAGTCATATTGACCTTTTTTACTGTTTCGACACTATATTTATAATGAAATGTCAAAAATTAGTGTGTAACATCATTTAAATACTTTTTTAAACACAACGGTGATTTGATAGGAATATATGCATTTTCTTAAATGCTCTTTTGTGTATTTCATATATTAGCATGAACCATGTAACAAAAGAAAAGACATGAAAACACAAGTAATTTGGTATATAAGTAGTTTAAAACAATGTTTTGAAAAGTGCGATGTAATCATGTAAAGTTTATGGTTAATTAGGAAGTTTTGTGATCTAGTCCCATGTTATATGAAACAATAGGATACACACTAGGGTTGGATAATTGAAGCCAACTCAGTACGATGACTTCACAGAGAACCTAGCTCAAGATACGTTGATGATCAGCTCATGTACATAAAACCACCTCTGATTTCGTACAGAAATGTTTCACTATACACATATATAACCAAAACATCAATAAGACACACCTATGGATACACGTTTCGATATATACATATATATGTAGAAACCAACTGAAACCTAAATAACTCGTGAATATCTTGTGACTTATTCTACTATCACATCTTATACTTTTTAGTATTAAGTATAGTTAATTATGTACGTGTAAAATGTATTTTAACCATATATTTAAATTGAAATTTACATCTTCTGTTGATTCATACTCATGTGAAACATTGCTGCTGTTAAATAATAGTTTTTAATGTATTACCTTCATCTGTATTAAATAGTACAATTTTTACGTAATACCTTCTCTAGTGTTAAGTAGTTCAGTTTTTGCTAATATAAAACATCGTCTGGTGTCAAATCAAGATTTTTACTCGTGAGTTATCTTTTTAATGTTTAGATATAGTTTTTGCTTGGATAGATTTCTGTTGAATTATAAGTTTTCATGAAGTTCGAACTATCAAAGCACGCAGTTCTATACATTATTTGTGCAACAGATACGTATGCTTGCACTATATTTTAATGAGTAATATTAACCAGTATGAAGTGAATCAGAAACTGTATTTGCTAAAGATAAAACAAAAATGATTACAATCTAATGTTTCATGAAGTGGTAGATAAAAAAAACAACAACACCAAAAACAATTAAACGCACAGTACTAGATTAAATATTTGCCTTCTTTTCAACAGGTTCGACTCCTACATCATTTTAATGCATTAATAACATGTTTTAAATATTAGTGTTGACTAGAAAAAAATGACAAACTAAACCAAACACAAATTTTCAAACTGTTTTAAAAAGGTATCTAAATAGAAAGCTCTGTGTATCGTATATAACTGTTTTACCCATATATGAATTTTTTAAGGTTAAAGCAACAAATATGTCATACAAATGGTAAACTTATATGCAATAAATATCGAACAGACTGGTTATAATGACCTTTGGAAAAGAGATGACAGGCTATTAATATCATAAACACTTTAACAAGTTATATTTAAAGTAATGAAACTATATATAAAATTACCAATAGCGTGTCAAACATGTTACATGCCGTTTGAGCAATTCAGTATTGTGCTAAACATTCAACTTACCACGTCAACAGCTCTACATCTTAACAATACGTGCAGACACCTGTGTCATTGATTGCTAGAATTTGACTGACCAACAATACAACGCTGACTGACACGCAAAGTCTAAATAAAAGTCTTAATAGTACAAAGTCGATCTACTAGTGTCAATCTACTTAAATAAAATCATCTTATTATAAAGACAGTTTGCTGCGTTATTTTGAACCATCGAGGTCGTAACTTGCTAATAAGACGCAGAACTGAGTGGGAAAAAGCCGTCTTCGGAACAGTTTGACATTCGAAACAGCCGTTTGAGGTCGCCAGTAGTCAGGTTAGTGAACATTGGAATGCAGAACATGGGGCAGTGAAGAGTGAACGACCTAGATGTATAGCGAATAAATGATTAGACATCCCTTGATGTTGATGTGAGAAACTTAAATAGGGGGAAACTTAGACACCATGGAATTTAATCTTATATACAGAGTACCCTTACTGAAACATGGATTTTAATTTGGTTTATTTACAAATGTTGTATTATAGTTCTTGTGGAATGTTAATCAGGCAGTTATGTTGTGATACTTAAAGTATTTCCATGCTAATATACAATACGGCAAGTATATAATTAGAACTGTATTATTGTTTTCTGTCTGTAATTCGTTCTAACTCATTGACAAATGTACAAGCGTACACTAAATTTGTGGTTCGAACAGTATAAAAACGCAACGAGTGAAAATAAGTAAAAAAAAAAAGAATAGGTGACGACTACTTTTAAAACTTACATGCCCAATACCTGATGATATATTGTAAAATTTATATATATCCATCTGTACCCTTCCCTTCCTGTAAACATATTTATGTACGCCAACCTCTTCCTATATGGCTCTCTGGTACTGTCTGGTGGTTGAGACGTTCGGCTAGCAGTTTCAGAGTAATTGGTTAGAATCCCGTCAAAGAACATGCTCGTCCTTTCCACTGTCGAAGCGTTACATATGACAGTAAACTCCATTAAGCGTTGGTAAAGGAGTAGTCAAAGTGTCGATGGTGGGTGGTGATGACTAGCTGCCTTCCCTCTAGTCTTACACTGCTAAATTAGAGATAGCTAACGCAGATAGCCCTCGCGAAATTCCATAAAACCCAAACCCTTACTACACCTGTATTTATGTACATCTCTCTGTATCTTTCGTTTTTTTTATCTATATTCATACACGCCAGTAGATATAGTTTAAATAACTGCGTTTATGACTTGCACTTTACGACAGTATTGTACTTTCCTTTTCTGAATGTAAGATACACACACGCACACACACATATATGCTTCGTCAGCTATTCAAGCGTCTGTGACTGTTAAATATAAAATAAAATCAGTAACTTCATTCTATCTGTTTCTATTGTTTTCACTCTCAAATTTCGTGTTTTTGTCATTGCCAAAAAATGTTGTTAGAACAAATATGAAACCGGAGTACTTTTAAACAAAAAGCACAAACTTCAAGGCTGATCACTGTGTATATAACCTGATCAACGTGCATCAGGGTGTTGAAGGTCACGCTAGTAACGTTCACTTTCTCACCGTTTGTTTGTTTACATTCTTCGCGCCACGCTACATTGATGGCTATCTGTGAATAGCTAGCCGACTTTTGACCTGACTAAAATAAAGCAAACTTGTCAACAGCACCCACAACTCCCTTATCTGATCATCAATAGGGTTTGAATGCCAGTCTTATATCACACCCATAGTTCTTATTTATGTAGCAAAGGTTTGTGTACTCCGAATCTAGCACACAATGACTGTCGTTCGACTTATTAGTTAGTCAGGAACAGATGGGTAACCAAGGTTGTACTAAGTTTGGTTCTGAAGTGAATACCATTCATCATAGAACGATCTTTTATACCTTTTACTTAACCCTTTTAGTAGCCCCCCGCTAGTACAGCGTATGTCTCTGAATTTACAACGTTAAAATCAGGGATTCGATTTCCCTCAGTGGGCTGAGTAGATAGCCCGATGTGGCTTTGCTATAAGAAAAACATACAAAAAAACTAACACTTTTAGTATGGTAGTTCAACCATGTAAATTTGGTCTACACAGAAAAAAGATGGTTGGAAGCCGTACTTGGTATCGTTAGAACTGAAATTCCACACATTATAATACATCAAAATATAACCAAAATCTGCTTTTGATAAGTAAATTAGTTAAACGCACTTTTCTATATAAATTTGTCTCATACTTACTGGAATACAAAATAGTTTGCTGCAGGTAAATCTGATATCATGAATCGTCTTGAAAGACTAAAAATCAATTATTCTGTAGAAATGTGTACGCGTTTTTCTTTAAATGCATAGAAAACAAAATGTTAAAGGTGCTGCAAAATTGAAGAAAATCAAAGTGTGGAAAGAGTACTATCAGTAGTGTGGATGTCTTTCTTATCATCTAGTTCCACAGGAACAAAGAAGAAGAGTTTCAGAAATAGAAAAGGTAAGAGGTTGGTACTTGATTTTCACAGCCTGTTCTTGCTGTAGTTGAAGTTACCTGTAAGGTTGCTCGTCTTCTACTAGTTCAACGGCTTTTTACATCCTTGTTCGGTCTCTCGAGTGGCTTCATTTTGAAAAAAAACAAACTAGTTTAATCTCCATGATTCATTTTCGTTTTTTTTTTTTTTTTTGACAGCAAGCAATGGACCATTTCAAAGAAGAATCTAACCAAACAAACTTTCTTATGAAGAATCAGCCAGTATAAACTGACAGTAACAGCCAGTTCATATATATAAAGATATCTGTTTCTGAAAAAGAAACTGAAACTGCACCCAGTTGTCAAGCCCCTCCAGGGGTACAGTTGTATGTCTGCGGGCTTACACCGCTAAAAACCGGGTTTCGGTAATCGTGGTGGGCAGAGAACAAACAGCCCATTGTGTCGCTTTGTGCCTAATTCTAAACAAACAAAGAGGTGCTAAGCAACTAAAATGAAATATAATAAAGTACAAATTCTAAATAACAACACTAAATGAATGTATATATCTTGTTGAAAAACGTAAAATCAGAGAAAAAATCAAATATGGGTGAATATTTCAATGCAAGACAATGTACGAGCTATAGAGAAAAACGTGGAAATAGACAAGGTACAAATCCTGGCGAATAATGCAGAAAGAGACTAATGTTTTAAAGTTAGAAACATTATTTCATACAGAATAGCTTTTAATACTTTGACTGATTCTCTACATCTCTTTATAATTAATTAATTCATATTATTGTTTGCCTTATAAAATTATTTTCTTCTTCACGTAATTCTTTCTCTTCAACTCAAAAATAACTTAGTTCTTTACCGACTCTTCTTAGTGACACAGTGGTATGTCTGCGGACTTGTATTGCTAGAAACCGGGTTTCGATATCCATGGTGGGCAAAGCACAGATGGCTCTTTGTGTAGCTTTGTGTATAACAAAACAAACAAATCTTTACCGATATATGAATCGACAATCAAATATTGAAGATACATACATGGAAATTCAGATGTGAAAAAAGTAACACAGATATTCAGAATGGAGGGAGTTACGAAAGTATGTTGTAGACAGAATTATTATAGAAACTTACTCATATTTATGATATCAATTAAGAAAACTACTTGATTTACTTAATCCCAAAATTACTTTTGACCAAGAACATGTTTATCTCACCAGAAGTTATCAAATCCTTTAGGACTAAAATGTAGGTAGTAACGTTTTATCATAAACAGACTTCTAAAGTTTACTTAGTGCTCACATTTACTAAAAGTTTAATAATTTACAGACTAAGCTCGTCCGCTTATTGATGGAAGACCTTGTTTAACCTTATATCTAATTGTTACTCTGAACTAAATTATTTTAGCTCACAAAATGAATCAAGCAAATGAAATCTGTCTTGAACTGTACTCCCTAAAAGGAAATATTCATAGATAAAATGGAAGAAATCAATACTAGCTTATACTCTGTATTAAACTGTTTGCACTCTGTTCACTGTGAGGAATCTACTCCCGGGTTTAGCGTTGTAATAGGGTAGACTTACCGCTGACCCATCAGAAGAAAAGTGAAGATGGTAATCATGTAATCCCATATATATATCAATATAGCGGGAACTTAAACATCTCATATAATTAGTGACTTTGCATGACACAGCATCACGAGCAAACTTAAAATGAACGTTACCATATGTTATATAAATCATATTTAGCACAAGGAGAAAACCAGTAAGACTGCAACTGTAGACACGTGCCTCTGAGTATATTATATGTCTGTTAGTGAGGTGTGGTCTTAAAACGTTCATTCCATGTGAAGTATTTTGTTAACAAAGGAAGAAGGACGACATTATGTTAATTTTACGAATAAGAACGATTTTATTCACGTCACTTCCTCACACCCCTTACGGCTTATATGAAACTAAGTAATCGCTATTTTTGAATCTTATTCAAACCAGATTTATTTGCTGTAAGAAATATCATTATTCATAGGTAAACATTGCTAACTGTTTTGTTTTTTTATATTATAGGCTTATGAAAAGGAATAATTGCCCTCGAAACCATCGTATTGGAAGTATACGAAAATAAAACTAAAGTGTTTGTAAAACACAATAGGAAACGTGATAAATATAAAAACGAAAGAAAAAGAGTGAGAGATAAATGAATACATAGAAAGAGATTATATCTATATATATGCATAATAGATGACATATAGCTAACTTAATAAAGAGGGTCAAACAAGTATAAATAAATAATACGGTAAAAGATAAATACAATATATGCAAGGTAGGTGAATAGATAGCCATATAGAAATGTGGACATGAAAATAAACAGATGCATGATGGATAGAGCTAATTATGAAGGTATGTGAAGAGAAAAGTTATTCAAAATGTATCTATAATTTACTTGTGTGATTCAAGCCTACAAACGAATTGGCAGGGAACATTATGTATTTTCTGTAATATACTTGAACATATCTCGCTGCTGTGACTTCACGTAGAATTTATTTGGGAGATAACAAGTTATATACCAGGAAACATTATTTGTTTCTATATTTGTAGCTTGAGCAGCTCTCGCTGGTGTGATTTCACATTAGAGTTTAATGAACCAAGAAGAGATAATAAACTACCAGGAAACCTGTAAACTACAACATGCTTAACGTTTAATAAAAAGTATTACTAAATTATACCGAGTGAAATACACTAAGCTGCTAAACTAAAGCCGATTGTAAGTCAGTAAAGCTCTTCTCTTTATCTCAGATCGTAGGCCTTAATTACTTACTTTTTGCTTAACAATTACAAGAAAGAAGTTATAATTGTATACTTAGAACCAGAGGCGACGTTAGATAATTAAAAAAATCGGGGAAAAGGTTCATAGGCACGAGCATTTTCAGGGTCTCAGTGTGATATCAAACATGATTTTCTATTCTGATTTTTCAAAACAAAAAATGGGGAACTGTAACACTGTCAAATAAAATTAACGCACGGACCCTGTGTATCATTGCTTAGTAAAGCCTCTGCTTGGAACAAGAATAATACCTATAAACAATGGATACACTTAAACTATAGTCTAGTGAACTGCTGTGTTATTTATGACATAACCTGCACTTTACAGTAATATTACATTACCTGATTTGAAATTGATATTCAATTTGCTTCACTATCAATCACGTCATGCTTCTTAAAACAATCTTTTCAAACTTTCAACTTTGTCGATATGAATAGATGTCACTGGTGTAGTCTTACACTCTTCCTCTTTCTTCGCAGCTTTTAGTACACATGTGTTAACAAGACCATAAAAATTATTTCAATCTAATCAAACAAAGCTACATAATGCTTATAATAAATAAAATATCGCCACTCACTGCTGACGTTAATGCATACAGTCTAACCAGCAGTTTAACGAGTTATAGCAAGATGGCGTGGTCGTTCCTCAGTTCACCAATATGAACAAATCTTATCTTTCAACTCGACGTGGTACACAGATAACAGCTTTAATCAACAAATCGAAATCGTTTTACAGATGTATAAATGCAAAATGTGCACATATTTCACTTACATAAAGTAATGAATTTGTTATTGCAAAATAAACCAGTGATGTTTTTCACGAGATGTGATAAGAAGTGATCGTCGGACAACTTAGATAACGAGACTAAACTTTGAAAAGATTACTTATTCATTTGACTTACAGAAAAGTGGTTACAGTTGGTATTCGATAATGTTGTGAAAGCCCTCAGAAGAGCCCCTACAGCAGATAGCCCAATGTGGTTTTGCTCTAAAACAAGCAAACAAAGCATCGTTAATATAGTTAATATCAGTGTATAATAATGTCGTGACAGCATTCAGAAGATACAACATATAAAGCCAGTTATAGTTGGTGTATGACAATGACGAAAAGCCATTTAGACGAAATAAAATACACGTACAAAAAATGATAAATCGTGACTCTTGTTTTGTGATTTATACTTACGAGTTATATATGTTTCTGAAGGAGAGATACACCTACAAGTGACAATAAAACTTATTTTAGCTAATTCATGATTTATGATATGCATGTAACCTGATAAACTATGATATTTTTTCTCCTATTCATATTAAAGGTAGTTTCAGAGTCCAAATGTTTTGCAAACAACTTATGTCACTAAAATCGTCTTGATTTGTTTGCTTTAACACGAATGTTAGACTCTAGCTCCAACGACTTAGCAAACACTAAGTCCAATATACAACGTATATCAACTTACTACACACAAAGACAAATGACTGATCAAACATACTGTTTATTTATTCAAAACACACCAAATTCGATGACTACAAATCTATGTACATACCCAGTTTCAGTTTGTGATTATGGATAGCCTGAAGAGGCAATCTGGAACTTACCGGATGAAATGTTAAAGCTTTTGTTGTTCTGCTTCTTAAACTAATCTATTTGGATTGCATTATTCTTGTTAACCCAGTTCTTTGGATTCATCCATTTATCACTTCATGAGCATGCTATCGAAGCTTCGATTTCAAATGTCAAAATTGTGAATTTCTTGAAAAACAGTCTAATAAATGAGTTTCAAACGGAATCTACTTTTTAATTCAGCCACACTTTCTTGCAAGCAGTCTGTAACAACTGTAACGTGAATATGAATTGAAATTAGTTGATGAAAATTATCTTTCCAGGTTATTGTTAGATATAAGAATTATCGTAAAATTATAACGCAACATAAACAAAATAAGCATAACGGTTAGAGTTAACTTCATGTAATAAACAGCGTGATTTAAATAACACAAAATAATGATTTACTGTATGAAGTGAAAGAAAAGCAGATATTAGTTGCGGTCTCTATAGAACGAGTAAATGTCACAAAGAAATGTTTCTCTCTTGCGCAATAACGGACAAGGTACATCCATAGATATTCTACGTTTATCTCAAACATTTTGCTCGTAGTGAGTGTAGCGCCATCTCTAGATTTGTTTCTCACTTCTCTTGAGAAGAGTTGCAGGAGGAACGTTAATATGATTAGATGATGTAGTACTTTACACATTTTGTACCTGATAACGTGCCTGCTTTATAAAATGTTTAATTTTATTCGTATCGCACTTTATTTGTTTAATCGATGGGCAGTTTTTACTGATAACCATAAAATACAAGTAAACCTAATGTAGTGTTAACGTCTCATCTTCTCAGACGTGCAATAAGTAGAGCCAGATTATGGGGACTGTGGGAAAAAAATAAAAAAATGGACGTTTTATTGAAAAACATGTGTTTGTAACTGTGTCACTATGACAGTAGTGATTTCAGCCATTTCACAAACATCTGATATTTGGTAATTTTTCATTAACATTTGTACCACCATTTAATGCAAACATTCATTGTTATTCTTCTATATTTATTGTAAAAAATGTTTGTCCTTATGTTATTTTTATTAAATACATTAGAAATATTATCTATTTATCGTTTGAAATGGAGGCTGCTTTGTAAATGTCCGATCCAGTTCGTAGTGTCTTTTCGAAATTTTTTTGTTTATGTTGAACAAAATAAAACGTTTGTGATACCATTAAAATGTCATGATAAGATAAGTAAACATGTGTAAATTATTTTCGTGTAAGTTAAACGCTTATGTTAAAAAAAATATTAAGCTGTAAGAGTTCCTTTAGAAAATTTTCCAAATATTTCCAATGTCTTTAATCTGGGCTTGACTATTTACGGTATTTATATTGTAACTTATGCCAAGTCATAGAAACCAATCCAATGTTAGTTTTGTTTACGACAAAGGTGCCATACTGCAAAGTATTCCATGGCATCATTCGTCATGAATGTGACCACGGTAGCTTATAAATTACGCGTTAAGTAATTCGGAAAAGTTAGTTTTAATCGTGGGTTAAAAATAAATTTCGAACCCGATTTTTTATTTATTGTTGTTAAGGACAAATAATGTTCGACACCTGAAACTTAAAAAGCAAAAGTTATTTTGGTGACTGAGGTAGGACATCTTTACGCAGATTTCAAAAGCCACTTTATTACCAGTTTTTCTGGTCGAGATAATCTTATACAATACACACATTGTGAGCAGTGGCATCATTGTCCTGGAATATAAAGTTATTACTAAATCTTAAGTAGCATATGGCAGAAATATCATTTCCATGTTATCCTTGTAGAATGAACCCTTGATGTTTCTCTGGAGGATATGAAGAGCTGTTTTTCCACCATGAGAAATAGCTGTCCAAACATGTACGGCACCACCTCCTGTGTGTGCCCTGTGGGAAAGAGAGTTTTCCTCATCTACTCCTCAGGCAAACAATGAACATGAATCCTACCGTCGGACTTTTAACAAACTAAAAACTGGAATCATTTGAGAAGATGACATGCGTCCTAACGGTAAATTGATACGCTGGCTTGCCCAAGTAACGCAGTGATGGTTGGTGGTGAATTCTAGTTAATATTGGTTTGCAAATAGCCCTTGTTGCAAAATAACCTTGTTTGTTCAATCTACTATTTACTGTTCTTCTGGACAGCGTAGAATGAATGAGTTAATGACATTCCTGTTGTAAGGTGTTGTAAGATTTTTTTCGACCTTGACGTGTTAACCTGATTCAAACACGGTTATGTCGGACAATAGTTGTTTTTTTAAGTCCAGCAGTACAATTTTCTGGGATAATGTTTCTTGTGGTCCAATGACGTTTCAGGATTCTAGGTATATTACACTGGAGATACCCTACCATTCTGACAATGTCAGTTTGTTTCAGTTGCAATACTAGAGAGAATCATGCTATACACAACGTAATACTAAGTATTAAAACACAGGGTGTGTAGTATTTAACAATGCAACTTACTGCCCACGTTGATTCAACTTATCAGACGAGGTAATCGTTCTTAATTAATAAGAACTGACTGTCAAATGATATATCAACCGCAAGTAGTAATTGTTGTTTAAACACATTCAGCACTGTAAGATATCTTCTAAATCGAATACTGAATTCAAAGACTGACTCCCACCAGTGGCGCAGCGGTATGTCTGCGAACTGACAACCCTAGAAACCATGTTTTGATACCCGTGGTGAGCAGAGCACATTATGGAGTTTTGTGCTTAATTTCAAAACAAACAAAAGACTGCTTATAGTTTAAATACATTGTATATCATAATAGTTAACAAATGATAAGTTAACCAAAAGAAACAATTGTTTTTTCAATACAGCTATTAATAATATACGTAACAAATTAATAAAAAACGTTGAACGTATGATAGATTAACTACATTTACTACAAGAAGTGATTGTTATTTAAATACAGAGATTAATAGAATAGTGAACCTACATATAATATATATATACAAATATAGGAAAGAATAAAATACCTGAAAAATGATGCAAGATGTTTAACTTTGTATATGATTGTAGAAATTGATTGATAATTGTTACTGATGCCTTTACTTTGATTGTTTTATTGATTTCTTTATATTTTATTTTATGAATTTTCTTTTTTAGTCCATAATTACATATCGTTTGAAGGCAGACACACTTGAACAATTTAAGTTGATATTTTATTAGGACAAAAAGAAAAAAAAAGAAATAAAGATGACTTACTATAGAAATCAATATACGTATGTTTTTCATTCAAAGCGACACCAGACTATTTGCTTTGCTCACCGAGAGGAACTGAATCGCTGCTTTTATTAGCCTTCAACATTTCATTAAAGTGATTTTTATATAAATAGGGAACTAACTGTATAATGTGTTGAAAACGACCAGATTGTTATAATAAACCTATTGTTGTTTCTTTTAGAATTATTTTAATTTCGAACCACTTGGTCTGGATAACACGAACGAGTGTTTAGTTAAGAAATACGATTAAATTGAGTTATTAATGCGTTTTCTTAGGTTTATATAAACACTTCTTGTGCAAGAGTGAGTTGTTGTTCTAGGTATCAATATTTAAATCATGTGGACCTGGGGGTCATGTAGGAAAAAAAACACAAAAATCAACCTTTTCCTCCTTTCAGCAGTTGATTTATTTCCGTTCAGTATTGATGTAATTAGTGCAAGAGGACCAGAGTTTAGCTAGTTCACACTTTCACTCTGATCCCTTTCAGGGCCATGTCCCTGTGTGTAATTATAATAATATTACTGTTTTAAATATACTGTCACTTTATTAGATAAAGTCCACATTATTAGAAAGGTTTCAGTTGCATTTTTCACAATTTTTGATAGTTCTAAATTTCGATAAGAGAATTCACATGTAACATACTTTTTAATGTATCACAGTAAACTAAAATAATTGATGATATAATATGTCTAGTAATAGGCGGCCTTAATTTATTTTTATTTCTCATATAAATTTTGATAGGGGACAAGTACTTAAAGCTATTTTCATTATGTATGCAAAAACTGTCAAATTCACATAGTAGATCATTTTTTTGCCAACGTTTTCGCGAAATAATTTATGGAACTGTATATAAGTCTATCGGTTAGGGTTCCTGTCATTATGTTTTTATGCATAAATGCTGAGGAAGTTGATTCAGGTAGTTTATATTCTGTTGTAAGTTATGCGTTCTGTAGTGTTTGTAATTTTGTTTTAATTTCGTTTGATGCTATATTTATCCAAGCTGGTGCTACGTAGTCTATTACAAGTCGCATATACGTTTAACATATTTTTACTATGTTTCCAACTGCAGCCTCGCTATTTTTACCAATTGACGTAGTTTGTACGCTGCTAAACTTTGGTTTTTATATTGTTTATGTGTTGAATTTATGTTAATTTGGTGTTATTTGTTACACCTAGGAATTTAATTGATGCTTTAGTCTGGAGAAGTGCTCCATTTATATACAGTCCTGGAGTGTCTTTTGTTTGTGTTTAGTTAATTTTGTGAAAACTATTAATTCAGTCTTAGGTATATTGATGACATTTCTTGCAGTATTCTGTTATTCTGTTTAACTGAAGTTGGATATTTGTAGCTGCAATATACGGAATGGAAGAACTTTTTTTTCAAACTGTCACATCATGTGCAAACTGCGACGAGTAGCCCGGCATGGCCAAGTGTGTTAAGGCGTTCGACTCGTAATCCGAGGGTCGCGGGTTCGAATCCCGGTCACACCAAACATGCTCGCCCTTTCAGCCGTAGGGGCATTATAATGTGACGGTCAATTCCACTATTCGTTGGTAAAAGAGTAGCCCAAGAGCTGGCGGTGGGTGGTGATGACTAGCTGCCTTCCCTCTAGTCTTACACTGCTAAATTGGAGACGACTAGCACAGATAGCCCTCGAGTAGCTTTGTGCGAAATTCAAAAACAAACAAACAAATAAATTGCGACGCGTACCATGATTTGGATAATTTACAGGCATGTTGTTGACATATATGATGAATAGAACATGGTTAATCACTCCTTCCTGCCTCCAGAATAAAAGATTTGGAGAAGGTTCCTTTTACATTTATTTTAAAATTTCTGCTTTCCAAAAGGCGAATAGCCAGCGAATACCACAACGCAGTAGTTCCATTTCTGATATACGGAACCTCAGAACATTATTTCATACAGTGTTGAATGCCTTCTCGATTTTGAGAAAGCACTCGATAGCGCATTTTTCTTTGTTAAAGTTGTTTCTTATGGATCCTGTGAGTTTAACTAGATGGTCAGCTGTCGGTCTGAACTTTCTGAATCCATTTTGTACTTTTGATGCTATTTCTAGAAATGTGGATAGTCTGTTACTAATTATTCGTACTAGTATTTTTACTAATGTGCTAGTCAAGCTGATAGGGCGGTTTATTTTCTGGCTATCTCTTTTCACGGAACATTAAAATATTCGTTTGCCTTCAAGAAACTGGTATGTGTTGCATGTATTTTAAATTAAGTGATGCATTAAAGAGTGCTGTGAGGTATTAAAGGAATTTTATTGTCTTTTTTAAGGATGATGGTTTGTATGCTATCTTCTCCTGGAGGCTTTGATATTTGTTGCTTATTGAACTTATGTTATTTATTTAGTCGTATTTTTTGTTGCATTATCGTTATTTGTTTAATTATTTTTGTTTTAATGTTATTTTTATTTATTAGGAAAAGTGTTTTTTTATTTGTTTTGTTGTTACAAATGGAGTTAGTTCGTTAGAGAAGTGTGTATTCCTGTTTCATGATGTGTAAAAAGAGTGAGTCGAAATAGTTGCTCTTCATTTCAAATCTGTCGATGCGTTTTACACTGATTCTGGAAGAGAATGACGTCACCTGCTTCACGAGGGGAAGACCAGTCACAAATATCCAACGGAAACTGCTTTATGAGAAATCGAATTAGTGCAGTGGCCACTGTACCATGTATTTCTAAAGTTAGTAAGTCCGGCAAAACTTGTTTCCCTGCAAATTGGGAAAAAGCAAAGAGTTGTTGTATCAGTGACAACATTTTATGGGTTAAGGGTTTCATGATTTGGCGAACAGTTTATTTAAATTGTTTAACGGCGTCAAGTCTAGATCTTTTCCATAACCTTTCACCACTAAGACTTTTGCTGACGTCAGAATCAATAACCCTGCCGACAAGCGTTCGTATGCATATCTCTCCTGATACACATGTACTGCTTAAAGAATTAGATGTTTTAATTTCATTCAAATTTAAATTAACAAAAAACTACATTTAAATTACCTACCCGAGTCTTTCTTTTATTTAATACAATCCTGTGATTGTAATTTATTATGCCTAGTACAGTGGTGAGCGTAAATAAACTGTTAATATAAACCAAGGTGTATCACAATGGTAAGCTAGCTTGTTAATTATTTTTTCACGAAGAATATGCTTATTGTAAATTGTTATAGTTTGCTGTGGAAAATAGTAATTTAATGCATAGAAATGACAAACAATCTTCCTGATGTGGCTCAAATCCTTATTTAAGCAAGAAGTAGCTAACATTACAATAGGTTATCTATACATATATTATGGAGCACAAAACAAATCAGTATTTAATAGATTTATGAATATCAACAGTTGTTAGTTGAGGAAGCAACGTGAAACAAATTATTACCAAACTGTTCATATAAGGAAGGAAACAATACAATATACTAAACAGTTTATATTGAATTACGGCTTTTAATGCATGCCATTCCAGCGAGATTTTATATTGGTTGTATGTCACTTGATTTGAAGGATATAATTTCAAAGAAAGATATCAAAGGCCTGTGCTGAAAGAGTGATTTGCGAAACTACAACTACCACTGTGTTCTTTAATGGTTATGCCTTAAAATGCCCATAAGTTACTCCTAAGTCCGACTTTTTGAAGATACTAATTGAACAAGTCGTTACTGACTTTTTGTACTTACTGAATATTTTCATTTTACGTTATCTTATTAACTATATGCTAGATTCTGAAGAGCTACATCAGCTTGAAACATTAATGTAATGTGTTGTTTAGAATATTTTGTTAAAAATATTAATCACTTCTGGTACTTTTACAAGTAATTTATAGTATTATCCATAACACGATCTATCTTTCAATCTTCTTTTTTCTCATTGCTTTTTTTAGATATCAAGCATTTATTAGGATGCTTTGAAAATTGTTTGTTTTTGGACATTCGTGCGGAGCTAGTCAAGAGATATTTGTATACGTCATTCCTAATTCTAAGCCCATAGGCTATAGGTGAAGTAATTAATCAATAGCACATACTACGAATACTTCTAAAATAATTATCGTCTTAAAATATAGCCTGTTTGTGTAATCATATAGACAAATATTTCAGGGAAAGAATCAAACATAAAACCAGTGTAAACCATATACTGTTTCTGCATTGAATTTTGAAATATTTCATTATGAAATAGTTTAAATTTTCGGTGATGAGCGACTTCTAAATTACACGTGTTTGTGAAAACTTACTAATGTGAAAAAACACAATAAAATATAATGTTCTCGCACATAAAGACTGAAAACCAAAATGAAATGTAGTATTGTTATATACAAAAACTTAAAAATAAACACCATAAAATATAGTGTCACATATATAAAAACTGAAAGAAACAACAATAAAATACAGTGTTGTCATAGATAAAACCTGATCTATCATTCTGAAGGTGTTGTTGTAACATCGTTGGATAGGCTCTTTCAAAGTATTTTCTGTAAATAAAGTCAAGTACAGTCCACCTGATGATAATAAATTAACTTATTTCTTCGTTAACGTTTTTAGAAGCTTGTACACTGTTGTAATTTGTAAACTTAAGAGAATGCATCGTTAACGATAATGTATAACTGAATATACGACATAACTAACATTTATTTATATATCAGATACTTCACTCAATAACTGCCATTACCAATCTCATCAAGCACTCTCCACTAACTTGAGTTGACTAACACACTCAATTTGTATTTGATGGTTCACTTGTAGATATTTATCTAAGTTGCTACATTTTCGTAACGTCATTTAGGAATTCTGGGCCTACTTTAATATTATGTGCCTGTAGTTAAAACCTAAATTAAAACATTAATAATATAGCTTGTAACAGTATTGTAGTAAGGTACAACTTTAATGTTGTAATTTAAATGTTAGCTAGATGAAGCTGCAGGCTTTAATGATGATATTATGAAGAAAAGGTTTGATAACATAGTTCTAATCTAACATAGTTTGATAACATCTAAAAGTTCTAACACATTCAAAACTAGATTATAGATACGAGATAATCATAAAGTACAGAGAATGAGCTACACAGTGTGCTGCCAATTGCGATTACTATGTACATCTAAGTTGTTTTATTTAATAAATGTCAGTTATATAATGTAGGCTTAGAGCAAAGTTATAGCAATTTACAAGCATTCAAGTTTAGTCAAAAGTTAAAACTTATTTGTTATCATTACGTAGCCTCAGTGTTGAATCATTTTTACAACATACAGTAATTTAAAAGAATCAGCCAGTGAATGAATTACGCAACAACAGTATTAATGCTTTGCAAATTAGATCGGGTGAAATCTTTGCACACGGATGTTGGTTTTTATGCAAGCTTGTTAAAGACTTCTTTAACCATGGTGATATTTGTTCGATTTTCTAAGTATATAAAAATATAATTAATTGGGATTATATTAATTATCAATGATTTACTGGAAATATTGAATACTAGTCTTGTATTACAAAACAACTAGCACTATTGCGCTTGGCAAAATAATATACACTAAATATATAGA
This sequence comes from Tachypleus tridentatus, assembly GCF_004210375.1. Classification (NCBI taxonomy): domain Eukaryota; kingdom Metazoa; phylum Arthropoda; class Merostomata; order Xiphosura; family Limulidae; genus Tachypleus; species Tachypleus tridentatus. The sequence goes on from NC_134831.1 coordinate 156,957,374, forward strand.
TAAATAATTCTAATAGTATTAAATTATTAATTACATTACTTGTCAATAGACGATTAAATCAACATTGTGAAACAATAACGAGTTTAAAACAAAACAGAAACAACATTATCATGCGACTGAAACTCAACATTATCATGCGACTGAAACTCAACATTATCATGCGACTGAAACTCAACATTATCATGCGACTGAAACTCAACATTATCATGCGACTGAAACTCAACATTATCATGCGACTGAAACTCAACATTATTCTTTCTTTACCAGTCCTCACGTTGTCTTCCTTAAGGCATGAAAGATAATGACTGTGGACATATCCCCAAACGCGTTGATGATATTTCACCATCTACCAGACAAGATCAAACTGACCAGGAACAAAAGAGAATCAGTTAAAGATTGGGAGGTGAGTACTTAAACCCACAGCCCTAGTGCCTTTTGTTGTCTGCAGCCACTTATGAGAAGGTATTTACTCTTATTATTTAAATATAACCTTAAAATAGAATTAAAGTACCCTAAAATTTACAATGTATAAATCTCCACCTCCATCATTGTATTTGTTATATTATGAAACATAAAAGCAATATATATATATATGTGTGTATGTGTATTCTTACAGTAAGAATATAGGGTGGTGCATTTCTACTATACGAATATTTGTCTAATAGATGGAATATTCTCAACGTCTTTGGGTGTTATGGCCACAGGCATTATCCTTTATGATTTAAAGATGTCATCGAGGACTGTTAACAGAAGGATAACTTTGATTTTTCAAATTATAATGTTCTTGTTTTGTGTATGTATATATTATTATTATGTGTAACAAGCTCTTCATGTAGCATAAATCATACAGCAACTAGAAAAAAAAGTGTTACCATACTCAAAATGTGGAACATATAACGTAAATCTTATTATATTTAAAGCAGGATATAACGGTTGAGAAACAGCTAACATTTTTCTGTATATTTTGTAAACTGGGGAATACCAGCCATCTTAAATAACTTCATATAATAAATTAACTGAGCTTATCGAGATAGATAATAAGAATCTCGATAGGGTTAAGTTTGCTTGCATTTTTTTCTTGTGTCTTAATAAAAGTTTTATTTTGATATGAAAACTCTGAATTTATTTGACTTAAAAATCCGAAACTATCAAGTACTTTGTGTCCGTATCCCATAATTATTAGAATGTATCAAGATAATTCGTTACATATTGAATAGGGTAAATAATAAGAGATCTTTAAACACAGTTTTTTTGTTGTGAATTAAGCACAAAGCTACTCAATGGACGATCTGTGCTCTGCCCACCACGGGTATCGAAACCTAGTTTTTAGCGTTGTAAGTCCGCAGAAATACCGCTGAGCCACTGGAGGGCGCTAAGATGTAAAACTAGGAACCTAAGTGATTTACTTGCTTTGTCTTATAGTGTCAAAAACCCTCTTCAGAGACAATGTATTGGATTGTTTTCTTGTGAGTTCTGTACAAAGCCACACAAGGGCTATATGCGCTGGCAATCCCAAACTTAACATTGATAGACCACAGGAAGGCAATTAATGAATACCACCCACTGAAAACTCATGGGCTTCTCTTTTACCAATTTATAGTGCACGAACTACTATATTTGGTGAAGGGAATCTGAACACGTGACCGGCCGATTGAGAGTTGAGCACCCTAACCACCATCCTATGCCAGGTTCGAAGACAATAGAAACAACAGTGTAGATATTAAAACCACGAATGCTGATAACTATCTCCATCCTCATGCAAAACCTAGCTCTTGCCTTCAATCAAAATGTGCAGAAAATATCACTGCCAACCATGACTGTGAAACAATAATGTAAAGAGTTGCACAAAAGAAGAATTTGCTCAACTTGCCGTTCTCTACAAGGCAGGGTTGGTTGAAAAACCCTTTGAATCAAATGTGTCCAGTCTCTGAAATCGACTTAACATCATCTGTTGATAACAAAAATTAAAGACCATCCTAGGCTAATAATATATGGAAATAACACAAGTTACAGACTAAACCAAGAAATGTGGTAATAGCGTGTGATATAACTCTGATGAATGTTGATTTTCTTTATTACGGCGGTTACTTGTTGAATATGAACATGTCTTTATAAGTATCCTCAGTGAATATACATTAACAAAAATCCTTGAAATAAACTTATTTTATGAACCAACTGGACAATTGTATGGACTTAAACACTTTTATAGCAACTATGTTGCGAAAACTATGAATACAATTACGCATGCAGAAAGTCAAATGTATATAGATTTCTTTTTTAAATGTTACGTTTAACTTACGAAGGCTGGTACTTTGGTTAAACTATTTCAGTATCATATGGTGTGCGATACGATTAACATAATATGATTTTGTACGCTAAAAAAAAAAAAAGAAAGGCGGGAGAACTGGGTTTAGAACGCCTGAAGTTATTTGTTTTAAGTATAATACTGTTTGACGGATCTCGCCAAATTTCCCTACACCCGTGTCTTTAAAAATATTGCTCAAACAGTTTCTCTCAAAATACAGTTCGTCATCTACTTTTATGGATATCTTCATTGTTTATGTATCCTGATATGAATTTGTCCCACGCCTCCGATATGATCTTCTTGATTTGAATCTTACGTAAGCCTGCGATCGGATCCGTCTTAACCTGAATTGTTTTCTAAACTTACGGTTGCTTTTATCCTGATCTGAATCTTCCTTTCCTTTACAACTGACTGTGAACGTGGATCTGGACATCATGAGTAAAAACATCGATGAAGATGAACGCACAAATAGTGGTGGAAAAAATTACAAAAACACGATTAAAAAATATGACGCTTTATTACAATTTTTCACTAGTAGAAAAACAACTATTGATTAGTTTATAGTAACAATTCTTCTATCCAGTTTCTCTAACTACTTTAGCTGGAAGTTGTTATATAAAACTACTTCAACTACAAGACACCAGATCAACCTAATTTTGTTTAAAGTTACCAGCTCAAACTAATTCAACTACAAGTTACCAGACAAGTTCAAAGTCCTAATCAGGGATTGCAAGAATAAATGTGGTATAAACTAATATCTCTAATCTTACAAACTAGATGATCAGTCATCTTATATCACTCACACAAATAGGCAACCAACGAAGAAGAGAAAAAAAATGTATAACAAACGTGAAAAAAATTAGCTTTGGAAAATACGTATTAGAATTTTCGAAATTCGGGTTTAACAGATATGAAATTAATTCTAGAAAGTTAATGTTTCAACGTATTATTTTTTTAACTTTAGGGGCTATTTTAATCTAAATATCTAGTTTACATTTAAAGTTTTTATCACCTAAACATTTAGTGTCATTATCAACTACATATTTAGAGTATGTTTAGAGTTGTTTTCACTTAAACATTTGGTCTATGTTTAGAGTTTTTATTTAGAGCTACTGTCACCTAAACATTCAGTATACATTTAGTGTTATTGTTAATGATTTACAAGCTCCTGAATGCCACTTTTATAAAATTCTTGATGTTTGGAAAAATGATGGGAGAGAGTAGTTTTGACATCTTCATGTGTTTCAAGCTCTTTTCCACCAAGATAGGTTTGCAAACTTCGGAATAGATGATAATCAGATGGAGCAAGGTCTGGAGAACAAGGAGGATGCGGAAGTTTCTCCCAGTCTAGCTCTTCAATCTTTGCAGATGTGATCCTTACTCTATGGGGCCGTGAATTATCCTGATGTAACACAACACCTTTACGACTGATCAAAGCAGGCCTCTTTCCTTTCAATGCAGTATTCAAGCGCTCTAACTGTTGACAACAGAAGTGAGATATAATCGTTACATTGAGTGGGAGTAACTTAAAGTGGATCACACCAACAATATCCTACCAAACGCTTAACAAGACTTTCCTAGGGTGGAGGTCCATTTTGGGCTGTGCTTTAGCCAGTTTACCTGCACTGAGCCATGTTTTGCGGCGTTTAACATTTTTATAAAATATCCATTTTTCATCTCCAGTCACTAGTCTGTCCAAAAAAGGTGAGTTACGTTCACAAGAGTACAGAGATGTGCAAATGTTCACTCTTGCTCTCACGTTGTCTTCTGTCAAATCATGAGGGAGCCATTTTCAATGTATTGTCGTCTTTCCAAGCTGTTGCAGATGACGATGAACTGTTGAATGGGTTGAATTAAGCTTCTGTGCTAGTTCTTTATCTGTTACACAATCTTCATCAAGTGCAGCCAGCAGCAAGTCATCATTAAACTCAACAGGATGACCTGAATGTAGCACATTACTTAAGCTGTAGTCACCTGATCTGTACTGCTGAAACCACTTTCAACATTTACTTTCATTGAGAGACTCGGCATCATAAACACCTTGAATATTTCGTGTAGTTTCTGCTGCACAATTGCTTTTTTTTTAGACTCATTAAGCATTATATGCCTAATATGCTCCTCAGACACATCCATCTTCATAAAGGTGTATTTAATTAATGATCTGAAAAAGTGGAGTTAGGTTAGTTTCTTTTATTTGTCTGAACATTTTTGTACACGTCCTACTACATATTTTAGTCATTAAAGCCTTCCACAAAGACAGAAATGATGATGCACTTTCTGTATCAAATTTTCAAACATTACTTAAGGGATAACCTGATACTTTTATGTTGACACCAGATATATTTCACTTGACGAAAATGCAAGCTATCGCTTAGGCCTAACAAGGCTTACAGCTTGCTTTTCAAAGTGGAAGATAGATATTTAATATCCTCGTAGAAATACTAACGTCTGAAGTTAATTCTCCGAACTTGAACGGTTTGTATTGTTCAAAATCTATAAATATCCCTTTTCAAATTTTGAGTTTTCCGATTAATAAGCGTTAATCACAATTACAGCTTATGAGGCTTATAGTTTACTGACTGTAGTTGATAAACAATATATTCTATTACTGTCTCTCGACTAGCTTTCATACCAATCATAAGAGATTCTCGAATGTTCAATAATGTTTAAAGACACTCTAGTATTTTCGTAAACCACAAATTGTTGATTCTTGCTCTCAAGAATATTCCACAAATCTAGACAACAGGTGGGACTTGGGCAATGCATATCCAACAATATACGCCACGTGCAATAAACTGAAAACATACATCGGTGTCAAATTAAATATGTAAGAGTAAATTAGTTACACACTCATCTGAACTTTTAAGAGTGCCTTTAAATGTATTATCACCCAACCATTTATGCTTAGAGTTGTTAGTACCTAAATATTTAGTGTATGTTTAGAGCTGTTATGAACTAAATCTTTAAGCTGTTGTCGCCTGAGCATATAGTGTTAATTGAGAGTTGATATCAGTCAGGTATATAGTGTATATTTGAAGTTATTATTACCTACACATTTAGTGTTTGTTTAGAGTTGCTATGACCTAAATATTTAGTTTAAATTTAGAGTTTTTGTAACCTAACCAATTATTTTACGTTTAAAATTATTACCTAAATATTCTATGTACATTTAGAGTTATTGTCTCTTAAATATTTGATTTATTTCGAAAGTTATTATCACTTAAATTTATTTTGTATTAAAATACTCTAATATTAGCAATATTTATTACTGCAACGTTAGCAATGTTATTTAATTATGAAAAAGAAGACTATAACAGTTAATGTTTTCTTATTTCTCTTGACTTTTCTAGGTTTTTCCCTTACATGTAAAAGTTGAATGAGAATGTAAAAAATGTTTGTGTTTGTATTGAATTTTCGTGCAAGGGTTATACGAGGGTTATCTGCGCTAGTCGTCCCTAATTTTGCAGCGTAAGACTAGAGGGAAGGCACCTAGTCATTACCACCCACAGCAAACTTTTGGGCTGTTCTTTTATCAACGAATAGTGGGATTGATTGAACATTATAACGCCCTCACGGCTGAAAGAGCGAACATGTTTGGTGTGAAGGAGATGTGAACCACGACCCTCGGATTATGAGTCGAGCGTCCTAATCACCTGGACGTGCCGGGCCCATAATGTAAGGAAGAGAGTGTAGTTAGTGTACAGTGAATAATCTTCGCAGGAACACTTATCTAACTAGCCCTTTTCTCTTCTTTTATGTAACAAATTTGTTTGAAATTAAGAGCACAAAACTACACAGTGAGCTATTTGTGTTCTATCCATCACGGGTATCGAAAACTGGTTTCTAGCATCGTAAGTTCATGAACACATTTCTGTGTTACTGGAGATCCGCAACTAGAAGAGTGATGCAAAAACATTTTTTGACATACATATCGCAATTTACCTGTTATGTGTTGATTTTGCATCAAATGGCATCAAGTGTATTAGGTAAATCAATAAAAAATTGCCTTAACTATAGTTTTGAAGTGTGTAGAACATTCTGTATTTCATAATTTTAGTAGCAGTGATAAAATATCTCTCTCTCACACACGCAGGAGCAGGAATACACTTTAGAACATTGTTTTTAATTTCAAAAACACATTGGTCCTGAAACTCTTACTATATAATTTGTGATCACATTAGTGTCTTTGTTGCAATGGTACTTATTTTAATACACGATTTTGAATAATACAGAATAATTCTAATCACAGGCACTGATATCTTACAAGTCGATTTGTCTTAGGTCTAGTCTAGTCTTTATTAAATTCAGCCTATATTCGAAAAAGAGAAAAAAAAAACAACACTGTGAATGGTTCTTTTTTTTTTTTTTTGCTTTAGTTTAGTAAAGGGTAGACTTTACTAAAAGTAACAAGGGCAGAACTATCATGGCAAATTGATGCCGTCATAGTGGAAGGTGTGAGGGAAGGAGGCAGAAGAACCATTAAAGATGAAGTCGTTATAGTACCAAAAGTTGTCATCATGGGGCGCGTTGTCAGGGACGCGTTGCTAGACCGCCATAACCTCATAATTCAACCAAGTGTCACATAAAGGAGCAACTAACTAAAAGTAGGCTGAAATTATAGTTCGATACCAGACAGACGGTATAAGTGAATAATATAAGACGAAGTTATTAATGTTTTTGATAACAGTTTATTTTTGTTATATACATACTTAACATCAGTTACTGTAATACTTTTATAATATTAATACTCACTTTTACAGATTGCTAAATGAATTCAATTAGTTTGTAATTATATTACACAAAATATTTAATAATGAACTCTACACAGGCACATTGTACTTTAATTGCTGAAATTTGTTTACGTAATGCTTGCTTGATTAACTTATAACTCAGCATATATTATTACAAAAACAGAATAAAATTAAAGTGCTGCTCAAATGTGTGACATTTCTTTTTACTGAAACTTTTGTTAAAAATAAAGTCAATTATAATTCATTATTGCTACCTATGTATTTACAATATAACTAGTTTTATGGGAAAACTTTTATTAAAATAAAAGTCATTTATAATATATTGATTACTGCTTTGTAAGATAAACCATCTATTCTACAATTTATTTAAAATAGATGGTTCACTTCACAACACAGCAATCATGTTGTGACGCATATCATTTTTGTATTTGATTAGACTGTTGTGTGTGTATTTTCTAATAGCAAAGCCACATCGGGCTATCTGCTGTATCAACCGAGGGGAATCGAGCCCCTGATTTTAGCGTTGTAAATTTGCTGTGCGTTTCTAAAATATAGTGTTACGTATTTTAATTAATTTCAACAATTAAAGTGAATTGTACATATTTATAGTTCATTATTAAACGGACTCGGCATGGTCAGGTGGTTAGGGTGTCCGACTCGTAACCTGAGGGTCGCGGGTTCGAATCTCCGTCACATTAAACATGCTTGCCCTTTAAGCCGTGGGAGCATTATAACGTAGAGGTCAATCCCATTATTCGTTGGTAAAAGAGTAACTCAGGAGTTGGTGGTGGGCGGTGATAACTAGCCTTCCCTCTAGTCTTACACTGCAAAATTAGGGACGGCTAGCGCAGATAGCCCTCGTGTGGCTTTGCGCAAAATTCAAAACAAACAAACAATAATTAAATACTTTGTGTATCATAATTACGGTCTAATTGAATTAATTTAGTAATCTGTAAGAGTGAATATTATAAAAGTATTATAGTAACTGATGTTACTGATGAACTACCTTGCCAGTTATAGTGAAATAGACTTGGTATTTTTAACATTATGTTTTTTCTACATCTGTATATTTTCTTAAAAGATGGTTAGTGGCTTTGAATATCAATGACAAACGTGTGTTATATATATTCGCAGAATACTGTTTTGTACTTTATCTATAAAGTGAAATAATCACTTTTATTACCAGTGATATTCTTTGTATATTTGAAAAACAACGAGGCTTAAATATTCGATGAAGTTTTTATCGATGTAGTAAGAAATATGTGATGCCCTCTTCAATGTGACTAATGAGCAAAGGTCGTAAAGTGAAATATCTCACAGTCCTATATTGTATGTGTGACGCTCTACAAACAGTATTGTCTTAATGTCAGTGCCTACAATGATCGTGTCTGAGCTTTGTAATTCTTAAATATCTATTTCCAGATTGTATACATACAACTAGCTATTAATATCTTAGCTTTAGACAGTCTGAAAGTTCTGATATTTTAAGTAATATCCTTTATCATCCGTGTGTGTTTGTTGGTGACGTTGATATCTCCAAAGAGAAAGCTTTACATGTGATCACGTGCTGTCACAAATAACTGTCTATATTGTAAACATCAGATATGGGAAACATGTAGAAATTTGTATGTGCGTTTCAAGATACACTGTCTGAAAGTTATAGTATTTTAAAAATAAGTAATAAGTAACTCGTTCATTTAGCTGCAGAAGTGATAATTAGTTATGTATAATTTGTGAAACAGTGTTCTACATCAGATTATCTGAAAGAAGCCATAAACAGTTTAGATATGTATTCCATTGTATCACAAGTTTTGTATACGTTTACCAGAGATATATGGCTATGCAGAAAATGGATGAATACAGTAGGTGAATCAATTATTATTTTTACTACAGATAATGAATTTTAACTTAATGGAATTTAAACGTTGAAAACTTGTAATGTCACAGTATATTTGTTAAAATCCTACGGTAATAACAGTGATTAAGTAAATGTGAAAGTCCATCTTTGTAAAACATGCATAAATTATTCTATGATAAAATAGGAAGAGTGTCATTGCATAATAAAATGTTGTACAAAGTAAATTGTTTAATTATTGTAGGATATTGCTCTGTTAGGGCGATTTAAACCTACAGACATGTATTGTGTGCGTGGTGAAACGAATATAATAACTTTGATCATGTTATGTGACATATTGTTTTTGATATTTTATTATATCACTGAAAATTTTTAATCATTTGAGTAAGACATAGTCCTTTTGGGATAGAAAATTTAATTATCTGATAAATTAGCATTACGTATTTTTATGACCAATTAATTATAACTGATTCAATTATAAATGAATTAGTGTTAAGCATCATTTTAACCCTTTTTTATTATGGGTTGGATGAAATCCACCCAGTTCGTAATCACGAAAAAAAAAAAAAAAAAGTCCATAGGAGTAATTATACTATGATGCAGGATAACATAACCAGATAGCACCCCGCTGGCACAGCGGTAAGTCTACGAATTTATAACCCTAAAAGCAGGGGTTCGATTCCATTCGTTGGACTCAACAGATAGCCCAATGTGACTTTGCTATAAGAAAAGCACACACACAATACAATTATATGTTTACAAAATTTTGCAGATTTTTAGTAAAAATTATTAAATATTCGGTTTTAAAATTCGGTAGTAAGATATTTTAGTTAAAGATTTTTTTCGTAAATATTTTTTTCAGAATGTTGACCAGTCAACATGCAGCGTAATTTTCATTTTGAGATTAAAAATACTATTATGCATCAGACTATTTTTAAATTTTACTTGTGAAATATTTATAGTCTCGAGATAATTATCAAATATTTTAAGAAAAAAACTTTCTATTTTAAATATTATTTTCACTATCAAATAAGAATCTTAATACGCATTCGACAGATTTGACGGATCTTGTAACCAACATAAAAATAGGAACTAAATATAAATTGTGCTTTTTTCTTCCTAGAATAACTACAAATTGCAATTCTAAAACACAAATATTTAATCTTAATAGGTTAAATGTCATAACATTATATATTTACATTTATGATGTTAGAAAAACACGTAAGTCCAGGAAGTCTTGATAGAAATGAATAAGAACACTGTAACTTGTTCGTTGGTTAAAGAGTAGCCCACAAGTTTGCGGTAGGTGGTGATGACTAGCTGCCTTTCCATTAGTCTTACACTGCTAAATTAGGAACGGCTAGCACAGGTAGCTCTCTTGTAGCTTTGCGCGGTATTCAAAACAAACTCAGCCTCCCAGTGGTTCAGCGGTATGTCTGCGGAATTACAACGCTAAAAACCAGGTTTCGATACCCGCGGTGGGCAGAGCACTGAAGGCCTATTGTGTAGCTTTGTGCTCAGTTCAAAACAACAACAGCTACAAAACAAAATCATATAATACATGTCTCTACAAGAATATAATTAATTAATTAATTAAATCATTATAAAAAGGATGGTTAGCACTAATTTATTTATAACTAATGTCTCTTAAAGAGAACGCTTAGTACTAGTAAATTTACAATTAATTAATTAAATAATTTATAATTAATTGTCCAAAAGAGAACGCTTTACACTAAGTAACTAAAATTTATAATTAAATTACCCTGAATAGGATACTAATAAATTAGTTAATCCTAAAAAAGGACACTGAACGATAATTCATTAGTTAATTAATAAATATATAATTCTACCACAAAACAGAGAACGTGTTTATAGGCAACCATTACTGATACAATACATGTTTTAACAAAAATATAATTAATCACAAATTCGATAGTTAAATTAAATCATCCTAAAAAGGATTCTTGGCGTTAATTCATTTGTAATTAATTCGTCCTTAACCCTATTGTCACAGATCAGAGAGCATGTAATCATGTTTGTTAATTCGCATTTAAAATTTTATTCATTAAGTTTGATATCAAACTGTAGATTATAGTTCAACTTTTTCATATTATACATTAATTATTTTTAATTCAAAAGTAAATATTTAAAAACACGCCTAAACATCGATTTTTGTGTGTCATGTGGTATGTTGAATACAGCACTGATTCAAATTAGATATATCTGATGCCAAAATATAAAGTCTATAGTTTTGTACGAATTAGGAACTAAAATTACCAATATTTATAAACCGGAATACAAAATAAAAACCTTCTATCTTTGCTATATCAGGAGATCACTAATGTACTGAATCAAACACAGTGCCCTCCCTAGTCGCCTCCTTCCTTTTTTGGAACCGGTCCTTTATTTACACTTAATTCCATATATGACATATGAAAAACCCATTGAAAGCTCACAGTGACCCACAAGAGGTTATCCTAATCAGTTTCAAATATAACGTCTCTTTTCTCCTTTCTGGACAAACCTTCGTGCTGGTAAGTTGAGTCTTTAGCCTGTTTGATTTTTATTTTAACTATATACAGCTCCATTACCAAACTACGTAAATTATAATGGATTTCTATTATATTGATGTAGTAATTTATTATTTTTTGGTTATTCAAATATATATATATATAACCTAAAAATAGTTATTTCGTTTCACATCCTTCACGTGCGAAATTTCTTAAGGTTTAGCACCCTATGATAAACGGCAACCGAATACAAAGGTCGCAACTAGAAAAGATAATTGTTTGGTTTAGTTATTTATTTACTCATCTATGTTTTAAGAACACTCAGTTTAAAATCTTTTCTTGTAACTACTAATAATGTATATACATGTATAATGTATTGTAACTGAAATGTGATTTTGTCTTTTACAAAATAATAGGCCACTAAAACAGGTCACTTTGTAAAGACTAAATGTCTTTGATAACATAACCCTCTCTCCTCTGAACCTTCCCTTGAGGCAGCCAACCAGCGTGAGGTGTCATCCTCTTTCTGCGATACTCCCTGACTTATTACTATCGTACTTAATTAAATCTATACTTTATTATAACCTAACGTTAAACCTTTTCTAAATACTAAGATAAGTTTTTAATATGTTGTTTTTTAAAACAAATATCTACTAAAGTGTATTTACATGCGTCTTTTGTTCACATTTGTTGAAATAAAATGCGAGTGCATGTGCATTTATATAGTAAGGTGTATATGCATTTTCAAGACAGGTAAAAACTGAACATTAAAGGGATTCTGCTAAAAAAAAGTACAACTCTCTTAATACTTTGTATTCGTGTAAGAATTTCTTTTTATTTGATTTAAACCAAGTACATTGGTCTGTATTCACAGCCGGCATTCGAACCACACATTTTATCATTGAAAGTCCGTAAGCTTACCGCTATCCCACCTGAAAACATTGGTGTTATAAGCTATATGGCATAAATTATTTCGAAGATTAATGTTATACTTTCTAAAACCGTGAATGTGTCTAAACTCAGCTTAGGTTTTCTTTTCAAATATATGTATAAACTAATATTCAACAAAGCGTTAAAATACTTAAGTAATTTGATGTAACATTTCGAATTTCTCCCTTTTGTATTCATTGGTGGTGAGAAACACTTGCAATATATTTGATTGTATGATATGTAACTATATCATTATGCAATAACTTAATGAATTCCAATTTTAAACCATCTTCTTGTAGAAGTAAGTATTATGTGTAACGAGCTGTAAATCACGTATGATAGCAATAGAAGGTATTAGATAATGTAGGTTTCCTCTACTAAGACAAAGACATTTTTGAAAACAATAATGTTCATGTTCCCTTTCTTCTGAGAAAATTAAACGAACAATAAAAAATTCTGTGCGCTACTACACTTCGTTGGAAGAAACTGGTTTAACAAGTTAATACGATGAACGGTGGAACTGCTTTAAGCATTAATTACAGGATGTCTTAAAAATAACAACCAATCGACAGTTCACTATATAATATTTTATTCCAAACCACAGGAAACTGTTCTTCTCGTAACCACAGTAACTACATTGCATGTCCTAGATATACCGCTATTTCCTGTTAATTCTGTGTATTAAAATGTGTAGTCATGGGAATTGACGTTTAACAAACCCTCAGTTATTTCATAGAACACGTCTCTTGTTATTGTGGGTGAAGTAGCAATAATCGTTTTTTAGTTGCTTTACCTTTTGTCTATATTAAAATGTCAGCCACGGTAAACTAAGATCTTTTTCTCTGAGATGAAGTCCTTTACGAGAGTTCTTAATCAATTTAAGAATGATTGTATGTGTCCAATGCGTTTGTGTGTTATTGTAACCAATGGTATTTCAGGAAGCTCTCAATATGTGGGTTTTCCTCTTGTCATATACATTGGACATGTTTAATAACTGGATTTAAATTGCTAAAAGGATTTTGTGTTTTTTCTCTAACACTGCACAAGGAATGTACAATCACCTTTTTGTTATCAATGATTGAGAAGCCAAGAGGATGATCTCACTACAATATATTCGGCGTACGTCTGACTTAAAAAATGCAATTCCGGAAATATCTGATATGTTGTGTTTAACAAGATGTTAAAGGTGACCTAAGAAGGTCGAAATGTTGTTCTGAACTTTATTTTAGTTAAAATTTAAATAACTATATCAGCCGTTTTGAGAATACATTTTTACTTCAAGTGAGTTTCTCTAAATCACGAAATGCTGAGTTTCTTACGGAGAAAATATGTAAAGCCTGAGTAAAAAACATTACGATTTGTGCTAACACGGCAGATGGCTTTCTCGGACATAAGATCGATAACGATAGAAACATATATATGATGTACCGGAACCGAGTAAAGTAATCTTTAGGCATGTTGTTGTTAAATTTAGAAACAAAAGTTTACTCTTTCTGTAGTTAATAATAGATAACCTGATATTTGATATCAGAATTTTTATTTTCGCTTTTAGGTTTGACATTACTGCTATAGTGGGTAACAACAAAACATATATTGTGTATACAGCCAATACCAAAACATAAGTACTGTATAGAGCATAGAAATGTAAAACATATATGTTGTATACGGCGTAGCAATATAAAACATAAGTATTATGTATAGTATAGCAACAAAACATAATTATTGTATTGATGATAGTAATGCAAAACATGTGTACAGTTTAGCAATATAAATATTATATACACCGTAGCAACAAAATATCAATATTGAGAATAACACAGCAACACAAAACATAAATGTTTAATATAGCACGACAACATAGATCATAAATAAGTAATACAGTATAACAAATACTGCTTACAGCATAGTGACAAAACATAAATATTATATGCAGCATAGCAGCTAAACATAAACATTATACATATTATACCTCAATTTTGAGTAGCAAAAATATAAATGGAATGTAAAACACAGTAAAACATACTTAAATGCAACAACAAAACAATGTGAAAGTGTTTATAGTAACATTGTGGTGGTGTCTATCTTTATCAATACTCACCTAACTCTAATTACTAATTAGTTGCTATCTGTTAGCTCTCTTCATGTAAATCGTTCAAACATATCTAGGCCTCTTCCACGTTGCAAAATGCTTCCCTCTCTCCTATATAATGAGATATTTTGTATTTTACAGCAGCTTACGTTTCTCTCACTAATGTGATCAGCGAGAAGTTTGTATACGTGCCGTTTAGATTTCTTTAGGTGAGACCTTTGTAGGATAACGTGTTTACAGTTGATTGAAACATGTATAACTTTCTACGTAGAGTTGAAACGTGGAGAACCAGTCTCCTGACCTAAACAATGGGAGCTCCAATTCTGTTTGTGGTGAGGTTTAGCACGCGCTATTCAGTGTTAGCTAAAATTGTCTCTTACCTTGTACTTAGTTAGATCAGAAGCGTCCGCACGGAAAGATTTTGTATTTCAAATGCTTAAAATATAAGATAATATTTATAGATATGTCCACTATAGATAAAAATTCAATATAAAGACACATTGAGAATTTTACATCAACCACCTTGCGACACAAAAATTAAGTATTGTGAAGATTCACTAAAACACGGTGATCTGGAACTTCATTAAGACACAGTACTAAATAATATATACATATAAAAACGATCGATACCTAACAATGGAAGAGAAAGAGAAACCAGTGAACCACAGTTACTAGGTTGTTGCTCATGGTTTACAATCTTCACTAACGTAGCATTGCTTTTGTTTTTGTAATCTATGTAAATAAACATCAGTAAGAGTGCGTTCCTTACACGTTTCCACATTTCTTGATCAATTAACACTAAACTTGACACAGTGATATAGGATGATATAAGAAAGGTCATGGGAAGCCTACCCCCCTCCAATTTCATATCTTATTTCGGAAAACTACCAATGTTGTATATCCCTCAGCATTAGAATAAATTATGTAACCAATATTGTCAGAATTCTTTAAAACAGTATCTATTTTTATTGCTCTTTTAATGCTTATCATGTTAAGAATAATAAAAAAGCAATTTCTAACCTATGTTACAAACGAGCTTTTTATTTCACTCGATCAATGGACGGTTACTTGAGATAGTGTGTTATAATTTAAAAACATTAACCTGCATTCTGAGCGTAAGCTTCTAATCATATGAAGTAATCCGAGTTTGATGAGCCTTAAATATTTAAACTTATATCCTAGAATGAGCGTTGGGATAATTTTCTTTTTATGCAAGCGTGAAGCTATATGATACATTTACACCCAGATAACGTCTATGGGTTATCTATAATTTGATCTTTTTTTGTTTCATCACGCGCACGACAATTATCCTGTCACTTTCGATGACTTTGTTTCGTTCACGCAAGAACAAAATAAGCGAGCAAATTATTGGAATGGAATTTTCAACCATAGAACACCTTTGAAAATGGCAGTATATTCTTCGGGCCCAATCTATAATGATCTGTTACATTAACCGTACTGTACATTTTGTAGCATTATAAGCAGTAAGGACCATTAACTCATACTTTAGTCATGGAATAATCTTCAGAAATTTGTTCTTTTTTTGTGATATGGAGGAGTTGAGTCAATAGCATTATTGTGTTCTAGCATTTATTCTTTCTATTGGACATATGCTACATTTAAATTATTTTCCAAGTGATAAGAATAAAAGATCACTGAAAAAAATTCAAATTAGAACGAAACATTTAAGTACAGATTTTTGATGTTAACACGTGGTTGTCATTTCCACTCTGTCGATGTAATTTAGTGATGTAAAATCTTTGGGATATTCCGCGGTGTTTATAACTATTACTAGTTTTCAAAGGTATTCATTTAAAATGTCACTCACGTATTGAAGAAAATAAGAAAATTTGCAGTAATAAACATACACAATGCAACTAACTAGGAAAACTATTTATTAATAGTTGAGCCTTACATATGTGGAATTTGGTGAATTTGCGGAGAATTACCTGTTACAACTACCAGGGGAACAAGAAGATTATTAAGTGGACGTTTCAGTGAACATACTAAAAGTTAGCCCAAACAAACGTGCTACACATCATTTTCACTCTCGTAACCATAATATCTAGAAATCCAATATACTAGAATTAACTAATTCTCAACAAAGAAGAAAATTAATTTTTCTTCAATATAAAATAAAGTTTCAATCTACATTCATCAACCAGGTAACATCAGCGAAAAATATTTCACTTTTGTGTCTTCTCATTGCAACATTTTTATGTGAAGGAAAAATTTCAAACGTTTCATGATAACAGCTTTTAGCCAAGATATTTCAGGTGTTACTGTGCTGTCTTTATGAAAATTCAACCAATACCGATTAGCCAAGTGGTTTAATTGCGCTATCAGAAAACCATATTATGTTGTTGAAGGTTGATTAAAAAGAAAAACTTTCTTTACTTTACGAGCGATCGAAATGACGTACCCGTTTAAAAATATTCTTTCTTACTTTATATAATCAATAAGCAAACTAAAAACAAACTATTTATTAAAATTATATGTTTATGGCTTTTGTCGTTTCATCGTCCGTTTTTTTTTTATTTTTGTAAGCATCGTCTGTGCTGTGTAATATGTTACACGGAACCCTTAAATAGTTCATTTAATCCTAAACGTATATAGTCACACCGGGTAACAAATGTCATGTGCTTAAACGATTTATCAAAATAGATGTATAGAGTACATCAGAATGTTTTTATTTTACATTTTAATACTCATTGTTCACCTAGTGGTGCAGCGGTAAGTCTGCAGACTTCCACCCCCAGAGAGCGGGTTTCGATACTCCTAATGAGCACATGTGTAGTTTTGTGCTTAATTTGAAATACAAGCAACCTTTTCTTATCGTGATCCATTTAAGAACACAAATAGTTTTACTGTTTTTCGAATTTTACAAAGTGTATTTTTATTTTTTCCTCTATTCTCCTTTGAATAAAAATAGAAATTTTAAAAAAAGCAAAGACTGTTTTTCCGATAATAAACGCAGATAAACAAATTCGGCAATGCAAAAAAAATTACTCTCTGTTCCCCGTCTATTTAAAATTTCTTTGTTTTTTGGGATATAGAGTTCTGATTTTTATCGATATATAGCCTTATAGTTACCACTGAGCTACTTGGTGAAATTTACTTATAAATTTCATGGATCTTCCTATATTTTGAGTCCGTGAGACACAATAATCTTCCACAAAAGTGTAAGATTTTCCCTTTGACTTATTTGAATATTACTCTGGAAATAAAGATGTAAAAATGTGGGTCTGTAACCAATATTTCAGTGGTGACGATTCTTTACGGCTGATTAATTTAAATTTGACACTAGGTACTCAGCCTTGACTAATTCTTTAAAGATAATTTAATCCATATGTGGTGGTATTCCAGATTGAATAATTTAGGCTTAACATCAGGCACAAATCTATGACGGATTTTTTAAAGATACTTTACTCTAGAGGTTATGATATTCTAGACTGAATATTTAAGTTCTAAAACCAAAATAAGCATTCAGCTATGAATGCTTTTTTAAAGATAACTTAATCCATAGGTTGTGGTATTCCAAATTGAATAATATGTGTAGGGCGCAATTTATAATGTTTAGAAACATAGTTCAGTAGTTTGTAATTAATTGGTAGACTTTATAATGCTGTAGAAATATTAACTCTTCAGTCTTTAAACCAAAAAAAATTGTATCTTTACTAAAAACTTACTTGGGATTTTGAAGATATTTTAACAAAGTATAGGGATAAAGAAAAGAAGGAAAGAATTAATAATTTTAAATACAACTACACAGTGCTGGAACAGCGATAAATCTACGGATTTACAGCACTAAAATCAAGGGTTAGATTTCCCTCGGTGGACACAGCAGATAGTCGGATATCGCTTTGCTATAAGAAAAAAACACACACACACTCAATTTCAATGACGCTATTTACACGATTACTAGTTTCGTGTATGTTGTTAAAGGTGACCATAGTCTATGCAAGTAAGGCTAAAGAGCGTGACTTTACATAATTAGCATAATTTTCTATGACTATCAGGGTAGAAGAACGTTTCTCTACGTTCGATAGCTACAACTACGACGCTAGCCTGTGTACTTTAATGTAATTTTGAAACGCCTTCCGTTTTTGGTTTTGGTTCGACATTTGAAAACATCTCTTAAAGAGACTGTCTCAAAACAAGAGAATTTCTTGTTGACAAGTGATATCTAGAAAGAGAAATAAATACTAAACCTAACCTAGATAAATTAACTTCTATTGTAAACGAAAATGCAATTAATTCATTCTTCGTATAATTGATTCTCAGTACATATTAACATATTTATTAAATTTTAAAGAGAGATCTAAATGCTCGAGCACTATCTAAAACTGATATCTACAAATACAAAGGTGCTTAATACACGTACGGCTTTCAGAGACGAAATGATGGTCTTGGACAAACACTTGAATCACAGTAACAGAAATATATATTTACACTTATAGTACGTTTTATCTAGCCTGGTTTCAGAATAGATTAACAGAAAGTGTAGAAGTAAGGAACTTAGGGTAATATATCGTTAAACAAAGGGGAAGGATAAAGTTATATTCTTAATACCTTTATTGCTTCAATCTGTTTATGAGGAATAATTATTTCCAAAGTATTCGGATATATCAATTATATGGAGGCAAAGGCGAACATATTTATCAGTGGGTAGCAACAGCTATGATGAATAAAAATAGTTCTTAACAGTGTATTTAACGGAACATAATAAATATATGTTATTACCATGAAGATTAATTACCTAAAAACATCTTAAGTTTGGTTAATAACTTCAACACAAAATGAAAGTATGGAGCTGTTGGAAGTATTAAAGAAAGTATAGAATAAATGTTTTGACGTCAAGCCTGTGGTCGATGGTGCCAGAAAGAAATATCCTATGTCGTATTACAATATCTTTACATTGTTTTAACATCAACTTGTTGTGTCTGGTTGTTACTTAAGAAAGAACGCAGCTTTTAATGAGAAAATTTAATTTGTTTATGAGAGTTACTGAATGTTTGGGAAGCACCCAACATTACATTAGCATAATGTTCTTCTTACCTACGTTCTTTACTTCTAGGCAAAATTAATTTAATCTGGAATCTTTCGATTTTGACTGAGTAAACACAACATACGTTATTTATTGTAAATAAGAAACATTAAATTTTGTCATACAATTTTCGACTCTTAGATTGAAAATAATTATATAATATTTTTTATATTATTTTCCCTCTGCAAAAACGAAGACACGGTCGTATCTCGTTTCACATAGTTATATATAACTTGTATAATGGACTTAGGTTAATATATTCATTTTATTTATTAAAAGACTTACCTTCCATAGTTGACTCTTGACAAAGTCTCTGATTCTTTTTTGATAAATAATAGAATGAATGATTCTCGTGGAAATTCCTTCTCTGTGTGTACTTTATAACGCTGCAGAAACAGTTGATTTACTGTCACTTCTCTTCCTGCTAAAACGATTGGTTTATTTATGTTCTTCTTGCCGTGAAAACTGCCAGATAAACTTTTTTCTTAAGACTTCTTTTAAAATGTTTGTTGCTAAACACTTTTGCTGCTGAAACACATCTTGATTCTTAACAGTCCTTTTGCAGCTAAACAGCTAGTTTATTGATAACTATCTTGCTTTGAATACAGCTGGTTTAACAACAATTATCTCGTAGCTAAACAGATGGATTATTAATAATCTTGTGTCGAAAACAGTTGGTTTATTAGTAATATTCTCTTGTTGGTGAAACAACTCATTTATTAATATATTTAGCTGCTAACTCTTGTTGAGGAAATAGCTCGTTTTTTAATACCACTTTCTTGCTAATACACTGCTCGTTTTAGTCAGTTCATGACTATGTTTTCAATACACAGTGATATATAACGTTTCGACAAGAATAAGATGACGTTTTGAGAGCTTCGTAATGTAACGCTGAGAGTCATTGAATCCTATGAATGATTTAACCTAAATAATTTTGAACTATTTTACAATTTAATGATGCAATTAATATAATTTTACAAAGGAAAATAATTTGACTAACGTGATGAGTTAATATGCAATAGAAATCAGTTGTAACATTTCCTGTCAGTTTTATAATGGATTATTTTGTATAATAGCGTTTTAAAACATCATGTTAAGCTAATAACTAAAACAGTACATTTTAAACTTTAAAGTAACGAAATTTGTGACAGTAAATAAATTATAATAACCTTTGAACCCTGCCTTTAAATACTTTTGCAACAAATGTAACAAACAATTATTACATTTTCGTTTTTTAAGGCTGTTTTACTTTCTTTTACAATGCATTCATTGAAAAGTTTGACGTTCAAAGTGTTAAACTACAATTACAATTTTCTAAAAACATCGAGGAACAAAATGATAAGTTATTAGATTAAACGTATGACCAGAAAATTCTTTAGGAGAACGATCTCTCAGTGCTCAAACGCGAACACTCTCAAACTTTTTTAACTATCTTACAAGAGACGTCATTAATTGTTAATAAACATAAAACAATTTACTTGTAAGAACTAGCTGCCGTTAGTGTTTTCTTGTGGTTGTTTAGTTATCATATGGTAGAAGGGTTAAAGTATAAATCTGTTTTTCTTTTTAATTTGACGTCACGAGAAACGAGAAACGGGATTATAAACATTTAGTTTTAAGCTTGTGAATTTGAATAGCATAAAAATATCACCTGGTGAATAGTAGGTTATTCCAGAAAACAGGGATAAGTTCCAACCTTTGTAACACTTGTTAAAATGATATCTTCTTTTCATGCATTTTTAAGACCATTTGAAAAGTATTAGGAAGACACATCAGCAGGTAGTAGATTCGTCTTACATTCGTTGATTCTACTAATAGCTTCGCTTGTAAAGAAGGAGGTTCGTTCATTTTGTCTCCTTCAACCGCAGTGGAGTCGATCACCGCGGTCTGGAATGTTTACCTTGGAAGCTTTAATTCCTGGAAATTTTTGATTACGTAGGGGATAGAAAAACTCCTCAATCAAGCAATCTAAGCTAAGCCTAGAAATTTAAAAGTTTAATTCACATTAAAGCAAGATCACCAAACGTTTGAATGTCTATAGAATTATTCAGTAATGAGGCTTGTGTTAAGGGTGTTCTAAGGACAAACACGACAGTTCTTCGCCCTGGCAGCGTTCCAGTCTTTTCTCCTTGCTACATGTCGTGAGAACTAAACCTGCTGCAGCGACTTCGAAATGTCTTTACTGCGCATGTTTACCAAGAACTAGCTTCAGTATGGCTGTGAACAAACAACGAGAACAATAGATTTGCTGAGTGTTAGTTATAAGCACGTTGTACAAGTGATTTTGTTAATGAGGATTACCAAAACAAATGAGGATAAAAGTAAGAAATGTAACAGAGAATCTTATGAGTGTAAGGAGTTAAAACAGTACGCCATCTAGTATGGAAAACTGAATCAAGTAAAACATCATTTTGTTGTTGTTGTTCTAGCGTAAAGCTGCACAATTAATGATCTACCTCTGACTCTCGAGGAGCCCAGGATATATTAGTGTTGTATGTTCGTAAACTTATCGTAACCCACCGAAAAGCAAAACGTTATCTGATACAAAAAAACAAAACAAAACGATTTTGCACAAACATTTATAGCATTGGACTAGGAAAAAAGACAAAATGTCACAGAATGGACTTACGTCTCACAGTGCAAATCTCTTATATTAAAACTAGAAATAACATTGAGGATGATACCGAATGTTACCCAAACATAGATGACGTCACAATAACTTTCAAAGATATAAATTTCTCTCGACACAAAATTAATTGCTGCAGTTATAACATTATTCTGATTAATTTTCATGAATAAAATTAATAAAAGTATTTGAAATACTCACGTGACAAACAAAGAGAGAAAACACGTTGATATTTTAGTGTTTGCCATAGTTGTAATTTTAACGTTGCCATCAATAAAAAACAAAGACACACACAGAAACTAAACATATTTGTACCTGAAACACAGGTCACAAAATTTATTGCTAACCCCATATAAAGGATTTTCTAAATAACGTAATTTAGTCTAAAAGATAAATTTTTATTTCAAGTGGGTTTCTCGTCATTATGAATTAGTTTAAAATAATATTCAACCTAAACAATAAATTAATAATATTGACTTCCCCCTATAGGTGCTTTAAATAACTAATTATAGAGCACTTTCTTCTCACATATATACTCTACACAATCAATGTGAGCACTCTTCCCTCACACAAATGATATATAGAACCGATGTAGAACAGATTCGTGACTTCATTCACTGTAGTTAGTGGGTTCTAAAATATGAAATTCTGTTTACAGTTTGATCGTTGATATGAGGAGCAAAATTCACAATTATAATTTTTAGTAACATTTCCAAAACAAAATCTTAGAGACAATTCGATAATATTTAAAATCAACTAATTTATTATTGAATTTTATTACTATCATAATGCTTCTGAATATTATTATGATATTAACTCGTTTAGTGGGAATTACTGGAGAATGGAGAAAACATTCGAACTTATACACTTTTCATATTATTGTGTTAATAAATTAAATTTCGAATCACAGCTTTGGCCAACTTGGTATGGAGTTAATTTTCTTTTTTTTAAATTAGATTTTTAGTGTTTTTTCACTTAATACATTCATTCTAATATTGAAAATGTTCAAAATGAAAGTGTTAAAACATCTCTGTCCTGGCAACGAAAAGACAACAATATCTACATTTTGGAGCTTTATTTTGAGTCAAATTTGAAGCATAAAAAAGGCAGGTTTTCCTGAAAAAGAAGCAAAGTTTAGTTAATTCAAGTTTCGTATTTCACAGAACAACCACATATAATGGAAAACCCATTATCATAAAACAATATTAAGGTGTGTTATACTGTTAAAAAAAGGATTAATAGGTACCTATCTACATTTTACAGTTAAATGAATGAAAGAACACAATCCATTATTGTGTTCACTGAAAAGGAATTTTTTCAAGACAGTTATTATTTTAAAATATTTTTGTTTTGCTTTTCGCTCCTCACCTACACGAGAGAGAAAAATAATTAAATTTTCTATAAATCCTAGCGTGAGGTAAAGAAAACAAAGTGATTACAGGATAGCGAAACTTTTCATTTCAATGGTGCCAAAGAAAATAGCAGTGAAATATTTCTTTAAAATATATTGCAAACTTTGTTTTTAAGTATACTGTTGTATAATGGGCTATCTATGCTGTATCCACTGTAAGGATCGAGCCCCCAGTTTCAAATTAAAAGCTTTGAAGTTACCAGGGTACATATACATTAATAGCAATATTACAAAGTGTCGAATGATTAATAATTTATGTTCTTTATAACAATAAAACAAAAGATGTCGGAGATTTTAAAGCTAAAATTGTCTTATTTAGGGAGTTTAAAACCAAATATCGAACGTGTTTTAGACTCTTAGTAATACGTCGAGCTGACCATGATTTTTCGAGATTGTTTCATAATTGCTAGTCTGGGGTCTGGATTGAAACAGCATAATTCAGCAGTACCACTCCGTTCTAAAGAAAAACTTTAAGTAAATTTGATATCAATACTGTTAGTTTTACTTTTATATTTTCTCGATAGGTGTGTTGGAAGTTACTTGTATTTGATGTCAAACTAATTAACAGTCATCACAAAATCGGATTTCATTGGTCATTGCAAAATTATATAGAGGCTTGCTTACAATACTTGTGTTAAGTCTTTTTAGAGAATCAGTGACAGGACACAAGAGTTAACATGTGGTTTTTTCATGTTTTCCTAAGCAATATCTCACCCAATTTTTCTTTATGGTTAATGTCACTCACTAATTAGTTATAGTGTTTAAAATAATTTTGAACATTACAACTATTATTAAATTTTACACTTACGAAAGTTATTTTCCTTTGTTATCTCAGTATGTGAACTTGCAAGTAACCTAAATCTCCTAAGATGGCTGAAGTTCATAAGATGTTAATGTGCTTCCAGCTGAATATTAATGTATTATAACAGTTTTTGTGTCTTGAATTATTACCTTAGGTTCACTTACATCTAAGTTACATTTCAATTCTGTCCTCCAGAGTTAGCTTACCGAGCATGTAAAATACTTGGTTTCAATTCCAATGATGAATAATGTAATGACAGAACGACTTCACTGTGTAACAAACAAGGTGTAAGTTCCGATGAAAAATAAGCGAAAAAGCCGTGTGGTACGATGAAATCGTAAACAAAATATGAATAAAAATATTAAAATAAGGTTGAGAACAACGTTACTACCTTCTTAGGTTATCTTCAGATCGTTCTCTACTTTATTTTAATAAACGTTTTAATACCCATACCACCCGTCTTGAGATACAGATGTTTTAATATTCACAACGTTTTGAGCTGGGACGTTCTTTCTCTAGTGATTTTAAACTGTAGTGGAATAAAATGTTTCATATCAGAATGATTATCAAACTCAGAACGTTCGAAACTAACATCATGTGACAGATGTGATGTATCATATACAGGAAACACTGGACAAAACAATATATATGTAAAAACGGCTCGTTTGGGTTGAGAAAAATTTTTACATAGAAGAGTGAACAACGTTTCGACCTTCTTCGGTCATCGTCAGGTTCACAAAAAAAGAGAGAGGTATCTGACCGGAAGCTGACCACATCTTTGAAAGGGGTTGTGTAATGAGTGTCGAAATGTAGAGGGCGGGCTTAGATGTTGAATATACAATTTTATATTATTTATTTTTTTATTATTATTTATTATATTATATTTTAATACAGATATAAAAGTGTTCTTTTGTATTGGTTTATTTTGGGCTTAAGTTGTTGTAAAATTAACGATGAATTAGACAAAATAAAACAATACTTCATCAACATCAATAAGTTTACGCCACAAACCGTAGAAAACGTTATACGCACCCACCTAGACAGAAAGCAAAATCAACCAACAAAAGTAAATATATCTCACGAATCAAAAAATCACGAAACCATTTACTGCTGCATACCATATATTCCCGACATCAGCAGAAAAATAACCAACATTTGGCAAAAACTAGTAACAAAATATGACATTCCAGTTAATAACAAATTTATTCAAAAACCAGGCACAAAACTGAGGTCTATACCATGTAAAAACTACACTGACAAACATCACACCAACATTATTTATAAAATACAATGTGATAACTGCCACGACTTCTATATTGGAGAAACAAGTAGAAAAATGGAAACCAGATTTAAAGAACATAAAAAGTCACCTTCACACGTTTTCTAACACTGTAAGTTAAATAAACACAACATAATAGAAAACACTCAAATACTAAATAAAGAAAGAAACATAAACAAACGCAAAATTAAAGAAGCCTTACTTATACAACAACTTAAACCCAAAATAAACCAATATAAAGAAACACTTTTATATCTATATTAAAATATAATATAATAAATAATATAAAATTGTATATTCAACATCTAACACCGCCCTCTACATTCCGATACTCATTACACAACCCCTTTCAAAGATGTGGTCAGCTTCCGGTCAGTTACCTCTCTCTTTCTTTGTGAACCTGACGATGACTGAAGAAGGTCGAAACGTTGTTCCCTCCTCTACGTAAAAAATGTTCTCAACCCAAACGAGCCGTTTTTACATATATATTTCTCTACAAGTGGGTTTTCTCGACATCTCTGGACAAAATAATGTTTTTACAATAGCATAATACGTATATATCATTACCAATAAAAGTTAAATCCAAATAGGAATAAGAATCAACAATTGTTCAAACCATATTTTAACGTATTTTAAAAGAAATTCAATAAGTGGTTAAAATTTCAATACAATGATCATATCATTAGCCACTTCAGAATCTTGACCTTCCGTCATTCATCGACAGTCAATGAATAACAAGAGACAGCAGGATCAATTTGAACTCATTTGTCAGATTAGTGACATTTACAAGAATCGAATAAATGAAATATTTTCTTCTTTTATTACTCTGTCTATGTTGGTATGTGTGTGCGCGCACGCGCGTACAAATGTATGCAAGCTAATTTTCAACTCTTACTTTCACACATATGCATTCACAGACGCACACACATATATTCTTCACATTTAATTAATTAGTCAGTCTTTTCGTTTTCATTTACTTTTTGTTAGACCTCAGAGCACTAGCTATGTTTCGAAATTTAAAAACGTGACATTGTTTCTCTGCAACAATACAAAACACCTAATTTACCTGTTAATATTATTAACATTTTTTAAAGTAAGTTGTTTTTGATTCTTTATCCTCGTTGGTGTTACGTACTATAATTTATTTGGGACAAGTTTCCGATTCATTATGTTTTATAATTTACCTAGGACGAGTGCGTGTGTTTTCTTATAACAAAGCCACATTGGGCTATCCTCGAAGTTCACGGAGGGGAATGGAACACCCTGATTTTAGTGTTATAAATATGTATACTTACCGCTGTATCAGCGGGACACTCTAGACCAACTTTCCGATTTGTTGTTACTTATTACCATTTCAAATAGCCGGAAATTTTAGAAGTTAATTAAACGTTGATATCATTTATTTATTTATTTTACTAATTTTAAAACTTTATCTTACCCTTTATTCTGCATTGTATTCCAAATCTTCTTTTAATGCAACCAATGTTTTTCACAACATTAGGATATCACTGTTTTAATATTTCTGTCTCATTAATTATATTTATGGTTTCAAGTACAACTAAACTGATAAGATTTAATAATGACTGAGATACGTGTGCTTATTAAATAGTTTCCATGATAATTACTTGTAAAAAGGGTATACCAAACCATATGGTGTTGTCGTATAAATTTCCTTATATTTGAAACCACATAAATGATCACTTACGATTTAAACTACTATTGTGTTCACTCATCACCTACAATTAGATCTGTTGTTATATTCGCTATTCGTAATTGACTAGGAAACATAAAAAAACTGTCTTTAATAATGAACAGTTTACTGAATAACTAAAACCGACAGCTAATGTTTGTTGTTGAATTAAACAGAATTGATTATTAATAAGGTAATGCACATAAAAAACACCATCAGAAAAAAGAGAAAAATAATAAAACTTTTATTTAATAATAATTCTCGGATTGTTCCACTTTTTAAAGTATTTTATCATTGTCCGAATGTAACAAGGTGAAAGTGTTGGAACTAAATATGTTATATTAAGCGTCTATGAAAAATTTTGATTTAGAATGCGCGCTGTTGAAACTTTATTGTTGGTGTAATATCTTGAGTTATATATGTTTATGGTGAAGTGAAACGGATTCAAGTCCGATGCCTTGAGTTGTTTATAATTACATTCAATTATGCTAATACTACATAAACAACTATTTAAATTCACATATCACCGTACAGTAATAATGCAGAACTTTCGGTAAACAGAAAGTTGGGTAATGTTGCCAATGCAGCCAATAAAATTCGTCATACAGACTGTCTAAAGAGCAGATTGAATTTTTATGACACTGAAAAGAGAATGGAATTTTTACTCTTTCACCTACAGTCTTCTTATTCAAAGAAAGCTAACTGTTTTAAAACAAAAAAATAATTAAATCGTCAGATTGGTCTAACTAAAATAAATGGTAAAAATAAGCTAACTGTTTTCACATGACACGAAAAACAAAGACACATTCACTCGTATTGACTATGTGGACCAGATGTCACGTGGTCTACTTGGGCTAGAAACAATGAAATTACAAAATTTCTAGCGTGATGTATATCTCACATCTCATGTGTGAATTATTGATATTTATGCAGTTTACAGTAAAATCAAGACACGAAATGAACTATAGATATATTTACATACGTTTATTAATAAAACGATAACACGAAGAAATCGTTGTGTGATAATTACTGAGCATTCAATAATAATACATACAAAAATGACTTAATACCAAAATATATTGTTATGAAGTAGTTCAGTGTAATAATAACAGAATCGTTCAGCTCTGTTATTTTCCGTGTGCATGTTATGTGATACTGTTCCAGAAATAATATAGTGCTATGTGTATGTATGAGAGAATTTTGCTCTTTTCTCATAGTTTTTTTTTTTTTGTGTAAATGTTTTTTTTGTCAGTTTTTTAAAAATAGTTTACCTGTGTATATAAAATAATATAAAATATTTTAAGAATTATATATTTTTGACCCTTCGGTACAAAGATCATTCAAGTGTTTTAGTAGAGATTTATATAGATAGTTACTGTTCGATAAATGTCTTAAAAATCCTGATATTGATGAATAACTTTTTGTATACGTAAGTAACTGGTCTTCTACTCTTGATTGTCGAGCAACAGTTTCAGTTCTAGTAGTTTCTACTTTTATACGTTGATGAATATTCTGTTTATTCTTTGATAGTGAAGTATTTATACAATGTGTAAATTTGTATTCTATGAGATAAGGTTCCTTTTGGAGACCCTCAGTTAAAAGTTTACTTAATCTTTTGCTCTTTATTTTTAAATACATTAGTTTTCTTTCATGGAAAGTTTCCTGAAATGCAGAAAGTTTTCTATTGTTAAATGGATCTTATCAGAGAATGTCTTATTTTACTCTCTATGTTTACTACTGTATATTATGAGAGTCAAAATCTTGCAAGAGCATTATTAAATCAGCGAGTTTTTTTTTAACTTTGTGCGAAATATTTGTTTCACCTGAAAACGCTAAAAGTAGAGTTTTAGCTCTGTCCAAATCCTGGGTGCCTGGGCCGTGTAAGCACTGTTAAACAATTATTTATGTTTTTTTCAGGACAAAGATAAGCCATATAAATACTTATATGTTGATTTTGAGATAGGTCAAGAGACCAGAACTCATGTAAACTGTTGTGTGGTCCATGATTTTAATGGTAGGAAACAGTTTTCAAAAGATATAATTCATGTGGCGAATTATGTAAATTCTTATTTTCGAAAGTACATAAGAATTATACAGCATGTAATATGAAAGGATTTCATATTATTTTGAACTATCTTTTTCATTCATTGTAAATGGCAGAAAAATTATGATAATGGCTGTCTCGGAATTAGAATAATTGACAGCTGCAATTTTATATCAATGTCTTTATAATTCTTTACAAGAACATTTGGATTAGACGAACTGCAGAAGGACATTCCCCTCATCTTTTCAATACCATATAAAATCAGGAATATTGTGGACCTATACCAGATGCCAGTTTTTATGATTAAAGTTCCTAGATTAGCAGTGTCAGGAATGAGAAGAAAAGTACATCTTTGACGTCCAAGAAAATATGTACAGGTAAGAAAAAACTCTAATAATGTTTATTCTATTAAATGTTTTTGTTGTTCACTTGGAAAAAATATTTGTGAATGTTAGATTTATTATCCGTTATTTTTCGATGGTGTTGGTTGGAATTCATAGTTGATTGATTGTTTGGAATTAAGCACAAAACTACACAATGGGCTAATTGGGTTTTGCTCATTACGGGTATGGAAACCTTCTTTCCAGCAGTGTGAACCTACATATATACCGCTGTGCCACTAGGGGGCGGAATTCAGGAAAGCGTTTCACACAATCTGTGGCGTAACTTCCTTCAGATATACGATCATTGCTTCTATATGCATGACTATATAGAGAAGCAAATTTATTCCACTATAGTCGATATCTGTAATACCTATTCATGAATATTTTACAACCAACAAATACAGCCAAGTAAGCATCCAATGGTTAGATTATATACAAAAACAATATCCTACATGCACTGAAAGGTGGTGAAAAATACAACCTGAGTTATAGAGTAGACGGTTTCTGTATGGAACTAAACATGATCTATGAGTTTTACTGGTGCCACTACAATGGTTATAATAAATAATACAACCCTGACACAAATAAAGCAGTTCTAAATATATCCATGTGATTTATAAGAGATCGTAGAATCGGGTAATATCAACTAT
Organism: Tachypleus tridentatus; assembly: GCF_004210375.1. Lineage (NCBI taxonomy): Eukaryota > Metazoa > Arthropoda > Merostomata > Xiphosura > Limulidae > Tachypleus > Tachypleus tridentatus. The sequence continues at coordinate 156,987,746 of NC_134831.1, forward strand.
CTTTACCTGTGGAGTGTGGCTAAATTGTTAAGAGAAACAATTACAACCATTTATACAAAGGGGAGAGAGAGAAAACCGAGATATTGAGAAGTCTGTTGAAACTTCCTTGTTAGAATCTCAAATTTTTTGGGGGCTCAGAGGCTGATTAACTTTCAAAATCTACTCCGTCATGTCCCTTTCATATTAACAATTATCATCACTATAGTGTGAAGAAAGTTGACGTTATATCGAAATGTATGTATCAATAAACAGTTTTTGTGTGTTGTATTCACAGTTTGATTTCCCTTGTTCATGATAAGTAAACAACATCGAAAGTTGCTCAGTGAATTACTTAAAGCTACACTCGTATATATTAAAGGAATAATTGCCGAAGCTGAAATATTAATGTATATTAAATATTTGTGAATATATATTAAATATTTTAAAGGCTAACGTTTCGACGAAGATACAAAAAAAGAAACTTAGACAATGCGGATAATTATTGAGAGATTTGGCTGCCAGAAAAACATGAGTCAAACAGAAAAGAAACTTATTTATTCAGAAAGGAGGGTTTCACCGTTACTATTAGCAGCACCAATACTTTCGTTATTTGATGGTTTGGCAGGACAGGTTTTTGGGTAAAACTGCTGGAATATAAAAATATGGCAAAGTAAGTGGTTCTCATTTCTGAAGAACTGGTACATTCTCTTTATGAATCCAAACCTCATATAAGGACTATACAGAAAATATTAAATTCTACAGATAATGATATGTAGTCAGTCATACAAAATGATACGCTACCAATAGATGATAAACTAACTACAACAATGTCATCAAATCTTTTCCTCACCAGCAATGGAATTTGTTCAAATTAGAATGGAATAGTCGACTCGTTAAAATTTGGAGATCGTCGACAGCGTTCCTTAGAAATATAAAAAATAAAGCAGAAATTACACTAAACTTGATATGTACCAGTAAGGTTCTAACGTGGAATGATTGTGGATAATTAGTGATTTGCAGAAGATCCGTCCCAAACAATAATATAATATACCTTGTCAACAACGTGCTGCGAAAGCGAATTTTAGCCCTTCTGGCTGGAAATAAATTGCAGAACGGTTATGAAATGTGAATATTCCCCAAGAAGTTGCTGAAAAGGTAGACAGAGAGAAGTATATGAAACAGGATACAAGTGTTACAAGACCTATATAATTCTAAATAAAGTATTATTGTATTATTCATTCGTGTCGTGGCTGTCATCATGGGCTGTTGTCAACCTTTTCAGTTTAATAATATCTCGAGTCGCCTAAGAATTATCATAGTCTGTTGTAAATGCCAAATTATTACTACTGTTAAAGTCAAATTTGATGGTAAAAAATTAAATAAAAGTAGAAAGCGTAAAAATAATGAGAAGTAAAACCCTACAATCTATCTATTATAACACTACATATTCTGCTAGTTTTTGCAGAGTAAATACTTTATTTAGATCTTTAGAAGCATTAGGAAAGCCTGTAGTTCTAAATCAGGTTAAAGAGAGGGTGAATATACTCTACAGAACCTTGTAAAATAAACGTTTTAGAGAAACCGAGTTTTTATTTTAGGGATCAATTAAAATGGTAGACTGATTTGGTGGACCTCAGTATAACAATCACTTCAAATATTTTCTACGTGTTTTCTAAGTATGCATGTGTTGTTCCACTGACGCATAAAAAATGTGCAACATTTGTAAAAAAGAAATATTTCAAACAAATTTTAAAACAGGGTTGTAAACCTTGTGAACTCCAAACCGACGCTGGAACAGTTTAATAATTGTCTCTTTCAACGATATTTCGAGAAACAACACATTCACTTCTTTACTATATATAACGAAACAAAAGCATCTATAGTTGAAAGATTTAATCCCACTCTTAAACTAGAATGTTGTACTACTCTGTTCATTGCAGAACTTATAAGTATAACTCTGTTTAAAAAAAAAATGATATCACTCTAACCAGTCTGTATTGTAGACAAACAACAACTCATTAAAATAAAATTTTAGTTCAAAGTTGGTAATCAAGTACGTATTATTAAAGTGAAACTTCGATTTAAGAAAGGCTATAGGCCTGGATAGACAGAGAAAATAGTTACGGGATGGATATTATGCCTTTAAGGTTCTCACTCTTGTACCACAGTAAATTGTATTAGACTAGGGCATTAAAACGAACCTGAAGATTTAATTAAAATCTTAAGCCAAGTAGAATATACATTCACCAAACCCGATTATGAAAGTATATTTTCTTATGATTCATTGACCCGAAAAGCAGGTATGAACGTAAATCATGGAGTCTCTATAACACTGGATCCTGTACTATCGATTATACTAGGATTTAATAATAATCACATGATAACAGAACCCAATATAACTCCATATACTGTTAAGATGCATGGTGAAACTTATTGACTCTATGTTTATTCAGATATTGTGGAACCTAGTATTGTTGATGATGCATACGTATCATTGATATGAATTGTTCAAGTTAAAGGTCAGGATGGAAATATGATCAGTGAAACATTTACAGATCCTCAACCTGTGCTTAAATAAAAGTTACAGACTATAAAGATCGATATAAAGGACGTCATTGGTCGAGTTATCTGATTTGATAAAGGAAGAGTAATCTTAACACTTCATCTTCGCAGTCATGAGAGATCCTTACAATCAAGAACCAGCCGTCTATGGCGCATATTACGAATATCAAGTAAGAAATGGTTTACCTTGTTATGGTGGTAGTCAATGGTAACGGGAACATGGAATGAGAGACGTTTTGAGTAACTTGTTTCGTTCTGCTATACCACTTCTAAAGAAAAGAACATTAGCCTTTTAAAAAGCTGTTCAGTCGTGTATCAACTTAAAATCAGATGTCATACAAAGAAACCTGTTGTCAATGCTGGAAAACGAGAAATGAGTAATACAAAAGTTCAGAAGTCTGTCCTGACCAATAAAAAGAAGAAACAGTAAAGTCTCATGCTCAGAATATCTAAAACTAAGAAACAAAGAACATCGACTAGATACATTTTCGACAAGTAACCATGACTCTTGCACCACATAAAAAGCCCTATCAATGTTCCAACTTTGACTTAGACTTATTTTATCTCCTTCCCATATAAACTGTGATTGAAGGAGGTCAGTGGGCTAAATATTATCCCCTGTCTTCAATGACCGACAGAGGACCTATAGAACTGTTTATATCGGAATTACGGGATGAGCATCTACATTCTGGCCAATCGTATCTTTATGTAAGGGCACTACATCCATCTGTTGGAGATTTTCACTTTAACTTGGTGAAACAGGAAAAATTTAAGAACTGAAATGCGTTTTGGTAGTGTCTTAGCCAACACAGTAAATGCTTGGAGGTATGTTTGCTTGTCATCAAATTCCTGATTGCACAGAAAAACAATCATCCATGGATCCGAGTCATAAATCTGGTAGCCAATGGATTTATATTTATTTTGGTCGAAACGAAAAAGGAGAATGTTTTGATACATTAGGACTGGCTTTATATAACCTTAATATGAAAAATTCATAAAAATGAACTTTGGAACATAGACTTACAACCAAACAGAACTGCAAGAACAGTATTCGTCTGCGTGATTAGTATTTTTATATAATATGCTTGTTATCATTGTTGACATGTGTCGAAACGAAAATTTCTAATTTTGTATTCCACAAAGGTAGTAATGAGAGTGTGTCCATGGTTTTCTTCCACAACATTTTTATCTAAACATGTCCTCAAAAAATGTGCCTTTTTATGTACATCAGTTGCAAAATATTTATTGTAAGGAATAACTAAATTATTGAAAAGAATTATTGTGTTCAGAATTTTTATTATAATCATATTCCTGAAAATCTTTAAACACTTGATTAAATAAGTTTTTATTACTGTATTACTCTCTTAGGGTGACTTAAACCTATAGTCATGTTGAGACATGAATTACATGAGTCACTGTGTCATAACCAATTGTCATGGCTACTTAAAAACACATTCTATACTTCGTGATAGTTTTATGTAATTATCCATAATGTCTATCTCTCATGGCGGCCTAGCAATGAGTCCCTAGTGATGAGTCCTCTGGTGTTACCTTGTAGAACGATGATGTCTCCCCTTCCCTTTCCCAGAAGCAGACAAGCAACATGAGATGGCATCCTTTGGAAGCTGAAGTATGGGGATGACTACTTATTTAGAAGCCATAGCTAGTTTTGAACTCGTAGAATTCAGGAAAGGTAGCTAGTCAGCAATATAAATTGTCAATTATTCAGTTATTCTTGTCTGACTAAATAATGGGACTTTCCCACGTGTCTTATAATGCTCCAGCAGTACCCCAAAATGTGAAATACATTTATGTTACAAAGAAAGACGAAGCATAAACTCTCGGATTCACAGTTTGGGTGAATTAACCATTAGACTATGTCTGGCCAAGAGGAAGCCTGACGTAAGTTTTGGCTAGCACTAAAAATTAGTCTTAAATGTAATAGGCCTTTCTAAAATGGCGTTATGATATTATGCGATCTTGTTTTCTTGTAGCCTGTCATATTAGACAGTAGCACACGTACATTCTGGAGAGTAAGAACTTTGAAATGTCTTTACACTTAAACAGGGTTGGGTAGCGGGTGTATCTTTTAAATATTCACAGCTGACCCAATAATAAACTAAATATGTGCTGCTGTAGTTATGAGATAAGACTTAAGAACCACAATGGTAAGTCAAAGAGCATACAACGCTGAAAACCGGGTTTTGATACTTGTGATCGGCACAGCGCTGATAACTCATTACGCAACTTTGTGATTGATGATAAATTTTTCTGTATATGAAATGTATTAGAATAAATCTGTTATGTAATATTGATATAAATATAAAATATTTGATTAAATATATGTATATTTATTATGCTATTTATTAGTTATTGAAACTATTGATTAACTGATAAGGGCCTTATATCATTTCAAAAGGCGTAAAAAGTGATTTATGCATATAAATTCGTCTGAACATCTTTCCATAAGACATTTTGACGTAATTGTCAAGATTCAGTGCTTATTCACTTTACCTTTATCACAACCATAGTTAAAAACTTGGAGAAAATAGTACAGTCCAGAAAAAGACCGAGAACCAATTACAACTCAACTGTAGTAAGAAAACTGTGATGTATTACAGTAGATGACAATCCACGACCAGAAAAATCTGAAGCATAATCCATCCACAGTACACAATATGGTACAAAGTCAAGAAAGATCTTTATCTAAAGAAATTGCATTAGTCACACATACATAATTTTCCCACAAGGCATTATTGTTTAATTGTCGCATAAATGATTACCGCAGCACTTGAACAGCTGAAATTGTATAATGCCATGACATTTCACAGTGAGAACTTGTCATGCCACCATAACACTTGACGATAAAAGCTGTCTGCTTCCAAAAAGCGCGTTGGTAGGAAATGTCACGTGACACCATACTTCAGCTTATTGCTGTTCAGCTGAGGACGTGTTGCTTGGGTGACATCATAGTTTGAGTTACTCATCAGAGGGAGCATTGTCAGAGATGATATCATAGTTCTATAAATTGGCAACAGAGGGCTTATTGATATGATAAGTTTGAAGATTGTTCATAAGTGAACCACCAAAGGTTGATGTAGATCAACGTGCCTCAGCTTTTCATCAGCAATCAAGCTCTTAAAATGAATGTTTTATCTAATTTATGTAATGTTGTTTTTACAGTTATCAGTACGGAAAAGTTATCACAATTACAGTTTTCCTTTATAAGTAAAACAAAATATGTTTTACTCTCATCAACGTTATAGTTTTTGTTTGAATATTTAATTATGTACATCTTATAAAGGCGGGTGGTGTTATCAATGTTCTATAGGAGAATGCTGCTGCTAATGGCAATGATACAATACTTCGTATGATAATTAATTAGTACAATGTTACAATACTTCGTATGATAATTAATTAGTACAATGTTACAATACTTCGTATGATAATTAATTAGTAGTAATTTACTTTATTAGCATAACATACTTTTTACATATATCTGTTCTGAAAATTTTAATATACAACTTTATTGTTTCACTTTATCCACATATTTCAATACTATAGTTTTATGGATTAAATATATTGTCATGCTATTCCTCTACCCATATAACAATATTTTATTGTATATAACAATAAATGAGTTCTTGACAAAATAATTCATTTTACAAATTGTGACAGTTAATTTATAGTTTTCACGTACTTGTTGCATATGTTTTACAAAACCTGATAGTGTTTCTATAGGCAGATGATATTACCATGTGAACAGTGATACTAAATGTGAGGTTTGTTACTATAGATGGTTGGCGTTACTACTCAGATTCTGTTGCTAAAGTACTACAGGCGAATGGTCTACATTATTGATAATGTTGCTAGGGTTGATAGATAATTCAATATGATAATGAGTTAATTGTAGAGTGTCTCAACATGTGATTACATCATCAACACTGTAGTTTAGATTTTAATTATGACCCAAAATGACAAGTAAGACCATTAATTTAACAAAACAACGAACATAGCATAATTTATCACCTATCTGTTATCTGAGTGAACCAAATATTATAGCATAGTTAATAATTTAATTTGTATAGTTTTACAATCTTTCATCCTTAAAAGAATTAGTATCATACTTAATATTTCATTGTTGTATATATTGAGCAAAACAGATACACTATTATTCTACAGTTGATTGTGTTTTTATGATTTAGTACATATTTCATGCAGTGTAGTATAATTTTTGCTTTTATGTTTGATTTGCATAACAAATCCTCTACAATTATTATCCCAAAGAGGATTCTTATTTAAATATCTAAACAATATGCAATAATGTCAGGTTTTGCTCTATAAGATGATTTGTTCCATTACTTTTTAAGGGATCTAAACAGGTAATTATATTTAATTATTACCATTATTACTTTTCTATAGATATTTTCACAAATCTTTGTTTAGAGCTTGTTTCTTGCTGGTATGGAACTATATGCACAAAACCTTGTAGTTTTAGTGTACAACTTATAAACAAATATTCTTTATGCGTAAATCAAAACTTCCACAACTATTATCTTGCACAAATTTCCAAGTCACACTAATACTGTTAAAAGAAGTGAAATTCAAATGGTATCGATAAATTTTGATTGTTAGGAAATAAAAAGGTCAGAATAGTTCACTACTTGGCCAATCAGCCAGTACTCTCTTAAAACTGTTAAAATAAAGGGTTTATAGCATCAAAAATTAATGTCTGGAATTAGAATGTTTTGTAACATACACATGTATACAAATATATATGAACGTAACTTTCATATTTTCCTCACATGAAAATTGAAACAATGTTACAGTAACATGCGTTGTGTTTTCACTTAAAATAACATGTGCATTGATTGAAAAATTAATGTTGAGACTAAAGATCAAATTTTTAATAATTACGTATCTAGCTTTGTCTTTTATGATAAGTTGCACCCCATGAATAACAGACCACCCACGAACTATCTGCACACTTATCGTAGCAAAATGCCTTCTGGTGCCGCCTTGTGGAATTATGATATAATTTCTAGAAATGCTTCCTCGTACACTCGTACTGTGATTTCACTCTTTGCAAAGTATTTCTAGCCAACGCCCTCTGCTGAGTAACAATTGAACTATTAATCACATATATTTTGTGGCAATGAACTTTCTGGCAGTAGATAACTTCCGTCATGAAGTGTCATAATAGCATGACAACTTCTTACATGCAAGAGGTGCGATACCTATTCATACCTCAAGCTGCTGGATAATGAAACAGGTATTCATGTTATTCCACAAAAGGACGTAGTCAAGTCTTTACTGTTGAGAAACCATCATTTTCATAAAATTAAAGGATTATGAAAAAGAATTCAGGAAAAAGAAGTGATGGTATGCTTTGGACATGACAACCTTCATACAAAGAACCCTTTGTAATAAACATTACACTGCAAGTTTATCGTTAAGATTCTCAGATATTAGACAGATCATTACTGAACGTGACGACGTGAAAAGGACGTTGTGAGACTCGAAAATGATATTAATATAACGAACTGAGCCCTATTTACGAGCCACGCGGCTATTAATCAGTTCACATTCTTGTAAACATAATCATAATGAAACAGGAACGAATAACTGAAACCTTACAAAGGAATAAAGAAGATGGTAGAATTTAGGATTTTGTATAAGACAAGCATACAGGAGATAAAGCTCGGCTCGCCATGAGAATAGGCAATTACACTGATTATTAAGTATAGCATAATCTATCTAGTGTTGGTCTATCTTTATGTTGATCTGAGTTTGATACTTTTTTGGCATTTTTACGAAATTACAAAATTGTTAAAAGAAAAATGTTTCTGAACATATAGGTATTTAAAAAGAAGACAGCGTTTTTGGATATTGCCCACAGAGGTTCAACAGTAAGTCTGTGGGCTTATAACATTAAATATCGGAATTTGATACTGATATTCGTGTTGGGCACAAAACAACTAGACCACTGTTTAGCTTTGTGCTTAATAACACACAAACATACCATTAAGCGTTAAAATTAACACTGCTATTATGTAACTTTCATATATCAACTATTAAACAGATGTATATTAGCAGTACGATCTGTTTGTGAAAAAAAGCAACAACTGATGATTAACATTTTTGTGCTCTAAGTCAAAATGCGTTACTGTTGTAAAACCTGTGCCCTAATGTTATAAGATTATAACATATTCATGTTAATGACAAAAGGTTAAACTTGTTAGTTAAGCAATTTCATAACGAACTGTGATTCAGTTTCACCAGACAGAACCTGTGATACTTTACTTATCACATAGTCAGCAGTTAATACAAGTATACAGTGTATGCATACGTACCTGGTTTTGGAGATAAACTGAAATGAATAGTGAGTGAGTTTCATATCAAGAACTTACATAACATTTGAACAAAAATTAAACCTACAAGCAACACAGCACAATACCAATACGATATCTGTACAGTCTACCATATGTGTTGCAAACAGTACATATGATGTTTTACTTTTTGTATATCTTCCCTCAGAAAAGTGCAGTGTTATCTCATAGTTCTAATATATAAGAAAAATTCCTCAGACAGTCGTATAGAGCATTATGATTTTACACACTCATAATAACCCGTTCCCAGTGACGGGAAAATTTAAGTTAATCTATCAGTTCAAGTTATTTCAGTGGCTTTATAAAGGTCAACTGTTTTGCATTCTGGATTTCACTAAGCACCAAAGCTTTGAGCTACTTATACCACCCATCGCTTGCGAAATAAGATTTGTCATCAATATTTATTATCTTTCCAACGTATAGAGCATAATTATCATTACACATTGCTATAGAAAATCAGTATCCTTAAACAGTCTTATATACGTTATTGACCTTACACAGTAATATTGAACGTTATTGTTTTTACATTTGAATATTCACTCGCACGTGGATACGACAAATCGCAGTAGACTAATTAGAATTGGCTATAAGAGTGTACTAGTATTTGAATGTAGAAATACTTCCAAATGATCAGATACATGGAAGAAAAAAGATAAACCACCATTCACAAAACCAACAGAAGATCAGAAAGTGTTGATTATATTTATGGTCAACGCAATCATAAGGTATATTTTCCTATACTAAATCAAAAGTTTGAAGTCGAAACTGAAACTCGTGCCACTGTATAAGCAATACAAAATTAGGAGACAAATTTATGGGAACGTAAAAATGAGACGGTGACATATGATAGAGGGTTCTCACTGATTACAACAATATGAATCCATTTGTTCGGTGTTTGTGTTAATTTATTTTAGTGTAATGCTACTTCTATTCAGTAAAATTAAGCCATTAAAAGGAAAAAAACACAAAACAGGACAAAGATTGTTCTAATTTAATGCTCAAAGATGATACATTTCAAGAATTCGGAAAAGGGGACAACGCAAACCTCTATGTGCCTTAAATCCAAATAGGTGAATTCTGCTCACAGCAAAAAATAAATCAGGTCGCAAATGTATTGGTACCCAAAGCATGTCTAGTGGACCAACGATGTATGGAACAATAATCGTTTTTCTAAAGATGCATTGCTCTTTATGTATGTATGTATACTTGTTTAGAGAAAACACAAAACCATATACAATCCAGATTTGTATGTAGAAACAAGACGTATGTGCTGAAATTGAATATGCATAAGACGACATAAGCATTACTCTATACACATAACTCTACATCCTTTGGAATGTTACCATTATTACCATGAAATACAGATACCATACCTTACAGCTCTTTTGTGTTACCATATGCTGATTAAATTGACTCTTACTTTAGCTAAATGATAACATCTGCTTCCACCGGGCTGAAGAAGAAAAATCGATCAATTGGAGCAGTCTGCAAGTTCATTGGAGTTCAAGTCCATCGAACATACATGGGATGTTTCCAAACCCAGTGATAATTAAGTGATTATAGGCATTGATAAAATATGTATTAAGCTGTAGTGTCATTCTAGTAGTGGCAAGGTGTAGAAATTCATTTTTGCGGAAAAAACTGCAGCAATACTCTGAAGAGGAAACGTAAAACTAGCACAGTTAATAACAAAAGTGGTTGAGGTTGAAAACCGAATACTCTCACATTTGATATTAAGCATCTCAGGGTAGGTTCTCTACAAGGTAGATTATGGTAAAGTACAGATCTTATTAATGACTTTATTTTAAAAATTAGAATATTGACCTGTTAGCAGTAAAATACAGATATGCACGAAGTGGTTCTAATAGTTATGTGGTTGCTGAATAAAATCTGCCGAAAAAAGTTAACCAAACAAAACATTGAAATTATCATCGGACCACAAACACAGGAATGTGCAAAGTTGGAGAATTCACTCTTTAGAGATTAATATAAGCTTAAATTGTTTGGAAACAGTGAAAGACAATTTTTCGACATCAAAAAGAAGAAAACTGTCAATGTACAGCATCTTAAGTGAAACATGGTAGGATATAACTAAAAGTTAGAGAGAAAATATCAACCTGTAGTGTCGACAATCTGTACTAAATAATGACATCCTAGCTGCTGACAAATACAGACGTGTTCTGAACCGTGATGTCATCCTTTCAGAAACACAGTTTTTCAGGGGTGGATTTGTATTCTAGCAAGATAATGATTACAAGCATAACAAAATATGGTGAAATAATATATTGATAATGTGTGGCTGATGAAATACTCACAACAATGACTTAGCTTACACAGTGCTTCGATATGAAAAATTCTTTAAACTGTATTGGACTACGTAAAAACTGAGAAGATCAAAGGTGACAAAATATCTAGGTTGAATGGTGGAGAGAAACACAACATCTGGAACAATGTTCCACATTACATTCATAAAAGGCAATGAAGCATGAAAACAGGATGATATAACCTATGTAAAGCAAAGGATACATTTGCAAAATACCAACAGATATTGAATAACTTCATAGCTTTCTTTTTCACTTTTGATTGATAAATAAATTCACCATCTAGTATCCATTACTCATTATTTGCTTATTGCCATTGGTAATATTTCATAATAACAAATCCCGCGCTAAAAGCTGGAGGAGAACTGCACCTATAGCTGCTCTTAAGCAAAAATTACGTTAGTAATATCTAGATGGCTTTAACTTTGTTAGGTTTTGATATACGTGTGTTCAGAATTCTTTACAGCTGGTGTCTATGACTTGTTGGCGATAAATTTCAGCAATGAATAAATATCACATACTCCACTTGTTATAACATATTATGTTCAAACAAGTCAAATGTATTTACACGTGTTTTTCGCCCTCTGTCATTTCGTGCTATTATTTTTATAAGATTTCTTACAAAATATCAGAAAAAGTACAAAATATGTATTTTAGTTCAACTTTATTTTGAAGTAACTTTATCCAGGAACTGATTACTTGTGATATAGACACATAATTAATTATTTCATTGGTCTACATATATACTTCCATATTTTTCTTAACAACACGTTATTTATTTATATCTCCAAGTATAAGTCAAGTACGTCTTGTTAACTAAAATTAATTTACAGAAGATAAATTCTTTTTCACTTATTAGGTCTATAATACGTGGAAGGACTTGTTTCTTTTGGAATTAAATTATACAATAAATCTGCCTGAAAAGTAATCTAAACCAGGATATTCTTCAGATGTCTAGACTGCTTATTAACTGTTTCTGCTCATAAATTTCCGAGAATGTTATTAAACAAAGCCAAAGTTATAAAATAAACGAAATTTCTTTTAGCGTTTTATAAAAAAAATATAATTTTTAGACCTTTCACAAAGAAATATGTTCACTACAGTGATACAAATTACTCAAGAATTTAATGTTATTCTAGTATTTTGTAATTTTTACAAAAATAGAATTAGTTTAAAAAGAGTTTAGTCTTACGTGTGTGAATATTTTTATAACAAATATCTATCGAAAACTGTCAAACTTTGGTATTAGATTTTCGTGTTGGACACAGCACAAGTTGTCTATGGAACAGCTTTAAGATAAGACTAACACATGAGCAGTGTGTGTATTTTCTTACAGCAAAGCCACATTGGGCTATCTGCTGTGTTCACCGAAGGAAATCAAACCCCTGATTTTAGCGTTATAAATTCGTAGACTCGCCGCTGTACCAGCGAAGGACAAACATTATCTAGGAATATCAGATTCATCAGCTTCTCCATCTATTTATTTAATGTAAAACATACATACGTCAACCGCCCACTGGTACTTTTACAGGAAATATTTTCCTTTTAAGATTTTTTAGTTTTATAAATCTTTCATAAGCGAATATATTTGAAGAGAAATATACACACACTTTAATCTAAAACGGTTAACATTTTATTATACAAGGCTTTAAAACACACATATATCCTTGCATTAATATCCATATATTTATTTCTCAAAGGTGTTTTATCATCCTCGATTAGAAAAATTACTGTGTTGATTAATTAAATTGATCCTACATGTTAATAAACGTAAAGTAGAGATCTGACAAGATTCCAGAACAAAAGACCTTTAGATCCTGTCATACAATAATAAATTTGCTTAATTAATCATACTTGGGTAGATAAGTTAGTTGTTTCAAAATTACCACTTCAATCTAATTATTGGTAAAGCAAAACTCTGCATAAAACTTAACTAACACCATTATACATCTTTATCCACTGCATAAGAAGACTCTTAAAATAGCCTATCAGCCACGTTGAGAAAAGTTTTATAACAGCTTGCTCTGTAAGTGAAATAAACAAACAAACAAACCCAATAACAAAATATCCCACTACCTTATTGTCGCTTCTTCATGTGAAGAAATCACATAAATGGCCATGTAGTTAAGGCACTCGAGTCGTAATCTAAGGGTCGTGGGTTCGAATCACTGTCATACCAAACATGTTCGCCTTTTCAGCTGTGGGGGCGTTATAATGTAACGGCCAAAACCACTATTCGTTAGTAAAAGAGTATTCCAAGAGTTGGCAGTAGTTGGTGATGACTAGCTGCCTTCCCTCTAGTCTTACACTGCTAAATCAGGGATGATAGCGCAGATAGCTCTCTTGTAACTTTGCGCAAAATTAAAAAAAACAAACCTTCTAATTCATGACTTACATTTGCATACTACGTGTCTCTGTGGGCAGCAAATGTCTGAAGAAAAGCAAACTGAAGAAAAATGCGTGTTAACATAAAAAATTTTTTTTTACGTAAGATATATAAACAAATGATGTTCTTGATAATGGCAGAAAAAGACATGATACAAAAGTCTAGTAAATCTGATTGTACTCCTGATGAAGAAAACACTACTTATAGCATCAAGTACCGAAAAATAAATTTACTTCAAGAATGTGTATCTTCTTCTGTTATTTCTCCCCTCAAAAGGATATGTTATTTGTCTAGTACATTTTCCAACCATACACAAACGAGTATAAAATGGAACAACAAATTGAGCCTTCATTATTATTTTCTTCGGCAATTACAAAACAGGCTTTCTTCATAATGCTCTGTCGGTTTCCGTTGAGCTATGAGTTGAAACGTTCTATATATCATTTACAGTCGCAACACAACAATTTATAGTTTATTCTACTTTAAAATATTTGCTTGTTTTTTTTTCAGAAATTTGAAATAAGTTATTTGGGTTAGCCGTTGTCAGGGTTTTATGCATGAGAGGGCTGAGGATTATTTTGGAGTAGGGTCTGTGACTTGTTAGCGATAAATTTTTATCTAAATATATTGACATGGTTATATAGCGTAATTGTAATGTCGGTACTATTTTCAAACCAATATAATTGGCGTATTTAGGCCTATATTTGTTGTCGTTAACAATCGTTTTACCACTGTATAATCCCGGCTTGTTCGCCAGATTTCAGGGTTTTATGTATGAATTGGCTGAGGATTCTTCTATAGTTTAGTGTTTATGATTTGTTGGTGATAAATTTAAACAATAAATGGAGAGCACGAAACGCTTGTTTTAAAATAATATATTCAGAATAAGTCAAACGTTCATACAAAATGATTTACATTATAAGAAATCACAGTTTTTAACTCTAAATAATATCCTTTTTCTTGTCCAAAGTTAACTTAGGCTGATTCAATCCCTTTAGAATACAACTGACAAAACTAGTTATTTCTGTCTATTTTATTTCTTACTGTACAATCTGCGATATATTCACTTACATTACTCAATAGGTTACCATAGTTATATCTCGAACTTTAAATAATTGTTTCTTTTTGTCAAAGCGCACAAAAATAGATTTAATTACTTCAGAATACCCTTTGAGAAGACAAACTCTTCTTTTTATTTCTGTTAAACTGTGAAATTTACTTTAAGATATTTCTCTTTATGGCTAATCACTCATATGCTAGTTAAGTTCACATTTTCTAATTGAACATCACTTGAATTATTTTAATATTTTTTGACTAAACTTCTAACTTTTTTATAACCTGCCCATCATGGCTAAACTGCCGTTCATTCAGTATAGATGAGTATAATTTAATTATCTTTCACTCAGGTTGCTTTCTTTACGTTATTTAGCTCGTGTCGCTTGGTCACACACACACTTATATAAATATATATATATATCTTGCCCAACTGCTACCTAGAATTTTCTACAAACTATGCTAGCAATGCTACAATGTAACAATACTCAATTAGTGTAACGAGAAAAACACAGGAAACTGGAGTAACGTAATGCCATCAATATTTTAAAGCCTAGACAACAGTATATTTGGAAACACAGAAGTACAACTTTTAAAGATTTACGTAATGAAATTTGTCACATCCAATAATTTTGAAAGAATCAATCATCAACACATCTGTCATGAAAATTAAATAATCATTAGGTAATAAGTCACAAAATAATATTAATAATAACACATACACTAAACAGTCTTGCATATCCGACAGCCATCAGTATTTTGAATTTTTCATATCTTGAATTTTATGCAAAGTTGTTTGAAGGCAATCTGTGCTATTAAGTCCCTAATTTAGAAGTAGACTTAAGCAAAGCCAGCTAGTGAACACCATCTGGTGCCAGCTTTTGGGCTAATATCATCTAATGGTGGGATTAACCATTGCTTTATAATGCCCTCAATGCTGAAAGGGCGAACAGAACATATTTCATGATGGAGGTCAAATCTGTAGCTCGAATCAGGCCATTTGAAGCAAATAGATAACTGTTTAACAGCATCCACCTCAGGTATTGTGCCACTATGACTGAATAGTAGGATTTGACCATTACTTTTTTACTGGCCTCAACGCGGACTGCGGTTACTTTGTGGTAACGAGACTCGAAATAGAAGCCTTGGAAACAGACATTGGACGCATTAATCCGTAAGATACATTCCGCAGAAGTAAACTGGACTACATGAGTGTACAAGAGTAATCTCCAGCTTCCAAAAGCTTCGCTTAAAATTAGATCTTATTACTTGTTTGCTTTAATGTTTAATAAAAGTCCTGTAAAATTGTGTGTGCACGACATCATCATGACCCATAAAAGAGACAACTGTTTTATGGAAGTTCTCAAACAAAGTAACTCAAATATAATGAAAACAATTATATCCAAGGTTTAATTTCCAATAAAAATGTTTTTTTCTTTTCAGTGGTTCATTGGTAAGTTTACAGGCTTAAAATGTTAAATATCGGGATTCAATAGTTGTGATGAGCAGAACGCACTAAGGGCTTTGTGTAGATAAAGATAAACTTCAACAAGTTCCCAGTTGGTAACAGTTACATCATAAGCTCAGTTTTAACAAGTTAATGGTAATATGATCATATTTAAATATACTTTGACTGGCCAGTCAATTAAGATTCTTCCGCACAAAACTAAACTGTAGAACATTTGCTTGTACATGCAAATTAACCGTTTTTATGAAGTTTCAGGCGATTGCTTCAGTTCCTTACTTCTACAAAACGGTCACTACAAGCGAGAATTATTCAGACCTTTCAAAGAAAATGGTAATAGCGAATCGGCTAGGAAGAATTCAGTTATCAAAGGGTGTTTCTTTAAGTGACTGCTCAGTAACAGCTCTCAACAGCATTTATGAACAATGGCAATAGAAAGAGAATATGTCTAACATTAGGAAAGCTTTTACCTTTCAACTGCTGGTGGATGAATACTGAGGGAAAGTACGACTGTATACGTTTATAATAATAAATGTTCAACACATCTTTATACCATCATTACATGTGTTACAGAATGGAACTTTGAGGAGGGAATTTCCAACATGACGTTTCCTATTCGTCTGGTAGATGAGGTAAATAAAGGATTCCTTCCCGAAACTAATCCAAAATAGAATTTATTGCTATCTAAAGAAGACGGTTAACAGTACATTCTCACAGAAATTTATTAAGTGATGTTATATAAACAATGTCGTTAAAAATTATGGCCTATCAAAATAAAATCAGGTCCAATGGCACATACGGAAGGACTGGCAATGGTGGCTTGGATCTCGCTCTTATAATAAAGAATTTACAGTGATTCCAAATGGTTCATAGATCAGTATACCCGTCCACCATAAGGGAGATTTTCTTGTATACAGGTAATAAATGTTCTATTTTAAAACTGAAGTTTTAAAGTGTTATCTATATAATTGTTGATTGTGAAGATTTTTCAAGCTATTTTTAAAGTTATCCAGAAAATAAGGAATTTTTTTTTTTCCTGGAGAGCTTCGAACTTTCATTAACTTTCTCCAGTTGGTAAACTAACTAATATTATGAAGTCATAGATACCTAGCAAGACTAAATGCTTTCATTATACAGAATTAGTTTATTTTGATGCGTTTCTCTCAGCTTCAGTTTTAGGAGATGTTGAAAGTCAGGTAAACTGGTCTTGTTCTTTGTTAGAGTTGTATAAGTTCATGGTATTGGGTATACAGAATTTTGTGATTTACATATCGTTACATTATTTTTTTTACTTTTACTCATAAATGATTGTGATAAAAAGTATTAAAAATGTGAGACTGAATCTCGAGCAAGTAAGTACCTTCTTAGCCTCAACTTCTTGAACAACCATACACACTCTAATCTTTTAGAAGATCTTGAAGCTTACTGCGAAATTTTTTTTCGACATGGTCCTGTTGTTTAACATTTTTAATTGAAATAGGGGTCCTGAAAGTTCACTTTTACCAAACGAAACACAAGAAGACACCAGAGGGCAATTGATATTTTGACTCAGTTTGAAATAGTTTGAGATTATATAATATTGTTCACGTCGTTTACCACGTTGAATTTTTAATGTAGATGTATAAACTGGGAAAAAGCATGGTGGTTATACTTGTAAAACCACAGCTGTTAGATTCAAAGAAGACGATTTAATTTTTCCATTATCCATTTGTAGACAAGACTCTACAAACTTCCTCCATACCATATATATTCCAAATAAGGACCATAAATACCAATATTTTACTTAAGCCGTAAGACATTCGCTAATGGATAAAATAAATTATAATTCATATCGACTAGGAAGCCTTCGATATGTTTCTGTTTCAATTTTTGTTAACATGTTGATAACGAGATCACATAAAAAATTGATATTTGTTGTACTTTATCTCAAACCTGCAAAATAAGCCCCCTGCTTTCTGTCCACTACGGGGAATAGAATCCTGAATTTACTATTGAAAGATTGGACGTTTACAGGTGACCCACCGGGGGCCAGCTAAAGCATCTATTAAGTGACTTATGATCAAAAGTAAGCTGTGTAAATCAGAACTAAGAACTAACTTATAAATTTATGAAGCTAGCTTATTCTGCAAAACAAACTAACTCGAAGTGCATAATACATAATAAAAATAAAATAGAATTACCATTTGGTGATTTGTTGTTAACACAAGTTTCGATTGTAATAACAATAACACCTCCTAGGGTTTTGACGTACTAAGAGAGTTAGACTAGTTCAAAATCCATATGTACTATATTATAATCAGTAACTTTACAAATATTAACTTTATAGAATGACGAAGTATATCATTAGTTGTTAGCTCTTAATATCCACATAGCTTACACACACAGTAAACTTTATAGTAAGCCTTCAAATATTTGCAGTGATAGTCATTCATCAATAAAACTGCTGTACAGTTAAAAAGGCATTCTATTTTATTTAGAATAAATTATATTTATTAACGGTGTGTTTAGTTGAAGGTGTGTAAGCTTTTTCAAACAACTATTAGAACACGGACATCAAGTCAATTAGTGAGCTCACTGCACATGAACAGTCAGAAATATAAACCATTCTGAAAATGAGTAAATAACAAATTAGAAGGGATAAAACATTCTGAATATGGGTAACTAAGAAAGTAAGAGTGATGAACCATTTTGCAAAAGGATAAATGAAATAATATGTAACTGAAACTTGCCTGGAGCATTCCCAGGTCAAAGAGGTCTAATTGAAATGAGTGGCATTCACATTTTGAATATCAATACATCTCTAAAAGAAAGAAAAATTATATAAATTAGAGGAAAAAAATGAGTATTTTAGGTATGGACGTTACATATGTATATGGATAGATGATGTAGAAATACTTAAAGTGTAGTAGGTATATTTTTTCTATTAAATAATAAAAGAGAACGTTATGGTTTTACCTAAAAGTTTCGAAAAGTTTCATTTGTACTTTACTGAATCTTGTATATGCAGGTCAACTTTTACAGTCTTGAGTAGAATGTTGCCAATTTCATTCATATTTGTTTCTTGTAAGTACTTGTAAAGAGCAAGAAGTGCTTAATGTCATATTCATGCACTTGTCTCCGAAATATAAGTGAATAAAGAATACTTTTTACTTTCTTATTTAGTTTCTTTTCTTCAACTTCGTCAAGTAAAAATTCAATTTTTACTCTCCATAATATTCCTAAAATTAACGTGGTTTCTATTTCTATTCTTACTTGTAATGTAAATCATATACCACCTCGCATTATCTTTAGGTTGCATGGTTTGAAGACAAATGCTGGTTTTAAATTGTATAATTGTACTGGGAATGCAACATGTTCATACAGATACTGTATCACAGATGTTCCTCAGCAATTTCAGTCTGCTGTTTCAGACACAATATTTTTAAGTAAACACGTTTTGTTTCTCCCTTCTGTTCCTCAACTATCGTTATTCTATTTCGGCGGTAGCATAAGCAGTTAACGTGGAATGATTTTGTTTATTTGTTCATTATTTAATTTTGCACAGCCCTACACAAGCGTTATTTGCAAATAGTCATCCCTAATTTTCAACTGATAGACTAGAAGGAAGGCAATTACTCGACAGCAACTCCCTCAAACTCTTGGTCTACTACTGTCTTAAAGAGCGCTTTTGATCCTAACCTGAGAGTACACTTCTTGTGATATTTAAATTAATGAAACAAGAAAGAGAAAACACTATTGATCCAGTGTTTTTGAAGCATCATGCTTGTTAATAATGGTAAAAAACAAACAAACGAGGCGCTTCTATATATTTATTATGATTTTCACCAGAACAATAACAAGGCCAATACTACGCCATCTGTCGTCTGTTAGTAAAAGCCAACTATATTATGTTATGTAGTATGGATGTAGGTGAAGGATTCACCTATGATTCACCAATAACTGAAAAAATATACACAAATGACAAAACAAAAACTTTGCTGTATTTGTTTCCACAAAATTGAGCCCAACATCTTAACTTATCGAAAAAATTAAAGTTAATATGAAACAAATGTCGGTGGTTTAATGATTAAACATTAATATGGAACAAGTGTTGGTGATGTAATAATTAAACATTAATATAAAAAAAGTGCCGGCGGCTTAATGATTAAACACTAATATGGAACATCGCGGGGGCATTATAATATACAGTGAATCTCACTATTTGTTGGTGAAAGAGTAGCTGAAGAGTTCGCAGTGAGTAATGATGACTAGCTGCCTTCCCTCTAGTCTTACACTGCTAAATTAGGGACGGCTAGCACAGATAGCCCTCGTGTAGCTTTGCGCAAAATTCATAAACAAACACTAATATGGAACAAGTGCCGGCGGTTTAATGATCATGCAAATACGTGTATCATGCAAGTAAATTGTAGACTAAAATTTTATTAAAAGTCTGAATTATGTAAATAAATATTCTAAATATATTTGGTTTGAGTTTACAAAAATTAGCGTTATCACGATTTGTACCTGACATTCTGGAAATCGAATAAAGTATATTAAACTAAACGATTTTGCAGTTCTTCTGATGCTTTCTCGAGCTTTTTTATTTGAAGCTTTATGAAAAAAAGTGACAAAATCGTAACGTCACTTTAATTTCGGCTAGAATCAGCCATAAGTAATACGTTAGCAATTCTCAATATAATAGATGGCATTTTTCTTGTCTTCGATATTCATGTTACAATTTTATTGTGGTATGAAATCAAACCCACGGATCTGGTATACCTGTAAGTCCTATAATGCAGTGAGAAAACTGTATTCTATCACAATATGAGAAACTGATATGGGCTGTATAATTTTGTGGAAGTGCCAAATTTTGACTGAGTTTATCTAATTTATTTGTCTGATCTCTAGTTTCGTAAAGCTCAGCAACTGAGCTTGTTTCTATATTTTGATAATGACAATAAGTATACTGTCTTCTATGAAGCTTTTACTACTATAATTGGCTTTTTGTGTATGTACATATTTATTTTGTAGTGAGCAATTCAGAATGCAACTTGGATGGTGAATAGGATAGAAATAAAAATTTATGGTGTATATTTATGAATAATTTTATTTATTTAATATTATCCAAGTTGATGTTCTTATCCATCACGAGGCATAGAAAGCGCTGTGTGCATTGCAGAATGCGGGAAGAACAACCAGTGTTGGTATTGCTTTTCTGGTATTCGGAAGAATATTCACTTCACGTGCTGTAAGTATATGCTAGTAAATATATGACTTACCAATATCTGGGTTTGTGTGTTAATATAAATCTATCTGTCTGTATGGATAGACCAGTTTGAGTTCATTCAATTACACTGGCAAACGTAAAATATATATAAAAACACAATTCTTTCATTCAAACAGTAATTTTGCTTAGGAATTGAAACGTAAGTCTGTTTGATAGAGACTGCACAAATGACCTTAGACAACCACGAAATGGTGTGCTGTTTATCTACATGATGTTAGTAAAGAATGAATTTCTACAGCTCAAATATTTTAAATATAGTTTTAAACGTATTTCACTTTTCAACCAATTTTAAGTAAAGCTTTACGATGTGCTCTATATTGAATTCAAACTGCTTTTTGTTCCAACAGAGGAGCTTTTATTTTTCTTCACCCTTTTTCATTTTGAAGACGCCTCCAAATTGAAAATACCTCAAAGCCAAGCGTGCTATTCATGCAGTTCGAAGATTTAAAACTTATGGAATTCCTCAATTAAAAGTAGCCCAGTGACACAGCAGTATGTCTGTGGATTTATACTGCCAGAAATCGAGTTTCAATACCCGTGGTGGGCAGAAAACAGATAGCTCTATGTGTAGCTTTGTGCTTAACTAGAAACAACAACAATCCCAGCTCGAAATATTCACTGTAAAGTCTGTCGGTGGGATAGATGTAACTCGTAGTCTAAAATAAGGGGTTAGATTTCCCTCGATAATAGCCTGAGGTGGCTTTTTTATACGAAAACACACATAGACAATTTCTAACATCTTATTTAATAGTAAAAATGTGTTGTTGTTTTTTATGGACAGCAAATGTGTTTTAAATGTATTTTCACAAAATATGGTTCCGGTAAAATTGTCTATGACATATCATTAAACGTGGAAAATTAGAAATATTGTTTCTAAGGAATTAAAATATATAACAATGTTAAAAATCTGATACAAATATTAAACTACCTCCTTTTTAACACCATTTATTATTTTCTTTAAATTGACACTCAAGATACAGCTTTACAGTTTTTCAGGAATGCTACATTAAAATACAAACCATAACTGACAGTAAAAAGCTTCAACTGATTTAAATAATAAAGTCTAATTGAAACTTCAATATGCGTTTGACGATGAAGCAGTGAAGCTTAATGTTGAACCAATAAACTGCTAAATGCAGAAAAACAAGTGTTCTATCTAAGCTTCAAATTGAAACAGCAAAAGTTAAGATAAAATGAAATAATTATAATTATAGTCATTATACTTTGTATCTACCCATGTATCATCGTAGTTGTTCGAAGAGAAGAGTTTTTTTAATTTTTTATCAGTTTACTTTGTGGCTTTGGTAAGGATTTGTGCAGAGAATGTTTGATTTATGTCAAATGTTATTTGTCCATAATTAATTAAAAACGGTCTGCAACAATATTTCTTTTGAAAGGTCTTTTTGAGAGTTTGAACCTGTCGTTCTACAAATTTTATCCACAGTTCATATTCCCTGGAGATAATTTCGTTGACTAATGATATCATGAAAGAAATATATTTTTGTGTTATCTTTGTAATATTGTCTTTTGTCTCATGATATATCTACGTTTTCAGTTTGAAAGTGCGACGCTGATTCGTACATTTAATAGTCCTTAAAACAATATTCGATGTCATAAGATCAATATTCTACAGTAATTTCACCTTTCTTGAAGGTTTTTGGGTAAAGAAAATCGTAGTTACGTAAAAGAAGCGTTATAATGGAGTGGTGAAACAAAGTAAATTATATATTATTGTTAATATCGATTATTAAGGTAACGCGAAGAAATTCTTTACTCTTATGCAATAACTTAGAATAAATTGAATTTTGTGGTCTATGGAATTTATATGGTATAAAAATTGTATTAAAGAAGAAAGACCATATTTCCATAGTCCACACACGTCATCGATGTATCTAAACTATAGATCAGAGTTGGTGTTGGTGTTTTGATGCCGCTGATTAAGTGTCGTTGTTTCAAAAATATTAATATTTTTATTATAATAATATTAATAACATAAATATTATTGCATAAATAACAACTACTCTATTACCCATTACAACACCACTTAATTGTAGACGTAGTTCGTTGTAGAAAGCATAATAGCTATCATGAAGAGTAACGTGCAAACTTTTTCTGACAGTGTCTACTGCCAGTCTATATTGTTTGCTGAGCTGTATAATTGTGGAATACGGTTATTGGAGGGTTTAAGTTCATCTATAAACTTCTTAAAGAAGTTATGTGTTTTTGTATGTCCATAAAGGATTACTTTAACTTTCCTTTCAATTATCTTTGTGAGGATACTGTTAAATATTTGAAAAAATTTCCCGTCTTCTATGTGATAAACTATATTTTATTAATAGATATTATTACTCAAAACCATAAAACTTTTGCATTTGTCCGATTTTTTAATTTTGACGTCATTATTTATATGCAAAAACGGCTCGTTTTGGTTGAGAAAATATTTTACATAGAAGAGCGAACAACGTTTCGACCTTCTTCGGTCATCGTCAGGTTCACAAAGAAAGAGGTAACTGACCGGAAGCTGACCACATGTTTGAAAGGGGTTGTGTAACTGTGTGTCGAAATGTAGAGGGCGGTATTAGATGTTTGAATATATAATTTTATTATATTAATATAGGTATAAAGGCGTTCCTTTATATTGGTTTATTTTGGGTTTAAGTTATTGTATAAGTAAGGCTTCTTTAATTTTGCGTTTGTTTATGTTTGTTTCTTTATTTAGTATTTGAGTGTTTTCCATGGTTATGTTGTGTTTATTTGATTTGCAGTCGTTTGGGTTGAGAAAATATTTTACATAGAAGAGCGAACAACGTTTCGACCTTCTTCGGTCATCGTCAGGTTCACAAAGAAAGAGGTAACTGACCGGAAGCTGACCACATGTTTGAAAGGGGTTGTGTAAAATTATACATTCAAACATCTAATACCGCCCTCTACATTTCGACACACAGTTACACAACCCCTTTCAAACATGTGGTCAGCTTCCGGTCAGTTACCTCTTTCTTTGTGAACCTGACGATGACCGAAGAAGGTCGAAACGTTGTTCGCTCTTCTATGTAAAATATTTTCTCAACCCAAACGAGCCGTTTTTGCATATAAATTTCTCAACAAGTGGGTTTCTCGACATCACTGATTTGACGTCATTATGTTTTTAAAAGATTTTTAATGACCATTTATTCTTAGGAATGTAAGTTAGCAATGCCCTGATGATTTGTATATTATTTTAAAACGTTTCTTATCTTTTTACTCAAATCCGCATCTCAACTAGTGTAGGTGTATTCCAATACAATTTGTAGAATCATTTTGATCATTCTTTGTGAAAGGACCTGTAATTTGTCCACTGTTCTTTTACACTGACGTCAGTTACCTCAACCCTTCATAAGCTGATATGGATTGCACGTAGTATCTCAACACGTAACTTAAGCTCATTTTAAATATGTGAACAATGCAGTACAGGAAGATGCAGAGTGAGCAGTGTTCTTGTAGCCGCTAAAACTTCTTTAACAAGTATTCAATAGCTGTAACAACATTCTATTGAAGAAAGTGATATTGTAGTTTTGACGTGGATCAAGGATAATTACATTATAACTTTTGTTTGAGAGTGACGTCTCTTATTTAATTTGGCATAGCTTTCCTGTTACAAACGTTTCGATGATTTACAGTAAAGATTTTATACTTCTCCACTGTTGAAATATTTCCCGGTTATCTGTTGTCTTTTTATGTTGATTTAAAAGTGCCGAAACTTTTTCCACTAATTTTCACTTTTGATTACAATAAAAAAACAAGGATGCTGCAAAGATCAAAACACTAAATAGTATGTGACTAAATAAACCACATTTCTTGGTACCTATTTTCTATTGGCACGTATTAATACGTAACAAATTAGGACAAAGAAATAAAATTTTAACTGGAAGCAGGGATCGCTGTTTATTCAGAGAATTCTTACAAGAATTATCTAAAACAAAATCTATGATCCAATAATAAGTATACAAACAAGTAAAGTGATAGTAGTCTGACAGGTTTTTAAACGACTTTCAATCCCTACTTTGATTAGCATCTTGATTCGTATAGCTTAATGAATTATTTTAAATTTGCCTACCAAATTAGGGATTGGAAATTGTTTTAAAATAACCAACGATATTTACTTTAAATTATTTTCTTTTCAAGTTATTTATTCTGTTTCTATGTGCCTATGTTATGAACGCAACATCTATAAACTTTCAGTAGAGTCATATCCGCGGTAATTATATATTTTACAAGAATTAAAACCACAATTACAAATTTATAAACTTTTATCCTTACTTTACCCTACAGATAAGTGTATAAAGCTGCCAAAATAGGGATTAACTTCTAGAAATTTGAGATTATGGTTTCAATTCTTGTTTCATCACTTTTTGTAGAAAGATTTCCACGTTTCTACTTCATTTTAAATTTCACAATTTTTCAGTTCTCTTGTTTGATTACGTTTTTATATTGTACTCGTATAATAAAGTATACATTTTACCTTGAAAAACTGTTGCGTGTTTATCAATCGATATGTAGTACCATCTGTTGGGTTGAAAATATATTTAAGTACTTGCATGATATGTTTATCATTTAAATCATACTTGTGTATATAAACAATTATATATAGCTTTTAACAGGAATATTAAAAGCAGATTACCACCTACCAGTGAAGTATGCTGGAGAAATCTACCAGCGATAGTACGAGTCGTCTGGGCACTAGTCTCACTGACGCGATCAGATAGTAGACGAAAAAGTTGCTGTTGTAGAAGTTTTTGAATTGTTATACCGGAAATGTTAGCGACGTTTTTAGCACATTGTTAATACATATACGAATAATATATCGTAACCAATACTTTGAATCGTTAGCTTTTCGCTTAAGGATTCGATAGGGTTGTTTCAGGCACATGAATTATTGGAAATTCTTGTCGAACCTCACTATTAAGCACTACTTCACGTAAAATATACAAACTCATTTTTAACAAAAAGTTATGGAATTCACGTAACAAAGAACATCTCCAGTGAGATTATTCGCAGGACCAGCGATAACTTCGCAGATAAATGTAGTAGTTGCAACAAAGTAATTGTCTGATGGTTGCTCAGCTATATTACTTTAAGAATAACTGAAGTAAATAATTGTAATGCATTGAGTATTGATTATCTCTATCAGGGTGGCCCAGTGTCTCAAGCACTGCAAGATAAAATAATACCTTTAACCTAGTTTTATAGGCCACTCGTATTATTCTGAAGAAGATCATATAATAAAACTTTTAAACAGTATTGTCCTTTAATATTTAACTTACCTATTAATCTCACATGGCCCGGCATTTCACATTTAATTAAGTTCTATTGTGATTTCAGTCTTTCCTATTATCGAGAACGTATCTTAACCTGAGAAAACGAAGTACTAATTTTCCTTTTAATAAATGTTATTAAAAATGATTTAAAATCAGCATATAGTTGAAGTCGAGAGTCGAAGTCATGTTATGAGTGTGTCACAATCCACCAGGTTTCATAGTTTTGGTTTCACTTGTTTCATAAGAGAAAGAGTTCTTTAACATATGAGTGTATGTGTTTGTGATCATGAAATACATTTTGAGTACAAAATTTCATAGTTTTTCAAAACTTTCTCTAGAAGCAAACATTCAGAAACTATAATGACTCTCGTTTTTCCTTGTTAAATAAAAAATGGTTAAATTGCATCTTAAATAATTAGAGCTAAATATTCGATGGCTCTGTTTCAACAGCAATTTCAATTGGATTGCTAAACAAATGAAGACTCAACTTTGACGTGTCAAAGTCCGTAAATTTTTATAAAAAACTCAACAGTAATATTCTTATTTTTTCATATACTTCATTAATAGATATATAAAAATTGCGAAATGCTCATCTCAGGAAACATCTTCACAATAATACACATTTTTTTCTCGGAGTGCCTTTAGCTACCTTAGTCTACTGTGATTATTTCTTTGGAGCTACCTTCTAGCACCTACCCTTAGGGAATGACAACTACGAAATATATTTGGCTGAAGACTTCAATAGAAGTATTTTTACCAGTAGGTGGGCATGTAAAAATATTTATCACCAACATATATGAAGAGTTAGATACAGTCGCTGCATCATATGTAATTAAAAGACAGAATTCAGAATCATGATCACACAGCATGAAAAACACATAGTACCTCAGCTGGAACCTCCATTGTAAAGTTGACCCATTATTTTCCTTATTCTCCTGGCAACTTGAACACTGTTATCTTTCCATGAAGACAAGTACATGTAGAATCTTGTTACTGACCTGGTCCATTACAATCCTTTTCTTCCTCCTAAACATTTGGAATACAGATAGTTTCCCATGGAGGTGAAAATATGTAGAACTTACAGTTTTAAAGTTCACCCGTTGCTTTTCCTCGTAATTACACGAAATAGGGATATTTTCCTATATTTGATAAATAAACAACCTGTTATCCCTGTTAGGAACATTGTGCTAAATGATTAGATAACTTGACATTATAGTGTCTGATAATGCTGTATTTTAATAGTATTTTATTATGCACTTCATTATTGATTTTGTAATTTATGCTTAAACAGCTTATATTTGTATTTTTATTGCATTAAGTAGTATTGTCGGAAATGTTTTATTTTGATAAGATGTTTATTTTCAAGTTCTTTTGCTCCTATTTTGTAAATTGTGATATTGTATTTTAAGATTACTGTCTGAGGACTGACTATTATTGTTAAAAGTTAATTTTTGTATTTTGCATTGTTATTACGCGATAATGTTAAAGCTCCTGCTTGACTGTTTTTTATATATATGTTGTAAAATTTAAATGTTTGCTAGTCATAAAGTAATGGCGTGTGTAAAATAGTTGATTCGCAGTTTCTGATTTTCTTTACAATATGATTAGTTTTTAAATTTTAAAACAGTTACAACCCGAATAAAAATCCTAAAAATATAACTTAAAAGTGCAGAAAGCCCTCGTGTAGCTCTGCGCAAAATTCAAAACAAGCCAAACCAAAATCTTAATTGAAAAAGATATTTAGTTCACTTAATATTTTCAAAATTTTTTAGATATGCACGCATTAGTTCGTGTGTGGAGTTTACTTACGTAGAAATCAGTTCTTGCCTGGAGTGATTGTATTTTGTGTGCTAGTGAAACAGGGTTAAGGCTTTCCCCCACTTTTGTTTTCTCGCTAAAAAATTAGTTTGATCTTGTATCAAGGCACTTTTGTTACATTACCGTGTTTTGGAAATATATAAAGGCTATATCCTTTCCACTTTCTACTGTGAGACGATCATTGAAGTGTTAACGCTTTCACCCTTAGAGAGATGTTGCTATCACGTTTTATACAGAAACAACTCTTCCTGTTTCATTCAAAACTTCCAGGTTTTCTTCTGATACGGAGCTCTCTCGTAAATTTCGATTATAGTGTTGCCTGATACGTTTATCCACTGGTCATATTTTTTTATTATATTATTGAATAGGATAACAGGTATTCTACAAAAAACTAACAATGCCCAGAATCATTGATAAAAATGACCCAAGATTATATTGTACTGCAACAGACAATGTCATCGAATTAATATAGTCTGGCACATACTTCAAGAAAACTACTTTATCCCATTGTGATTTTAGGTCACATTGCTTATATATTGTTTTATTCTGAAAACGTAAACAAGTTGAAGATATTCCCACCATCGATATATAATTCAACTATAATGTAAACTATGTCTAAGGTTCTCATCTGCTGTCTGTGATATTCACTAGAGCAAATAGCAAGTGTCTATTCTTTAACTGTCAGTGAAAACTTGTTGGAATTGTCTCGTGCTTTGCCCAGTGAAATAGGGTTCAAACACAATTTACTATTTAAGTTCTATCATTCTTTAAAAAAGTCAAACCTACTATGGACAATATCATCTTTTTAAAAGTTGACCACTTTCCATCAGCATTTCCTGAACCTATGGTTTAACAAAGACATATGATTTCATGTTTGCTTCACTGTACCTAAAGCTATTATGCTTTAGTGTGATAATCAAAAGTTGAAATAAACATTACCTAATACTTCCATTAGTACATCAATATTTGTACAGAAACACAAAATAATGTGCACGTTGTAGTGATAAAAAAAGACTTGGATGGCAATATTTTCAATTTTTCTTATAGAATGAAAAGTGTGGTAGAAACTATATTGGCGATTTTTGCACTTTCGGACTTCACTTGAATCAGGAAGCAGTCAGCATTTCAATGGTGAAACTAATAAATTCCGTTGCTTTAAACAAGTGTTAAGAAGTTTCTCTTGCTGCTTTTATAAAAGAAAGCCACAAATCAGGTAATTTAGCTCTTTTTTGTGTGGTCGAAGAGGTAGTTTATGTTGAGGTGCTAATATGTTAAGAGATATGTTCCAACTGTACAACATACTTGTGGAGTCCAATAATTTTCTTGATTACCAGTTTTACACTCAAAATAGTGGTAGTAAGCTATCTTTATACTTGTGTATGATGTTTTTCCTTCGTGATATTGTAATACATTTTCCATAATTGTAGCAGAAACAATGTGGGTGATTTTTGCAATTTCGGACTTTACTTGAACAGAAGGCAGCCAGTGTTTCAAATGATATTCTAGAAAATATATAATAGTTTAGATTTACAGAATTGTCGTTTAATTAAAAGATTTAAAAATAAAGTTTTCAAAATTTGATTATATCGCAGGTATGTTACAAAGAAGAAAATAAGACTTTATTATCTCTCTGCGTGAAGCAAGACCAAGTGATCAAATGAATGAATGAAAGGCCACAAGCTTTACCCGTTTCATGTTTAGTTAACGGGCTTCTCAAATGTTTAAGAAAACTGAATACGTGATAGTTTTGTGATACTTGACCAGAACATATTAGTGTGGGAATGAAGCAAAACTGGTGCAATTCGCTACAATTATATCGAGAATAAATATAACATACGAACAACGTATTTGGAATTTTACACAGATGCAGTAGAGTCAATATTTGAAGTTATAAAAAATGTATACCTTTTACTCAGTAAACTGGTATTTCACATAGTACGGATAAAATATAATAACTCAAAATCTAGGAGAAATGGACAAATTTTAACCACATTTATAAAATTAGCACCATCAAATTATCTCGAATCAGTAAAGGTTTCACCAATAGCAAATTAGTTATCGTCCAGTGTCTTGACTAACCATCAGATCAGTAAAACAACTCCTCTTCTAACATATTAGTTATCGTCCAGTGTCTTGACTAACCATCAGATCAGTAAAACAACTCCTCTTCTAACATATTAGTTATCGTCCAGTGTCTTGATTAACCATGAGATCAGTAAAACAACTCCTCTTCTAACATATTCTCATCAAATGAGTCGAGATGTTACCTCAGCGACAACATGCTCTTCTACTTTTGAGATATGGAACAAACAGTTCTTGTCAGTAACACTGATCTTCCGTTTTCATTCTGTTCAATGTGCTTGCGTTCATCACACAAAAATTTAACATATCATTTCTTTGAGTTGTCAACATAGAAGGTGCAGCCATTCTATCCAACTAATAGAAGGAGTTGTTTAAGTAGTGCTAGCATTTACTACAGCCTTTGTGCGTCTTCTGTTACAGAATACAGACACTCAACAAAATCATGTGAACGCGGTGGTACATCTACACTGGATGAAGGCCATACATTTCGAACTGTACTTCTATATGAAACATAATAAATATGGAGAAAAACCAGTACATTGTTGCTAAGTTATGAAAAATTCTATTCAAAAATTTGGTAAGACTGACAATCTGTATTTAACTCCCTCAAGCTGTCAAATTAGATATAATATGGTTGAGTGACCATTTTATACACACACGCACACGCATTCAACACAAATCTGCAAAAACTATCTGTTGAAATTGGTTTGGGGGTCCTAACCTTTTACCCAGGTGCTCTAAGCATCAACCAATAAGTGTTTACTAATTAGGCAATGTAAGCGAACTAGATCAACACATACTAATTATTTTTTTAGTTTTGTGTGAAAATCAAATATATCCTACAGATAAACTGTAAAATGCTAGCGGTGTTTCTTTATAAATTTACTCAGAGATAGAAATAAGTGTTGCCTGAAATATATACGTGGTGATAAGTTCTAAAGGAAACAAACTTTTACAAAGCATTTGAGTGGACAACAGATAATGTACAAGATGTACTAAATGATTATCAATGTTTATTAAATAGTTAAATAAATACAGTTTGTGTGTTGATTTAACCTTATGTGTACTGATCTTTTTCAAAATGTTAATGTCCCCGAATGATACTTGTCGGTTTCTTTTTCGATGACCTCCTCTATAAAGTTTCTGGATTCACCACTGAATATTATAATAAAATTGGGAGTGTAGGTGGGGTAGTATTAACGTAAAGTTACCAGTTTAAATTGTAAAATTAACTATACATTAAGTTTTTGCGTCAAGCCAGTTCACATAGAGCAAGTTTTTGTAAAATTTATCATGATTATTACAAAATTACGTAAATAAAAACTCAAATTTCTTTAGCATAGTACTGGGAACTGTTAAATTTATTACTTGAATTCTTTCGAAATATGTATTTAAAAAAGACAAAACCTTGTTCTTCATTTTGATTAAAAGTTTACGTTTCTTCGTTTCATAGCCTTACAGCTGAAAAATTTTAAATAATTTACTTACATATGACTTACAAATTGATTTTATATGTTGGTTAAAATACGTTTTTTTCCTTGAGAATGATGTGGCTTTTATTGTTTCGTTTGAAATCAGACTCTATTTGCTTTCAATTATACACGTATTGCTTTGTATTTATTAGCTTATGACGTATTTTATTTTACAGAAGGATTAACAAAGTTTTAAAATATTTTAAAAGATTTAAACAGAACACAACTATCTTTTGTTTTCTATAAACGTATACACTTCCGCATAAATACTATTCTAAATTGTACCTATGTTTGTTGCAACTGTGTATTAGAGGGCGCACTCAACTCGACAACTATAGGTCATGAGTTTGAATCTTCCTCATTGAACATGTCCAACCCCAAATTAGTTGGAAATGATTGTTTGTTTTTGAATTTCGCGCAAACTTACTCGAGGGCTATCTGCGGGGGCCCCACTCTGATGGGTGACTTGTGGATTGCATCTTCTGCTAAATGCCTAGTGTCAAAAGTCAGTGTTTCGCTTCTGAGAAAGATGTGGTTTAAATTTAAACAGGAATGGATCTATCCATGCTTATTTACATGGAGAAATGCTTGAAGATAAATCCAATAGAATTTAAATGAATAAAGTACCATTTCAAAAAATTAAAATTATTGGTTAATAATTAAACCCGTTATTAATTACAGACCCCGTGGCATAGAGGCATGTCTCGAGACTTCCAACGATAGAAACCGGTTTCGATACGCGTGGTGGGCAAAGCACAAATAGCCCATAATGTATTTTTGTGGTTAACTACAAATACATTAATTACAGCAGCACTTCTATCACGTTGTTCAAACCTCATGTGATCAGTTAATATGAATAGTGTCTTGTACGATCATTTAGCCCCCATGAAACTCAACGGTAATTTTGAGGTTTTATAATGCTAAAAATCGAGTTTTGATACTGCGGTGGGTATAACACAGACGGTTCACTGTGTTTTAGCCTAATTTGCTTCCTTTTTGTACACGGAACGTCAGCGTGTACATCGAACAAGTGGTTTATATAAGGATATTATAAAAACCGATACTGGTATTTATCAATACAGTGTTTCCAGTAAAGCTTAACAATAGAGTTTAGCGACCTGTATTTATAGGGGTAGATGAAAATATTTATCTGAGTTAAACTCATCCATATCAATTAAAATCTTTATAATCACAGGTAATTCAATCGACCGTGAATTTTTTTTTCTTCTTCAATGGCCACGATTATCATTTTCCATACAAATTACCTACTGAAAATGTTCGAATTACATAATTACGATTTAAATATTTAATCCTACATGATTTCACATAGAAATATGATTTCAATATACAAGGTGTATCTAGTCTGTACAAGAAAGGAATACCTTTTGACGAATAAATTTCATAGTGATAGTTATGAGATGGAATATATTTGCAAAATATGTTCTTACCTGCAAGGACGTCAGACGTGGCCGTTTTGATGCTTTGAATTATTTGTGAAACTTAAAATCACTCATTCTGATGTTCTCTCGTTGTGCTTAAAGTATGTTTCATTATAATTAATAAAGTTTAGTATGTGATCCATCTAACTGACTTACACTTTACAGGAAGAATTTAACAATGTTACAATAAAGTTCAGACACTTTGAATACTAACTGAACAATAACGTCACAATAATATTTGTTCAAAATTGATATTCAAAGTACCATTTCGCCGAATTTGTGTCGAGTAATAAACAGCGCACCATTTTTTTTTATGTGGAAAAGAGAAAATATTAAATTCCGAGAATACGATGTTCATTGTTCGATTGAATTTTCAATATCTTATCAAGGTTAATAAAATATTGTTTTTCAATTTTTTTTGCATTAAATATACTGTATGAGGGACCAATAATTAAAGAATACATTTTGAAATACATAATTAAAAATATGAATTTAATGATGTAGGAGAAGAGACACGTCTCCCGCAAGTAGAGTGGTAAGCTTACGGATTTACAACGCTAAAATCAGGGGTTCGATTCTCTTCGGTGGACTCAGCAGTTAGTCCGATGTGGCTTTGCTATAAGAAAAACACACACAGAAGATGCATTTACATTTAAAATGAAATGAATGTATTTTAATGTATATTTCTTGATATTTGAGTTTCTTAAATTCATGTTGTGGAGATATCATATAGCTATTGAGAGAGCTCAAATGAAATAAAAAAATGTTGTTAAGTGCCAAACTACCCAACGGGCTATCTGTGCTTTGCCTACAGTGGTTATCGAAACCCAAGTTTTAGTATTATAAGCCCACAGAATTACCGCTAAGCCAAATAGGGAAATTGTTTTGCTGAAAAACATGAAATACAATTCATGTGCTTCTCGTACCAATGTAACATCGTGATATTGTAACTGAGACTAAAATATAGAATAAAACTGATTAATAAAAGCGTTGTGGACACCTAAGGCAAGGTATTAGTAATACTATGCACTTACAGTTTCTAGTTAGAATAGCTTTAGCCCAGTTGTGTTAAGAATTTTAATAAATCATTAATTATTTCTCCCGCATCAATTTTCTTTTATGTCTCCATCATGTGTCGTTGTAGTTTCCCGGAGGGGGGTGTACTCTTTCTGCGGGTAAAAGTAGTGACTGGTGCCAGCATGTATATAACATAGCCTGGTTATCTAAAGTAATTACCTGCTGTTATAATCGATAAGAAGTTCAGTTTGAACTCGATAAAAGGTTCGAAGAACTTTCTATGCGGAACAGATGTAAGGGTCGGATAGAACTAAGCAAAAAAGGATATTGTTTTATTCCAAAATTCAATAAGAATAGTCCAAGAAAGAGAAGAGGTATCTTGTTTTTGTTTCTGTATCAAAGATATATTTTAACACGAGTTATATCATGATAAAAGAACAAGTTCTTAACCATTACGTCATCTCAGTTGTTTTCGTATTACCCAGTAGGATGATGGTTTTCTTAGTGCAAAAGTATGTAATAAATTATTTCCTTTCTGCTCACCGTGGATACGAACCCCGCATTTTAACGTTGTAATACCAAATATATATTTTGATCGATTTACCTATATAATGATTATTTACTACGTAATATTATAGTATATTTTCTTTATCAATATTAAAAATACCACTATTAGATATAAATTATAGTAGCTATTAGTTTTATCTTTTTGATTATGTTGCCCTTACCGCAGGGCTGTCTATCAGCATGAAAACTTGAGAAATATCAAATATTTTTTTACAAGGTTTTACTTTTATCTTGCTTTTATGGCTAGAAAAAAAATTTTAGATTCTGAATTTTTTCTATTTGCAAGTGAAGCTATCCTAAATTTCTAAAGACTAAGTTTAACCATAAAATCAGTGATGACGAGAAACCCACTTGTTGAGAAATTTATATGCAAAAACGGCTCGTTTGGGCTGAGAAAACACTTTACATAGAAGAGCGAACAACGTTTCGACCTTCTTCGGTCATCGTCAGGTTCACATCGTCTTTGTGAACCTGACGATTTCGAAACGTTGTTCGCTCTTCTAAAGACTAAGTTTAACCATAAAAAGAAACGTTTTGTAACTCGTTATTTGCCTTTTTTGTCTAGTATTTTTGGTTTCTGATCAACCTTTTTATATTTTCGATTGGTTATGCGTAGTAAATCTATTAATTTGTTTGTCTTTAGTTAACCACAAAACTACACAATAGGCTATCTGTGCTTTGCCCACCATGAATATCGAAACTCGATTTCTAGCATTATAAGTCCGAAGACGTACTGCTGTGTCACTGGAGGCTAATCTGTGAACGAAATATATCTGTGAAATATGTACAGCAAATAAGTTATTTACTTGATTGCTGTTGTTAAACACCAAGTTCATAATGATACTCCGGAAAGTTAAAACCATTTTCTAGCTTTGTGCGTAACAAGAAACAAAGAGGTTTCATGTTGGATTATCTATGCTGTGTCTGACACAAGAGTCAAACCTAAATGTCAGTATTTAATAAAGATATTTTTGAATGAATGTGTCAACTAGAAGCGCGTTTCTATACAAGCATTTCAAGTGTGAATACATGAGTGATTAAGCTGCTGTTCTAACTCTGAAAATATTGTCAATGAAAAATGTTTTTCGCTCTGTCATTTGTTTTGTTCTGCATACACTAAAGTTTATTTAAAACCGGGAGTCTGATAGGTCTGATTATGAAATTCTAAAGTTATTTCGAAATAGT
The DNA here is from genome assembly GCF_004210375.1 of Tachypleus tridentatus. Taxonomy (NCBI): domain Eukaryota; kingdom Metazoa; phylum Arthropoda; class Merostomata; order Xiphosura; family Limulidae; genus Tachypleus; species Tachypleus tridentatus. The sequence goes on from NC_134831.1 coordinate 157,024,041, forward strand.
TTTTTCTTTTATTTGCTGTTGTTATATACTTTCATACATTAGTTTGGCAATACTGTAAGTCTAGATGGATCAGACTGTCAACAGTTTTAAACATTTAAATTTTTGATATCTTCCATTATGAACGATTCTCACGTTTTTTTGATGTATTATATTCATTTTGGAAATCAGTATTATAAAAACAATCTAATAATGTTTTATGTGATAATTGTCTGAAGATTTTACTTGCCGAAGGAAAAAAGAAAGGCATAACAAATATGTTATCCTTATAATATTAAAGTATAATTTTTAATTTCCTTTACGATTTTGTGTAATCTGGTTCCCTGACTACAACTTAGAGGAGTAATGAAAATAATTTTTTATATGTGATAGGATTTCTGTAACATGTATATTGTCTTATGTATTGAAAGTATCGTAATTCAGTTTATTTTTAGAGTTAAACTACATCATGGACGAATACGGAGATACCTCACGCCAGCATCGAAAAGTAATCCATTTAAGGCTATCTACGAGATTCTTTTTTGCCTTGCATGTGATGTCATGTATTTTACCTCAAGTTCGAAACATTGATGTTAACATAGTAAGTTTCTTTTAATATAATTCAACGGCAAAAAACTTGAACTGATGAAAATTTCTGAGATTTTTGTTTTTACATAAATAAATTAAATTGTATCGATTAAGTTCTGCTAATAAGGTATGTGTTATTTAAGAGTTTTGAAGAAGTGAAAAAAATCAATTTTACATATAGCGTCAGTTGCTATTTGAGGAGAGAACTTAAACAGACCAATCGGGTTCAAGTAATTTAAAAGTGGTTGTTAAAGAAAGCAGAAATCAAACTCAATGGTTCCAACGTATGGTCCGAAGAAACATTTAGTGAAACAAAATAAAGAAAGAAATAATTTAAAAGTATTGTGAACGAAATATTTTCTTGTGAAATTTGTGTTAGTAAAAGGTGAAAAGAATTCTTTCTTTCTTAGTAATTTAAGATGAATGGACCTTATAACTCCCACCTTAAAACGTTTTGAAGAAAATATATCAGACACAACACAAAGCTATTAACAATTGATTGATTTTTACAAAGATATAACTAGTCCTTGGGATAACAAATACCGGAAATCATTGAAGTGTATGGTGTAAGTTTAAACAAAACTTTCACCCATAGTTAATTAACCACACAGATATAACTAGTCCTTGGGATAACAAATACCGGAAATCATTGAAGTGTATGGTGTAGGTTTAAACAAAACTTTCACCCATAGTTAATTAACCACACAGATATAACTAGTCCTTGGGATAACAAATACCGGAAATCATTGAAGTGTATGGTGTAGGTTTAGACAAAACTTTCACCCATAGTTAATTAACCACACTGACTGTTTTTTTTTTATAGCCTGTAAAGAAACTACACGAAATGATGAATAAGAAGGAATTAAGGAGAATTTTCGATGTTGAGGAGTACACCGAAGGTATGATACCAATAACAATCTCTTTACCCTATTTATCTTACTAACAGGAAACAAAATCTTTGTATACAATAAGCATTTTGTCTTTATTAAAAACTCCAGCTTTACTCGTGGTGTAAATTAAATCTTTAGAAAAAACCAGTTTTAATCGGGGTGTAATTATAATATTTAATAAGAAAGTATTGTAGTGTAAATTTAGCCTTTAGAAATAATTCATGTTTTACATACGGTGTAAGGCTATTCTTTATAATTCATTTTATAATATTCATAATTCAAAAAACTCAATCTTTGCCATGTAAACATGTTCTTTAAAAAAACTCAGTCTTAACACATGATGTAAATCTGATCTTTATAAAGGACTAAACCGTCACTTACAATGTAAGAATAACTTATATATAATTATTTTAAATACAGTTTAAAATTCACGAAATGGTTTGCTTTTTGCAGTTCCAGAGTATCAAGTGATACATGTACGTATGCGTCATAGGCTTGGTGAAAGGAGTATGGACGAAAATTATATTGAATATCAAACCTACGTGTTTGGGCAGCAGGTAGAGTTGACATTAAAACTAAACAACCATTTATTATCGCCTAATTTCACCGTTGTGGAGTCAACAGAAACTACAAGTAAGAAGTTAGCTCCTCCTTCCAAGAATTGCCACTACAATGGACGAAATAATAATACTCTAGCTGCATTTAGCTACTGTGGGAGTGACATCGGTATGGTAAGTGCTGTTCACGGTATTACAGAGTACACTTATTTTATTTGAATCAAAAACACATGGTCTTAGTTAAAAACCTTAGTGACTTTATTCATTTGTTCTTGAGGTGCACAAAAGGTTGTTACCGCAGGTATGGAAACTCGATTCTTAACGCTTTAAGCTTTCAGGCTTACAAGTGATTCAGCAAATATAAAATATAGGCTTCTTTGAAGGTCAGTACATGGTGTATTTATATATTACACACTTTCTCTTTCTATATATATCACATATAAAAAAAAACCTAAATGAATATATAAACGTTATCATTATGAAAGATTGACGTTAACATTTACAGCACAGGTATCGTATACTGTTATCTTGTTATCTGTGTACGATTTATTCAATTACAGATTCAACTGTAAATGCATCTTAAGTGCTCATTCTAGTCTCTGTTGTGCATTAAACCTGTTCAATAGACTTTTATGAAACACACTTTTTGTTTTCTTCTCATAGAAAGGAATTATTATTCTTTCTGATCGAGGGTTCGACATCAAACCAGTTCCAGACAGGTTGAAACATCATGTGCAGAAGAAAGACGTTCTGCCACAAGAAGATACGATTCCCCATATTGTTACTGAACCATCACAGTCTTCTGTGTCACCAACTGAAGAATATGGTAAATAAAAATAGAAAGATAACTTGTATTGATCCACTAGCTGAAGAAGATGGTAGGTAGAAACAGAATTTACAGAAGATTTACGTGGATTTATTCACCACTTGAAGAGAACGGTAGGTAAAAACAGAATTTAGAGATGATTAACGTGTAATGATCCAACAGCTGAAGAAGACGGTAGGTAAAAACATAATTTACAGAAGATTAATGTGCATTGATTTACCAGCTGAAGAAGACTGTTAGTAGAAACAGGAGGTTTGGTTACGTTAAGCAACAAAACTAGACAATGAAATGTCTACTAAACACAGGTATATAAACCCAATTTTCAGCGTCATCATGCAGACTTACCGCTCGGTCAGAAAGGGCAACTGAAGAAGCTCATAAATAAGTAAAGAATTCCCGAAACGTTTAACTTGCAATGTTTCACCATCTGAGGAAGAAGGTAAGTAAAAGCATGATTTAGAGAATGGTTACCATGTGACAATACCATTTTAAAAGAATGGAAGGTTAACCACACTTTTAACAATAATAGAAATCAATAAAAATTGTATTTATATATAATGTAAGTTAATGTAACTGATTTTATAATTTATCATTGACAATATTGATAATGGAAAGAATAGTTTAATGCTTTTTGGTTTGTTTGTTTCTGGTGCTTTTATAATCCTATGTACCATCTCTTCAGTATTTTTCTATTTTTATTTGTGAAAATTGATAATCTTAATGCAACTTTCTAGTGCCAATTCTAATAAAAGTTTCGGGAATTATTATAACTAGAACAGACCCCTCATGAACAACGACCTGACGTCACAGAGTAAAATCTCTATTTAACATTGAGTTTGTTAAGTTTCTATGGGGAAAAAATATTATAAGGCTTTGCAACATCACAAGACATTCAAACCAACATGTGTATTTTGAAATATAAAGTATACTGCTTTTGCGATATCTAATGTTTTGTTTTTAAGCGTATGCTTCAATAAAGGTTTTGTCAATAACATTATGCAATACCAGAATGATGATCATAGAAATTAACTGTGACCCCAGAAAAACAATCCAGTCTTAATTATGATATACCTAAAAATTTATAAATAAACATATTATGTGTAAAACTAAATCTTTGAAAGTGTTTATAGAAATTGAGTAATCTTATAATTATCTGCAGTTGTTTAAATCTTAAACACATACATACTTATTATAGATACCATACATTTAGAGAAAAATGCAGAAAACAGGTATTTAATTAAACGTTTAGTTATGAAAACTTTTTTTATAGACAGTATCAAGACCTACTTATTTTAACGTTTTATTTTGAAAATACATAAAAAAGCTTCTATTTAAATTAGCAATTAAGAAATAATTCAAGTCTATGTATTTGAACTTACTGATTTTCAGTGTTAAAGGTAACCAATAATCCAGGCAATCAGTAGAATAGCCGGAATCCATTACTGAAAAACTGAAGTATTATGTTAAGCAGAATGTGTAACAAATAATTTTCATTCAATCTAGGTTATGGGAAGTTGTATGCCATTATTGCATCTAAAATAATGCACCTGGAGCATTTGTAATTAAAACTCATTTAGATGTAAGAAATTGTCCAAACGACATATTTAATCTGTATTAGAAGAGATGGCTGACATACCTACCAGGGAAAAAATGAACCAATTACAAGACGAAAACACAACAAGTCAGATGGAAAAACGGGCAGTAAGAATAAATTACCTAGAACTGGCGATATTCGTCGACGAAATGGCCTACAAAAAATTTCGTCCTTTACTAGAAAGTGAGGAAGATTTTGAAAATCTGATCATCGGGTTTACAAATCAGGTAAAATAATTTAGACTTAACAAAACTTGTTAATATCTTTAGAGTGAAAACATGTATATCATATATATATACAGATTTGAGACATTTCTTTCGCAACACTGCCGACAAAGTTGTCAATTACATTTATCTCAGTGCACAAATAACTATAACGTATAACTATGGACAAAGTTATCAATCATATCTCTCTTAGTGCACAAGTGGTTTTCTTACTTTTCCAGTCATTCTTAATTTAAAAATAGTAAAAATATGTTTGAAATGCAGAATAAATTATAATTTTACTTTTTAAGTACGAAACCTGAATTTTACTGGAAGATTTGGTTTGATTTGTTTTGAATTTCGTGCAAAGCTGTACAAGAGCTATCTGCGCTAGCCATCCCTAATTTAGCAGTGTAAGGCTAGAGAGAAGGCAGCTAGTCATCACCACTCACCGCAAACTCTTGGGCTACTCTTTTATCAACAAATAATGGGACTGGTCGTCACATTATAACGCCCCCACGATTGAAAGAGCGTTCATGTTTTGTGTGATGGGGATTCGAATTACGAGTCGAGTGTCTTAACCACCTGGGCATGCCAGGCCATTTCACTGGAAGAGCCACCAAGTTACAACTTACGAGACAGAGTATTTGCTAAACGCTATTGTTTCTCTAAATACGTGTGCTGGTTTTGTCTTTCTATATAAGTATATATGTGAACATATACACATTGCCATATTATTAAGTACTTGTTTATCTTTTATTTTCTATTTAACATAAAACCATTAGGGCTACATGACATCATCACCCACCAATCACTCTTGGGTTAATCTTTAACAACTAAAAGCAAAATTTACTATTTTACTAAAATGCTCTCACAGTGGAAAAGGCGAACATATTCGGCTCTGACTTTCAATCCCGTGTCCAGTTGAATGCTAGTCGATCGTCCTAACAAGTAGGCAGAATTAATTACTTATATTAAGGTTGTGGTGATTGGACATAAATAATTGCATGTTTTAGTATACTCTACGATCATCTATGTTTAATTACTAACTAGCAGCTAATTTCTCTCCTCCTCCATGGAACAGAGGGGAGTTTACAGACTAATAATGTTAAAATCCAGAATTTGATTCTCCTTATTGGACTCAACAGAGAGCCTAATGTGACTTTGCTCTGAAACAAAGAACTAATTTTGTTTTATTTTATATAATTTGGAAATAAATAAATATAAATTAAAATTTACTTATAAATATATATAATTGTTATTAGATTTAGGTGATGATACTATTAAAATATGACAATGAATAACGTCATTTTGAACATCGCTGTTTGAAGACATGTTTCAAATTATTATATACTCTTCAAAAAAAGAAACGCAAAAGGGATATTTTTGTTATTTTAAAGAGAAATATATGTAATAACGTTACAAGCTTAGAGTATGTAATGTTACACGTGTTAAGGCACTGACTGTCAGACCAAAATGACAATAAAAGTTGTGCACTTTGAAAACGGAGGAAAACATCGGATTTTCGCCAAAATGCATGCGTGTCCAATAAATTTGTTTGAGAGATCTGCATGTTCTGCAAGTGCAACATGTGCAAAATCCCTATAAAAGTGACAGGTTCTCGGTTTCCATAGCTCAGTGTTAAGCCACCGACACGCAATACAGTTACGCCAAGACTGACTGAAGCATCACGCAACAACGCCATTGGTCGCTTGGAAGCAGGCGAATCTCGATCAGATGTTGCCAGAGCTGTGAATGTCCACCCAAGCACCATAACAAGGCTATGGAATCGTCACCAACAAAATGGATCAACTCGTGACCGTCCACGATCTGGCAGACCTCGTGTGACCACTCCCGCACAAGATCGCAACATCCGGTTACGTCACCTTCGGGATAGGACCACAACTGCGACGTCTACTGCCTCAACCATACCAGGGCTGCGTAGGATTTCCGATCAGACCGTACGCAACCGTCGACGAGATTCTTAGGCCCCATGTGCAACCCATCATGGTGAACGTCGACGACGTTTTACAACATGACAATGCCCGTCCTCACACAGCCCGACTCACCACTGTCTTCTTGAGACACCACAACATCAACGTGCTTCCCTGGCCCTCCAGATCACCAGATTTAAACCCCATCAAACATCTTTGGGACGAGTTGGACCGACGTCTGCGACAGCGACAACCTCAACCGCAGACTCTATCTCAGCTTGCAGCAGCTTTGCAGGCTGAGTGGACAGCCAATCCACAGGATGTGATTCGTCATCTCATCGCTTTCATGGGCAGGAGATGCCAAGCAGTTATTTTTGCTCACGGGGGGCATACTTGTTACTGACGTTGAGTGACGTTAAACTTCAACTAGTGAGCGTGGACTTCGCCTTTGCAGACTTTGAATGTTCAGCAGTGAATGTGCAAAGATAAACTTGTTAACAATATGTCTCAAATTTTGCCTTTTGCGTTTCTATTTTTGAAGAGCATATATTATTGCAAAACTGATTTCTAAAACATACTTATTTAACTATCTGTGTTACATATGTTAATGTAGCTCATGAAACCAGAGCTCTAACCCTCAGACATGTATCACAAAAACAAGTCTATGTTACAAGTTTCACATCCGTCATTTCTATATATGTTACTAAAATCTGGATGCGGCGAACATAAAGTGGTTCAAATATTAAGACAAGAAAGGAAAAAAAAGCTTTTCAAACAATCAAGTAAATATGGGCATAGCTAATATCAATCCTTCGGAAAGAATGCAAATAAAATAGTGAAGATGGCTTTTTTATAATCCTTACAAAATAACACTAGCATATAGTGTATTAGAATGTTAATCAGTTGTAATAAACAGTTATATATATATATTGCTATACGTCAGGTTTGCCTGTGCTGTTATGTTGGTCTTTACAACCATGTATACATTGTTTTGGAACGACTGCTATTGGCCATTCCTATATTTTCATCCTGTTTTGAATGTAGCCCAAGAGTTGGCTGTAGATGGTAATGACTAGCTGCCTTCAGTGCTAAATTAGTGACAGCGAGCGCACGTCACTCTCGTGTAACTTTAAAACCAAAACTTTTTTTTTTGCAAAGTTTCTTCTTTACTTGTGTTTCTTAATGCGGGAAGGTTGTATTTATAACCAAGTCCTAAATACAAGGAGGTTACAACTATAATATTTATTATTTATTTGTCTATTGTTGGCTGTTAATTCCTGTTTCACCCTGTACTTAAGTTTTTCAAAAAAAAAAAACATCAAATGTTTGCAGAAAGCTGAGTACAAGGGGTAATGATATTATCATCACCGTAGATTTGTGATCTTTTTAAATTACTGCTAGTTAATAATACTTATAAAAGCAGATACTTCGTTTGAAACTATGACATCTCAGTGAAATTTGTTTACACCATTTTTCTGGTTTTTAAGTTATCATGTAATAAAAAAAAAGCAGCAGAAATAAGAAAAATAAATTCAACTTTTGCTATGATATTTACAGACATTTTCAGAACTTGTGACCGAGTAATTACATAGATGTCGTTATAAATGGAAACACTGTAGAGTTTTGTAAGCTTCTGATAACTTATTGAGAATATAGTCAAAATACTATTTCGATCCGGGTCATTCCTGCAGAGGCTGTGTTGCCACCTGCTTTATTCTGCCTCCTTCTTCTTCTTAATAAAGAACAAAGAGAATAGATAAATAATCTATAGTTCAAAGATATGATAGATTTAATGTATCGTGATTAATATAATTAATGTTTTATTTGTATTTTAAAGCTAGAAGCTCTGTTCTGCCAGCCATTCCTTGGCAGTGAACTTCACATTATTTTGGTTTACCTTAACATCATGAAGGAACTTCCAGTAAGTAAGAACTTGTTGTAGTTGGATATAATCTTATTACCAAAAAACCTTGCGTTACGATAAAAAGCAAAAATAACAATAATGTTGTAATTCTTACACAAATAGAGAATATGCAAAATTAATCTAGGAATGTAAGCAATAATAATACGTAGTAGAAAGTAAATGATTTCATGGACTTCTTTTCAGGCGAATAATTTTGTTTACATAAGTAGAATAACACTCGCAATGTGTCGATATTTTATTTTTTTACTTTTAAATACTTAAATTTTGTGATCAATTAATTTGATGTACTTGTATTATAATTTCTTGTTATTGCAGACTTTCTTTCAAAATGACTAGAAACTTAAGTTTAGGTAATTAGTACAGGTATATAAAAATATATGCGGGATACATTTACAGAGAAAAAAACAATTAAAGATATTCTGCCATGTGACCTTGAAACGGTATTTGCTAATCAGGTGAATTCATTAGAAATTGCTGTTAAAATTGTAAATTTGATGCCCAAGGTTGCTACAACTATTTAATGTCAACACTTGACTAAAAATAATGTCTTACACTGCACGTTGCAGGCCGCTAAAGTTGTATTTTGTGCTGCTGTCATTTCTTCTCTGGAGTCTGTTGTTGAAACGAAAGGATGAAATTGGTTTGGTTTTTGGAATTTCGCACAAAGCTACTCGAGGGCTATCTGTGCTAGCCGTCCCTAATTTTGCAGTGTAAGACTAGAGGGAAGGCAGCTAGTCATCACCACCCACCGCCAACTCTTGGGCTACTCTTTTACCAACGAATAGTGTGATTGACGGTCACATTATAACGCCCCCACGGCTGGGAGGGCGAGCATGTTTGGCGCGACCGGATGCGAACCCGCGACCCTCGGATTACGAGTCGCACGCCTTACGCGCTTGGCCATGCCAGGCCTAAAGGATGAAATAATGAACATTAAATGTCACTTTAGAATTTCTTTAGGTTATCTTACAGCCCATTCACACATATTTATATATGGTGCTAAACCACCTAAACGTTTTGTGTCAAATTTATAATTTGGTATATTTAATAGGCGAGAAAAATTACGTTTTGTTTGATTGATTCATTTTGGAAAAACTCACTGAATACATTTTTTTCATTCAATGTTACAGCAAGACTTCCATGTATACAATAATGAACGATACACCTTTCTTCGGGAGTTCTGTAAATATCAAACGTTTAAAAATCCAAGAGGAGACGACAACCCTAACCATTGGGATATGGCTCTTTTCCTATCTGGGTAAATACTACCAAAATAAAGATGATTAGTTTCACTTAGTTTAATGGTAATGCATAATATGGATTGTGTTGTATTAGTATATAAAGTTTTATTGGTATAAAGCCTCTCAGAATAAGCAAATCACAAATCTTACTTTTCTCATGAATGAAAGTAGCTAAAATAAAAGAGGTGTTTCAATGCAAATTAGTTTATCGTTTTATTTCATATTACTTTAAGTATTATAAAATACGGTCACTTTAACATCTTTCCACGGGTATAAGAGATTTTAGTGTTACATTAATATATTCATATAGCTATAATGATATGTTTTTAGTATGCTTTTCCAACCCCGTTAGTGAAAATTGTTTGTTTTATTTGCAGAAGTATTTATTTTCGATAAATGATTCTGCACTTGCATGATGTTTAACTTTAAATTAGGTAAAAAAAAACTTTCAGATAAAATATGCCAAATAAATCTCATTTATATGTTAATGGAGTTCATAAGTCTTGGACTTATTTTGTCTGTTTCTTTTATAATAATTTCCAACATGGAGTCAGTCAAAGCAATAATGGGTAGAATATTCTCATGTTAGGAGTAGAGCAGAAATAGCGGGAACAGAGCTTTTGTACAGCTCTTCGACTGCTCAAAACTTATCATTCTTTTTTAAGTATTTATTTGTGGAAGATTGAAAGACGGCCCTCTGGTATTCTTTTTTATATTTTAATATTCTTTGAAAAATGTTGTGCAAATGTATTAATCTTATTTTCATGAGCTAAGACATTTCATTTCAAAGAAACATGTGAAGAAATCAAAGCTTCACAAATTGGCCGACCTAGGCATCCAGTTTTATCATCTGTTTCATATTTTGTTACGATTTATTTATGAATGTTGAGAAAGAGACGAACAAAATACACACACTGGGATCAAATTCTAATTCTTTGGGGTTGTCTAAGAACTCATTAAGTATTTATGTAAGTGTTCTACTTTCTGACGATTGAAAAGGCTAAAATCTAACTTGAAACAAGTCTTAGCAACAGATTGATTGCGAAGGAGGAAAATAAAGTCCTGTGACAGAAACAAAAACCTTGGTACAGAGGGAAAGATTTATATTTATTAACGTTTCAAAAAATTTTTAATTAATCATCACTGAAATCTGAAAATAAGGCACAGATTTTATTCAAAATAAAGTTGGAAATAAACAATCATGCAAGAAAACAACCAATTAGAAAATTAATCTTTACCTTTTAATGACTAGTTTACTAACATTTCACTTCTAATCACTGGTTTATTAAACTTTTGTTCCTAAGCACTGTTTATTTTTCAATTTCTCATTTAAAATAGATTGCTAACGAATAAAAATAAATGTTTTTTTTTTACAAATTAAGATTCTATAGTTTCTTAACCACAAATTCTAACGTATTACAACTGCATTATGAATGACATTAGATGTTTAGATCAAGTAAGAGCGCATAATAGTTTTACTATAACAGTCTTAAATAAATTGGCAATTTGTTATTTTTAATCTTGTTTATGTAATTCTTTATTAATACAATGATTATATGTTATGTTGTTTTTCAGTCGAGATTTCTATCATAATGAAGGATGGGGAAAAAAACACACGTGACTATAGGTAAGAGAGTAAAGTTTATATTAATAATCAGTTGAGTGTGGTAGTTCCGAGCTAAAATTCCATTCCTCACTTGTTCCACTGAAGAAGATACAAACTATAATAATCGTTCACTTTATGTTTGTAAAGACCCATTTACCATTACGATGTGATAAATCGATCCAATAATAGGTGATACACAGAAATAATCATATACTTTCGCGTTCATAAATGGTGGGGTAACACTTTGTCCTAATCACGCTTTTATATTAATACGCTATGAAGCGATACATAAATCAATTTATACTGTTGTAAGCTTTATTTATTAATATTACAAATTATTTGTTTGCTAGAGCGAGTTGTGGGTCATTATGATAACATAAACTTTGAAATGTTGGCCTAGAAAGTTCTAAACATTTTTATGTCAGAGGTTTTAGAAAAATTGAAGGAAGAACGTAAATACGAAGTTTAATGGAGCATCGAAAAGAAAGTAGATTTTTTCTAGCTGGTATATTTAATTGGATAAAAATGTATTCTTGTCATCATGAATTTAATCAGATAATTATATCTTGATGAAAATAAAATAGAACTTTAACTGTTGAGAATGGTCATTACGGTTCCACTGAGCGCGAGTGAATTATTATTTGTGATGATGAAATATTAAAATCAAATCCAAAGGAAAGAGACAAAAAGTGAAATGAACACTAAGTAGAAATTTCCAGAAGATTGAAATATGACCAATAAAAAAGGTAGAAAGTTATAAAAAAATAATAAAATAAGATCGGGAAGAAGGTGATAGAAAATTTAAAGTGATAGGAAGTTATGAGAGGAGTTAAAAGAAAGAGACGTACTATTTAAAGAATAATTAAGATAAAAGAGTTCTAATTAATTACAATAAAACTAATGGAAATGAGATCGAAGAATAACAATAATATCAAAAGGAAGGTACAAAAGCTTTGACAAAGTCAAATATTAGGTAAAAAAAAGTCACCATTGAATTAAAAAAAACAATGATGACAGAATGAAACACATAGGAAATAAATTATTAAATGCAAAGATTAAGCCAGTGACATATCTTCAAATCATATGTTCTGTTCGTTCATTATGGGGTGATACATAAAGATTGTTATTCTTTTCTCTGCACAGTGTACATTGATTCAATCATACCTTTCCGTCAGTATACTTTGGAGAAATATTTAATCGATCATTCATATTATGACATAATATGCTAATCCAATCATATTTTTTTACCTACATGTTAGAGTGTAATACATCATTCGACGAACCTCTGATTTTAGCGTTGTAAATTCATAAACTTTCCGCTGTTCTAGCGTGGGGTAACAAATTAGCATTTCAAGATAAGTGAATTTATTTTTCGTTCGTAAAGGTGAAAATAAATATATTTATATATATTTTATGAACAAATTGAAGAAGTTAAAGATATATCTAGTAATGGTATTATATTAAATTTTAAATTTGTTTATCATAGTATGCGAAAAATGACTAATGTCTTTCATATTTAACATACTGTAGGCTTAGCTCCTATTGACGGAGTGTGTAAAATGAGCACAAACTGTGTCATCTGCGAACTAGGTGCAACCAATTCTTTTGGAAAACCATACTTTTCGGCTGGCCTAGCAGCAAGCTATAGTGTTGTGCATGAAATAGCTCACAAGTAAGACATTGTACATGAAATACTTAACAACGTAAATATTATGTTTCTGTTAATATAAGTAGACTACAGAACCTAAAGGTATACAAAATCCAAGTTTTTAAATTACGGACTTCTAGGAATAAACGTGACATTAACCATTCTAGAAAACTTTTAAAATTAAACTTCTAGGTGTAAAGTTGACAGTAATGTATCTTAGCAATGTTTTTGTTTTAAAATGGTAGGCTCTTAGTCGTAAACGTGACAATATATTATTCCCCAACTTTGACAGGTGTTAAATTCCTTGGAGTAAACGTGACAGTAATCTTTCTGGCTACGTTTTTTAGATAGTAAATTCCTGGAAGTAAACCTGAAGCTAATAGTGTTGGCCAGTTTTATTTTAGGTGGTGAACACCTAGGAGAAAACCTGACACTAATATTTCTGGCCCATCAATTGATTATTAAAATCATTTTTTGAAATTATGCAATGTTTATTCTGAACTAACCTGAAACGCACGGTAACTAAACAAAAATGATATCGTTTAGAATCCAGTATTTTATAGTTTGTATACTATATATTATAAATTATTTAGGATTCTAATATATTTTTGTCGCGAAAAGTCTTTTGAAGATTTATTGTGTTTTAACTACAACCATCTCTTAAGGAATAATTCAGGCTACTTAAATAATTATTACGCCATTGATTGGCCATAAGTCAGGTGTGCACTCTGTGTCAACTCACTCTGGAGACATTTCCTGACCCAAGTTTATTTAGAAGATAAAAATGTTTATGAATATGTAGGTAAAAGGTTTAGTACAAAATAGCGATTTTATAAAAAAATACAAAACTTACAATGGTGCGAGGCTTGGGTACATTTGATGATTTTAATATATTAATTAGAGATGATTATGTATTGCAAGTATCAGAGAAAAATGTACGATTGTTGTGATTTCAGCTTTAATAGGTGCCAGACTGCTGTAAGTCTCATTTATAAGACTAGTAACAGGGTTTTGATACGTGTCGTAGGCAAAGTATTTTTGTTTAACCATAGTGAATTGCTACTCTGAAGTCAACTTCAAAACTAATTGCGAATAGCTTAATCTTTACACATCAAACTGTACTGTTGAATTGCTTATATATTTTAGCACCTGTTTTAAATATTTAATACCATACAGCAATTAATTTTGTGTCTTATAACGAATTATTTTGAATAATTTAACGATTGAGTTGGGTTATAAGTTTTGTGTATATAAATTTGTAGCTTATTACTTTGTTTCTTTTTATCTTTTATTTTTAACTATGAATATTTTTATTGTAGACAATTTAATCTTTGTGTTTTACTAATTGTTATGTGTTTTATTCCTCTTAGGTTCAATATTTTAATAAACTACACTCTTTTTTCATATATTTTAGTTTAGGCCTTTATCACGATGGATGGCCAAAAAACTTTCGATGCAAAGAAAATGGATTCATCATGTCTCCCAGTCGTGCCTCTAAAGGAGAAAACACTTGGTCATCCTGTAGCAAAAAATTACTAAAATCGCTAAGGTAATCATTCAAACTAAAACCAAATTTTATTGATATAATGTTTCTGGGGTTAACGATTCACACGTTCTAACTCGTATTTGCAACCTATTGAGGTCTTTCACATAAAATGAAAAAATTGTAACAAACACTAAAAAAAATGTTCATATTTTTTAAATTCTACTTGTTTTTGTTTTGTACTGAGATTGTTAAGGTAATGGGTTAAGCACAAATATTAAATAATGCTACAATATATTATAGTCAAGTTGTTCTGATATTCTGAATGCAATGGATAAAACACAATTCAACAATAATATGAGATATTTATTATGTTAATTTTTATAATAAAAAGCTGGCGAAACATTGATATCAAATGGCCTGAGTATTGTGATAAAATATTACACACAACTGATTCGGGCCCGCATGGCAAGGTGGTTAAGGCATTCGATTCGTAATCCGACGGTCGCGGGTTAGAATATCCGTCGCACCAAACATGCTCGCCCTTTCAGCCGTGGAAGCGTTATAATGTGATGGTCAATCCCACTACTCGTTGGTAAAAGAGTAGCCCAAGAGTTGGTGGTGGGTGGTGATGACTAGCTGCCTTCCCTCTAGTCTTACACTGCTAAAGTAGGGACAGCTAGCGCAGATAGTCCTCGTGTAGCTTTGCATGAAATTCAAACCAAACCAAGATACTGCTTCATTTGCTTATTATGTAGAATTCCTTGTAAAGGTATTCATCCCTCTTGCAAAGTTCCACATTTTGTTGTTGTCTGAGCTTAAAACTTCCAAATGGATCTCAATATTTAAAATCCACCCAATATACTCCACACTGAAAAAGGTAAAAAAAAACTGATATTAGGTAGTTAATTAGGAATATTCTAAATAGCATAAGTGTTGAATTCTTTTGCTATGGAAACTGTAAACAAGTTTAGGTGCAAGGAAATTATGATAATCGTTTCTGTACGGGTGTAATCGAAGTACTGTCTTTTAGGGTAAATGCATCTGTTCAAAATGATACAACAAACCAACCATGAAGACAAAAGAGCTTTCCAAACAAGTCAAGAATAAAATGGGAGAGAAATATAGACCAGAAAAAGGTTATAATAAAATTTCCAGGTCACTGATTGTCACTGGTGAATTCCATCAATACGAAGAAGAATGTGCTTCATACCACACATACACTAACTAAATTTAATACAGAAAGTGCATTATCATTTCTGTCTTTGTGGAAGATTTTAAGGAGTAATATATAAAGTAGGACGTATATAAAAATGTTCAGACAAATAAAAGAAACTAATTTAACTCCAATTTTTCAGATCATTAATCAAATAAACCCTTATGAAGATGGATGTGTCTGAGGAGCACATTAGGCATATAATGATTTATGAGTTTAAAAAGACAGTAATGCAGCAGAAACTACACCAAACATTCAAGGTGTTTATGGTGCGGAGTCTCTCAATGAAACAAAATGTCAAAGGTGGTTTCAGAAGTTTAGATCAGGTGACTACAGTTTAAGTGATGCGCCACGTCCAGGTCGTCCCGTTGAGATTAATAATGACTTGCTGCTGGCTGTACTTGATAAAGATTGTGCTGTAACAGTTGAAGAACTAACATAGAAGCTTAATTCGACCCATTAAACAGTTCACCGTTATCTACAACAACTTGGAAAGGTGTCAACACTTAGAAAATGGGTCCTTCATGGTTTGACAGAAGTCAAACTTAGTGGACATTTGAACTTCTCTGCACTCTCTTGTACCTTTCTTTGACAGTTTAGTGACTGGAGATGAAAACTGGATTATTATAAAAATGTTAAGCGCCGCTGACGATGGATCAGTGCAGCTAAACTGGCTAAAGCACAACCCAAAATGGACCTCTACAAGGAAAGTGTTGTTAAGCGTTTGGTGGGATATTGTTGGTGTGATCCACTTTGAGTTACTGCCACTCAACGTAACGGCTACACCAGACTTCTGTTGTCAACAGTTAGAGCGCTTGAATGTTACACTAACAGAAAAGAGGCCTGCTTTGATCAATTGTAAATATGCTGTGTTACACCAGGATAATGAGCAGCCCCGTACAGCAAAGGTCACATCCGCAAAGATTGAATAGCTAGACTGGGAAAAACTTCCACATCCTCTTTATTCTCAAGACATTGCACCATCTGATTATTATCTATTCCGATGTTTTCAGAACTATTTTGATGGTAAAGAACTTGGAACACACGAAAATGTTAAAACTACCCTCTCCACATTTTTTCTTCCAAACCCCAAGAATTTTATAGAAGTGACATTCAGAAACTTGTGAATCGTTGGCCGAAAAAGTAATTAATGATAATGAAACATACATTATTAAATAACATTAAAAGCGTTTGAAACCCTTTCTCTTTTTCTGAATCTAAAATCGGACATGACCTAAGGGATGATGTGATAGATCAGGCCACCCTTCCAAACTAAGTAGGCGGGCAAGCAGAAAGGTGTGACTTGCAAAGTTCTAAGGCTGAGACATACATCAGTGTTCGTACACTTTGGTCACTCCAGAACATTCACTTCGCGTCACTATCCTACTGAAATGCAAACTTTCCACCCTCTTATAAATCCTTGACTGACTCAACAAATTTTCCTCCGGGATTCGCTATTCATTTTACCCTCGGACCTGAAACCCTTCCTAATTCCTGCTGACAAGAAGCATTCCAATAATATGATGCTGCCTCCACCGTGTTTCATAATTAGGATAGTGTTGACTGGGAGTGTGCTGTGTTGGGCTTGCGACAAATGTAACCCTTTGCGTTTAGACCAAAAACACAAAAATGTCACAAAATCTTCTATCACATGTCTGTAGTATTATTTATATGTTTTGTCGCAAACTCCATATAAGATTCAATATGATTCTTTTTCAGTGATGGCTTCTTTCTTGCCGCTCGCTCATACATGCCAGTTTATTGTTGGGACATACTGTCGATGTGTAGATACTGATTTCCATGTCAGACTTGGAGGCACAATATTAGCAATATTAAGGATTACAGCTGACGTGCTATTTAATTCAGGGCGTGTATGATACGAAATATACAAAATATAGCCATCAGTGCACTACAGGATTCTACTGATTTCAAAGTTTGGGAGATGAGTGGCCATAGATTCTGATTTCAACCATGATAATGTAACTTTTGAAGATCTAGTCAATAAAAGTGAAGAAGGGATGAAGTAATTCTTCTGTTTCTCTGACATACATTATGGCAAGTGTTAATATATAGAATGAAAATATGGAGTAATGATGAGGTGTTTCTTGAAGATGTAGTGGTGTCGGCTGTAAATTCGAATAGATATTGAAATTTTAAAACACCTCGCCTTTCTTTTTCGACCCATGCTTTGTAATTTGACACTACTATGTAAATTGCAAACAGACCACTATGTAATCACCATTGGGTAATGAAAGATCTTTTTAAATAATTTATCATAAATTTATCTATAGAGGCAATAGTGATTCCAGTAAAAGTCGGCTGGTTTTAAGAAAACTGATACTAACGAAAATTAAATTCAACAATTTGTTTCCAGATAATCTGACAATCCAGGTGTAAAAAAATAGTCGAAAGTGAAAATGAGTGTTTAAGCCGAAATAGGTAGACTAGATATTGATTTAAGAAACAGATTTAGCAGCATTAAGAATTTTAATGAATACGAAAGCATGTTAACATGGATGTACATTGTGTAATGTGATGGTTATAAAATGTATTAGATTCTCTACAGTAAGAAGTGAAGACACAGGGTTACTGACATGTCTACAGGTGTTAATATGAAAAATGGTCATTTAGCTTAGAAGGAGAGCTGCCTTTATGTTCATAAGAATAGGCAGGATGATCCAGTTAACAGATAATACAGGTAGGAGTTGGATCCCGTTTATTACGCATGCAGTGTGGTGGGGCTTTGCTATGTGACGAAGTTGGTTCATTGGTGTATTTTAATGTGTGATAAGAGCTATAAACAAGACCATTGATTGCAGCTCAGTGTTTGAGGTGGTGGGGATTGTGATTCTTCAGTTCTGTACCGTAGCCACAATAAGAAGGTATTATGGCTAAGAGGATGACGCATTGCATCACTGCCTTCAGTGATAGTTCTTATTACGTAAGTCTGGCCATGTGAATTCTGTATGAATTATGAAGTGAGATATCAACAGCTGGTAGTTCAGTCAATTAAGGGTCCACAAAGGAATTACACAAGAGAACAAAGGCATATGACGAAGAGGGAGTAGTTCTTTGGGCTGATATACATCAACTTTGCGTGTTACTATGTTGTCCCAAAGTGATTAATGCCTGTTTTCTGAAAACCATCAGTATGTGTAGAATAAAGTACAGGATAAGTGGATTGACACGCGAGTAGTTTTGCCATTCTCAAGCACCAAACATACTCGCCCTTTCAGCTGTGGGGACGTTATAATGTACGGTCAATCCCACTATTCTTTGGTAAAAGAGTAGCCCAAGAGTTGTCGGTGGGTGGTGACGACTAGTTGCCTCCCCTCTAGTCTTACACTGCTAAATTAGGGACGGCTAGCACAGATAGCCCTTGAGTAGTTTTCGCAAAATTCAAAACAAACAAAACTCAAGCAAATGATTGGTGGACCAACACTGTCAACCAGTCCATGTTGATCTAACATCAAGAGTTATCCCAGTAATGTTACAAAGCAATGAGAAACAGAATTTAAACTTGAAATTAAGATCAATTAACAAGAAGGAAGTAATGAATTTATCACAAAAGAAATTCGAAGAACGAAAGTAATCTTAGGAAATGCACCTCAAGTAATCACGTTATGAAGCACTGTATCCCAAAAAGATCCTTTAATTTTCTCTATCATAAACAATACCATGAAACATTATTCATATATACAGCATAACACTTTAAAAATTAAGATTAAACACCAACAGCTCGCAAAATATTAGAAAACCAATAGGCCTAAAAATTGTTATTAAATTATGTTTTTTTACATACCTTTTAATTTGTTCATTACATGTATGTTAATATATATATGTGAGATGTGTAAAAAATAACAACTAATATCTGCGCTTTGTCTTCCATAATTCACTGCCCAATAAGTTTTTATTCAATACCAGTTTTTAACAGCTAGGTAAAACAATGAGAAAAGAAAGGAACTATGAAACAACTGTTATGTATGCTGTATAATATTTTAAAAAGTCACTGTTTCAATTCCGAAAGGCACCAAAATCATTTAAAAATAGACCTAAAAGTTACGTTAACTCTAATTTTAACTTCTCTAATTTCGAACTGCAGAACGACGACTTTCACTTACCATTGTAACAGTTTAACTTCAAATTTTTATTCTCTACCCTGTTGAATCTCTTGTCAATACTTGTTCTACAGAGGTTTAATTTTTTAACGCTAATTACTACTGCCAAAGTCTCTATGACACAAAGTAACGTGTCTTCTTGATATTGAAAGGGCGATTATGCTAAATAGTATATTCATGTTATACACTGTTGACATACTTCATTGAGGTTTTAAAGGCTAGTATATCTGGCTTGTGAAACCAGGAGCTCAAGCTCCATAGGTGCAATATTAGAGTAATGATCAGGTTATGCTATACTATTAAAGGAGACTAACTCATGAATTGGTGCAATAATACGGAAGGCTAAGTGCAGATAGCCCTTTTGCAATATTTCCATAAATGCTGAAATTAATAAGAAAGTTTTAAATTGAAGATAAGATTTTGAAGAAATTGTCATGGTTCACCAAAGATTTCCTAGAAAGAAAAAAAACTCTTCACTATTCATTCTATATAAAGATAATTACCTTGGCAGTTGCCAGATGTACTAACTGCAAAATACTATAGTTTTAAGGGAAACAATTGCAAGTTGACTAAAAACAGAAAATCGAGTTGTTCGTTACTGATATAATTTTTAGGCAATATTACAGTTCAATTTTTGTATTGACCACTGAAGATAATATAAAAAATATTGTACTTCTACAGCAAGTCTTGTTTGAAAGATCATCAAACCCAAGATGATAGCAATAACCTAAAAGAGCTTCCTCCGGGTCAGACTTGGGATGTTTACGAGCAGTGCAAGTTTTACATTAAAGATGAAGAGGCTACACTGTACAATCCTGAAGCAATTAACGTAAGTGAATGTGTTTTAATCGTTTTTTATCATATTGTTTTGAAATAAACAAAAATAAACTTGATGAACTTAAAGTTTAACGATAGTCATATCCATATAGATTAAGATTAATCTAACGACAACATCAAACTTGCAATAGTTACAGTTTCACACTCTTTTGTTTTATTGGTATGCATCTATCTACAGTGTATTGCAAAAGTACCCTCCCCCTGCAAAGTTTCCACATTTTGTTGCTATCTGAGCTTGCAATCATAAAACTTTCAAACGGAGCCTTATATTTTGAATGTGCACAATCTACTCCAAACTGAGAAAGCTGAAAAACGTTAATATTATGTAACTACGTTAAAATGTTAGAATATACCTAATTTTATAAGTATTCAAACCCTTTACTACATCAACCTCATATCAGTTCAGGTGCGAAAGATTAATTAGATGGTTATAAAATTAGTGTAATGGTCTCTGTTTGTGTATAAACAAAGTAGTTTAACTTGACTTCAGACTTGACTTGCAGCTGTTCAAGCCACAACTCACGTAGTAATATGACAAACCAATCATGTAAACAAAGGAGCTTTCCAAACAATTCAGGAATAAAATGGTAGAGAAATACTGATCAGTAAACGATTACAAGAAAATTTCAAAGTTGTTGATTTTCTCTTTGAGTACATTGAAGTCCATCATTAAGAAACGCAGTGTGCTTTATACCACCCAGTCACAAGTTAGATCAAGTCGCTTCTTCCAAACTAAGCAGTCAGGCAAGCAGGAAACTTCTATGAAGCCAACAGTGACTTTGAATACCTTGGAAAGTTCCAAGTCTGAAATGAAAATCAGTGTTTCTACATTGATAATATGTCCAAACAAACAAACTGGCATGTATGAGCTAGTGGCAAGAAAGAAGCCATCACTGAAAAAAAATCATATTAAATCTTATGTGGAGTTTGCGACATATCATGTAAATAATACTAAAGATATGTGGTAGAAGATTCTGTGACATCTTTGTATTTTTTGTCTAAACTCAAAGCATTACATCTGGCGCAAGCCCAATCCAGTACATGTCCCAGTCAACACAATCCCAATTATTAAATATGGCGGAGGCAGAATCATATTATTGGGATGTTTCTTATCAGCAGGAATTAGGAAGCGTGTCTGACCTGAGGGAAGATGAATGGCGAAATCTAGAGGAAAATCTGCTGAGTCAGCCAAAGATTTAAAACAGGGTCGAAAATTTGTATTTAAGTAGGACAGTGATGCGAAGCACATTGCGTAAGCCACACTAGAATGGTATCAAACGAAGAAAGTGAATGTTCTGGAGTGTCCCAGTAAAATCCAACAAAAGATATATTGTGAGACTTGAATATTACAGCTTATAAAAGACCCCAATGAGCTTGTCAGAACTGGAGCAATTTTCCCAGGATAAATGAAAGACAAATTACACAATCCCATCATGCAAAGCAGGTATAAACCTATCCAAAATGACTCGCATCAGTAATTGTTGCCAAAGGTGTTTCCACTAAATACTGATTTAGGGGAACTGAATACTTATGCAGTCGGCAAATTTCAATTTATATATTTTCTTTGCGGATTTTCAGGATGTTGTGTACAAGTTCATTAAAATGCTTATATTATTTGTATTTCATCAAAATGTGAGATTATTGGTAGGAAGTAAATACTTTTGAAAGAAACTGTATGTATGTTTATTAACCTGATATCTCAGCGGTAATTTAAGGACTTATAATGTTAAAATCTAAGGTTGAATCGGTACAAAGTTATAGTATAGTCCATTCTGCAGCTTTGTTTGACTTACTTACATAAATGTAATTATTAGACAGTTCTAAATTTCATTTTTTTTAAATATGAAATTTATGATTTATATTAAGTTCTTATTATTAGTTTTATTTCTAGTTTTGAGAAAGTCCATATTAATCCCCATGTTTTGGGATGAGATTTTCAAGAAGCACATATGAGTGTGATGGTCTTTACTTTGCTGCTATAACAGTCTCTACTCTTCTAGAAAGGCCTTTCACTTGATTTTGAAACATGGCTGCGGGGATTCGCTTCTATTCAGCTACTAGAGCATTAGTGAGGTCGGGCACTGATGGCGGGCGAAAAGACTTGGCTTACAGTCGGCGCTCCAATTCATTCCAAAGGTGTTCGATGGGGTTGAGGTCAGCGCTCTGTTCAGGCCAGTCAAGTTCTTCCACACCAACATCTGCAAACCATGTCTTTATGGAGCTCGCTTTGTGCACAAAGACATTGTCATGCTAAAACAAAAAAGGGCCTTCCCCGAACTGTTGCCACAAATTTGAAAGCTCACAATTCTCTAGAATGTCATGGTATGATGTAGCATTAAGATTTCCGTTTACTGAAACTAAACCAAAATATGAAAAACAGCCTCAGACCATTATTCTTCCTCCACAAAACTTTACAGTTGGTACTATGCATTCAGACAGATTGCGTTCTCCTGGCATCCGCCAAACCCAGATTCGTCCGTCAGACTAGCAAATAGTAAATCGTGATTCATCACTTCAGAGAACGTGTTTCCACTGCTCCAGAGTTCAATAACAGTGTGATTTACACCACTCCAGCCGACGCTTGACATTGCGCATGATGATCTTAGGCTTGTGTGTGGCTGCTCGGCCATGGAAATCCATTCCATGAAACTCCCGGCGAACAGTTCTTGTGCTGACGTTGCTACCAGAGACAGTTTGAAACTCGGCAGTAAGTGTTTCAAGTGTAGACAGACGGAGGTTCCATTCTGTGAGCTTGTGTGTCCTACCGCTTCGTGGCTGAGCTGTTGTTGGTCCCAGATGTTTCCAATTCACAGTAACAGTACTTACAGTTGACCAGAGTAGTTCTAGCAGGTCACAAATTTGACGAACTGATATGTTGTAAAGGTAGCATCCTATAACAATGCCACATTGAAAGTCACTGAACTCTTCAGTAAGTCCCATTCTACTGCCAATGTTTGTCTATGAAGATTGCATGTCTGTATGCTTGATTTTATGCACCTGTTACCAATAGGTGTGGCTGAACCCACTAATCAGAAGGGGTGTTCACATACTTTTAGCCATGTAGTGTATCTTTAAATTGCAGATTTTCGTTTCAATATTTTGACAAATTAAATTAGTTTTGTTTATGGAAAGTAAAACACTTTAATGATGCAAAATTCAATACGTATTAAAATTTTAATAAACTTCATCTCTATAACAAACGAAATATTAAGGAAAAATAACAAAATAATAATTATATTTACACCTCTAAAAACTCTTTCACAATATAGTCTATATCACCTAGTGATCACATCTATCAGTTTCTCTTACTTCATATTAATTTTCGTACCGCAGAAATGTTTTCAGAGTTAAAGCCTTTCCAAGAAGAGGCATGTCAATGACCCCCACTCTCGTCATGTTGTTGCATCCACAGCTTTCCATGGACGGATCATTCTCTTAGAACTAAGGGTTTCAAGCACACTGTTAACTACGTCAGCAATGGGTCAAAGACGTGATCAAGTGGAATTGCCGTGATTCCAGTCTCCCTCGCTATTTGTCTCATAAAAACTATCGTTATTTTTTAGATGTAGTTCGAAGCTTATGAGCTGTCGTCAACTTTAAATCCTTAGTTAGTATTTTTGTGGTACCATAATGTATCCACAACTTCATTATAATAAAAATTTGAGTCAATAGGTTTTCTCTAATATTCATAACCTTCATTTTACGAATAACAGTGTTACTCCGAATTGATTTCTAAACTATATGTAAATTGTCTACTAAGAATATTTTTCCGATTTCGTGGAGACGATTATTATTTTTTATTTTTTCAGAACATTGTATCATTTGACTGTATAGGTGTACATGATCTATACGACTATTTGAGTGGATATTTAATTTTTGAAAGTTGTACTGATGTCGCCAATCAATTTTGAAGTCATTTTATAAGTTCGGTCAGCACGGTTTGGAAGCAGATCACAACTCCTAATCTCTAGTTCGTGATCATAATTCCAGGACTATCTCAGTTTTAACAAGTAGATCATTGTTAATTTTGTGTGTTTCCATTATCTATATCTCAACCTCTGCAACTAAATTACTATAATTAAAGAATGCCCATAGTTCTTCAAATGGTAAATAAAAGTACGTATAATATTAGAATGATTGTGTTACTTGGTAATACCCTATCAGACTAGATAATTAGATAATATAAAAAATATACTGTAAGGACAACTTTGTGATATAGATGATAAAGAACAACTTTTGTAGTGAAGCCAGTGTTTCTCAAATACCGGTCCGTCAAAACCATCTTGCAAAAACAAACAGCCAAAACTGATAAAATATTCATAAGTAAATCATGATACTTGTACGTTGTGTTTCCAATTTAATGGCCCTCGACAGTTTAGGGAAGAAACGAGTCGGACCCTGGTATTGTACAGGCTGAAAAATATTGATGTAGATCATACTGGCTCGGCGTGGTCACGTGGTTAGGGCGCTCGACTCGTGATCCGAAAGTCGCTGGTTCGAATCCCTGTCACACCAAACATGCTCGCCCTTTCAGCCGTGGGGGATTATAATGTGAGGTCAACCCCACTGTTAATTTTTAAAATAGTAACCCAAGAGTTGGTG
This sequence comes from Tachypleus tridentatus, assembly GCF_004210375.1. NCBI lineage: Eukaryota > Metazoa > Arthropoda > Merostomata > Xiphosura > Limulidae > Tachypleus > Tachypleus tridentatus. The sequence goes on from NC_134831.1 coordinate 157,049,284, forward strand.
GTGGGTGGAGATGACTAGCTGCTTTCCCTCTAGTCTTACACCGCTAAATTAGGGACAGTTAGCGCAGGTAGCCCTCTTGTGTCTTTGCGCGGAATTCAAACCAAACCAGCTCTTGTGAAGCAAATAAGCAAATAAACAAACAATTGTAGATAGACCATACTAACTATCATATCAGAGTGACTGAGACGATACCGAATATTTCATCAGAATAACGATTTTGTGTAAATAATATCAAGTGTGTCCTTGGTAAAATTATGTTACGTGAACAATATAAAGGACGCTTTGGCAAATTATTGCGTCATCTAATAAACGTTTTTATTCTCTCTGATTTACATTTCATTACATAGTTTGTTAGTCACACTTCAATATTACTGTTTCAGGAGGTTTGTAACGGGATACTCTGTAAATCTCCTAACAGGATTGGGAACTATGAGGCTGGTCCTGCATTGGAAGGAACGTACTGTGGGAAGAAAAATGTAAGTAGTGTTGATATGGATAAAGACAAATCTAATGGTGTAGAACTTCTAAGCTGAAGAAGTATGGTTTGGCAGTTGACGATTAATCAGAATCATTACGGCTTTAAGACTTATAAACAAATTAACAATGTAATAAGAGTTTTTTTGAAAATAATTCATAAAATAACTTCAATCTGGGTTTGGTGTCTTCTACACTTCTGCCAATTGATCTTTATTTCAAGACCAGAAACGATTAGTTCTACTGCCTTACGACCTACAGCATTTTAGAACTCCATTGTTAAAACAATAACACATCAAGACTGCTGTTTAACGTAATATTTTTTTTCTTTTACCAGATATATGTGCTTGTATTCGAAACTCTGAAGATTCAGGGCTCACGTACAATTGCTGCCAAAAATAACAACAAAAATAAACTCTACACACCATAGAGTGTTGAATGAACTACACATGAATGAGAGGCAGTTAAATACAATTTGCTTGTAATCTGTTAAGAATAGCTAATTAGTGTACAGTTTGTGCTGTTGATTTTTTGGGGGCGTTATAATATGACGGTCAATCCCACTTTTCGTTTGTAAAAAAGTAGCCCAAATGTTGGCGGTGGGTGGTGGTGACTAGCTGCTTCCCTCTAGTCTTACACTGCTAAATTAGGGACGGCAAGCGCAGGTAGCCCTCGTGAGGCTTTGCGCGAACATTTAAAACAAATAAACTAAATCATGTCAATCGAATCATTTTGAAACAAAAGACAAAAATATACAGAGGTAATTATTTCAACTGCGTAAATTAAAACTTTGGGATCGTGTCAAGTATGCAAAGATGTAACTTTTTCAAAGGGTGATAACTGATAACGAATAACGTAGTTCAACACAATTCATTATACATTAATGAATGTTTAAGGAATATGTTATCGATAACAGGCAACATAAACATTTCTATATTAGGGTGAAGCTGTTTATTATTTATAAACAAAACAATTAGCGTGGTTTCTCTCCGTAGTGGTGTAAGAATGGGCAGTGTGTGTCTTGGGGTAACGAGCCACTAGAAGTTGTGGAAGGTGGCTGGAGCGACTGGCAGAACGGTCAGTGCAAGTCAGGATGCATACAAAACTCCAGAGGCTTTCGTGAAGATCGTCGCTATTGCACTAATCCAAAGTAATAATTTTAACAACGTTATAGTTATATGAATGCCTTGTAAAACATTAGGGTATTTTGAAAATTATCAGTATCGGTCAACCGTATCATATTTCAATGTCCGTTGACTGTATTATAGTTAAGTAACAAGCATCCGTTGTATGTATCATATTTCAATAATAACTGTTGGTCGTTTGTATCAAATTTTAGTGGCAAACGTTTGTTTTATGTATCAAATTTCAATGGCAACTATCAGTTGCCTAAATCAAAATTTAGTAGTAGCTGTTCATTATTCATACAACGTTTTCATATCATTTATTTTTACCAGATTCATGATTAAATCCTTTGAATTTTAAAATGACAGATATTCTTTCTTAATGAAAGTCCAGTGACGTTTATAATAAAGTTTTAATTCTGGAGTTCATTGAAATGACAATAAATTAATAGGTTTTTTACTGACAGCTACATAGAACTAAAAGCTTAAATTATTTATTTAAAACTATACTAGAGCTGACAAACAATTAAACGTAAATAACGTATCAGCTCTTAAGACTGTCTTTATGTTTTAGAGAAAACAGTTTACAAAACGCTTTAAATTTTCCCCACTTCACTTAGAATTAATTCTAGAAGATTATTAGATTTGAATCATATCTTAAAATGTAATTTTATTGCCATGATTGTGTTCGGTAACTTTACAAAATATTCATTCTCTTCTAGACCTAAAAACACGGAGACACGATGTGTTGGAGAGCCAAGGAGAGTTCAATTTTGTGACGATAGTGACGTAAGTTCTATTTCTTTACTCATTATTACTTGCAAACATTTCCAATGTATTTATTCTAAACTACGTTTCTTCAAAAATTTTGGTAAAATTACCTTACAATTTAATCAGCACAGTTTTATATATCATATATTGTATAAAGTGTTATTCCATTGGGTGAAGTCTGTTAAGCTATTAATTGAAAAGGACGCGAATTACAATCCATGTAATGAAACCATTTATCTTATTTCTCCCTTAACGTTTGCTATAAGTTACTATTAGTTGTACACAATTATAGACCATAGATCACAAATTACCTTTTAACTTTTAACAGAAATTAGCTCGCTAACGGGACTGTAACTTACAAGTCAACATGCTTTTACAATATTATAGTTAATTGATCAAGTAACTGAAAAATCTGTGATAACCAATAATGAACGAAATACTGAAGTAACTTTTCAATCACTGAACGAACTGAAAACGGAGTCAATACTTTAACGATTTTCGTATTTATAATATATCCTTGTTTCTAGGTATTTCGCAAGCTCTCTCTAACATTAACATATATAAATATTCTAAGTAATCAAAGACTGCTTTTATAAACTAACCTGAACATCAAGTTAGTAGCTAAATAAGTAAATTAAAACATTAAGAATATGGCTTACAATAAAATTGAGAAGCTTATGTGTATGTATTTCATTTAAATGATTTCCATGGGTTATTCCATATTATAAAGGATTTTAATATTGTATTTTGTTGTTTAAATGATTAATTTGTTTGGTTTTATATATCATCTTATATTTGAGTTTAAGTTGTTTTTTTATTGTATTTTGATTATTGTTAGTGGTTTGTTACTACATTCTTATTTGAAATATGTTTGTATATAATGCTGTATGGTTCATCTTGAGTGTTACGATATTGTGCTGTTCCATAATGTTTACATCCATTTTAACTAGGGTTGTTTTTGTTTGATTTATCTACGTCGCGTTGTGCAAGTTAGTATTAGGTTTATCTTAATGTTGGCTTGAGAACGAGCCTATGAGAAAGTGTATCTTGCTTGCAGTCTTGGCAGTTTGAAGAAGAGTTGCACTCTTAACCTTAGAGCTGTGCAGTTCGTCTTTACGAGAGAGCCAAAGCTTCGTGTAAAAAATTCTTTCTTTCATTATATTCTGACTTGTTGACCTTGTGTACTACAACCATAATTTTCTCAATGACCTACGTTAATTTTATGTGCAATAGTTATACCATTTGGTGTATTTGCTCTAGTTTTATTCGAACTTCAACATCAAGTCTTGCCTCACGTAAAACACCTGCAACAAATCACCATACTTGTCATTTTGCATCTTAGATCCACGTTTCTGTGGAGATCTAGCGATAGATCCTGGAATTACCATTCCTATAAGGAAACTTCTGTTTTACATTTTTCGTGAAAGCAGATAAAGTCTAGAATTTAATGTGAGATACTCGACAGCTATTTATAACCTTCGTATTAATTACGTGACCTATTTGAACTATCCGCTATTTGTTACGTATGCAATTTACTAAGTTTGCAACTATAGTATGTTTTACAATAAAACAATAAAATAGAATGTTCACCACTTCATAATTTTATAAGAGAGTGTATCTCGACAGAAAAAGTAACTTTTAAAAGGAATTTCTGGAGAAACTATTACAAATTCCATAAATACAAGACAGTGGTCTGTGAGTTATGTATAACAGCTATAACACTTACTCAATAATTACAATTTATTTTTGGTTACTGCTAAAAAACAAATGTACTATGCTATATACTTTAGACCATTTGATTTGTAACAATGGTGAAGTTCAAATCGCACTATTTGAAGGAAAATAGTTTGTATTTTCTGCTGTCGACTTGCTGCTTTTCTTCAAGTCTATCAGTTCAAAATTATTTACAGTTAGCAGTTCCCGAATATCTTTCCGCGAATATCACAAGTCAAAGTAATTTATGAACAAACTGTTGAATTTTTATAGTATTTTGATCGCTGGTTTATTGATATCATTCAAACGTTATTGTGGCCCTTTGCAAGCGTTTCATACAATATTTGATTAAGAAAAAAGATCGTTAAATTTGTTGGAAAAAACAAATAAAAACTTTAATGTTATATTGGTTTTGGCACTAGGCTGACGTCACTTTAAATGTATTAGTTACGTCTTAATTGTTTTAACACTAGCATTTAATTTCTTTTGGGAGTTATATAGGTTTTCAAACATTATGTTTCTATCTCTGAAACTAGTGTTTGAAAAACTTTTCTGAGAACATTCTATAATCCTATGTGGTTTTAATTTCTCAGCTAGTGAGATACTTCATCGCTGTTTAAATATATTGTTGTAATAATTTACGAGAAAGGAATGTATCTTTTTGTTTTAGATATGCCATACAAAAATTCACCCTGTTAAGTACGCCAGCAAAAAGTGCGAAGAATTCTCCACTATCCTGAAGAAATTAACAAAAACTGGTGTACAGGCTCGTCATGATAACGGTAAGAATAATTTATTTTCTTATTAATCAGTTGATCGAAACAAATATGTTTATGTTTAATTAACTGACTGTTTAATATTAATGTTTTAGTTCTGATTAGTACTAAATTAAAGGTCTATACTTTGACTAATTGGAATTATATCGGGTAATATATTACACAATATTGTAGTAAAATTAAAGTTAATTTTAAGGATAATCTAAGGTCTATAAATATATATATATCAAAACGAAAATACATGTAATGTTAACTATGCTAATACTTTTTTATGTACTTCGGTAAATTATTAATTTAGCTCACGAAAAACTTAAATAATCCAAAAATTCTGTTCTAAGACTATACCTGCAGAGTCTGCCATTTTGAGGTTAGATATTACATTATTGCAGGCCGCACCTTGAGTTACAATGTAAAGGTTAATGCACTAAGGTTACTAGGTATACTAATGCATGAAAAATATCTCGTTTATTCTGCTTACGTCTGCATATTAGCGTTTGTTGACACCTATTTCAACATTATTTAGGCAGTAGCCTGTATGGCGAAAGCAAAGAACAAGAAAATCATTCCTAGAGAAACAACATACTGGTTAAATAACCAGACACAGAACGTGTGTATTTATGTGTGACTAAACATTTAAAATGGTTATTTAGAAATCGTGAAGGAGTTATGTGCTTTGGACATGCTTTGCAATGTAAACTATGCAACAGAGATCTTGTAAATATGCATAGACATCAAATAGGACAATAAACATGGAAACGTAGACTGTAACAATGTGGCGAAGCTCTAAAATAATTTTATTATAACGTATTCAGCCTCCTTAAAATATGTGCTCAAAAATAATGGTATAAAATACTCTGTAAATGAGATACAGTGAATTAACTGAGTTTTTAGATGTTAATATTATTTTTAGGTGCTTCCATTATTGTACAGTAAACTAAGCTACAGGGGAGAAGAGAATTATTATTGGACTCAACTTGGACTATTAAGTCTCTTAATGTACTTCTTGTACTGAGTTTTGTTCTATTTAAAATATTTTTCTTTCTTTTAACTGTTTTAACAGACAAAAAGTGGCAAGCATGTGCAATATTTTGCAAACAAACAACAGGACAATGGTATACACCTTCGTTTGAACTTAACAACATGGATATTGAAACGTTTTTTCCCGAGGGAACATGGTGTCATAATGACGGTACCCATGATTATTTCTGTCAAAATCGAGAATGTAAGCCATCCGTTAGAGGACGCTCCCTGTTCTATGAAGAAAAAAATAGTGGTTTCAAAATTCCGGTTACAGACTCTATTAACTCTTTTTATGAGAGCGAAGATAACAATGACTATGTAGATTTTCAAGATACCAATTCAACTACCCCTTCCATGACTACTGGCAGTGTCTGACTGACGACGGAAATATTCAATCAATCGCTGTGCTGAAATATATATTATTTGAATATTACAGGAGATCACAAACAAAACGAAAGTGTAATTTGCTACTTGTGTTTTTGTTGAATAAACGTTTCAATGGCAAATTTGTTAAATATACTATGATATGTAAACACACGAATAAATTATGAATAGAAATGTCAACATGCTAGTGAACGCCTCCTTATGAACGCACTTTGATTAACAACTTGAATATTTTTGAAAATGTCGAGTTTTATAAACGCACAAACAAGTCGTGAATGACAGTGGTAACATGACAATAAGATATTCAAAAAGTTAATCGCACTTGAATAATACCTTACATCCGATGCTAGTCTGGAATCTACTGTCTAGATCGTCCATCTTGCTCCCCAGTAACATAGCGGTATGTCTGGGAACTTATACTGCTAGAAACTGGGTGTCGATACCCAATGGGCAGAGCACAGATAATCCATTGTGTGGTTTTGTGCTTAACTTCAAACAAAAAATATCGTCCATCTTACTCAGTTCACTCTGATAGTCATCATTACATCACTAAATGTACACCTGAATGCACCATGAATACCAGTGGAATCATGTCACAGAACACAACCTCTTTACAAATACTTACTAGATATCTGGTAACTTTGAGGTGTATAAACATACTAACACTTCCAACATTGCAACAATTATCTTTATAAGCTTCTCTGAACAACGTTGAGTTAGGTTTTCGTCCACATATTTTCGAAATGCTTTTATCTACTGAAAAAATTGTTTATTATCAGACAAATAGAGTATTTGTACAGGTTCACACTTCAACAGCTTAACCTGACTTTAAAGCTATATTCAACAAGAGGATAGCATGAGCAACGGCTTGAACTTACATGATATATAGTATGAACATTGCCTCAACCTCTATGGTTCATAGAAATATTACCGTACCCTTGACATCTAATATGATGGTTTAACTTGAGGTACCCATATCTTTTTGACATTTTGGCAACCAATACTGTGTATATGTAAAACCTTTCAGTAAACAGTTTTGCTGTAACGATTGTTCTGTTAAGGTAGGAAGCAGCAGTGAGATGTAACAGGATACACTATGTGTGCTGATACACAAACTACAAACATGTAAACAAACCATGTTAACATTCTCAACGTGCATGTAAACGTCGTGAATACGCCATTCCAACACTATTAATCCGTACAGAAACATTTGAGTGACACCATTCACAACAGTGTAAATTGGTGTAGAAACACTTAAATACGCCATCCCTTACACTGTTAACTTGTATACAAATACATGAATAAGACATGCGTGTAATACCAGTTAAACAAATTAAATAATTCATAGTTTAATAGAAGTGAACTTTTATCGCATGTTAAACATAAATATACAATCACTAGCGATCTATAACTTTATCATTAGCTTTCTCAGTGAGAGGACTTTACCAAAACATTTATTTGAAATGAGCCAAAAAAATAACCAAAGATGTTAGAAACATTTATTACACACTATTGCTTGTCATATTTTAAATTATTGTTCATTATTAGTGAGATTCACATGTTGCATGTTAGTGAAAAATGCAATATGACAGAGTGTTAATGCTCATTATCACTGGTATCAAGGTGAATAATATAATTTCACGGTATTACTGTTCATTATCAGTAGGATTATTCACATATTGCACCTTACTGAATGAAGTTATATCAACGAATAATATAATATAATTTCACAGTATTACTGTTCATTATCAGTAGGATTATTCACATATTGCACCTTACTGAATGAACTTATCAATGGGATCCACATACTACACTTTAGTGAGCAATGTTATATCACAGTGTTCCTGTTCATTATCAGTGGAACTAATATGTTGCACAATAGTGAGTAGCATTGTATCACATAGTGTTACACTTACTGTTCATTATCAGTAAGATCCAATTGCTGTTCCATAGCGAATAATGTTATATCACCGAATGAAGTGTAAATTACATAGGGACTAGACCCCATGAAGTAAATATTGGAATTAAATAATTATAGTAATATTATTATTTGTCTTACTTTTATTATGGACCCTAATGTATCTATAAACATTTTGTATTTGTTTTGCATAAATGGTTTAATGTGTTTAAAATGGCAGTTGGGCACATGTCAGTTCCCATTAAATATAATATGATTAAACGAATGTGAAGGATATAAAAGATAATAAATCTTTTATTACAGAACGTAGTTACAGAGCCAATAACAAATTTCTACCTTTCCAATCATAATAAAATATGTTATTAAACTAACTGTATTTGTTATTTATCACAACGGAAAATTAAGTAAAGTTCAATTTGTAGTCGAGATAATTTTAAGGGAGCCTGTGGAAGTTTACTAAAACAAGCCGATAAAATGGGGTATTATAATAAAAGAATTTTGACAACAGATTTAATTTTACTGTTTAAATAGCAATTAAAATACCAGGTTCCTAATGTTTGATAATCAGTAAAGTACTTTCTTAATAATTATTTTAATCCTTATTTTAGAATGATTTACTCGTTATGCGATGTGAGTAAAAACCACTACATACTCGATTGTACTATTTGATTTTACTTAAAAGTTGTTACCTATTACGACTGCGTTAATTACAGAAAATATTCCAGAGATCTATAGCTGAAGATATAGCCAGAATAATTTGAAAGCTAACATAATATAATCTTTTACTTAACTTTTTAAAGAAATAGTATTAAAAAGTTTTACATACCCGTTTTCAGTTTTGAAATATTTATGCTATTAAACCTGAAATGTATTAATAACAGAAAATAAGAAGAGTTAACTTAAAATATAAAAACCTGGAAGGTAGAACACGACATAGGCAATTGTAATCTATAAAAAGATTAATGATATTCAAATGAATATATTTACGTTTTAAGAAAAACTAAAAATCATACTCTATTATAAAAGGTCAAAAATATTTTGTCCTTGGACTAAACTAGTAAAAAAATCCACCAATAAAACTTCGAACGAAAGACTTACAAATGTTAGTGACTGATAAAGTGGAACAGTTAACAATTCAAATGGGTTATTTAGGGTAAATAAAATAAAATAACAAGCGATTAAAACAAAGTTTGTAATTGCTTGAAGCAAGTAAATCAAATAAATGACAAAAATAATATTAATGACTTTAAAAAAAGAACACAAAGTCAGACATTTCTAAGAGTCTTTTCCATTCTCTGAGATCCTCCTGTGACACATTGCTGTGCCTGCTTACATACAAGACTCGAAAACATTTCATTACGCTTTGTTTCCACTGCCTCAGCAGTAGGTCTGAGAGCTCACACTGCTACAAAGCATATTTCGATATTGTTTGTGGGCATAGCATAAATAGTCCACTGTATAATTTTCAGCTTACCAATAAACAAACAAAACAAACGTTGTGCTAATAAATCATTGTTTCATAAGTTACTGGTATATTAGCATACGTAGTTCATTTATATATAGAGTAAGTTATTTTTAAACGATTTTACATATATAAGTGAGCAAGTTCTCTGAAAGCAACAGCCGATATAATGTTTCATTGGCATGTTATGTATCAAAACTATATTTTGATATTATAATGGAATATAATGGCACCAAAATTATTAGCTTTTGGGAGGGATACCTAACAGACCTTTCCAATGCAATATCTTCGTACACTAAATATGTATTTAGATTGGGGATTTCGAATTTCCAAGACGGGGTACTTAACTAATGGTATTTGAAAACAAAGGAGTACGGATCAATTTGGGAAGATAAAAGCCACCACAAAAGACACTTGTAGTAAATTGTACCCCAGCTATGGGAAGCAAAGTGTGGCATCTTGTAACCAATGAACAGAAAGGTCTGACAAATGTTCTCCACCTTTCCAAGGCAATAATAAACCACATAAACAAGAAGAAATCACTTTTAGAAAAACGACACAAGTCATGTGTACACAAGTTGCTTTCTTTACATAGTTATTCAACTGTATAATGCCTCAGGCGGTTGGAGAATGATACATGTATCCTCGATATTTCATAGAAAGACATACCAGTCACGTTGCTAGATTTCTACATGATTAGGCTGTTGAAACAGTTCCTTTAAAATTGCCTTCGTCATACATCATATGGATTACGCAAAGCTGTAGGAAGTAGCGGTGCGCCATATATATGACAGATTTACATGGAGCAATTTGCAATGTAAATCACGTTGCAGGGCAACAGTCAGGTTTACGATCGCCACTACTGAATGGCAACATAGTAACTACATAGGGAGGCTCCAAAATCGATTTATTATAACATAATTAACCTTTGTAAAGCTGTTATTGCACATACAAGCTGAATTTATCTGTTATTGCTTTTGACTCAATGCGATTTATATCACAACAAGGTACCTAATGTGTCATTATTGTACATGAAAGAGAGAAGATAGTTTTAATACATGATGATAGGTGATTCAGGTTTTATTTAACGTATTTGAGCAAGAAAAAATATCTAGAATTCAGTGAAGGAGTTTGAAAGACTACGTACATATATGTACCTAATATAATAATCATTACACTTCTCACAAAGTATAATTAATCATATATTTCAAAATACTTCATCATAATAACTACTAAAATTTTATCGTATAATAAAGTAAATATACACATAATACAAAAATATCTCCCGAAAAGTTATTTATTTAGTATCAATGCGTGTGTGTATGTTATCTTATAACAAAGCCACATCGGGCTATTTGCAAAGTCCACCGAGGGGAATCGAACACCTAATATTAGCGTTGTATAGTATGAATGCATAAATTGAGAAAACAAAACAAAACCTTAACTTCCGTATGTATAAAAAATCATATTAAATGGAGAATTATTTCTATTGTATCTACTAAATTTTGTGTTATCTTTCAGCTCTTCAACAAATATATATATTTTTTCTTTTTACTGTAACAACTATGGGCGAGGTATTCTAATCTTCGATCCAAAGTTGGCAAAGAAAACTACTGATGCAAAGATGTATCAGCTGTATCTTAAATATGAATTCGTAGCTAGTTTTAGTGCATTATTTTGTTGAGTTGCTAACATTTATGACTTCAAACTGACGTAGACCATGAACTAGTCACATATTAAAGAAGTAATCTTATAAACATCTTATATATTTTAATTATGGTTTTACTTTTACATCTTTCCTGTTTTCTTCAACAAAATATTTTTGTTTAAACTATCAACATGATTTATCCATTTTAATTTTCTATCGTATCTTACTTCTAAATATATTTCAATTTATATGTTATATACTTTAACATCTGCATTTCGTATGTGGGATACATTTTGTTTCGATATGTTATTTTTCCTATGAAACATTAAAAATTTGTTTTATGAAGGTTTAAAAACATCAAAGCTCTAAATCAGTTAAAGCTAGTTTTAACTTTCGAATTATTACTTTAACCGAGTGATTAGTAATCTAAAAAGTAATACTATCAGTTATTGTGCAATCTTTTACATATTCACTATTAATATCTTAACATTTAATGTCGTTTGTATATGGATTAAAATATTGGGTTCAAAACTAACAAATGAGTATACAAAGTTAAAATCAGGAATCAGTTTGTATAATAACCCATTATGCCATATTTTATCAAAAGCTTTTTTTAATATCCAACATAATGGCACCAGTAAGACTTTTGTAATTAAAACTGTTTACTACAAACTTAGTAATCCGACTATTTGATCTCGTGTTTGGTGATTTTTTTTCCTAGATAAACTTAGTATAAACTAAATAATAAATAGTTGCAATAAAATAACTATTCTAAGAGGTGGCCTTGTTACAGAAGCAGAGGTCACTGGCTTTAATTGCTTCCTTAAAGACTGGTCAGCCGACCCCTTTACAGCCCGAAGCACCACAGTTATAATTCCAGGAAACATACTCAATTCAAAGTCATTTGGTCAGTAAGAACATTCAACCAACATATCACAAGATTCTTTGTTTGTTGAATTTCGCACAAAGCTACTCGAGGGCTATCTGTGCTAGCTGTCCCTAATTTAGCAGTGTAAGACTAGAGGGAAGGCAGCTAGTCATCACCACCCACCGCCAACTCTTGGGCTACTATTTTACTAACGAATAGTTGGATTGACGGTCACATTATAACGCCCCCACCGCTGGGAGGGCGAGCATGTTTGGCGCGACCGGGATGCGAACCCGCGAACCTCAGATTACGAGTCGCACGCTTTAACACGCTTGGCCATGCCGGGTCCACAAAAACAGATACAAAAGAATCTTCATGTGAGAACGAGACATAAAATCACAAATAAATAGGATACAAGCTTTGATAGGAAGAAAAATAAAATTCTCTAGAAACGACAACTAGCTACAGTTTTATAACAAATTGTAAATAATAATCTAAATAAAAAAATGTTCGAAAACATTTAAACCTTTAACTTTTGACAAAAACGGTAACAAGTTATTTTATTACATTAAATACAATAACAGTACTGCCCAAAATACATTGATAAGACTGACTTACTAACCGATTACTGCAAAAGTTATTTCTCAAAATCGTTTCGTCACATTTAACCAACGACTCAAAAAAATTTGGCAATCATGTAACATTCCAACCCGAAGTATTTATCATCACATTTTATAATTTTTTTGAAACACAAACATTACCCGACATTCCTGACTTAACTGAAAAATCATCAAAGGTGAACTTAAAACGAATATTAGACTGCTACAAAACTTCACCTACTGGCCATGATAGTATTCGTAACATAATGCTCAAAACCTCAGCGAACATCCCACTACTACATTTAGTTAACATCATGATTCTATTATTTCTATCAAGCTATTATCTACAATCATGGAAAAAGCTGTTGTCGCAGTTTCTAAATCTACTGCAAATATTTCTAATCCAGACAACTTGAGACCAATCAGTCTATTAAGCTGTTTAGGTACGTTACTTGAGTGTATAATATCAAACAGACTACTCCTCTATTGTGAAAACAACAACTTTAGACAAAATATCCAAATCCCCCATAAGTGCAGACAAACTGTAGCCCATATCATTAGATTAATTGAATCTATTCACAAGGCGTCCAAGAATAACCAAGTTACTATAGCTGTATTCTTAGACGTAAAGCCAACCTTTATCTCTGTCTGGTATAATGCCCTTAGATACAGGTTACAGGACATAAAAAATGTGCTTATGTGAATATCTAATTTCTTTTTGTGATAATACAGCCTCCATTAGTTAATAACACCATCTCAAAATCATTTAACATTATTACTGCAATCCCTGAAGACACGTCTTATTACCTCTCTTTACATTCCTTTTGTTGACAACATCACTATCCCGAATCTAACATATATTTCTCATACATACTTCTCACAATATGCAAACAATATTGCTGTTTGAAGCATTTTCATAAAATCCCTAATAGCAGTAAGTAGAGACACTACTCTTGACCCTGCAGTAAATTAGTGTAACGATTCAAGGGTAATGCTCAATTAAACACAAAAAACAGAAAGTATATTTAGACATATTCTTAATAAATATTTCAAAAACGTTAAAAACTAAAATTAAGTAATACTGTAATAAAGTTATGCTCTCAGCCAACTTTCTAGATATAATTTTCGGCAGACATCTTACATGGCTTGAACATTTCAAAAACATTCAAAAATCCACTAGTAAATCTATTAGCTACAACTCCAATAGAACAGAGTTCTTAAACAATTCTTAAGAATTCCAAAATTTACCACTACAAGTAACTTACACAAAACATGCAGCATAGAAACTATTAGTGAAATACTGTCATCCCTAGCATTCAAGTACTACAGTAAAATAAAGAAAATAAATCCTTTAGATACCACTCTCCACACGATGACAAGCGTTTCACACAAAACAATTTTCGAATGCAATAAAGACACTAAATTTAAATACACTAAAAAAGGTTTTCTAGCCCGTTCATGTTATTTCAATTTCAGCTTGGGCACATAACAGGTAGATTATTCGGCATTTGTCCTGTGAAAGTGGGTTTTTTCAGGGAGCTCCAAATTCCTCCCAAAACAAATTCCACAGCATTCATAGATTTTTTTTAGATTCTTGCCATGACATTATATTTATAGGTCCTAGTCACAAGGTAACCTTGTTTATGAGGCGTTTATTGATACATATTTTGTCAAGTGTTGTAACCTTATTTCATCTCTTCAATGTTGTCATTAACGTTCGTATTATTTTTGTGTACTGGACTTCCAGACATTGTTCACATGTTCAAACCGTCTTGGACATAACAAATTATATTTTTCGCAAGCAGAGCGAAATGAAATATAAATATATGTGAACACCTTTTTTTAAGAAACGTTCCCTTTCATTTAAAAACTAAATCCCTTCCACGATTTTTATTGTCGTTATTCATTAACTTGATCCATTATGCTTCATTACAACACCTCCATCAATCCTTATGTGACCTTAAAAGAGTTTCTTACTTATGTCGTTCCTGTTTCCAAAGTGTGATGTTACACTTTCATATTTCTGTTTTCCGACCTTTTTGAATTTAATACACACTCTATTCTCTTGATATTTTGCTCAGTCGTAGTTGAATCTTGTCGTATGATGTATTACTTTTTTTCCCCTCTCGAATTTTCAACTATTTAGTCTTCTGTCTTTCACTTGACAGTAAGGAGAAGATCTGACATTTATACCTCTGATGTTCCTCATACTTCTAATGTTTCAATGAAGGCTTTATACTTTTTATATCCTAACAGAACTATATTACAAAGGTTTTTTGCTGTTAGAGAAGTTAACTATTGTTTTTTGCTAGTTATATTACCTATCCTGTTTCACCCAACTTATTTTCATTAGAATTACTTCTATAATCTATTAGGGTCATTCATTTCTATGTTGCATAAAGGATTCCTTCCAAAAATAGTTGAAATAAATTATGTTAAACCTCATGAGGAATTTCGTTTGATGAATCTTGCTTCATTCATATTAATTATGTGACAAGTATGTATTTATGCATTAGAATATACCGAATTGTGTTAAACTCAAAATACAAAGAACTGAATGGCTTGCAAAAACAAAAAAAAAGTGAATATAGATCATCAACTAGCCTGCTGCATTCAAACAGAAATTTATGGATTCATACAACACAATATTAATCTAATCAACAGTGAAAAGGACAAGGAAAAAATGACCTGCCACCAAACAATTAGATCAACTAAGGTGCTCACAACAACAAAAGGCTCTAACACGACGAACCATCAACCAATCTTGTAATTAACAGATCTGACCGACAAGTAAACATTGAAGAGATACATCTGCTCAAGAAAGAATCAGCTTCACAGCATCACCAAAAAAGTATTCCATAGATCGAAATGGAAGCCTGTCTGGAAAACTTAGCCAGACGACTAGTGATTCATTCTACAGAAATCGAAAACATCAACAAAACAACAGAAACCAGCCACCAGAAAGAAGGCAATTTCGCTAGCAATTCCATCGTTAATCAACAATCTATCTTTCCAGATAGAACTGAAAATAACTATTTCCCCAAAACACCAAAAAAACAGTATCTTAAACAAATAAATCTCACACAAAACTATCAATATAATTTCACAGAAAAGAAAGCTAAAACCAACTTTACACATAAAGATGTTAATTTTATAAACAACCTGAAAGGGAAGAAAAGAACCAACATTCTAAAAGCAGATAACAGCAGTGAAATAGTAGTAATGAATATAAATGAGTACATTCAAAAATAAATCCAAACACTTGAGTAAAGACGGAATATTGAGATTAAAAATGTGTTTTGGGAGTTAATTGGCATTAACACTAAAGAGTAATTATATGGAAGAACTGATGAAAGAATTAATAAATGCACCCTACCATATATTTGGTGATCACAGCAAGATCAAATAATGTACGTAATGTTTCCAAGAGAAAATGAGATAAAGAGGAGTTACAGCGTCTGGAATATGTTCACATGTAATATGTAACTAGGCCGCTTTCTGAAAATTTTCCATCACAGGAGCAGAACATAATACTTCCCGTATACGTTTGTATCATTACCCGTGTTCTCATCATTGACTCTGCAGATGCAATAAACTTGAAATATTGTAAATTATCAATTTGGCATATACATGAGCCACAAATAGTTCATAATAAGCACCTAACGCAACAATTCCTTTGCAAAGAATAAATCAAATATATACAGAAAATAATATTTTATTTGTATTTACGGAAAAATCTATTAAAACCTTTTGCCGCAGTTGCTATTTTTGAACTATCATCCAGAAGGAAGATTCAAGTGAATATAACCCTGTCTCTAACCATCCACCATAAAATATTGACTGCCACTCTCATAGTTTTAAAGTGTAGGACATAGTTTGTGATATCACACGTGTTTGAACCCATCTCCTTAGTTCCGAAAGGCCTCTCACTAGTTCAGCGGTAAATCTATGGATTTACAATGCTAAAATAAGGATTCGATTTCCCTCAGTTGGCTCAGCAGATTGTCCGATATGGCTTTGTTATCAGAAACACATAAACACGCATAATGTTTCGAAAGCTGGCAAAAAGAAAACATGCATGTACATGTTTAAAACAAAGAATTATGAAAATCGTTATTCTGAAAAGCAAAAAAAGAAATGCATTTTTATTAAAGTAGCCAGTTCAAATTTGGTTTGAGAGCTTTTATGACGTAGCCACAAATAAAAGTGTTTAGAAGATAAGAATAATTTATTATTACGAGAAAAAACACTTGAAATAAAAATGTATTCTAAAGACGGCTGGTATAGGCATTGTTACGAATTTACTGTTATACATTTATTTTAATATCTACGTTTTTTTTTTTTCAGTTTGATGCATGTGGTGTATATTGTTGAATGTGTATTGAGATGGTTCTGCCTGTTTCCTAACTTTGTAAAAGATTCTCGAGAGGAAGAATCAACAATATAAGTTTTACGAAAACTCTAAAGAGTTCTACACACGATAGAAGACTCAATATAGTTTAAACCTTTGAAAAACTCTTGTATATAAATGAATATTTTCGAAAACTATTTGTCATAACCCTTATTATGAATTGTATTGTTGTTTGTATATTGAAATATATATACGTGTTAAGAAAAAAATTATGTGTGCCAATCATGTTGACAAAAGTCATAAATTTGATACAAATTTATATCCAATTAACTTTGAAATTAAAATTTCCGGTTATTTTGTAATCGCAATACGTAACGTATGTGACATAATAAATTAGAGACTCATCCGAGATAAATTATAATACGTAACAGTATTAAAAACTTTAATTAAAATAGAGTACAGAACAACGTTTCGAACTTCTTAGGTTATTTCCAGGTTGACAAAAACAGTTTGAAACTAATCGTCACTGGGCATTGGTCTTGGGGAAGAGAGTATGAACGGGTACGAGATTGTAAGGGGCGTTGCAGTAAGATGTTATTAATCAATATTGATATAAAGGTATTTCTTTATGCTGGTTAAACATTGGTCTCAGTTATTGTATAAGTATGGCTTCTTTGATTTTACGTTTGTTTATATTTGTTTCCTACTTAATATGTTGATGTTTTCACCTCACAGTGGCACAGTGGTATATTTGCAAACTACAAGGCTAGAACTAGGATTTCGATACCCGTTGTGGGCATATGTTGAGTTTTTGTTTTGTTTCATGTTCTGAGTCCCAAGGATTGTATAGACAAGTATGAATTATTTTTCTGTGGATTTCTGTTTCGAATTGTGTATCGGTTCTTATGATCTTGAGATTGAGAAATGTTAGATGGTTATGTTTCTCGTGTTTACAGGTGAACTTAATGTTGGGATATATGGAGTTGATGTGGTTGAAAAATTAATGAGTGTCCTATAAATCTAAATCCAGTAATCGTATCGTAGACATATTTCTATTAGTATAGTGGTGGGTGTGAGGCTGGATTTATCGCTTGAGATTCAGTCTGTATAATGAAAATGTTGGCTAGAACTGGTGACACGGGATTATCCATACTTAAACCATTTATTTGTATATAGTTTTGGTCACACAAAGTTAGTTTTAGTGGTGGTGAATTTTATAAGAGTTTTTAACTAGTTGTTGGAGGTGTGTATTAATGGGTTGAGGTCTTGGATATGAAGTTCTAAAGCTACCTTATATGCTTCGGTAGTTGGGAATTCTGCGAAGATAGATATTACATCAAAGCTGGCCATTAAAGCTTTCCGGTTTAGATAATCAAAAATAGATTTAAAAGCTAGAATTAGAAGAGCCTTGTAAATTCATGTTACATATTTAGAAAATGAACATGTTATGTATTTGCCAAGCTGTAGCGAAATGACTCTTACGTCGACGTTATGAGTCGTAGCGGCCAATCTGGTTTGTGAGGTTTAGGAGGGCCGTATAATTGTGGTGCGCGTGAGTCAGTCTTGCATAGGCCAGCATAAAAATTTTCTGATATCGTGTTAGTTTTCCATTTTAATAGCATTTTGTTTAATTGGTTTTTATGTGTTTATATTGGATTTAATTTTGAATGTACTTGTTAGTATGCATTATTACCTAAGCAGTGCCTTTATCTGGGACCGGCATAGTCAGGTGGTTAAGGCACGCGACTTGTAATCTAAGGGTCGCGGGTTTGAGTCCCCGTCACACCAAACATGCTCACCCTTCCGGCCGTGAAGACGTCAATCCCACCTAATCATTCTAAACGTTTCTATAATGTATTCAAATTTCCATCGTTAGATCCAACTTCATAGTTTTTCGTTTTTTTTATTACTTGTGTTAAATTATACCGAATTAAATAGTTTCTTTCACACTTTAGGTCGACCCAGATCAGGAAGAAATAATCACAGCGTATCAGTTGTCTCAATCTCTTATCTTCGACGAAGGCTATGTGTGATATACCTGGTAATATTTGGACACTATGTTGAATTATTATGAAATGCTAACTGAGGAAGTGAACGTAATACGGAGACTGTGGTTAGTTTTCACAATTTTGATTTTTCCTTTCTTTTACTAACAATTCGAAGAACTCTTTGGGATTGGACCATGAAAAAATAAAAATAAAGACAGTAGTATTGAGATGAACATATTCTGCAATAAAGATTATCAACATTTTACACTATGAAATTAGTAGAAAAAGGAATTAGGCCAATCTTTATAACGACATGAACACGGCAGCTACACTACATATATTAGCATATGAAACTGGATAAGAGCTCATTAAATGAACAAATTACGTAACAAAAAATACGTCAAAATGTACAACGAGACTTCCAATTTTCGATATTTTAAGAAAACAGTGCAGACTTCATTATTATAATCAAAGTTTGTTTATCTTAAATATGAACCTTTGACCAAAATGTTTATACTCTTAGCGTTTTAAACAATATATTTAAGTCCAATTTCAATAAAAATCCGATTTAGTTTCGATTTTATGCAGCCAAACGTAGACCTCGACAATCAATATTATTAACTGATAAATTATCATTACTTTCGTAAGGCTGTTTCATTTATAACCTTTTAATATATTTAAATTGTTTCTTTATGTGAAATTAGTTAGTTTCTTGTCAAACAAGAATACATGAACTCCTTGTACTAGCTATTGGTTTAGTCTGCGAAATATGTTTAGTGCCTGTTTACTTTACACAACATTTGTACAATTGATTAAGTGTAACTGGCTTGATTTTTTTTAGCCTATTTCGAACATAGCCCATGAACTAAGACGTAGCTTGAAAAAAATGTATATTTATACATAAATGCAGGTCCGGCATGTTCAGGTGGTTAGGGCGCTCGACTCCTGATTTGAGGGTCGCGGTTTCGAATCCCCATCATACCAAATGTGCTCTTTCTTTAAGCTATGGAGGCGTTATAATGTGACAGTTAATCCAACTATCAGTTGGTAAAAGCGTAACCCAAGAGTTGGTGGTGGGCGGTGATGACTAGCTGCCTTACCTCTAGTCTTACACTGCTAAATTAGGGACGGCTAGCGCAGATAACTCTCATGTAGCTTTCGCGAAATTCAAGGGAAACCAAATCCTTTGTCTGCTTTCAGAATGTTTATGTTATTGATCTGTTTTAATTTGTTTTTTAGAATTAATATGTTTATGCGTAAGGTTGTTCTTTTAGCTTTGTTTTCGTTCAGAGAAGAATAAAGTGAGAATAATAGAGTTTAAGTCATAAGCACTTTTCGTAGTGTGATAATACATAATTCTAGTTTACTCACATCAATATTCAATCTAATTATAGACTTCAAGTGAAATAAACCTTTGTAGTTTAAACCAACTTCTACAAGTATTTCCACCACCCTAAATTCGAATACGATCAGTACTTTATAAGATGACATAAAAAAGGGTCAAGCGAATGTGAGTGTTTACTGTTTTTTACAGCATTTGTCTGAAATATAGGAATTAAAAAACTTTATGTTTTTTACATCCGATTTACAAAGACGCCAACTAATTATGGACTGTATAGACTGTGAACGTATGAAACTTTAATGTTTTAAATTAAATTGTCTACTTAAAAACTAACTTTAACACATGTTGTTGTAGTATTTGAACATACCATGCATTTATATATTCTTGTAATATTATTATATTTATTAATATTTTTCTGTTCTGTATATATTCATATTTCGCAAAATATGTGATCGAGAAAACTATTAGATCATTTTCATTCTATCGGTTTTAGTTTTTCTTATCAAGTACTAAATAACTTTTCTGTCCAGGAAAGGTGTTGCTGCATTGCATGTACATTGTGCAAGGATTGTGACAACAATGTCCTCAATAGTTGTACAAGTGATATCATTGAAAATGACCAGTTACATGATGAGCTCTAGTCACTCAATATAAATGCGGCGTTTTTTGGGAATCATGAAACAATGGACTCAGATAATCCGTAAAATGTCTTGAAGGAGGCAGTGAAAACACAGAAGCCAGTAAAATTGAAATCCAGTTATATCATAAAATAAGAAAAATATGTTATTTATATGTATACAAACTGTGTGTTTGGTATTGTAATAAGAAATTTCACTTTGTATTATCATTCAGTTTTATTTAGCATCACTTCTCAGTTAGTACAAAATTTAGCATTATTAAAAATCATCTCCAGTTGTTAAACTAATTAATTTGATAGCTGGAAGGTTAATTCATTTGTAGGTATTATGCTATGAATTAAAATTAATTCGATGTAATGTTTACATAAGTCATAATTTTTGAAATGGTAGTACAGAATTGTTTCGTTATAGTTTTTATTTTTTACGGCTTGGAAACAAATAACTTTGCTCATCCTGCATAAAACTTTAAAGAAAGTATCTCAATATTTGGAATTGATCATAAAGAACCAACAATTTGTAATAGCTTTTCACTTCGTGTTAAAACAAAACATTTTCATTTATTCAAGATATATAACATGTAATTACAAGATTAACAAGATATAATTTCATGTTATAATTGTTGTGAAATATAAATAATTAATTGAAGTTACAATTAGAAAAACAAAATGCATGACTAAAAATTTTCTCACGTATATAGCTTATATTGTTGCACAATATTTTATGATATTTTGTACATGGATATTTTGACGCTAGGTGTCATGCATTGAAAAAATACATAGGAACTTTTCTTACGTTTGAACTTTCATTACTTATGACGTATTCGTTAGCATTTGTCCTTTCAGGGATTTATCACGACTATTTGTACGCAGCCGCAACTACAAGCTTCTGCTCACAATAGAAGTGTGTATGTGTGTGTGTGTTTTCTTATAGCATAACCACATCGGGCTATCTGCTGAGTCCACACAGAAGTCAACAAACAGAAATAAGAATAGTTAATTAGTGTGTGTGTGTGATCTTCATCATCATTTTCCACCTAGTTGATGAAATTTACGCTTTTCAAGTTTTAGCTGATCAAAACAATTCCAACAGGGATTTACATCACAGATATGTCGAAAAGATATTTTTCGATTAGTAAAGACACCCCAGACATTGAGGTAAGTAAAAAACAAAACTTTTTCCCCTTGCTTCATTCTAAATTAAAGCGACTACAATATGTAATGCCAACTTTAAATTAATCATTTGTTTTCCAAAAAAAATTCAAGTAGTGCACTCATCATATGAACTCGTTTGAGTTAACAGCATTTGAAAAGAAACCGAAAGTATATGACACAGTTACTTAATAATTATTTTGTACAAAAGAAAACGAAGTAGCCCTGTCATATCAATCTGAAGTAAACTGCGCTTTGAGAGTCTGCTTTAATATTGTCTGGAAGCTAAATTTTATTTTCACACTCATTTTAGACCAGTGAAAAGAAATATCTATCGGTGGCTCAACTGTAAGTCGTTGGGCTCATAACGCTAAAAATCGGATTTTACAATTAGACAATTATTGTGAACATAGCTCGTTGTGAAGCTCTTACTTTAATAGCAAACAAACTAGTGAAGAAAATAAACTAATTACATTTCCCCTAAGTATTAAATCGTGTCCACTGACATTGAGATACCATGTCACGGCTCGTTTTCTGTTGATTAGCAGATAAGCAGAATCAATCTTTACCGAAAATGTAACACGTGCATTAACTAGGTCAGCGGTAAATCTACAGATTTACAACGTTAAAATCAATGGTTTGATTCCCCTCGGTGGACTCAGATAGCCTGACGTGACTTTGCTATAAGAAAACGCAACATCACAGCACAACATTAAAAAGTTAACAAACCTCTCTCATGACTTCCTAATAAATCTCTTAAGATTAAACACACAGGTCATGTGAATTAATACTGGTATGTTAACATTGATTTAGAGCGTGTGTGTGTTTGTAATATTAAGGCAATACTTTGGGAATAATAACAAAAATAGTTTATTTTATTTAATGTTTATAAAAAGAATATTCAATTATTATAAGTACAGTTCTGTTTTATTCGTGATATTTGAGAATTTGTTTTGAAAGACCTGTTGTTTCTTAAACTCTGTTATCTAACTATGAATATGCAGCGCCACCACCATTATCAGTAAGAGGTGAAAAAAGTGACGTCCTCTGATATTACATATTAAAGCAAATTTTATCACCCTATTTTTGCAGATATTCTGCACCAAAGCAAAACGTTCACATGAATTACATGTAAAAAAATATGAAAAAACTATGTAAAAATGTATGAGAGAATCCTCTAATTTTAGCTCTAGAAATTTCTGACTCTGCAATACATTCTTTTTATGAGTAGCATATTTTTAAATAGCTTTAAAAAAGTACGAAATTATATATCTTAATTTCTCAGGAAAAAAACCCAACAAAAACGAATAGTCGCTTGTCTCCGCACCCTTCCTTAGATTTGCTTAATGGTTGGCGAAACATAGGAATATCACTGCTCTTATTATTGAGTCTGTATATCTGATACATGATGGGAAATCAGTTTCAACCAGAAAATACCACAGGCGCCCATTTTTCCTAGGCCTTACAAGAAACCATCTTAATTCTAGCAGATTGCTCACATCAACCTTAAGCTACAGTTAGATGTTTCTAGCCTAGTGATAAATCGTAATTAGCGAAGGACTGGGGTATGAAAAAGGATAAAGGAAATTAAATAATTTATTTTTTTCTGTCAAACAAATGATGTTTAATCATTGTCCACCTGTTACAGCAGAAGTAAGAAGTATTATTTTATGGACACCACTGGGTTTTAGTACCATAAATCTTTGTTTATTAGTCTTGTCTATAGTTAAAAATAATATCTAGAAACAAAAAGTCTTAATTCGCTCGTAGCTCACTCAACGTTTCTTGTGAATGACTAATATCGTCGGAATTCTAACGAGAGCACCAACGTGCTATTATTGTTACGTTTTGTCCCATTTACTATAAATAATGAATATATCTTGAAAACCAGTTAGGTGGTAAAAGCCGCAGAAAATGTAACATCAAATTATGACTAACGCCATGAGAATAGAATAGTTAATCAACTGAAGATAACTGTAAACTTACATAAAGATGTAATAATTTTATGTAAGCAGAATAATTTAACTGAAAGCTTAATTTGTTTAGAATAATATATGCGCTAAAACTTGTATTTTAGACTAAACAACTCGAAAATTATAGTATTTAACATATTTAACAGGACATTTTAAAACAAAGTTTTGTTAGTTTTTTCCGTCTGATATTAAAGTACATTCGGTTATATATAAACAACATAATATATATATATATATATATAGATGTGTGTGTGTGTGTGTACCAGAAAAGGAGAAGAGTTGGGTTAAACAAAACGTACAACGATGCAGTAACAACGTGATTTTACGAACACATATTTATATGTATGTATACGAATTTAACAAAAAATTCTACTGAAGTTTTAGTAGCACTAAAGGTTTTCGGTTTTTTTTTAATTTCGCGCAAAGCTAGTCGAGGGCTACCTGCCTTAGGCGTCCCTAATTTGGCAGTGTAAGACTAGAAGGAAGGCATCTAGTCATCACCACCCACCGCCAACTCTTGAGCTACTCTTTTACCAACGATTAGTGGGATTGACTGCCACATTATAACGCCAACACGGCTGAAAGGACGAGCATGTTTGGTGTGACGGTGATTCGAACCTGCGCCCCTCGGATTAACCCACCTGGCCATGCCGGGCCAGCAGTAAAGGAAGAAAGTTTTAAAGTTTCTTTTAGGTTATTGTAATCACATATACAACTTATAAAAAAGAAAGGCTAGTCTGAAAAGAATATTACGCTGACTCTAAACGATTATAGAAAAGATAAAACTAAATATACACGTCTTTACTAAATATTGTCGTAGATAATTAGTTTAATGAATAAATATCCAAAGCTTCATTTCCTGAACAAGCAAAAGAATATTCTATATATAATCAACTAGTGCTTGAATATGTAACCTATTGACATATGTTTTACATTTGATGCATATATTAAATATATCATAGACTAAAAGCAGAACTCGTTCATCAAAACTACAGATAAGCTACAATTCAAAAAGTTAATCTGAATTTTAGAAAATTCGGTGTCATTTGAATGGATTTTTTAAATATTTTGCTAGTTTCTCATTTTGTTTAACTTTTTAGAATATTTCTTAGCTCATTGATTAAAATTTCAATACGGTTGAGTAACAGCAATTGCCGTACAACCATCGACAATTGAATGAAAGATCTCACAAGTTCGTTCCAAGACTAAGTAATTCCTCACAAAGAAAGCGATTAACATGACACAGTTTATGTATACTAGTTGGGGTACCTGTACTCCGAACAGAAGTTATGTAAATTCATGATTAATGAAAGGCTATCTTAGGTCATGAAAAATTATTTCCTTTATATATAATCAAAAAAACAAACAATAACAAGGACCCCAAGGACCACGAAAACAACAAAACACAAAAAAACAGTAAAAGTATGAAAAGATGGAAGTTTTTTTTTCAGGTATGTTATTTATAAGGAATTAGTAATTTTCACCTAAATATAATTGATAATATGATATTTATTCTACTTGCTAGAATATTTTAACTCTCAATCCGAAGACTCGCCGTCATGCCAGCCTTGTTCCCAGTAGTGAAACAAAAGAAAACAAGAAACTTTGGAAACGAAACCGGGAGAAAAACTGCGACGTAAGAAAAAACGAAATTTTTAACAATCTTTTTTCACACCTTTGATGCTTATTTTTCTCTGGAACTTTCGCACACTGTATAACTGACAATTAGACTTCTCGAAAATGTGTTTTTGGTCATTTACACTTTTTATTTTAAAATATAACTTTTTTGTTCCATCAATGACTTCAATTTACTAATAAAGTGATATTTGGAACATAATAATAACAATAAAACGACTGATTCAGGTTTCTTTCTTAGAAGGAGAGAAGTTAACAGAGTAATTGCGAGGGTTAATATGTATTGTGGGTGTTAAAAATATAACAGTATGATCAGTATTCCAGCTCTTTAATGACATTCAAGCTAATTTTAAAAGATATAATATATGTGTGTGGTTTTGAGTGGCATTTTTACTGAATCAATGTACTTGTATATGATCGTTGTGTACAGAGGTCACTAACAACACACGAAATGATAAAAAGTACTTTATTATTAAAAAAAACATTTAATACTTTTCAAAACAAGCATAGCCTTAGCTTAATACAAATGAAAATATTATTAAAAAATTGTGTTTTACATATCTTACTTATTTTCTACATACCACAAACACATTAACCATAACAACTCTTACAAACTACCTAAACTAGCAAACAGCCCACACTGTTAACCATCTAGAAAAGTATGTAAATAAGAAAAAATAAGTTCATAACGATAATAAAAATAGTTTCGTTATTTGTTACGGAATACTTTTGGGTCATTGAATCTTAGAAAGAGTATTTTGTGTCTTATATTATTGTACTGTTTCTGCTCTGTGATATACTGTAGTTATATACCTTTACACTTAATTTCTTTATGCTACCATATGTTCTCAGGCTCGCAGGTGTAATTTGCAAATAGTTTTGCTAATGCAAGTGGCGTTACAGCTACCACATGTGTATTTACATATGATCCTGAAACGCATGAGTGTAGGCAATATGTCTTTAGACCGAAATATATTTTGCACTTTGAAAGACATTTTAAATATCATTTGTAGCTGACCTTGTGGATAAAACATTTTAATTATTCTTAAAATTTGTGATCTCAGTTTGAAGCTTTGCTTACCTAAAAAATGGATCAATAAATCTTATTTATCAACGGTGTATACTTTTTAGAGGGGTATGAAATATGTGAGGAAGGAAGTTACGTGTTACATCTTGAATAAAATGAATTGAATAGTCGTTTGTAAGATGATAATTTCTGTATGAAGAATGAGGTAGTTTGGACAGATGTTTGGAATAACCTGTCGAATCGAATATGTAAGCCTGTATATGTTGTTGTTTTTTACGATAAACCGATGTTATGAAGTGGTTATCTAATTTGTTGATTTGGATATGAAGAAAAGCCAATTTACCATGTTTGTTTTTCACTTTCACAAGTACAAATTATGTTAGAGTGTTTCGAATTTAAATAATCTAAAAATTTTTGATGTATTTATAGCTTCTAAAGAGTAAAAACGTATCAACATATTTTCTATATAATACCTGTTTATATACAACGGGACAGGTGTTTAACCAAGAATGTTCTTAGCGATAAAGAAATATTTCAGCAAGAGTTAAAGGGAACAGGTAATCAAAGAATTTAAGCTTGGGGTGAGGTAAGCAAAGTTTTAGGCTCTTAGCTAGTGAATTATTACAGTATTCATTGAGCACAACATTACTAAAATTAAAAATGTGTTCCGGGGTCGTACAAATGTAATGGCTGTAATGCCACTTACATTGGCAAAACTATACGCCAATTACACCTGCGAAGCTGCGAACTTATGGGAATATAAACAGAACTCGTAAAAATTGTTCAATTTCTTTATTCTATGAAAGTAAACAACCATAGTACAGCTGCTAATTTTGATCATTTATTTGCTCCTTTATTGCTCAGGTAGATTGCAAGTAGTATATGAGTTGTTTCTCCAGAGTCAAGTCACTACTGCATTGCATTTAAAAAACTCACAGTCTTGTCTTGTGATTCCTCTCTTCATCACTTTTACTAGTGATATTTATGTTTTGGATTCTCACACCTTATAAAACACTACACTTTGCCTACCACAGCTGGAATATCACTTTGGTTATAAGTCTCTTGTCCTCCACTGGAACAGCGATAAGTCTTCGGACTTATAACACAAAAATCAGGGCTTCGATTCTCGATGTGGCTTTACTATAAGAAAAAAAACACACACACACACACTTTAAGTTCCCACTTTGATCCATATTCTTTCATTATCCGGTGGTTCAGGAAACGCATATATATGACCTAAGAAGAAGAATATTTTGTATCCAAATAACCGTTACATATCCTTCCCCAAAATGATAAATTTTCGTTGTAATCACACTGTCTATCAAAACCAAAACAATGTCAAAATGAATTTCTAATACGTGCCATCAATGGGAATTTATATCTATTGTAGTTATCCCACTTCTTGATGAATTTTATATTCAAATTTATTTTAATATAGAGTATGAAGCTCTTTATTAAAGCCTATGACTCAAATAGCCAATTTAAAATATCCTTTTACAAATGCTTCGGTAATGTTCAATAGTAACTTCGGGGACTTATAAGACAGTTAACTTATCTTTTGCAATAAATGTATATGCAAGAAATCTTAATTAATGAAATTATTTTTCAGATTTATCCAAGGCATAATTAAAGTGTTTTTATTATAATTACTTTTGGTTTTCTGCAAATATATTCCTTCTCTGTGTTGAATTAGTCCTGCAAACCTTTTGAAAAGAACTTCGATGACATTAAACACACCACACTGAGTGAACGAGCTGCACTGAAGGAAGCAGCTAGGTACGTTTCGCAAAAATATTTCTTTATCTTCTAAAGTAATTTATTTTAAAAGGAACCACAATATTTTTATGATTTAATTTCCAAGTATAAGTAAAAAATGACGCATCTTAAATAAACAATTTTGGAAAAAGTTTTCTAAACAATAACTTGTCGTAATTATGAAAGATACCGTGTGTGTGTGAAGGTGTAAAAATAACTACGTTAGAAGGCGTTTGTAGTAATCGTTGAAGGGGTTACTTGGATCTTTATTGAATACATTCTGATGTCATAAGCAGTAATAATATTTAGCAACCCTGCGGGCCCGGCATGGCCAGGTGGGTTAAGGCGTGCGACTCGTAATCTGAGGGTCGCTGGTTCAAATCCCTGTCGCACCAAACATGCTTGCCTTTTCAGCCATGGGGCGTTAGAATGTAATGGTCAATCCCACTATTCGTTGGTAAAAGAGTATCTCAAGAGTGAGCGGTGGGCGGTGATGACTAGTTGCCTTCCCTCTAGTCTTACACTCCTAAATTAGGGACGGCTACCGCAGATAGCCCTCGAGTAGCTTTGCGCAAAATTCAAAAACAAACAAACAAACATAATAACGTTGCTTGGCCAGACTGATAGGGCACTTGACTTGCAATTTAAAGGTAGAGAGTTAGAATCCCCCTGCCACTAAAATACTTTCTCTTTCAGGTGTGTGGATTTTGTAATGTGATGTTCAGTTCCCCTATTTGTGTGTAAAAGAGTAGCCCAGGCGTTGGTGCTGGATGGTGACGACAACGTGTCTTACGTTCAGTATTTTACTGCTACACTGGAGTGACTAGAGTAGGCAGCTTTGCGCGAAATTCAAAGGAAACAAACAAAGCACATTTTACTTTCAATGCGTTTTCTAATATTTTAATTCGTTATGTTTTTAAATCACGTTGTAATTTACCATTTACACATAAACAGACATCTGGATATAATAATTAATTTTTATTTCATGTAATTTAATTATTCATAGCATCTTACTATTTATATCTTTGTCTTTTTGATAATAACGATTTCCATGATATTAATATTTTGAAATGCTTTATAAACAATACACTGCAGGTGCTTGAAATGTGCAGACGCCCCCTGTCAGAAGAGTTGTCCGACTCAACTCGACGTTAAAAGCTTTATCGGTAGCATTTCCACAAAGGTAAGCCTGGTTGAGTTTCTCTCTCTGTGTGATATACGAATTTGAAACTTACTGTCATATAATAAGTAAAGTATTGAATCTTGGATCGGTTCTGTGATAAAAGAGATGTGACACTAAGACCCGAATAAATATTTTAGAGAGAGGTAAATTTGTAGAAATGGGCTTATTACAAAGAGATCCATTTAACATAAATCAAATGTATTAGTTTTATTGAAAATATATTGATAAAAATCAAGGATAAAACTGACGCCATATGACAGCATAACTTGTGTTTTTTCTTAGAAAAAATAAATACTTTCAAAGCTGAAATTTGGTGTTGAATCATATATCCAACGTATATAAAAGTCAATGTGTGACCCGTCACGTGACGCTTGATTCCTCAAAATAGGAAGAGTCACAAAAGCCAAAATACATTTATCCAGATGGAATAGTTCAATTGCTATCTTCCATTATGATTTTAGTGACAGGGGCGTAACAGAATTGTGATAATGGGGTTTCAGTAAAACCTTGTAAGCACAGCGAGTGTTGAAATCATATAGACTAGAGCAAATTACATGAAATGTATCATGAATTTAAAAATATCTATTTAATTTTAAACGTAATTAAGCTGAATTAAGCTATTTTATGCCATATCACTAAAGTTTTTATCAAGGAACAACATTTTGTTAATCAACAAAGATTAAATTAAGAAATAAACAAATATTTTCCAGCTTTGTTATCTATATATTTCAATTAATAATTTCAGTATATACACTCAGTGGCCATTTTATTAGGTATATCCATCTAGTACCAAGTAGAATCCCCTTTTGCCTCCAGAACAGCATGAATTCTTAGTGGCATAGATTCAACAGTATGCTGGAAACATTTCTTCTGATTCGATAGCATTCCTGCAGATTTGTCGGCCACACATTTATGCTGCGAACCTCTCGTTCCACCTCATCCCAAAGGTGCTCTATTAGATTGAGATCTGGGAATTCTGTAAGCCATTGGAGTACACTGGAGCCACTGTCATGTTCGTGGAACCAGCTTGAGATGATGCGTGCTTTGTGACATGGTGCATTATTCTGCTGGAAGTAGCCATTGTAAAACTGGTAGACTGTGGTCATAAAGGGATGCACATGGTCAGCAACAATGCTCAGGTAGACTGTAGTATTGAAATGATGCTCTGTTGGCATTAAGAGGCCTAAGTGTGCCAAGAAAACATTCCCCACACAACTACATCACCGTCAGCAGCGTGTTCCGTTGACACAATGCAGGATAGATTGATACTGTTGACGCCAAATTCTGACTTTACCATCTGTATGTTGTTGTAGAAATAGATATTCGTCAGACCAAGTGACGTTATTCTAATTTTCAGTTGTCCAGTTTTGGTGATTGGTGATCCCGTGTTCACAGTAGCCTTGCCTGAAACCCAGCGTTGCATTCTCCTGCTATAGCCCATCCGCTTCTAAGTTCGTAGCGATCTGCATTCAAAAATGGCCTTTTGCACACCACTGTTGTAAAGAGTGGTTATTTAAGTATTTTTGGATTTCAATTCTCCTCTGACCTCTCTCATTAGCAAGACAATTTCGTCCACATAACTCACGCTAACTGAATGTTTTTTTTGCACCATCCTCTATGAGCTCTAGAGACTGTAGTGCGTGAAAATCGTAGGAGATAAGCAGTTTCCGAGATCCTAGAACCATCACGTTTGGTATCAACAATCATTAAACGGTCAATGTCGTTTAAAATATGTATCTTTCCCATTATAATATTTAGTCGAACAACAACTGAACTTCTTGACCATGTCTGCATGCTTTATATACTGAGTTGCAGTCACATGATTTGCTGTTTGGCTATTTGAATTAAAAAGCAAGTGTACCTAATAAAGTGGCCACTGAGTATAGATTAACAACGTTAGGTTGTACTTTTGTTGCTAGGCGACATGAGGTAAAAGCCATTGTTGGAACATATCAAAATACACTGTCTTTTCTACTTGTTATAAGTTGTTAATTTATTTTTACCAATGATTATTATCTGAATAAGCCACTTGTTCAGTTAATGAGAGATCTTAATTTTGATTGGCTCACACAGGAATTAAACGACGTTTTACTGCCTCAACTGGACTTTTCTGCCTCATTGTTGGTCAAGCTTGTTTTTACAAAAGTTATTTCAATTATTTAGAGGGTATACTATGCGATGAGGGTGATAGTCCTTCTCCCTTCATTTTTGACAGGATATACCTAGTAGATATATATATATATATGTAACTTGACACATGTTTATAGTGTGAGTAAATACAACTGGAAAGTTCGAATTTTAATATATAGTGTTATAGTATGTTATATCACGCTGTGAAATTACCATGGTGTTTCAAATGACCAATTCTTTGTAATCTTTAGAACTACTACGGAGCAGCGAAGGCCATATTTTCTGATAACCCTTTGGGTTTAACCTGTGGGATGGTCTGCCCGACTAGTGACCTCTGCGTTGGTGGCTGTAATTTGTATGCTTCAGAGGATGGACCGATAAACATAAGCGGCTTACAACAATTCGCAACTGAGGTTTGATATGTACAAATTTTCCTGTTTCAGAAATAGAATGTACATACACGAACGTAGAAACATGTGTGTGTATATATACACACACACACAAAAAAGCACTTTTCTAGAATGTCTTATTGTATTCCAAATTATGTATTTTTGGTTTACGTAACTATTACAGTTAGTTGGAAAGAGTCGTAGTCGTGAATAATTATAAAAACCAAAACTCATAACGTCTAAGTCAATTGAGGCCCTGCATGGCTGTGTGGTTAGAAAGCTCAAGTCTTAATCTGAGGGTCGCAGGTCCGAATCCCCGTCACACGAAACATGCTTGCCCTTTTAGCCGTGCGAGCGTTATAATGTGACGGTGAATCCCACTATTTGTTGGTAAAAGAGTAGCCCAAGAGTTGGCGGTGGGTGGTGATGACTAATTGCTTTCCCTCTAATCTTACACTGCTAAATTAGGGACGGCAAGCGCAAATAGGCCTCGTGTAGCTTTGCGCAAAATTAAAAAAAAACGAACGAACGAACTAAGACAGTTGTTAATATTAATAAAATAGGCATTTCGGTAGATGAATGTTTGTGTGTTTATGTTTTCTTATAGCAAAGCCACATCAGGTTATCTGCAGAGTTCATCTTCTGTAGACGAAATTTAACACTTTGTTTTCTGTGGTTTATAGCCTCTAGTAACTCAAGGTTCACTGTGTAACTGTAAGAAATAAAGTAGGCCAACCTTTTATCTACCAAGATTACGTTAAACAAATACTTTGATTGAAGTCAAACATGTTTCCAATGTTTCATTACTATGGTCTTAATTGTATACAACATTAGGAGTTGCCCCCTCCCTCAATGGAACAGCGGTGTTAATGGTGACTTATAATCGTAGAAACTATATTTCGATACTCATGGGGAGCAGAGCACAGGATATGGACAATAACTCACCCAAATATTTTTTATATACTCTATCTTTTTATTTATTTATTTATTATTTTTGAAGACATCTTGAAAGGTTGTTCGCTTTCAATTTTAGTTTTGTTTATTTCAAATTGAGATTTTAATAATATCAGAAAAATTGCTTAAAAATAGTTTTTGTGTCCAAGTGAGAATCTAATTAGGTAGGTAATTGGATAATTATGTGTATGTTTATGTGTTTTTCTTATAGCAAAGTCACATTAGGCTATCTGCTGTGTCCACCAAGGGGAATCGGGATAATTGTAGCTTGTATTTTGCATTGTTACAAAAAATTCAACATTTGTTGCATAAAATTGACGTCTCATTATAAAGAAATGGTTCTATTCAACAAAACAATTGTCAAACACATTTGTCAGTCGAATATAAGAGACTAAAATTTTTCAAAAATTGATTG
This sequence comes from Tachypleus tridentatus, assembly GCF_004210375.1. NCBI lineage: Eukaryota > Metazoa > Arthropoda > Merostomata > Xiphosura > Limulidae > Tachypleus > Tachypleus tridentatus. Next base: position 157,082,969 of record NC_134831.1, read on the forward strand.
AAAAATACAAAAGACATAATTATACGAAAAACAATTGTCTAAACACAAAACAAAAATATGACGATTCAATTCATGTAAAGAAAAAAACTTAAGAGTAATTGCTCACAATTGAAACATCGCTAAAAAAACCAACTCGAATATTTATAAAAATTAGAGACATTTTGGTGGTCGACTTCACTTGATTACCGCATTCAAATCTTATAATTATAATTTTTCACAAATTATGCACCTTATGCTTTTTTAAAGTAACGCTAGATTTCTACCACAAAGTACCAATCTTTTGCAAAACTCTGTATTTATGAATAGGAGTGCAACATCAAAAAGTATATTGTTTTAAAACGAATCAGTAATCATGAAGGTGAGTCTTTGTCCTGGATCCGTAAAGCACAAATTGTCTGTCGAGTAGCATTTGTGCTTAACTACAAACAAAACAAAAACTTCAGTAATTATATAAAAAAAGCTTAATTAAATAACAGATGTAATATTGATGTTTCTTCTAATTTAAGGATATGTTCAATTTCTTAGGACTTTTCACATACGTTGCTTTTGACGTAATAGATCCAGTTACTGTTAAAAAATTGCACTATTGTAGTTCTCTATGTTTATAAAGAACTTAATAATTAACAAAAAGAAAATAAATTTAATTTTCATCAATAAACGTACTTTTAAAAAGTCATATACTTATTACTTTAATACTTCTAAGCACTCTAACCTACTAAACAAAGTGACGAGATTTTATGTCTTTTTGAACAAAATTTGGATTCACAAATATTTAGTGTCTTAGTTTACGACTTATTTATTCGAACTAAAACTAATCACTTGCTTTTTATGCTTTTGTTCCTAAATTTCAGTGCTAACTTATCAATACTCAAATATACCGTAGCTTTAAGTGGATGATTTCTTTTCATAGGAAATGAAAGTAATAAATGAAATAAATGTAATTTTTAACATTACTACTGCATAAAAACCATCTTTGTAGATCTTCAAATTAATGAAGATTCCTCAGATTCGTCCACCTGAAATTCCTTCTCTAGAAGAACTTCCAGAAAGTTACCATGCTCAGGTAGCTTTAGTGGGCTGTGGACCGGCTAGTATCAGCTGTGCTACTTTTCTTGCACGATTAGGGTACTCTAACCTCACTGTATTTGAGAAGGAGGAATACTTCGGTGGGCTGAGGTTAGTAATATTCTTAGGGAGGAAAACATTGATAACGTTCTTTGAGGAGGAAGGCTTTATTAAGTATTGTAAAAGTTTCGGTCGTAAAGTTTTAGAAACCTTTCAACGTACACGTGCAAAATATTTCAGAAAAAGTGTTACTATCGGTAGCAACCATTTAGTGACAAGAATAATGTCAGAAGATCTGAAATTCTTTCCGACACATGTTACTAGTTTATAAGCATTGTTCAAAGTCAGACGTGTTATCAATTATTAGAAGCTAGACATTTTTTTTAAAGATAAATTGTATAAATGCCTAGTTTATGTTGAGCTTTAGACCATGATAAATATGATAACATTTATATAAGACAAAACACTGGTAGCTCTGGTAACAATTTTTGGGGGAAGGAAGACACTTGTGACTATAGTAATGTCTTCGTTATTAGTTCATTTTTATCTTTTTCATTATTTTTTTTTTACATATATCTTAGTTTGTCGAAAGCCTTGGCTACTATATTCCAGGGATATCGATTATATCTATTGCTGGGATTCCCTTCCCTCTAACTTGTTGATACATTAGCAATGAAAGCCAATGTTGTTTTTTTACTTATGTACGTTTTGATCATCGTAAGATTGATTGATGTTTAACCTTTATTCCATCTTATATAATTTTGAAGTTATAGAAGCCAAGATAAAGATCGTTATGTGTTTGAAAGGCCAACTTTAAGGGAGTAGTTCACTTATTTCATTATATCACACTATAATACTATGTTATGTAGAGTAGTAACAATGTGTCATTTTACAATTTCCTGATTGCAAAGAATCTTAAACGGATGTATTATGTGTACATAGATATATATATATACACGTACGTGATACATGTAGATGTAATAGCCCGTTTGCTCATTATATCTAATAATTTGAGATATCTTTCCTAATGTGCTTCATAAAAGATAAAATCAATTCAATAGATTATTGTTCGATTCTTTTCTTATGTGAAAATAAAAGTCTATTGTTTCGATTAAACAAACGTTTAATAGGATTTCAAGACGTGGAAAACTGTTTGCCCCTGTAAACGAAAAATCCATCTTTCGAAAGTGCTCAAGTTACGGGGTTTTTATTATTGTGTACAATTTGTACAAAGACTTCTTGAACTTAGGTATTCTTCTGACGTCATGAACGTAAATGTTAACATACACTGAAACGGAAAATTTCTGGAAGTATGTCAAAAATATGTATATAATTTTAAATCAGATCTTTTAAACATGATGTTTATATTAAGGCGGACGATTGTTACTTTATGTAACCTATCAAACTTTAGGCTTGTTGATTTACAGATTTTTGTACACGAAATTGTAATTTTATGCATAAATATTTTTTTGTTAATTTATAAATTTAATTTAATAGTTTTTGTACTTATCCAGTTTTTACCTTTTTATTAATATTATATGTAATATATAACGGTGGATTAGACATCTACTTCAAGATGAAAGATGTATTCATAAGAGATAATAATTACACTAAAATATGCAGTAAACTTGATAATGGCTTGTAGCAAGTAAACTTTAGAAATGTGTAATGTTCATGATGTACCATCCTCGGGTTGGAAATTGAGAAGTACAAGACATAGTGACACTACAATACATTTAAATAAAAAAAGCTATTTTCAGTGTTATACAAAAAAATAAAAATGTAAAGCTTGATATATATGCTTAGCCGAACAAATACATTGATATGAGGGAAAGTTCTTTAAATTAAGAAAAATGTCAAATGTGTTGAATGGTGGCAAATATTTTTTTATTGGTTTACTTGTTATAGCTCTTCAGAAATTCCTCAGTATCGCCTTCCATACGAAGTAGTGAACTTTGAAGTAGACCTCATGAAAGACCTTGGAGTTAAGGTAGGCTAGTTTTCAAAGCTTATCTAAGAAGTTATCTATTTTGGAGTCAATGTATAGTTTATGAAGACGGCTTAGTGAAAAGCCTTCTAGTTAAGATGTAAAATGTTCCAGATTAGGCAATTTTATATGAATTAAATTAACTATTTTCTAGGAAATTAGTATTAGTGCCATGCCAACTAATGCTATTACTGATGAAACACCTGAGAAACATTTGATACGTAGAATAGGAAAATTAAACATCAAAGTAATCATAGTTTCTCTTTTTCATACATAGATTGAATACGGCAAAGCAATAGGACAAGACTTCACTTTGAAGCAACTGAAGAATGAAGGATACAAAGCGGTGTTTATTGGAATAGGTAAAAATAAGTATAGATTTGAATAACTTTTAAAAAGTTTTATCATCAGGTAATATGAGGTAAATACAGAAAGGGTCACAAGATGATTATTTTCACATATTTTTTGTACTAATCGTCTTGAAAACTGTGCCAAAGCTCAAAGTGTGTTATTGTGTTATCTTTTCTATACCTGAGAGATTAAAAAAACGCTCATACAGGTATATTTATCTAAAAGTTTATCATATAATGACACATTTCGGGTTGATATATGGAAAGAAAGCTTTGCGATTTTTATACCAAGTCTTTCTGAGTACATAAGGTTTTAATTTTCCAAAGTGTTCAGTGAAAAATATTTTTATATTTATAATGAATATATCATATTCAATATATTGGAAGTTATTGGAGAAACTTAGTTTTTAATTTGCTCATTTTATTGACAAATGTAAATAAATGTAGGTTGAACACCGTGAATTTAATATTTCAAAATATCGTAATTAATGGACTTTTAGCCCCCAGTGGCTCAGCGTAAATTTGAAGGCTTATGACATAAGAAATTAGGTTTCAATACCTGTAATAATATAGCATAAATAGCTCATTATATAGTTTGAGTTTGTTTGTAGTTAATTACGAAATTGCTCTGCCCACTATTGATATCAAAACCCAGTTTATAGCGGTATATGTCCACAGAAATAATGTGTGCCACTGGGGAGCGTTGTTTTGGGTTCTCAAACAAATAATTTACATTTAAGTGAAGCTCCCGCCATCTAACGACGTGGGAAACACTTGAGAAATCTTATTCGATCCATTTTCTTTTTATTACATTTTTACATTGTACAGGATTACCACAACCAAAAATAATTCCTGTCTTCGAAGGACTAACTGAAAGAGATGGCTTCTACACCTCTAAAGAGTTTCTTCCACTCGTTGCTAGAGCTAGTAAACCCGGTATGTTTGTTATTCTGTATTATTAAGAACAATAAAAAATAAACATAAAATTAAAATTATTCGTTCTCACACTTGTATTTGTTACTTTTTATATACTAAATGATTATTTGATGCCATAGAATAATTTTCAAAACAAAATTTATATGAAAAACAGGAATATTTTAACCAAGCTCCATACAGATTAAATTACAGAATGACTACACTTGATTATAAATACCTATCTTTATTGTAATTAATTAATTTTCATAAACATGATTGTGACGTAACAATAAATATAATTTGTTTGAAATTATTGTTAATTAGATTAGTATTTTATTTTAAATATTCATTCAACTTTCTATTTTTTCTTTACCCAAAGGAATGTGTCAGTGTAAGTCAGTCCTTCCTGCACTTTATGGTTATGTGATTGTCTTAGGAGCGGGAGATACTGCTTTCGACTGTGCTACTTCAGCTCTCAGATGTGGAGCAAAGCGAGTTTTTGTGGTTTTCAGAAAAGGTTTCACCAACATTCGGGCAGTTCCTGAAGAGGTAAGTTTGTGAAATTAATACTTTAGGAACTAGGGGCCCACCTTACACCCTGTTGCAACTCATGAAAATTCATCTGTGATCAGCACGGCCGCAGCCATCTTTGAAATCCCTGCGTTGTCCCTTATATCTCCACATACCATTACTGGAACAATACCTGAAATAATCGGGAAGGTGGTTTTTTATGTATATTATAATTTAGTGTAATATTTTGGTTACGTAATATTTGTAACGTTGAGCTATCTGTGGGTACGTGTGTGTCTTGGGGTGATGCAGTATTTTCGTACGCTACTGCATCTGGATAGTTTTTAAAGACATAAGTTTTTAATCCTTACCATTATAAGTTTGATAGTTTCTGCAGTATAAGTTATAAAAACTAGGCAAGTTCCGTAAATGGTAAACGTTTTCTTGAAAAGGAGTTTTTGTATCGTTTTATCTGTACAATTCGAAATACGTTTTTTTTTTAAAATAACATTATATATCTGAATCAGCAATTTCTTTATGATCGACCTTAAACTTTTAAGCTGTGAAGAATTCTGTTAGAATTTTGTTTTATATTTGTCATCAGAATGCTAATAATAATATAATGCCTCTCTTACCATGGTGCTGGGCAAGTGGTTAGGGCACTCCATTCGCAATATGAGAGGATGCGAGCTCGAATCCTCCGTCACCTTAAATAGGCGTGTCCTTTCAGTCTTGGAGCGTTATAATGTGATATTCAATCCCACTATTCGCTAGTAAAAAAGTAGCCCAAGAGTTGGCGGTGAGTGGTGATGACTAGCTATCTTTCCTCTCGTCTTACACTCCTAAATTAGGGACCGCTAGCGCAAATAGCCCTCGTGTAGCTTTGCGCGAAATTCAAAGCAAACAAACAAACTAAATTAGAGACACCTAATGCAGATAGCCCTTGAATAGCTTTGCGCGAAATTGAAAACAACAAATAAACTCTTCCAACGGCGGTTTGAGAAGCTCTAATTAAATTTAGTTAACGTATCAGATAATTATTATTATATCATGTTAACGACGTTAATTTTTTTTAAATATGAAGTTCTTTATCCATATTTGGTTTTGTAAAAATATGAATAGCTTTTAACTAAACAACATTTAAGTTTTTACTGATTTATTTTAATTTGTTTGTATTATGTCTTTTGTTAGTCGTAGATATCTATATATTGATCATTTACTTTTTAAAATGACTTCGAAGTTTGCACGAACTATTTGTCTTTTTTACCCAATACCTGTGTATTTCTAAGTGTATGGTTGTTCATTTTTAAAGAAAGTCTTTAGGCTTCTGTAGTCATTTAACACTTACACTTGAATAACCTTTGCAGGTGGATTTGGCTAAAGAGGAAAAGTGCGAGTTCATACCCTTCCTTTCTCCAAGTAAAGTTGAAAAAGGTAGTCGTATAACTGCAATGGAGTTTCACAGGACGGTACAAAGAGAAGACGGCAAGTGGGTAGTAGACGAAGACCAGCTGGTAAAGTTGAAAGCAGACTTTATCATCTCTGCTTTCGGTTCTTCGCTTCACGATCCCAAACGTAAATAACGCCAGTCATAATAAACAGTGTAGAGCATTATTTATATTACAATTAAGTAGAATGATCTGAAGACAAGCTAATTAATGTCTTTAAAAATTTTAAGATCTTTCTCAGAACCCCAAAGGCTCGGCATGGCCAGGTGGTTAAGGCTATCGACTCGTAATCTCAGGGTTGCGGGTTCGAATCTTCGTCCTATCAAACATGCTCGCCCTTTCAGCCGTGGGGGCGTTATAATGTAACAATCAATTCCATTATTCGTTGGTAAAAGAGTAGCCCAAAAGTTGGCGGTTGGTGGTGATGACTAGCTGTCTTCTCTCTAGTCCTATACTGCTAGCCCTCGAGTAGTTTTGCGCGAAATTAAAAACAAACCAAATCAGAACTCAAAAAATATACAACTGTGTCCCAGCGACACAGTGACAGTGGTATGTCTGCGGGCTTATGTAACTAAAAACTGGTTTTCGATAACTGTGGTGGGAAGATAACAGTTTGCACTTTTTGTGGCTTTGTGTTTAATAATAACGAACAAACAAATTGCACTGTGCATTAAAAATTTCAATATTCTCTTTTTTCAAAACATTGTAATTATGTGAACAATAAGGAAAACTGTAAACAGTAATAGAATTTCCAACGGTAGAACACAAATTATTAGTTTACTAATTTTATATGAGTGAGGTTACTTTGTAAGAAATGTTATTTTCTTCCTATGAATATGCTTTCATCTTGAGAAGTTTCTTAAGAGCCAACAGTAATAAAATATTCACTAGAAAATGGTAAATGCTCGTTTCTGTTATAGTTTTTTTTAATCATCTACAAATATCACATTGTGAAAGATAACGAATTGAGTTAAATTTAAGGTATTTTTCTTTATTTTTAGCTTGTTGAACAATTTCTACGACATTTTCAGTGCAAGTGTGTGTGGTTGATAACATAATTACATCAAGATAACCATAAGTCTATGTACACTAATAATACTAATATAGTAATGTAATACATTTTCACTTTTTTCTTGGTAATTGGTCATATAGTCAATTTCAGATCAAACTGATATAAAACTTGTTTTTATTTTGACTAACATCTTGTTTGAAGTTATGCGCTGTCGGTGTTCTGCCCATTAGAGGTATCAAAACCGAGTTTCTGACATTGCAAGTACGCACACATATCGTGGTCTCACTGAGGTGCCTAATTTTTTTGTACGATCTTTAACCATACGTTTAACCATATTATTTTTTTATTGCGCGTGATATCCTGTATTTCAAAATACTGTAAAGTAACGTTTCTTACATTGTTAATGGTAGTATATTATTTTTATTTTTACCTAGATTCTTCAGTGGTAAGTATTGATAGCTTATAACGCTAAACGTCGGGTTTTAATGTTGTCTTAAAAAAATAACAACAAACAACAAAACAATATATTTATTTGCGGTTTGATTATTTTAAAATTTCATAAACACCCCTTTAAATCAACAAATTATTTAACAACTTATTAATAAATTTTAAGACTTGCTGAAGAAGAAATAAGATAAACCTATTTACATTTGAATAATAAGAGTTAATATTGAATTGAAAACATGAATTATAAACACATAAGTTATAGACAAATACATTTCAACAAATTTTAAGGCTCCTAAATTATTTTAGGAAAGTTAAAAATGATTTAAATGTAATATAACTGGAAAGAAGCAGATACAAAAAGCAATAAACATTATAAAGTTACCTAAAATATAAGTATTGTTCTATACTTAATATCAGCCTTAAAGTCTGGGAAGTTTAGAAATCTATCAGTTTTGTTTATCAGTCAGGTATTTCAGATTGTGAAATTTCTAGCTTCATCCATGTATTTAGCAATCGAATTTGAAAGTTCATAACTTGGTTAGCTTGTTTAGCCAGCAAGCTTTGCAGCTTGATCAATTTTTTTAGAAGTCCATGCTTTGAAGCACTAGTTAATTCATTGATTAGATCATTTAACAGTTCAAGTCTTAAGGTTTGAGTAATTAACTTGATCTGTTTGTTTAGCTCTCTAGCTTTGGAGCTTATTAAGTTCACTAACATAATTCATTTCTTTAGTTCAAGCTTTATAGCTTGTGAAGTTCATAACTTTATCAGTTTATATAACAGTTCAAGTTTTCGCGTTTGTGAAATTTACTAACTTACTCAAATTGTTTCTCAGCAAAGCTTCAATATTTATATTCTTTAACTTGATAAATTTATTACGTCAAACCTTTGAAAATTTTGAAGCTTATTAGTATCATTCATTGTTAGTATATTTGTGAGAGAACCTTCCAAGAAAGGTTGTACCTAAGCAGTTTCACATGGATTTACTTTTGTTAACCTACCATCTATAACTACTGCATAAAGACAGTAACTGTTGTATTTTCCAGGTAGTTGCCCTTACAGTCCTCAAACTCTCGACTCGTTTTTCACAATATCCCCTTATCTGTGATTGAAATCTAACTCCATATGGGCATTGAATCTCAGAATTGAATCTGAGCTAGTTCATGTAGGTAATCCATTTTTACTAACTACATATTATTTTAGAGAATGATACCAATGTATGACAGCTGAGATATCTCTGCCAGAAGGAATCATGGATTAAATTCATTTCCAGTATCTTTTCCGCTATTAGTTCTTAGGTCATTTGGGACAAGATTTGAAAGGTTAACAGGAAGCATGTCTCTTATACTCTTTCAGTCTTGCGACTTGATGATCAACAGGTTGTTGAGTTAGAAAGCTACTGTTAATACACTTGGAAAATGTTTTCTCTCATTCTGCATTCTTGGCCACTCAGGCATGGGCTGAAAGTATAATGCTTTCTTTTGGAGCTAAACGTCTACATGGTAAAACTTAAAATTGTTTAAGTTGTTCTGGCAAAACATCTACTACACTAGGTGACATTTAATATAACATGAAGCGGCATCTCTCTCCTGACGGTATTTATTGATATCCAGCTATTTTTAAAAAGGTTTAACAGAAGGAAGATTTTCCAGATATGTGGCATTAGATTATTGTCATCCAATTTTCTAATCCTAAACATGCCCCGTGAGTCCTTCTAATTATAGACTAATTTCTTTTACTAGTTGTATCTGTAAAATTATGGAGTGGTTGGTTAATTCATGTTAGATGCAATGGATTAAATAACGTCTTCACTATAATCTTATATGGTTTCCAAAGACGGCAATACACCAAAAACCACCTTATATGACTTGAATTTTCAATCAAAAGGGAGTATATTGTTTTGATTTTTTTAATTTAAGAAGGCTTATGAAGTCACATGGAGTGTGACTTCATTAATACGGGTGCATTCATCCATTTTATTCATCTGCAAAGAGGTCTTTCTAAATTCCAATCCATCATGCTGACATTTGGAGTGCTACAGATGTATGCTGAGAATGTAACACCTTTTATAATTATTATATATGTTATTATTTAAGATATTCATTCTACAGTTGCAAACAACTTCTCTGTTGATGATTTTCAGACTTACTGTGTCATATCTATTACGAAGCATTTCAAGTAGCAGTTTTGAAGTGTGAACAAACTGCTGCAAATGGTTTCATATTTTCTTAAACTAAAACGTGTGTTTTTGTCATAAGCATGGTTTATCTTATACCCTAACTCCATCTGGGAGATGTACAAATATTTGTGGTGGATGAAACAAAAATCTTCAGACATTTATAACAAACAATAATCAGCGAGAAAGCAAGTGTACAAGAACTCTGGACATTCATCATGTCCTCTCTTCCATTTTTTTTTGTATAGTAGAATAGGGCTTTATGCTTAAGGTATATTGTGACTTTAACCTAAACTGGACTATAGTTTTCTTGTCTGCTCTTCATCCTGGGACCCTGAATTGAAGATGTCGGATTCTGTGAATTGCCATCAACATTACAATTGTACGGTCTATACTGAAATTCCTAACTCTTTGAAGATTATAGAGTTGCTTAACGTTGATTCTCACTAAAGTATCTTGAGCTTTCAAAATAGATTGCCCGAGATTTTTTACCATCAATTTTAAATATATCTTTCTGGATTCCTGGTCATACTGGAATCCCAGGGAACAGCCTACAAAACTCAACCTGCAAAGGCAATGTAACAGTTTTACCTATCTGATATTTGGATCTCAAACCATTATCAGAGCGAGGCTTAACGTCAGTTATCAAACGATTTGAGTTGACAATGCCACATCTAGCTTTTTCAGATAAAATACACCTATGACAATTGGCTGGTTACTATGCCCCAAGAATTGGAGGGAGAAAGTGTTATGGTAAGGTTTTGCCTTGGCCAAAAATTTCTTACTCGATGTTTTCTTTTAAAATGTACCAAACCATCAATTTATGAGCATTTTGGGAGGTAGGTGATAATTTTAGAAGTTTTACTTCCATGTTTTTTGCCGATGCTGAACGAAAGCCCATTTTTAGACATAGTTTAATTTGTTATCTACCGATAATGTAGAATAGTGTCAATGGTAATGAGTATACTGTCCAGAATTACAGTACGTTTTTCCTAATTATCAAGGAAAAACCAAAAGCGTTACTTAATATTTTTGGTTTTATACATTTTTTACAGTTGTTTTTCTTCTTACACTTTTTATTTGGTTGGTTCAATAAAGTAAACGAATAAAATCCTAAATTATTAGCATTGATTGATACATATTACAAATGTGAGTTTCCGCCGTCAAACTTTAAACATTTCCTTAGTAATCTCTGCTTTGGAGATTTTGAAGTCAAGCAGTATGATCAGTTATATAATTATTTAACAATCTAAGCTTGGTAGCAGTGTTGTTCACTAAAATGGCCAACTTGTTCATTTTTTCAGTCCTTGGAGCCTCTGAAGCTCAATGTTATCGTTAATTTATTTAGTCGTTCAAGCCTTGGAGCCTGTGAAGTTTACTGATTTTGGGTTACCCGAGACTGATAAGAAGACAATGCAGAGTAGTGAGAAATGGGTGTTTTTTGGAGGAGACATAGCTGGCATTGCAGAAACTACTGTGGAATCAGTGAATGATGGAAAGACTGCGGCTTGGTACATTCATGAGTTTCTCCAGGTAATTTTTGTGGTATTCAAGAATAAAATGACAATATTTAAGGTAAATAAGAAAATTAAAACACCATTTAACATCTATAAATACTGTACTATAAATTTTAAGACACTATATATTTTATGGCATTTAATTAATAGAAGAAAACACAGTACTTAAACCAAATTTCTTTAGTGTTGATATATATATATATATATATATGTATATAGTTACCTGTTTCGGCCACATTTATTCAGGCCAATGAAAAGACCAATAGCATAATGATGTCTAGAGGAAATGTTATCAAAACATGCAGCAAAATATATTTGTTTTAGTACTAAAGGAGAATTGGAGCTTAAACATTGTATTACGTTTAGTAATGATTCGTAGTGTTTAATTATGTTCCATGTTACATTACAATCTGAACTTGGAAATAGATTTAACTGTACATGCTAATTCTTTATCTACAAATTTCGAAGTTATACATAACTTTTCCGTGTACTCCATGTGATTATTAATATTATCCAATCGTGGTGGACTTACCTGTGTCAGAAGGACCGAGAAAGAACTTGATGATCCTCTCCTAGCTTCCTGCCTATAAGCAATAGTTGTCCTGGAGTGTAACGAAATGAAACTGGAGTTAATGTTCGTTTACAGAGTTTTTGCTTGCAAATACTTGCAGTTAAAGAGTGAAATAAAACCAAATCGAAATAAGGTTTGACATGCTTATCCTGGATTCCTTCTTGCAGGCACTTTTTGTCCAGGATCAAAATGAGACCAAAAATGGCCCTATTCTGGTTTTTTGTTTGCAAGCACTATGTTTTCACATACATTATAGTAGTAGTATACTTAAACTACTTGAATGGTTTAAAGTAGCAAAGGTAAAAAATAAGGAAAAATATTTGCACAACAAAGTTAACGCGGAACAGTCACAGATGATATGTATCACATAAAATAATGTATAGATGAAAACGACGTTATTGGAGAAAAATATGGAAAAAAGTGTATTTTCTTAAAGGTCTTTAAATAATAAAATGTAAATTTTCGAATAAATTAAGCCTCATCTTTTGACTGTATATACATACATATATATATGTGTATGTCAAGATACAATATTTTGTAAGCTAAACAAGTATGGTTGCACGTGAGATAACTTTTTTCCCCACCCCTTCTTACTTTCTTTCAGAGTCTCTATGGACTGCCAGTGCCCAAAGAACGAGCGTTACCCCAGTTTTACACTCCTGTTGACATGGTGGATATCAGTGTCGAGATGTGTGGTCTTAAATTCAAAAATCCTTTTGGTCTTGCCAGCGCTCCACCAACGACCAGCAGCCCCATGATTCGTAGGGCATTTGAAGAAGGATGGGCATTTGCCCTAACTAAAACCTTTGCTTTGGATAAGGTATTATTTAGTATTATTTGAAATAATCACTTTCTAAATGTGTTGTTTAATAATATAGAAAATGCTGATTTTATAGAAAATATTGTTAAGCACAATAACAAATACTCACTTTCTTTAAGGTTTTATTCGATGATACAGAAAATACTCACTTTCTAAATGTATTTGGTATGGTCTGGTGGTTGAAGCGCTTGAATCATGATCTATAGGTTGTGGTTTAAATTTCTTCACGTAACTTGCTCGTTCCTTCGGTCGTGGAGATGCTATAAAGTGATGGCCAATCCCACTATTCGTTGGTAAAGATTAGCCCAAGAATTGGTGATGGATAGTGTGGATTAACTGCCTTTCCTTTAATTTTTCGCCTCTAAATTAGGGAATGCTAGAGCATATAGCACATAAGTTGTTTTGAACGAAGTTAAACAAAGAAAGAACTTAAAAGTCCCTTCCACCCCTGTGGCACAGTGATATGTCTGGACTTACAACAATAGAAACTGGGTTTTGATACCCGTGGTAGGCAAAGCACTGATAACCCATTGTGGAGCTTTATGATTAGCTTCAAACAAACACAAACTATATAATGAGCTATTTGTGCTGTGCTATCACAAGTATTTAGAACCAATTTCTAGTTTCATAAGCCTTCAAACATATACATAACTGCTATGTAACTTTGTGCGTACCTTTAAACATGTCATACAAAATCAACTTAACAGTGTTATTTAATAAGGTACAAATAATCACTTTTTTGTTACAGTAATTTTTCTTCATGTCATTCAGTTGTATGAAGCATTTAAAGAAGCTCCTTTGCATGTCTAGAACACAATACACAAAAGCTTATCGAATCAATATAAATCTCAATTTCCGAATATTTACACAAACAAGTAAAATCCGTTTTTCCCAAACTTTTGTAGTTGTTTTGCTATATTTAGGTCAGCGATAATTATGTAATTTCTAATACTTAATGTGTTATCAACTCTCCCGTATAGAGAGCATGTATAGTGAACCATTTCTAGGCTTCATTTAATCAAATTATAGAAAATTATAATTTATCGCCTCACACTTGCCTTGTATGATCACACACTTAAGAACATACAGGTGTAATATATATTTTGTTTGTCGTTAAGTACAAGATTCATCAATGGGCTATGCATGCTGTGCCCACCGCAGGTATAAAAACCAAGGTTTTAGCAACATTGTTAGTCTGTTTCTTTCAGCGAAATGTGCCATATTATGAGTCTCTGATGTTATCGCTGAGTTATTGGAGGACATAAAATACAATATCATATATGCACTATAACTCATTACTTTTGTATGTTGTACAGCTATTAAATACGGCGTGAATAGATATTTTCATCCAAATATTGCCAGGTGGTTATGGCACTACTCGTAATCTGTAGGTCGCGGATTCGAATCCCAATCACACCAAACATGCTTGCCCTTTCAGCCGTGGGGGCGTTATAATGTGACGGTCAATACTTCTATTCGTGGGTAAAAGAGTAGCCCAAGAGTTGGCGGTGGGTGGTGTTGACTAGCTGTCTTCCCTCTGGTCTTACACTGTTAAATTAGAGAAAGCTAGCACAGATAACCTTTATGTAGCTTTGCGCGAAATTAAAAAAAAAAAAAATACACAAATGGTTAAATGCGCAGTTTTTTATTTTTTTTTCTGGTTTATAAAAGTGATTTTCTAGTATTAAATAAAAATTATTATAAAAATAGATATTTCGAAGCTTTTAAAACTTACATTTAAACAAAACATATGTAAACGAATCCCTTATATTGCATTGTACTTTAATGAGTGCCCGAAACTAACTAGAATCTGTTACAGACTAATCATGTGTTACGTATGCTACGTTTTTATGGCTGCGGAATATAACGAAAATACTGTTTATTTAGCTATATATGAATAATTTTGTAAAAAGAAAACTATAACAACGAGAAATTTGCCAAACCCAGACACAAACATTTCAATAAAATTGTATTGTTTATTCGTCGGTGGTTGTTTGTAAACACATCTTACTGTTTGCGGTTAATCTTGTAATTGTATGTAAATACATGTCTATGGTTGTGGTTAACACTGTGATTGTATGTATATGTTAGTTTTCGTCTGTGGTTAATATTGTGATTGAACCTTGCTGCACGTCTATAGAGCATCACGACTGTTAGTTTCTGATGTGTGTTGGTATAAGACAATTGCAGTATCATGACTACTAGTTTCTATGTTCAACTTAACGAAACAGAGAATGAATAAAATAGTACCAAGAGGAAGACACGTCAAATATGTATTTCATCAATATTTTCAGGTGTTGAAGTGTTACTTTTCACGAGACATCTAACGGTTTCTGACTGTGGAAGTAAATTACCATTTCTTTAGGCATTAACCTGTTTTTTTTTTACTGTTGAGCACAAAATTGTACAGTTGGCTAGAAGTGCTCTGCCTACCGCCGGATTCGAAACTTTTATTTTTAATGATCTGAAAATAATATAACTATGCTAATTAAACACTGATATTGATGTGTATAATGAATTTAGGATTCGTTAAATGTAGTATTTCATTATAATTGGTATTTAATAGATACAACGTTTGATGATTGATCAATGGATAAAAAGATCTAAGATGTTGTAAAAAGAAATTCTTTCTAGCATAACTTCTCTACAAGAATTAGAAAGTATAGATATAACTAATTTTTAAAATAGCAAAAGTAAAATAGAACGTTGAAAGGAAAACTCTGGAACATAATTTGTTGATGTTATTGTATATTATAATTAGGATATGATAACAAATGTGTCACCGCGTATTGTTCGAGGCACAACCTCAGGGAATAACTACGGACCGGGTCAAGGGTCCTTTCTTAACATAGAACTTATCAGTGAAAAGACTGCGATGTATTGGTGTCAGAGCATTAAAGAACTGAAAGCTGATTTTCCGGATTGCGTAAGTGTTTTGTATTTTTCTTTTATATAGTGTGTTAAGTAAATGAATTAAAGTGCAAGTAAAATATTTTCTGTATGTTGCAAATGTTCAAAACTATTAGTACAACAGCTTAAACATATATAATGTTCTAGCTAAAATGATTAATTTGACTTAGTAATTTTGTTTGGTTAATGACATTTGAAATTGTTTCTGATTTATATCAGTGTTTCAGGCTGTTTTAAAAATGGGTTTTAAAAAAATGTTTTCATAACTAAAAATCGATTTTAAAGGATGTTGGGAGATGTTTTACCATTGATTTATTCTCTGTTTCACACCTTATTTCTTGATTTGTAGATCGTGATTGCTAGTATTATGTGTACCTTCAACAAGGAGGACTGGACAGAACTAGCAAAAATGGCAGAGGTAAGGATAACTTTGAAATGTATAGTTTATAAAAATTGTAAAAACTTTGCAGAGAAAGTCATTCTGCAGTTACGTTATAACACCGAGTAAGAATTTACTTCCATCCCGTCAGCAAAAACTTACACCATACTGGAGTGTGGAGTTGAAATTAATTAGTGAATCACGTAATACCAAGGGAAACTAATTTCGCAACAATGCTATCTAAATAATAACTGGAAAAGTTACTTTAATCGAAGAAAGAGAATCGCTAATCAACCATCTGGGTGTATTGTATTATACATGGTTATTGGGTGTTTTACGTTATTCGATGTTGGTAGATATTGTGTATTAATGGGTTGCTTCAAGAGAACAAGACATATTTTTACGACGGATGACTTAAGAATGTAAGGGTAAATTGACGTCTCTACCTTTGAGTTTTGTAGTCTCAACCTCTTTTTAGAAAAAATATTTACCTATACTTTAATTTGTGCGCCAGCAACACCAAGCACAGGGCGCACATATACCCGATTCGATTTTATCACTCATCAGGAATTTTACCAGCCTATTTTCAAATTAAAATTATTTTAGACCGGGTTACTTGAAAAATTCAGACCCATTCGCTGAGCCGCTATGTCGCGACTGAAAGTTTACCACCATATAGCTTGGCATATTGGAAAATTTATCCTACTTTGTATATAAGTATTATTTCAAGGATGTTTCACTTACAATGGAAAACTATTACAATATTTTGTATTAGTAGTAACTGAAGTTTTCTTAGTTTCATAAATTTAGTAATTGATTGTTTTTTAAATTAATATTTTCTGGATTTTTTAAAATCTTATTATAGGAAGCTGGAGCAGATGCTCTGGAGCTGAATCTGTCCTGTCCCCACGGAATGGGAGAGAAAGGGATGGGCTTAGCTTGTGGACAGGTGATGTTGTGTTCTCTATTATAACATATTTTTGGTTATTACAGCTCATACCGAAAGAGTGAATTAGTGGTACTGCTAGTCTTGATCAGTTCCTGTCTGTTTCTGTTAATTATTATACTTTATTTTACCTTTAACTCGTTCACATCAATATTTGTATCTATGACCATAAAATACTTTTTTCCCAATGGTTAATTACACTATTTCAAAGGAAGTTTATTATAATACAAGAGATAGAGTTTGATCTAAAATTCCTAGGTTCTTTAATTCTTTATCCTGAGGATCACATAGTAAATTCTGTGTACCTCGACTTACATCCGAATATTGAATGTTGAACATGGCCATCTGCCTTGTTTTTAACCTTAAAAATATTGATCTTAATACATACATCAGCTTAATTTTAGTACAGTACCTTATTCACATCTTCATAAGTGCTTACAACGCTAAAATCAGGGGTTCGATTCCCCTCGGTGGGCTGAGCAGATAGCCTTTGTGGCTTTGCTAAAAGAAAAACACACACAAACACACTCATAAGTGCTTTTTTTTCTTTTCTTTTTACATTGAAATACATGCTTCTCGAGTAAGATATAATAATAACCACTGTTTTTTAAACTGTGATAGGTGTATCTTTATTTGGAAATCTTCAGTGAAACAGTCTTTTGTAATTCTAGTTAAATTTACAAGAAATTCATTCATTATTTCTTAAAAGCCATCTTGCATGTTTTATAATTACCAATTGTAACAACTCTATGAACTAAGATTTTAATTAAACTCACTTTACATATATATATACCAGAAACAAAACTATTCTAACGAAAATATAAACCAGTAAACGTTTTGTTATGAAAAGTTTCAAATTGGAACTCATTCTCATAAGGACAGTTAAAAGGGGCTATTTGAGGTCTTATTGTTATGTCTTCTTGAGTTTTGTTTATCTAATTTATGAAAATACTATTTAAAGTACGCTTTGTAAAAATATGTCCCTAGTAGTTCAGCCGAAAGTTTCTAGACTTGTATATGGCTTTCCATACCCATAGTGAAAACAACACAGAAATCGTGTAGGTTTGTGCTTAACTAAGAAAAACAAAAGAGAAATTTTCCGGAAATTAAAAAGGGATCATCTGTATATTTCGTATAGCAAAAAAATGAAAATATTTATATCATTATTTTTACTACTGTTTGTCACAATGACATAAAACAATGATGCCAAAAATCGTACTTAACTAAACTCCATTATTACATATTTTATCTTATCAAATATTTCACTAGTAAATCTAAAAATTGTCTTAATACTTTGTTTGAAAAGCTGTTTTAATGATTACAAAGTAAATTAAACACAAGATCAACGTCTCTTCGGCCCGGCATGGCCAGGGGGTTAAGGCACTCAACCCGTAATCCGAGGGCCACAGGTTTGAATCCTCGTCGCACCAAACATGCTTGCCCTTTGAGCCGTGGGGGCGTTATAATGTGACGGTCAATTTTACCACTATTCGTAGGTAAAAGAGTAGCACAAGAGTTGGCGGTGGGGGATGATAACTAGCTGCTTTCCCTCTTGTTTTACACTGCTAAATTAGGGACGGCTAGCGCAGACAGCCCTCGTGTAGCTTTGCGTGAAATTCAAATTAAACCAGTCAACGTCTCTTCTAGCGGTATGCTTATGTAAAGTTGACCTTATTTTTGAAAGAATTTCTACATAATAAATATTATATTAAGAATACTTTTGAATTTTGAATAGCTTAAAAAGACATAATTTAATAATGATATTAAGTGAGTTAGTTATAGTATCTAACTATTCTATTTTAGATAAAAATATAAAGATAATTTTAAATACAATTTTTGTATAGTATTAAAAAATAAAGACCGAATATCTTGAAAATATAGAAAAAGTTAAAAATTTTTATTAACAAATATTTCACTTGTATCCTAGAACGGCTGGTATGGGTATTAACATTTTTACTAAAAAAGCAGAGCACGACGTTTCGACCTTCCTATCATCTTCAGGATGGTCAAAACATTGTTCTCTGCTTTATTAGTAAAAGTGTTAATACCTATACCAGCCGTTATGAGATACATTTTTACTTCAAGAGGGTTTCTCATCATCAGGAAACACTTGACTTGTATATTATATGTAATAGCTTCCCAGTGGCTCAGCGGTATGTTTGCGGACTCACAATGCTAAAAAGCGGGTTTCGATACCCACGGTGTAGCTTTGTGCTTACTTCAAAATAAACATATGTAATGAATTTATAAAAGGTTTGATATCTGGTAAAATAATTTTTGTGGACTGGTGGCATTGGCATATTCGTCTATATGGGAATTTTGAATGTGATTGTCTAGTAAATGTGTTTATCTTGAAAATCAATTCCACTGTGGATGCAGTATTGCCAGGTCTAAAATATGAAGTTTTAAAAAATAATATAGGACACTGCAACTATTTAAGCAAACGACAGTTGAAATCTTTTTTATTAAATACGAACTATTACATCAATTTGACTTGTATTGTGTACTGTATCATTACAATTCTACGTTAGGTTATGTTGTGTTTAACTCTATGTTCTGCAGGAAACACTACGTTTATTATTGTGGTTATTCTTTCGTTTTTGCTGTTCAACTCTCTCGTGTAACACAAATGTAGTAATTTACTTAATTTTATAATAAATTATTCATATGTACTTACTTTCACGACTTGTTAAGTGTACTAGTCTACACGTGCACCTTTTTTGACATTGTGTAAAGGCAATTAGAACTGAAATATATATAACATAACAGAGAAAATATACCAAATAACCAAGTAATTCAACACTGAATTGTTGTTGGTGATGGTGTCTCTGAGCTTATATTATAATGAAGTAATTTGGTGCTGTTGTAGAACTGAGAAAATTTGTACTACAAGAAGTATTATTTGGCTGACGCATAGCTATAAGAAAGTGCTAAGATGTTTCAAATATAATGGCATGATAGAACTACAGAAAACTGTGATCATTTTTTGAATTATTAATCAGACGTCGTATAGAGGTCAAATTATCATACAAATATGATAATTATTGTTTATCTGGCAATACTGCATGTAAGAAAAAATGAATAAAACAGATATTTGAATTGAAACTTTAAATACAGTGTAGGTTTTAATACTAAATATTATATAAACGTTGTATTTATTATTTCCTTCTAGAATCCCGAGTTGGTTCACAATATTTGTTTGTGGGTGCGAGAAGCTGTAAAACTTCCGTTTTTCGCTAAATTGACACCTAACGTCACTGACATTGTTTCCATTGCAACAGCTGCTTATAAAGGTATTAAACAATTTCGTGTTTCAGCTACCCTTCCTGTTCTGTGACCACAGGATGTTGCCTCAGGGAGGGATGGGTGCCAGATAAGAGGAAGTCAAAGGTTACCGCTTAATAATTACACAACTATTATGTAATCTGAGGGTTGCATAACTATTATATAATAAGCAAATTATGGCTAGGTATGATATTATAGCTCTACAAAATGTTAAACGCCATAGCTAGGCCGATTACTATAAGCAAATGCTATTAATAAGATTTTATAAGCGGATGGTGATACAGAGATTCCAAATGTGGATTGCTTTGTTACTAAGGGTAGTGTTTGTAAAAGAAAATGGTCTTGCTGGACTTATATTTTTTACAGAGGTAGATGGTACTACTTGATATATTGTGTTAGTAAAATTCTATAGGTGAACAATTTTACTGAGATTCTATATGCAGGCAGTGCTAGTAGGTATCTATAGGTTGATTTTGTTACTGAGGTTTTATAACGTGTGTGTGTTTTACAAAGATAGATGGTGTTTCTATAGGCATATAGTGTTACTAACACATGAACACTCTGCTGAAGACTTTTTATCACATCCAATGTTTCCTTTTAATAAATATTCAATGAGACAGCTAGTATAGCCAATGATTTATGATTTCATGATTTATTACACAATCAGCATATTAGTATATTTAATTCAGGACGCATCTTATGTATCCACAAATTTTCTTTAGAGTGGAACATTTCTTTACCATCCGCATGTGGATAGTAAAGAAATACTTTGCACTAAAGACACTTTTATAGATACTGTAGTATAGTGTCCAATTTTATATTTAATCTGTAAAACACGCTTTCTAGAATTACCATTCTGAGGAGGACGTCTTTTACTTTTCTAAATAATATACAATAATTTTATGTTTTGTTGTCAAATTGTTACACTGAAGTTGAAGGGGTCTACATAAATATTTATATTTAACTAACTGTTTACCAAGCACTATCCATTCTATTATCAGTAGTCTTAGTAAAATAAATTGCTATATATTTATAATTCTACAACCTAAGTAATACACTTTACTTAGTAACACCACATGGCTTTGTAAAACACATGTCACACAGTTAAATATTTATATATATAAATTATAAACATAAGCTGAGAAAATCTGTATGCAGCCCTATGAAAAGCATAGTAATATTGTCTGTCTGTGTATTCAACCATCTGATTTTGTAAAACACATGTTATGCAGTCAATATATAAATGAAAACAATAAATAAAACTTGATAAAATTTAAAATGTGTATGCAATTTTATGAAAGTTACTGTCATTGTGTGTGTATAGAAACACCATCCGTCGTATAACCATCTGTTTATAAAACAGTAGTAACACAACCCATCTATAGAATTTTAGTAACACTATCCACCTCTAGAACCTTAATAACTAATATTATATAATATTATATTTGTGAAATATTCAATACTCCTAGTAAGTCCATTTCCTTATACAAACACTGTCATTATTTATACAGTCCACCCATTTACTTCAGTGGCATCATGAACGTCTTCTCCCTCCAATGGTTAGTACGTAATAATTATGTTTTCCATAGGTGTTGGCATAATTTGCCTTTTATAAATTACATATTTCACCCCCGGGTGTTGCATAGTTTTCATATTACATAACGGATAAGTAACACCCAGACGGCATCCTTTGGTCTCCTTTTACCTTGCGACTCCCCACTTAGTTGGCATCCTTTGGGCACAGGACAGACGAGGTGATGGCTTTTAGTTATCCAGAAGTGTAGAAATTAAACATTGTTCATTACCATTAACAATCTTTGGTAAACTACAAGTAGTAAAGGGCACAATTATGGTCCCATATTTAGTCTGACCACACTATTAGTACAAAACACGCTCCGAACTTCGGCGTTGTGGATGTGCTTAAATGGTGATGGTCATATCAAAGTATTTGCTCAGACATGAGTAACTCAAGAGTTGACAATGTTTGTTGTTGAACATTCACTTTTTCCTGTACCTGTAAGTTCAAAACTAGGAACATCTATGTACAGAAATCTTTATGTAGCCTAACACAAAAACCTGAAAGAACAACATAAAAAAAGGCAAAATTACCCGACTACCTGTTTAAATTGTAATTAGCTCACTGCTACTGGTAATTCCTATGTCAATTATATTTTACCAAACTAACTGTTAAACAGGACTTACAGATATAATATGAAGGTTCAACTTTGAAACTTTCACTTTTTAACACACGCATTTATTTTTTAAATTCTATTAAGTCAAATTTAACCACGGAATTATATATATACATATTTTTTGTTGGTCACGTTTTATTGTGATCCGTTTGCCTCACGATGCTGAGTGAAACGTAACAAATAATCTTAGTTTTATTATCCTTGAATTTCAGTGGTGTTTAAAGTTTAACATTTAAATCATTGTGTAACGCATCTCTTTTATTTCGCTTCAATGTCTCTTGAAGATTGACTAAGTACAACGCCAGAACATATTGAATAGGGATCTGCTAATTACTTCGTATTGAAAAATTAAGCATAATTTCAGGAAGAGCAGATGGAGTAACGGTCACAAATACTGTGTCAGGGCTTATGGGAATAAGAGGTGACAGTAGCGCCTGGCCAGCAGTGGGAATAAGGAAGGAGACTACCTATGGTGGAGTTTCTGGAAACGCTATCCGCCCCATCGCACTTCGTGCTGTGTCAGCTATCGCCAAGGCTTTACCAGGGTTTCCAATCTTAGCGACAGGAGGGATAGATTCTGCAGAGACAGGCCTTCAGTTCTTGTATAGTGGGGCTACAGTATTGCAAGTAGGTGATTCAGATTTTATATAATGAGGATACAGTATCATGAGTGTTCAGTTCTTGTTTAGTGGATATACAGTGTTACAAGTGAGTGATTAAGTTCCTTTATAAATGGTTGCAGTAAGGCAAGTGGTGATTCAACTTGTGTATACTGAAGCTATAGGATTACAAATGGTGATCTAGATTGTATATACTGGCGCTAAAAAAATACAAGTGAGTTGTTCAATTTGTGTATAGTGGAGTTACAGTATTAGAGTATGTTGGTTCAGTTCCTGTTTCTTGAGTTTACAATATTACAGCTGGACCGTTCAGTTTCTGTATCGTGATACTATAGTATAAAAAGTGTATATAAGGTATAAGAAGTGAGTGATTAAGTTATTCTGTATTGTACGTACACAATCTCAGGTTTTTGCATGGCGGGGCTATATTGTAATGAATGGTTCTTTTATAGTGGGACTAAAGTATAACAAGCTGTTAAATTCCTCATTAGGAGGCTATTGCATAAAATTGGCTAAATGCTTCTGTAATACGTACATAATAATGCAAATGAGTTTCTGTACTGTGGGGCTACAGTATTAAAAGCAAATGGTTTAGTTCAAGTATAATGGTTATACAGTGATACAAGTGAGCATTCCTGTTCCTGTGTAGTGTGACTACAATATTACAAGTGAGTCGTGCAGTTTCTGTTTGGTGAGGCGACAATCTTACCAGTAGATGGATGGTTCAATTCCTGTATACTGGGTATACAAAACTGCAAATATGTGGTTCAATTCATGCATAGTGTAGCTACAGCATTATAAACAAGTTGTTTTGTTCCAGTGTAGTAAGCTTACAGTATAAGAAGTAGACAATTTAATTCCTATATATTGAAGCTAATGCCTTACCAGTAAGTTATTCGATTACCGTATTGTAGGTATAGAGTATTATTATAGATGGTTCAGTTTCTATATATTGGGGCTGAAGTATTACAATAAAAATACTTGCCTTTGAAAATTCTAATTGTCTGCCACGAGCCTAAGAATCACGGAGATGACTGATATTTTTGCTAATGTAATCTTCAAGACTGGAACACTCGAAATAAAAAGGAAATTGTTATCAAAACATTCAATCTGCTATGAAACCTGATGTTCTTGTATTCACTCCACCGGAGACTTATATTAAGAGTTTGTATTAAAGTTTCATCTGATTCTGAATTTAATGTCAATAACAATGACGATAGAAAACGTTTTTAACCTGAAATGTCTAATGATTACAGCTTTTCACAAAAGGTAAAATTAATGCTTCGAAGAGACATTTGGGCTTTCCAAATGATTTCTTATAGATTTTTGGATCCAGTCTTCGTGCTAAACGTTTTCCAGGGACTTCATTTTACATAAACTTTAACGAAGTGTAAATTCTCAGGCCTGTGTAGTTGAACAGTAAGTTAAGTGACATCTGATATTTATAGTCATTGAGAATTTGTGTCACATTGTCAGCTTATGTTTATAATTGTGTAAGACTTTTAAAAAGTATTTAATATTTTTTCAATGAAATGTGTGAAATATTTAGATAAATATCCTAATTTGGTAAGAAAGATAAATATTTCACGTTTAACTAATTATTTGTTGTTGTTTTTTGCGGGGTGGAGTTGGGGCATGAGATAGGAGTTACTCAAGAATTTCTGCACTTTTTAATTTGATTCGATTTATTGGCCGAGCTCATCTCACACTCACCCCAACTAATCTCTCTTTCTTTGTTTTTCTTCTTGAGGTTTGTAGTGCTGTTCAGAATCAAGACTTCACTGTCATTAACGACTACGTGACAGGTCTGAAGGCAATTCTGTACTTAAAAAGTCTAGAAGCAACAAAAGACTGGAACTTCCAATCACCACCAACACCACGCCATCAGAAGGGAAAACCTGTATCCACTCTGCCAGGCATTAGGTTCAAGGTTAAAAATTGCATAGCTCAATAAAATTGTAGTTACAACGTTTCACCATAATCTTCCACAATTTTTGTTTGAAATATTTTATAGTTTGGTAAATTAATATGGCTGTTTTCCAGTTAATTTAGTGCAAAATTTCATTTATTGTTTGACTCTTTGCATCAACTTTATGTTTTCATCTCTGTGTGTGTAGCCAACAAGATTTCTCGATTCGTTTGTTTATTATGAATTTCGCCCAAAGCCAGCCACACAAGGGCTATCTGTGCTAGCTGTCGCTAATTTAGCAGTGTAAGAATAGAGTCAACACTACCCACTGCTACCTTATGGCTACTTTTTTACCATCTATCTTTTTTACCTACTATTGACCATCACACTATAACGCCGCCATGACTGAAAGAGCAAGCATGTTTTTTGTGACACTCAGATTACGAGTCAAGGGCCTTAACCACCTGGCCATGCCAGGCCTAGAGTTCTCAAAACTACTGAATGGATTTGGACGAAAATTAATTTTCATTTGGGTTATGACTTAACTTAGTTTTTAAGGGGTGAAGATCACAAAAATATCAGTAAAACCCCCAAAATTTCCTATATGTTAGTATAATTACCGCTCAAGTCTTTTTATGTTCTGCAGTCTTGTTAAACAAAACCAATCAAATATTAATGTATCCTTTCGCTAGTTCTTTCTATTATCTAGACCACAAATTCACTCCATGTAGTTGTTGACCTGATGATACCTTGATAACCTGGTGAGAAGTTATAACCGCAGATATTATACATTGTATATCTGCCAATAAACAAAACTTATGTTTCCCAGAATTGAGAAAAACGCGACAGTTGTACATTTCACAATTTATTACGACCATGAGTTCGACAGTGAAGGCATTATCAGGAACAGACTAAAATGTTTTAATGCAGGGTTTATATGTATATATATATATGTCTAAACAAAGAATCGGAAGTGATCTTGACACTCACCTAGAGTCAAGTTGTTGAGGATCTTAAGTTGGTTTGGTCGTTTTGAACATTTATTCTGGATTTGGTTTAAACATCTATTTATTTCTAAAATTTCTAGACTGTCTAGTTTTTACTTTTTTATTCAGATATGTAAAATTTTCTAGTTTTCTCAGGATGAAATTGGTGTTTCATTTCAATAAGGTGGGATGCAAAGAAAGAATTCATTTTCTCTAATTTCCATCTTCTAGAATGTCTTTTAATACTCATTTCTTTGGAACACCTTGTTTGGCCTATGTATACACTATTACAGTCTAGACATGTAAATTGATAAACACCACTGTTGTTGTACTTCTAGACTCTTTTTTTTTTATTGCTGTTGCAGAACATTTTCCCTAAGTTGTTTTCACAGTAGAAGTACAGTATGTAGATTTTTCTGTTCAGTGTGTTATATATATTTTTCTCATTTTTATTATTTGGTACAGTATGTGGCTGTACTGTTTTTAAATGTTTATGTTTCTTATAACAGGGTACATTTTGTAATTATTTCGTTAATGTTCCTGTTTTCATAGCGGTACTTTTTGCATTTAGTACCTTTTAACAGTTTGCTTGAACATAAATGATTCTATTTTATTTTCTAAAGTAAGCAGCATTATTTTGAACTGCTTTTTTATACATTATTATTATTATTATTACAAGACTTTCTACTTTCTGTTTCTGTCATAATATAAATTATTATTCTTGGAGAAATTACTTCCTTTTATCTATTTTTTTAACCTGTCTTTACTACAAGAGGTATAAGACATTTTATATATTTTTGTTGAGTAAGAAAGCAAATTAACCGGTAACCGGTTGGCAAGCAACGATTTATAAAAAAGGATTTTATTAATGATGGAACATACTGCATATTTCGACATAATATTGTTTTATCTCTTTCACTGTAGGCTAACAATCAGGAAACAAATGTGTTGATATACGTATACATTTTCTTTTTCATTTGAAATCTACACACACGTAATAAAATGATGTCTTCATAATACAAAATGCATTTGAATATAAACAAAATTTTAAACTGAAAACGGAGAACATCGGTATTATTAGAAAACAAACAGGTCGTGGGTTTATATTGCTACAACAATCAATTGTGTATAGTTTACACAAATGTTGGGTTGTTATGGAAAAAGAAATCATTGTTTTAATTTAGAACTCACCTTTTTTACAGTATATTGTTACTATATCAACAACTTCATTTTTGTCAATTATTTATACAGCAACTACCTCATTTTGGACATTACCTGAAACATAGAGAGACTGTTATAGCAGAATACAAAAAAGGATGCGACCTACTTGATGACAGACATAACCCCTCACCTAATAGACCAGCTAACCAGCTTACAAAGCCAATACTTCAAATAAAGGTAGAAAAAAGAGAAAAAAAACACACTTGTTTGTTATTCGTAAAGTATTGTTTAGTTTTGTAGTTACGTTGACCTCTAAAGGTATATGTAAAAACTGCTATTCATAAAGCACTAGTTATCTTGTAGTTGAAGAAACCTCTAAAGGTGTTGATAAAAATAAGTGGAAGAGGTCTTTTTCATTGGTAAAATCGATAGAAATCAGTTTACAGATTTGGTGGCTGCAAACATTGTTGCTAAAAGAATTGTAGTATCATATCAGAGTATTTAAAAGTAAAGAGTCCAGAGAAGTTGTCTTAATTTAAATAAAATATTTATACATGTAAATATTATTCAAAAATAACGACCAATTTTTAATGAAAGTTTCGGCCATGTGTATGATTAAGCATTGGTGTTTTTTGTTTCTTTTGATGTAAACTATAACAATTTTTGTCTTCCAGGACGTCATTGGAACTGCTCTTCCTGGAATTGGAACCTTTAGTGACCTTGATACTAAAAATCAAGTAGTGGCTCTTATTGACGAGGTAAGAAAAGGTCTTTATGAATCATAAAAAGAAAGATGATAGGATAAATATAAATAGGGAGGCTGATATTCTTAAAATTTTATTGTTATTCTTCGATCATCGTCAGGTTCACTTGTTTTCTTTGTGAAACTGATGATGACCGAAGAAGGTCGAAACGTTGTTCTCTCCTCTATTAGTATTTTCTCTACCCATACCAGCCGTTTTTAAATAGATAATTTTCTCTACAAATGTTTTTTTGTCACCACAGTAGTAACCCTAATTAATACAAGTTTAGAATAGATTCTACATTTAATGCATAATTTTAACACATATTTTGCCCAACCAAAAAATGGTTTCACGAAATTATGTTAGTAAAGTTACTACTAACTCTGGTTTTTAAAATTCATTTTGCTACATGGATTTCTAAATACTTTCTGGATAAGTGAAACAACAAAAGAACGTAACTGTCTACCATGTCTCCAATGCATAGAAATGCAAGCGAAATGTATGCGAAGTCCATTAAAATCTGTCTAAACAATATAATGACTGATAACTAAACAGGCGAGCATTTGATCAATATCTATTTGAGAATGAGATATAGATACAATGATTAACAATTCTACATTTGTAAAATTATATGAAAAGGCATATTTATCCTATATAGTACAAATAATATGATTTGGATGCTATGAAACAAATTTTTCGAACTTTTATATTTTTTTCATATAAAACGGGAATGATAGTGTTTATTATGTTTAAATTGAATTATAAGCGAATGTGTAACATATGTAGAAACAAACTTCAAACCATAATTTTCGCTGTAGACCACCATAACAGAATATATTATATGACACACCAAACATGACAGGGGTCCGGCATGGCTTGGTAGTTAAATGGTTAGTTTTTACTTTCGAGCAAAGCTACACGAGGGCTATCTGGGCTAGCCTTCCCCAATTTAGGAGTGTAAAACTAGAGGGAAGGCAGCTAGTTATCACCATACACCGCCAACTCTTGGGCTACTCTTTTACCAACGAATACTGGGATTTATTGTCACATTATAACGCCACCACGGCTGAAAGAATGAGCATGTTTAGTGTGAGGGGGATTTGAACCCGCGACCCTCGGATCACGAGTTGAGTGTCTCAATCACCTGGCCATGCTGGGCCTCGTAGTTAAAGCAATCGACTGGCAATTTGTGGGTAGCGGATTCTAATACCCATAATGGAATATCTTCGCCCTTTCAGTAATGGGGACGTCTATAGTCAATTTCACTATTCGTTGGTAAAATAGTAGCCTGAAAGTTTTCGGTGAGTGATGCTGATTAGCTTCCTTCCCTCTAGTCTGTTATTGCTAAATTAGACACAACTAGTGCCCTTTCAATCCCAAGTAATGTTCCTCACACCTAGCTTCATAACAATGGGGTGCATTTTTTTATTGGAACTGTTCATAGTTTTATATACATAGAATATTAGTTGGCTTATGTGATAGTACCTCAGATTGGTGTCATATACTCATTTGGCTTAGTTTATAGATTAATAAAAGTATTTTCAGAAAGCTTTTATTTGTATTTTTCATTTTATAACCTGAGTATTTTTTCCATCTAAATATAGTAATATTTTCACATAGAATAACCAAGGTGTAATAGCTTTAGGTTAAATTCAGACACAATACAGCTTAAAAGGAAAGTAGTTATTTTCAGGACTAGAGAGGTGGTAAAGGCCCGGCATGACCAGGTGATTAGGGCGCCTGACACACAATTTGAGGATCGCGGGATTCCATCACACCAAATATGTTCATACTTTTATCAGTTGGATGTTATAATGTAACTGTCAATGTACTTAGTACCTAGTAGCTAGCCTAAGAATGGGTTGTAATGACTATCTACCTTATCTAGAAATATACTAGAGTATTTCACTGCTAAATTAGAAATGGCTAGCGCAAATAGCCTTCATGTAGCTTTTCGCAAAATCCAAAACAAACAAATATTATTATTAGATGTAAATCAACTAGTATATCAATAATAACGTTAAGTATGCCATGAAGTATAGTATTGCAAATATTCAAACTGTATTAAATTAAATATAAGCTATTGATTTTACATATTCAAGCATTTTTCTTGCTATATATTGGAAGTGAAATTTCGAAGTAGCCAACTGCCCATAATGACAATTCAGAACAAATAGGATGTCTAAAAGTAGTTGATTATCACACAGTTACAAGTTGGAACATGTCTACAATGAATGATTCCAACTTTTTATGACGATCTATGATGGCACTCTATGAAACTATCCTGTAAGAAGGATTTTTATACTATCTGCCTCATGGTGTCGCTCTGTCTAACTTTGACGTCACATGTCACGAGAAATCTCGCTATTAAAGGATGCGAGTCATTGCCTGAGAGCAATAGAGAAATGTTATCCTTTAGATGCCGTACGGCAGCTCCAATTAGTACTAAGGCCAAACACCAGTGACTTGGCTTCAAGCTTGAAGTCTTATAATACCAAAGTTCGGAGTTCAATCCCGGCAGACAGCTCATTCTGCTTCTCTCATAAACAAAACAATATATTAACAAAGATTTTACCTGCCTAAAATAAGCGTTGTAGGTCAATGTACTATAATAGGGAATGTCTTATTTATTTTTATTGAAATCGGTGATTAAAATGTTACACAATAAAGCAATCTTTTGAGGCGGATGAAACTAGTTCTAATAGCAGAACTTAATTCATAATTCCATTTTTAACGAGCTTTTCATTGTTATTTTTTATTTTATGAGTAAATAACTTAGATGTTATCATTATTAACTAAATAAGTAAAAACAAAGCACTTAACTATTGTTCATTTCCTCAAAAATGATTTCAGTAGCTAACTGTGCTACTTTAAACAGGTATGTATTATTATTATACTTTGATCAGAGTATTATTGCTATCCATTATCTCTTATTCTAAGTATCACTTGAAGCTGTTATTAGGAGTGATATATATATATATATCTGTAACAAATAATTTGAAATTGTGTGACATTTTTAGGATTTCTGAGAAAAAAACAATAATTTAAGAAACATATGTCGTTATTTTCACTATGTTTTAAAAGTATTTACTTTCTGCTATTGTTTATTGAACTGATGTGTAGTAGCAGCTTCTGACTGTTGCAAAAAATGGGCAAAAGATATCGCAGATTCCACTGTTGCAACCAAATAAGTTAGGGGATAAAAGGGTGAGGTAATTGTCAGAATGAACACATAAAATGTCGCAAGTCTTGCAAAAAGGGGATGCGAGATAGTAGATGTAATGGAGCAAAGAAAACGAAGAGGAAAGAAAATGTCAGTGAAAAACTCAAGATTTCTAGATGATGGTTACAAAGTATTTTGTAAGAGTGAAAGCACAAGGCCAAAATAATAAATGAGTATGATAATAGCACTTGGAGCTAAAATAATGAGTGTAGCATCAGCATATGCATCACAACGAGGATGTTCAGACGTAGAGAGAGAGTAATTTATAGAGGCTGTTAGAGACCTAATAAGGAAAATTCTCTAATCAGAGGTAATAATGATCGAAGATCTAAAATATCATGTGAAGGGAAGGGAGGAAAGTTCTAATGGAGAGCACTGAGGAAAAGTTAGAAAGAAGGAGCGAAAACTTAATGGAGATGACAAATGTCTTAGATATCGATATCTATATCGTCATCATAGGATTTCAGAAGAGAGGAGGACAACTTATTACTTACAAAGTGAACAATACAAATCTCAAATTCATTATATGCTAGTAGCAAAATGAGACAGGAGAATAAATGTGGTCTGTAAAGTGATTCCAGCAGAAGCAGTTAATGGTTTGGTTTGTTTTGAATTTCGCGCAAAGCTACACGAGGGCTATCTGCTTTATCCGTCCATAATTTAGTGGTGTAAGATTAGAAGGAAGGCAATCAGCCATCACCACCTTCCGCTAACTTTTAGGCTATTATTTTACTAGCGAATAGTGAGCTTGACCGCCACATTATAACGTCCCCACTGCTAAAAGGGCGAGCATATTTGGTGTGAAGGAGATTCTAACCCGCGACCTTTGAATTACGAGTCGAGTGCCTTAACCACCTGGCCATGCTGGGCCCATCTATAACGAACACCATTGAAAACTGCGAGATCATAAGAAAAGTGAATGGATATTGGGAGTGATTACATAACTGTGAAAACGAAATTGAAACTGAACGAGATTCCGATACATCTGAAGTAAATCCAGAGAAATATATTAAAAAAAAAAAAGTAAATGATAGAGAGAAACGAGGGCACACATTCAAACTACAGCTGAAAGGCAGATTTGAGAGCTTAGTGAGGAACAGCCAAAGCAGAAACTCTTATTATAACCCTGCAGAAAAAATAAGGACAATACAAGATGCAGCAGCAAAATCTAAAGAAAACAGATCAGATGCAGACGATGACATCCAAAAACTAAATACTAAAAGAAAGAAGTTATGAAGAAAATAGAACTAAACAGTAAGAGAAAGGATAGAATATGTTAAATTAAACAAAATTGTTAAAGAAAAAGGGCGAGAGCAAGATACAAAAGAAATGATCGAAGAATTGTAAGAAAGGCAGCAGATCATAGGAGGTATACAAATGTGTATCTGAAAGAAAAATTACAGAAATGAAGAAGTCATCAGGGAAGATCGCACCAGAAACAACAGAAGTGTTGAAGATTTGTTTCTACAAGGATTTGTAACAGTCAACAGTCAACGATCATACAAATATAGTAATAACAAGTCCAAACACAGAGAAAGTACCACCAATAATAGAGCATGAAGTTGAAAAAGCTGCGAAACAAACGGAGAAGAGAAAAGTACCAGGTAAAGATGGGATAAAGAGCGACGTACTAATACTAGATGTCCAGGGAGTACTTACTTATTTAACCAGAATATATAATGAAATACTACTATAAGTAAAAGTACCACCCAGCTGGAAAGAAATAAAGATCATTGTTATTTTCAAGGAGGGCAGCCCCAACGATAAAAATAATTATAGATCTATCAGTCTACTTTAACATATATATAAAATATTTACACGACTACTTTAAGCAAAAAATATACAAGATATTAGACGAGAATTATCCAAGAGTTCAAACCAACTTTAAAAAAGGGTTCTTTACTGTTGACCACCTATACACTCAAAATCAGATTATCGAAAAATCAAATGAATTAAGTCTATCACTTTGCATCGGATGCATTAGCTATGAAAAAGCATTTGACTCAATCGAGTAGTATGTCACCTTTGAAGCTCTACGAAAAGGTGAGATAAACGAAACATATACAAACACTTTGAAGACATCTAGACTGACGCAACAGCAAGAATCCACTAGGACTATTAGGTATCACACGATTTCTTGATTGGTAGAGACATAAGACAAGGAGATCCTGTATCACCTAAGCTACTTACAAAAACATTACAGGAAGTTTTTAAATGATTAGAATTAGAGGAACATGGCATCAATATAGATTTGAAAGAAATAAGACATCTAAGTTTTCAATTAATGTGTTTTTTATAGAGAACGTACAACAGACGGAACATCAGCTCCTCACGTTGAATGAAGAAAGCGCGAATATCGGCCATAAAATACATAAGGAGAAAATAAAATTTACGACAAACCTAAATAACAACTGCGATGTAAAATTAGAAAACGAAATTATTGAGAAAGTGAACAATTATAAACACTTCGGACAAACACTAACATGAAACATACAACGAAAGAGTAAATACATATGAGAATAAGAGCTGACAGGAACTACATTGGAAAGTACCAAGATATTTTAAAGACAAAAACCACCAATAAACTTTAAAAGAAGAGTATTCGACCAATGTGTTTTACCAACCTTGACATATGGATGTCAACTTTGGAAACTCATTAAATAGCTTAACTCAAGATTACTACTGAAAGAAAATCTCCAATTATATTGCTGGATCAATAGAGAAATTGGCCAGACACATCGCTCGGTTAAAATAGAACAGGCGGAACAAAAGAATCACAGAATGGCAGCATCGCAGAGGGAAGAAATCAAGAGGTAGATCATACAGAAGATGGCATGTGATATTATAGAGAAAGGGGACGTCATATGGCTCGGAAAGACTTGGACGTTTCTAGCGGAGTACTACGCCTTTCAGTGGGTGGACACATTTTAGAATGAATGATGAATAAAATAAAGATATGACGAATAATGATGATGATGAAAATGCAAAAACGAATATGGAGAATGCAAGAAAAAAGTCAAGAAAGTATTTGCCAATGCAAAAGTAAAGCCCAAGAGGAGTGATATTAAAATTTGTAAACACTGAAATACAGATGCTGAGAGATATACTGGTGAAAATAATATCCTAAAGAACAAAGTGTATTGTTTTTCGATGGTTATTAAAGACAGATGTAAAGAACACTAGGTTTGGATTGGATTTATAGCTTACACGAAGGCTATCTATGGTAACCGTCCATAATTCAGCAATAAAAGACTAGACAGAAGACACCTAGTCATTACCACCTGTAGCCAGCTTTTTCACTATTATTTTATCAACTAATTATGGGAAAAATTATCATATTGTAACTCTCACACAGCTTAAAGAACAAGTATGTTTGGTGAGATCCTCATATTGCAAATCAAGAGTCCTAACCACCTGGCCATGCCAGGCCAGAACATTAAGAAATTGGTAAATGTATATAAGGAAAAAATGGTTTTTGAAGAATTGACAATTGTGGAAGATTCAGTGGAAGAAGTCACAGATTAGAAGTGAAGAGAGCTAATGAAAAATTAAACATGAGGAAAGCTCAAAGGATTGGTTTTGGAAATGATGAGAGCATTAAATGGTGCAAGGAAATATTGAAGGAAGAGAAAACACCTAGAAGAAGAGAATATTGACCTATATATTTCAATACGAAAAGGTTTGTTTGTTTTTGAATTTCGCACAAAGCTCCTCGAAGGTTATCTGTGCTAGCCGTCCCTAGTTTAGCAGTGTAAGACTAGAGGAAAGGCAGCTAGTCATCACCACCCACCGCCAACTCTTGGGATACTCTTTTACAAACGAACAGTGGGATTGATCGTGACTTTATAACGCCCCCACGGCTGAAAGGGCGAGCATGTTTGGCGCGACGGGAATGCGAACCCGCGCCCCCAGATTACGAATCGCACGCCTTAACTCGCTTGGCCATGCTGGGCCAAAATACTAAAAGGTATCATACTAAGCTATAAAAGATATATATAGAACTTTCTGAACGTAGTTTAAAAGTGTTTTTATTGTGGTAATAGACTACAGATATAAAGAAGTAGTAGAAATTAGTGAAATACTATATTGGCACTTTTTGGGTTTTGAAAATGTTTATTGGTGTCCCAGGAAAAATGGAATCTCATTGTAATTGAAGAAGATAGTAAAAAAAAAGAATGTAAATTGTTGAAAATAAAAGCAGTAAGAATTTAAAAGGGAAGAACTGAAGTGTTTTAAGAAAACTAATGGTCTACAACAAGGATCAGTTTTAAGAAGGGAAGCCACGAAGTATAAAAAAAAGAGAAAGAGCTGGATAAAATAAATGGAGGTAAGTTTAAATTGATTCTTGTCAGCAAAATACCGCTGAAGTTTAAAAGCAAAATTTACATAGCGCCAGTTCTGCTTGATGGACCAGAAACTTTGGTCCGTAAGAAGAAAGGACGAAGGTATTTTAAAATGTGTTTTTTTTTCTTATAGCAAAGCAACATTGGGCTATCTGCTATGTACACAAAAGGGAATCGAACTGCTTATTTTAGTGTTGTAAATCTGTAGACTTACCGCTGTTTTTGAGAAAAATAATAATAATTGATGACACAAAGAATCTGAAACATCATAGAAAAAGCAAGAGATGCGAGGAAGATTTTTGAACATCTGATAAAAAAGTGAAGAAAGATGTTCATTGAGAAGGACATTAAATTTCAGTGAAGAGAGGAAAAATTAGAGGAAGACAGAAAATATGACCTGGTGTACAGATATATGAGAGAGGCTGGTGAAATAGAGATAGAAGACACGAGCGGTATATTTTATACCAGCATTGTATTAAGGTCGTAAGAAAAATATTCTAAGAACATTTGTAGAATAAAAGCACTTATTGGTGTAATGTATTTTACTAGATTAGCTCATGATACTAAAAATAATACTTAGGATAGAAAGTAGTTATTGGATTTTTAAATTGTCTTTACTGTGTTAGCTGTTTATACTAAGATAACATGGAGAGCAAGAGTGGATGTTAATAATATCTTAAATTGCTTCAACTGTATTAGCTCATTATATTATGAAAACACGAGGAATAAAAGTGGGTATAGCTTTCGTGAATTGCTTATTGTGTTAGCTTGTTATATTAATAAACGTGGAAGGTAAAATAATTATTGGTTTCTTGGATTGCTGTTATTATATATTAATCCATTAAACTAAGAAAACACGGAAAGTAAAAATGATTATTGTTTTTTTTTTAAACTGTGTATTGTATTAGCTCGTTATACTAAGAAAACAATAAGATAAAAAGTTTTTTTAAAGAATTATTTCAATCTTGTTGCGTAGGAAATGTGCATCAACTGTGGA
Source organism: Tachypleus tridentatus (assembly GCF_004210375.1). Lineage (NCBI taxonomy): Eukaryota > Metazoa > Arthropoda > Merostomata > Xiphosura > Limulidae > Tachypleus > Tachypleus tridentatus. Next base: position 157,119,481 of record NC_134831.1, read on the forward strand.
AAATGTTATATGACGTGCAACGACTCTGGATACCAAGCTATAACGTTTGACCCAGAGACTCACTTGCCTCGAGTAACCGATGAATGTACTGGTTGTACGCTATGTGTGTCCGTGTGTCCCATCATTGATTGCATTAAGATGGTGGATCGAACAACACCTTATCAACCGAAACGAGGAATACCTTCCAGTGGATCAACTGATTACCATCCTAGTCACTTTCCTTTTCCAGCTCAGTAGAACAGAAGGTTGATAATGTTTTGACTAGCATTTTGATTTCTAATGGTGGAAACTATATATTGTTAAAACAGATCCTTGTTTTGAAAGCGTATATAGAATTAGATTTTATTAAAATAGTTACTTTTCGTATTTTTAAAATAATATCATATTATAAAGGTTAAATCAATGAAAGATATTATATGATATTAAAGTAGTTATTTTTCATTTTCAAAAATTTGTTTATAAAGTATTTGTTTTAATGAAATAAATTGGTTTATTAAATATTTTATTTCAAGTAAAAAATACAAGCATTTTAATCCTTATTTATATTGCTATCATGACATAAAAGTACAAAAGCTACGTGATAATGAGTTACTCGTAAGCGTTTAAGTATAATGGTTCTTAAAAGGAAAGGATAAAAATAATTAAACGGTGGAAATTAATTGGTACTATCAGCTGTGCAGTTAAAGGACAATTAGTTTTTGTTTCTTTCAGTGTAAAGCCACATTGGGCTATCTGTTGTGTCCATTTATCGTTATCAAGTACTAATTCAATTTATTCTATTAATTTGATGCTGCCTTATTGTAATAAAATGGAACATTCTGCTGTAGAACTCATTGATTTAAAGAAATAAAATTGGTAAGTTTCATAAGTTGCGTACATGTTAGTTCCCTATAATGATTGTCTGATAACAATCGCAAATGGTAAAAATAAATGTAAATGTGTGTTGAATGAAAGCGAAGACCCTGATGAAGGAAATATGTTGAACACGTCATCTTATAAAAGTTTATTCACTTCTTGGACAAATGAGTTTGTGGTTGTATGAAAATACAATGAAATATAAATTCTTCATCTTCATCGGGATTCAGTCCATGTGAGGGTCAGGTTTGATGTAGACGTCTTCCTCTTTTTCAGAAATTGTTATTTTCTTTACACTCTTACCGAATCCTAGCTAATAAACCTTGTTACATTGTTGTTGTATTTCTCACAATACGTAACATATTTTGTGTATTGTGTTTTGGTGCCATGTCCAGTTCATGAAGTAATATTAACTCGTGTATTTTCACTAGCTTCACTTGTATATTATTGCACTATTAGTCCGTATTCACAATACAGTTCTCTTTAGCAGTCATATACATACACGCATAATTTTATGTTTATATATAAAACCCTTTTAAATAATAAAGCTATGTTTGTATTTAGGGTTCAGTTTGCCTAACACTGTTTGGCCTGTAAGTTTCTTATTTATGATCTTTAAAGGACAGAGGTAGTTAGGGCTAGATTAATAATGCATTATGTAATTCTCTAGTTTGCTCATCAGTTAATTTTAATTAATAGTTTTGTTATAATATTGAAGCGAGTTATCCAAGAGTCTGTCTGATAGAATTAGCATATTGAAATAGAGTAGAAATTCTGAGTTTATCGATCGTGGGACTCTACATGGTTTCGTTAAAATGTAGTATTTTGTTAAAATTGTATTTTGTTCATGTGTGGTTTTGATACGTTTATCTATGTTATACAAATATATTCTATGACTGGCCTTTTGTTTGTCCTATAAGTCTTTCACATGTTTTTGGTGAAGATCCTTGTTTATTGCAGTCAGACTCGTAAGATAAGTCGATCTTTTCCAAATTTTGCTTTTTATATATGCTATTGAAGTGTGGCATTCGTTTAATTTTGAGTCAAATGTAATCCGTAAGATTTTCTCTAATGTTTCTACCTGTAATACAGTCCCGTTTAGATATAACTGTGGTATTAATTTGCTTGTTTTATACGATTTTGTAAATAATGAAAAATTTACTCTTCTTCTGGTGGCTTATTTTTCAAAAGTTTTATGTTTTTTGTACTTCTGTTGCTGTGGTAGATCTGATAAGTTATTTTGTTTTGTAGTTATGTACCATTTCTGTTACTTACTGTTGCGTTGACTGTCTTAAGTGGAGTGGAGTGTGTATATATTACGAGTGGTTGTGATATAATTATTTACTACGTTCATGAAGTGGTTGTTCATGTGATGTTGAGTCGTGTGATGTTTTGAATAATGTATGGAGTTAGAATTTAAATGAGTGTGATTTCTGTTTGTTATTATATGCTAGTTTACTGTTATACTTAACTATAAGGTAGGTGGTGTTAGTTGTTTTTGGTTTTACTTTGTAGCTTTTTTATATATATGGGACCAGAAATCATTGGGATATTTCTTGAGATTATTTATGTACAGAAGGTGTATTTGTGAAATTAGATACAAATTCAGAACTAGAGAAGGTAATTTACAAAGTAAATTATTAAAATTTAAGAAAAAAAAAGTTTACTGACAGATAATTAATATTGTAAAATAAAACCAATATGGTTTCATTCTTGTATTAATACGGAGCTCCTCTGATTTATAAAAACAATGAAGAAATTGAAGGTTTTTAGTTAAAGTCACAAAACCATCAACTAATGATAAGGTGTCAAAACAATTTTAGGGTCTCTTAACAGATACAATATTTGAATTCTTATTTTACATTTTATTGCATTAGCTTTGATACAGTCTCTGTATATCAATATCAAAAATGTTTATTATAAATGTTTTTCTACATCACAATTCATGGCCAGGTGGTTAGAACTTTCAACTTACAATCTTCAGGACGCGTATTCGAATCCCCGTCCCACCAAACATTCTCAGCTTTTCAGCCGTGGGAGCGTTATAATATTAATTGTTGGTAAAACAGTAGCTCAAGAGTTGGCGATGGATGGTGATGGCGAGTTGCTTTTCCTTTAGACTTTCACTGTTAAATTAGGGACGGCTAGTGCAGATAACTCTCGAGTACGTTTGCGCAAAATTCATAACAAATAAATGATTATTTCAACAATATTAGCGTTGTGACACAGCCTAAGTAGAATGTTGATAATAGATGAAAGTTTAGTGTTTTTTTTACAATAATAATTTTTTATAATAAAAAATAGCCTTTATTTGTAAAAAAAATCATCTGCTTTATTTTTATCATCGTGTTTCACTTCTGGTTGATCAGAGTTTTGTCTTTAAGCCTGGATGTAAATTACAACACTTTTCTGGTTTAGTTTTTGAATACCTATATTAAGAAAAACAGAAAGAGGTATATACACACAAGGTACTAGTCTTTTAGGATATACTACATCTACCACAAGCTGGTTAGAAGTCCGTAATACAGAAAATGTTAATTTAAAATCATTTTCAAACACTAAGAACTACGCGATGAACGAACTTGTAAATAAAGACAATTGAAAATTATCACAAAGCAAAATATATCATAAAACGAAAAAATCAGGTATTGTTTATTTCTTACGGTGTATTTTCTAATACACGAGCATGACCAGGTAGTTAATGCCCTCGACTCGTAATCCGAGGGTCGCGGGTTCGAATCCCAGTCGCATCAAACATGCTCGCCCTTTCAGCTGTGGGGGCAATATAATGTGACGATCCACTTACTATTCGTTGATAAAAGAGTAGCCCAAGAGTTGGCAGTGGGTGGTGTTGACCAGTTGCCTTATCTCTAGTCTTACACTGCTAAATTATGAACGGCTAGTACAGATAACCTTTGTGTAGCTTTTCTTAAAACTCAAAACAAACCAAACCAAATCTAATACATGAGCCCCCAGTGCAATTGCGGTATTTCTGCGGATTTACAACGCTATAATCGGTGTTTCGATATCCGTGGTGGATAAAGCACAGATAACCCGTTGTATTTAATAACAAACACTAAACTAACTAATAGAGACCTAAATTTCTATTTTAAAAGGGAACGTATGATTCTCGGTATTAAGTGAAAAATAATTCAAGCATCATTAACTTTTTTCACCAACTGTTCAAAAAGAATTTTTCGTGAATTGATACCATTGTTAAGTTAGCAATATATATCAAGCGTTTGAAAAAAAAAAATGTATATTTAATGTTCCTCAATATGCCAGTGGAATTGGAAACGTAAAATAATAGAAAAATTAAAGTAAAATATTATTAATATGACATTATTACGTCTAGTTCGAGTTTGCTTGACATGCTATTTTGGAACAATTACTTACACTTCTCTTTACATATTTGGTATGTAATATCACATATATAACTCTTCTACAGTATATATTTCATATTTTCACATGTTAAAATTTTTACAGAGATATAACTTACAACATGTTAAACCTGATCTAGGTCGCGTGCCAATAAAATCCTAGATGTTGTTTGCTGTAGCACAATTCAGCCTTTGGAGCTACTGTTTTCAGTGCAGAAAGCAAATTGATTGTGTTCAACTTATGTATGTCATATCTGAACAGTTTGGCTCGTTCGCAATGCCAGTGTACATTTAATAGTTTGAAGTGCAATTACCAGTGTATGGATATGGTATCACAACTCTGCAATTTATATTTTTGTTAATGACACTTTGGTAATAAACAATAAAATGTGGTTACATTCTCGAATTTTTCCTAGACAACTTTGGTTACAAATTCGGTGTTTCAACGTTTCAACCCTATGCTACTTACTGGAGTGATAACATATCATTAGCTATATTGAATATAACTGCTTGTACTAACTTTGTGAATGAAATATGACATGTTTTGGATATATTTCTGAGCATCTTACTATTAGTTATGAATAAAATTGATATAAACTCGAGCAGTTGTTATTTCTCCATTACGTAATTTGGAAAAATTATCAATTCCTATACAAAGTTTGTTAAGGACGAATATGTTTTCCTTCCAAAATAAATGGTTATACATAACTCAGAACAATGTTGGAACTACAACCTCTGCAATGTAGTAACCTTCAGACGCAACTCTGTATTGGCTCTATTTGCTGAAACGTTGAATAAAAGAACCAACACTTTCTTAGGATTATGTGCCAGGAAATCGTGTACTGGAGACACTGCTCATAGACATCAGTCATGAAAAGGTAGAAATACGTCACAAAGTTTGCTCGTCTCTGTTGAATTGGTTAAATCACGAAGATGATAGAACATTTCTTATCAAACCTCTGGTATATGAAACTGAGATGTCATTGTCAACGTCTCATTGCTGCAAAAACGATCTCTGCATCGTTACTTTGTGTGTATATTTCGCTGTTTTAATAGTGTTTTGTTCTGTGTAAACGTTGTTGGTTAAGAAGATATTCCTGTGTAATAATAAGAATATCACGCCTCCATAATGCAGATTTAAAATATTCTTGAACACCAGGTATTAACAACTAAAAATTTATCATCAGTGAAATGTAGTTTAGCATTTGAAATTTAAAGAATTTTTAAAATAATTCTGTGACTCTGTTGACTCATCAACAGTTCAATAACAAGTAATAAAGGTCCGTGTAATAACATACTTTAGAAATGATACGACTTAAATTTATAGTTTTAAAATAAATATACATATCTTAGACTACATTTAGAATTATATTAAGAAAAGAAGTGCTAAAATGTGAATGTTATAATAGTGTACTACGTCTTTCAGATGTCTTCAAAATAACTAGAAATTCATATTCGAATCTCTTTATGTAGCAGTTTTCTTCTTTCTTGAAGTGAATAATAAATTAGGTTTAAGTGAGTTATATAATTAATTTTTCTTAAACATCATCTGCATAAAACTCAATAATTTGTTTTTAAGTCCATACATTTTCTTTTCAGTCGTAACCTTTTCGACCTTTTACTTTAATCTTAATAATAACAATACGTGAAAGAGTAAGTATTGGTCATGTATATTTATAACTGGACACTAGCACTTTAAAACAAAATACTATATATATTTTTTTAACAACTTGAACCGCAATTCACTTTCGTCGAGGCCCGGCATGGCTCGACTTATAATCCGACGGTCGCGGGTCAGAATCTCCGTAACACCAAACATGCTCACCCTTTCAGCCGTGGGGGCGTTATAACGGTACGGTCAATCCCAATATTTGTTAGTAAAAGAGTAGCCCAAGAATTGGCAGTGGGTGGTGATGATTAGCTGCCTTCCCTCTAGTCTTACAGTTCTAAATGCGGCATGACGGCGGTAAATAACGTTCACTTTAAAAAATATTTTAACAGTTATAAGAAACAAATATGATACTTCCGTTAAAAAATTGTTCATGTGAATAATGAATGTGAGAAATTATACTCTCTTTAGATTTTAATATTATACATACGAAAACAATGCATGTAAGAATTTATAAGCCAGAAAATGCCCTGCAAATCCTTAATACGTCATTGAATAAACTTAAAAGTGGCGGATCAAATTAATGTTACGTGACATCACGTGATATACGACGTTCAACCAGACTGCCTGTCCCAAGGTTTGTGTTACATATGTTCGGGCCGTTTCTTTGCTCTAAAGTCTAAACATACGGTAAGGTTAAACCTAATCATTCATCGGCGCAAGAGACTACTAAAAGTACATTAACGGTTCCTTCAGTCTCTTCCATTTTGAAAGAGTTTGAATTTTCCGTTACAGCAGTTGAAAACATAACTGTATACGGTCTCGTGAATGAGAATGCTTCGTGTTGAAAAACGATACCGTATTATGGTGAGAACATTTTCTCTATATAATAACACATTCTTGTAATTTGATTTCCTAAGATGGAAACAGATAACATTCTTTACACACTAGACGACAAAAATTTCACTTTATCCACGGAAGTAAACTCATCAGTAGGTCTAATCTTCGGTCAAGGGAATGACAACACTCACGAGATATCTATGGAATACGGAGGTTACATAGGTCCAAAACTGAAGTTCGTCTTCTTTGTTGTTTCCATGACTCTGATCTACATTACTATTTCGGTCACCGGAGAGGTGGGTAATATATGCACATGCGTTGTAATTGCTAAAAACAAATACATGCACACAGCTTCGAATTACTACCTCTTCAGTTTGACTGTTTCATACTTTTTACTGTTGGTGTTCGGACTTCCTCAATAAATGTATCAGCTATGTATTTGGAGAATTATTTCGTTTTGTCCGTGGTTTTACGTCAGAGACTTCAACAAACGCTTCCATATTGACCATCGCCGCTTTCACAGTAGAGCGATATCTAGCTATCTGCCATTCTCTGCAAGCTCACACAATGTCTAAATTATCATAGTCAGTTAAACTCATTATTGTCATTTAGATGCTATCAGCACTAGCAGCCGCAGCCATAGCTTTTCCGTTTGGTGTCATAAATTTATTAAACAATACCGAGTATGCTTTGTGCATGGTAAAAAGACCACTGAAACACGCTTTCGAACTTTCAACTCTTCTGGTTTTTATCCTTCCAATAAGCTTGATTCTTGTTCTCTACGTGTTCATTGCAGTTCAGCTAAGATGATCCTTAGAACTGTCTTGTGGTGACACAACTCACGGATCGACTGATGGCTTGAATTGTCAAGGTACCTATGGTAACTCATCCAGGCAGACCTTTAAATCTTCTGTCAGAATTTCTTCTTGTAGAATGGTCATCAAAATGTTAAGTAAATAAATATTTCTAGTAGGTAAACTTCTTGTCTTAAAGTGATGGATATTTGGGGGACGAATTTTCTATTGTCTTACATGTTAGATGACTATTATTTTTATTGTTTTAAACCAGTCTGGAATGTTAGATGAACGATATTTTTTGTTGTAATGCAAAATTGAATGTTAGTCGACTAATTTCTTGTTTTTACTGTACTTAAGCATAGCGACTATATACTGAGGATTATATTAGTATAATAGTTATCTTAAATTGGTAAAAACCGAAAAGGTAGTTTGTTATACATAGTTTTTACGAAAGGTAAACTGAATGGTAAAAACATTAAAACGTAATGTTTTATATTATAATCTATGCTCCGTGGCTATATTTCATTGTTTGTTTTATATTATGATCTATGTTCCGTGGTTATTTTTTATTGTTTGTTTTATATTATAATCTATGCTCCGTGGCTATATTTCATTGTTTGTTTTATATTATGATCTATGTTCCGTGGCTATTTTTTATTGTTTGTTTGATATTATGATCTATGTTCCGTGGCTATGTTTTATTGTTTGTTTTATATTATAATCTATGCTCCGTGGCTATTTTTTATTGTTTGTTTTATATTATAATCTATGCTCCGTGGCTATTTTTTATTGTTTGTTTTATATTATGTTCTATGTTCCGTGGCTATTTTTTATTGTTTGTTTTATATTATGATCTTTATCTTGTGGTTGTTATTATCGTTTGAAATATTCCTTATGTTATGCTAGAATTTATAAACTACTGTAATTTTGTTTTTGTTTTGAACGATCTCTAGTTTTCTTTTATAATCTATTTACTGAAGTGTTTCACACTTTTATTAGTTTATATTATAATTTATGTATAAACGATTTTCATTATATATATAACTTTACCTTAAAAATACGGTACTTCTGTATGTATATATGTTTAAAAGTTATTATATTCAAATGAATTATATTTAAAAGTTTCAAATATTCACCAGCTAATTAGGACTGAAACTTTATTCAAAATAAAACCAAATTAACCGAATATTTCACACTCCTGAATGAAGTATTGATCGAAAACGTCTATACACCGATTTACACATGTTTAGTTGCCATTTGTGTTTGTTTATTTGTTTTCTGAATTTCGCGTAAAGCTACACGAGGGCTATCTACGCTAGTCGTTTCTACTTTAGCAGTGTAAGACTACATGGAAGGAAGCTAGTCATCACCACCCACCGCCATCTCTTTGGGTACTCTTTTACCAACGAATAGTGGGATTGGCCGTCTTGTTATAACGCCCCACGACTGAAAGGACGATCATGTTTGGTGCAATGGGGATTTGAACCCGCAACCCTCAGATTACTAGTCTAACGCCTTAATCCACCTGGCCATGCCGGGCCTCCATTATTTTTTATCCGAACTTATATATTCCACAAAGAATATTAAGACCAATAAGGCACCAAACAAAAACGTCTTTGTAAATTGGTTACGACCTCAAGTTCCAGCTAAGGTACAGCAATATTAGGTTCCGATAAAGAAATTGTCGAGTGACTGGAATTAAGTACAAAGTTACACAATGGGCTATCTGTGCTCTACTCACCACGGGTATCGAAACCCGGGTTATAGCGGTATGAGTCTGCAGACATACCGCTGTGCCATTGAGGTGAGGTGCAGGCTTAAATAAATATCAGATGGATAATAAATTAGCTAGAAAGTCCGGTTACGTTTCATACAAAAACTTAAAACAATAAAACAACTAGTAAAAACCTAAAAAAAAGACACTACGAGCATTAAAAGCAATATAATTTCAATCAGTTGGCTTTAACTTGCGCTTACAGAGGCTTTATTGTTTGTTTTGACTTGTGTTCTGCGGCTCCATTAAGAAGCTCTAAATAGAATGCGCTTGAAGACTGTAGCGTTTACAAATTACAAAGAACTCAATTATTATTAAGTTCTGAAAGCTGAACTGGTAATAAGCTATTGATGAATTTCCTGAAGCAATGTGGTTAATATCGATAACAGGGCGGAAAGGCATAATGAAAAAACAGTGTGGTTCTCATTTTATATAAAAATAAAACTATTTTCTGGTCAAACTTCTTATGTTAAAAGAAAATCTCATTTTCTAATCCTTTCATGGTTTTAATAATTGGAAAATATCTGTAAACGTTAAACTAATTTAAGTTCCCGATACAAGTCCATTTTTAAAACTATATGTACAAATATCAAACTTAAATACGAGATAGGAACTGATTTTTAAAATTACCTAAAAAATTACATACTTCTTTTGACACGCATATTTTAATCAGTAGAATTAATTATCCTTCTAGGCTGCGTGAAATAAAGATGGCTCCGGTAGCTCAAATAATGAAATATTGGTGAATCAGATATTCAGTTCAGCCAGAAATCAGTAAGTATTTACTATACATGATGGTAACATGATCTTGGGAAAATGGTGGAGGTGAGTTCTGAAGATTCATGGATCTCCACTTTTTGTCCTTTAGCCATGGTTATCTATTCGATCATAGAAGAGTTTCTAGGCGCTGTTTCTTCAATATTTCAGATAAATATTAGAGCAACTATGTGCAAACAGAGCTCAATGTAACTTTGCATTTATATTATGAAACAAAATAACTTTACGATAGAATTTACATAATAATGCCAAACTGTAAACTAAAAGCCGTTTTACCTTAATTTATGAAACTTTCATTTTATACATTTTACACTTTAGAAGTTCTTCATGTTACGTAATGAATGACTAAAATAATTGTGAAGCGTGATAAGATTACACCACAGCTTCTTTAGATGTATATACAGAATATTATGTTAAGATAAGGATATATTTTTATTCTTTAAACGTGAGTGTAGTTATAAATTCTCCTAATATGGATAACAACAAAAAATTGCATCATGTTTGTTTTAAAGCATCTCTCTCCATATTTATTTTGATATAATAGTTCCGTGAGCGCGAAGTTTATTGAAAGTAGGATAACTTAATTATTATAAACACAACAGACTTTTATCGACTGAGTAGTTAGTAAACATGAGAGTGTTAACTTTGAAACTACTGACTTGTTTACATGCTACTCGCTATCGGTACTGGCTGGTTACAGTCTATTGGTTAGCTTGCCGAATTATGAATCCCAGAGTTCATGGTGTGCATCCCGTTGTTACAAAATAACAGCCCTCACTTCAGGACCATGGATGTCTTATAAGAATTATAGAGAAATATCAATATTCATAAGAGTAGTCAAAGATTTATCAGTGCGTGCTGTTAAGTATCTCTCTCCTCTCATGTATCAACACGGAGTGTCATCCACAGGATCTATATCTCAGATGTAATTCACAGCGCCCTAGATACACCTTTCGTAAACTATAATATGTTATTGTAAAATAATGTATGTTTTTTAGTAGTAGTTGCCTCATTGGTCCAAGCCTCAATTGCGCAAAATGAACGAGTTGTAATTAATTATATTACCTGCGGTACTGAAGGTATGTTTATTACTTTTGTTTGTGCAGTCTTGTGCTATTAGGTACTTTGCAACTAACAGAATTATGAATCCGCTATTTATTTATTACACAAACGTTTTAGAAAATTAAAATTTATTTCTAGTCAAGCTCCCAAGTGGTATTCATGCGTCAACGTTTACCATAAAATTAGTGCATGTTTTGTGGAAATGATTAGGTGTTTCCAATTTTCTAGAATATACACTGTAACGGGTTTAATATTATATATTTAATATCTATATTTGTTTCAGTCTAACATATGCTTAGAAATGCATGTAACGTATATTGTTAAATGTGTATTGCGAAAATCCCGTCTGTTCTCTAAACTTGTAAAAGATTTTTGAACGTAAAAATGAATAATGTACGATATGTATATGTAAAATTAATTGCGTATTATATTTCTGTGGTATCTTAATGTTATGAGTAGTAAAATTACTTCGATCAAAACATATGCAAAATATTCTTTAATGTCCAGGGCTTTGTTATCATAATTTAACATTCTGCATGTCCAACGAACTAGTAACATCCCAAGCAAATCCCTTCTAACCCATTTTGTATACGTTCTGATGTTGTCTTCTTTGTTATCTCTATCCTTTACACTCAAATTGAAGGACATTATTTGTTTGGCATTATAGCCATATAGGTCAGCCTTCCTGACTGTAAATTTCAACAGCTTTTACTGAGATATAAATTTCACTACTATTGATTTATAGCTTCACTTTTTTGTGTATAAAATGCAAAGAAATATTTCAGACAAGCCAACTTAAAATGCCTAAATTTTTCTATCATCTTCCCTCTTTAGTGCCAATGATCTCAGTGACTAAACGGTATATCTAAAGGCTTATAACGTTGAAAACTGGACTTCGGAAATCTTGGTGACACACCATAGATAGCCGTTTGTGTAGCTTTGTGCTTAACAACAACAAAATTTTTCATCACTCACATAGTATAAATCAGCCGAGTAAATATAGCATCCAAATATTTCACAATGGTAGTTTTGACTTTTACCACCTTATCAAGTCTTGCCAAACTATTTTCTACTATTCCGATCCTTTTATTTATCTTTTATTATGGCGAACATATATAAGACTAGTCTTTTATACAATAAATACAATTTATTGTCATTTTTAGCTTCCTTAAAATATTGTACAATGCGTGAAACATAGTGTCTTGACTAGTATTTCCAGAATTTTGTGTAATATCTAGAAACTACTATCATGATCAGCATAGCAATGTCTTGTAAAATGACAGTTTTATTTCAAAGGGAGTGCTGAAAATAAATTACAAATAAAGTTATCACTTAGAATTAGCTTTTAAAATCGACGACAACTTGTGTGGGTCCAGAGTTCTCATGTTCTTCTTAACAATTATCCTTTCCTCAAGTGTTTACGATTGGTTGTGTAAAAAGTATTACAAACCGAATGAAAATTAAACGTAATCTAGTCTGATTGTGAGGAATAAAATTAATGAAGAGAATTACTTGAGAACTCTTATAACTGTGGGGTGTTGGGGTATTTATTGTGATTATTAAAGTTTCTGTTTTGATAGTTTTAATAACAGTCAGTTTCTTGTAGAAAACAAGAAATTATATTGTAGCTCTTTGACTTCTCAAAATAGTTTTTATTTCTTTTAAACCATTATGATATACACAAGACCTTTACTTACAGTCCTTTACTACTACCTCTTCAACCTTTTATTTGTTACTTGTTTCTTTTAGTTATTTTAATTGGTATCGCTGAGATAACAATCAGGGAAAACAGAACAGAACGACAGTAGAAAGCATTTCTAATACCACATTTTGGATATTCTGGTTAATCTGTTATTCATATATGGAAGAACATATATTTAGCTACTTAAAATGCCTGGAGTGTTCCTATATTATTTATTTCTTCTTTGTTTTCACCCAAGAGGTAAAGTTGAGCTTTTCTCTGAATAAGGACTAGAAAAATGAAGGAAATTAAAATGCTTTAAAAAGCAACGATACGTGTACACACGTGTATATTTATATCGTGATTAAACGTAATTTTATGAAGATGAAGTTGAGAGGGAGAAAAACCATAACCAAAAACAAATATTCAACACCGAAGCACACACCACAAGATAGATAGTTATGTAATGTGCCCTTGTTTTTGAAGTATTGGCGGAAGTAAGACCTATACTGCATTTGGAGTACACTGTCTGTGTAGTTTAGCCTCAACTTGGCCCCTCTTACATGCTTAGAAAAAAGAGAGAGAGAGAGAGAAAAGGAGCTAATGTCATACGTGTAAACCACCTTTCACTGTCTGCAGCCACCAATGGAAAGGGGTTGCTTACAAAAGTAAAATAAATAAAATAAAAACAAAATTGAAGAACAATATTTTACTAATGGAGACTGCTAGATGATAATTTATTAGTAATCTCTACAAAACAACATATTGTATGTGAACAAGCTAAAACTAGCTTTTATTTTTGAATTATACATGTGGTACTAATTGTGACTATTGCTAAGAGTTATAGGTATTCTTTATAAAATTTAATACATAAAATCAGTAGTAAGAACAGCTTAAAAGTGTAGTTTCAGACTGGACAATATTCTTTCTAACACCTGAAATTTTGATCATTGTGAATTTGTAAAGTTTAATACAAGCTGGTCTAATTTTATCGTTTTTTTAAACGTTGCAGGTGTTTAATTTAACATGAAAAGAGAGAAACGTTTCACAGTTTGGGTATATATGAATATTAAAACCCCATTTCGTCCCTCTCGTGCTGATTACGTTTATATAGAATGGACGTTTAGTAAATGTACCAACAATGGGTTTCCTGATTAATAGTTCGTGGATTTAGATCATTGAATTAAGAGTATTTTAATCGTGATTGAAAATAAAAGTATAACTGGCGACAGGCAAAGATGGTGAAGTGAAGGCAAATCTGAAGATGTTATTCCGGATTTCGACAATTTTTCCAAAATACAAAAGATTATGACCCATAGCTAGGGCCACAAGTGGAGAGGAAATTTGAATCCTAATACCTTGACACCTAACATCTTAACAGCAAAATACAAATTTTCCGTTGCAGTACCAAAATGTTAATTGAATACATCTTCTGGCATTTGTGAAAATTTAGAAACTTACCTAACAAACGATACAACGTCAACACTTACCAATGACAAATATCTCTCCAATGATGTACTAGGTCTGTGTACGTGTTCATCGACATCAACAAAAAATTTTTACATTCAACGTAGGAGAAGGTTTAGACATCGATCCTTTACCGAAATGGAGTATTCGATCTCTCACCACATCAAAATGAAATAAAACAAACAAAAATTTAACTACAAAAATATAAGAAATATGAGGAGATACTAATAGAGCTTCTCCAACACGAAACCATCACAACAGTCAATAGTAGCCTTATATAGACAATAATATCAGCGATCCTCATAAAAACAGCTGACAGATGTATACGAAAAGTATCAATAAACAATACTCAAACCAAATGAGTAACCTACAAACAAGAATGCAAATAAATACACTTAGAGACAACGTAAGAAACGACATTACGAGATTACAATTTCAAGAACAATACACCTTCTGTACACAAATAAACTCAAAAACAGATTCGAAAGATTTCTGGTCTCATGTACAAGAAGATACAAAGATAAAAAACAACGATAAATACCTTAAACATAATAATAAACTAGTATAAAACACTATCATTACTTATTGTACACTTAAAAATAATAATAAACTAGTATAAAGCAACTATCACCACCTACTGTACGCTTAAACAGAATAATAAACTAGTATAAAGCAACAATCACCACCTACTGTACGCTTAAACAGAATAATAAACTAGTATAAAGCAACAATCATCACCTACTGTACGCTTAAACAGAATAATAAACTAGTATAAAGCAACAATCACCACCTACCGTAACTTAAACATAATAAACTAATATACATGAATATACAGAAAGCACACGTTTTTAAAGAACAACTCCATAAAACATTTAAAATACTAGACGACTCAAACATAAACAACCACTTTGTGAACTAGTAAATAATTATATCACACCAATCGTACTATATATATATATATCACACTTCACTAAGAACACTCAAGGCGATAGTACAACAACTGAAGCATGACACGACTACACAACAAAACAACTTGTGAAACCTATCATTTTGCAGAAGCCGAAGAAAATATCAAACATGAAAAACAAAGCGCTAGGAAAAACTTCAAACATATTACTGAAAAAAGGCATTTGAGATGTAAATACAGACTAGTAGTGCGATCATAGGTAGGTGGAGCTAGGAAAAATATACATGTTAATGACACGAAAAGGGTACGTTAATTAGAGCTAACAATGGACAAAAATGTAACATAATATGAGTAATACAACAACAACATAACAAGGGTTATTATTCGGTAAGAGTGTAAAGAAAATAATAATTTCTGTAAGAGAGGAAGACGTTTACACTGAACGCGACCCTTACGTGGACCGAATCTCGAAGAAGATGAAGATCAGTTAATCTAAAACCTTACCATTTGTTATGGGTGTTGAGGACGAGAATAGCATGAGGAAATTCACCTTCATAAAACTAGCGCCAAATGGTCTAAATGTCCTGTGCTAAAGCTATGAGGCGAAATCATTAAATTAAATATATAAGCACACACAGTGCTTTTGGCGTGTGTATTGTTCTGTATTTAGCTAAGACATATAACACGAATATACTGTTTTTGTTGTGCGCATGTAATGCTGTTAAGGGCAAGGGTTTGTGTATTCTTTACTTCCGCTTTTTTGTAATAGTTTCTAGCCAAATTATTTACTCAGTTTTTAAGTTATGGTAATTTACTTACTTTGGGTAAGTAGCTAACGGGTATTAAGTTGGAATCCTTATGTGTTAATCTTAATATTTAATTCTGCTGCCATTGTAGTTTCTTAATTGTATTGCCTGACATATTTGTAGTGTCTTGGCACCTGTATTTAATAAAATGGTCCAATGTATAATTTGTTTATTTTTATGATAGTATTAGCTTTACATCCTTTATTTTTACCAGCTATATGTATGAAGTAGTTAATGCGTTTACTGATGACTTCACGTATTTTTTTCATATTTTTTTCTCACAAGAGCATTTTGTGAAAATGTGACACCAAGAAATTTAGCATTAAAACGAAATTTAACTTAAACGTTATCTAATTTTAATTTTGCTTTTTTAGTGTTTTTGAAACGTTTCTTCAGGTTTCTCTGAAATATTATCCCTTAAAATTTAATGAGGCTTTATGCAGGCTTAGCACAACCCACCAATCTTTATTTGTGGTAAAGGATTGTTTTTACCTGGTCTACTGCTATTAACAAATTTCTTGACACAGTCCAAATAGCAGTTCATCAGTATAATAGAAAACTATGTATATGTGAGATAAGAAAATGGTGTGTTGTAAACAAAAATAATTTACAGGGATGTTAAAAAAAGACTGATCCTTGCGATACTGCAACAGATATTGTGAGGTTAGTTAAGAAAGTTATATTCATTTAATTGTCACACTATTAGTGTTCATTGAACTTAATCTATATCAAATGGCATTACGACAAACACTGTAAAAAGCTTTCTGAACATTAAGAAAAATTCCAATAGTGGCTTGATCATTATTAAATAATTTTATAAATGGATTTCGTGAGTCACATTAAATGATGAATTGTCTGTGTATTTTTAAAACAAGAGTTTTGTATATGTGAAAAAATAGTTGTTTTCCTCACAAAAATACAAGTCCTTTCGCTGCAGTTCTTTCAACCTGTTTACTTTGAGAGATAAGCAAGCTTAAGGTTTGAGCTTTGACAGCTGGACTTTTAGGATTAGCTGTGACAACTGCTTTTTCTCAGCTATCTGGAAAGTCATCTGTTAATAATGATAGGTTTATGACATTAATTAAATGAGTAAGTTGATCGTCCGATGTTTTCTTAATAATAATATTCATGATGCCCGCCATTTCGGTGGCTGAGTTCTCTAATGTTTGTATATTAACCTATAATCCATCTCTAGATGTGCTAAATTCTAAAAATACTGTAATGATGTATTACATATGATATTGCGGTGTTTTTTAGCTCAAATTCAATTGAAATATCATCTTCTCTTACCGAATGAACATTGTTATTATTATTTAATTATTTTATCTAATGTTCTCTCTGTGTAGCAAACATTAATATAGTGTTTTAATATTTAGTCATATCAGAAAATTAGCTGATAATAGTTTATCGTACAAAGAGAAAAGTAGTTTTAGTTTAAAAAGCCACATAGATACTTTAGTAATATTTTAATTTTCAGTGTTTAAGTACAAAACCACACAATCGGCTATTTCCTATGTAACCCCAGTAATTTTAGAAACCTGAGTTTTCGTGTTATATGTCAAAAGCTTATCTCTGAGCTATCAGAAAGCTTTATTTGTATACAGGAATCTGGGTACTACAGATGATCACATATCTTGTAGATTTGGTGTTTCGCAATTTAAATATGCATTGAAAGTATGCAAACATCGAACATTATGACGACTTGCAAATTTGTGTTTCACAGGTTTAAAGTTATTGAATGGAAGTGTCATGGTGCAGTACTGTTACGGTTTTACCAACAACAAAAATCTGGTAACGAAGATAAGGTACACTGTTTTTTAAATAATCCTACTTAATAGAGTCTGTTTCTATATCGTAATACAACTAGAAAAATGTTCAAAAGAAGCAACTTCTTTCTTCATCAGCTATAGCCCATTAATGACTTAGTTGTAAGCCTGATTGATCATAATGTTTAACATCGACTTTGAAACCTGTTGTAAGTAGAGCAAAGATAACCCGTTATGTATTTGTGCTCTTAAGAACAAGGAGCAAAAAAAAGTTCATAAGCGAAACTAAGTCAACTATATACGTTTCTAGGTATAAATTTTTAAATAAGTTCATTGCGTTCAAGTTTTGATCAAATTGTATACTTTTTATGTAGTGAAATTAAAAAGTACTTGATAAAAACAGCTTGTTAAAGTTTGTTACGGTTGAAAATCAGTTTTATTTTGCTTCTTTAGGGGTTGCTCTTACCCCTTCAGGACAAACTTCCGTTGCTTGTCAAACTTGTGATGCCCTCGGTTATTCCATAAAAGATATCACAACACCAGGCACTATATACGTGTCCTACGTCACTTTTGATATTTAGATGAAACTCTAATAATTTTTAATAGAACGTCCTTAACACCGGTTTAACTAAACACTCAATGTTTCAGTTTACTGCTTCTTCAGAAGAGTGTTCAATTAAACACAAACCGAAACTGAACATTAGTCCAAAATATGGACCAAATAACGGTGAAAAAACCACCAAAATCTAGCCGACGTGACTTTTTTTCTTATTCATTAGTCGAATAATCAAAATTGATGAAATAATTAGAAATGAGGTTGTTTGTTCATGTGAACAACCATGTCAAAGATTACTTTGAGTAGTAGTTTTCAGGCTGTTCTGTGGTCAAAGGATGCCACCTGAGGGATACATAAATATAACATAATATACAAATCTGAGGATTAAGTAACTATTATTCATAGATAAATAGAAGCGATGGCGTTTAAATACAACAAAGTTGCACTAGAGGTGCTTTGCTATGGTCACGAAGTGATTAAACAAGATACATTGATATGATGAACATACAGATAGCTTGAAAACGAACCATCACAAACCATCAAAGTCTTAAAATTAATATTTTATCTAGTTTGTATAATGTTGCTCTACAATTATCGCTAGTGAAAGGTATTATCACAATTGCAGTTTTGTTTTATAAATAACACATTAAATCAGCTATTTCAATCTCCTTTTTCTTGATAAGCCTTACAGTTTTCACTCATATATGAATTTTGCATACGGACTTTCTCTTTACTTTCAGTTGCGACCATTCAATCTTTTTACATTGTTACCCAATGAAGGCTGCTGTAAGAGGGATGAAACCTCGCAAATAAAAGTGTTTTAACATAGAGAAAAATCCGTGTATAATTTTACCTATTAATTTACCTACATTATGAATCTTAAACAGCATTGTATGATCCTTGTTAAATTAAGTCTGTTATTTTAATTACATATATCAACAATAGCATATTAGACTAAATTAAACGTAACTTTTGTATAAGAAAGTTACAGAACAGAGGTTTATAGCTGACGATTAAAATATATTTGATTATCTTCATATGAGGTGCAAGTGAAAAATAATGCATTGCACATTACCTAAAAACAAATCTAGTATTTTATAAGATAAAGCTATTGTAGTACAGCGTTGTTAGCTTAACCTAATATTGAGACATGTTGAGTCAATCAATGATGTGCTCATCATCCTATCAAACTATTTAGGGAGACACAAAACACAATCTTCCCTAGCAATACTGACCTCAGTAACACTATTTGCCATACACTTATAGAACCTTAATAATACAGTCATATAGGTGAGCACTATAAAGTTGATAACAACTAAATATTAAAATATCAGATTTATTGTGCTGCTTATATAGCAAAACTGTAATTGTGATAAAACTTTACAATAATAATAGTTATAAAACAACATTATATAAATGAGATAAAATATCTATTTTTAAGACTTTGATTGCTACTATAAAAATGATTACACTTTTATCTACATGATTCTCTAGCGGATTGATTGCAAACTATATATGTATGTATGCTCATCACACTAATTAGCTCTCTGGTGTCACTTCCTCCTCAAGTGTATACATAATGTAAAAGTTAAGTTACCCTCACATAGCATCCATTGATCTTTACTCACTCACCTGGTGAACTGTTACCGAGGTTGGATCCTTTGGACACAGACCAACTTCAATACTATCATTTGGGCATAGCCATACCTTAGTTTGAAACATGAATAAATAATAAGACACTTAGTTAGCAGTAGTTACCTCATAGAATGGCAATTCTTAATCGAATAGCTGACAGTTATACTGTCAAATACTCTCACAGCTCACAATACAAGTGTGTATGGTAACACCACTTCTTGACCTAGACCCTCGGATTGTCAGTCCAATATTCTAATCATTTATTGAGTCATACTCTGACCATTGTCACTGCTCTAAGTAATAGGCATGAATTAATTATGATGCGTATTGTATTTGTGTCAATGTAATCTTCACCTATTCTCAATATACTCAGCTTACCAACAAGAAAGCCCTGCACGGCCAGGTGGGTTAAGGCGTTTGACTCATAATCTGAGGGTTGCAGGTTCGAATCCCCGTAACACCAAACATGCTCACCCTTTCAGCCGTGAGGGCGTTATAATGTGACGGTCAATCCCACTATTCGTTGGTAAAAGAGTAGCCCAAGATGTGGCGGTGGGTAGTAATGACTATCTACCTTTTCTCTAGTTTTACACTGCTAGATTCAGGACGGCTAGTGAGCCGTCGTGTGGCTTTGCGCGAAATTAAAAACAAACCAAACCATAAGAAAACACACATTCACTCCAAAAAGAATGACGTTTTAAAATAAACAAACATGAAACAAACAGAGCATCATGACCACAAGTATTCAGATAGTTGATCTTCTCATTTTCAACATTTAAGACAGAAAATAATTACGAATATACATCGTATTTCAAGGTCTGAAAGCGGAAATTGTAAGATTGCATTCCTCTTTTGACAGAGACCTTTGTTAGAGTGTTCCTTGAAACTAGTTGTTTGGAACACATTCACATGTAGCTATAAGGGATTGACATTACATCATCAATAAAGTTCATATTTTTCAATTGGCCTGAACATGGTGAGTGCTAATGCTCTGAAATTCAAGCCTCTTTTTTGTAACTCAGTTTGAATAAGCAATAGCTCAATCTTGAAAGAAAGCCATGATTTATCTGCTAATCTGCTCATTAACATAAACAGATAGAAGTCCTGGTCTGAGAACTCTGGTGTGTCAAGTAGTTGTGATCAGCTGTTGACAAATCACCAGGATGCCCAAATTACACCCACACTATAACAGAAATACTGTTTTGTACATATATATTACTTAGAACGGTTACACCAAATTAATAACAGTAAAAAGAGTTGTGGCTATTTTCTTGAATTGTGTAAAACTGAATTCGTTGGAAAAAATTCTGTAAAACTAAGAGGCTATGATAACATCTGTGTTGTTCCATAATGCAACTGTGTAATGTGGCCTGAGGTACAGATTGGCATTTATCTACATATTATACTATATTATTCTACATTAGAAAAACTTTTATGATGGTAATATGGCAGAGTGGTACCTGACCTGCAAAATAGAAGGCTTTTCACTTCTTCATACAGTAAGAAGAGTCCGTATTGTTTGTTATGTGCGCCTGTGACTTTCAGAAACTGTTATTTTCTGACAGGAATGGAGCTTTATTGACAAAACTTCTTTGCAAATTGTCGTATTACAAGTGTCCTGGCAATTTCTTCTTTTTTACTTTAACCTCCTTTCTATTGTTTAATTATGGAACCTCGTAAAAATATGATTAATTCTCATTTTCCTCTCGTTCATAAGAACGCTAATTTATTATCAATGTAATCTATATACTTAAAGCTAAATCAGACATCCAGCTACTCATTAATCATTGGTATAATTCATTAAGTATTTATTTATAAAGATGATAAGATATGGTCCATTTGTTGGATAGTTTGTTCTTAATGATATTTTTTTGTCTGAAACCCAATAATATATTAATAGCTTCTACCAAATTGAGAGATATGTGATATATTTTTTATTTTGTACCCGCATTTATAAATTATTTTCTGAGGTCCTCTCATTACTGGTAAGTTATTTATACAGGGAACTCTCCCATAATAAGTCGATCGGATAACGAATTTTTCCGCTTCACCAATCGTCTTCTATAGGGCCCATTGACTCACTCAATAAATATTTTCCACTTAATAACTGTGCTAATTTCGACTCTTAACTATGCGTGGCAGACTTGAGCAAATCAGCGATTCCCATTCATGGACGTTTGTTGCCAGACTGTTTATGGTTACTTAGTTTGCTGTGCTGTAAATTTACAGTGAATTTAAAAGTGAATTTACAGTGATCACGATGACTTCTAAAAGTTTTCCACAAGAGTTTTGAGACTACATCACATGAAGAGGCGTTAATTCTTAAAAGGTTTGGAAGGCTCAATTAGCATTCTGGAAGCTGTAAGGACCTTTGTCTTGACAGGAAATTTAGTTTCAGTTTGCTGCCTGAACAGTGCATGGAGACTTCTTTCGTCAGTAATTCAGCAAGACTTTGAAGGTGTTGGTGTTATACAAAAAGAAATTGTCTTACTTGGTGAATCGATTAAACTAAAGATGGATCAGGGTGACGTAAAATACTTTGTGAACTCTTATTATCAGTAGGTTACCATAGAGAACCTGCAAGAATATTGAATGTGAGAGTGAGAAAGAGGAACAAAAAGAAGATGACATCTTGACAGTTGCTCAGCTGAATGAACTTTTAAGCTCCTGGGACACTGTCAAGAAATATATCAGCAAACATTCATCCATAGAGCAAACAGAGCTTCAAATCTGTCAGTTTCATAAGAAACTTGTGTCATATTTCATAAAAATTGTTAGAGGGAGGAGCACAGCAGTCAACTCTTGACAGCTTTTTTAGAAAGAAGCCAAGATTGGAGCCAGCATCATCCAGCAACTCGGAAAATCCATCTTTATGCAGCATCTCTGAACATCCAGAGGTTATAATAGAAGAAGATTTTCCTTAAAAATTTAAATTTCTTCGCCTAAGCCAGGAATTGTTTTATTGTATGAATATTTTATGCTTTATTTATGGATTATTCCATGTTTCAAATAATTTTAATCCATGATTTTATGATATTTATTTGTCAAATATATATTATTGTTTTAGTTTTGTTTTTAAGGTAAAAAAGGTTAGCTTACGATGGTCTTGGAACGAATTAGGCCATTAACATATATTTCTATTTCTCACATAATAAATTTTTCTCACAACGAAAGATTTTGCAGAATAAAGTAAGTTCGTTCTGTGATGGATCATTATATTTTTAAGCAGTTGTTTTGTTGTATCAGAAATCATGAAGTCTGTGTAGGTTTATGTTACACTGTTAAAGGATTAAGGTTCATTGTCTGCAACTTCGTTGACAAGGAAAAATTTTCCTGCTGTAAAGCAGCATTAAGAATTAATAGTTTGAATTTGTTTGTTTCAGTGTGAGACTACAAGATAGACTATCACCGCTCTGTCCATCACGAGAAATGGAATCTCGGATATTACCAAGTCTGTAAACTTACATCTGATTGACTAGAGTAATACTAGTAACTTAGGGAATAAACACTATTAAAATACAGTTATTCTACTAAACAAGTACATTCAGGATTTTGGTTCACTTTTACTGTTATACTAGCACTGATGATCAACCTGGAGATACTATGGAAATAAAGTTATTTTTATACTAAACAATTACATTCAATAATATTTACTGGTTTTTGAGTTTTTAAATTGTCATACAGTGACGTAAATTAATTTATGTCTATAAGTTATACGTTAAGTTGTCGATTTCACTAACATATTTGCTCACTTTCATTGTTTCAATGTTCCGAAGGACTAGTAGTATTCAAACTCATCAATTACACGTTATAACATGATTGAAAATGTTTATTTTGGTTTTGGAAAGCGATTCTGACAGTTAATACTATCCATTCTCTCTTCTTACTTTTCAAACACCGCTTACTCCCAATTGTAACAAAAAAAACTTGTTTAGCCCGTTTATACATGTCATATTTTTGAACCAAGTATTTTAATGGAACTTATTATTTTCATCACTGAAGTGAAGAATACTTTAAATGAATATTTTCTAATCCTCATTTTTTTTCAATCATAGCTCAGTTGATATTTAATGATTTTGAAGTATTATTAAGTGTGATTTTTATTAGTATTACAAATATTCGTGGAAGTGGCAGCTTGATATTCTTCTGAGAAATAGAAAGCGACGTTATTTGATATGACTTTTCTGACAAGTTATTAGGTAACGTTAAATAATAACGACTTTGTTCGTTTAGTAAATGTACAATTCTCCTTGTCAAGAGGTTTTTAAGAAATTCATGAAACCAACTTAGCTTTATGCATGTGGATTTCTTGAAACTTAGTTGAAATGTAATTATACGAAGATCATATAATAGATTTAAATGATAATAATTGAATAATTATATAAATTTCAATAGAACTAAATAACTATGTTTTATACATTTTAAAATAATACACTCGATTTCCAGATTCAATATACTTTATTTTTGAAATTCCCATGATGTGTCAAACGAGTCACCATAAACTAGGCAAGTAGTGGTGAATGCGTGCTCAGTAGCCAGAATTCTTAAATTTATTGAAATTGTGCAATATCATTATTCTCAGATGATGTTAAAGTATGGAGTAATGCCCAAAACCTAACAACAACAAGAATATTTAACAGCTACTAAACGATATAGAATTGTGCTACAATAAGGGGAGAATTAAAATTAAATTGCAGAAAACACAAGTCATATTATTTACAAAATCGTACAAAACATGCAAACACAGTTATATCTAGGTGGGACTCTCTTATAAGTAGTAAGTAACACGAGCAATGTTCTTAGGGATTACATATGATTCAAAATTAAACTGGATACCACACATTAATAGCATAAAAAACCAAAATTTGGAAAAGATCGGCTTATCTTTTGAGTCTGACTGCCAACAAACAAGGAGCTTCATCAAAAACATATTAAAAACTTATAAAACAAACATAAGACCAGTGGTAGACTATCTTTGTATAACACACATAAATGTATCAAACTACAGCAAATACAAAACTATATTTTAATGAAAGCATATAAAATTCCACGACAACAAACTCCGTATTTCTGCACAACTATTTCCACATGTTAACTTTATTAGACCGACTCTTGGATAACTTGGTTTTATATTATAACAAAAATATCAATCAAAATTAATTGATGAGCAAACTAGAGAATTACATATGTATTATGAAAATGGCCCTAAATACATCTACCCTCTAAACATCATAAATAAGAAACTTATAGGCTAAACAGTATTAGGCTAACTGAACCCTAGGTACACATATGTTGCTTAATTATTTAAAAGGGTTTTATATATAAAAATAAGATTATGTGTGTGTGTGTATATGACTACTAGACGGAACTGTATTGTGAACCAGGACTAATAGTACGATAATGCATGAATAAAGCCAGTGAAAATATACGAGTTAATATCATCTTATAAACTGGATATGGCACAAGAAGGGTACGTTAATTAGAACTGACAACAGACAAAAAATGTATGATATGAGTAATACGACAACAATGTAACAAGGGTTATTAGCTAGGATTCGGTAAGAGTGTAAAGAAAATAATAATTCCTGAGAGAGGGGAAGAACTGAATCCTTATGAACATGTACTACAACTTCATTATTATTGTATATTGGAACTTGTATGGTTGTTGATTTCCTTATATTTTACATCTATCTATCATTTAGGCGACCCTTAGACTAAAATAGGGAATGAGAAAAATAATAATTTTACCAAATTACAATGTAAAAGACTGATAGTTTTAATTTTGAGAAAGATATTTTAAATTTCTAACTATTGTATACTAACCCGTTATGACTCGTTTAATATCAATCACATTGTTTTTTTTTGTTTTTTTTCTCTAACGAACAACGTGACATGGAAATTCTTATTGAAAAATTAAAGATAAGTTCCTTCGGATTCATTTCATTAGCATTCATTTCTTCCAAGAAAAAAAAACAAGTGAACGACCAGTTTAGTTAATAGTTGTATGGTGTTATTATGTTATATGAAATCTTATGCAATGTTAGAAATAAAACACTTTATATAATCATAATTAATTTTTTGAAGAAACTGTGTGTTTTTTCTTATAGCAAAGCCACAAATGGTTATCTGCTCAGCCCACCGAGGGGAATCGAACCCCTGATTTTAGCGTTGTAAATCCGGAGACATACCGCTGCACTAGCGGGAGGCTTTTGAAGAAACAAAATCTGTAACAGAACGGCACTCGAATGTAGCTCTTAAGAATGAAGTGATATAATCAACTAAACTGTCAAAATCGAGAGACCTGCACTTCACTTTTCATTATATTGGCTTATTAAAACAATTCAACTAGATGCTTGTTAAAATTTCGGGTTCCCGCTGGGACAGCGGTAAGTTTTCGGATTTACAATGCTAGGGTCAGGTCTTCGATCCCTCTCGGTGGACTCAGCAGAGAGACCGATGTGGCTTTGCTATAAGAAAAAAAAAACACTCAAATTCCGTTCGGCATTATTTTTCAATTCCTCGTAAAATTTAATAGAGTTACAATGTTTGAAGCTCAAAAACTACAGACTAACTTACCATTTTTAGTCCTGGTCAACCGAGCACATTTTTTTTATTCTCAAATAGAGTCACATATTATGTATATATATATTGTGAAGCATTCAGAAGTTTGGTTTCAGACCAATCAACCTGCATTCTAAATTTTGAAATTGCGTTGTCATTACGTACCATAAAACAGTGCTCACTGCAATGATTCTGGAAGTTAAGAAAAGTTATTTATTTTGTTATATCTCTTTGAGTCATAAAATATCAAATTAAACGAATATTGGAAAACAAAACTTTCAGGTAACTCCTGACCTGAATATTAAACGCTCCAACGGCCTTAATTCGTAAATAAAACAATATTATATTTTTCTTGTTTTTCCTGCCCTAATTTGATAAGTAAAATTATATTCCTCAGCAATAGCGTAGGTATTGTGGAATTAAAAAAAACTTTAAACATGTCATAAATGACTGACTTGTGTTTCTGTTAATTATTGTACTTTAGTTAATTATTTTTAATTAATATATTGCACTGAAATATTTTTACGGATAGTTTGTGATAAAATAATATATATATATATATTTACGACTGAATTATACCAATTGGTTGTATATTTTTTGTCTATTTTTACTTGCTGTTGTAGTGGCATTTTTCGTTTGCTACGCTCCGTTTCATGTGCAACGTCTCATGGCGATCTATGTAGTGGAGTTCTCGCCGACAGTGACTGTCATATTTGACATGTTAATGTACATGTCTGGTGTGTTGTATTACATCAGTGCTACCATTAACCTCATCCTTTACAGTATTATTTCATTCAAGTTCCGGCAGGCTTTTAAGGAAACCTTAGCTACATGCTGCAGACGACAAACTATTCAATCCATAAACATCAAGGCAACTTCTAGATATATGTCACGCCATTCCACTGCATTGGAAACAACTTGCTTAATAGTTCACGCTAAGTCTTCACATCCTCATCAATGTAGCACTTCAGCTTTTCCCCACTTTATATCTATGCCCGAGGCGGTAAAAAATAGCTCCGTTATGCACCAACATGTTTCTGTTTCCAGAGTTTCTACCCCGAGAACGAACAGTGACGACAAAAACAGAAACATGACCTTCATCAGTAAAGATAATAAATTACATAGTTCATAGCAGTAAACTTAAAAATTATATTTAAGTAATTTTGTAGTGTTACTGAAAAAAAAAAAGTATAGTATCACAAATCAAATTATTCTATTTTGGGCTCATAAGTGTCCAATTTCTAATGGTTTTAAAACTATGAATCAAAATCTGTAAAACTGCAACAAAAATACAAATTAAATGTTTATACAGAATATGAACCCTGTTGTTGAATTAAAGAAAAAATTCTAACCATTATGCCCTCCGACGGATAAGCCATAACCCAGATTTTATAATGCTAAAACTCGATATTCCGCATTTGGCTGAGTTATAATAGTCTTTTATGTATCTTTGCACTTAACAACAAATGAATAAACAAAACCGGTTAATAAACTGAAAAGATAATACCTTTATAAGATGAACTGGTTGAAATACATAATAAATAACAAATAGAATTAATAAGCTGAAGATGAAAGAAATGTCGGTAAGAAGAATGTTGTCATGATATGCAACAAATAATGTTAATAAACTGAAAATAATAGTTGATAAAGTTATTGCATGTAACATGACAGTATCATTAGTTAATAAGCTGAGAAGAATACTGTGTGAAAGATACAGAACGTCAACAAATGCTGTTAATAGATTGAAAAATATTATAAATTAAAACCTTTCTGTAAGGATGACACTTGATGTAAAAAGGATTGTACATAAACTGAAATGTGCAATTGATTAAAATCTCTAAAGATGAATGATTGCACGTGATAGGATGAGTATTTAAAAAAAACTACGAGCTATGATTCATTAATTTCTTTAAAATCTTGACAAATATTCTTAATAAAATGAAAAATGACTGCTTACAATTTACAGAACTTTAGCACATGGTGTGACAGGTTTATTGATAATTATAGAGTGTGATTGACTATATCTTCTAGAATACCGTCTTGTGTTATAATTAAATATAAAGTGGGATTTGTTAACTGATATAGAATACTGAGTCCTGTCATAACAAGTATAATCAATAAACTGTGAACTATGTATTATTAAAACCTCTAAAAAAATAAACATTGGCCTGAGATGTAACAACCATTGTTAATAAACAAAGAAAAGTAATTGAGAAAACCTTAAAGTTAGATCTCCACATGATACGTGAAGAGCGTGATTGGTTTAAACCTTAAAAAAATAACTATGGAAAGTAAGACTAGTGCGAAGGAAGCTAGTCATCACCACTCACCGTCAACTATTTAGCTATTATTTTGCCAACTAATAGCAGGATTGACCTTAAAAATATAATGTTTGAATATGAAAACGAATTCAAACTACCGAGGTGTAACATTTACAGGGGATAGTTTGAAATCGGTACATTTGTACTATCAAACAATAATATAACAAGCGCCAATTCACAGCATTTGAACTACACAACATATTATTCGCAGAGCTGTGTAAACAAACCTATGATAAACAGTTTGTGTTGTTTTTTTTTGTTTTTAAATTAAGCACAAAGCTACACAATGGGCTATCTGTGCTCTGCCCACCACGAGTATCGAAACCCGGTTTTTAGCGTTGTATGTCTGCAGATATACCGCTGAGCCACTGGGGGGCCTATGATAAACAATTGCTTGTAAATAAATAACTAAATCTAGCACTCGTGTTATATTTAAACAGACACAGGTGTGTACATCTAACACCATGGAAGCCGTTTAATAACCATTAGGTCTTGGAACTGCTTCAATTATTTAAAGTAGAGTATGTAAATTCTTGAATGGCATGCTAAGGGATTTGGTTTAATTTCTTGAGAATACAATTTGACATGAGGCACATGATCTTATTCTGTTGTGATAATCTTCCCACCACTTTCATATATACCTGATGTGGCTTAGACTGTAATTACATAAACATTTTGCCTTTTCAAACACAAGAACTTGTACAGTTTGAGCCACGAAAGGAAATATAAAATGGAATTCTAGAATATATTGATTATCCTTAACATTTAGTTAAAACATACTTCGTCTCCATGTTGTTCTATAATAGAAGTTATATGTGTTGGAATAACACAGATCGTTTGTCCAATAGATCAATATAATAACAAACTAGTCAGTCAGCAAAGAATCTAATCCATGTAAAATCTAAGTTAAGACAGGAACATTTTTAAACAGTTGCTTTTTTTAGTCATAGCTCTATAAATATACTTATGCAGCTTACAGGAACACCAGAAGAAAATTAACCTTAATGAAGTAGGGAACTATAATAAATAGTAGTCCTATTCCAATGCTATAGCCTGCTGTTATATTTCTAAAACAAATGTTTTACTTTGAAAGCTTGCGTTTCTATTATCGCTTAAATAGGCACGCTGAAAAAGTACAGAATTGCATGAAAAATTTACAAGCATATTGTAACAGTTATTGCTAATCATTCAACGCAGCCAAGTGATTTTCATTATGTACTTATATAAAAGTATTATACGTGTTTCACTTTAAACAGTTTGTAGGTCTGTTAAGTTCATAATCGTGTACGTTATTTATTACCTAAATAAACTTACATAGCATACAAATTAACAAAGATCCACTGTAGAACCATCAATTGACTTAAAAATTGACTTAGTCTAAAAGTGGAAATACTTGACTGTCAAGAAATATTGACGGGGCGTATAAACTTCCAATAGCAAAATATTGAAAATGAAATTTAGAGAGACTTCACTGGACTAGTTGTTTGAGGTGCGGCAAGTTCCCAACTGCTCCAGAATTCTTATATCCTGATATATAAACAAATACTCCCACAATGTACATATACCATGTCTATTACAATATAAACAAATATGTGTGATACATAAATAAAGGCATAGTTCAATAAACACCCCAGAATATAAACAGTTATGCTAAAACGGAGAAGTTTCTTGGAATTAATCATATGGACGATGGAAGAATGTTCTGAGTTAGCGAGAAATTGCCAGATCACTTATCGTGACATTATTCATAAAGAATAGATATGTAGCTATTGCATAGTTCAAACACCGAAAACTAGTGAGAAGCTAGGGAAAAACTATGGCAAACGAGGGTGTGACGTCGCACATAATTAATACGCAAATGATATATAACTTACTAATTATATAAAGGTTAATTAGATGTAAATTAATAATAAATTAATTTATTATTTTAGCTAATAACCAATCAATTAATTAGGTGTGTGCAAATTAATGATGCGTTAATTACAGGTGATTAATAAATTAGTTCATTGGATAATATTAAAAATGATTAATAAATTAATTCAATGGTGTACTGAAATTGATAAATACGGAGTTAATTAATAAGCAGTATGAATGGGATTAATATCAAAATAATCTTTGTTAATTGAGGTTAATTAATGTGTATGCAACATTATCTAAGCCCTTGAGGTCAGCGGATGCTTTGCAAATATATTTAAAAATATTATTTAGTGCATTTATATCATTAGTATAAAGAAATAGGATTAAGTGTCCTTGACAGAAAGGACAGATAAGCACATAATTTTGTTGCTATTAATATTTTTCTTTTACTTAGTGTAAAAGTAACTAAAATTTAAGAATAGGAATATATTAAGGTTTCTTCAAGTTAAATTAGATAAAAGAAATAATAAGAGAAATATAGTTAAAATATTCCACAAGTTATTTACAATAATAATGGCATGAATAGTAGTTAGAAGTAGTTCATAGGACAAATAAACAGTAAAATTTAAGCGAACTGACGCTATCGAGGTTAAAAGGGGTTAAGCAAACTTGAACGTTGAAACCAAGGAGAACCTTGGGTAGTGGGCCGACTCTGCAGTACAGGCTATTGTTTTCAAGAAAATGATTAACTAACAAACGTAGAAGTTCGTAAACAAGAAAGAAACCTTGACCATTTGATAACGTGTCTGTATGAACTATAAGTAACCAAGAGCTTAAGAAATCACAAACAGGAAGTCAGCTGACACCACGGTACTATGATCAGGCTGGCAATTTCCACTTCAGCTGGTATAAAAGGTCCTAGAACAGACGCCACAATGAACCTGACAATAAAGCATCACTTTTACGTTTTACCTAATAAGTTACTCTCTCAAAAGTAAGTCCCAAATTATGTTGACATAATAGAAAACAAAAGCGGTGGGTCATATTCATTTTACTCTTTTTAGATATTCCATCCAAACGGGAATATAGCCTGCTATTCCCTTGTGAGTGGGTGTTTTACTCATCATTTGAGCTCTTCCAACTGATTCTTTGAAATTCTAGTACTAAGACTTCAACATTCAATATTTAGTGTAAGATTATTTAACCACTAAAAAAAATACTTAACGAAGATATAGAGATAATGTTACCATTTACTATTTATACGAGCTTTTTTACGTTTATTTGTTGAAGATATTACGTATAACAAGCTTCTGGCGAGGAGTTACGAAAAAAAGCCTTTGAAACAACACTCCATTATTAAAATAAATGTTCTTAATTACTCCACGTCTCATTCATATACAAGGAAGGGACATGTAATGAGCTAGTGGTAAGATGAAATTTATGATTTTTAGGTCACTCATCGATTGAAAATGTAAGAAATAATTCGTTTCAGTTTTTACAAGGAAAGCTGCATAAAAGTAACATCTAAAGAGCTGTTCCTAATGCAAAATTAACAGTTAGGAGGAAAGGCACCCAGTTAGAAGATCCCACCGCCAGCTCTTAGGAAAATTTTATTTGACTAAATGGTAAACTTGTCTGTCAGTAAAATAACACACAAACAACCCTAAAATGTAAAGCTTCTTTTACAGCAAGGATACGTAATCTGGAAACCCTTGGAGACACAGTCCAAGCACGCGAACAACTTGGATAATGCCACTCCAAAAATCAAATGGAAAAATAAAGTTGAAAAC
The DNA here is from genome assembly GCF_004210375.1 of Tachypleus tridentatus. Taxonomy (NCBI): domain Eukaryota; kingdom Metazoa; phylum Arthropoda; class Merostomata; order Xiphosura; family Limulidae; genus Tachypleus; species Tachypleus tridentatus. The sequence continues at coordinate 157,151,922 of NC_134831.1, forward strand.
GAAACTATATGACAATAGTAATTTTTGGTTACACTCTTATATGATTGTAATAATAAAATGAAGTTACATGGAATAAATAATTTTTATTATAATGCGTTACTTAATTTTTCCATCTGTTGTGATGCCAATTCTTCGAGCTTATAACAAAGTTTTTTCAACAACAGCTTAGCATAACTTTCATAACCATAACAAAAAAGGGTCAACAACAAAACACACGACTTACTGTGACGACAGTTAAATATACTTCATGTCGAAAAGGAAAACATAACAGTGAATCATCTTCATTTCACAAATTTCTATATCTATCGTAAGAATAGATTATAAATAGTTATGTGATACGCACGATGATTAGCTCAGTTCTGACATATAATAGTTTCGTACAGTTCTTTTTCTTCACTGTAAACAATTGAATTTTCTAGTTGTATTTTACATTTTTCAGGGAATAACATTACTACAAGAAAACCTGCAAAAATAACAAAAGAACAACAAAAGTTATCTATACATCATTTTTACAATTATCTGTTCTGAAAGAATTTTATCATAACCAATGTTTCATTTTTATAAATAATACTGCATGAGGCAGCCATATTGTTATTCTACAGTAAATAACGTTTATTATTATTCAGTATACATGTAAACTACTGTATTATAATTTCCACTTTTATATTTAATTTGTATAACACACTCTTTTCAGATAATTATCTTTTAAAGTATGGATTTCTCATACTAACACAATTTTTCAAATCTATAAATAATATTTCATGATTTAATTTACAAAATTGCTCCTTCCCATTTGATATATATAGTACATGTTTCACAAGTTATAACGTTTACTTTAAAACATATTATAATAGTAACCAACTACCTGTGTAATTGTGGTTTCATTCATATTTCAAAGTTAATAAACGATCAATAAATTTAATAGCAAATTATTTTTCTACAGTCAAATATGACAAATGAATGACTTGCTGTTTAACCAATCACTTTATTTTTATAGAAGCTGTACAATATAGCAACAGGTATCGTTTTCTATAGAACATTCACTTCAAGTACAAAATATACTATATAATTAAAATTCATAAAATGTTATGGTTTGGAGTAAGCTTATAAATAAAAATTTCTTATGTATAAATCAGAACATCTGGAACGATTATATTTCAGAAATTTCTAGTTTGCACTAATAATAAAAGTTTCAAATCAAATGATATTGATAAATTTTGTTTTCAAGAACTAAAATGGGCAGGAGAGAATATCATGTAGCCAAATAGCTATTCCCCTTTTAGAATCCCCAGAATAGAAAAACAATACCACTAAAAGATCTGAAATTAGACATTTTTGTAACACATGCTTGTTTTGGTAAAAAATGTGATTTTTAGTTTGTTATGATATGTATGAGACTAAATTAATGTCATTCTATGATGATTAAAACGTATATATCAAATATGTGTAGACAAATCAGAAATTCTATTGCATTATAACATGGTATATAAGGTTTATTTATTAATGTATTGATGTTTGGCGTTGCTAATATATCCATACTGTGCTTTCTTTATGTTTAAGTTGTTAGTTTTATTAACGTTTTCACGATTCGAGTAAATACTAGTTTGATTTAATAAAATATTATTCGGTTAATTTTATTGATGTTTCCATGGGTGTATTTATTAATGTATCGATAACTGATTTTATTAATATATTTATGGTTCGGTCAACAATGTATCCATGATTATCATTATTAAAGTATTAATGATTGGCTATATTGAGATAGTCGATATTTTCGTTTTCCAATGTTGTTTTTAATGTAATCAGAGTTGACCTTCTTAATGTACCCATCGTTGGTTTACTAACGTATTCACAGCTGACTTCATTAGTCTCACCACGGTTGACTTTGTTAATATACCCGTTGATGGATTAATAAACTCTCCTTAGTTGGATTTATTAACAGAACTATGGTTAGTTTTATTATTTTATCCACTGTTAGATCAATTAAAGTATCAATGTTTGGTTTTATTAGTATATGGTGGCTGGATTTATTCACGAATCAATGGTTACTCTTATTAATGTGTCTTGTCTTAACATTATTAATGTATCATTTCAATGAGTTTAATGTATTAATGTTCAACTTCACTAATGAATCGTTGATTTGTTTTTACCGATACATCTATGTTTAACTTCATTACTGCAATTTTTCTTAGTTTATTGATATACCTAATGAATGCTTTATTAATGCAAAATTGTTGGATTCACTGAACTATCCATTTCTGGTCTTTAATCTATTGCTGAATTTATGGGTAGCTATATATATGATACTGTATCCATTGGTGATAAGTTCAATGCATCAATATTTGGATTTATTTATCCATTAATTATTGTATTTAATAATGTACGTATTTTTAACTTTACTAATATATCTTTCTCTGTATCAAGGATGGCATTATTGATGTGTAATGATTGGTTTTATTGATATTTCATTCTTGATTTTATTAATGTATCCATAATTATATTACGCTTGGATTCAGTAATGTATTTACAATTGTGTGAAATATCCTAGCTTCTCGAGTCGAATTTTCACCGAATTTTTTGTGTTCTTTGAATCTGGTTTCCATTTTTCTGCTTGTTTCTCCAATATGGAAGTCGTGGCAGTTGTTACATTGTATTCTATAAATTATGTTAGTGTTGTGTTTGTCAGTGTAATTTTAACATAATATGGATTTTAGTTTTGTACTTGGAATACATTTGATATTTACTGGAATGGTGTGTTTTGTTATAAGTTTTTTTTTTCCAAATGTTAGTTATTTTATCACTGATGTCGGGAATATATGGTACACAGCAGTGAAAAGTTTGTAGTTTGTTGTTCACTGTGTTTCTGATCTAGGTGTGTGTGTATATACTTTTTCGAATGTGTGTTTTTCTTATAGCAAAGCCACATCGGACTATCTGCTCAGCCATGAGGGGAATTGAACCCTTGATTTTAGCGTTGTAAATCCGGAGACATACCGCTGTACTAGCGGGGGGCTACTTTTTTGACAGTTTTGGGAGGAAATTTGTTGATGTTGATGAAGTGTTATTTCATTTTGTTGATTTCATCGTTAATTTTATCAGGTGAACATAGTTTTGTGGCTGTGTTTATTTGGTTTCTTAATATGTTGAGTTTTTTGTTTTGTTCCCTGTGCTGAGTCCCATGGAATGTATAGTCCAGTATGGGTGTTTTTTGTGTGGATTCTGTTTTGATTTGCATATCGGTTTTTGTGATCTTGAGGTCGAGAAATGTTATTTGGTTAATGTTTCGTTTTGTTGTTGTTCACAGGTGAACTTCATGTGTGAAGTTATCGTTGTTAAAAACACCAAGTGTGTGTCTGTAGATGTGAATCCAGCAATTATATAATCAACATATCTGTAACAGTGTAATGGTTGGTGTAAGGCTGAACTGATGGCTTGAGATTTAATCTGTGTCATAAAAATGTTGGCTAGAACTGGTGACACGGGATTCCTTATACTTTGGCCATTTATTTGTATGTAGTTTTGGTCATTAAACATGAGGTTAGTTTTGGTGGTAGAAAATTCTATATTAGTCGCTAATTCATTATTAGGGCTGTGTATTAATGGATTGGAGTCTCAAATATGAAATTCTAAAACTGTTTTACAGGCTTCGATAGGTGGAACTTCTGGGAAGAGGGAGATTACATCAACACTGGCCATTGAGTTTTTATGGTTTAGTTGGTCAAGAATAGATTTAAAGTGAAAAGAGTCTGAAAAATGAGCCGGCTGTGGTTACACGTTTAGAAAATGTCAAGGCTATGTATTAACCAAGGTTGTAGTTGAAGGATTTACAGGTCGACATTCGTAGTGGACAATCGGATTTGTGAGGTTTGGAGGTGGCGTATAGTTGTGGTGTATGTGAGTCGGTCTTGCGTAGGTAAGGAAACGTTTTCTGAGATTGTGTTATTTCTTCATTTGAAGTACTATTTTGTATATTGTATATTGATAAATGTGTGATTTAAGTTTCTTATTTACGTTAGCATCGCACAAGCGATCAATAGAAGAAATTACATTTATTTTATCCAACAGTGCCGAAAGGAAAAACTAATCCCTACTTTTGTGAAGATAAAACTATTCAAGAATTTTAATCGGTGCACATTTTACAGAAAAATTACTAAAAGCTATGTTAAACTTGAAATATAAGGTTTTAAATGATTTGCAGAAATTAAAATGAATCTAGGCCATCAACAGGCCTGCTGCGTTCAACCAGACATTTATGGACTCATAAAAAGCAACATCAATCAAATCTACAGCAAGATCGACAAGGGAAAGAAGATCTGCCACAACGAGAAACTAGATAAACTAAGGCGCCAACATTAAAAAAGACGCCAACATGATGAAGCATCAACCAACCTCGTAATTAACTGATCCGACCGACAATTAAGCAATGAAAAAATACATCTATTCAACAAAGAATTCAACTCTGCAGTAACACTTAGAAATATTCTATTCATGGAATTGAAAGCCTGTCTGGAAGACTCAGCTAGAAGACTGATGACTATTTTACACAAGCCTTAAACACCAACAAAACAACTGAAGAGAACCAGCAGAAAAAACACAACTTCAACAACAATTCCATCGATAATCAACAATCTAACTTTCCAGGTAGAACTAAAAACAGCTATTTCCCCGAAACACCTCAAAACAGTATTTTAAACAACTTTTTCAAAAATTTTCATGGAAAAACCATGAAAATTATTTCACAAAAAAGAAAACTAAACAAGAACCTCAGACGGAAAGATTTTAATTCTATAAAGAACCTAAAATAAGACAACAACATCAAAATTCTAAAAGCAGATAAAGGCAATGCTGGTTTTACAATAAACACGAATGAGTACATCCAAAAAATGAACAACATTTTATCAGATACAGACAAATGTAAACCAATACACACAAATACAACAAAACACATGAAAAACAAGTAAACAAAATGCTACTACAAATGAAAATAACAACAACACAATCTCAGAAACCTTTATTCTTATCTACGCAAGACCGAATTACATACACCACAACTATATGCCTCCTTCAAACCTCACAAACCCGATTGTCCACTACGAATGTCGATTTATGAATCATTCAACTACAATCCTGGTAAATACACAGCGTGGAAATTTTCTAAATATGTAACATCAGCCGACTCCTTTTTTGAATACTCATTTAACTTTAAATCTATTCTTGACCAACTGAACCACAAAGTCATAATGGCTAGTTTTGATGTAATCTCCCTCTTCATAGAAGCCCCAACTACAGAAGCCTGCAAAATAGCTTTAGAACTTTAGTGCCAAGACCCCAAACACTGATACACATCGCCAGCAACCCTTATAGAATTCACTACTGCCAAAACTAACTTCATGTTCAATGACCAAAACTACCTACAAATAAATGGCTTAAGTATGGGCAATCCCGTGCCATCAGTTTTAACCAACGTTTTCATGACATAGGTACAACAGCTATATTCACATTTACAGAACACACACTTAGTTTTTTTCAACCACGTTAACTTCATAGACCCGAACATTAAATACACCTGTGAATATGAAAAAAACTAATCAAATAGCATTTCTCAACCTCAATATTACAAGAACTGAAATATAATTCAAAAGAGAAATCGACAGAAAAATCACCCATTCTGGACTATACATTGTCTGGGACTGAGCACATTAAACAAAATAAAAACTCAACATATTCAGAAATAAAATAAATACAACCACGAAACTATGTTCATCCGATAAAATTAACGATGAAATCAACAAAATAAAACAACACTTCACCACCATCAACAAGTTTGACAACAGGTCAATAACAAACAAACAGTAATACATCCCAAGATACAACAAACTACAAAACTTTACTCTGCTGCATCAGCGAAAAAATAACCAACATTTGGAAAAAAAACTTACAACAAAACGTTCTAGTAAACACCAAATTTATTCAAAAACCAGGTACAAAACTAAAGTCCATACTATGTAAAAACTATACTGACAAACACAACACCAACATAATTTATAAAATACAATGCAACAGCTGCCATGACTTCTATATTGGAGAAACAAGCAGGAAACTAGAAATCAAACTCAAAATAAATACTCAAAACACATGAACATAGAAAACACCCAGATACCAAGTAGGCAAAGAAATATAAACAAACGCAAAATTAAATAAGCCTACTTATACAGCAACTTAAACCAAAATTAAATTAATACAAAGGAACACCTTTATACAGTTACGACAGAAAGTGTTGGTACCCTTGCGTCGTGAGTAGTTTTTTCCTCATAACTTAAAAAGTATCACGATTAGGATGATGAAAGTAAATTATATTATAAATATTATACTAACACACATCTACATAATTTTTATGTAAATTAAACGACAAATAAACTGTTTATAAACAAATAACAAAACATAGGAGGGGCAGAAAGTGTTCATGGGTCTACTTTAATGGTCAGTTGTGTAGCCTTTCAGGTGAATTACTGGGCGCAATATCTTCTCATAGTCCTCCATGATCGTTTGACAGTACTCGACTGGTATTTTCTTTCAATCTTCTTTACATAAGGCCTCCAACTCTTGCAAGTTTTTTCGGATGACGCTAATGAACCCTGGCCTTCAACTCATGCCAAACGTTTTCAATTGGGTTGAGATCGGGTGACTGCGATGGCCACTCCAGAACGCTTATATGGCTCTTCTGCAACCAGGATTGCACATATTTCGATGTGTGTTTAGGGTCATTGTCGTGCTGGAAGGTCCAACGACGCCCAAGCCGCAAGTTCCGAGCATCATTCTTGATATAAGTGCTTAACATATCAACGTACTCTTCTTTTTTTTCATGATTCCGTTGACGCGGTGAAGGCTGCCTACACCAGAAGAGCTGAAGGAACCCCATAGCATGATTGAGCCACCTCCGTGTTTACCTATAGGGACGGTGTTCTTTGGAAGATTTCGTTCCTCCTTCTTACGGAAAATATAGCGACCATCATTGTGGCCGAAAAGCTTGGGTTTTGTCTTGTCTGACCAAAGAATACTCTTTCAATAGGTAAAGGGTTTATCTACATGCTTTCTTGCATACCTCAATCATGCTTCTAAATGAACAGGCTTTAAATATGGAGTTCTACGAGAATGGCATGCTTTGAACCCAGAAGAGCGTAACATGTTCGTAACTGTAGAGGTGCTTACTTCATCCCCAGTTTTACTTACCAGTTTCTGTATATCATTATGTGTTAAACGAGACGCCCCACCCAAATTCCAGAGAGAACCAAGAGGAAGGTTCTCAGTTGATCCTGTAAGCTTAAACTTGGCAATTATGCTTTGAACAGTAGATTTCGGCACATTAAGTTGTGTAGCAATACTGGAAAGAGACATACGAGACTTGTATTTTACAATAATTCAGTTTTTTAAATCACTGGTCAGTTGTTTTTTGTTCGCCATGATGATCAAGCAGATAATGACGGAGACGGCGCTAAATTGCCGGAAGTACATTTTTTGCTGGCTAAATTCGAATAATTATGAACCAAGTGTCTAGTTCTGGAATGGCATAACGTACTTTACTCGCCAAACTAAACAAAATGTTTACAGGAATATCAGTTTTTTCCCACTTTCTGAAATGTACGAACACTTTCTGCTCCTGCTATTTTTGGTTATTTGTTTATAAACAGTTTATTTGTTATTTAGTGTACGTAAAAATTTATGTAGATATGTGTTAGTATAATATCTATAATATACTATACTTTCATTATCCTAATCGTGATACTTTTTGAGTTATGAAGAAAAAAACTACTCACGACGCAGGGTACGAACACTTTCTGTCATAACTGTACCTATACTAGTTAATAACTTAACGTATACTGCAATGACCCCTACAATTCCCTACCCGTTTACACTCTCGTCACTAAGACATTTGCCCGACAACGGTCAATTTCAAATTCTCTTTGTTAACCCGAAGATGACTCAAATAAGAAGGTCGAAAGGTTGTTCTCTACTTTATTTTAAGTATTTGAGATACATTTTTACTTCAAGTGGGTTTCTCGTAATTACGAAATAAACATATTAGTCTTACACTGCTTAATTAGGGACGGCTAGGCAGATAGTTCTTGTGTAGCTTTACGTGAAATTCGAAAACAAACAAACATACAACTAAAGGAAGATTGTTTGTTTGTTTTGGAATTTCGCACAAAGCTACTCGAGGGCTATCTGTGCTAGCCGTCCCTAATTTAGCAGTGTAAGACTAGAGGGAAGGTAGCTAGTCATCACTACCCACCGCCAACTCTTGGGCTACTCTTTTACCAACGAAAAGTGGGGTTGATCGTCACTTATAACGCCCTCACGGCTGGGAGGGCGAGCATGTTTGGCGCAACTCGGGCGCGAACCCGCGACCCTCAGACGCCTTAACGAGCTAGGCCATGCCAAGCCCACTAAAGGAAGACAAAATTAACTTTATATTTATTGTGAAGTACAAGCTTTCAGGTATTATACATTTTAAATTATGAAAAATAAGAAAAAACTTAATTTCAACATTTAACAATAGAAATAGTCTTAATGCGTTGTGGTTGAAACCAAATGTACATTTTTATAGCATTAACGTAAGGGGACAAAAAGCTATTTTGTTTAATATAACTTTAGTATACATAAAATGTGTTTATTTTGTAAATCCAAATAAATTGGGTAAAATCTGGGCTTTATTCTTTTCTTATGTATAAAACGTTGAGATGCAACCGTTCTAAGGAAGTTGTAAAATTAATTGTAGTTGCTGTAAAATTGTTTTCTATAAATCCACGAGTTAAGTCATGAACTTATTTCAAATGAATACACCTACAAAATGTATCAATTCAGACTAAATTTAGAACACAATTTTAAGTGCATTTAGCATGCTCAAACCCAGAAGTTAACATTTTTACTTATTATGTTATCTTAGAAGTGCATTTTATTACTACTCCACTCCTGATTCTCTAAGTTGTTACTATTTGGGGCAAGAGAATAACTTTGGTAATGTCACGTGAGATACAACAGCCGTGTAATATAGTTTCTATTGCGAAAGGATCTGTTATAATGTTGTTATATTTAAGAACGTCATAACTCTCTACAACTTACCAGAAGTTAACGATTGTAAGACAATAAGGGTTTCTCTGTGCCTATTTATACAGTCAGACTGATGATCTGATAGACACTTCTTGGCCATGTTATTTATTGTTGCTGCTGGCCTTTGTGTTTGTGGAGTTCCACCCATTTCAACACATCCCTATTATCTTGCCACGGATGGATACAATGCGTAACAGATTTATTTCTGAACAGTACTGTTGCACGAAGGTGATCGATTTTAAGTTTCATTAAGGACGATTGATCTGAGAGTATAAATATTTTCCATTGTATTGCGTTGTTAGATATTTTGGGCAAAAGTGATCAGATTTCGATAACACGACACTACCGACGAACAATCAAACAATGTTCATGTCAGAATCTGATAGAAGCAATCTAAATGTAACTTTTTGTTCTTGATATATGATTCGATAATTTGCTTACTCCAGTTGTTTTAATACAGTGTATTTCTTGGAAGAGACTACGAGTGCTGAAAATATTAAAACCATATGTTGTATAATTGCTCATGACATACTCTTGTGATAATAAATCAAAATAAATTAATTTCCTCTTGCAGAATAAGCTATATTCGCAATTTAAAATATGTTACTGACAATATGTTCTTGAATCGAATATTGATTACATTATGTAACACAAATTTGGTTCCTGGATAGTATGTGTTAATTGCTTATGTTTTAAAAGTACAGAAATGGCCATTATTCCCTTTAAACTTTGCTTTTGTGACCTGGATAATGAAATTTAGAAATTAACCTACTTTATATATCAAAACGAGCAAATTTGCGCATTTCAATTTACACGTGGTCTGAATAAAACAACATATGAATCAAGATTTACATGTATTTACACTAAAGTTATACAAAAATGAAAAAATGTTTAGAAGTGAGTAGTTTGTTTTCGAGATTTGCGAATGTAATGTAAATCACTTTCACGTATAAGCCCCCAAATATAGTCTCCCATCATGTTTTTGTCATACGCTAGGAGGTCACAAAAGTAAAGTTTGAAGAGAAAAATAGGTCTTTTCCATTTATTTTAGGCATAAGCAATTGGGAAGTAACACCTTCTGTCCAGAAACAAGAAAAAGTAAAAAATTTGTTTCATAGTATTATGATATAAAAGCAGTTATGTAGAAGGACAAAGAGTAAGCTAAATGAAGTTGTTTGTTGGTGTACAGTATTCATTGCACCAGAGATTAGAGTACAGTATTTCCTTCCTCACAAGTAAAATAATCTACACAGTAAATAGCACTGTACAATTTGTACAGTATTTTCAGCTTTAGGACTCAGGTAATATCTTCTTTTATATTCATTAACTTAAAAGCAAAGTTAAAGATCGAACAATATCAAGTATACCAGATGTTAGGTTATCAAGACACACTGTGTATTGTTAATAAAGGTAATAGTTTAGTGATATTCCACCTTCTTTAGCTGGGACTGTGGTAAACAAAACTAACACATTCCAAATTTCAAAAACTACTTGAGATATGGCATCTCCAATTTTGATTGAGTTTCTTCCTACTTTTTGTTTCGTACCAAAAGTACGGGAAATTTTTTGAAAGAGAAACATTTTTGTTTATTTGTTTTTCTTCAACTTTCGTACACTGACGAATCTCTCCAGTTTTCAGTTAGGTGTTTCATTTAGTGTACATATAAGCTACAAATGCAAAGTTATTGAAAACAAAAGCTGAAATTTAACTAAGCATTTCACACACGTCTACGGAAAAAGTCTCGTAAACTATCGGTTTAAAATTTTTAATATAGCTTTGCCTAAAAGTAAAATCGGACCGTTTTTTAAATTTTTTACCATTTCGATTAAAAACAGATAATTTGAAGCAGTGAAACTATAAAGTAAAAGAATATAGAATACGTGAGTATCGATTAGACCATCTACATTAGATTAGTAGTAGTTACCTCAAAATTGAAAAGAATCTTACAACTCTATAGTTATTACTGATTATTTATTGTCAACCTTTCATCATAAATTTACTAAATTTTATGAAATTTTTCTGATTAAAGAGTTTTTAGCGTCAAGTGATATCAATTTAAAGAATTAGCATAAATAATTATGCTTAATAAGGTTGTACCGATTGCATGGGGGAGATGACAAGAAACTGTTCAATTTAATTCCATGGCTATTATATAAAGGAAGCTATTAACACTGTTTTAGGGAGAAAACTAACAACACGTATTTTAAAGAATCTGTTTGGTTTTGTAATGTAAAATTCAGTTACGAATAATAGATTTTCGATCCTAAAACTATCGAGTGCGATTTTCTTACTTACTGTGGTTTGTTGGTGTGTATTGACAAGACAGTCATGATACTAACCAAGAAACATTTTAGATGCGAAAGTAAAGGTGCAACCAAAACAATAAGGATTGAGTATGTTAGTAAAAGGAATGAAATTAAAATATTGGCGGCCAAACTGGTAGCTGCTACACTTATAGGATTAATAATAGCAGTCGTTACAAATTCATCCAATGTAGCTGTTAACTTTCTCGAGGGAACACTATTCCTACTCCAAGGGAAACTAGCATTTAACTGTTCTGAACATACGTTATACAACATGTCATTTGATAGATGAGAACCTCGAGTTTCTATTGATTATAGTTAATATATATCTAAACGTAAGAGTGAACTATTATCGAATTATAAAAGAGAGGATGTGACAGGTAGATGTTGCTGGAGGGGCTGATTTTCTACTCGATAGCTCTGTAATCAAACAAAACTGAAGACTATGATAAAGGTTGTTTATTTGGTCATTTTATGACAATTTTATGAAGTGTATTGTACTTTTAATTTCACACTTTTTCAAGAGATGGTAGATAAATTAGAGATGATGACATGCTAAGAGAAAATGTATCGCGTGTGTCACACTAGGGGAAGTTTAGGATTTTTTCCAATATCGCCTTGTAGAAGGAACACTTTAAAATGTGCCACGTGTGTCACACTAGGGAAAGTTTAGGATTTTTTTCTAATATCGCCTTGCAGAATAAGGACTTTAAATCTTATATACCATTAAGATGCGGATAATTAGCCAATATCTTATGTTATTCTGATTGATATAACATAAAAATAGTTTAATAAAATTTTGCATGTAAAACTATTAATTTATGTCATGCGCAGTAGAAAATCCCCAGGTAGATAGGGTTAAGTCGCACCATTAATCTTTTTAGATTTCACCTTTCTTCCACACTTAAGGTATGTTTGATTGACTAGTTTGTACGCTATACACTGCACTAGAAAAAGAGTACAGTTTTTACATTATTCACAAGACTAGCATTTCGGGAATAGATTATTTAGCATTCATTAAACGAAAGGCTAGATTACATTTTGTACAGTGTTCATTACAACATGGTTAAAGTACACCTTTTACAGTATTCACTGAACCATATATTAGAGTACAGTATGCAATGCATTAATAAAACTAAAGGGCAGGCAGCAGATTTTACAATGTTTACTGAATCATAGATTGTGATGCAGTTTGCACAGAATCTATTATCGAAACGAAAGATCAGAATATAAGCTGTTTAGAGTTCTCACCAAGTTTAGGGAGCAATTGGTATAGTAGTGATTGCTTCACAGATTAGGGTACATTTTGAGAAATATTTTAATACGGACCTTATGTTCTCAATGATTTACTTTCACGGTTTTGAATTACCCAAAATATATTTTACTTACCCTGTTCTTAAGTTATTTTGTGCCTTTCTGAGACAAACGGTAGAGAGACAAACCGTTAGGTGGATCTTGGCTCGGCGCCTTGACATAAGAAGATCGTTCCGCCAGTACGGGATATTCTGTATAGTTTACATGACATATTATAGATACGTCACTAACATCTAGCTACTATGCTCATGCTCTAAAACTGCGTTTCTCAACCTTTCAGGTACCAAGGACTGACTCTCTGTCACCCTAACCTGGCAAGAGGAAATCACGAGTACAAATACTTGTGAATTAGAAACTCAATCAAACTGTGTTATCAGGAAGTTCACAAGTTCCAGAAATTCATCTTCTTTGGATAATATAAGGTATGAACACGAGAAATTATTATAAGTGATGATGTATTTATAGAGTTTTGACCCGATTTTTAAATCATTTCAGATCAGGGTATTGTCGTAACTAAGCAGATCACATTTCCAATCTATGATCTTTGTTGAATATTTGTCGAGTTATAATTTACCTGATACTGAATTTTTATTCTGGACATTAGATAATTAAGTTCATATTCTTGACCACTCTTGATGCCGTCAATTATCCAGTGATTATTTCTTGTTGCTTCCTATGTATGTAACATCTATTTTTCTGAATTACGTGATAAATTTCGTAAATTCTTATGAACAGCATGTCCAGAACATCTTTCACAATGAAGGAGAAAACTATGTTGCAAAACGTTGGACTCTGGGAGCTGCTTAGACGTTAATCATGGCTGAGCTGATAGACACAAATGCATAACTGCTTGACATGCTGATCTTAAAGATCTTGTTAAGTTTTTATGAAGTTTCTCTATGCTGAGCACTCTTATAAGCAGTGTTAGATTCTACAGAATTTAAGCCTCTATTAGATACATCAGTCATGAAGGGAACAGCCGTGTCAACCATCTCATTCATTTAGCTGAACCAATCCTTAATGCAGCCAGAAAGTTGTCCATCCTGTCTGTCCTGATACTGTTGAAGAAAGATCCAGCCCCCACCAAATACTGAGACCCACTTATGAAATGTCCTGTTTGAAGGTACAATATCACCATAAATCAGTGTGTCCTCACCAGGATTGTGTGCAGCACATTTCAAAGCGTAAGAAACAATTTCTCGAGCTTCTTTCTTCTGGAGGGTTGCTAGAATTTGGGAAGACCGTGATAGATGTGCTCTTTGACAATGTCAGCTGCAGCAAAGATCTGACCAACTTGTTTGACATCAAAACCATTGCTTCCTCCATGGTGATGGATATGAATCAAATACATTATCAACCACCACAAGAACCAGTATACCAGGAATATATAGTGAACAAGAAACATTCATGTTGATGAAAGAAGCAACCATCGTTCAGATCAGGAATGCAAGAACTACCAGCTAGAGACCCATGAAACAAGCCAAGCAAAAGAGAGCTGATGATGAAGTCTAGCAAAACTGCTAAAAGTATCAAAGTGAGCTCCATATTAGAGACATGCCTGAAAATAGCCATTACTTGGACTGAGGTTTGTCCTCTACAAAATAGAAAGAAGGCAGCGCTGTATTATGTTGTACTTCTTTGATAGAAGTGCTACTTTGTCTTGAAGTTACTACTTCCCGTACAGCGAATGAGAATGACCTTTACAGGAGTTAGATATTCTCTGCTGTAGGTAAACCGAACACTTTCTATTAATTAAAAAAAAGTAGATCCAAACTATTTTACAGGTTATCAAGTGAAACAGTTGTCAGAAAATATTTTAATAGAAATAATCAATTTATTAATTTAGAAGTTCCCGTCAAATGTGACGACCAACGTCCTAAATACATATTTTGCTTGCCTATTATTTAAATATAGATTGTTTTAATTTTATATTATCTGTTTTGCATTATGAAATAAAGCTAAATGTTATGGATTTGATCACGTTTGAAAAATGGAAGAGACTGCACACTGTGTATAAAAGAAAAGAAACTCTTTACTGAGCTCATAAACAAACAAAATAGTATAGTTATTAAGAATAGTGTCTTACTAAAGAGAGATCTTTATGATGTAGAATCAAGTGGTTGTGAACAATTATCTTAATACTGTAACGGATTTACTATTATATATTTATTGTAATATCTATGTTTATTTCAGTTTAATATATGTTCAGAAATGCATGTAACTTATAACGTTAACACATTTAAAACTAGTCCCGCCTTTTCTCTAAATTTGCAGAAGATTCTCGAATGTAAGAATCAATAATGAACAATATGAGTATATAAAATATTAGTGATTACCAGTATTATTTTAAATGAATTTTCGAGAATCTCGCCTTAAATCTTATAAAAGTTAACCAATGCAAAGGGAAAAGACTGTTTAAATATTGTTGGTTTGTTAAAGTTGGTTTACTATAACCCTCAAAGCTATAATTGTGATTAACTGTTATTAATCAGGAAAGTGCAGATCATTGACCAGGGACGTTTATAGATGTCAAACATTACAAACCGATTAACTTCAGTGATTTAATTTCGGACGATAATATTTTTACGAGAACATAACTTATATTCGTCTATCAAACACCTGCGCGGTCCGGCATGGCTAAGCGTGTTAAGGTTTGTTTGTTTGTTATTGAATTTGTCACAAAGCTACTCGAGGGCCATCTGTGCTAGCCGTCCCTAATTTAGCAGTGTAAGACTAGAGGGAAGGCAGCTAGTCATCACCACCAACCGCCAACCTTTGGGCTATTCTTTTACTAACGAATAGTGGGATTGACTGAAACATTATAACGTCCCCACGGCTGGGAGGGCGAGCATGTTTGGCGCGACGGGGATGTGTTAAGGTGTTCGACTCGTAATACGAGGGTCACGGGTTCGAATCCCGGCCGGCACCAAACATACACGCCATTTAAGCCGTGGGGGCGTTATAATATGACGGTCAATCCCAATATTTGTTGGTAAGAAAGTAGCCGAAGAGTTGGTGGTGGATGGTGATGACTAGCTGCCTTCCCTCTAGTCTTACACTGCTAAATTAGGGACGGCTAGCGCAGATAGCCCTAGTGTAGCTTTGCGCGAAATTCAAAACAAAAAACAAACAAACTCGTGCGAGAAGCGCGACATAACTCTCTCGTTAAGTGAACACTACCGCTATCAACATAAAGTTAATTCATTCGTTGTGAACCGTCGATAAAATATTCAATTACAGACATGATAAAAGACTAAGTACTGCTTGTAAATTTGTAAGATTTTTGAATATAAATCACTATTTGTATTAACTGTTATCATAAATTGTATTATGGTGTGCATATTAAAATGTATGTATTATTTTTGTTGAGACAGAAAATTATTTGTATCGATCCTTTTGTTAAATAAAATAAATTTGATGCTTATCGACATTCAAATAGCTAAGGGTTTTTCCAGATGCAAATAAAGGGTGTTTATATTCTGTATGATTGTCTGTTCTACCAACAGAAAAGATTTATGTCTACTTGTATATATAGTCTGTACAACGTTATAAAAACCTTTCTCATGGAAGAGAGTATTATGCGAAAAAATTGTTGGACCTTTAATTTCAGAGCTTATGGATTTTAAAAATATAAATAAATCTTAGCAATATTTGTGATAATAAATATCTTCTGAGAATCAAAAATTTGAATGACAGTACTTGAGTGAAACTTTAAGTTTATATTCAGCTTTTGTTTTGTTTTTGTCTTTTAGATATTTACATAATTCTTTCATTTGACAATCGGAATTTCCTAGTTAATCGTAGATCTGAGTGGTAGTTTGTAAGATCAACTAATTATTTTAAAACATAGTTCTTGTTATGATTTGTTTTTTAGTTCAAGATATAAGGGTTATATAAAACCAGACGTGCGTGTAAAAATTATTACTCTCTCAATTTAGTTTCTAGTTTTGAACTTACAACTTTGGAGAATGATATGTTTTCAGCTCAAAGATGGAAAAGTAAGGATAACTTGTGTAAGCTTTGATATGTATACAGTATTTACATCAGTGATATATAAGTTGAGTTGTCACAGATAACCCTAAATATTTGTTGTTATAAACTTACAACTAATAGATTTTAATAAATGCTTTCATAAGCTTGCCTCATGCAATTTCTAAAATATGAATCGTTTGTTAATGAAAATTTATCATAAAAACTCTGGAAGTTTTAATTATTTTAGCATTTAAAGTCTTTGAGGTTATATTTGAAGTGAATGACAAAATAGTTTTGTTTTGAGTTTTTAAGAATCCGTATCCATAAATGATTTGAGAGATAAAGGAAAATTAAACTAATCAAATAAACTATTGCCATACAATTTATTCATTTTAACAATAAATATTTATTCAGGTGTTATATTTATACATTATCGTTAATTTTTTTTTAAAGAATGGGCAGAAGGATTATTTCTTTTAACTAATTGTGACCAAGCATATAAACTAATTGATTCAGCACCAATGTATACTTTAGTATACTCATGGCTGGACTAATCAGTTTATCCACAGCTGGTTTTATTAATGTGTCTATGGTTGTACTGACTAAGTTGATCATACCTTTTTCCGTTTATTTTACATTCCACTTAGTGAAATGTGAAAAAAGTAAAGTCTAAACACACTGTTTTACTTTTTTTTTCATTCGGTAAAAGCAGATATATTCATAAAATTATAAATATATAACAAAAGTAAAAAGTAACGAATGTCAATGTAATAAAAATGTCTATTTGATAATTTGTTTATTGTGATAAATTTAGATGTCTTTAAAATCAAAATGATCTGTTTGATATATTTTCTATGCTTGCCGCACAGCATCGAGCCTCGGATTTTAGCGGTATAAGTCCGTCTTCTTACTACATTTCCATCAAGTGCTACACAAAAGTGAAATGTGCTGTGAAATGAAGGCTCTTCACAGCATTATAACAGAATAACAATATAGAAAGTTACGAGTATTCATTAACCATATTTTATTTACAGTAAGATGCTTTCTACAATCACCACCACATTACCCCACCTAGCAAGTTATTTTCGTACTTCAAATATATGGTCTTGTATTCCCACTTTAGACCTTCATATTTATGCAAAGTTAAACTGAGATGCGTCGGAAATTTGATAATATTTCAGAATCCGATAATTTTAGCGATTCCACCAGCATATGTTTAAAATCTCTGTCTGTGACATCTTTGAATCACCTGAAAAAGACTAATCCTGTTACCAATTGCTATTTAACGAGAATTTTATTACCATATTTTCTTTCTCATTTTGGTAGATTTGTCCGATTTTAGGTTCAGAAAAAGAGAAAAGGATTTCAAACGTGTTTAATGCTATTTGATCAATAATGTATGTTCCATTATTATTAATGACTTCCTGCCAACGATTCACAAGCTTCTGAATGCCATCTCTATAAAATTCTTGAGGTTTGGAGGAAAAGAATGTAAAGAGGGTTTTTGACATATTCATGTGTTCCAAGCTCTTTTCCATCAAAATAGTTCTGCAAACATTGGAATAGATGATAATTAGATGGAGCAAAGTCTGGAGAATAAGGAGAATGTGGAAGTTTTTCCAGTCTAGCTCTTCAATCATCCTACACCTTTACGATTGATCAAAGCAGGCCTCGTTTCTTTCAATGTAACATTCAAGCGCTCTAACTGTTGACAATAGAAGTCTAATGTAATCCTTACATTGAGTGGCAACAACTCAAAGTGGATCACGCCAACAATATCTTACCAAACGTTAACAAGACGTTCCTTGGGTGAAGGTCCATTTTGGACTGTGCTTAAGCCAGTTTACCTGCACTAAGCTATTGTCTGCGGCACTTAACATGTTTATAATATATCCATTTTGCATCTCCAGTCATTAACCTATTCAAAAAGTGAGTTACGTTCACGAGAGTACAGAGTAGTTCAAATGTCCACTCTAGCTCTAAGGTTGGCGTCTGTCAAATCATGGGGGATCCATTTTCCGAGTGCTGAAACCTTTTCAAGCTGTTGCAGATGACGATGAACTGTTGAATGGGTCGAATTAAGCTTCTATGCTAGTTTTTCAACTGTTACAGCACAAGTCACACTTTTCTGCTTGCCCAGCTACTTAGTTTGGAAAGGTGGCCTGATCTATCAGATCATCCCTTAAGTCATGTCCGATTTTAGATTCAGAAAAAGAGAAAGAATTTCAAACGCTTTTAATGTTATTTAATCAATAATGTATGTTTCATTATCATTAATTACTTTTTCGGCCAACGATTCACAAGTTTCTGAATGTCACTTCTATAAAATTCTTGGGGTTTGGAAGAAAAAAATGTGGAGAGGGTAGTTTTAACATTTTCGTGTGTTTCAAGTTCCTTTCCATCAAGATAGTTCTGCAAACTTCAAAATAGATAATAATCAGATGGTGCAAGGTCTTTGCGGATGTGACCTTTGCTATGTGGGGCTGCTTATTATCCTGGTGTAACACAACATATTTACAATTGAGCAAAGCAGGCCTCTTTTCTTTTAGTGCAACATTCAAGCGTTCTAACTGTTGACAACAGAAGTCTGGTGTAGTCGTTACATTGAGTGGCAGTAACTCAAAGTGGATCACACCAACAATATCCCACCAAACGCTTAACAACACTTTCCTTGTGGAGGTCCATTTTGGGTTGTGCTTTAGCCAGTTTAGCTGCACTGATCCATCGTCAGCGGCGCTTAACATTTTTATAATGATCCAGTTTTCATCTCCAGTCACTAAACTGTCCAAGAAAGGTACAGGAGAGTGCAGAGAAGTTCAAATGTCCACTAAGTTTGGCTTCTGTCAAACCATGAGGGACCCATTTTCTAAGTGTTGACACCTTTCCAAGCTGTTGTGAACTGTTGGATGGGTCAAATTAAGCTTCTATGCTAGTTCTTCAACTGTTACATCACAATCTTTATCAAGTGCAGCCAGTAGCAAGTTATTATGAATCTCAACAGGACGACCTGAATTTGGCTCATCATTTGAGCTGTAATCACATGATCTGAGCTTCTGAAACCACTTTTGACATTTTGTTTCATTAACAGACTCCTCACCATAAACACTTTGAATGTTTCGTATATTTTCTGCTGCACTATTACCTTTTTTAAACTCATAAAGCATTATATGCCTTTTGTGCTTTTCACACACATCCATCTTCATAAGAGTTTATTTAATTAATGATCTGGAAAAGTGGAGTTAGGTTAGTTTTTTAGTTGTTTGAACATTTTTATACATGTGCTACTACATATTTTCGTCATTAAAGCACTTTCTGTATTAAATTTTCGGACATTATTTATGGGATGACTTGATATATGCGATATTTTAGATAAAATAATCTGATAACCATTCATATTTTGTTGAAGTGGTAAAGATGAGAGTTCATAACACTAGAATTCAGAGTTTAATCCCTGTATGAAATGAGTAGATATATATACTCTATTACATAACTTTACGTTTAACTAGAACAATAAAAGAAAAATAAAACCTTCGAGGTATTTTATAACTTATCTCATCTTTTATAAGTTGTATTCATTTTTTGTGATAAAATACTGACGAGTTTCATAAAGAATAAGTTTATACGTTGAAACACAGGAGGAAGGGTCATTTGTTTAAATCACTGTTTTTCCATATGTTTTCAGGAAACTTTGGAGTACGCCAAATATATAATTTCAATAACTTAAAAATTAGAAATAGCGAATCACGATAGATGCATATTTCCAATTATGAATATATTTTAATTTGATGTTTGGGAAACGAAATAATATTGGATAAAGAGAAATGAGTTAATGACTTTCACAGAGTATAAGACTGTTTTTATTTTATTTTTGGGTAACAAAATGTAAGGTGCTATTGATTTATGTTTATAACGTTTCCTGCGAATTTGAACAATCGAAATCACTATTAATAAGATAGAGACAAAATCTATTAAGATTTCTGCTACTGATCGTGTTTGCCAACATTGCCTAATAATTATCTCTTTTTTTTTTTTTAAAACAAAATATAGAAAGTAATTCCGAAAAACTTTGCTCTATTTATATAAAAACATACTTGAGTGAAAAAAACATATGATTAAAATAACCAAATTTAGAATTCACGAAGCTATTGCACGCTTTTTAGCGCAAAGAAAAGGTTGAACTGGTAATTACAGTATTGTGAGGTATGAAGTTTGTTGCACCAGAGCATGCCTATCCCATGTTAAAAAATACATGTGTAATGTTTCCCTTTTCAAAAAGATTTAATCTAACGTAACAGTTTCGGCAGTTCACAAGACTGGAGCACACAAACATTAAAAAGCTATTTTAAAAATTATTTCATAAACATTTTAATCCTAATTAATACTGACACATTCCTAAACATCATTTAGATTTAGTCACGACGACATAACACACTAAAACGTAACCATTTGTTTTATTTACGAATCACTGACATCAAATAAATTCCAGTTTGTATTTTAATAGCTATATAATTACTGCTTTTATATGTAAATTAAGCAGAGACATGGATCTGAAATGTACTCTATTTTCCATACATGTATATATACATGTACAATTCCTACTCTGGCTGAGAAAACATCCTGTTATACAAGTTTGACCTTAACACATATATAAGTAAATATATGGCATAAGTTGTTTTCCAATTTCTAGTACAATTTCACCTCCGACATTACAGGTAATAATAAAAAAGTACCTCTAGTAACAAGATAATTGTATCTATAATAATTAAAAACTGTAATACAATAGTCAGAAAAATGTATTAAATATAAAAATTATATGTAACAGTAAAAAAAATCTATGAAGAAAATGATCAGTACAGCATTTTGGATATTCACTACACAGTAATCTAACAATCAGACATTTATATGCAAAAACGGCTCGTTTGGGTTGAGAAAATATTTTACATAGAAGAGCGAACAACGTTTCGAACTTCTTCGGTCATCGTCAGGTTCACAAAGAAAGAGGTAACTGACCGGAAGCTGACCACATGTTTGAAAGGGGTTGTGTAACTGTGTGTCGAAATGTAGAGGGCGGTATTAGATGTTTGAATATATAATTTTATTTATTTTATTAATATAGGTATAAAGGCGTTCCTTTATATTGGTTTAATTTGGGTTTAAGTTGTTGTATAAGTAAGGCTTCTTTAATTTTGCGTTTGTTTATGTTTGTTTCTTTATTTAGTATTTGAGTGTTTTCTATGGTTATGTTGTGTTTATTTGACTTGCAGTGTTCGAAAACGTGTGAAGGTGACTTTTTATGTTATTTGAATCTGGTTTCCATTTTTCTACTTGTTTCGCCAATATAGAAGTCGTGGCAGTTATCACATTGTATTTTATAAATAATGTTGGTGTGGTGTTTGTCAGTGTAGTTTTTACATAGTATAGACCTCAGTTTTGTGCCTGGTTTTTGAATAAATTTGGTATTAACTGGAATGTCATATTTTGCTATTAGTTTTTTGCCAAATGTTGGTTATTTGTCTGCTGATGTCGGGAATATATGGTATGCAGCAGTATATGGTTTCGTGGTTTTTTGATTCGTGAGCTGTATTTGGTGGTCGATTTTGCTTTTTGTCTAGGTGTGTGCGTATAATGTTTTCTACGGTTTGTGGAGGAAACTTATTGATGTTGATGAAGTATTGTTTTATTTTGTCTAATTCATCGTTAATTTTATCTGGTGAGCATAGTTTTATGGCTGTGTTTATTTGGTTTCTTAGTATGTTGAGTTTTTGTTTTGTTTCATGTGCTGAGTCCCAAGGAAAGTATAGTCCAACTTCCAAACTTCCCAAGTAAAATTACAAATTTATATTTTCCAGAAACACCTAAAAACAACATCTTAAACGATTTTTTCAAAGAATTTTCTCACAAAACTTTGTTTGTTTGTTTGTTTGTTTGTTTGTTTGTTTTGGAATTTCGCACAAAGCTACTCGAGGGCTATCTGTGCTAGCCGTCCCTAATTTAGCAGTGTAAGACTAGAGGGAAGGCAGCTAGTCATCACCACCCACCGCCAACTCTTGGGCTACTCTTTTACCAACGAATAGTGGGATTGACCGTCACATTATACGCCCCCACGGCTGGGAGGGCGAGCATGTTTAGCGCGACGCGGGCGCGAACCCGCGACGCTCGGATTTCTCAACCCAAACGAGCCGTTTTTGCATATAAATTTCTCAACAAGTGGGTTTCTTGACATCACTAACAATCAGACAGTTTTATGCAACAATCAGAAAATAATCTAGTAATCGGGAAAATCGGATGTAATAACAAAATACTGTATTGTTTTAGCAGTAAACTGGAGTGTAATTGTCTGAACACTGTTTTTAATAGCCAAAAATGTGTAACAATCAGAAGACAATAAGTTAATAACAAGAAATGTGGAACGTATTAATCAGAAAACTGTAATTTTAATAAGATGAAAATTGTAATGTGGTGATCAAAAAGCCACCTCTTGATAATCATGAAACTATAACTTCAATAACCAGAGAACTTTAGTGTAAAAATATTATAACTGTCTCTTATAATAAAAAAATGTAAAATATATTTAGTTTGTTTGGTTTGTTTGTTTTTGAATTTCGTGCAAAGCTACATGATGGTTATCTGCGCCAGCTGTCCCTAATTTAGTAGTGTAAGACTAGAGGGAAAGCAGCTAGTCATTACCACCCACTGCCAACTCTTGGGCTACTGTTTTACCAAAGAATAGTGAGATTGAGCGTCACATTATAACGCCCCCACCGCTGGAAGGGCGAGCATGTTTGAATATATTTAGAAAACGATCTGTGCCAATCAGAAAACTGTAACAACATAATTAGAAAAAATTCTCTAATAAAGAGAAAACTGATCTGTTGTAATTAGAAGCATTGTCGTTCGTTTTCGTATTTGAATATCAACCACATCAAAAGCTGTTCATGAATTGTGTTATTCTTCTTGAGATTAAACATATTACAATTCACATCATTTCTACTCCATTAATATTACACCATATATTTCATATTTACTTCACTGATAAATAACATTTACACTATATTTGCTCCATCAGTGATTATTATGCAAACATTGTTAACTTCAATGATATACATTGTACACCATTCATACTAGTCCCACAATATTGATATGCAACCTCTGCTGAACAACATCCTCGCTATATATAGTGAACAAACCTGATTTTGATCGGATTGAAGACAATAATGCTGTTTTACGGTGGAAAAGTGACGTTTATAAACTGTATTTACTGCCACTTTGCTGAAGTGTTTGGAAAGAAGTACACTGCTATGATTTATGGAATAACCTATTTTGCAGCAGTATTTAATTAGTACGATTTTGTGGGTTTTTTAGTAGAGAACAAGCCATAAGACTTATATGTAACTTTTTTTTCTGTTACGCCAACATTATCGGATAGTGTGCTAGCTCTATTAATTCTAGCAGTAACTATAATTTTATCATATCATAGAGAAAAACAGTATTCAGGAAGACTGTAGCACTGTTGTTAAATGTAAAAAAGAAAAGAAAAAAGAAGTTATGTAGTGCTGTCTACTGAACATGTAAAACGGAGCAAAACAATATAGGGGAGAAGTGGACATATAACATACACACACACGCTCTAACCGTCTAAAGCATTAGTGGCTTTTCTACTTTGTCTATCGAAAGTATGGCGTTTGAATATGATTCTTATCTTTCACCAACATACATTATCTTTAGTTAACTTTAAAATACTGTTTTTATTACTATTTTACAATATTGTAATATTTCAGTTTTGGAACTTCTAGTTATATTTATTTTGCTTGTAAACTACTAGATAAGTTTTCGATCCCTCAATTGTCCAACTGTGACATCACAGGTACGTCTTTCAACACCTAACGAGATCTTGTAAAAATAAATTATTTTTTACCACATTAATTACATATCTCTAGGTACAGTAATTGTATATTGAAACCTAGCACATTTCTCTTCAAAGAAAACATAATTACTTTGTTGTTTAGTTGTGTAACATTATCTATTTTATTTTTTAAATGTTTTTTCTTGCGTCACTGGTACTTCCTGAAAAGTATCACACCAAACCAACAAGTGCGAGAACGTAGCTTTATTGCAAAGACTGTTTAAAAGGGAGTTTCAAACAGATCCACCAACGCGACTCACCATTACTCGCATCAGAGATAAGTTTGAAACAAATAGAATTGTTCAAGACATGCATAAAGGGCGTTCTGGAAGACCGCGAGTCGTCCACCTGTCCCATGCGAGAAACAAAGCTGTTGGAAAGTCTCCACCGATCTCCAAGAAAATCTGTTCGGCAAACAGCCCATGAAACGGGAATACCAAAATCGAGCGTCCATCTCATATTGAAACGTATTCATTGGAAAGTTTTTATTTCGACACTAGTCCACGCCCTCAAAAAAAGATGATCCTGGCGGGAGTGTTGAATTTTGTGAGTAGTATCTGGCAAAATCTATAGAGGATGCACAGTTTCCAAACAAGATCATCTGGAACGATGAGGCCACATTTAGTTAAATGGCTAAGTTAATCTCCACAATTGCACCTACTGGACACCTCAGAACCTGCATGTTACGGTTGAACACCACGTAAAGTTACCAGGGGTTACAGTGTCGTGTGGATTATCAGTGTTGGGTGTAATTAGACCATTCTTTTTCGAAAACATAGTCACTGGTCTCATTTATTTGAACTTGCTGCAAGAATTTGCCACGCATTCGAGAGCAATTTGGAGATGAGTAGTTTTATTTCCAACAAGATGGAGCACCTCCCCACTACCATCGTAATGTGAGTGTTTATCTTGACGAAAAATTGCCGAACCGATTGATTGGGCGAAGAGATAGCACTGAATTTTCCCCACGTTCACCAGACCTCACACCTCTGGACTTTTTTTTTATGGGGATACGTCAAAGATAAGGTTTATAGCAGAAAATCTGCAACAGTCACTGAGATGAGGGCAGCAAATGAAAGAGAATGTACCCAAATATCAAATGAAATGATTTGAGTAGTTTGCAATTCCATTTGGCTGCGTTATCAGCAGTGCCCGGATCAGAACGTTCATCAGTTCGAACACCTGCGATAACTCAAAAGACTTTACACTTGTCTTCTAAAACTTGGCTCATAAAACCTTGATATATTTTAATAAACATTGTATTTATAATCATTAAATTTGTGTATACATTTTTTGGGATATCCTATAGAAGTATTACTAAGATCAGATTCTAGGAGTCTTTAAATGGGGTAATATTAGAACAAGTGGCAATTCAAGTTATTACTAAGATTAGCCTCAAGGTGTTAGAACATACACGAAGTTCGCACTATAGAGATCTGCAATGAGTCAATAACACTATGTAACAAACATTTTTACTTTTACTTGTTCCTGGGTAGAAAGTGTTATTTCCCAATTGCTTATGCCTAAAGTAAATGGAAAAGACCTATTTTTCTCTTCAAACTTTGCTTTTGTGACCTGGGTAATGAAATTTTCAAATTTACCCATACTCCAGAATATTACACGTAGATTCAGTGCTGAGGAGCTGATGGAGAATTTTCTCGAACTTACAAGAATTTTCTATAATGTTGTAGAATTTCATTTGTCAAGATGGGCTCTGCTTCTTCCACAATGTATCCTGTCTGTGCTAAGCAATTGGAATTACCTGTAACCCGAACGAGTGGCGTTTCTTCATTGATAGCTCTTCCAGAAGCCCCAAAGCTGTGCTGCTTCATAACGGGAATAAGTATACGTCTCTTCCAATGGCTCATTTGGTAAACCTCAAAGAGGAATACAACAGCGTCAAGACCTAGCTAGAAGCCTTGAAGTATGATGAGTATGGCTAGGAGGTTATCGGAAATTGCAAAGTAGTAGCATTCCTGATGGGTCTCCAAGGAGGCTTTACCAAGTTTCCCTGTAGATATTGCCTTTGGGACAGCAGGGACACCGCAACGCACTACAACAAGTAGCGCTAACCACAACGAACTGAGTTCTCTGTGAGGAGGCACAATGTCAAGTGTGAGCCACCAGTGGACCTCCAGAAGGTGTTGTTCCCACCATTGCACATAAAATTGGGTCTCATGAAACAATTTGTCACAGCTCTTGATAAGGAGTCTGCAGCCTTCAAATACCTTCAAGACTTCTTCTCTAAGCTGTCTGAGGCAAAGGTCAAAGCTGGTGTCTTCACTGGATTAAAAATAAAGTAGATCCTATAGTGCACAGAATTGCCTAAAAAGCTCAGTAGGAAGGAAAAAAGCTTGCGGTAGCTTTGTCGCAGTAATTTGGAGCTTCTTGGGCGATCACAAGGCCAAAAATTATGTGGAACTGGTTGTGGCTCTGGTGAAGAACTATGATAAAATGGGCTGTAGGATGTTCCTGAAAGTCCGTATTCTTGACACTCATCTTGATAAGTTCAAAGAGAACATGGGAGCATACTCAGAGGAGCAAGGTGAGGATTTTCACAAAGATATACTGGACTTTGAACGTCGCTACCAAGGAGCGTATAACAAAAACATAATGGGAGACTAAATATGGGGGCTGATATGTGAAATTGATCTACATTACAGCGACAAATCTCAAAAAAACTATTTGCTTCTAAATATTTTTGTAAACCTTTAGTATAAATACATGTAAATCTTGATTCATATGTTGTTTTATTCAGATCTTATATAAATGAAAATGTGCAAATTTGCCTGTTTTTACAGAGAAAATAGGATAATTTCTAAATTTCATTATCTAGGTCACAAAAGCAAAGTTTTAAGGGAATAATAGTCATTTTCTGTACTTTCACAACATAAGCAGTTAAAAAATAACACATACTACTCAGGAACAAAATTTGTGTTACATAGTGTTATTGAACAGGTCATACCAAGCTGCAACCAAGTTCAAATTATAGCTGGAAGAAATACACAACACGTACACCATTCCTATAGTAATAAAAAATGGAAGTTTTTTTCAACCTTACCCTAATATAGCATCTACTGCATATTTTTTACTAACATAACTCATTGGTATAGCTGTTTAATTGAAACTTTGTTTGAAAATTGATACTAAACACATCAAAATAATACCTTACGTACAAGCTGTTCAAAAACTTAATTTTGTAAAATACATAACCTGAAGAGTCAATAAGAAGTATATCATACGTTACATCACCCAAGTTAAATAATCCAACTTAGTACCTTACAAACTCTTTCTCCATGTTAACAGTTTTGATGCCAAAGAACATGTCAGTTAGCATCTGAAAGAAAATTGTTTGATTCATAAACAGTCGGCACAAAATATAATAAAGTAGCACCATACAATCGAAATTTAGAATAAGTATATGTTATTCTACTGTTTAGATTACCTGTTTATTAACTTTAAGAAATTAATAAAGTAGAAAGAATTAATAAATGAGTTTAAAAAGCAAAATCTGTAAGGTTCAGATTTTTACTCTTCTGAATTACTCTATGGCACTAATATAAACATGAAAAACATATATATTTATACGATCTAAATCTTATTCCATGTTTCTATAGAAAAAAAAACCATTTCGTCGAAAAATTAAAATTGATTTTGATCAGCAAGTCTCACAGTGTAACACAGCTAACCTGAGAAACAGTTTAATTATATTTAATTTAATTTAGCAATATACCAGATATTAGGTTGCTAACAAAACCAACTGAAATAAAACAGAATTGTGACGAGTGGCAATGTACTAGATTTGTTCATATGGTGCAAAAAAGGAAATTATGCAACCATTTTTCAATTTGATAGTGACTTGGTTTGGTTTGTTTTCGAATTTCGCTCAAAGCTACACGAGGACTATCTGCGTTAGCCGTCCCTAATTTAGCAGTGTAAGACTAGAGAGAAGGCAGCTAGTCATCACCATCCATCGCCATCTCTTGGGCTACTCTTTTAACAACAATTAGTGGGATTTAGTGCCACATTATAACGCTCCCACCGCTGAAATAGCGAGTATGTTTAATGTGATGGAGATTCAAACCCGCGACACTCAGATTACGAGTCGAGCGCCTTAACCATCTGGCCATGCCGAGCCATAAAATTTTGATTATATGATTTAGTACATTTTTCATATATGGTTCTTCTGGCATTGTTTTCAAGTGTAGATCGACGTTTTCGTCATATTTTACTTAAGAAAATAATTTAAAAATACATTTAAAAAACATGGCAGGAAAAATAGGAAAAAAATAATATTGGTTGAGGAATAATTCGTGAGCATTTTTTCAAGTTAAAAAAATATATTCATAAATGAAACGCTTTCGCAAAATATTTCATGTCATTTGGTAGATATTTTTTTGCTCTAATAGATGGGGTGTTTGATTTTCATATGTCTTTAATTTTTGCTTTCATTTTCAGCTCATTAAATGGAATGTCAAGTGGACAAAATCGAGCATTTTCGACACTATCTGCTTTTCGCATTTAATTTCTTGCAATTTCGTTTAAAACAATGCATACTATATACCTAGGTATTACATGAAATAAAGTATCATAATAAATGTTTTGGGTGTCATGTGTTCATGCATTGAAGTATTGTATAGTCTTGCATGTAATGCTTGAATGAAATTATTTAAAAACGCTTACGAATTATTCCTCAACCTAATACAATAGGGTCAAATAAGACTTTAGTACCTTCTAGTGAAGATCTCAAATCTGAGAGGTGGTACCACCGAACACTTTTTACATTTTAATCTGGTGTTGCATTATAAGAGCAAAACAGCTACAATATTTGGTTTTGGGTATCAACCTTAATATACATTCCATTCCTTAAAATTAATGAGGATCATTTTTATGATACGCACAGAGTGCTGCTCAGGTGAAAAAATATACAAATGTTCAGAAGAAAGATACTGTTACCGTTTAAAATATGTTGTAGCCGAGCATGACCTAAATATACGCGTGTTTATGATATCGATTCAGGTATTTAAATTAAATTTATGATGTGTAGAAATTTAAAATTAAGGTATTGTTTTGTTTATTTTAATTAATTAAATGCGGAAACTTTCATTTTTACTGGCACGTCTTTCTGATGCTATTATAACTAAAATACTACACAGAAAGATTTCGTGCAACCAACGTTTCAGGTGATAACATTGTCGAACCTCAGCTAGTGTAAGAATGCACACAGGAGGTTCACGTGATCACACTACGTTAATAGGATGTACTCTGGAAAATGACGCTAAAAATAAAATGAGCAAGACAGGGAGACAAGAAAGAGACACTACTTATAATGTCTCCAAACTGAAATTAGGAAAATTTTCGCAAAAATAAATCATCATCCATGATTTCGTCTAAGCTGTGGAAGAAACTAGAAAAGGGCTCTTGGGTACAGAAAGATCGTTTGTAATTAAGCACAACGCTACACAATAGGCTATTTGTACTCTGTCTTACGCAGGTATCGAAACTCGGTTTCTGGCGTCATAAGTGTCACTAGGGGAAAAAAGAAAAAAGAATGGATCTCATACTAGGTCTGGAACAAAATAGCAGACAGAAAATAGCTAAATAAACGTTTCACGAATATTAAATTACCACGACTTCACATATAAAAAGAAAAACAACACAATCTATGACCAACATCGAGAGGCTCTCTATTGAATCACTAAGATGCTGAATGGAAGTCAGTCATCTCTGTGAACAGCATATGGAAAATGTATATGAAATAAGAATGAGAACACAAAAGCAAGGAAAGAACATTTCCAGTACTTCTTGGACAGGCCTACAATATCTATGATGCTGAATATCCTTGAGGCTGAACACGACCTATTTTGACAACGTTACAAGGGATGAACTTTAATTATTGTGTTCACATTTTCGGGCTTTACCGTGTTCCAAAATTTTGTAAATATCAAGTTCATAAACACAAATAATACATACAGAATGTTTAGTTACATAAATGTTAGAAAAACTCACAAAGTTCAAAACTGTATCACGCTTCGACAATGGAAGATAGTTCAGTTCTACTATTATATACAGTGTTTGATGATAACATATTTTAGAATGATACTCTCTATTTTCTCTTGCTGCAACTGCGTAATAAACATGAAACATCAATAATCAGTTCCTTATACATTGGATAGGAGATGAAACTTATTTTCTCGGTTGCTAATTGATAACCTAATGCACCTCCCATTGCTACATCCACCACTAGGATACACAAACACAATTAACAATACAAAAACAACCTTAAGCCATTCAGTGAAGAGAGTTAGGGATGTCACGTTTAGACAACAGAGGTCCATAAAGTATACATTCTGACAGTGCGATGAGATCCAGTTCCCTGTAATTTAACAACCCTAAAATTAGCGTTGACTAGTGTATATTGTTCCGAAGATTTCATGCTATCTCGTTTTGGCTCTAATCAAAGAATATATCAGTTCTTGAACATCTAATTGATATTTTGAGAACTTTTTTACAGGAGAAAAACAGTCTTATAATTTGTTTTCCAATTTGCCAGCTCTCCTAAAGTAAAATAATACTACAGAAGAAACGGCCGGGTGGTAGTGATTCCATAGGAACCACCTCTTGTAAGAAATTCCCTGTTTATCTCTCAACCACTTGTTTGTCTGGATTGCAAAGAAAATCATCGTTACACAGATACAGAAATATTTAAGTTAGTTGACACTTTAGGAGATTGGAGATGTTTATGAAAGAAATATCTCATAGACTATGAAGTAAGAAGCAATAGTGATATTAATGTAGTATGATCCTTGACTGAATGTACTTGATAAACATATAACATATTGTAGTTAATTATAAATATACACTTTTCATTCTTTGTTGATATAGGAATAAATATTTCACACATTAGTTCATGTTTAAACCATGTAATGATTAAAATAGAGATTCACTGAAATATCATCCTGCATAATCACCACTCGCGTTGAAAACAAGCGAATCAAATAATTATTTAGTGCCTTGCACTGAGGAATCAACTACAAGATTATAAACTTTAAATCTAAAAAGCATTATGTGTATATATATCAAAATGAAAAACAAATAGAAAAACAGATAGGCACTTATTTGAGCTTTATTTAACATAAGGTATTGGGGTGACAACAATTGCCGTACATTCGAATTAATACATCAGTCATGTAACCTCCAAATGTTCGCATACTTTGTCTATTATGTAAGAGTTGCATAATTCTATGTGGTGTAATATTACATAACAGTTATATGTTAGGGTTTGGGTAAAGTGAAATTCGACAACTTTATGTTGTTGGGAAGAAGTAATGTGGGAGTTAAATATGATTTAAAATCATAGGGTCTATAACTAAAGACCCTATTATGATCATAATTATCAACTATTTTTATTTTTTTATAATCCTTTTCGGGTAGCCCGGCATGGGCAAGCGTGTTAAGGCGTACGAGTTGTAATCTGAGGGTCGCGAGTTCGAATCCCCGTCGCACCATACATGCTGGCCCTTTCAGCTGTGGAAGCGTTATAATGTATAACTATTCGTTGGTAAAAGAGTAGCCCAAGAGTTGGCGGTGGGTGGTGATGACTAACTGCCTTCCCTCTAGTCTTACACTGCTAAATTAGGGACAGCTAGCACAGGTAGCTCTCGAGTAGCTTTGTGCGAAATTAAAAAATAAACAAAAAAACAATCGACCCTTTCGCATGTTTTCAATATCTTTTCATGGTTCTGTTTTATCAAAAATGGTTACGCCATTGACTTTTATTTGTGTTCTAATATGTAACGGAGCTTACGTAACTTACACAAAAGGTATACGACAATATTTTACTTGAATTAATCACTGAAGCCATATGTTTTGATCACAAGTTTTACTTTTGTATAATTGTACATGTAAGCTTATTAAATAGTCAGCATGCGTACAGAAAGAATAAATGTAAAAATGTAATATGACTAAAAATGTTTTTGCACCTTAGTGAAATAACAGTTTCTTAATTGTGCTAAGTTGTGCGATGGTTAAAGTTTAGTTTTAAAATAATTTCTAATTTTTCACCTTACTTCATTTTTAGAAAATAATTAGTCAATTAATTAAACCGGACTCCGTTGTAAGTAGATATTTTTGTCAAATTTATAGCAGTGATGAAAAGTAATAAAGAACTGTAACAATTCACAGCTTATAACTTTCAACTCATTCGATGATCATTTCTGATTTACTAATTTCAAAAAGTTAATAAATATCTATCGCTTACAATAATTTAACCTAACCATCCAGGTTTTAGTTTTGTTAGGAACGCTCTATTATTTGATGTTCATTGTTTATCAGCTGAATAATCGTTCTTTATATGATAACCAGGTTCTCGTTTAGGCATCTTGTTTTTTTTGCTACCTTGTGTCAAATTTCAGCTTCTAAGTTATTTCTAGTTTTATATGCTACATTTTTTTATATCTTGTAGTTTATTCAAATTGAGCCTATTATTCTATCAATTTTTAAAATGCCAATGATTGAGTCTAATCCTATTATATTGTATACTTTAATCTAAGAACTATAACATTTTGTCTTGCAGTTTTCCTGTAAATTCTAAATTTCGCTTTTAAACAAACTATACGGTGGAAAATATGTTTAAGATCTTCGTTTAAGCCAAAGCTCTTCGTAGCAGCAGTTCTTTCTTTCTATGCCTGATGCAGGTTTCTGTTCATGCTGAACATTTCATTCACTAAATATCTACTTATGCTCAAAAAACCAGATATATCATGTATTGCCTCGCTTTCTATTATGAGATATTATATTACAACTACGCCATTTCTGATCTCGACTTTTGTTGTAACAAACTTCTGCAAAGCAAAGTGATGTAACCTTTACACAACTTGTCTTAATAAAACTGTCCTCACATCTTCTACTTTTAAAAGTATGACGCGATAAGTAGTGTGTGTTGTTTCGTGATTACTTGAAATCCAGAATGCGATGCGATGGAAAATTTTTCACTTCCATAGAAAACATTAAAGGTTACATTATTTGAAAGTGTCCTGCTTTCCTACAACCTGTAACAATCATGGTAAACATATGCCTGTTCATTATAATTCGCATATGTGGCTATACTTTACATCATTAGTATGAGCAGAACGTTCTTACAAACTGTAATAAACCCAGATCTAATGTTTATAGTGTAGACATCATATATTATTTACAAGAAAAAATATCACTTTAAATTGACTGATGCTGGATAAAATATTGTTATCTAATATTTTTTTTAAAATATGTTTTTTTATTATTTGCTTTATGCGTTATAAAGTATATTTTGACATCATCTTTACTCTTCGTTTCATACCTATAGTTCTATATTGTAGAAGAACAGAAGCAAAATAATGAAAGTGCAGTGAACATCAAATGTACATTTTACAATTGTGATTCTATGGTACGATTAAATGAATTATCTACAATCTAGGCTATTATATGATATGTATTACTGTTTTTCCTCGTTTATTAAAATTATAAAGCATTTGAATTATTTGTATAGAAATGTAGCAGAATGGAAGCTCGATCCCTGATATCAGTTGCTAAATGTTTCCTGATTTATCTGGCAATCGGTACACTACTAACGTTTGGAAACCTCACTTTTTACTTAACATCCTACCTCAAACAAAAAGTTAAGAAAGACATAACATATGGAGAAACTAGCTGGATTTGCTATGCATTTATCTCTACATGTTCACTACTTTACTTCAGAGGCAAACTAGATTTTCTTATTGGGCGTCGCTGGAGCATGGTTATCGGTGCTTGTGTTTTTAGGTAAGATTTAGACTTATGTTTGATTTGCTAATAAAAACGAATAAAACAATTCCAATATAGCTGTTAAGTTAATTAAATAAATAAATACAATAAACAATGACAGTATACCTGTAAATAACCAAAGTCACAGTTGAATTATATTGGCACAGAGAGATGTCATTTGAGATTTATTTGGAAAGTTCACATTTTAAAGCATGTACAAGAGCTCTTAAAGTTAATCAAGTAAAAATTAAAAACAAAAAGTCATCACTTTGTTTGTAGTTTATGTATATTAGTATCAGTATGTTGATGAAAATATAATCTTATACACATCTATTTATGTAGTTTATATATGATTTGAGATAGTACGTTCTACTCCGTTTCACTATGGTTTTATTTCCGTTCATTTATTATTCTTTCATCATATAATTCAACAATCAAGTTTTAGTGATATTAAGGTGATACTTCCCTGGCTAAAGCACAATAAATTTCAGTAACATAAACTGATGTGATCTCTTTCTAACAGTGACTTATATATATTAATGTTGTGAAAGATTATGTAAGTTAGCTAGTCACCTAAGACGTAACTTCATGATCTATTCACTAAACGAAAACCATGCCATAAGCTGAAACAACTTAGTTCACAAGGTGAAGTTTAAAAAAAAATTATCATTGTTGCTTGATATTGTTCTTGATCTAGAAATTATGTAAATTCGGGGTATTGTGGATTTTGGGAAATTAGGTGTTTTTATTCTTCTTCTGGTAGTTTTTCCTGATTCCTAACAGAGAGACCCAGGGTGACCAGGTGGTTAAGGCATTCGACTCGTAATCTGGGGGTCGCAGGTTCGAATCTTCATAACTCCATACATGCTCGCCCTTTCAGTTGTGAGGGCATTATAATGTGACGGTCAATCCCACTATTCGTTGGTAAAAGAGTAGCCCAAGACATAACAGTGGGTGATGATGACTAGCTGTCTCTCTTCTCGCCTTACACTGCAAAATTAGCGCAAATAGCCCTCGTGTAGCTTTGCGCGAAATTCAAAACAAACTAAACCTAACGGAGGAATATCTCCGAATGTATACTGTTAGAAACAGGGTAAGTAGAGCACATAAAATACTCTCTGTGGCTTTGTGCTTAATTACCAAGGAAATCCCGATTCCTTTATTTCCTGATGTTTATTGATATTGTACGTTAACATTAGTAAGAAGTACTAATTAGGAACTTATTTATTAACTATGTTTTGGTTATGTAATAGATTTTATGTTCATAATATTTGAAAGTTTTGAAATTTATTTCAAAGGACAGTAACTCTCTTTTTTGAAACACAAGTGTAGAAGACGACGTTTCGAATGTCTTTCGCGTTTCGTCTTCAATTTCGTTATGGATTTTTCTGGTTCTAAAACTTTAATAAATTTGTTTTTTTTGTTCGACACTAATTGCAGCGGTTGTTTGTTTTAGTCAGTCACAACGTAAATGTATTTGTTCTTAAACATAATCTTATACGCCCTTATTTATATAGTGTATGTATGTCAGGGTCCGTGTGCGTACGTAAATAAACAACAAAAACAATATGCCATATGTTAGGCACAAAAACAAAACTTGATTTTCAAGTAATAGTTTGGATATTTTTTTTCCAACAGCAACAAAGTTTTAGAAAATTGTAAGAACTACTTTGTTATTACCTTCTGAAAATTTGATCTATATTTTCTATGAATCATACACCCATTATTCTAAGGGCTAATGGAACTTAAACCAATTCCTTTGAATTTTTTTGCAAATTTTGGACTATTTTGGACCAGCCACGTGTTTTTTGTTTATTTGTTTGGTTTTGTGCGATAGCTAACTTGCTCATTATTGTTTGTTTGTTTGTTTTTGAATTTCGCACAAAGCTACTCAAGGGCTATCTGTGCTAGCCGTCCCTAATTTAGCAGTGTAAAACTAGAGGGAAGGCAGCTAGTCATCACCACCCACCGCCAACTCTTGGGCTACTCTTTTACCAACAAATAGTGAGATTGACTGTCAAATTATAACGTCCCCACGGCTGGGAGGGCGAGCATGTTTGGCGCGACGGGGATGCGAACCCGCGACCTTCAGATTACGAGTCGCACGCCTTAACACGCTTGTCCATGCCGGGCCCAAACTTGCTCATTAGCCTTCAGATTATTTAAGTAACATTGCTTATTGTCCTGCATGGAATTTTGAAAATGATGATGATTTATGTGAATAAACAATGCAAACTTTGTGAAAAGAGAAAAGTGCAAAATAATATAAACAACCAACCTTATTGTTACGTGCAATGGACTTGGAGTTATACTTTTTAAATAGTTCAAAACAACTTACTCAACAATTGAAGAAGTTACAACACCTATAAACATTAAAAACATAGATAATTTTGCAATATGGTGTTATCAAAGATGTAGGTGCTGAATAAAGATAACGATGCTACAATTGGAGGACAAAGGAAACACTATATTAATGATGTTTAAAATAACAGTGCTGTGTTGGTAAAACAAATTTTATTGTGACCTAAAGGAACAATAGATACGGTAATGTTGACTTTTCAGTTGTTGTTTTTTTTTTGTTTGTTTTTTGAACTCCCAATGACAGCTCTATACCTAATATATTTTATTTTAATGTTCGGGTAATGTGTTTGTAGGTTTCTTAGTTCTTGATCAAACGTCGTAAAATATTTATTCATGTTATAAAACGAGAGAAAATAAGCATTTTTTATCCAGTAGTTTTGGCATAGCAGTGACGTACTGGAGTATACAACATGGTCTTGTAGTTACCAAAATCACGTATGGAGTCATTGCTTTCTTGGGCTTTGTCTGTTGTCTTGGTCACCCTGTAGTCATTGCTATAGAGGTAATTATAATTGTTTATAAAACATCTGATTATAGAAATATACTTACGAGAAATAAAAGTTCACAAAAGATGTTTAATTTCACTTTTCAAAAATGTAAAATGTGTCACTTAGCTATTTTATTTAAAGAATTAAAAATATCACTTGTACATATATATACAAATATAAAAAAAATATGAAAACTGTCTTAGCTACTGAAAGCATATATATATATGTGTGTGTGTGTCAACGTTAATAATCTAAACTGATATTTAATATATAACTTTTTTTTTTAATCTGAGGAAACTTTTATAGTTTTTGAATTGGACTATACGTCTACAAACTTTTATTAAAGTGATCTAGTCGTTATTCCCCTTGTATAACTAGTAGGTAGATGTGGTTTATTTTCATCTAAATTTAATATAGTTGATGTACATTTGGATGTGCTGCTCATAATAAATACCGATCTTTCTACTATTGACCACACACTACATAGCTCATATAATATACTTTGAGGTTATAATATGATATAACTTTTAAATTATGTATTTAAAAATAAAACGCCAGAAAATAAATTAACAAATATTTTCACAGTGGTTTCCAAACGAAAAAGGCCTTCTGACAGGAATATTGGGATCAGGGTTAGCTTTAAACCCTCTCTTTATGAATAGTGTGCAAATATTCTTCGTTAATTCTAGTAATCTCCAACCTGCTTCTGATGGGTAAGTTACAGTTTTCTTGAAGTAAAACTGCTTTCAAATACCTTAAGATTAACTTTTACTTCAATAAATCATGAAATTACTTGCATCTTTCTCTTAAAACTATTATATTTTGTCATTGTATTTTTTACAAATGTTTAGAATATCTTGTAAGAAAAGAGTCTAGATTTTGTCATCATATATAACCCACGAAATCCTGTACATTGTTGTTTGAAATCAATACTAAATGTTTTAGAACGTATATAAAATAATATTGTTCATTATGTTAGCTAAAATTCTTAGAAAACGCCGTTTAATAACTTAAGTCACGCCATCAATATAGTATTAAATTAATTCACAAACAGATTTGATTTTTCTTTAACGAGTAAACTCCTAATATTTTTTCAGTTTTTTTTACAACGATGTAATTATAGAACGTGTTCCTGCTTTGTTACTGGTGTAATTCTACTGATTGGGCTCCTTATTTACCAGAAATTACCAAGAGGATCAAACCAGGTTAGAGAAATTGGATATAGAATGTTTACTATGATATTTTAGACTACAAAGTAGATTCGTATCATGTCATTTTACTAAGTGCGATGTATTTAATAGTGCCAGTTTTCGGTAATGAGACCTGTGGTTCTTTGAATCTTAATAATAATAGATGTGTATGTGGACATGTGTTGAATAACAACTGAACAACATTTAACAAATAAGTCAGTTACAACAACGTGTATTAAACCTGTAGAAATATATTTTCTTAGTACTAGCATGTTCTAAAACTTGGCCATTTAACATCTGGTGGTGCACAAGGCAGTTGCACAATAAGTACAAACCTAGAAGTTTGATAAATACATAAACATTGAAAACTGCAAGATAACTAACATATTATGAATAAATAAAGATCATAGTTTCAGTGATTTTGTTTATGGAAGTATATTTTAACCTAAAGAAAACTAACTATTCCTATGAATACTTTTTCGAACAAACGTAGGAATTCTGTGAGACAGTGGTAAGTACGAAAAGTGTGTTCCAAATACAGTTTTAAACAATACTGATTTCGTGTTTTCTTTAAGATTACTGTTTTCTTTAGTAACAAATGTAAAGTTATATTATTTGCAGTAGAAATCTTGACATCGCAGGATATACACTGAAAGAAAGTGAGCCAGAGGTGTGAAGACAGATATTTATATTAATAACTATAAACTTTGATGAAATTATACACATTTCACCTAAAGCAGCTCATCAATTAATAAAATAGCGTTGTTTAAATGATGCTTTGTCAGGTAATTGAAGAAAATCAGAAAAGTTGGTACGTCTATTTTTCCTTGTATTGTATTATATTGGCTATTTCTATACATAGGAAACAATTGTATCCACAATTCTAACATAGGAACAAACAATATCCAGTGAATTAACTAATGTGAACGAAACGTTAAGACAATCTTGTACTACAGAACTCAATAAATCACTTACGAAAGACGTGGACTGTGCAAGAAGAATAAAAAAAGAAAAATTATTTGCATCATTGGAAGAATGTCCAGTTAATTTGAAAGCTGATGACAAAGAACCGTACAGTAATAATCATGTTGAACTTCATGTGTCACCAAAAGAGGTTCTGAAAATGAAAGAATTTTACTTTTTATCAATAGTTTTTATTTGTTCATATTACCCATTCATATTTGTGAATGTTTTTTATAAGGTAAGTGCAAATATTTGGTATTGTGAAGTCATAACCATGAAACGTTTTAATTTCCGAAAGTACGATTTACATAATAAATGAGTACTGTTCTCGTTTTAAGTCATTTTTAGATATAACAAGAACCAAAATCTTATATATGAAAACATTGATTATGGTATTAAAACCTAATAGAAAATTAGAACTTGTAATTACAAACCAAGTACTAACACCAAGAATATATTGAGGCACACACTCCAAGTGGAATAGTGAAAGAAAGTTCTTTTATACTTGCAAATTAATTTTTGACTGTTTTTCAGACATACGGACAGACATTTATACAAATTTTTATCCATCACTGGTTCTGTAGCTGGAGCTGTTCATGCCGCCAGCCGGATGGCTGTAAGCTTAATTCAGGATAAAATATCTTACAAGGTAAGAATGTGTAAATTGAATATGTAGAATAGTAAGCACAGTTTGGTTCCTGTATTATTTTTAAAAAGTGATAAAATAATTATAAACAAAATAATATTAATCGATCACTTCACTCAGAAAGTATTTTACATTAGTTACAAACAAGATACACAAAACTCTAATCAGATTCATTAAAATCAATCTTCCAGAACTACTGTCAATGTTAAGTTTTTGACTTAGAACGCTAAAATTAGGGGTACTGGTCCCATCGGTGGACAAAAGTTGGTCAACCCATTGTTTTAAGATTTAAAGTAAAAAACAACAGTATAAGAAAATTACTTGTTTCACTCAAATTCAGTTAGATAAGAACTTAGCACACTTTATTGTTCATCAAAGTTTTAATATTTCTTGTACAAATATAAAAAATAACTTTCATTTTAGCTGTAAATTGAAGTAAAGTTTTGTATCTATACGATGCAAAAAATGTCAACAATGAAATTAAAATCGTTTTAAATTATCTTATAAATTGTATAGAATTAGATGAAATTAAACTTTAAAAGTCGAGATTTAGAATTTTATAAGTTACTTTTAATAATCTGTTAATCCGATTATTCCTCGAGGTGGGTCTCTATACATGGTGACTGGGCCTTCCAGAGAAGGCTCTGTACTCTCAGTTTACCTCCTTTGGGATCTAAACATCCACCCACGTGTTTGCCGTGTTGCATGTTCTCAACAGGTATTATGAACACTGTGTCTGATGTTGGTGTTTGGGTATAATGCTCACGAAACCATGGAGTTGCTGCAATGTCATTGTTTGACATTGTAGTTCGTCCTCTCGTAAAGCTATATGGTGAATGAGGACAGTGGGCACTGAAATGTTCTTTATTTATCATGGATCCACCAACTCCACATAAAAATAAAATAACAAAAAACAGGTCATAGGTTAACAACTACATCTTGAAGATTCTGAACAGCAGTCTTTAACTTCTTCAACACCTGCACCTCATTTTCTTATATTAAATTATTTATCAGACAAATCGTTTGGGCAGATATCTCCCTTTTTATTCAGAAGGAAGTAGTGTGCTGGCTCTTCTAAGTCAATTAGAAAACTATGTTCTGGGGATATCTTGGTGGAAGCATCCATTCAAACACACAATGAGCTACTCTTGCATCCAAAGGCCATTGAAGTTACTCCCCTTGTTACTTTGAGTTCGTTACGAGGAGTTATTGTTGAGAGAAATTTAAAGAACATTCCCGAGTCGGAGATCCTACCTGGTTTTTCCATGCAAGGCGTTTTTGTGGTGCGTCGTATTTTTGCTCAGAAGGACGGAATAATACTACCTAGAAATGTACTATTTTTTACTTTTACATCACCATATCTACCTACGATCATCAAGGAAGGTTATCTGAATTGTAAGATACGACCATATATTCCCAGCCCTCTCAGATGTTTCAAATGTCAGAGATTCGGTCACTCGAAAACATCATGTCATGGTTTTTTGACGTGTGTTCGTTATGGTGGAAAGGAATATGATGCCTACAGTTACAAAATGGACCCTCATTATGTTAATTGCAGTGGATTTCCTCTCACTCTTTTTAATTTTATTTTTGCCTTAGGTGGATGGAGGAAACAGAGCTACAGCATTTGTAAACGGTTCACAACATTTCTTACTCTGATGTTCGAAAGTTACTGTCCACCACTCCTTTTCAGATATATGCTGCTTGGAATGCAGACAGATCTCTCCATGCCTCCATTTTTAAACCATGTGTGAAGAGTATTTTGCCCTGCGTGGTTGAGAGAGTTGACGAGTCAACATTTCTCTCTGTCCCTATGATTCGTTACCTGATCTACTTCCTTTTGTTTCCAGTTGTGGCATTTTCTCGGGCCCATTTCCTTCTTGAGCCCAAAGATGCTGAACGCTTATTTGTTCTTGACCTCAGTCACTGGACTCTACACCTACTAGCAGATAATAGCTCACTTTATCCAGGACAGAATCTATAAAGGTCGAAAGACCTCTTTCTAATAAAGAAAAAACGACGCTGTCGTAAACCATAAGATTCTCTACCCAGTTCTCCACATAATAAAAATGGCCACATTAATTTCGAGGTTTCTATTCGAATATAGATGACATTAAGAATTTGATTTATTTTTATCATGCTGTGTGTCCCTCCTTACAGGAAACGTTACTGAAACCTGACGATATAGTCACCTTTTGGCAACTTTCTTTGTACAGAAATCACGTGTTGTGTGGCAGATGAGCACCTGGAGGGGTGACACTTCTGGTCGATTAGCATGTGCCTGCCCTGTCTTTGGTACTCGATATATCCTTGTAAACCGCAACCATCCATATTTCGTTGGTTTGTACCATCATTGTTTGTTTTCTCTCCCTGTCTCCTAAAAAGATCTAGGATCAATCAGACCTTGATGCTCTTATTGAACAGATGCTGTCTCCCATTTTAACCCTGGAAGAACTTAATGGACACAATCTTCTCTGGGATGGTGCTGACATTTATGGGAGGGGTCGTTCTATAGAGTGTATGCTTTTGGATCACAACGTTTCTTTCTTCAGTACTGGTTCTTATACTTATTTTCATGTTCATAGTCAGTCTTTTACTGCTATTGATCTCTCTGTCTGCTTCCTTTTACTTTTATCTCGTTTCTCATGAGGGTTGAAAGTGACTCACGTGAGCAGGGATAATTTCTTATCATTTTTAGGGAGACTGGTCGTGGTCGATGCCACCCGACACGTGTGCCTTGGTGAAAGCTAGACCAGGCCAACTGGACCTCTTTTACTGCTCTCTTGGAACTTGATCCTGCCGACGTCTGTAAGCCATCGATAGACGATTATGTAGCAGCAGTGGCTGACTGTATTATTGCTCAATGTGTTTCTAAAATTTCGACACGTTTATCACAGTATCCTCATCAGTGGTAAAATTCTTCCTGCTACATGGCAGGAAAGGCTCAAAAACTGGCCTGGGACAGCTATTGTAGGTATCCCATACTTCAAACCGCATCACTTTTTCAGTAGACCCGTACATACGCTCGGCAGGCAAGACGTCAACACCAGCAGAAATGTTGGATTAAGTTCATAATTAGCATCTCTTCTACTACCAACCTTTGAGGATGAGGTTTATTGAGCAGCAGCTACAAACTGTCCTCAATTGGTTACAGAGGTGTACTACAGCAAACGGTTTTACATTTTCTCTCTATAAAACTATTTGCATGCGCTTCTGCTATTAACGGGATATTCATCATGATTCCGAGCTCGATTTCGACAAGTTGCGCTTTCTGTGGTCCCTGAAGCCAAGTTCTTGGGGCTTATATTTTACTGTAAGCTGACTTTCACTTTATGCATGAAGCAACTCTACATGTATGGCAAGTGTACAAGGTCACTGAATAGCCTCCGTGTACTCTCTTGCACCTATTAAGGAGTGGATCGATGCTCTATACTAGAGATTTCTCGTGCCCTTATTCGGTCAAAACTTGACGATGGGTTTCTTGTCTATGGCTCTGACGGGACTTTGGCTTTGAAGATGTTGGACCACATTCACCATCTGCACAGAGGCTCTCTGCGCTTCTCTAGTCCAGAGTCTGTACACTGAGTCTCATGAACCTCCTTTACACCTCTGTCATTTGCAACTGTCTTTACTATATGAGGCAAAATTTCAGTCCTTACCACATCATCCCGCCTGTGATTGTGTTTTCCTTCTTCAGTGGGCCATGCTTTATCAGAATAGACAGTCTACCATTGTTCCATTTGGCTTTCGTATCCAGGTGCAGCTGATTGAATTGGATCTAACCTTGGATGATGTTGCTGTCTCCACTGGTCAATCCATCCACCCATTGCTTATTACCACTCCCAACTGTGATATTTTTAAGTCATCTTAGGAAGACAGATACTCCCCATTAGAAGTACCATCTTTTATTTGCCAAACACTTTTCGAACCATTCTTTTATTCCCATTTATATCTATGGTCCTAAATAAGATGCCTCTTTGGGTTCTGCCATGGTGTGCTGTGGTTTGTTGATTGCACACAGGATCCCCTCTATGGTTTCTGTGTTCGCTGCCGAAGTGTACGCTATTTTTTTTGCCTTGGATCGTGTAGAGGTTATGCAGTAAACCAGTTTGATATTCAAAACCAAATGGTCCATATGTATCTTTATCATCTATTTCCATCCAGTTCTTCTGGATACTGGGCTACCTCGGAATTTGCGGGAGCAAACTCGATGAGAACACAGCTAAGCCCGTTTGCTCTGGTGCTATCACGGCCGTACCTGTCCCGTATTCAAGGATCGGCTCCGAGCTAGTTGACAGCCGAATTTGAGTGAGCAACGTGACAGCAAGCTTTTCCAGATCAAACCCTCTGCTGCTCTTTGACCGTCTTTATTCCATGAGGATCAGAATAAGGAAGTTGTTCTGGCTAGGTTACACATTGGTCACAGTTTTTAAC
Organism: Tachypleus tridentatus; assembly: GCF_004210375.1. Classification (NCBI taxonomy): domain Eukaryota; kingdom Metazoa; phylum Arthropoda; class Merostomata; order Xiphosura; family Limulidae; genus Tachypleus; species Tachypleus tridentatus. The sequence continues at coordinate 157,196,385 of NC_134831.1, forward strand.
TCATCGTTTTATTTTATCTGGGACTGATGCACTAATGTGTGGTCTTTGTGACGCTCAAGTAACAATAGGACACATTTTACTGTCGTGCCGTCTTTACAACCGTGAATGACGGCGATTTTAGACATGTTCTTACTATGGGTTCACCCCTGAAGTTTGACAGTGTCAATGGCAATGACAACACTGTTCATTTCAGTTGTGTTTTCAAATTTTTTATGGGCCATTGGCTTTTGTTTTGTTTTAACGTGATTTGTTTTTATATATTTTAATAACTTTACTGATATTTTTACTTTTGCACAGGCTGTTTGGTCAATAAATGCCAAACAACCAATCAACGTAATCAGAAGCGAAAATGTTAAATTTTCAGTTTGATTTACAATCAGTAACATTAATCAGAAATATATATAATTAAATGTATTACCAAGACATACTAAATAGTAGATGAAATTTATTAGTTTTAAATGAAATAATTGAATGTAATGCACAAAATGTAAGGTGAAAAGAATTATGCAGTTATGAATAATTATTAGAATAACATATGATATGTAAATTATATACTACTTTTGTGACTCAGAGCTTATAATAATAAAATTAGGGTTTCCATCCCTGTCGTATTAACAACAGAGCCCATTGTTTGTTTTGCATATAAATCAAAAGTAGATATCTGTAATAAAATTCAAAGGTTTGTTGGTTTATTTAGGATTAAACACAAAGCTACACAATGGGTTATCTGTGCTCTGCCCACCACGGGTATCAAAACACGGTTTATAGCAGTGTGAGCCCTCAGAAGTACCACTGTGCTACTGGAGAGCATCTCAGAAATACAAAAACAGTGAAAATAATTGTGAAAACAACGTTGTTTTGAAGGAATTTTTGAAATAATCCAATATTAAGCATAGAAAGAATTATCCAAACAATTTCAGCTTATAAACCTTAGCAGTAGATTTGATAACTGCTCAGTGTAATGTTCGTCATTGAGATAATAAGATACAGAAAGTAATGTAGCATAACCCAAAATAAGGACAGAATGATACGTACATGTTCTAAAATGTTCTCGGGAATAAACATTATATATATTTTTAGCATTTAGCTAACCTTTATTTAATCTTTCTTCTATTTTTACACGATTTGTGACGAACTTACTATTGCATACATCTATTTTAATATCGATGGTCGATTAAGCTAAATTTATATTCAGAAATGTTTGTTGAATTTAATATATGTTTAGAAATGCATGTGATTTACATTATTAAATCTGTATTACAAAAGTTTTCGCCATTTCACTAAAATTGTAGAAGATTCGCGAGTGTAAGAATCAAATATATATATATGTGCATGCGTAAACACTAGTATATCGTTTATATTGTTGTGCACGCTGAAATTTCTAGACATTCTCCCCACACTAATAAATGTAACCAACGCGACGCGCCGAAAGAAAGTATACATTAATGATTTGCTATGCTTGGTATTCTATGAGCCTGGGAAGCTATAACTGTAATTAACGCTTTTTAATTGGGATTTTCAGAGATTTGACCATGAACGTTTATAAACTGGACATTAATAGTACATTTATGGTCCCCCATTGGGACAGCAAGAAGCATACCGATTTACAACACTAAAATCAGGGATTCGATTTTCCTTGGTGGACACAGCAGATAGTGTGAAGTGGCTTTGCTATAAGAAAAACACACACACACAATAGTTTTGCGAAAACATTATATGACTGCAACAGTAGAAAACTCACGTACGACCAGAAAAGAAAGAATAATACAGAGCTGAATTGTATCTACATAAACTGGAAATTACTTCACTCACGGTGAACCCTCGATAAAATATCAAGAAAGCTCCATATCTGAGAGAAGACTCAGTATTGTTTATAAGTTTGTAAAACTTTTATAATAGATCAATATTTGTAATAACATTATTGTAAATTGTTTTATTGTATGTAACAGTCTTGCTAGCAAGTAACATAAATTTATCGACGCTTATTTAATTTCCAAATAAATTTCTTTTGGCCAAAAATTAGGCAAGATGCTTCTCAATTTTATAAAACTTGCCATATCTGTCAGTTGGTCGGAAAACCTTTCCAGAAAATTTGTAGTGCTCCTTTGAAACCTATTCAAGCTTTTGTAGAACCTTACAATGACGTGATTGTGGATTGTGTTGGGCTTTTACCCAATACCCAAAAGTCAATCAGGGAACAAGTATTTTTGACTATCATGTGTACATCCACTCGATTCCCTGAAGATATCCTTTTAAGAAATATTTCACCCCGAAAAATTCTGAGGCTTTGATTAATTTCTTTACTTTTTCTGGCTTGTCAAAAGAAATTCAGTCTAACCAGGGATCAAATTTTATATCTGGGTTGTTTGAACAGGTTGTTACCAGCTTACGGCTAAACAAATCAAATCTAGTGCATACCGTCCAGAATGGTACCTTGTACCTTGAGAAATATAATGCAAACTCATGTCTCAATAATGAGAAGGTTTGAAATGAAGGAGTTAATTAATTATTTTTTGTTGTTCGTGAGTTAGTCCAGGAGCCATTATGGATTTGTCCTGTTTCAGTTGGTGTTTGGCCATGAAATGCGTGGTTCTTTGAAGTTCCTGAAGGAGCAATGGTTGAAAGATGCCCCAAAGGAATGCAATTACTGGACCATGGGTCCATGTTTTGGTCCAGGCTTTTCCTCGCTTGTAGATTGGCTCGAGAAACTCTGAAGTCATCCCAAAGTAAAATAATAAAAATCGTTTATGTTGGCAAAGCTGAAGAGCGACAGTTCTGTCTCTGTGACATGTTTTTGGTATTCTGCCTACTTGTGTCATACCAAGATGTTGAAGTTCTATCACATCCAAGGTGCATCTGAAAATGTTTAGCCATTGTGTGTTATTCTAATACCAAAGACAGTCGGTTTGGCTTGGATACCCGTAAAGTTGCAAATGTCGGAGATGAATGCAACATAAAACTGAGTAATTCCGACATTCTGGTCAATCTCTATTCAACGCGGAGTCACTTATCTCCTTAAGAGAAAAATCAACATGTTAGTTTATTGACTGAATAGAAATGTGTATTTTCGGACTTTTCTAATCAAGTTAACACCGCTTTTCATCATGTAGATATAGGTGATGCTTCTCCTATGGAATATCACTATCATGTGAATCAAATTAAGGCCGATAAAATGCGTAAAGTAATGTCTTATATGCTGGAAAACGGCATTATAAAAAGCAGTAAAAGTGATTGGTCTTCATCTTGTGTACTAGTTACTAAATATGATGGGTTAGTTAAATTATTTACAGATATTCGCAAATTAAATACTTTGGCAAAGACAGATTCCTATCCCATTCCAAGAATAAAGGATCGTATTGATAAAATCGGAAAATACAGGTATATCACAAAGTATAACGTACTAAAAGGATACTGGGATGTTCCTGTAACTGACAGGGTAAAATAAATCTCTACTTTTGTCACACCTGATGGATTATACCAGTACAATGTAATACCTTTTAGAATGAAAAATTCTCAAGCACATTTCAGAGAATGATGAATCAATATCTCAACAATTTCTCAAACGTTGGAATTTATATTGATAATATTGTAATCTGCACTGACACATGGAAGAACATTTATATGTATAACGTGATAATTTTAAGTTATTTATTTATTTAAGTCACGTAGTCGTCCATGGCTAAATTTATTGTATTGTAAGTTATCCGAATCTTGCGAACAAGAAAAGTTTAATGAGATTTTTGGGAAAGGCTATGAAAGGAAGTTGAGTAAACATTTTGATAACATCACTGTTCCATTAAGAAATATATTAACAAAAAATCAAAATTTCAAGTGGTTTGAAACATGCCAATCTCTTTTTCAAAAGTTCAAATTTTTATTGTTCATTTATCCTGTATTGATGACACCTGATTTTGATAAGCCTTTTGCATTAGCCATTAGTTCCAACGATTGTCGTGCTGGTGCCATTCCATTACAATCGGACAACAGAGGTATTGAACACATGGTTTCTTATTTGTTTAAAATAGTATAACTGTCATCGAAAGATATATTTTAATGTAGAAAAAGAAACATTAGCTTCAGTGTTAGCTTTAAAACATTTCAATATATATGTATCTGTGTCACAACAGCCTATTGTCATTTACACAGATCATAACTCTTTGACGTTTTTGAACTAAAGCAGAAACCGTTAAATTGGAGTTTATCGTTACAAGAGTATGATCTAAAGATTGTGAATATGAGGGTAGTTGTTAATATTTATGCTGATGCACTTTCACGTATTATTTTATTTTATAATCATAAGAATATTTGTATTGATTGTGTTATGTACTGAAGTAGTTATTGAATTTTGTAATTACGTGAGAACGTGTTAAATTTAATGTATTGTTTACAATGTATATATTTATATATATAATATTTTAATTAAAAAAAATTTAATGCTAATTTTCTAATTCTATAAGAAGAGAAGCGTGTCTGATTTACTATTATATATCTATTTTAATATATTTTTTATTTCTTGTTTTGGAATTTCGCACAAATCTACTCGAGGGCTATCTGTGCTAGCCGTCCCTAATTTAGCAGTGTAAGACTAGAGGGAAGGCAGCTAGTCATCACCACCCACCGCCAACTCTTGGGCTACTCTTTTACTAACGAATAGTGGGATTGACCGTAACATTATAACGCCCCCATGGCTGGGAGGGCGAGCATGTTTAGCGCAACGCGGGCACTAACCCGCAACCCTCGGATTACGAGTCGTACGCCTTACGCGCTAGGCCATGCCAGGCCCCGTTTTATCTCTGAATATACCAAACTTACCTTGTTAAATCTGTTTTGCGAAATTCCCACCTATTAACTACAGTTGTAAAAAAATTTTCGAGGGTAAGAATCAGCAGTGTATGTAAACAATAGCGTATCGTCAGTATTGTTGTGGAGGCTGCAATTTCTAGAAACTCTCCTGATGCCGACAAATGTAACGAGCCCTACTCGCCAAGTGACAGTAGAGATTATACTTGGTGTACTATAAACTTCGGAAGCAATAACTATAATTAACGCCTAAATTACATATATTTGACCAAGGACGCTTATAGATTTCGAACATTACGAACAATTTAACTTCAGCTGATTCACATCGGACAATAGTATTTTACGATGCTATATAACTTCACCATACAGCCAGCAAAGAAAGAACAATACAGAGCTAGCTAGCTTCTTGTTAAGTCTACATTAACTCGAAATTAATTTACTCATCTTGAACCTTCGATACCAAGAAAGCTTCAGACAAGAAAGAATGTTCCATATTTTTGAAAGTTTATAAATCTTTTGTATATGTGTTCTTATTTGTAATAACTGTTATTGTAAATTTTATTATTGTTTGTATATCAAAATATATTTCTATTAGTAAAAAAGAAATTGTGTATATCAGTTTTGTTGTCAGGTGTCATATAATGGATACATGTCGACATTTATTTAACTTCTAAATTTAAATTACATTATAACTCAGTTTAAAAAAATGAAATTGTAATATTTAATTTTATTCTCATTGAATTATAATATTCATACATATATATATGTATTCAGTCGGCGAGTCTTGTATTGCTGAAAATAAAGACAGTATTGCTCGTTACACTGGTGGTAACACCTTACGGAAGAGAAATAATGTACATGATCTGGATTAGTGAACTCTACTACATTTCCTCTCATATTTGTTTGCATTCCAGTTGCTGTTGCTGAAAGTTTTGGAACAAAATGCACTGCTGAAATTTTTGGAATGGTATACAGTAAGTATACAACAGCAAGGATTACTAACAAGTTGATGAAAACACCACAATATTAGTCTTTTTATTACCGAATCGTAAATTGTCAGATATTCAAGTAAATTTTTTAATAACGAAATAATTCATCTGAATAGATAAATTTAACAAGCTACCTCTTAGTAGCAGTTTACTTACATGAAACAAATTTTATGTTCTATTCCATTTTGCTACAATGCATAAAATAAATCGTTCGTGGTGTAACTGATAATTATTTTTCTTATTCCAGATAGCTTCTTTCTTTCTCTGGCCCCTTGTTCTTTATCGTATTGTTCCTTCTTTGGGATGGTTTGCTTCGTTTTGTGTAACAGCAGCTGTTTCCTTCACAGGTAAGATAAGTTGAAATAGTTCTCATTTGCTGTATTTCAGTGTCTTGTTTTCGCTTATTTTGCATAATTTGTTTTACTAGTACATATCTTATATATATATATTATATATATTATCAAATTATATAACCGTGAAAAATTGGCCAGGTGGGTTAAAGCGTTCGACTCGTAATCTGAGGGACTCGGGTTCAAATCTCCATCGAAATATACATGCTCGCCCTTTCAACAGTGGGAGCGTTATAATGTTATGGTCAATACCACTATTCTTTGGTAAAAGAGTAGTCTAAGAGTTAGCAGTGGGGGGTAATGACTAGCTGCCTTCCCTTTAGTCTTACACTGCTAAATTAGGGACAGCTAACGCAGATAGCTCTCGTGTAGATTTGCGCGAAATTCAAACAAACAAACCATGAAAATAAATCAACACCTTATTTAGGTACTTTGCTGATAAAGCACCGTAAAATAACTTGTTTACTTTTAAAAATCTGTTTAACAGATTTTATTTTGAAGTTTCAATCAAATTTGTTTTCATTATTAACAACGACGCTAAACCTAATACTGATGTATTGTGATAAATACAGTTTTTACCGTGTTCGTCATGAGCGATGGGCACTCTTTTCTTTCTTTTTTTTTGGTGACAAGATATTTATAACACATTGTAGTTATTGTCCAGTATTTTAAAATTTTACAAGCTGGGTCCTCAAACTAAAAGGCGTTGACTTATGCAATATTTTTTTTGCCGAACATACCTTGTCAATATATTTTTATATGTACATTTTTTACACTGAATTGTCTAATTTACAGATTAAATCTGAGTTGATTAACATAGTTTATGTTAATTTTTCGAAATGCTTGACATTTAAGGTTCAAGGTTCAGTAGTTTAAGACTAATTTACAATTAGTCATATTATTTGATGGTTCAGTAGTAAGTTTTAGGGCTAAGAAGGATAAAGATTAAAACAACGCTTATCTGACAATGTACTTCTGATAAATACATACCTCTCTATATACAGTAACTGTTCATCTGTCTTTGAGCTTTTGTAAATGCCACTAGCCTTGAAATAGTTTCTGGTAAAACATATATAAAACAAATGTCAGGTTCCTTCAAAATAAGACTCGAAGGACAAAAAGCTTTCAGGAGAAGAGGTTAGTTCAAGATAGCTTCTTTAAGAAGTTTATCAACTTGTATCATACTTTGGGACAGAATCCAACAAAGAAAAAGATTGTTTATAAATAACAACTCATTAAAGCAGCCGATATTTTACTATACCATAAGAATATCAAACAAATTTGATTAAGTTTCGCTCACACATTTGGCCAGCCTTCAGCTTGTCTGTAGCTATAATCTTGTTGCCTAGGTGACATATTCCTTAACATTAAATGTTTGCTTTTTTTTTCTCTACTTCTATGTAAGCCCAGTTTGTTAGGACATAGATTCTACCTGAAGTAAACAGCTAAATGTTCTTTCAAAATATATAGTAAGTTCCAAAAATACAGTACTTCATTATGATTGGAAAAGTAATGTTGATTATAAATTCAATAGTTATTACAAATGTCTTTACAAAATGTGGCAAATTTTAGCAAAAAAATCTTAAGGCTGTTGTGGAAAAAAATCAGACCTGTGACAAAATCATTTGTACTCAACATACATACCTCTATGTGTGGTCAACCCAAGTTTGGTTCATATTCCGACCAGTTGGAGTGCATTGTGATTTTCATGCGAAAAATAAACACACTTTTCTTCATCATCCAGTGTTCAAATGGAATAATCTCTAGAGTCTTTAAAATCCATATCTCCAGTATTTTATTATCATTATTATATATCATATATATATGATATCTGGCTCATACTTTTCTCTACCACAACAACAAACTTTCGCTAACCAAACGTTTAGGATACGATAAATATTTCACAACTCTGAGATCAAATACATAACATTTCGGTGAAAGGTACTCTTTAAAGGGTGTTGAAATGGTCATGGCACAAACATTTTAATTTTCATACATGCACATACTGTTAAACAATACTTTGATAATATAACACAGAATATGAATTGTAGGTCAATGCTGATAAGTTTATCATGTTTTCTCTGTTGCTGTAAATGTTGAATTCATTGCGCATTAGTCTTAAAGGTTTTGTTATTAATTATTTACTTATTTATATTCTTAAACATAATCTTAGTGTGTGGGCGGCATGCTTGTTAAATATTACTTAAATCCTGTGAAAGTTTTACAGAATTTCTTTCTTAAATAATTGTATATTCAGTGTTTTGTATAATTGTTTACAGGAGCAAATGAATTACTCTATTCTTTGATCACAGTACATGCACAAGTTTATTGGTTTTAAAGTTGCACACACTACTTGGCTTCAATATAAGACTGAATTAGATGGGAAGAAAAATGTGGCTTTATTTTAATATGCAGAAGGTATGCTATATTTAAATGGTGTGGTAAAGATGTTAGAGGAAAGTTAAATATTGACCAGGCAATAAATGAATTATGAGTATAAATGATAAATGCAACAAACAAGATAATTGTTTAAAACATAAAACATTTTATTTAGTTTGATTAAACTATGTTTCAAGTGTAAAAATCTTTTAAACTTAAGTTTGTATATATATATATGTTAATATTACATTGTATTTATGTATTAACATATTTGAATAACTATGCCTAATATATATTCCTATTTCCTGACTATTTATTTAATAGAAGTTGGTTGCTGATAGAACTAATTATAATATCAAAATTCTCATGACTAATGCAAAGCCAAAGCTCTTGCCATAAGACGATCTGTCATGGGTGAAACTTCTTTTAAAGCTTTCCGTTCATACAAAAGACTCCTAAAATAGAAGAAATCAATGTTTAAATTATTTTATTGTTAGACATATTCAACGAATCTTCCAATTCACTGAAATCAGAAAGATAAAATTAGATCAAGAGGATTGTTACTTTATTTTAATTAGATTAAAATATACCTAACTAAATATATTAACTTTAGGCTAACAGCTCCTTATTACGACTGTCATAAGAGTTTTATACGTCAGATATAAAAGTTTTGTACATTAGATATAAAACCAATAAATAAAGCACTTTCTCTCGCGCGATTTCATGCTTGCTTTAGGTTATTATTTTCTTGTAATAGTGTAATAAAAATACTACTAGCTAAGGTTTAAGCCTAAAATCAATCACGTTATAATTTTATCAAAAACAAACAGGATAACTGTATCAAAATATGTAAAACTCTAAATTTAATTTTGTTACAATATTTGTTTGAATACAAAAGCATTTTAAATTTAAGTGTATATATATTTTTATGAAAAGTGTTAAAGTGTATAGTAAACCAATAAGTAATGTAAAAATACAATACTTAAATACAGTGGTTCGATTTAAATTTAACACAAATTACTGATATCTTTTTTCTTTACGATGAAAGCCAGTTCATAAAGATAATCAGCATAAATATTAGCATACATCTCAGTAAATGATACTTAATATATGCCAATGTTTAAATCAGCTCTGTGCACATAAACTAATTAGCAATTTTTTATACAATAAAACAATTTCAGTCAGTTTCTTTAGCTCAAATGTATGTCCAGTGATAGCTCTACAAACATCAAGAGACCTCTGCCGTGTAAATTTCCAACTTTGATTTTAAATTAACATCAATATATTTATGTAAAATGTTCCTAATATTTGAGAAAAAATAGAAAGTTAATCACTTACTGAGCTAGTCTATGATGATAATTATTGGAAGACTTCAAGGCAGCATGTATGAGAAGTAGGTTAAACACATCACGCTGTTATAAAAAACATTATACGTCTTCAATATGTATTGTTGAAAAATAAAATGTAAGATCAATCCACAATATACATTTTTACACCATTCTTCACTACAAAAACCTCTTATCAAAATTACAAACTAATTTTTCAATTGTTCTTTTTATAGTTCAGAGAACTACAAAGTTCATTCATCCATCTATGGCAAAAAAAAACAAAAAAACAATGCTTTTCACAAGTATACATCCCCTAGAAATAATGTAACATTTTCCTAAAATACAAATATTGTAAACAATTTCATCGATGAATTTTTTTGTATTCAAATATCTAATTATAAAATTTAACAATGTAATGTGTGAAGATGGGTGAATGTCAGCAAAACTTGCAAATAAAATACATAAATTTAATTCTTCTGATTGCATAAGTATTCAGCTTCTTGAGTCAGTACTTAGTAGAAGCACCTTTGGCAGCAATTACTGCTGCAAGTCGTTTTGAATAGATCTCTGGAAGTTTGCCCAATGAGATGGTGTTATTTTTGCCATTTTCTCCTAGCAAATTGCTTCAATTTTATCAAGTTCATTGAGGATTATTGATGGACTACAATTTTCATTTATTGTACATCAGAAAATTGAATGGGCCACTTCAGGGTATTCACTTTCTTCTTATGAAACCATTCCAGTGTGGCTTTGGGTCATTATCTAAATTTTTCAATTGTTCTTTTTATAGTTTATAGAACTACAAAGTTCACTCATCTGTGTATGGCAAACAAAATACAGATAGGGTGTAATGTAGATAGTCATGATACTATGTTTTGACTTTTTTATTTCCATAGTATTTTAAAGAATTAATGCTTATTTATTTGGTATCGTATTTGATACATTACGTCTATTTTAACTAATACTTAAAATCTTATCAAACCTATACCAACAACAACTGGCAAAAAATTCTGCAATAAATTCTGGCTACAAAATGAAACATCCAATAGACTACATAAATTATTTAAAATAACAAACGTTTACCTCAATACAGTACTAACAAAAGATATTAAAAAATTCACCTGAGCATTACTTCCACCAATCTCAGCAATCTCATACCGAAGAGGATAAAGCAGTGAAACTACATCTTCATATCTCTCTTCATCATAAGCCAGCATAGCTTGGATGATTCTACTTCCTACTTTAGCAGAAACTTTAGAACTCACTCCCTTAGTTTCTCTAACAAAATCAATTAGTATTTAAACATACTTGCATGAAAGTTTTTGTTTTAAGTAAAACATTATATTTCCAAACAAAGTCAATTTTTTGATAACCGAATGTTTAAGTAAATTCAACACCAATAGAAAATAATTTAAAACGTTCAGCAATTGTAGGAAAGTATAGAAAATAATTTATCCCTATTCGTAAATTTTCTTTTTGCTTTTTTATTCACTCAGATAGAAAACCAGACCTAAAGTATCTAGCTAATGAACCCCTGTATAGATATTTTTATGTGTGATTCTTAAAGGTGTGGCTAAGGTTCAAAAATTTGTTTGATAAGCTCATTAATAATTTTGTGTTACGCTTTTATTACCAAATACAGCTAGGTGCTGTATCTTGTTTAGAGCTCCACACTGAGTAAGTCAAACATTGCTTGTATAACTTCCTTACAAACAGTATGTAAGTACTTATAAAGTTGTTTTTTCCTTGTCTTGAGCTAAGGCTACATTCCATAGAGGTGATTTAAGACAACATATACTCACTTGGTCAAACTTCTGTATCATTACTTATTTGAAATGTGGGTCAAACTCATATGAAAGACTGATGCAGAGGTTATGTTTAAGTTAGAATGAAATTGGAATTCATTTCTTCTTAACGTTGTATATTATGATTATTACCGACACAGAAAATCTTGTTTGTTTAACATAAATACATATTCCTTTCTGTTATCACTGAGTGAATAACTTATTTTCTTAGCACTACAGAATCTGGTCAGGCACAACGATACAGTAAACGTATCTTGTGTTTTTACGTGTGAGAAATAACATTTTCTTTGCTGTCTGTATTAATTTTATTATTCTACAGTATATACTAATAACCTTTTGTAAAGTTCATATGTTTACTCTAAAATGTTTAAATTTCGTAACATTAAATGTTTATATATATATTTATTGTTTTAGTATATAATTTTTATCAGTGCCTGTCTAACATTACATCTGCGGAGCTGTAGGTGACCAACAGCTTCGGAACACTTTAGTTGGGAAGAGCAGGCAAACATATGTTAAATTTCAGTTTCTCTTCTCTTTTTTTTTTAAATTGGTGACCTGTGTTGATTATGTTTTAGTGTAGTACTATTTTGCAAAATACAGTCACATTTTAATTTTATTAGATCATATGCGCATGTACATTTTTACGATTTACAAATTAAGAACTTGCCATATTTACCTAGAGCCTTGAATAGCCAAATTTGGTTTCAAGATTTTAAACAATAAAGTCGTGCTTGATTTCACTGGTAATGATCACGGTCAAAATACGCTAATATTTTGCTTACAATTTATGTTTTATGTTATGCTGTTCATTGATTCAAAAAGAACACAAAAAGTAAGTTATTTGTTGTTCCATTCTCATAATTTCGGTCTCTGAATTTTACATGTTAATAATTGGATTGAATTTCAAACAGGTACTTACCTTAAACATATGATAAACGTTTCGTTTTCTTGTTTAGGTTTCTCATACTGTTAACAGCTCATTTGACTAACGTTTTGAGCATCTTTGACAACATGTAGAGCATTCTTAACTTATCCAGACTTTAAACTGTTCTAAATCCATATGACATATTGCGCTCACATAAGAAGGATGTATATAAACTTTACTTACCCAACGTAATCCAGATTTCGTAGTAATTTATAATGGAAATTATAATTTTCCTACACTGAAAATATATTTCCGATAAGCATTTACCACCTCTCACATAAATAGCTATTTTTGTTCAGTACTGCCTTCTATTTGCGAAAACAAATTTTTTCTCATGTCTCAAGCCTCAAGCTTTCACGTACCTTGAAATCGTCTGATTCCCATCTGTTTTGCATGCAAGTCACCATGAAACAACTTTCCATCAATAAGATTGTGGCACACTCTTCTGATGCATATGACTCTGTTTGATTCAACCGAACCATCACTTTGAGCTTTAACAGAAAATATAAGCATCGATTTTTATTGAGAATGAAGGGTGAGAAGTTTGATATGAGGTAAGTAAGTACTTATCGGAAATATATGCTCTTCAAAACAAGAAACGCAAAAGGGATATTCTTTTTTATTTTAAAGAAAAATATATGTAATAACGTTACAAGCTCAGAGTATGTGATGTTACACGTGTTAAGGCACTGATTGTCAGACCAAAATGACAATAAAAGTTGTGCACTTTGAAAACGGAGGAAAACATCGGATTTTTCGCCAAAATGCATGCGTGTCCAATAAATTTGTTTGAGAGACCTGCATGTTCTACAAGTGCAACATGTGCAAAATCCCTATAAAAGTGACGGGTTCTCTGTTAAGTCACCGACACGCAATACAGTTACGCCAAGACTGACTGAAGCACAACGCAACAACGCAATTGGTCGCTTGGAAGCAGGCAAATCTCGATCAGATGTTGCCGGAGCTGTGAATATCCACCCAAGCACCATCACAAGGCTATGGAATCGTCACCAACAACATGGATTAACTCGTGACCGTCCACGATCTGGCAGACCTCGTGTGACCACGCCCGCACAAGATCGCTACATCCGGTTACGTCACCTTCGAGATAGGACCACCACTGCGACGTCTACTGCTTCAACCATACCAGGGCTGTGTAGGATTTCCGATCAGACCGTATGCAACCGTCTACGAGATGCAGGAATCCGACCTCGACGTCCAGTCAGAGGCGTCATCCTCACCCAGCAACATCGTCAAGCACGGCTGCAGTGGATTCGGGCACATCGGGTATGGCCTCATCGAAGATGGAGGCATGTTTGGTTCAGCGATGAATCACGTTTTATGCTTCGTAGGCAGGATGGAAGGACCCGTGTTTACCGTCGCCGAGGTGAACGTTTTGCAGCAAACTGTGTGCAGGAAGTTGACAGATTTGGTGGTGGCAGCGTCATGATGTGGGCTGCCATCGCCTACAATGCCAGAACAGACCTTTTGCACATTTGAGGGAATCTTACGGCTCAATGATACGTCGACGAGATTCTTAGGCCCCATGTGCAACCCATCATGGTGAACGTCAACGACGTTTATCAACATGACAACGCCCGTCCTCACAGAGCCCGACTCACCACTGTCTTCTTGAGACACCACAACATCAACGTTCTTCCCTGGCCCTCCAGATCACCAGATTTAAACCCCATCGAACATCTTTGGGACGAGTTGGACCGACGTCTGCGACGGCGACAACCTCAACCGCAGACTCTATCTCAGCTTGCAGCAGCTTTGCCGGCTGAGTGGACAACTATTCCACAGGATGTGATTCGTCATCTCATCGCTTCCATGGGCAGAAGATGCCAAGCAGTTATTGATGCCCACTGGGCATACTCGTTATTGACGTTGAGTGACGTTAAACTTCACCTAGTTAGCGTGGACTTCGCCTTTGCAGACTTTGGATGTTCAGCAGTGAATGTGCAAAGTGTCACACATGTCATACAGAACTACCCGGAATAAACTTGTTAACAATTTGTCTCATATTTTGCCTTTTGCGTTTCTTTTTTTGAAGAGTATATTTTCAGTGTAAGAAAATTATAACTTTCCATACGCTCACATAAGTAGCTATAATCCTACACTGAATAGGTAGAGGGGCCAGTACGTGTGGATGAGAGTATCATCCTACAAAAGCATCCAAAAGACACCCTGAAAGAGTAGATCTCTGCAGCAAAAAATCACACGTGGTAGACTACATCACTTCGCTACAAGGTTTTTTATCTATCCAGTGTGAAAAGATATGTCATAAAACTACACAATGCTAGAATTTCAATATATATGGATGAGAGTAAGAGGATGTAATTTCATGTGTAGAGTGGCTAGGGCGAGACGGACCAGCCATAACAAGTAAACTATGTCCAAATCAAACCGCTGGGAACCGACATCTACATGGGAGGTAGGATGAGGATCCTCTGATCGGTAAGTCAACTATAATCCGAAACCCATTCCTCCGAGCTAATATAGGAAAGAGGATCATATTATCTTTATTATTATTAAGTTCATTACAGGGAATCTCACACACCCCAATTTATTAACATCATACACGATAGCAATGTGCAAACTTAATTGAACAATTTGGGGACCTGACTTCTGGAATTATAAAGATGTTTTTGTAATGTAAATCATCTTACTCAAACCCAAGCTAACAGGAACCACCATCAGCGCAACAACATCTTTAATATAATACAGTAATCGAGGGGTAGCATGAGAGGACGAACACTATTAATCTGCAAATGCCTTCATCATAACCCACAACACAGCTGGAGGAACAAGAATATAGCCGAGGGAAGAAACAGAGACACCTATAGTACATAATGCTCACTTTAATTATAAATAGTATGGGACATCTCGTTATTCATACAAGTAGGACACCACTGTCCAACTCTCAAATGATTTTTTATCAATATTTGTAAATTTTATCGTTACCACATTTAGGAGAACGCTCCAGTGATTCACTACCTGAGTAATTTGGAAATGGAAAGTGGTAATGATTTCCATACTCCACTGGAAGAATAATGGGAGAGAAATTGTGATGGAGAGTTCAGAGAAATGACAACACCTGAGACAGTGCAACAAGTGCATGTAAACACTATTTTCAAAACGAGACAAAACCTGATTTATTCAAGTTGAGACATGGCAGGGATGAGCATCTATCCCCGTTTGTTTTATCTATGAAGTCCATGAATGAGTATAGTTTGATGAAGCAAATATATCGGAAGAAAAAAAACTTGTGGAACTCCCTATCTCAGCAATGAATTTAATGGCCATGGAAATCATAACTATTAAATCATTTTCACCTTACAATGCAGGTTTGACTATTTTTAAATATTCTGGTCAGACACCACTCACACAGGACGGGATTCAGACAGTGTACAAAAGTTGGAAGCCCTTGATATAAAAGATAATCTTCTGAGCGAGAATATAACTGAAGTCTGTAGAATAGCTACATGTAGAATGTGATAATCTAAAGATGAATATAAAGTGATCTGATGCAGAAAATGAGATATGAAATGTATGTGGAGTAGCTTATATGCTTGAATGAAGAAGTTCTTCTTAGGGAAGAGAGAGAGATGAAATGTTAAGGAAAACGTAAAGTGCCTGATCTGATCTGAAGACTCCTGGAACAAAGTGTGAGAAAAACCAAATGCTAAATAGTCAGGGTCGACGAAGAAAGGTCGCGAATAGGGGATGTCTGCTAAGGAATGAAGAATTAAATTAAGAAATAAACCTGACCTATAATCTCCATAGGCTAAAAAAACAAAATAAGACTTACGTGTAAGTAGAAAATTGAGCACGACGAATGCAGCTCAAATATAGAAGAGGTGAAGCAGTAAAGAACCATATTAACATATCTGAAAGAACATCATGTTGAGGTGCATAACTAATTTGGAAGGAATACAACAAGAGAGAAAGGATAGGAAAGGTAAATAAATACCTTATGGTATGGGGAAACAAAGGTGGGTGATATGATAGCTCGAGAGGCCGAAATTGAGGAGAGAGAAAATAAAAAAGCCAGTTGAGAAAATTCATAATATGAGGAACTATACGTCTAGAAGATGAAAATCCCTAACCGAAAGACCAATGGTGAAGGGAAAATGGAATGAACTAAAAAGAAGCTAACCTTCAATACAGACCAGATATCCTTGTCAAGGACTAGATAAAAACTAGACGAAAAGATAAAGGATAAAAAGGGCTGAAAGAA
Organism: Tachypleus tridentatus; assembly: GCF_004210375.1. Taxonomy (NCBI): domain Eukaryota; kingdom Metazoa; phylum Arthropoda; class Merostomata; order Xiphosura; family Limulidae; genus Tachypleus; species Tachypleus tridentatus. Next base: position 157,213,207 of record NC_134831.1, read on the forward strand.
ATCCCAGAAAAAGGCTGACATTAAAGGGATAGAGGAAGAGGTAATGAAGGGGCAAATTGAAGCTGGAGTAGCTACAGGAACCATCATCGTGCCAATAATAGAAAACACACACAGCAGCTTCAAGAATTTGGCAATAAATGACATGTACAATCGAGATCGTTCTTTGAAGAACTGTAATAGAAAGATAACTATGCAGATATTTGTTGGTCCAATCTTGACTGAAAAAACTACAGCCAGAGTAAGTAGATGAGGAACCGTAGGCAATTTAGTTTCAAGAGATGTAACAAATGTATCCTGGTGAGAAATATCCCACTGAAGGCATAGCCACCAGAAAACAAGAGAATTGAGAGAACGCTGTGTCAAAACAATTATGTTTGCACAAAAACCCAAACTACAACACGACTGAATGTACCCTAAACATGACATGCAATGATATGAATAGTGTGGGCAAAATAAAATATCCAAAATCGGACCATGAAGGGAATAAAAACAGGTGTCACCTTGGTGATTGAGATCAACTACTATCATAGGATTGTTGAAGTGAATTATCACTAGACAATTCCTGTCAAGATGAAGAAAATTATCTAAAGTACGATGTATAACCAGAAGCTCCATGATGTTAATATAACAAGATCTTTTGGCTAAAGATTATTAACCTGAAGTTTCCTGCTGGTCAATCTATGCCCCAGCCCTGAAGGGAAGTGGAATACCTACTAACTCGTAAGCCTTGTTCAGTAACCAATGGAGATCTTCTACAAAATATGAGTAAGGGAAATAGGATCCTTCTGTGGATCCTGTGTATGAGATTGCATTGGCCCTGCAGAGCTCACTGAAAAAACAGCTTAATGTAATGATGAAAGCACAGTCGTTGAGTATGTAAATATTAGACAAATGCCTTGGTCACCTAATAAAAGCCATGTGGTGTCAAAACAAGACTAAAGGACATGGTGCAAAATTTATATTAAATAAATATAAGGAAGTTAAAAGTAAGGAAATTTTACTGAAAATTTCTGATAGATATATTTTGTTGTTAATAAAATAATTTAAATAACTTGGCACAACGTTTACGTGGATGGATGGTTTATCGCATACAAAGGTTTGTTTAAAGTCTGAAAATTGGTAGTTAGAATGGAATTAATGGGTGGTGGTTGAGAATTATAATAGTTAGTTCAGATAACTAGTTGTGACTCTCCATACTAGTATAATTTGTCTACTGGACTACGAATTAATGCTTCACCGCCATGGGAGCTGGAACGGCAACTTCAGGAGGTAAACTTATCTTATTTACACCTAACTAAGTGGTAGTATCTTATATTTTGTCTTTACTTTGGAGAGCAGTCAAATCGTCTTTCCACAGTAAAGGGTGATATAAATGTGGGATGTTGTGGTGTTTAGAAACCACGTCTCGCTCTTATAATTTCTACCTCTTTGATTATTTCATTACTAGTATTTATTTTTATGAATTTCTTTATGTGAGACTAGCATATGGAGGTTAAGACTAATAGACGGTGTATGCCCACCGCATTGTGGGTCCTACTTCCACAGTAATCTTCAAAACCTAGGGTATGTTTTATATTCCACACTTTTGCTTGTATCCTGTGAATCCTTTTGATTTGTGCAGCGTTTTATTTTTGTTTGGGGCTTGCTTTTGCTTGTTAGAAAATATCATTAGTAAGATGTTTGGATTTGATGTTTTTAACACAGTCCTTCATAATGATTTTGTTTTACTTTACTGTTGAGTACCAACCTTCTAAGTATGTACATATTTTAGAGAAACTTAATACCAATAAAGGTAATGAAACAAAATCACAATACATATATATATATATAACAAATCATCCAAAACTTTAGTTACGTGATTGTTGACAACAAGAGGGAATAGCAACAAGAAAATACTTTAATATTTCAGAATCAAGTCTACCTGTTTTGAAAAACTGAATGCTTCTCAAGTGTCGTACTTTAGCTAATTATGCTTTTTTGTTAAGTCAATTTAAATACGTTTTCTATCTGGAATACTATTATGTTATCATTTTGTAAGGTAATTGGATTAATAAGATCTGAGCAACTAAAGCAGATACACAATACTTTTTACGAGAATATATAATTAAAATCATGAAAAGTTCAGATATTTACGAAAGCCTGTGTTAAAATTATGATTTGAGATCACATTTGAACAGATCTCATCAAGTGCATTCAAAAACCATACAGTTTTATATAATTTTTTTCTTATCTAATAAAAGATATAACAAATTAACAACATTTTCAAAGAAGGAACAATGTTTGTCCACCCTGTAAATATTAAACGTATTTCATTTTTAAAACACATTCATTGTATCGTGTTGTATGAAATTTCAATAACTAGAAGAGCATAGAGAAATAACTACAGTACCACACTATGTTTTCCATAGCTATTTATGATGCAAATCACTCAATCTATAGCCCATCAGGCCAGCTGGGACAGAAAAAACAAAGTAGTAATTGAAACACCACAAATATAAATTATTTTTTAAACTAATATTAACGCATTTTTGAAGCTGACAAAGCATAACCAGAATTAACTAAACATTTAATAAGACATTACTACAAGGTATATTATTATGTTTTAACACTCCATTCTTTATCTAAACCCTAAGAGATTTACAAGTGTTAGAAGAGCGTTTAATAACAATATTTCAATCACAATGGATCTTCATATCCATTACTGACAGCACATTTCCTTCAATTAAGGGCTCATCAGACCGTTTGTGACAGAATAGATGTACTAGCGGTTACACCACCATTTATATATGCTAATTGTTAGAAGAACAATTGCTATGGTGTGAACAGCTTTCCCAAAATGTCGATGTATGATTTTAATTAGTCATTATAATTTTTGTGTTACTTGTATTTCATTTAAGATGAGCAACCAAAAGGTTTTAGTCATAAGCAATATGATACATAATTAGAAATATTTTTTTTTAAAAAGGTTAGGAAGGTGTCATGGATAATTATGTGTAAAATGAATTTTTGGAACTTCAGTTTCCAAATGATAGCATATAAATTAATTTACCTGATATATTTATCAAAGTAATTCATTAACAGATTTGTTGCATCTTTATCTTTTGCTCCAAGGCATGACATAAAACCATGGATGTCATTGAAAGCTGAAGTATGATCTTCAATGTACGTGCAACATACTTCAAAAACCTCCCGCCATCTGTCCTTCACTTGGGCTCCTAAAAGTGTTTCAAAATCATATATTTTAACCTTAAACAACTTACAACTAATGATTCATTTTGCATTCTCTCAGTTCATTAATAATCAAAACTCACCTTCAAAAGATATTTTCTTAAGTTGGAAAACTATTATTTTATTTGGAATTAATTAGACTTTAGAAGCCTCTCATTGGTAACTTAAATATATATCAATTAAAATTTGAATATATATTTAATTTTTATATCTTACAAAAACCAAAAAAATATGTGATGTTTAACCCATTAAAATAGTAACGTAACTCGAGGCTTAATTTTAGAATGATTTTTGGAGGAACAATTAGTCCTAAGTGCTCTCAGATTTCATTCGTTCTTCCATCTTTTAATGATAATAAGCTTTTATTCTCTATACCACAAATAAGTTTGTAAACTTAACCACAAATTGAAACCAATTATGTACATCTTCTTTAGTTCATTGTAAAAAGAGTTACATAGTATGATGATTATTGCAGCTATAAGAGCTGTAATTTAGTCTGTATCGTACAATGTTTAAAACTGAAAGCTGAAGCAAACGTTTGATACTACTATTCTGCTAACACTTACAGAAAAGTATACATTTTTGTGTGGTACAGCTCTGATAAGACTGCTATCAATAATGTTTCAGTAGCTTTTTTGTTTGAACATATGATTCTACAATCCGTGATGACGAAAAAACCTACTTGTAGAGAAAATTATATATTTAAAAACGGCTGGTATGGGTAGAGAAGGCACTAATAGAGGAACAAACAACATTGAACCTGACGATAACCAAAAAGGTCGAAACGTTGTTTGCTCCTCTATTAGTGCCTTCTCTATCTATACCAGTCGTTTTTAAATATATAATATGGTTTTACAATTCCAAGATTCTACAATTCATAGATCTTTCCTTCAGCTGCATCATTATTTCATTGTATAATCCTCGAGCTATAGCTTACATACAATGTTCTAATGAAACGTATTTTGCATCACTAGTGTATAGCATTATTTCCAAATCACCAAAGGAAGATAAAACTCATTAACAGTACAGTTAAAAATTAAAAACTACTTGAAATATAGTTCAACGAAACCAAATTGCTCACTGTACATATTAAAGGGGAAGATGTTATTATGTACAAATACCCGTAGAAAACGACATATTTAAAATTTCTTTTACTTTAATCTCATTACCTTCGAGTTCCAAACGATATAAAAGAGCTGTAGCATCAGAAATGTTCAGGAACGATCTAGAATGTATTTTCTTTCCAACCTGTGTGTCAAAGATATCCACTGCTGTTTCTAGCTCACCCTGGTGTGTAGAAAACGAAAACAAATTAATATAGAAAACATAAATGCTGGCTAACAGTAATAAAGAATAACTGTTGGAACCATATAATTATTAATATAACAATTAGTGTAAATTACAGTCATTCAATATTATTTAAGTTACTATTATGGTAAAAATGAGTTATTGAGTTAACATTTGGACAATTTAAAAACTCTCTTCAGTAGTAGGAGATTATATTAAGATCTTGATTACCAAGTAATGTTAAATATTTGAATAAATAAGCTATGATTTTGAGTGAAATAGTGATACTGGACATAAAATGGAATATGAAGTTCAAAACCCTTACTACTTCCTTCTCCTTCAAGACCCTGTTGTGAGCTAACTAACTCAAATGATTCTCAGTTTACACCAAACTTTGCAGTTACACAAAGAGATTGTGCAAATAACTAGTCAGCCTCATTCCTACGAAGGTGAGGTCGTAACCTTTAAATATCACCTGGTTGACCATTGAAGTACACTGCTCATGACATCCTTTTATAACATGCAATACTGCAGCAGTAGCCTTCCAAACAAGGCAAGTATTAAACACTTTGAAATAATAAAGTAATAAAGTAACAAGAACAAACAATGAAAGCAATGTCCACCATAATATAATTTAATTGTCTAAACTGGTCCTGTGAAATCTAAATAAATCTAAACTATTCTGTAGGTCATGAATTAGACTAAAACTATCCTGTTTCTGTTACTAACTGAGCTAAGTTAATTTTCTATACTAATTTAAATTAATATCACCTATCATCACCTCAATTAGGTTAAGTAAATCTACTATTGTCTAAACTAATTATATTTCCAATCGTCTAAGCTATGTATAAAATGGTTACTTAGATTCAATATTTACAAAATTCTACGTTAGGTACATTTAAAATGGTCTAATTTAAGTTTATTGTACTCATTATGTTATAAACTAAGTAGGGCATGTTCACTGTTATTTGACTTGGTGTTAGTATTTTTATAATTTTTCATACTGTTTTCAATAATCCTGAATTTTGTGTCATATGATGATGATTTACCATTTAAAGCAGATCACAGAGGAAGAAAACAATTTATTTCTTACTGACCTATACTTTATGTAAAGTTAATATTTTAGTGGCATTGATAATTCATTACACCAACCGTCTATATTCAGCTTTATATAATATTGTTTTTTCACTGACCTGTTCAATATGGTACACTGCCCAGTGCCAGAAATTGTGACAAACCAACAAGCTGCTCAACTACGAAACCAGAACAAAAATGGTAAATATAAAAATAAATAACATTATTTTAAAATCAATAAGAAACAGAAGTTCAAGCTTAAATAAATATCATACAAGAAATAAATCAAAAAGCTTTTATTTCTTTGAAGTTAAGCACAAAGCTACACGATGGATTATCTGTACTTTGCTCACAATGGTTTTTCAAACCCTTTTCTAGCGTTTAAGTCCACAGCCATAAAGCTGTGTCACTGGGGAACAACAATAAGTTGAAATAATTTATAATAAATACAATAATATTTTGATAGTAGAATTGAAAAATAAGCACTAAACACTTTGTGTATTAACTAAAGTGTGAATTTTAAGAAACACTGCTGCAAGTTAAAAACGGGTTAAAATTTATATACAATTTATATCAACAAATAAAAAAATAATACATGTTGTACAGCAATTGTTATAAAAAGAAAATTCTTATTTAAGATATTCAGTAATGTAGTTAATGTAGAAGGCATGACCTTACATCATCAATGGCCTTTGGAATATTCCTGTAGTAAATAAATTTTTGTCGCATTTTTAATGCTTTTTTGTGTATGAAAAACAGACTTTAATAATGCGGCCAAAATTTGGTGTCAGCTTTTGCAGAAATTCAAACACAGCTGTAACAATAAACGTATATTTCTTGAAAATACTATATATATTGGTACCCAAGGTAAACATAAAAACGTTATGTATTTAAATAACCTCCCAGTTCTTCACTGTTGAACTCATAAAAGCAATTCCTTCATTTGTACGACCTTCCATTTCAAACACATGAGCAAGAGCATGAGTGGCCCAAGCATCTCTTGGATTAAGTTCCAATCCCTGAAATCAATACAGTATTTCCAGAAATGAGATTGATAACACATATAACAAAAATCATGTTTCAGTTAAATTTTCTTCAATTAATCAACATTAGTGATTTATACAACAAATGGAAAACATCAGCATTGCTGTAAAATTGGTTTGTTTATATGTTTAAAGTTAAGTACAAAATTATACAAATGTTTGTCTGTACTCTACAAAACCCTGATTTTAGCGTTTTACGTCCGTAGACATACTCCTGTCACTGGGAGCCAATAAAACAAATCCACAAAATTGTTGCATATACAGTTAAAATGTTTTTAAAATATTCAGTGGAGTAATTATTCCAAAATATCAAATACACTTTTCATATGTTTACATGCTTTATGTTTAAATTAAATTAAACTAAAATTATTGTATTATTGGAAAAAAACTAAATTTAATATAGAGTAAAATTTTAAAAACATATAAACATAAAAATAGTTGAAAACATTGTTCAAACTACGAAACTTGTTATTAAGCTTTTTATAAGTTTAAAAAAGTTTTTATTGTATAAAAATGTTTATAATGTGCAGTAGACAATGCCTTCAAAGTGGCAATTTTTTTGGTGAAGACCTTATAAATGAGGGCAAGACTATGATGTTAAAAAATACCACAACTTATATAGTGGTTCTCAAAGTAGAAGGTCTCAAAGAAGTACATTTGTTTTGTGCATTGATTTTTTAAAGAGACTTCTTGTATTTAGCTGAAATATTTCATACATAGAATCGTTTTGTTAGAGAATCTGTATACGTATACATACATTCATTATTAGAAATGTGATGAGAAAAATCATTTTGAGTATTTTATACACAGTAAAAACCATCAAACATTTATGTACCCCATAAAGTGGCCATAACAATATCTTGACAACAACACAAAAACCGTACTTCCATTGTAATGTGTTCTATATGGTAAAACAAAAATGCTAAGTCCACTCCACATAATAATAATGAATGAATTTATATTACATCTTCAATAATATTTGCTACACGCTATCCTCAAAATAAGCTTTAAACCTAATACATTAATAGCATCCTAACAGAAACTTTATCATTTAATAACAAACTTGAGTAATTTCCTGATTAATTTTACTTAAACAATCTTTAATCATCTGTCATTCTCTAATTACTCTAATTATGATATAATTTATAAAGAACGTATCCTTGTTTCTAGAAACTACCCCAAATTTCTAAATTTTTTGACATCATTATAAACTTTCTAGAAGTACTTTTTTATAAACTTGCATGGTCTCAACGTTATGTGCACTTTCTAGTTATCATCTAAATTAAAACATTGAAAATAAAGCTCATAATACTACCTTCCTGGAAAAATTTTCTGCTTTATGGTAAAAATTGGTTTCTTCCAATGCAAATGCGTACTGTCCAAACAAGTAGCTGCAGAAAAGACAAGAATAAATATTTAATAATACAGCCAAAGTTCACCTGAAAGAAACAAACATAATAAAATTATGTTTGTCAGAACTAGTTGCTTTACTACATTATGTCTTTATATTGCTGTATTGAAAAATCTATTGTTTTCCATAAAAGATTTACAATCAGTGAAGACACCTTTATATAAATCAGCTTCTAATGAAATCATAGCACATAAGAAAGTAATTCTGAACTGCATATCTATAATCATCCCAGAAGTTGCTCAATAATGAACAATACAGTAATTGCAGTTTTGATTCCGTCAAGTGATGCAAAATTAAAACAAAAAACTAATAGAGCTCTTTCAGGTAAAGGGTTAATAGTAATTTATTTAGATTATTTTATTTGTTCTATAAGATTATTTTTATATCTAAATACTAAGGGTCACTGTCTTCTCCCAAGTGGCTGCTTAAAGTGAAAGGCATTAGGAGTTGAGGTGTTGTGAGTTTAAATTCTTAATTCCTAAAATTTAACTTATTCTTCTTAGTTGCTGAATATATTCACACTTTCATTCGTATCTTATCTGATAAGTGGAATATTTTCAATCTTTTTTGTAAGACATGACCACAGACATTTGTTGCTATGCATTGATGATGAAAACAAGGACTGGTAGTGAAAAAATAATTTTGATATGCTTGTTTCATTGTGTATTAATTTCATTATTGTTATATAGTTTACAGTTAATGTATCTGACAGCATTAAAACTATTGTGTATGTGTGTCAAAAATAACCTATAACTAGGTTTTAAAGAAAACATTTCTTCATCATATTTACTTGACAAAATTAATGCAAACAACTTGTCTCTTTTAAGTACTTTAACTGAAATTCCTACTCCTGTTAAATTAGATTAGAATCGGCATTTTATATGCTAACAATAAGTCACAATGTTTTAATTATAAATATAAGTATTCAGTAACCAACCTATAGAGAGGAGTAGTTGGTTTCCAAAGAGGAAAAATTCTAGCAATCACGTCTCTCATTTGTGGTAGACGGCCTTGAGAGAAGTTGCTGTCATAAGCCATTCGTATGGCAAACATATCAGATGGATGATCAACAAGAATATCATCCCACATACTAGTGGCTTCACGTAGGTAACTGTTAAAAGTAATATAAGGTATAAAGATTAACTTAAGAAAATGGTAAGCAACACTGGAGGTTTTTAATATAAGATCTTGCTTTAAATAGCAATTAATTATGTAAATAAGGCTCCAACACATAGTCAGCTCTTTCGGGTGTTGAGAGTGGTATGCATCACCTATATCCTAATCTGGGCTTAAAGTCCACACTTGAAGAAAACTATTTAGTTACTACACCCTTGTGCAAATTAATTGAAACAAGATGGAAAATTACGATTTTTTTCAAATTTTTGCGTTTTATTTCTGAGAATCCAAAAATTACTCACAAATTAATACATAACATGACCGCCTTTATTTTTTAGAAGATCATTAATCCGCTTAGGCATCGAGTTCACGAGTTGCCTGCAATATTTACTAATTTTCGAATCGCGGTACCACACCTCAATTATGGCCTCAATTAGCTTATCTTAGGTAGTACAGTCTTTACCCCAAAGTCTTTCTTTACAAATCGCCCAAAGATTTTCAATAGGATGTAAGTCCGGAAAGTTTCCAGGCCAGTTCAGCACCTTTATTCACGTTGTAGTCATAAAATACTTCACAAGTTTCGATGTGTGGCATGGAGCCAGATCTTGCTGAAAAATGCCAGATCCATCTGGAAATCTCTTTTTCAATTCTGGAACAACTCTTCTCTGCAAAACTTCGATGTACTGTGGTCGTCGCATCATACCTTCTATGATATGTAAGCCTCCGACGCCATAGTAGCTGAAAAAGCTCCAAAACATCTTCTTCAAGGAATGTTTTACGAACTGATTGATGTGAGATTCTCGAAGTTTCTCACCTGGAGATCTACGAACATGCAGACTTCGTTGACCCTGTACGAAGAAATGAGTCTCGTCACTAAATAACACCTTCCGCTATTGTTCTTGCATCCAGTTTTTGTATTTCAAACCCCACTGATACCGTTTTTCCTTCATTGAGTTGGTTAAAAAGTTGTTTTTTGATTGGTCTCCTTGCCCTTCTAACGCAATTTCGAATGACGTAATATTCCTCAAAATTTCGTCATATATCCCAAAAATAGATCGACCGTACTGCAAAACACAGCTAATGACGCCGTCTGTGTGAGAAAATGACTATTATAGGAAATCAGCGGGTCCAGCGAGCCTACACCGGCCGCCATGTTGAAAATATTGTAAAATGACCATTTGTTTCAATTAATTTGCACAAAGGTGTAAAATCATTCATAATAAAAATTGATTTTAACTATTCCATATAATAAGCTTAAACTTGTAGTGGACTGTTATTTTCCTCAAATCATTTTTACTAATAAGGATACATTCTAAAAACACTAATTCACTTACTAAAACTATCCACATGAGTCACCCAGAACTACAAGGGGTTCACTTATAAAACAATCTTTACTAATCAGTATACATTTGAACTTTCCTTTTATATGATCAGTTTTACTAGTCAACACAAACTTTAAACAAAATGTTCACGTCCTGAAATCGATTTCTGTCATAAAATTATTAGCAATTCAACAGCCATTCCTATGTTTAACTGGAATGTATTTTTATATAAAAAACACCTAGTGAAGGAATTTTATATGACTCTTTGTACAAAAATGACGTATAAATTTATAAACGAAAAATGACCATTTGTATTTTAGAATCAACACATATATGCAAAATATTTTTTCTATCTAAAAACAAGTATAAAAACATAACGATTTGAAAGTAATGATAAACTCTACCTATTTCAAGACAGTTATCTTGCGTATGGTAGCGTGATCTGTGTACTGAGAGCATGAAATACTTAGATGTAAAGGTGTTGAGCCACTTTATTTAGTATTTCTCACATGTTAATACTGTTGTAACAGCTTCTATCATTGAGCAGGTTCTTATAGAATATAGATTATTTGGTAAAAGTTATGTGAGGTCTAGTCAACGTAGCAATAAGGAATTATTTCCTTAATAAATTAATAACACTTATTACCGTTTATCCTTATATTTCGGTCTAATTTTAAATACAGTGCTTCTAATGCCATTTTACTCGGTTATACAATTTACTTGTACACAAATAAATGTACCAATCTTCATTGCTTAACTCTTACTGTATCACAATTTCTGTAACTCCAACTGTCTAACAGGCACTGAACTAAATCAATAAATACCTCACTGCTTCACTTATTCTAATATATATATTTCATACTGCTTTTTTCTTTACTACATGAAATGCCAAAATATAAATTTAAAAATATTTTAGCAATTAAACATATAAATTAATATGTCACCAATATAGATTAAATCATTCCTTCCTTCCTGGATTGTTAATTCTGTGAACAATCCTCATACACAAATATAATAGGATAATAAACTGTCCACTCATGAAGTATTTTTGGTGATTTTCTTCTCTAAAGATTATAGTATACGTGTGAGATGTTAAAATTTGTTCCTTATTTCATATGCTGTCCAGTCGTCGTTCGTGAAGTTATCGCTATATAGTTGGTCGAATGACTTTATTGTTTACTCTGTACTTGACAAGCATCTGGAAGTCATCTCTATTTGAGTTTGTCTCTTCCGTATATTGACTTTCTGCTGGTTATTCTCTGAAGTCATCCAAATAGCTGTCCTGTTATCATCATAATTAGAAAACAATAAATGTGCGTGGTCTCTAACTTTAACTGTCTTTCATTATGGTTTTTGTAAACTAGTGGTAATCAACATTTATATCTAACTGAGAATCAGTTATTTTCGATCTCAACATTAATGAACAGCACTTTTAAATGATAACATTTTAAAGTACTATAAAAATATATTATAAAACAAAAAGGTTTATTGGTTTTATTTTAAACATATATTTTTACTAACCATTTTACATACACAAATAGGGCTTATTCAAATTTCATCCCTGATCTGAGCAAAGTTGCATAAGTACCCCAAATCTTAAGAAAACTTGATTGACAAACTTCATCTTTATAATTTCCGCTTTTTGATTAGAAATAGCATGTGCTTTTGAACATTTCGTAAAATAGTCCATCAAAACATTGATGAACTTACTCCATATTATGCTCTGTTGGAGAAAACTAATCACGATACCAGCAACTCCCTCATATCACAATATAGCTAACTTTCAGTGGTGTTTCTTTTGTGAACTTTTTGTGCCAAGGTTGATATCACAATATAGCTAACTTTCAGTGGTGTTTCTTTTGTGAACTTTTTGTGCCAAGATTGATACCATTTCGTTACAGATCTTCTGAAATTAACTCAATAGAAACTCAAAATTAACTCAAATCTTTCAATAATATATATATATATAATATTATATATAATATATAGTAACATTATATATTAACGCCTTATAAATAGTTTGCATTCTAAAATGCTTATTTGAAGAAGCGATGAAGTATTTTGTGAACAGTGAACAACCTTAGAAAACAATTGTTCATCAGCAGCCGAATGAATGAGTTGAAAGATAAGTCTTTAATGTCTTGCTATTTATGTATATTCTTAATTCATTCTTATGAAAATAAACAAAATAAAAAACTAGAAATGTGTTAGATTAGATAAGACAAGTTTCAAAATTAAATAAAATTTCACGTGATACATGAGACAAATGTATATACCATGTTATGAGTATTTGTTTATAAAAAGCTGCTTACACTGTTATAAATGGTTTAAGCATGGTATGAGATGTTTAATCTTATTGCCCTTCGCTCCACTTTTAATTCCTTTCTACGTATGGCACAGCGTTACATTCAAAATTTAATTAATCCACTTTACTACGAATATATTTCACTGAAATTAGCATTATAATACACGCTTTCATCTGAATTCTTATGTTATTTACGTTTTAATAACTCGTGTCACGTGATATATAAACTTGAAAAATATCATCTTTAGCAGCATTTCGGGTGATTAAAGTGCTTGTTTCGAAATCTGAGGGTCGTGGGTTCAAATCACCATCCTACCATACATGCTCGTCCTTTCAGTCGTGGGGGCGTTATAATGTTACATTTAATCTCACTATTCGTTAGCAAAAATGTATTCCCAAGAGTTGACGTTGGGTAGTAATGACTATCTGCCTTTTCTTTATTTTTCATTGCTAAATTAGGGACAGTTGACGCAGATAACCTTTGTGTAGCTTTGCGTGAAATTCAAATCAAACCAAGCCTTAGTCACGTAAAATACATGAGGACTGTGGTTCGTACCCAGAGCATGAGTAGAACATTTAACCTCTTCCATGGCTGTATCCTTATATGTAACGTGTTAGTATACTATGACTTACTGTGTAAAATTACAGGTTTACCTGTTAGAAGTAAGCGACATGTTCTTATAGTTATAATATTAACTATTTTGTTACGAATAAGTCAAAGTGCGTATGTCATAACCTTCTATAATTACATTCAAAATGTATTATCACTGTATATCAAAAAGTTAGCATTAAAACATAATTTACAAATCAGATTTTAATAACATAAAAATTTTAATTCCGTATTTCTAAAAATATATATACATATGAATATAAACATTAAACTACACCTTCTGTATATCACATGACACTTCTTTAGTCCAGACTATTAACTTCCAACATTTTCTGCTACTCTTTAAGACACTGTAGCTTTCCGATGAATTTTGCTCTTACATTATACATGTCCTGGATCTAAACTATCAATTTATAGTGATAATATACTGCTGAAACAGCTTTTGTTTTATGGATATATTAATAATACGTTCCCCGTTGGTAGGGCGGTAAGTTTACGGATTTACAACACTAAAATGAGAGGTTCGATTCCCCTCGGTGGGCTTAGCATGATGTGGCTTTATTACAAGAAAAGTCGGTAATACAATGGCATGACTTCCACTACGTACACTGTTTTAAATACGTTTTATAAATTCTTTCTGACGTTTGCAATTGTAATATTTGTAACCAATAAACAGGGAAGATTTCACTGAACTAATAGTTATATATAAGGTCTAAATGTACGGCAGAGTGGAAAAATATTTTGGACATTTAAGCTTCATTCTCTTCGAATCTCGCTGTTGGGGTTCTGTTCAGGTGTGGGAATGATTTTAAACCATTTTTTGTTACAAGAAAACTAGATAAGCTAAATACAGTTTAGGACATCCTATGTTATATGTGCGCGGAAATATTTCGTATTGAAAAATCAATAAAACTTTTTTGAGTCCATATTATCATGAATAATTGTATTTTGCTGGTATAATCTGCATCATTTTTAAAAACGAAATTGAGTAATTTAGATTTATTTCATAGTTTTGTGCTGGTTACAATGTCCGTAGAAATGACTGGGCCTACATACAGAGAGTTAATAAAACACATTTAAAATACTTTGTGTTTAAAATAATTATAACAAAAATATTGAAACCAAATGTATTTATTTAATATTACTTGTGTTTTCATGTCTTAGTAAATCTAAAATCGATGAAAAATGCGTTGCATATTAAGAGCAATTTGCATCTAAGTGGGTGGAATTCGAATCTCTGTATCCGTTACTGCAGTATATACGTTACTGCTGTTACAGCGACAGCTAAATTGTACTTACGTGTTACTTTGATATTCTAATTATCTGTATATTGTATGCATTTTAAAACTTGTACATGAACAGATAATGATTTTTACAATCGCCTAAATTGTGAAAACGTATTCTCGCCATCTTGTTTAAGCAACATGTATTTGGGGTGAGTCTGCCGAAATACCTGCATAAGTGCCGTAGGTATCAGTTTACATGTAAGCACAAATGACAATGGACTAATAATTTGAAATACCTGCATAAGTGCCGTAGGTATCAGTTTACATGTAAGCACAAATGACAATGGACTAATAATTTGAAAGGAAAATTAAACGTAATGCATAAGTGTAAAGATAAAAAGTGAAGTTTTGCACATAAAAAAAATACGACTATTCTAATGAATTTCTTCGAAAAGTTGAAAGGTATATCCATATTTCTACTTGTTAATTTTAAGTATTTCATGGTACTGTATGTTGTTGATAACAGATAATGTATATAATAGATCTAAGATAGAATAAGTGATGTGGAGGAGAAAATGGTAAATAAGGTATGAACGTTTACCCTAAAAAAGCTTCTAAAATTTATTTACGAGGTTATACCAATAAAATGTGAACTGTAACATGAAAAATAGTACTTTTATATTTCATATAAGAAGTAGTTTATGGGTGAACAATTCAGAGTAAGAAGGTAAATAACTAAATTAAATAATTATTTAAAAAAATAAAGCTAAATGTCTTATATATCTGAAACTATGTACTTTCAGAAATGTTCTTATTAAATAAAATTATGAAGAAATAATCCTAAATTAAACAAGAGATGAATAAAATAGACTTTTATTGGAGAAACTCGTGATATTCATTGAGTGTTCAATAGGCCATACTAAAAAAAAGTGAAACATCGTATGACAAAAAATATTGTTGTTGTTGTTTTTTTATCATGAACATTATTTTTCACCTACATTTGTCCGGGAAAGGCTTCAAAATTTCTCTGGTAAATCTTTAATAGAAATATTTTATTACCAATTCAGTCTTTACATATTTAACAAAATTTTAAATGCTCACTAACCGCTTTCAATATTTCGAGAATGTAATGTTATGTATTACAATTTAAAATAGCCGTAATTTTAAATTTTAAATTAATTGAATGTTGATATTTATCAAATTTATGATACTTGCCAACAATATTGTTTGTTTGTTTTGATTTTCACGTAAAGCTACACAAGAGCTGCTTGTACTAGTCGTCCCTAATTTAGCAGTGTAAGACCAGAGAGAAGGTAACTAGTCATCACCACCCACCATCAACTCTTGATCTACTCTTTTACGAACGAATAGTCGGATTGACTGTCACATTATAAAGCCCCCACGGCTGAAATGGCGATCATGTTTGATGTGACGGGGATTCGAATCTGAGACCATCAAATTTCGAGTCGATCGCACTAATCACCTAGCCATGCCGGGCCTGAAATGATTGATACATGCGCCCCCCAGTGGCTCAGCGGTATGTCTGCGGACTTACACGCTAAAATCCGGGTTTCGATACCCGTGGTGGGCAGAGCACAGATAGCCCATTGTGTAGCTTTGTGCTTAATTCAAAACAACAAAACAACAACAAATTGATACATGTAATTTTCTTTCTTAACACAAATATATTTTAATATGCAAATAGCAATACAGTTTATAATAGTTATTCACGAATAATGATTCATATACAAAAGTTTTACAACCATACAGACAATACCGAGTCTTATATCTGGTCTGTAACTTAATATTTTATCGACTGTTCGCGATAAGTAAATTAATTCTGTGTTGATACATAGGTACACTTCACTCATGAGTTTTTTCTGCCAAACTTACGTATACGATGTCTTCGTAGAAGTTAAAAGATTTATAATGCTCGAAATATATAAATGTTTCTGGTCATATAACTGTAATTTTCCAATTAATAAGCGTCTATCGCAGTTATACTACAGGCTTATACTCTTCTGACCATAACAAATCAATAGTATAAAATGTCCCTCCGCGTGTTGCAATGGTTACCTTTTATATTCATTGAGCGAGGTTCTCGAAATTTCAGTTGGCAACAGTACTGATATTTACATAACCATATCGTACATTGTTAATACTTACACTCGAGATTTTTTTACAAATTTGGAGAATAGGCGGGACTTTTGCAGTACACATTTTAAAATACATATTTAACTGAGACAAACATCAATATTAAAATAAGTAATAAACAGGTGTAAATCCATTACACCTTCCTAATTAGAGAATTAAAAATAATTAAAAAATTGCCCTTTACAGTAGTTAACTACGATATTATATACAAATCTTATCATATACCTTGCAAACAATACATTAAATATAATACATTGCCAAAGAATTTTACAACTTCATTAATCATGACAGTATACAATACAATCAACACAAATAACCTTTTGATTATAAAACTGCATAGCGCGTGAAAGCGCTTAATCACAGATGTTATCTTTTTGGCTTAAAACGACTAATAATCACACGATTGAGGAGTTCTTTGAAGCTGGAATACGCTTTAAAGGAAAAACAGAAATTTTCTGGTCAGGTATTTCAACTAATTGACAGCTATAACAAGTTTTACAAAATTGAGAAACATCTTGCCTAATTTTTAGTCGAAAGAAATGTCTCATAATTTTGTCACATGTCTTGTTAACGTCCAGATGACCTCTCATGGGGAGTTTATAGGTATTACTATTTCAGAACAGTATCCCTTTGGAACAACGATTTGATAAACTACAGAGCAGTCTTCTGTAACTGGTACATTTGGTGGTCACCATTTTCTCATGAGAACCTTTCTTAAAAAAGTAACCATGTGAAGCTTTCTCCAATTCCTCTTTTGAAGTGCATATTTAAATGGTGAAGAGGTATGTAGATCATTTTCTTGCTTAGTGATAATTTTCCTTATAATAAATGGAACTTCACCAGCTCAACCACAACCTACACGTCCATCATAGTCACTTACCAATTAATTGTCAGTAGGAGTAGGACAATTATTCACCATATCCCTGTCGGATGCAAAAAATGTCTGAGACCAATCTATAATATCGAGCTTTGAATGCGTGTCAATCATTTGTTCTTAGCGGGACTTCTTAGGCTGTGCTTAATTCATAGCACACGAGGGAAACATCCAAATTATTTTCAACAATAACATCATCCAATCATTTCCCAACAATAATGATACATCGTTAATTGGCAGAATAGGTTTTACTCCAACCACAACTGGTCCCAAATTAGGTATGATGCTAATCAGTGTTTTGAAAAAAACCATTAACAAAGCCATCCACAATACCCTAAGCAAAAATAGACTCACTAGTAACAGAACTTGAACCTGTTGACAATATACTTTCTAAAAATAATGATTTAGTCGTCCCAGTATCAAGTCGATTATATTTTGGTATGGGAATAGCAGTGTCATTTGTCAAAGACGCAGAACAAACAGACACAAAGGGTCTAAATTCCTCCCTAAATATTTCTGTCTTTATATCAGTGGACAGATCAACAACACTGAGTGATCTGGTAAAACTACGTCCATATTCAGTCACGAACACATTGTGTGTTGCCTACTTTTCTTTTTACTTTTAAAACACCAACAGTCGATCATAATATAACAGGGTTTTAAAAAAAAAAAACAGGGTTTTTAGTGGATTGACCAGATACAGGTTTTTGCTAAGATAGCAGGAATTTATTTTATGAAAAGTGGTTTTTATGCGTTAAAGTATTATCATCAGAAATCATGTTGTGTTTCAATTTTCATTTCATTGAAGTGAGTTTTGAAGTCGTCACTTGTACAGTATTTAATTTTTGTCAATTAGACATAATTGTCTTGGCTTGCTGAAACTGTTGTCAATATGCATAGAACTACATCACTGATCTAAATTAACCCCTTTTTAATGGGGAAATTCCATGTAAGTTTGATTGTCTTGTTTGTGATAACCTCAAAAGTTTCAGCAACAAGCCCCATAGTTTTTAATGAGATTGTAGATCAAAAGATATGAGAAAAATCCAATGTTAGTAGCAGTGTGTTACCAAGAGAGACAGAACATTAAAATGTGTGATATGGCTAGGTTTGGAGGCTAAATGTTTACGTAAGATAAATACTACAATGACAGGCAGAGGGGAGAAGACCACTCACATGCCAAATCAAAATACCATCCAATTAGATGTATATGTCAGGAACTGACTGAGAGATATTGCAAAGAATTTATTTTACTTTTGGGTAACTCTCCACCTCTGCATCTGAAACAAGACGTTTATTTAGTCTCTTACAGGGAAGAAAGTACCATTCACAGAGGAAAATCTCCATACAAATATCTCCAGCAGTTTGGGATTGTGGAAGTTAGGGCTCTCCAATGCTTCTTTGTAAGGATACGAGAAAATAATGCATTTAGAGGATAATACCAGAATGTGTTCATGTACTACCGTTATCAGTCGCAACAATCTGGAATTAGGTTCCAACCAACAGATAGTGCAATGGATTATTACAGCTAAAAATAGCAAGCATAAGCCAGGAGTAATATTGTAATGGGGCATCCTACATTACACTTTCAGTTAACACCCCAGCCCCACATTTCGAACAATAGGGGAGTGCAGTTGGTCTCTTACAGGCAGGAAATCACCATTCACAGAAGAAAACCTCAATATCGGCATCTTCAGTAGCTTGCTCAAGTGGGAAAACAGGGGTATAAACACATATGTGGAGAGAGTACATAGGCAAAATTATTTGAAATTAGGTCCCTAGTCAGGTACTACAACTATAAAGAGCAATCGTGAACAAGGAGTAAGGCAGAACTACAGCTGGCGCTGTCTGTTGTTTAGTGAAAGATACTGAAATGGCAATTTCAGTTTTCTTAGATATAAAACAAAGCCGTTTTTCAGAATACCCCATCTCATTGGTAGACTAAGTCTGAGCAGATACATTTAGCACTTTTCCTACTCTCTCATGCAATGCATATTTCAGGTAAGTATTCTTTAAGAGACAAAACTACCAGCTTGATAGAATATTATGACGTAGAACATAGTAAATCTAGTGATTAGTTCCACATGGTGTTTTGTGTGAGAGTTTTCCCTCCTTATTTTTTCTTTTGCTGAATGTGTAAAGAAGAATGTTATATGCAAACGGTGGCAAGAAATGTATGAAGACATACAGATAAAATTGGATCAAAAGAGAAGTTGGAAAAGAATACTAACAATCTAAACACACTAAAGCTTCTGAGTACAATTCCACGTACCAGCCTAAAAGATTTATGTCAAATATCAGTATGAAAAAGAGTAAAGAGAGGTTGTGATATGACTAATCTAATAGTAGTTGACATTTAAAAAGCAGTTGGTAAGAATTAACAGAAAGGAGCATACCAGATGGGCAAAATTATAAATCAACCAGTTAAAGTGGAAGGAGAAAATTCTCTGGAAAAGAAGGTAAATCATGGGAAAAATGGGTGATGATAATGTCCAGATCTTTTTTACATAAACATGACACAAAAGTAACTCAGCTATAGCCAAATAGGTTCTTTTCTTGTCGTCATAGAGGGCAATCTGTAGATTTACGACTTATAGTGGTCATGTTTTTCATAAGTATGTAGAAAAACTGAAACCATAGATTAGTGATGAACATAAATCAGATGTTGAGACTTATGAGGGATTTGATCCGCATCAACGTCTCTGCTCCTCTAAGCAATATAAAATGATCCTGAGGAAAAGGTACAAGACATCTCCGATGTCAGTCGAGGAACCAATTCTGATATGGACAAAATAACTGTCAGACCAGGAGCTAAGACAATCAAGGTTTAATAATATCAATGATAGTCGTCCAAGAGATCAAGTGATCTTTCACGTTAAATGTATGTATTAAATTATACCTTCATGATTTGATTAGTAAAATTAAAATGGTGTCTCGATTAAAACATTGATAGAACTAAAAGAGCTTTGCAAAATTTACTCTTTAAACTATCAAAAGGAGTTGTACTGAGAAATATCTACATGATAATAGGTAATAGAGTTGAATTATTACACAGTTTGATGGCTGGTGTTTGTAGATACAACTCTATACATTAATAGTTTGCGTGACTTAGAAGGATTTCTAGAAGTTTAAAAACTCAGATAAAAGGGCATCGTCATCTTTATTTTCCAAACTTTCAAGTTACTTTCTAAGGTGAGGTATTTATCCAACACTTTGAAAAATTTACTCATTCTGTCTGTCGTAGTAGTTGTGAAATTTGTGTAGAACACATTATACAACATTTGCTAGACATTTTCGAGACCTCTAATGTAACATAGTATTCAGGGATAAAAAGAGACCTATTGATTCATTTAAGATGTCCCATCCTATAAACTAAACTAAAGCTATCAAATAAATAAATTAACTATATTAAAACCTGCCCTTATCATTCATGTAGTAATCACATTTTCTCTTGAACACTCTTAAATTTGCTGCCTCCATAACATCTGAAGACAACTCACTCCATAGGCTGGTCACCCTATTCCAAAATATGTAAATCTGTTTCAGGTTAAGATGACACCTGCATTGCCAATTCCTTTGACAATCTTAAACATTTCAATCACTTCTTCTTTAACTTTTTAAAATATCATTCAAGCTCAGATATCTTAATCTATTTTCATATGACAACCCTTTCATCCAAGGCACCATTATGGTAATTCACACCTGAACCCTTTCCAACAATTCAATGTCTAAGTATTCTAGAATTAAACACAATATTGTAAATGTGGCCTAGTCAGTGACATAAGCAGTGAAATTAGAACTTTTTTAGACTTGTATTCAGTATTTTTGTAAATACAACCTAAAATCCTTTCCCTTCTAAAACTAGCAACAGCACAGTACTTCGATGGCTTAAAAGACTAATCTGTCATTTCACCAAGATTCATTTTTATCATAACACTGTTGATGTAATTCTCATATACTTTATACTTACAATTCAAATTATGATAATCTGCATACATTATCTTGCATTTGTTAAAGTTAAAACATTTTTATTCATTTGCCTAACTCACTAAAGAATCTAAATTCTTTTGTAAAGCAGCAGCATCCTCTTCACAGCCAGCAATACCCAATACTTTAATATCATCAGTAAATTTAAGTAGTTTATTGACTATTCCTTCATCTATGTCAGTGATGTTAATTACATAAATAGCAAATATTTTAATACTGAGACTGAAGTACACTACTTACAACGTTAATTCAGTTTGGCTGAACTCAATGTATAACAACCAGCTGCTTTCTTTCATCCAGCTACTCTTTTTATCCAGTTAACCAACTCATCCGCGAAACATATAGAAATGAGTTTTTGGACGATTTTTATGTGTTACTTTGTGAAATGCTTTGTAAAAATTATTTTACATCAAATCTACACTCTATCGTCATCTTTATAAGTTCTAACCTTTTCATAGAATGTCAAAAGATTTATATTACAAGATTTTCCTTCAGTGAAACCATGTTGACTATTCAATAAAATTCTAAACTTTCTTAAATGACTTTGCAAAGCATCTTTTATCAGACTTCCCAAAATGTTTCTCACAACTTTTGTAAAATCAATAGGCATTTAATTGCTGATACAAATTTTATTATGTCCGTTGAAAATAGTTATGGCATATTTAACAGTGAGAATAGTAAGACTAAGTATAATTTTTAGCAAGATATAAACCATCTTCAGCTATGATAGTTTCATTTTTCTAACATGGTAGTTTGTCTCTTGAATTGGTTGTCTTCTGTATTGTAGAAAGGGTAAATTTAAGTGAGTTTAAGAAAACCTTGATAAGTATATGAACGATAAGGGCTGACTTTAATTTTCTGTTCTTCTTTAATTATTTTAATTTAATTTAGAGGATGGAAGAGACGAGATGGACCAATAGGCTCCATGTTGTTCCAAAATGATTTGTTATATTAAAATCCTAGTAACTAATCACTATATTTTAAAAGATTATTAATAAATAATATGAACTTGAAAGAGACTGTTCACTAACTAAAACCATATTTTATGTAACATGCTATAACCTAAAACACATTTCAGTGACCATGATCGTACTTTTTAACTTACGCTGTTAAGACACAAGATAAACCAATCTCACTATAAATGAATAAGTTTTTAATACATTTCTTTAAAACAAGAAGTTACTTTTTGTTAGCATAGCAAAATCATTTTTACCCATCAGCATACAACTGGATAGCCTTAACATGACTTAGTTCCCGTGGAGTTAAAACACTAGCTTGTTGTTTGGACAGAACTTCCAACTTCTCTATTTCCGATTTAAGTGCAGTATCTGCTTGTAGTGTTCTTCCAAGACTAACCAGATCCAGGCCTAGACACATCACCTGACCCATCACTAGGAATGAAACACTAATACTTAATATTTCAGAGAATCGACAAAAACAAATTCATGACGACACTGAAGAATATTGTAACAATATTCATTAGTGATGCTATCTATAGTCTTTAGAAAGTGTTATTTTGTATATGTGAGTACATACACTTATAAAAAACACAAGGAAAATACATATATGCGTATACTCAAGAGACGTAAAAACTGATAAAACATTTTAAAAAAATCTAGGTGCATCCAGAGTAAGTACGAATAAATATATAAGCTTAATAAAGTGCTATATTTATGTTATGAATTTCGGTAAACCATATTTGCACATGCCTGTATAGCAAATTTGAGGATATTCTGTTTATTATACCTGCATGTTGAAATAGAAATGTATAACAAAATTCTCAAACTATGTTGGAATTTCATCCATGTTTGGAAAAATGTGAAGTAGAATTAATTTTAGTTACAAAGCTATTGCAAGGTTTTATAAATAAATATCGAAAAAATACTCTTATTATAATTACATTTTAAACTTTTTAAAGAATTTTAACACGGTGAAAATTAATTTAAGCTTACCTTTTGTAAATGTTTTACAGTGTAATGGTAAATATCATTTTGTTTATTCACTGGGAAAAACAAGAATAAAGATGTTTGGCTGATTATTGTAAAACAATCGTCTATTAATTTTTATCTTACCAAAACTTGGGTCTGCTGCTTTCATATTCTCTAGAGTTTTCTTCAAACCACCAAATATTTTATCGTCATACCATCCAATAAACTGCAGCAATGAAAGAGCAAAATTTTTAATTTTATTTTATACCCAACACAGATTTACTTGTATATTTTCAGGAAGCATTCAAATGACTTCACTTGGGAATATATAAACTACATTTAAATAAAATTAGTGACTCTCGAAAATATATTGTTTTGGAAAGTATTGATCAAAATCTGATTGTGAATAGGATAAAGATGAATATATTTACTGTTCTTTTGTATTAGTACTCTTATAGAAGTTTTTGAAACTAGAAATCGACAACTTTGGTTTTTCGAGTACGATTGATGTGTCAGAAGTATCAACAGTTAGTTGAATAAAACCTTTTGATGTTACTTTGGAACATTTTATTTTCATATGGACATATTGTAAAAGAAGAATGGTAATTTCTTGCATTGCGTAATAGTCTGGATGCTGTAGAATAATACATGAAGAAAATAAAGTAGGAATAGAGCTTTGTTAAATGTGTTTGTATTGTGAACGTCATAAGAAAACATTTTTATTGTACTGCGAAATTTCTGCCTATTTTCTACATTTGAAGAACATTTTCGAGTTTAAGAATCAACATTTTTTTTACGAAAGCAATAGCGTATTGTTGCCAACTGAAATTTGTAGAAACTCGCCTAAACGTTTTGAACCGAAACATCGAGGAGACAGTTTTCCATTGTTGAATTACTACAGTTAGTATACTATAAATCTGGGAAGTTATAACTGTGTTAAAATCTTATCAATCAAGAAAGTACAGATATTTGACCAAAAAACTTTATATATTTCAAACATTTTAAATCATTTATCTTCAAAGAATTAACTTCGGACATTAATGTTACTTGGAAGATATTACATATATTTGTCGGTGAAAATTCAGCTTGTAAACGGCATGAGACCAGCCTAGGACAGAGAGCTAACTAGTTACCTGTTAATTGAATTGTAATATTATTAACTTGAAACTAATTCGCTTATTTTGAATGATCGATAAAATTTGCAGTTCCAGGTCAGGTGAAAGGGTGAGTATTTTTTTAAGTTTGTAAAATATTTGAATATGTATCATTATTTGTAATAGTCATTATAAAAATGTATTAGTGTTTGTATATATGAAAATATATTTGTGTTAAGAAAGAAAACTGTGTATGTCAGTCTTATTGGTAAATATCATTCATTTGATACATATCGACATACAATTAATTTATAAATTAAAATTATAATTTCAGGCTATTTGAAATCATAATAAGTAACATAATAAATAAGAGACTCATCCCGGATATATTATAATATATAACAACGTGAATAGGAAGAAATGAAGATATACATAAGGAAGACTGAATATTTGTTTGCTGGCAGTTACATATTGTCTATTTTATAGCTTATAAGCTAGGATTCTGCTGTTGAATGAGATTTTAAGAACGTTCTAAAATTAACGTATCTATGACACATTTAACACTCTATCCACTTTAGTGCGTAATGTGAAAAATAAAAAAGTGATTGGCTAAAAACCATGGACACAAACATCACTGATCAACTTATGAATATTATCATCAGTATTTCTTTAGAATATAAAAGTGACAAACTGAAAAACTCATTCAAAATGTGCTGATTGTCTATTCAAAGTCGATAGACCAGTCTTTCACCTTCACTGCAATAATCGTTTTGAGACAGATAAGTAGGGACACAAGTTGTTAATCAATTTACAAGCTAGGTCAATAAAATTTGCAGACTTTGTCGTATATAAGTAATAATGTTGTTGTTCTAAAAATATTTTTGTTTTTGCTTTTGTGAGTTTGATATATTATTGCTATTAAAACTATTAGAGTTTATTCAAGTCCTCAGTATCATAGAAATGTATTTGTAACAAAATTATTAAAATATTTGGTCATTTTATCACTCTTTCATTTTAAAATTATCATTTTTTGGTCTTGGTTTTTCTATTTAGAATTACCAGTAACAAAATGAACTGCAGTTCAGTTTCTAAGAAAAAAACTGTATCGAACTTGTTTCTACAGAAAGAATGTTGTAATGTACCTGAGTAAGAGCTGCATCAAACAGCTTACATGCTTGGTCACTGCTGGTTGATAAAACAAGACCTTCCTCTGCCCACGCCTGACAAAATAGTGAGGAATAAATATATATACATACATATGTCGTAAATTTAACATAGTTAAAATTTATAAAAAAAATATCTTAGAAAATATAAACAAATGCATTACATCTTTTGAAACTGAAAATTGCCTGTACATTTTACGTGGGCATATATGTCAAAATACATAAAGATTTGAAGATATCGCACAGTTTCCCATAACAATTTAACAGCATTCGAAACATATATAGTACTTGTAGGGTTCGCAATATGAGTTCCCAGAAGCTATATACGATAGAAAACCACTAAAGAAAATTTCAGGACTACATATGTTCTGGAGATAAAGGTGTGATGTTACATCTGCATATCATAAATTACTAACGTTTTAGAAAATGTTTGATTTGTATCCTAGTTGTATATTATGTAATAATCTGAATTAATTTTAAACACAATGTTAATGAATTACCAAGAACAGAGATACAACACAACTTGTCATTATTCCTGCTGTGCATTTGTAAAATTTAACATACATTTTGTTATACTTAGCTAACTCAGCTGAAATATGTTAAAAACCATACTTTATTAACCAATCATTATAAATATTTAAGTTAATAAATATTTTCAATCAAAGCTGTAATCGTTTACTCTGTCGAGAAATATCTAAACTCGAGTTATGTCGCAACACAGAATTAATTTTGTTT
Source organism: Tachypleus tridentatus (assembly GCF_004210375.1). Taxonomy (NCBI): domain Eukaryota; kingdom Metazoa; phylum Arthropoda; class Merostomata; order Xiphosura; family Limulidae; genus Tachypleus; species Tachypleus tridentatus. The sequence goes on from NC_134831.1 coordinate 157,239,764, forward strand.
TACATTACACTGCGTATTGCTCCATGGAGAATTTTTAATGTTCCAGCCCAGCTTTATATTTGTCGTAATTAGATTATTTCAACTCTTCTATGTGTATTTCTATTATTTACAATTCTTACAATACTTACAATTGTAGAAATCAAATTAACCTACCTAAAGTTACATTTGTAAAAATTTGTTTACTTTATAACGCCTTAATGCGCTAAATTTGTGTTTTAATTAAAAGTCGATCATACACTGTTCTCTATATTGAACTGGAATTTACACATAAAATCATCAAAAGTTATAAGCTGGCCATGTTACTGTGTTTTTGGTTATATTTTAAGTTGTAAGAATGAATGTAGTTTTCAACTGATCTTTTTAAACCTGCGTCTTAATGTAAAAATGTCGATTTATGTTGACTGAATTGTAACTGCACACCAAAAATTGGTCTTGTACTGTTTCATTAGTAAGTTAATTCTCCCTGTTCTTTATCAGTAGATAAATTAATATGATTTGATTAGCCAGTACCAACATACTACAGCACTGTTAGATATAGTGACATAAGATCTAATGGCAGTAGCATTACTCAAGTTAGATGAACTTTGTTAATCAGCAGATAAAACTTTAGTCTTCAGCCCGGTCTTTCTTCTTTTAGCAACTTAGTGGCATAGCGGTATGTCTGCGGATTTACAATGCTAAAAACGTGGTTTCGACACCCGTGATAAACAGAGCACAGATAGCTCTTTTTATAGCTTTGTGCTTAACTACAAATAAACTTTTATTATAATAGTTGGCCTCATGCATTTTCAAATTTCATAAAGCTTTTCAGAAAAGTTCAAAAACAGGATTTTAATTTAAATGTTCGAAAAACAAGTGATATCTTGACAAATAATGTTTTGAGAAAACAAGTCAACACTTTCATTTGAAATAATGCTTTGACGAACATATTTTTCACTTCATGAACACCTATAAAAGGTATATTAGCATTATGACTTAGGGGTAGGCTCTTCTGACCCCTAATTATCCAAATATTACTTTTTACTATTGAAAATTTGGTTATGTATATATATATTATGAGTAACTTCTCTTGATGGCTAGCTGTTTAGTTTGTTCCAATTCGTTATATATATATATATATACACTGTTGTTGTTGTTGAAGGATTTTTTCTAGTTAACGTTTATATAACAAAATTAAATAAGTCTATAGTTTTGTCTATAAACTAATCAAAGAAAATTGTAAGCATACTTGAAATTAAGTACTCATAGTAATATATCTGGCATCTGATCAAGAATATAACATGTTACTAAGAAATTATGACAGCGCTGCTGTGTTAAGAAGGTTCTTTCCTATATGTAAATCTAAAAAATGCTGCTCGTTGATATATCGACAGATTACCATTTTTTATTTTGAGTGATACTAATATTTCTGTAGAAGGTGATATATTTAATAAGAAACGTGATAATAATTACAATATACTTGCAATAAAGCAGGTTATATATGTAATGACATTCTTATTTGAGAAAAAGGGAAACATATAAATGACTTAACTGAGGTTTTGATTTAACTGTAGGTTATGGTTTCTAGTGTGCCAAAAAAGAGAAAATCAGCATAAAAGTACATCAATTCAAGCATATCTGACAATGTTGCTCCAGATGCAGTAATCTCAAGCACAACCTTCGGATAAAGCAGTGTTAAAAATCAGGTTTTTTAAGATCATAACTAACATCAAGGGAAGACTAAATAAAAAAGTGAACGAACAGAAAAATCGTCACTCACTAAAATACTTGGACCGAATGGACAGTTTCTGATTCCTATTACGATTGCTACTAGTTTTTCGGGCAAAAATGAAATGTTAAGATGTTTGTTCAGAACAAAAAGTGAACCAAATATAATACAATGCCACACTTATAAGTCTTATAGGGTACTAGTGTGATACTCCTGGAAGAGAATTCACAACCCATATACTAAATTCCACAGGTACCTGTGTATTCCTTTAAAATGCGTGAGGTCCATCCTGCCCCATAGGGAGGTTCAAATTTCTGTGGAATAGCAACTGTAATGCTTAACCTTTTCCTATGAAAATAGATTCGTACTTTAAAAATCAAAAGAAATATATTACTAGGTTGTACTACATCTATTGCACTTATTTAAATTTAGCAATTAATTCCTCAAATGTTTATTTTTCTTTAAAGATTCCAAGGCTTAAATATAACATTGCTTAAGCGAATTTTTAACTATCATATAACTTTCCGTAAGAGTTAATTGAGTAAAGTGAAGATTAAACAGCTTTTGTCTATCTTTTATTTTAATTTGTGATAGCATCATTTAGCTTTCATCTGTAATTTAAGTTGAGTTTTATTTTACTGCCACTGAACATAAGTAAAGAACAGCCAGAGAGTTGGGAGTGTGTTGTTTAACTAACTGCCTTCCATTTGTTATTTCAAAATTAAGGACTGCTAGAGCAGATAACTTTAGTAGGCTTCAAATAAATCCTTAGAAAAAATATCATAGTTTATTTTTAGATAAGCACAAAGCTACACAAAGGACTATCTACGCTAGTCGTCTCTAATTTAGCAGTGTAAGACTAGAAGGACTTTTACCAACGAATAGTAAGGTTGATCGTCATATTAAAGCCTCAACCACGCTGAAAGCACAAGCATGCCTGGTGGGACAGGGATTCGATACTGCAACTCTCATATTGCGAGTCATGTGCCCTAACTATCTGGCCAGGCAGGACCTGGAGCTTATGAAGCATAAATGTAGGCAGGTTCATGATGGCACTCATGGATTAGAGCTTCCCACAGCTCCAGGATGCTTCTTCATGGTTTCCTTTCTTGTACGTTGTTATTCAATAGCTTTGAGCAGTTTTTGATGATACCAGTGTAGTATCGAGTGCCCTAACCACCTGGCCATGCCTGACGCTAAACAATGAGGCATGAATAATAAAAACGTACCAGGTTAACGTAGTATCTGGAGACTGTTTTCTTTTTTATACGTCATTAGTTGACGACAATTAATGGAAGTCCTATGCATGTTCATGACGTATGTATTGATTCCATTGCTTTGTCGTAAGTAAAGGTAATGTCATTCTTTTTCTGTTTTGTCAATATCGACAGAACGATGGACACTATAACAATATATCATCCTGATGATAAATGGCTGGTGCCAGTCAAGACATCTATGTTTTTAAATTTATTTGTAAATACGTATTTCAGCTCAGAATAAATTAGATATGTGGGTTTATAACTGAATAATTATTTTGTCATAGTCCAGAATAATGCATCATCTTTAAGCCTTGGTCAAATCTAAGCCAATAGAGGTGGGTGGTGGGATACTCTCTTTACCATATCTTCTATAGTTTTGATTACGGGCTTATGATATATATATTATCTTTGACGCTTTGTCAATAAAGCATCGCATTAAAGAAAACAAAGGGCCTGACGTTGTCATCTACTCTACTCCGTATTATGCACCAAATCAAACAAAACTAAAATATTCATAGCTAGTCTTTATTGCACAAATACTTATTAAGATTCCCATTAAACTTTCTGATATTAACTGCATCTACCAAATTTGAAGGTAATTTGTTTTAAAGGCCATCCACCTTGCTAAAAAACAGAAGTGTCTAAGCTGAAGATATCTCCTGCTCTAACAAAACTTATATTTGTGTTATTTAGACTCACGATTCTCACCATTAAATACGAAAACAAGATACGTTAACACAATCAATTTTTTAACATTCTTAAACATCTTAATCAAATCTCCTGTAAATATTCTTTAAAAAACAGAGAAATAAAGTTCGTAGGTCTGAACCTATTATCATAGGATAAAATTTCCATCCCAGGTATCATCTCAGTTGTCTTCTTCTGAACCATGTTCAATAATTTAATGTTATTAGTAAGGTGAGAAGTCCAAGATTGGTCACGATACACCAAACGGGACATAACAAATGACCTAGGAAATGATATTATAGCTTTTTCAAACATATATCCAATATTTCTCCAGATACAACCTAAAATTGTATTTTTCCAGTCACTGGCAACAATACTTTGCTTGGGCGGCTTAACACACCGATAACCACAAAACCAAGATCCTTTTCTTCCTTAACACTATTAAGATAGTTTCATTCAAAATTATACAATTCCAATTGTAGTGTTCCAGATATATTAACAGATCAAAACAGCTGCGTTTGTTGCGGTCACTGCTTTGCTTCTTTATTTGCGAAAAGTCCCCGCTAGAACAGCGGTAAGTCTAAGGATTTACAACGTTAAAATCAGGGGTTTGATTCGCCTCGGTGAGCTCATCAAATATCCCGATGTGGCTTTGCTATAAGAAAACACTCATTTGCCAAAAATGGATCTTCTGTAAAACACAACAGCAGTAATACGTTCATTAATTATTCCATTTAAAAATAAAAGTTATCCCAAATGAATATTATAGATTAGGTGTAAATATATTACACAATTATTATTAATACTGATCCTGATAAGAAAAAAAAACCATTATGATGGAAATCAAAGGCTCGTCATCATTTTCACAAATGGTTACTTGATGTAAGTGAGATTGTTAATCAACATCATGTGGTTTCTCATACACAGAACATGCGTATTTTCTAAATGTGTTTATAGAAGAGGTTTATTTTGAAAATATGAGCCTTTAAATTAACTTAATCTAAGATTTCTTTTAGTCCTCTTGAACAGTGAATACATCAATAGAAGTCATCGTTGGAACAGCTGTACGGCCTTTAATAAAGACCGATTAATTTAGCAGAAAGAATAATAACTTATTCAGGATTTTCTTCAAGACTAATTTAGTCGAATGAGAATGGAAATGCCTAGGATCTAAACTAAAAGCATAATTGTATACTTGGCAAACAGTAACGCTCCAAACTTTTGGAATGTTAGTTTATGTTCATGTATTTAATTTACTTTACACAGAAATAAACGTTGTTAGGGCTCTCGACTAGGAATAAGAGGGTTGCGGGTTCTAATCTCAATTACTCCAAATATGCGTACCCCTTCAGCCGTATGGGCGTTATAATCTTTCGATCAATCTCTCTGTTTACAGGTAAAAGAGTAGCCAAAGAGTTGGTGGTGGTTGATGATCACTAGCTGTCTTCTTTCTAGCTTTACAGTGATAAATTAGGGACGGATAGTGCAGATAGCCTTCGTGTAGCTTTGCACGAAATTAAAAAACAAATAAACAAAAGTCTGAAAGCAATAAAATTCGAAACTATAAACTCGCTTTATGGAATGATTAAAATAACATTCGACTTAAATGTGTTTCTATCTTATTGAAGTGTTATAATACTTATTCTTAATTAACTTATTGTTCTATATGTTTGAATTTTTTTAATATAATAATGATCCTGTAATACTTGGTTCAAGTTCAATTTTTTTACATTGTTATATCTCGAATGTGGTAAAACCTGTTATCGTCCATGCAGAATATCCTTCAATTTGACCGTGTGTATGGATGTAGAGAGCAGCGACCTTTAGTGGTTGGAAGGTGACTGCGGACTCAAAATGCTCCATAAACACTATCAAGTACATCATAGGTCGCAATACAGATACAGGTAAAACCCGATAATACTGATGTTAAGTATCTTCATTTATGCAGCCTTCGGGACAGAAGGAAGACTGTCACTGTTTGTTAATCATGAGATATATTACCATATATCAAATGACCGAAAAGTGTCCAGATCTACAGTATCAAAAAGACTCAATAAGAATGGAATATTTGTTTCTGTAGCAGGTAAAAACCTTTACTTCGATCTCTAAAGATTGTCAAGAGATTTATATTTTTTAAAAGTACAAAAGCTTGACTGTTGATAATTGAAAAAAGGATGTTGTGGACAAATGAATCCAGGTCTGAAATACTTGGTTCAAAGCGTAGGTTGTGCGACCGGCAAAATAACTGGTAAAGATGCTTACCTCAATCATAGCACTTTTTGTGAAGCACGTGGGACGCATTGTAATAGTTTGGGAGTGTTTTTTCTGCTGAGGCGAAAGGAGATATTTGCCAAATAGAAGTAATAATGAACCAGTGCAAATGCCATAAAATACTGATCCGTCATGGTATACCCAATAGTTTGTATATCATTGGTGAGAGATTCTACTATAAAAAAGATAATGACACCATACACTCACTCAACCTATGCAGAAATTACTTAACAAAGAAAGAAGCAGCTGGAGTTATTGAAGTACAATAATGGCCACCACAATGCCTTGATCTCATTTCAATTAAACAGATCTGGGATTTTATAGATCAAAAATTTAAGAAACTTTATGGGAGTATATTAGATACATTTAGAGTAAAATCCCATTGGACACTTTGATTGCAACAATGCCTGAATGACTGTCTAAAGTTGTTAAAGTAAAAGAGGGATACACAAAATATTAAGAGTATACTGAAGGCAAGCACTTCCACTGACTTTCTGTTGTACTAAATATGAATATTAATATAATTATGCAATGACTAGAAACCCACTTGAAATAAAAATGTATTCTCAATACGACTGGTATGGACATTAAAACTTTAATTAAAATAAAGTGCAGAAGAAGCTTCGACCTTCTCAGGTCATCTTCAGGTTAACAAAGAGAGAGTTCGGATCTAATCGTTGCCGGCACATGTCTCATGGACGAGAGTGTAAATAGGTACAAGATTATAAGGTGCGTTGCAATTAGATGTTACGTTATGAATTAGTATATATAAAAAGTGTTCCTTTATATTGATTCTACTTTGGTTTGAGTTGTTGTATAAGTAGAGCTTTTTTGATTTTGCATTTATTTATATTTGTTTCTCTACTTAGTATCTGAGTGTTTTCTATGCTTATGTTGTGTTTATTCGATTTGTGTTTTTTTATGTTCTTTAAATCCGGTTTCCAGTTTTCTGCTTGTTTCTCCAATATAGAAATAATGTCAGTTTTTGTATTGTATTTTATAATTAATGTTGGTGTTATGTTGTCGTGGTACGTTTTACATAATATGGACTTTAGTGTGTACCTGATTTTTGAATATATTCTTTGTTTACTCGAATGTTGTATTTTGTTACAAGTTGGTTATTTTTTTTGCTGATATGGAAAATATATGGTATGCAGTAGTGTAAGGATTTTTTGTAGTTGGCTCATTAAAGTTATAATTGTTTATTTGTAGTTGACTGTGTTGGTGGTCTAGGTGCATGTGTATATAATTCTCTCAACGGTTTTTAAGGAAATTTGTTGATGTTGATGAAGTGTTGTTTTAGTTTCTTGATTTCGTAATCAATTTATCGGTTGAGCATAATTTTGCAGCTGTGTTTATTTGGTTTCTTAATATGGTGAGTTTTTGTTTGGTTTAATGTGCTGAGTCCCAGGAAATGTGTAGTCCAGTATGAGTGATTTTTCTGTGAATTTCTGTTTTGAGTTGTATCTCGGTTCTTATGATATTGGGCCCGACATGGCCAAGTGTGTTAAGGCGTTCGACTCGTAATCTGAGGGTCACGGGCTCGAATCCCCATCACACCAAACATGTTCGCCCTTTCAGCCGTGGGGGCGTTATAATATGACGGTCAATCCCCGTTAGTAAAAGAGTAGCCCAAGAGTTGAAGGTGGGTGGTGATAACTAGCTGCCTTACACTGCTGAATTAGGGACGGCTAGTGCAGATAGCCCTCGTGTAGCTTTGCGCGAAATTCAAAAACAAAACAATCTTGTGATATTGAGGTAAAGAAATGATATGAAATTAGTTTGCTTTTTCCTGTTTACAGGTGAATTTAAGTTAGGGGGAATGTAGTTAATTTGGTTGAAATAATTGAGTGTGTTCTGTAGATGTAAATCCAGCAACTTTATCGTCAACATATCTGTACGAGGTTAGTGGTGAATGTAAGGCCGAACTGATAGCTTGAGATCTAATCTGTATTATGAAAATGTTGACTAGAATTAGTGATACGGGATTCCCCACACTTAAGCCATTTATTTGTATGTAGCTTTGGTCATTGAGCATAAAGTTAGTTTTGGTGGTAGTAAATTATATATGAGTTGCTAATTGGTTGCTTGGGATGTGCATTAATGGATTGGGGTTTTGGATATAAAATTCTAAAGCTATCTTACAAGCTTCGGTAGTTGGGACTTCAATGAAGGGAAGATTACATCAAAGTAGCCATTAAAGCATTATAGTTTAGTTGATCAAGAATAGACTTGAAGTTAAAAGAGTCTTTGAAAAATGAGCCAGCTGATGCTATATTTTTGGAAAATGCCCACGTTATGCATTTATCTGTTTCTGATTGAATGATTCATAGGTCGGTATTATAGGTCGTAGTGGACAATCGGATGATTTAACATTATACAGATGATCTGTAACGCTTACATGATTACGAAGCTATCTGTTTTCTTCACAACATGAAGGAAAATAAAAATAAAATCCACGACTTAAGAATACTACGTAATTAAAAAAGAACAACTACAAGTAGTAACTCGAAATTTATTTCATTTCAAACAGAGTAACTCTACGTTTTTTAGAATAATTTCCATGGCCTAGATATTGATTTAATATTTCGGATCCAGTGTATTTGGACGTTTAAGTGGGACGTTGAGCATGTTGATTTAGCTTTACTGGTTCACATTCCTGCTTTTCAAAACAAAGCTGAAAACTTGTAGACCTAGTTCTGTGAGTCGCTAGTATCAAACAATATACACTTCAAGGAGGTGATGAGCCACTTAATTCACGAGCAAAGTAAGTATATGTAAGGTACTTTTATTAAAGCATTAATTTACAGTTAAAACGATGCTGATATTGTAAAATATACACTAAATATGTATAAATGCTTTATATATCACACTAATTACATTATATATATTACATACCACTAGTTTTGTGAAAAAAAAAGAAGGAAAGAGACAGATATATATATAGGCAATATCTATTGGTCAGTACGGTCAGTCTATTGCTTGAACTGTTTCGCGGAATATAAACAATGGAGTGTTTGAAAGTAATTCAAGTGAACCAAGCTATATCTACTTTGAAACCTCAGAGCGATTCTGTCAAACAATCATAAAAATAGTTATCAAAAGAAATAAATTAATTTACTTTGACATGATTAACTGATCGGTTTATGTTACACATTTTCAACAAACTATATTCAAGCCAACTCTACAAACATAAACAAGTAAACCAACATTTTATGATAAAGTGAACAATATCGGTACTCTAACTAAATTAACCACACTTTTCAATCCCAATACTGGCCATAACCAAAAATCTAGTGTCGATAATTTCATGTTACATACTTTTCGTAAATCTGCACGTTAAACTTGAAGAGCAAACAATTATGGTCCAAAGAAAACAACTATTCAAATAACCAATCTTGCACACTATCTGAATCTTTTAAAGAGCTTCATATGTATCAGTTATTTACTATCACAAATGTACAGTCCTCCCAAGACATAAGGATAATTGTTCTCCTGTTAATTTCAATCTATCTAACATTAATACCTATGAAAGAATTTGAATTTTCTACCATTTTTATCTTCAATTTTGTCTGGAGTCGAAAGTTGTTTCTTCATCTCTCTAATACTTTGTTCCAAAAGTGTAGTTTATTTTTGATGTTAATGTAACAATGTTCTTACCTTTGCATCTCTAAAGTTTGAGCGAATCATTCTTCAAAGCTTTCTTTCACTATAAAAGAATGGATAAAAATCAATTCTAATATTCAGTATTTTTAATTAATTTTTCTTACTTTTATCTTCCTCAAATGTTTCTTGCTTTACCAAATACATATTGTCATATTTGATGCTAATTTATTATACCGATGTTTACAGCATTACATTTACTATATGGTTTTCTAGGTAACTTAAAATAATAACTAAACATTTGAAACTTAGTAAAGTGGAAAGAACTATCGATAATATTTTAAGAATGTGTGCAAAAATATATTAAACAAAAATTATAACTATATAATTTTAGTTATTATGATAAAGTTAAATAATTTTCCTTGTCATAGAGATATTCATTTTTGCATCTCAGTATGAAAGACATTAGGCTTGAGAAACGTTTTATTTTTAGACATATTGTTCATTTCTTATTGAACTATACAAATATATATATATTTATATGATCATGAATATATACTTGAAATGTACGCAATATTTAATACTTATTGAGAAGTTAACCACAATGGTACATATTGTGTTAATAAAGTGTTTTACTTTTAACTGATCACATTTGTAGGTGGATCAAAATATGCCAGCGTGGGCAGAGTAGCAACCATTACATAGAATAATTTTGTGTGAGATAAAAGAATAAGATTACCCTTATTAATCAGTTTTGCAAGTATAAACATAAAGTGTAGTTTTTATTTCATCTGAAAAAATCATGACTGAAAAGGATATGTACATACATATTTCAAACTGATATTTCATAATATTTCAATCTCTAGAGGAGTGAAAACAAAGATAATATGGCAATTAATAATAATTGTACACATTTACGCAGATAGTGTTGAGCAAGTACGTAACATATTTTAGTAAACTGTAAACTTATACTTTAAAATCATACTGAAAATATTTCAAGTAGATCGTATGTGTGAGAAATGCAGTTTTGAGCTATTCAGCAATGACGAAAATAAACATATCTCTTCCAAAACAATATACGTGGCTTTATATTTTGCCAAACGACTTTGCAAGTCTTACTTTGGCAAAACTCTATCTAAAGTATTATTAATTGGCAACCTTGTAAGAAAAACTGAAATGTCCTATTTTGTAATAGCATTATAAATTGGTGCATGTATGTAATTTCATGGTCAATGGTAGTATTCACACATAAACGTAAAATAATTAATATAATGTTTTATGCAAAGATTGGATATTTATCTAAAAATAATCAAAGAGTAAACCTACAAACTACGTGAACAGTTATTATTACTGATATCATGTTTTCATACCTTTGAAATGTATGGATTTAATTCTTCAAGGATTAAGGTGGCTCATCCACAAACATGGATCTTTACCCTACTGGAAGAAATCAGCTTCGGATATAATATTTAAAATTTGATATACTAATGCTGTTATGATTTGACGTCACCTGGTGACGTCAGATGTCCTAACATCTGATGTTTTGAGCGAAATCACAAGTGTTTTGGGTATACAGACACTCTTTAAGGCTTAAACGTGCAGTTCAAGGACAAAGCTTGAAATTTTGAGTAGAAGTTCATTTTATTTTTTTAAAATGATGATCATAGATACGCAGTAAGTTGTTGCTCAACAAATGACAGCTGTCTGAAATGAGTGAGAAGCGGTAAAGGGTTGTGTGTGTATGTGTTTTTCTTATAGCAAATCCACATCAGGTTATCTGCTGTGTCCATCAAGGAAAATCAAACTCCTGATTTTTGTAAATATGTAGACCGTCCCAACTGGGGACGAGCAGTAAAGTGATTAACTAATCTGCTCGTCGGATAACAAAATTTTGTGTATTTGATCGAATTTCAATTAATAATTTATTATTTTATTTGACATTGACCTTTATGAGTAAGGAGAGAAAGTGATAGGTATAATGCAAAATTACCGTTGCATTTGGTATTCTTTGTTTGTTATTAAGAACAAAACTACATTAGAGTTATGCCCATCCGAGGTATTAATAACCTTTATTTTATCGTCATAAGCCCACAGACTTCTCGCTGAGCCAGCACGGGTACTGAAAAAAGTCTAAATATAAAAGATTTAAAGAAATAACATATTTTTCAATACTTGAACTGTGCTCACTGCGGATAAGAAAAAACTCGTTATTTTAAATCTATTAGACCACGGACTTATCTTTGCGCCACCAGGGGTTCGAAATTAATCTAAATATATAAGTTCTAACAAAAACAAACAGATACTTGGCCACTAAAGCTATAATGCGCAACAATAATCATTTATTGACTAAAACTGTGTAAAAACAGACTTGCTGTTTTAGGGTTCGGATACTATTATTTCGTAAGTTTAATATTTATAATTAAGAAGTTTTATTTTATCACTACTCGAATTACCCCGTATAAGATTAGAACTGAAAATAGCCGGATATAAAGATATAATCACTTTTTATGAGACTCCTTTATATATTCAGAAGTTAATCAGTTCGTTTTCTATTAAATTTGTAAATGTTTAATTAGCTTAGTGTATTTCATATTTTATGATACATTTTTATGTATATAAGAAAAAGGGAAGTAATGACATATTGAATGTTTTTACTGAGTTTTAAAAGAAACTGTTTTACATAGCGATAATTTCCAAGAAAAATAAAAATAATCCATATTTGTTTATAAACTATGAATTAAAGCTCATTTCATCAGTATTACTATAAAAGGATTTCATGTTCATCACAAAAAAAAAGACTTATTATGTTTTTCGGTTCATTGTAGCCAATAGTCACTTTATCTGTTTGGTTATATAATGATTCATTAAACACATTCAAAAACCTTTTAGAAAACATACTTTGCACATTGCTCTGAATCTTTATTCCAATTAAGAATATTGATTGTGTAATAATAAATAATGATAACATATTATTCTCAGGTTCGGTTGTAATCTTACAGATGAGAATAGTGCATGCATTAAACTAGAATAACAGTTGTTGCTGAGTTAAACAGAAAGTTTGAGTTGACTGATTTGAAGAGATGGGAATAGTTAAAATCTCGAAAAAAGTTTAAATTAAGTCGTTATTCAAACAAAACAGAAACCCCATCGGTACCCATAAAAATACTACTCCACTTTCAACGTCGTGAGTGTCAGTATTCAGCAGGAATGAATAATCCTACACTGAAAATAGTATCACTAAAGCTGCTAGTAAAGCACACCTAAGTGTGTCCATAGTCCATAGTCTTCATTAATCTAAAATGTATACCAAAATCATAGCAGTGCATCGATCTTAGAAATCGACCAACATCCATTAGTAATACGAAGTGAAACCTAGGAATTGCGTTTATTTTCTTTTTCAGAGTTAAGGCTATTACTGAATATTACAACCTTCACTGCGCTGATCGAGACCTTGCAAGTCACAAACTGTGAAATTACACCTGGTTTCATTGTCAAGCATCTTTTTCTTACCTGCTAAAGAAATATTTCTATATGTTAAGCAGTAGACTGAAACAAGAAGTATAAGTTCCATCAGATACCTTGCACAGTTTAAATTTCACGATTGAAATTTTACACAGGTCATTTTATACTGAAACCTACTTTAATTATCCATCTTACCTTGCTAGTAATCAAAAGTCAGTTCTAAAGTGCTAAACAAATAGATATATTCTAGTGTGTCCATAGAAGTGGGACGACATCATTTTACGTTATCGTGTTGTAACATCTAAAATAAAAACAGGAGCTTAGTTTGATTTCATTCTTTCTGAAAAGTATCACTGGAGATGAAAAATACTTTTCAAAGGCTGTATAATCCAAAACCCAAACAGGGCTCTGTTAATTTTATGTAAGCAGAATGGTTGCAGCAGTAGCATGATTTCGATCCTCTAGGATCATCTGGGTAAAAGGAAAAGCAGTTTTGCCTAATTTGCCGCAGGAGAAGATAATGCAGTTCACTTTATAGTAAGCTGCTTCTCCACAACTAAAGAGTATTTATGTGTTTTCTAGGTTTATTTTTAAGTGGAAGTAGTAAAACGAAAAACCATTATGGAAGATTCTAGGGATTATTAATAAAAATTTCTAAGTTGAAAATAGAGAACAATGTATAATAATATATCAACAAAACTCTGTCTGATACAACCATTACCAATAAGACCCTTTGCCCGATACATGGCTATTAAGGTTGGTTGGAATGTAGTAGACACCGTAGTGGTTGAAATGTTATTTACAATAGTAAACTGCTTTACAAAGACTTATGGTGTGAATTGTTGCCATGTTTGATTTTATCAAGGTTCTCAGACATGTCCTTGTCCGTGTAGCACTTGGTATAACATAAGCTTTCCTTACCGCGTTCCATCTCAGAGTATTGTCTGTTTGAGGTGAAGCCACTTCAGCATTGCTGTCACTTGTTCTTCTATTGTGACCTGCTCAGACCTATTACTTGTAACTAGTCGTGACAGGTACTGTCTACATTCAAAGGTATATCTAGATAATGATGCATCATTTTACTTGTCAGTCACTAAAACAAATTATTTCTGATGAATCTTTGCAAATGCTGATGTTATAGTAAGTATGCTTTTCCGCATAAGAATTGCAAAGAATTCACATAAGTGGTAACCTTCTCTGACAAATCCCTTTTACAATAGGTAACTGTATTCTACAAGATCAGAATGGTGGCACAACTCAGTTACAATTGTGTCATATTTATTGAATTGTTTCTTCTCCTCCCTTAAGAATTCAATTGAGTCAAGTGTTGGTCTATCAAGACTTAATATTTAGCGTTTTACAACTTTCTCTTAACTCCAACTATTCCAAGCATTATGCTACTAGAAGTACTTAAGAAAATAGTAAAGTTTACCCTAGCTCCACATTAAAGTCTGGAAGAGAAACCAGTTTATTTTTTTCACTGTGACTCTTAGAGAAGTCTAGTGGAATATCAGCCAATACCAGGCTGAGAAAAACATAGTATCAAAAGCAATGAGTATGGTTGAAACCTACGAAACCCAATATTTAGAAGAATGCTTGGTGCCTGTTTCTGGGTAACAAGGTAACTTAAAAATCATATTTCAGCCACACTCTTTTTGTCTGCTCCACGAGGCACAAATTTTATTGTTGAAAGCTCGCTCCTTTTTCTGGAAGCAAAACAACTTCAACTAGTGGGCCCTCCTGATTGTTCTGTTTGTCTTGTAGGAACCTACTCACTTAGGATTAAGACCATCAACTCACAACTTACCATTGATTTTTAGCGTTGTAAGTCCCAGAAAACAAATCCGGTAATCATGACACCAAACTTTAATATTCCACTTTATTTTGTGGTATTCTCAGTTTCATGAATTACTTGACAGAAAAGTATAGTAACCACAGAAAACGAAAGAAATATCAACAAATGTATTTGAGGCTTTAGTTTTAATGATTTGAAAGACAAAAGTATAATACAATGTTAAGCAAAGTAAAATCAATTGATTTTCAAGACAACAAGTCCAAAGAAACGAGTGAATCAGACAATGTTACTCTCTTTGGCCCGATGAGAACTGTAGATGGAAAGATTGAAAGAACACAACATAATATACAAATAATAATATCACCATTCTAACGTCACTGGTAATTTCCTTGGTGAAGGTTTTATAGCTCCAGGCATTTCTAATCTTAAACAAAGCAATATCACTATAAAAAGTAGATAAATACCGCGACTACGTCTTCAACAATATATTTTGCGAAAAGCTCCAACCGTAACTAATTAGGACTCACTCCTTGGCCGTGTGTAGCTAGCATACAAAATAAGGTTAGTTTTATATAAATTGGGAAATAATATACAGTCGTAAAAAAGTTAGGACACCCTATGAAAGCCTGTGTATTTTCAGACAGCCTCAGACAGCTCTTTTGCTCTCACCATGGTGCTCACTCTCACTTCAACAGTCAGGAGCACACCAAGCTAAATGTCTGAGAGTTAAATAGAGCAAGCCTCATTCAAAATGCTGAATAACGATCTTCTAATCATGTGCACTTGGTATGATACACCTGTGTGTGAGTTGAGCCATTTTAAGTGGGAATAAATGTGGGGGTGTCCTAACTTTTTCCTCAGTTAGAATATGCATTTTTGTAGAATTATATTTACAGAAGATCTTGAAAAGTCTTTTCTTCAGTTCTAATTGTTTAGTTATATTCCTATAATCTCTCATTATAGTTAAAATTGAGATTAAATATCTATATATCCAAAAATGTTACAAAAATACATAGGCTTTAATAAGGCGTCCTAACTTTTTCACATGACTGTATATTTATAAAAGTATTAATTGAAAAACTTGATATTTTAAAAGAGACTAAGTTACATAGGAAGCAAACATGGTACTTTTTGAAGTATCACAATAAAATAACGTCAATTAAGCAATATGATATGTAATTTTTACTATGCTCCTGTATTCCACAGTCACTGTCAAAATTTTGTTACTAAACGAGTGGAAGCTAGAAAATTGCTAATTTACCTCTGAATCACTAGTTGCTTATGTGTGGTTGTATGTGTTCTTCAGTTACTCTTTAGTATTTTTACTGGCTTAAAAGCAAAAACTGGGTTTTGACAATTGTGGTGGGTAGAGCACAGATAGCCCATTGTGTAGCTTTACGTTTGACAACAAACAAAGAAACAAGTTTTGATTGTATGAAAAGTTACTTTTATCTATCTCGAACTTGCACTTTCAAAAGAGTTATATTTTTTGAAATGATGATTACTTGACCAATTATTTTCAGATATGCATTGTTTAGCTGTTTTATTTAGCAATACAGTACGATAACATAATTATGTGTATATGTTACTAATAGCTCTTGATTAGATGTATAAGATGCACTTAAGAGAATTGCTAACTCCAGTTTATTTAAGCGTTGAACCCAGCTACGTGAAGATAAAAAAAATATGATCTAACAAGAACCAATTACTGCTTCTTTCTTGTATCAGAATTGAAAAGTTTAGTGATATATTTAAGGCAGTATTTGAGCTTGGAAGAGGATCAAAGAAATCTTTACCAGATTTAACGCATTTATAGCACAGATCTCTACGATTTCTATGGAGGTTTGAGTTATATTTATTCACTATACAATAATCTAAATTACCTTAGTAATCTAAGTATTGTTATGATATTTCGACTAATTCATTATTCTACATTATGCAACTGACCAACTGTTTAATCATTAAACAGACTTACGTAGTTTTAGCTCACTTTAGTTTTCTCTATTTTTGTAGCTTTTAGGCAGTGATTATTTAGCAGAAATATTTAGTTAATTATATGTTTATTTGTACCAGAATTTCGCACAAAACTATAAGAGAGCTATCTGCGTTAGCCGTCCGTAATTTAGTAGTGTAAGACTAAGGGAAGGCTGCTAGTCATTACCACCCACCGTCACATTACAACGACCCATACTTACAATGACGAGTATGTTACGGGGATTCGAACCCGTGATCATCAGATTACAAGTCGAGCACCCTAACCCCCCGTCCATGTCAGGCTGTTTATAACTTGTTGGCTGATTTGCCGTTATGCACAAAACTGCACAATGGACTCTACCCGGTTTCTAGCATTGTAAATCTTAAGACATATCGCTGTAACAATGGGAGGAGCACAAATTTTGTGAGTCATGTATCATTCGTTTCACTATTTAAATCTTAATGTTATTGTGCTTTTGTTAAATCCAAGTAAAATCTTGGATGCCGCATAGACTATCTATGCATATAAAGCGCAAAAATCCATGTCTGCCTATCTTGTTCATTTTCTAAGTATACCTAGGTCACTGAGCCAACCTCAACTGAACATTGTAGAGTATAGTTTGGAACAAGGGGCATGTTAATGGGGATAAGGGTTTACAACCCTTCCACCCTCACCATTAATATTATTAAACATTTATCATATTTGAGGCAAATCAACGTTAACTACATTCATATATCAAACAAGAAAGACGTTATTACATTTTCCCACCTCCGCTCGGTGGGATAACAGAAAGTATTTGGATTTACACAAAACCAGAGGTTTGATTTTTCTCGATGGACACAACAGATAGCTCAATGTGACTTTGCAATAAGAAAATACAAACATACATAAACATTAAAACTTCTATAACATAACATGAACATATTGTGAAAGGAGAAAATGCAGATAGTGCTGACCATCATACAATGTACACATTGTTTTACGTATACTAATAGTGATTTCTTGCGTCTTGTACTCCACTGGTACAGCGATAAGTCTACAACTCTACAATCAGGAGTTCAATACCTCTCGGTGGTCTCAGTAGATAGCTTGATGTGGCTTTACTATGAGAAAACACACACCTTTGTATTTTATACATAACTTTGGGTGAGGTAATAATATGTTATCAATAAACTGTATGAAAGTTAGGACTTTTGTATCATTTATCTTAGCATCCACGCTCACATTTTTTAAGTTCGTAACTCGGATAAAGGACAGGTACTTCATTTTGTTGTTTTTTTTTCAATAAGTTAACGCAGTTTCCAGCTTAACTAAGGGTATATGTTAATTCATTGCTTTTCAACACTTTTTCTTTTCATAGTTTGACCTACAAGTGAACCTACCCACACTGGGAAGATTTCCTTTATCTATTAAAGTATTCTTCAGTTCTCATCAGTCACTCAGACACAAATACAAGATCATAGGTTCAGTTGTTAATTATATTATTGTTTAGTATATTATAACTTATATTTGTATTTAACCTTTGTGTAAACTTGTGTTTTTTGTGACTAATCTTATAAAATTCCTAGGGTAATACACGCCTAAGCCCAAGATCGGAGAACCTTCTGTTTTTAGCAGTCCTAACTTCACTGCTCGGCTCCGTAACCAAGGCAATAAGTCTAGAATAATTATTTTGAAAGTTTTCACTTTGTAACTGTAATTTCACATGCTTATAAAACCTCTAGCAGAAATGAGAATATTTATTTGACAAACTGTAACCGCCAATTAATCATATGTAATTACTGGTTTCCTCATTTCTACCAAAATATTTGTGTTGTCTGCAGCAAGTTTTTAATTATCTATGAAACATGCATAAATAAAAGAAAACTTAACATGTGATAGGAAATAGAGTAAATTTCCAGATAAATTTCATCAAACTGCCGAATAAAGAATGTAATTGTAAAATATTTTTAAACCTAACACTACTGTTTTTTTGACAAATATAATTGATTATAATCATGTTTCGCCAGAAAGAGACATCCAGACCATAAGAGTATCTTGCATATATCTTCCTTGAAGTCCATAATTCATATATGGATTTAGTCTTCTCATACATATATACACACGTTTCTGTAATCACAATAAGGAAGTTTTCAATAATGAGTGCCCGTTTTACAGATTTGGAATTTATCATATATTAAAGAATTTAACAACATTTATACGTGGATGATTGTTAATATGGAAATTCAAGGAAACACACTAGATTTCCATAATTTCCTGCAACTGACTACGAGTTGATTTAAATATTTTGCTTTGTCAAACAGTTTTTTTTTTCTTTTAGGATATTTTTGTTTAAGAGGTAAGCAGTTGGATCTTTTCCGTAAAGTTGGAAGAAATTTTATGTTTAATAATCTAGTAATATTTAGGTACGCTCAATATTTTAAAACTGTGTAAAGTAGTTTCATTTTATTTCTGTCCTAAAAAAAAGTATCAAGGGAACTGAATAAAATCATTAGAAATATCAAAGTTAGATAACAATGTGTTCTTAATATATGGTGTTCTGGTGGTTAGGGGCGCTCAGCTCGTGTTCTGCAAATTGTAAATTCCAAACCTTATTACTGTCAATACTTAACCTTTCAACGGTAAGGGAGTTATAACGTGATAGACATTTTTTTTTTCATTTTTTAGTACAAGAATTGCTTGAAAGTTGGTAGGGGTGGTGTTGACTAGCTTCCTTCCGTGTAGTATATTTATGATAAATTAGTGACGGGTGACTTTGAGCGAAACTAAAAAAATTAACTAAGGTAATATTTGATTATACTCAAGAAAGTCGAGTAATAGAATGTACTGTAAAAATATTTTATAAGCAGAAGATAATTTGTGATTGGTTTCTATCAAGCAATTCTTCTTCATTTCACTACTTTTATAATATGAAGAAAATAAGCCAATGTATTGCTTAACATTGAAATAGTTTTCAAGATTTAAACTACTACTCACACAATAACTGAAAGTGTGAACGAGAATATTTTTAGAAAAATTTTATATTGTAACCCTACTTTGGTTAGATTTAATTTATTTTAACTTTACATTTAGGGTAATCGTAATTACTCTGTGTGTTACTTTATTGAATTTAAATTTTGTTTATTGTAATTTCTATATTAATATATGTTTATTTCAGATTACTGACCTATGTTTCTAAAATAGTTTAGTACAGGACTTTACCACGTGTTAAATAACCATCCCCTTTGTCGTTATGTGATTTGTTTTTTATTATTTATGGAATTTTCTTACAGTTCAATATTCTTGTTTTTTTGTTTCTTTAATTTCGCCCAAAGCTACTCGAGGGTTATCTGCATTAGCCGTCCGTAATTTAGCAGTGTAAGACTAGAGGGAAGGCAACTAGTCATCACTACCCACCTCCAACTCTTGGGTTACACTTTTACCAATGAATAGTGGGATTGACCATTACATTATAAAGCCCCCAAGGCTGAAAAGGCGAGCATGTTTGGTGCGACGGGGATTCGAACCCGCGGCCTTATCCACCTGGCCATGCCGGGCCGTTTCAATATGCATACAGAAAATTTTTGAAGTCACATAGCTTTATTTTTCTCTATCGTATACAACATGAGTGTTTCACTAACAGAAAATGTTCTGTTTCTTACAGGAAATATAATAGATAATTTTGTTGGGTTGTTTGTTTGTATGTGTTATTATTATACATAAACCTACAAAAAGGACTATCTTTCTTCTTTCCACCATGGTTTCTAGCAGTATGAGTCTGCAGAAATACCACTGTGCCATTGGGGGGCGGTTGAGTCAGACAATGGACAAGGGCTGTAGCTATCTTTTGAAGGGCGTTGCTTCTTTGTTTGTTTAGAGCAAAGCCACATTAAACTACCTGCTTTGTCCACCGCGAGAATCGAACCCAGGATTTTAGCATTGTAAATTGATTAGTTTACTTTATTTCAATAGGGGACATGTACGCAGCATGTATAAAGTGGAAACCTGAACAGAACTGTTTTTGGTTTATACTAGATGCTTCTTTTAAATATAAAGCAGGTTTGCCATAATAAAAACAAATTTCGAGAACTTTCTGGAGTTGGTACTAGGATTAGCAGTAATTTAAGTTCAATATTTTTTATTTCAGTTGTGAATTTTATTTTATACTTTGGATATTTTTTATTAGTTTTACCTTCATGTTACACAAAACAACAATTGCTTAAATAAAGTTTTGTTTACGGTTAAAATAATACATTTTAAAACTTATTTTATTTCTACAAAACACCGTTCCACTAGCTTTACCTGACATCATCAGGTAGATACAGTTAAATGTGAAATGAAACCGTTAGGTGTTGCAGTGTCAAAAGAGATTCTTGATGACGAGAAACCCACTTGAAATAAAAATGTATCTCAGAACAGTTTCTTAACTTGGAGATGTCCTAGGAAAGTCGAAACGTTGTTCTCTCCTTATTAATAAAAGTGTAAATACCCATACCAGTCGTTCTGAGATACAGTGTCAAAAGTGATGCTACTTTAGTAGACAATAAAGTAAAAAAAATAAAAAACAACCAAACACAACTGTTAAACAATAGAAATTAAAATAAATGTAATTTTACGACTGAATACTGGATAAATCTACGGATTTGTTTTTAATTAAGAGTATTTCTTCGATTTGTGTTCTCTATGTTATTTTTGTCGAACTATGATATTAATACCACAAAAATTAAAAAGACTACGAGGGCTGTTTAAAAAATACGCGGACTGACGTCATAAAACAAAATGTACTTTATTTAGAAGATACAGGTCTGGGACCCCTTCAAAGTACTCTCCTCCCCAACGCACACACTTATCCCAACGGTGTTTCCGCTTGTTGAAACAGTCCTGGTACGCTTCTTTTGTAATGTCCTCCAGCTCCTTCGTCGCATTTGCCTTAATCTCGGGAATCGTCTCAAATCTTCTTCCTTTCAAGGATCTTTTGAGTTTGGGGAACAAGAAAAAATCGCAAGGAGCAAGGTCAGGTGAGTAGGGGGGATGGGGAAGAACAGTGATTGAGTGTTTGGCCAAAAACTCACGAGTTCTGAGGCACAAATTTCGCAGCAACGCGGTGCATCTTCAATTTTTCGGTCAAAATCTCGTAACAAGATCCAACTGATATCCCACACACTTCAGCAAACTCCCTGACAGTCAGACGTCGATCTGCCCGCACCAGGGTGTTGATTTTGTCGACGTGTGGGTCGTCAGTTGACGTGGAAGGACGTCCAGGACGCTCTTCATCTTCAATGGACTGTCGACCATCCTTAAAACGTTCATGCCACTTGAAACATGCCGTACGCTTCATAGCAACATCACGGTAAGCCGTGTTAAGCATAGCAAAAGTTTCAGTCGCAGATTTTCCAAGTTTAACACAAAATTTCACAGCAAGTCGTTGCTCCTTCAGGTCATTCATTCTGAAATCCGCCAAACGAAAAAATCGCACTTAAGTTAAAACCGCGTAGCTAATACATAAATGAAGATATCTGCAATCGGGAAAAGGCGTCGTAATCAGCTGGTCTGTGCGAACCTAGCGACACCAAGCGGATTCCCTTGGAACCAACTGGAGCGCGCAATTCAAACAGTCCGCGTATTTTTTGAACAGATCTCGTATTTCGAACCATCTTGTACATACTTTTTGACTGGTTTGTCAAATCTTTAAGTGCAGATTGGTGTAACAAATTTGTGATATACGACTTGGCTAGTGTTCTTGTAGTTATGATAGAAAATTTCACATCAAAATCCATATTAATTATTAAGTTATTTAAAACTATTTTTCGTTAGTATGTCAGAATCTGGGGTATATGACTTAACACATGAAATAGCTGTTTCTTTTCTTAAATCATTATTCATATCTTCAGGCCATGATTCATTTTCTAGAAACGACAATGTTTTACTTATCAGCAACTATTGTTCCTTAAAACGTGAGCAGAAAATAAGGATAAAGGATAAAAGATAAATAAATTAACACGTCTAAATAAGAAGTTAATTTTAGTTTTATAATGTAAAACGTTTTGAGAAAACTCCCTTGTCAAATGATAAAGACCGTATTACCTTGAAATTAATTTAAGACAAAAAAAACGTTGAAAAGTTTCGAATATAAATTGGTTCTAATTACAAATTTAATCATGGTGTCTACGCAATTTTACAAGTTGAGGAAGATATTTATCATAAAACAATAGTATTAGAACAAGTACACTATAAAACGTTCTACACTTGTCCCTTAGACATTTCCAAGAATTAGAGGTGTATAATAATAATATTCGAACCCCACCATATTTACCATATCCATTGCTGACGACGCGTTTCGCTCAATCCACAGCTTTTCAGGGCGTCTGAGATACAGTCTATCTTCATGGAGTAGTTATGAAGTAAATACATAAGTAGTTACAATTAAAGTATCGTATGATCGGAGAAACATGTAAAAGCTGTTATTCTAGTCTGTAAAAGTAGTTTTGAACATTCGTCTCTCAAAATACACGAATCCATTTTGTATAAAATAGTGTACTTTTATGGGTGTTAACACTTTTATTGATTAGGAAAGAACAACGTTTCGACCTTCCTAGGTCATCTTCAGGTTAAAAAAGAGACAATTTCCATGTTACACATTTTTCTAAATATGTAAAATCAGCCGGTTTCTTTTTCAAAGATTCTTTCAACTTTAAATATATTCTTAATCAACTAACTCATAAAGCCTTAATGGCCAGTTTTGATGTAATCTCCCTCTTCACAGAAATGTCAACAACTAAAGTCTGCAAAATAGCTTTAGAACTTTATATCTAAGACCCCAACCCATTGATACACAACCCTAATAACCAATTAGCAACCCTTATAGAATTCACTACCACCGAAACTAACTTTATGTTCAATAATCAAAACTACCTGCAAATAAATGGCCTAAGTATGGGTAATCCCGTGTAACGAGTTCTAGCCAACATTTCTATGACACAGATTGAATCACATACGATCAATTCAGCCTTACACCCACCACTATACTGGTACAGATATCTTGACGATACAATTGCTGGATTCACATCTACAGACCACACACTTAGTTTTTTCAGTCACGTTAACTCGATACACCCTAACATTAAGTTCACCTGTGAACAGGAAAAAACTAATCAAATAGCATTTTTTAACCTCAAAATCACTTGAACTGATACACAATTTAAAACCGAAATCCACAGAAAAATCACCACACTAGATTATACATTCCATGGGACTCAGCACATGAAATAAAACAAAAATGCAACACATTAAGAAACCAAATACACACAGCCACAAAACTATGCTCACCCGATAAAATTAACGGTGAAATCAATAAAATAAAACAATACTTCATCAACATCAACAAATTTCCTCAAAAAACCGTGGAAAAAATTATACGTGCACACCTTGACCAACAACCAACAAACAACAATAAATCCCAAGATACAACAAACTACAAAACCTTATACTTCCGCATACCATATGTTCCCTACATCAGCAAAAAATAACCAACATTCAGAGAAACTTATAACAAAACACAACATTCCAGTAAACATCAAATTTATGCAAAAACTAGGTAAAAAAATAAAGTCCATACTATGTAAAAACTACACTGACAAACACAACGCCAACATTATTTATAAAATACAATGTAACAACTGCCACGACTTCTACATTGTAGAAACAGGCAGAAAAATGGAAATTAGATTCAAAGAAAAAACACCTTGTACACGTTTTTGAACACTGCAAATCAAATAAACACGACATAACTATAAAAAACACCCAAATGCTAAGTAGGGAAACAAATACAAACAAACGCAAAATCAAAGAAGCCTACTTGTACAACAACTGAAACCAAATTTAAACCAATATATAGGAACACCTTTATACTTATACTAATTAATAATCTAACAACCACCTGCAACGCCCCCTACAAACCCATATCCGTTTATACTTTCTTCCCTAAGACGTATCCATCAACGGTCACATTCAAATTCTCTCTTTCTTAACCTGAAGATGACTTAGGAAGGTCGAAACGTTGTTCTTTGCTTATCAATAACAGTGTCAATACTCATACCAGCCGTTCTGAGATACATTTTTATTTCAAGTGGGTTTCTCGTCATCAAGAGTGTGTTTTGGTATAAACTTTGTAGAAACAAATAAACGCTTTATACAGAATATTTCTCTGTTCTTATCAAACGTGTCGCTGAGCTATTGGGGTAGCAGGTTAATGGAAAATTTATGTATGGAAGTGACTGATGTAAAATATCTTTAAATTTATGTGAAATTAAAGCTTTTATTAATTATATTAGGAAACTTAGCGTTAAGGTGGAAAATGATACATTGTTTTACACTTTCTCCCCTTAACTTGTTAATTGCTGTTTTGTGCTTTTCTTTAACTAGGACTTTCATGTTGGAAGTATAATTGTGATCAGGAGATATGATTTATTTAGGAACTGTAAGAATAGTTGCGTCTTTTCTTATAGGTCTGAAGTCTCCACGAAAACAATTAAGTGGTAGGGAGCTGCTTCTCCAATATGTAATTTATGACACCTACCGCATTGAGAATACAACACATGATGTACGATTATAAATTCTCTTATAGTTGATTATAGAACTAGTTACTGTAGCATTGTTTGAAATGTATGGACAGGTATAAGAACTTTCTTTGACACTTTGATGAGTTATACTAACGGGTAAATTGTCGTCTTGCAGCTTCGAATGCACCAAGTGGTCTTTAAAAGTGTATTACGTTTATAAGAGATTAAAAGAGGTGTAGTGACTATTTTGATGATAACGTCAGTAATGAGCCATTAAACATTTTTCTTTATGATATTTGTTTGTAACTTCTTGATAAGATAATATGTTAATAGTAAAGATATTTTATTCTTTTGATTTTTGTTTTTAAGTTGGATGGCTTTAGGATTTGATACAGTGTATATGTCGTTGTGGGCTCTTTTGATGCCGTCAGCCGATTAGGTAAGTTTTTCGAAAATTTCTGCCATCTGAATGGTCTTTATTGGCGGTTTTGGTCTTCAAAACATACGTGTCTCAGTTTTATGAACTGCCTTTTAGAAATGGCAACCTTGGTTTCGTAAATAAGTAAAAGTCATAGTCTACGTAAGCATAATTAACAGTATCTTTCAAGCATATAATGGATTTAACATTCTATTTTTTACATGAAATTAATGCTACTTTGTCACTAATAGATTCTACAACAACGTTAATAAATATCTTTGCTATGTTGGCATCATAAAAATCTGAAATCTCTTGCACCCCTTTTAGTTTTTGTACTTTATCTAGTTATGAATTCCGACAGAGGTTGTCCATCCATAGCAAGAAATTAAGCTGTTATAAGATCTTTATGTATGCTTCCAAAGCTTATGCAGGAAAAGCTACGGATGCTGGAAGGAGAAAGACCGTCACTAGCAGTATTACTGAACCAGGAAGTCTCATCATCATCTTCAAGCAACGTTTTATAGCCTTTAAAGCAAATATACATTAACGTATAAATTTTGCATATAATATATTGCAATAAACAATTTAACAAAAATAACAAAACTTGAATCAATAAAAACGATAACACTGCACAACAAAGTTTTTGCTTCTTGAACACTGTTGGGTGTTCCTTACAGATTTATAGCTGCTGATAACGAAAATCACATCCGTATTTGCTCATCACGTACCGTTTCACCAGGACATTGCTACAATGAAAAAACGATATCAGGGCAACTGGAATCCGTCAATGCTTGCTGACTACTGTTGGACACTGCAACGTAATGCACCGGACATTAAATACAAACGAAAATCAGGAGCAAAACACTTTTAATTATGATGAACTTAATGGTGTATTAAAAACATAAACTCAATTAAATACGTTATTGCCGGTAAACAGTTAACTGTCCATTTCTCAGAGTTCCTACGTGATGAATCAAAACCAAAACTATATTTGTGCATACCCACCAGGTACCTGTCACAATAAGCAAAAACTTTTCAGGAAGCAAAACTTTTCAAAACAATTATTGGGCAGTAATAAGATTTATCTAAAAGATAATTGTAGTGACTGGTAATAGTGAAATTTACCAACAAAAACGTATGTGTAGATTTACCAGTTTACAAGAAATAAAATAATTTAACAGATAATACCCTACAAAAAAATAAAAAATGATTATTTTTAAATTGATACTTAAATAACAAAGGCCACAAAATCATTTTTTCATTATCCTAGCATATGCTGACTTGACACAAAGTTAACAAATAACCAAATTTAAAGTTCAAAAGTAACTTGGAAATCAGTGGAAGTGCATATTATCAAATTAGACCTTGTTCAATTACTCTTAAATTTGTGATGAGGATGGGCCTAGCGCGTTAAGGCGTGCGCTTCGTAATCTGAGGGTCGCGGGTTCGCGCCCGAGTCGCGCCAACATGCTCGCCCTCCCAGCCGTGGGGGCGTTATAATGTGACGGTCAATCCCACTATTCGTTGGTAAAAGAAAAGCCCAAGAGTTGGCGGTGGGTGGTGATGACTAGCTACCTTCCCTCTACACTGACTAGCTGCCTTCCCTCTACACTGCTAAATTAGGGACGGCTAGCACAGATAGCCCTCGAGTAGCTTTGTGCGAAATTCCAAAAACAAACCAAACGTGATGGGGATAATTATCTCATTTTTACATCCAGTTTCATCTCCTTTAGTTAGGATAAATCGTTAGATGTAAAGGTCATGTGCAGAAGTTTTAAAGAAAGATTTATCTTCAAATAATTAAATATACTTTCATCAACATGGTACCTATGTTATTTTCCACGAACCTTTTCTGTAGTCGTGTATTTTTTACATGTTAACACTGTTTTTTCAACATACCTCAATGTAAGTTTCCCTTTCAGAAATATTTCTCAGGATTGTTATTTAATCACTTTATTTATTATTTTATTTTACTATTCTATCATTTTGGGACTTTTTTGTTTTAATCGCATAGCTGTTTTCCAAATTCCATACAAATTGCTCTAATTTTAATTTTAATTTAATATTTTACGGAAATCAATTTTGTTTTTGGTCACATAGTATGTTTTAACTGTGATTCACATTGAATGAGTGTAATTTGTCTTTTTATATTATAACCCTTCAACGATACTTTTTAGTTTAAATTCAATCTAAGATTGTCTTTACTCATGTTAAAGGAAATTTTCACGAACTTTGCACAAAATAAAACTAAAAAATTATTTTTATTTAGACATGTGAATTCACACTTTATTGTCTTTTTATCCAAAAAAATTTATTTATAAGTGTGAAAAATAGTTATTTTTGCAATTTAAGTTGTGATTTTAACATATTTATCACTATTTAAAATGCAGGAATACCAAATACTTTAGCTTAAAGATTTCAAAGAGATTCTTGATGATTTACGTATTTTTGGTTTTTTTGTAATGAATATTGAAATAATTCCAATGAATATAAAAACCAAATGTGTGTCTTTCTGACAAACAATGGTATGAAATACGTTACACTTTTTATTAAATCAAAATATTAATAACAAATTTAAGAAAAAAAATCTTATTTAAGGGTTTGAAGAAGGCGAAGGTCTAGCTATCGAACATGATGCAGTTACCAAGCTTATTTAATTTTAATTAATCATTGATTTAAAAGGAAGTTTAGAAATCCATTTATACTGAAACATTGTATACACAAAGAGAAAAGTTGTATAAACATATAAAAACCTTTTTCTAAAAGTTCACTTGCCCACTCTTATGTTTAATTTTATTTTATTTTTTCATCTGAACAATGTTATAGTAGTTCCTACTACTAACGATTGTACGAAATTTCTGAAATCATAGTATTAATATCTTCAAAAGTTATATGCTCAGCATATGAAATAACATCATATACCAATCAAGTATTTTTGTATAAAATTGGCATTGATCCAAATTCTGCTGTTCTTAGAAGATGATATTAAAATTTTATCAATTAACACATACTACACGTGTATAGTTTATTCTCGCCTATGATGTATCTTATAAAAACAACCTACAAAAGAAACAAAATTATTATGAGCACCAATCATAGAAAGACATCAGTAATTTACAAAACAAACATTTCATAGTTTTAACCATCCAAACAACAAATCTGAATTTTACCCCCAAACTTAGTGAATTTTGAGGATGTGCACTTGGGTATTACTTATCCACGTGGATTAATGCAGGTTTTTAAATCAATGCCTTATTTCTTCCACATTAATTCGAATTTTTCAAAATAAATTTGATATAAGAAGTACATTCTTATGTGTACTAACTACATATTATACAAAATAACGAAAAGTGGGATTGACTGTCATAGTCAAATTATAATGTCCTCTCCCAGCTAGACATGTACGTAAGGAGGTATTTTAGTGAATAACTGGTTATCAATACACATATATTGGTTGGTTCAGTATACTTCCAGTTTTATTTATGATGCTAGGATCTTACATGAATCTTATCTGGAAGTCACGTCAGTGTAGTTTTCTCTTGTTGTTGCTTAACGTTAGTTTCCCACCCCGTTCTCTTGCATATTTCGTAAACGTTGGTCTATTATTTACTACGAACTATCTTGATTTGTTTTTAAGCTTCTTGATTATGCTGATGCTAGGTGGAACAAGATTTCTGGTACATTAACGAAATCACTATCTAATGATGACTTCATTAGTCTCTACCGTTGGATAGTATTTGATAGTGCGTGCACTTTGAAATTATTTTTTCGTTTCGATATCATATATTTGTCGTTATGGCAATAAGAGGTAGTATAAATTACCCAAAGTTTGCACCATTTCTGTCGAGAAGTTCAGATAATGGACTAAAAGTAAGAAAAAGTATTTGCCTTTTGAAATTATAATGGTCTAGCGTGAGCCAAGAAACAATGGAGATAACTTATGAAAGTTCTGTACTTTATTTTGGTATAACTGAAGATGACTGCTATTTTTGCTTATGTAATACGCAAAGACACAACACTTGAAACAAACAAAAAAGGATTTTTTTATCCATATCATCAACTTGCTATAAGACTTGTCTCTCATGCACCTGTACCTACTACACTGGAAACTCTTGATACAGTTTCATCAGATTCTGAATAATATAAAATAAATTACTCTCGATATGTTTTAGTTACAATTACTTTCGGAGTAATTACGAGTTAACATTCCAGGAATTCAACTAATCTTTACTTAAGTATATTCTAATAAAATACAATTTCATGTACAAAGCTACCAAGTGTAAGGAGTTCTTACTGTGAAAATGTGGCCCTTTCCTGAATAATTAATATTAATAATATTTTTAACCATGTAAATTGTATTTACAAGATGAATATCACTTAAAACACTCTTGGACTAAATAATCAGGGTGTCTTGATGTAAATACTTGTATATTATCTTCGGGGAAAATTTTAATGTACTAATTTCTTTCTTGGCATCCATAGACTACTTATTGACGTGCTTCCCTGTTCTATGAAGAGAATGAAAAGATCCTGGTGTTTGAGTAACACCTTAGTCACTTGAACACTCTACTACAGAATGTATTTCTGTAGAATAAATCTCGACCAATTGATTGATATATTACAGTAAGGGTTGTCTTAAGTGAGGTTGCCTGTTGCTTTTACTTGATATAGTGTTTATGTTTATGTCTAAACATAAGGTTTTGATATTGTAACACCTCATAACGGGTGGAGCCAGTCCACTAAATTACCTTTTATCACATGGATAAAACAAGCATTACTCTCATAAAGTATTGGTCCTGTACTTATTTCAAGATCTTCAGAAGTTCCTGTAGCTCAATTTCTGATTCTGTTATAAATTTCATTTTGTAAAATATCTTCCCTTGTTTCTCGAATGTTTTTAAAGCAAGTATAACCTGGAGACCTGCTTGATGAACATTCCCAACCTCACAAAAGTTTCTATTAAGATTCATTAATATATGAAATACGAAACATTATTTCTATTCTGCTGTTTTGAAATTATTCTTTTTATTATTTCGAAATAATTATAAAGAAGTATAGCCACAAGAGATCTTCTTCATATCGAAGAGTCAATGATTCTAGTATGTCTCTTCAATTACGGAGTATCAACTATTGAGCAAATCTTCACTAGAGAAAAGCAAATTTATGGGACTTATTTTACATTTTACATCTCCACACCTACCTGTCATCATAAAGAGAGACCTTTTGAAATGTAATGTCTAGTCCTGTATTACCAGCTTCAGACTCTAGAATTGTAATAGTGTCATAACAGAACAATTCGCACATAAAGCCTTACAATGTTTTGGCTCTAAAAGCCTTATAGTAGGGTAATAATGGGATAAGTACACAAAATTATTAACAAGATCGAAATACAAGTGTTTTACAGTGGAATAATAGTAGGTCAACTTATACAAGAAGTCAATGTACTAAAGGTCTTTTGAAAGAGTAACAAAAGATAAAGTTGGAAGCCATATTATTGTCATTAAGATTAAAACCTAGCAATCTTTTACTAATTTCGTAATGGATCAAGTCGTATACTGTGCTCAGCTTTAAGAGAGATAATATGGTAATAATAGACCTATTCGTACCTGGAATTTAGGGTCAAGAGGTAGTAATAGATCAAAGAGTATACTAAGTTAACACTACAGAATCTTATAGTTTGGTAATAAACCTAAACGTACAATTAGTTCAAGTGCTAAAATATTTAAAGTGTAATAATAATAATAATAATAATAATAAACTAAATCGTTTCCGAGTTTAGGCTTTACGGGTCTTACAAAGGGTTAATATTAGATCAATACTTATGCCAATTTACTGTCAAAATCAGGATCTAGGGATAATATAACATGCCAATACTAGACCTAGTTGTGGCTGTAGAGGACTTAGAATGGGGTAGTAACATAGCAACTCGTATACCTTGTGTAGGTTGCAAAGTTCTTTATAGTTGCTTAACATCAGAACAAGATGTAGATTATATTAATACCATGTTCAACGTCTAGGGATTTTAAATGGGGTAATAATATAAAAGTGATACATCTGGTTCAGGGCTTAAGGAACTAATAATGCAGTAGTAATAAATAACCTCAAACTCAAATTTTTCACTTTCGGAGTCTCACAATATGATAATAGATAACCAGTTCATATACCAATATATTTCCAAATTAAAGTCTATGACACTTACAGTGGCATGATATTAGTCTAATTCTTACGCCAGTTTCAGGCTCATGAGTTTCATAACGGAGAAAAAATAGGCTTTTGTACACCAACTTATTGCCGAAACCAAACTCGACGAGTCTTATAAAGGGTGGTAACAGATCACATATTACACCAAGTTATTAACCAGTAGAGACTCTAGATCTCGTAACAAAGCGGTAAAAGAAAAGGACATACAATACAATATGATGAGTAATAATAGAGCAGTCAAATTTCAGCTGAGGATCAAATGGTGTACTAGTGTAATAAGTAGTACTCTATGGTTTTAGGGATCTTATTTTAGGTCAATAACAAAATGAGTCACACACCATTTTATCAATTTATTTCTGGGGTTAGACTTTAGGTATCTTGTAATATTATAGAATAAATCATGCAGCAATCTCAGTCTCTAAGTTTTATGATAAGGTAATAATAAACTAAATCGTAAATTAAGATGTTCTGTTGAATCATCAAATACAGAATTTAAAAAATCATACATTAATGTGATCAATCTGAAAAACATTAATTACTCTCAAACTTATTCTAATACAATATCATGTATACTGTAAAATTTTATTATCATAATTCATCGTTAATGTTGTTTAACACAATCTCAATTTGAGAATGGATTTTGCATATTCAAATTAAGATCTTGTGTCAAAAAAAGCAAAAACATCCATTCAGAAACTTAAACTGAAGAAAACAACAAAGGAACCTATAATTCAACATACATCATTAATGTGAACGCATCATTTGGAATAGTATGATATTCAAGTCTGTAGTTTCCACATTTTAGTAATTTTTGATGCTACATTAAAAATTTCTCGATAGTTGAATGGTAGGTTTACCGACTTACAAGAAGACAATACAGGTTTGCTTATCTGTAATGGACAGAGTGCAGATTGCCAATTCTGATGCTTTGCTCGAAACAATGGCGACAAAGTATAATTTATGGACAGCTTTATAATGTTTGTTTCCTTCTTTGTAAAACCACACATTTCACTTTGCCCATCACAAAAATCGAACCACAGATTTGCTCAACTGTTAATTAAACGTTGACTCACAGATGGAGGACTATTCTTTAATGGTGGGGTTATTGTTATGTCTTGGAAAAGACAAACATCAAAAACAGTACATTATTCTGAGATATGTATAAATTACAAAATTACAGTTTAATATATTTTAAAAATGAATAAAACATATTTGAATTGAAACTACTAAATAGTGAATTATTGTTTTATAGAAATATGTTTACCTTAGACAAATCTTAGAATAACGAATTACATCTCTATAAAGTAAGAATGACAGTTACATGCAGAGAATTATAAAAGGGACAGAGGAATAATGACAAAAAGGAAAAGGCACTTTTCAAGATCGACAGGCAAGCCATTTTTGGGTAGATGGAAAGGTGTTAGAGGAGACTGTGGGTTGTCTCATGTATATATATTTAAAGGCCCTAAGAAGCAAACAGATCTTCTTTTATTCCTATTCAACTCGTTTAATGGACATTTTTAAAATCTCAAACAAGGCAGGGAATACTTGTGTATAAACATATAACAACATACTATTAAATTTCTCCAATTCTTTGTGTTCCATTAAGTTTAAAAGTACTGTTTCTTATCAACTTGCGACAAGCAGGTGTTAACAATTTTTATGATTAAGAGAAAAGGCAATGTAGCATGTAGGGACAAGGGCCT
Source organism: Tachypleus tridentatus (assembly GCF_004210375.1). Taxonomy (NCBI): domain Eukaryota; kingdom Metazoa; phylum Arthropoda; class Merostomata; order Xiphosura; family Limulidae; genus Tachypleus; species Tachypleus tridentatus. The sequence goes on from NC_134831.1 coordinate 157,273,386, forward strand.
GAGTACCACAGCTAATTCATATGCATGTCACTGGCAATTCCTGTAATAAAGCACAGTGTAAAGACTACATTCTTTATGTCTGGGAACTAAACCGAGTAATTGTAAATATAGTACTAAAACAAAATGTAGCACAGGACAATTTAACATTTTTTTATTCTGATGCAACGTATAGTGTAAAGAAACCTAAAATATTCTAGAATAATTGGAAAATACACACATGAATTATCTTTATCTCTCATCTCAAAGTGACTTACTTGAAAAAAGTCAATAGCAAACCCTATAAATATCTTACGTAATATTATAAAATTTGGTCAATTAGTATTTTTCACTGAGAAGTCTTCATTAAACATCTACTAGTAATAATTAAAAGCTTTGCATTAAATAAAAACATTCTATCTTCCTACAGTTGCATATTGAACTTATGATTTACTTTTTTTCAGGTAGTGGCTGTAAAAATTCATCCAAGTTTACTATTGTCCTTATGGAAACCAGTATATATGTTGTACAAGAACCGAGCAATTTAAAAGGTGAAGAAAAAAAAAAAAAGCCCAAAATTTCTGTGATGAAGACAAAGGATTCAGTGACTTTTACTAACTTGTTCAGAAATATAAACTCTTTGAATGAACAAATGAAATATGAAACTAAATAACATTCTATGATGCTTCTTGCATCTTCAGTTATACAGAATAAAACAAAGAAAAAAAGTATCAGCCTTATGAGATTCTTGATTAACCCAGTGCACAGAGGAAGATTAAATTGTATGTGTCCTTGCTTTTTTACACAGGTAACTTCAAAATTTAATTATCAATGTATGTTAATACACTCAGCATCAAAACACAGTTTATACTTCAAAACTAAATATTTTTTAACTTTATAATTTGTAAGGGAAGTATTAAAAACTTTCTCAATCTTCACACTTCTGACTTCTCCCCTTTAAATTCATTGATTTTAATAATAGAGCTTCTATAGTGCATAAAAGATCAGGTAAACTAAGAATAATGTCCAGTAAAAATGTAAACTTTGTACCTCCTGTGTTCTTGATTTGTTGAGATATTGATAAAGTTACTAAACCCATCAAATTAGCTTCTCCAATCTTCTTCATGCACTTCAAGATATTTACTAACATTTATAACTAATAGAAGGAATATATTCTAAGTTAAAGAAATCTGATTATTGTTTGTTAACAGTAGCTGGAAAGTGTAAAAGACCTCAACCAAGATGTAAGTGAGAAATGTCTTGTTTTCTATGTTTTTTTTTTTTTTTTTTAACGAAAGTAACTAAAATATTAAGGTAAGAAATTACTTTAGTTAATAATTGATTCATTTTTAAGAAAATTTAATTTAATAATAAAGTAAAACATAAATGTGATTACATAAAGTATTTATCAAATGTTTCAGCTTTCAGAATTCCATCTTCCCTAAGCTAATGTGAAATAGTGTGTTGCATGTTAAATATGAAATATTTAAGATGAAAGTACTTTTATATTTAGCATAAAAATCACCATTTATTCAAACTAATTCTGTAAATGCTTTATAAATTTAGACAAATCTTAAGTGAGCAGTTTATTAAAAAATGTACAACAGATCTGTAATGTTTATGAAAAAGTTGCAAAATTTCATAGAGGTGCATTAGTACATTCAAAGTTTTGTATAGTTTTACACTGAGAGGTGGTTACAAGCCTGGTCAATTGACTGAGTCCATGTACAGTTTATAACTCAGACTGACAACTTTTACATGTTTGCCATAATTTTAAATAATTATTTCAAACATATAAGTTTCAATAGTGTAAACTTACAAAAAGTAGAATTTTTGACTTCATGACAAAATTTTTTAAGCTAAAGTGAATGTTTTTTACAAACAGTAGTTATCTATGTGTATCAAATTTTTAAAACATATTTCACAATGTCACTTTGATATTAAAGTTAGAACACAATACCCTTTATACTACAAACACTTATAAGAAAGCTTTCATTTTAATCTTTGTTTCACCTTTGCAGTTTCATCAGGGCTAGTGTGTGTTCTATTCCTCAAGTCTGCTATAATGTGCCTCTTAAGAATAGTATTGAAACAATATTATTATTATGTTACTATTTACTAACTATATAGCTATATAAACACATGATAATGAAAATAAAAGTTCTCTTTTAGTTATCTTGGGTGTAGAATCAGATTTGTATCAACTTTATTATCAATATATGTAAATCCCTCCAGTAGGCACCACAAATTTTGAAAGCCAAGAAAAAATTTACAGCAATCAACTAAAAACATCAAAGTTCTATAGTAGTATGTCCCATACGAAAAAAAATAGTAAGGACAGAAAAATAAACAGGCTTTCTACAGCAGTACCAAAAAATAACATTTAAGGTATCATAGAATCAAATTTTTGAAAAAATAAACTATCAGAAATTAGTAGAAAAATCTTACTGATAATAAAAAAACACACCTACAGCTCCACAACTGCTTTTTCTATCTTTATTATGAAAATATATAAATCACTTGAGTATGCACTACATATTCTAAGATATTATATAAACTAGAGAAATATAATGAGTTCACCAAGTAAATATTTTAGTTATGCTTGAAGGATAAAATTTACTTATATTACTTATAACTTCAGATTCAGAAAATTACAAAGGTAATTATGAAAAAAGGTTCTATTTTAAAAATACCATAAAACCATTATTAAAAAAAAAAACGACATAAGTTCATGAAAACAAATGAACAAACTCAAAAGTTGTAAACAGTAGATCAATACATGCTGTTTATAAAAGGAAGTCATGTATTATGGGAGGCCAAAGCTCTTGCCATGAGACGATCTGTCAATCCAGAAACTTCTTTCAAAGATTTTCGCTCATACAAAAGACTCCTGAAATGAATATCAACTAAATATTAAAAATATTATGTACTTGTTTTCAACACTATAGAACAAAAATTGTTTACTTGTTTTCAACATTATATCACTACAAATATAATTAGAGGTAGGCTAAAAGTATCAACACATTTTTCTTATTTAATTAAAACAACATTCAAAGACAAGAACTACACTGTTATTATCCTAAACAAGGCTAATAGCTCCAAGTAAATAATTCTATGTTTTTTAAAATTTTAATGGTCATCATTTTTCATATTCTTAATATAGATAAGTATTCTCTAGTATCAAGTGATGAAGTGGCTTCAGACTGACCCTCAAACTGTAGTAACAAAATATATGTTATCTGGATATTAAACTTTCTATACTTACAGACTGTTGTATAACTGACAAGTTTTTAATTCACTTTTACAATGAAATTTTTTAATTAATTAGACTTGGAACATCAATTGACAAAAAGTAGTTTTACCAATTACTTCCCTATCCATAAAGTAATAAATGTACACAAGTTAGATTTAGGATAAAATACTCAATAACTCCACTTCAGATTGAGTAAATTTAGTAACAAAACTTTCAAAGTAATGTAAAATCATGCATTTTTGTCACACACATAAATGCTAAGCTTAAATAATAATAATAAAATATGCTCAACAACTTATTAAATTATTTAATATTTAAATTAAGTAACCAGACACTGACAGAATGGATCCAACTGAATGCTAAGCTAATGTTACAGTGTATATTAAAAACTGGTGATTCACTTACCGGGCAAGAGAGTGATGGTACCTGTTGGCAGACTTCAGAGCAGCATGTATGAGAAGTAAGTTAAACACATCACGCTATTACAAAATGAAATATAATTGATGAAAAGCATAAAACATTTGTTTATATACATAAAAAGTTATTTACCTTTCATAGTTAACTGATATATGAAAGTCAATTACTATGCAATATATATAGAAATAAAAAAAATAGAAAACTCCAAACTGCTCAAAGGTTTTGGTAAAGAGAACTGAAATATTCTGCCAAAAAAGTAAAACTAACTTAATCTTTAGCTTTTTTACAAACCTAATAGTTTTTGTTAAACAAGTTCTCTTGAAACATACCATAGATTCTGACTGTTTGGTTGGTTGGTTTGCTGTTTTATGGCACAAAGCAGCTCGGCTATCTGTGCCAAACATCCAGTACAAAGTAAAAACTAAAGTAAATTTAGTAAAATTCATAAAAGGAAATTAAGGAATAACAAACAAAGTTTTGAAAAAACCATAAATAACATTAAAACCAATGTTTACATCTAGTCTACAATGGTAAGAGGAAAACTACAGAAATACAATTTGTAAAGGACTTTCTGTAGCATAATTGTAATTATCATAGCTCTCCAGGAAGACTAACAGGTAAGTTCAAAAACTACTGCCAGTCACCTGAAGTTGGCCTTTCCAGTCCTGGTTCCAAATTATTTGACATTACGGCCATTTTTAGAAAGTAATAAAACTTTTAAAAGACTTGCAGCAAAATTTTAATTATAATTCGCTAGGATGACTAATGGGTAGTTCAAACAGCACGTTTGAAATGGTGCCATCTTGAGAGTCATAACGATGATAAGACAGTGAAATGTGGCTTACTGTGACCTGAGTGTTACACAAACAACACATCAGTGAGAACAGAGTGTGAACTAATGTGAAGCAATTCCAGGGCCAGTAGAAACCCAAGCAAGTCAGTATAAATAGTGCAGTTTGAGTACTGCTTAGCTTCTACATGATTCAGGGAAAGAGAAATGGTGTATAGTTCAGCAGTGAACACAGAAACTGTGGAGGAGATTCTGCATACAACCACTGAACCATAACAAACCATGTCAGCGCACACACAGTCACCTGATTTCAAACCATATGTATAAATAGGAAAGGAAGGATGGTTTGAAAGATGTTCAGCAAATAACACAATATTTCCAATTGGAAGTGTCTACTTTTCTCAGACAATTTAAAGATAGGTCATATTTTGGGACTGTAATAAGTCATAGTGAAATAGGCTGACCAGTGTATACAGCAGTGTTATCCAAGGACAGACCCAATTCATTCAACTGCACCTGAATACGAAGGCTAAGAGGAGCAATGGCAGATCATCTGTTCTGAAAAAGTATGACCCACCAAGGAAGGAAAACACAACTCCAGGTGGGATGTTTTGGTAAGGAATGAAGTTTCGAAGCATATAGTAAAGACAGTTACAAACGGCAGAGGTGCAAAGAAGGTTCATGAGACTATGTATATGTATAAGCTCTGAACTGGGAAAGTGTGGAAAGCCCCAGTGCAGAGCCAAAGTTTTTGATGATGAATGAGGTCCAGTATCTTTAAGGATAAGGTCCTGGCCGAGCCATAGACCAGTGATCCATAGTCAAGTTTCAACCAAATAAAAGCACAATATATCTTTAATTCACTCCCCAAGTGGTGGAAGAGAGAACATGGAAGATGTTCAATGCTCTTGTATATTTTACCCGTAGTTGCATGATGTGTGATATAAAGGTCAGCTTACGGTAAAAAATAACACCAAGAACTTTGTCTCAGGGATCACAGGTAGCACAACTTCACTGATACAGAGTTCTGGATCAGGGTGAATACCCCACTGGTGGCAAAAATGCATGCAAACAGTTTTAGAGACAGGAAAGTTAAAGACGTTTGCTGTGGTCCACTTCAGTAAACGATGGAGGGCAGTCTGTAGCTGCCACTCAATATACCTCATGTTTGATGATTGACATGAGATGTGAAAGTCAACGACATAGAGCCCATGTGCAACAGTAAGAGGAGTTGTTCAGTGATGGCATTAATCTTTATACTGAAAAGAGTAACATTCAAAACACAGTCCTGAGGTACTCCAAGTTCCTGTAGAAAAGAACAGGAAAGTGTTGAACCCACACAAACTTGGAATCTCCTGTCTATTAAAATTTTTTTAATAAAAATGGGAAAATGGCCATGTAACCCATGTATATGGAGGTATTGCAAAATGCCATACCTCCATGTTGTATCATAATGTCAAAGAATACTGATACAAAATATTGGCCCCCAGCTAGTACAGCGGTATGTCTCTGGATTTACAACGCTAAAATCAGGGGTTCGATTCCCTTCGGTGGGCTGAGCAGATAGCCCTATGTGGCTTTGCTATAAGAAAAAAAAAAAAAAATTGTCATTTGAGAAAGGCTTCTCTGAGTGATGTTTTAAAGTCAAATCAGATGGTTTACGGTGGAGCGCTGTCATCGAAACCCACACTGGGTGGGTTTGATTTAAGGAACCAAACAAGACGAGCATTAACCATCCTCTCTAAGGTCTTACAGAGACAGCTCATCAAAACAACTAAACAGCAGTTTGAAGGAATCTTGGTATCCTTTTCAGGCTTAGAGGAAGGTAGGACAATAGTCTGGTACCATGCACCAGGAAAAACATTTTCCTGCCAAATCCAGTTAAAAATAATCATAAAAATAGCAAGATAAACAGGAAATAGATGGTGCAGCATGTTGTAGTGTATATCATCAGGTCCAGCTGATGTACTGCCTGACCAATGAAGAGCCAGTTTGAGCTCCACCAGTGTAGAGGGATGATTACAGTCATAGAGACAATCAGCTCAAAACGAAAGAGGTGATCCCTTTGCCTGAATCTTGATGGCTAAGAAGGAAGTGCTAGATACCTGGCAAAAGCTTTCAGCTAGAGTATCAGTAATGCTCCAGGTGTCAGATTTGGAACTGGTGGTGGAAGATATGCTTTTTGTGAACTTTATCCAAGATTCCTTCTGGCTTTGATGTCTTACCAACCAAGCATGTGCATGGGTGTGTTGGAAAGTGATGCAGTTTGAGACTGTGGAACACCTACAAAAGGTATCCTACGCCAGTTTTTGAGCCTTCTATGTCACATGGTAAGCAGGATTACACCACGGACAAGGATATCATGGAAAACGTGCCAAGGTTTGAGGATTACACTGAGCAGCTGCTTGTATAATAGTCAGTTACTACTGCCACAAAGTCATTTACTGATGGCTTACAGATAATGGCAGGATCAAGTTCTGCAAGAACAGTGAAAGAGGACCAGTTTGCTTCATCCAGCTTCCACCAGGGTATGCGGGTCGTGTGGCAACGATCACGGCCAGTCTCTCTCAAAATTATAGGAAAATGATCATTGCCTTGTAGATTATTGTCAACCCTCCAAGAAAAATGGGAGAATAGTGAAGGGGAGCACATTGAGAGATCAATAGCAGTAAAAGACTGATTAGATGCATGAAAATGAATAAAAGAACCAGTATTAAAAGAAAAGGCTGTGATCAGAGAGCATATGCTCTATGGAGTGACCACTTCTATCAATATCAGCACTTCCCCAGAGGGAATGATGTCCATTAAGGTCCCCTAGGATTAAAAAGGCAGATAGAAACTGTTCAATGTGAGCATCAAGGTTTGATTGATCATAGGTCTCTCCAACAGGCAGAGAGAACAAACAGTGATGGTGTGACCCAAAGGAACACAGATGTCTACAGCCTCCAAGGATGTGTCGAGTGGCAAATACAAGGTGGGCACATGCTGATCAACCAAGAGTGCCACCCCTCTATGCACGTATCTATCACACAGCCTGTCATTTCTGGACAAAGAAAACTGCCAACATGTGACTGTATTAGCAGGTTTCAAAAATGTTTCATGCAAGAAAAGACATACAGGATGGTAGGAAGCAACCAGTGTTTTCATGTCATCCAGATTAGAACATAAACCTTGACAGTTCCATTGTATCAAGATGGCCATTTTTATTTATGTGTACATGAATTGGGTGTAGAATCCTTCTGTTTACAACCACGCCTCTTTTTAATTAAGGTTATCGACCTCCATAGATCCTGCCCTGGGTCGATTTGGCAAGTCTTTGCTGTTGGAAAAGGATTCTAGCAATTGAGGACATGAACAAATGATTGTTTTGCATCTTGGGGTTAGAGCAGAAGATGTATCTGAGGTAGTGCCTGTACCAGGAACCAAAGAAAGTGGATCTTGGGGTTTGCTGGAATGTACGTAAGGGACAGAGATGGGTGTTGAAGTTGTTCATTAATATTTTAACCATGGAGGTCAAAAGACTTTTCATTTGGTTTGAGAGCAATTCTACTGGAGGGACAGAGAAATCCATCTGCACTCCCACTATAGCAGTGGAACGAAGTGCAGCAGCATATATCTGAGATGAAGTGGTGGACAGCAACTTTTGAGGCTCAGATAAGTAATGTTATGAATCATTTTCAAACACTGCACCTCCTTTTCTTCCAACCATTTAGGGCAAGAATGAAAGTAGGATGGGTGAGAGCCATTGCAACTGAAGCATTGAGGGTCTGTTTCACACTAATAGGCATTGTGGTCCTTGCCACTGCAATGAGCACATGTTAAAAAACCACAACATGACATCTTTGAATGATCAAACTACTGACACTGGAAACATCTGAGAGGATTTGGAATGTATGGCTATACCCTGCAATTAAGATAACCTGCCTTGATGGTGGCAGGTGGACATGGTGATGTAAATGTCAGAATGAGGACATTGGTCAGCATCGTAGCTCCATCTTTGTGAATAAAGATACACTAAACTGCAGAAACTACTTGGGTGGAGAAACCAGTGAGAATCTCTGACTCGGGGATATTCTTCAAATACCTCTCAACAATAACTCGTGATGAATTCAAAGTAGCACGAGGCATAACCTCAGTAGCTTTTTCCCCAATTTTCTTTGAATGCAAGAGGAGTTCACTGTGTTCAGATGTGAATGTTTCCATCAATATCTCAATAGACTGAAGCTTCTTTACTGACTTTGGAGAGCCAGCAAGTCCCCTAGTCCCTTCTGAATGAAAAAGACATTTGCCCTAAAGGTTTGTCTGAAAGAGAATGTAGAATAAGTAAATGAGGTACAACAGTTGTTGCAGATGTTGAAGATTGCTGCTTAGAATCTTCAAGACATGGTTGTTTACCTATGGACTGTTTTTTCATTATTTTATTTGGAGAATCCATAATAAAAAAAGGAATATTTCAGTGCCCACTGACCCCACCCACCATGAAGCCCTACAAGGGGACTCACTGCAATATCAAACAAAGACACTGCAGCAACACCAGGATTTCGTGAGCATTATATCCAAACACCAGCATCAGGTACAATGTCCACAACACCTGTTTAGAACATACAAGACAGGTATTAACCCTAGAACAAGCGGATCAGCTGATTGACACAAGGGGGCCACCCCAAGGCTGCCTGTCAATAGAAAACCAAGGCCAAAGTGATATGTTAGGGTTGGACCCCTCAACCACTAGGATCTTCTCCTTCCCTTCCTGGGTCACAATGCACAGCAAACATGTGGGTGGATGTTTAGATCCCAGAGGAGGTAAACTAAAAGAATAAAACCTTCCCTGGGAGGTCCCCTCACTCCGTACAGGAATCCACACCAAAGGGATAGATTGTGATAAAATAAACAACATTCATGAACCTACTTAAATTGTTACAGTATAGTTTATAAATATATTTCTGAAACAACAAATCTAAAATACTTACATCAAATCACAGTAACAGAACTAATAAGTTATTATTGTAATTTTTACATTACTAAGATATTTCATATAATAATGTAGTAAGGCTGTATCTAGGACATTACTTTGAGCTGCGAATATGAATATATTAAAAATATGATCATTTTAAGAAAATAACTTGATTGTTTACATTGAAACAAATAATGCAAACTTTGTAGAATGGACAGTAACTGCCTGTTGTGAAGACACAAGTGTAAAGGATGACTTTCGAAACATTGTCCTCTACACTTGTTTCTCCACAACAGGCAGTTGATGTTTGTTCTATAAAGTTTCACCATGAATACCCTGCCTAAACAATCTATCAAAGAATAACTAATGCAAAATTTTTAAACTTCTTACATTTGGTATCATCAAGTTACCTATAAAATTTTTTCTTATGACCATAAGAACAGATAATAGGTTCTAAACACTTAGTTTGAAAATAATCTAATATTACTAAAACAGTTTCAAAAAATAAATGATAGGTAAATATTACTTTAATGTTTTATATTCCAAAATTTAATATCTTCAGTCAAATGTTTTGCTATGTTTTGATACCTAGGAATTTAATGAAAATTAATACTTGTTTTACACATTGGTGCCTATATCAAGTTACCTGTAAAATATTTTCTTATCTCTATGATAACTTACAACTACAGTTAGTCGGACTACAGTATGCTGAAATTACACCATTACTACAGTAAATAATACTAACATCATATCAACTAATCTCTAATACAAGAATAATCTTAAACTCTGCTGTAAAAGATGAACCTACCTGAGCATTACTTCCACCAATCTCAACAATCTCATATCGTATAGGATGAAGCAGTGAAACTACATCTTCATATCTTTCTTCATCATAAGCGAGCAGAGCTTGGATGATTTTATTTCCTACTTTAGCAGAAACTCTGGAATTGATTCCCTTACATTTTCTATATAAAATAAATGTTTTAAACAAACAAATAAAACAGTGCCTTTTATTTCATACAAAATCTACTTCTTCTCAAAACAATCACTGATTATGTCACATTTATAAAAACAGTTAATGTAGCAATAAAAAAACACCTACTAAATTAAAAAAACAAAAAACAGTGTGGCCACCACTGTATTGATAAATTATAATTGACACTCAGAGAATTCTATAACCTATTTTATTCACATGTAAAAGTTTGCCATGATATTTTTTCTTAATAAACTTAAATAAATAATACTGCATGTAGTAGCTATAGTGAAATTTTTAAAAAATCTAAGAAAGCCATCTTGGAAAAGATATCGATCAATGGTTCTTTTGAACTATATCTTTTACTTCATTTGTAGACAAATATCCAGTCTTTTCAGTTTTCTACTTCTGGTTATTCTATATAAGCAACTATCATGAAGATGATTAAAATTATTATAGAAACTGTACATATATTGAGGTAACTTGATAATATGGACTGTTTTCAATAATTACCAAGCAAGTTAAACAGTAGGTGGGTTACATAAACCTAACATGGGTCTGCAAATACTTTTACTGTCTTGAAACTTTTACATGTTCTAGAAATAATTCCTGTACACTGAATTAAAAAATGATATCCATTTTTCTCCACCACGCTAAGATTTTTCACAAAACATCATATGTACTTTTACAAATGTGAATCATTTTCACTAAAATTAGGTCACATTATGCTATGCTTAAAATGTTGACAACCACTAGCTATAAATTTCTTTAAACCAGTTGCAACGTGAGAATCTCATTGACCATTCTATAACTTGTGAGAAACACATCACTAGTACATAAACAGACATGTCATTTCTAGATAGTATTTGCTTCTGTATGTACTTTGACATCATAATTTTCTTTTCAATAACAGTTATTTATCCCTATGGCAACAATAGATTGTGTAATGACCCAAACATATGATGTTATATTTGTGGTAAATTTGCTGTAAAAAAACAAAGGCAAAACATCATAAAATTTGTTAAAAAGGGTATTATACATATAAAACATGGCAAACAAGACAAATTAAGGGCTCTGCACAAAGACTGTATCAAATAGTTGAGGCAATGGACTAAAAGTAAAAGTTACTGTGTTTTAGAATTCCAATGTTCTGGTGTGAGCAAGAAACCACAGAGATGTTGTTATTTTTGCTTGCGAAATGTGAAAAGCTTACAGCAATTAAAATAAAAAGGAAATTTCTTATCCAAATATTTGATCTGCTATAAAACCTGTTGCTCGTGTATCTGTACCTATGCCACCAGAAAGTCAAATTACAAATCAGATGTCTATAAAAATGATGACAGGAACTGTTTTCAACCTGAAATGTCTGGTGAACCACAACTGTTCACACAAGGTGAACTTAATGATTTGGTGAGAGACATGGGCCTTTTAAAGAAATCTTCAGAGTTTCTGGGATAAGAACTCCAGGGACATCATTTTATTGGTACGGAAATTGTGAGAAAGAGTTAATACTGCACTTTTTTTACAAGAAAGTTCACTGGTTTATTGCAACAATAATGCTGAATTAATACCATGCTAGGAGCTGCAGTTTGTGAACCACGTGAATGGAAGTTGTTCATTGATTACTCCAAAAAAGTTTAAAAAGTGCTCTCCTTCACAATTGCAACATATATATGCATTAATATACTGCTCATTCACTTCACCTGTAATAAACTAAAAGAAACATACAAAAATAATGAGCAACTTCTCAATAATATAAAATACAAAGAACAAGATTGGCTGCTTTGTGAGGACTTAAAAGTCATTTACATATTGTTGGGTCAAAATCTGGTTATAAAGTTTCCACGTGTTTTGGAACAAAAGACCACAAAATTAGCACTGGATAAAGAAGCAATGGCCATGCAGAGTCAGTCTCGTATCAGGATTGAAGCATATTTAATGCAACAATTTTGTTCATACAAAGAAAGTTCTATGACCTCCACTTCACTTAAAACTAGGCTGGATGAAGCAGTCTGTGAAAACCTTAGACAAGTATGACAATTGTGTTAAGTATCTATATGGGCAATTCCCAGCTTTTAACAAACAAAACACAGATAGGTAATTTTTATTGGGCCTCATATTAGGTAACTGACTCTTAGATGAACAGTTGGAAAGGACCGTGAGTAAAGTTAAAAACAATCAAATAACAACACAGATTGCATTTAATGATGTCAGTGACAATGTTTAAGGAACAATACTGACCCAAGTTATGAAAATATTGTCAAGAACATGCTCCACAAATTCAAAGAGTTGGGTTATAACATTAGCGAAAAAGTTTATTCCTTATATTCATGCACTGAGTATTTTCCAGAAAATCTTGGTGTAATCAATAAAGAACAAAGGAAAAGGTTTTATCCAGTCATTAGAAAAATGGAGAGGAGGTATCATGATGGCTACTTACTGCTAGTAATTGAAATGTAATGCTTCAGTTGTCGTACATAAAAGAAAGACCACAACACATAGTTTTGGGACTAAAACATGCATATGTCACACAAAAAAAAATTAGGATGAAAAAGGATGCACATTCGTTTGACATCAGTGCTCTTCTCATTTTTTAGTTTGTATTTTTATTAAAAAGACCATAATATTAAAAATATGGATTGTGGTAAATGAAATAATAATTTAATCTAAACAAGTGTTCTTCTTCTTGGTTTGTAAAAAAAAATTTGCACAGCTGAGTTATGGAAGACCTGTTATTAAACTGAAAACAACTTTTATGAAGTTTAAATTTGTAGATACATGTAATCAAAAAAAGTAGTGGTGTAATGGAAGAGATTTTAGCACATATATACCTGAAAAGTTTAAGAACCTTGCACTACAACAGTTTGTGAATTTCTTGATGACGAGAAACACACCTGAAATAAAAATGTATCTCGGAACAGCTGGTATGGGTATTAACACTTTTATTGATAAGCAGACTACAACATTTTGACTTTCCTATTTAGTTTTTCATTAGCCTGTTAATGGCTCCAAAAGACTAGAAACCTAGAATGTGATGATAAATACTAAAGGATGAGTTACTTTTATCATTTCAAAATGTTATTTTACCATTTTAGTTTTTTTATTATTAAACTTCTTTTTAAACAGAACTTACCTCAGAGCTGATGGAAAAGAACAAGGCTTAAGCAGGAAATATTAAGTTCTCAAGATATAAAGGAATTAAATGACAAACTAATATGTTGGAATAGAAGTGGCACAAACTGTGAAGAGGGAAAACAGATAATCAAGAAGCTGAAAGAATCATGCATTGCATTATTATATAATTAAATATAACAGTTTTTGAGCTGCCTGTGAATAACACAAGTAGCATAGCTAGTTGTTTGTAAAATAGTGTCAGTTTCATGTAGTTACATATAGTGCAATACTAGAAAAATATAAATGCCTGTGGCCACAAACTTGGGACAGATTCTACACACAAGAGGGACAGATCAAAGTGTTGTTTGTAATATGAGCATGCCATGGTAGACTGAGCAATTTCAAAGACTTCTAAATGTAACTTCAAGTATAAAAGACAGCTCTCATTACCATAACTAATAGGATTTCAGTTCACTATCTTTCAGAGTTAAGAGTACATTTGTCAATTACAGAGACCAAATTAACTGTTAAGTGCTTATTATGGGCCTAAGGATGAAACACTGCAATGTGAATACTACTTATTAATATTGGAAGATGAAAATTAATTTTTATACAACCATGTGACACAAAATATTTATCTATGACCTGTTACTTATTATTTCACACATAAAGCAGCAACCTTTGCTTACAAATTATATTTATGATAAATCTTTGAGAATTTAATTCATAACAGTAAATTGTAAAATCTGATTTACCTTACAAATTCATCAAGAGAATTCATCAGCTGCATTTTTGCATTTTCATTTTTGGCTCTCAGACAAGACATAAAAATATGAGCATCATTGAAAGCTAAAACATGGTCCTCAATGTGTGTGCAACATATTTCAAAAACTTCTTGCCATTTGTCTTTTACTTGAGCTCCTGTAAGTAACAAATAAATTAATTTTTAATCCATAAGATACACCTATGCCATATTTTTAAACAAATGTTTTGTGCATTGGGTAAAATGAATATCGAAGGTGAAATTTAACATTTTCTTACTTTGAATATGTATTTCTGATAGGTACTGACTACAACTATCTTGTAGTAAGTACCTATCTCAACTTTGGTTTGCTCTCTAAGCATTGTTTATACTCCTTCATTTTGCATTGCATAATTTCAAAACGTGCTGATCATGTGACTACCTTCCACCAATCATACTGCACCATTTATACTATTCTAGCAAAATCCTCACTTTCAAGAATTGGCAGGTACAAACTAGAAACACTGACACATCTGTGGGAAAGAAAGGTGGAAAGAGGTAATTGTTTTCAGTGTAAAAGAAATGTTAAGTTCTGAAATGGCTACTTTTATTCACTCAAAGCTAAAATTTCACACTGCAAAGATGGAGGGACCAGTGAAGGCATGATTGTATTTAATAAAATGGAGAGAAACTGCTTTGACTGTGTTTCCCCAGTGGATACTGTTGACCCTAAAACTTTGTGACTCATCTTAGAACCACTATCCACTTTTGCAGGAATCTCACTATATTAAATATTGAATTCCTATGACTAAATCAGAATTTGGAAAACATATATATATATATATGTGATATATATATATATAAAACAAATGAGTAGAAACAATGGAAGTCGAACACAAATCATTGAAACTGATACAAGTTAGTGATCAACCATAATCAAATTTTTGTAGTCACACGAATAGAGTTGAAATGTCGATACACTAAATTTCCAATTGGGAAAGTGATGACTGTCCTAAAGAAAGTTACCTGCTCTAGTGTAAATGGAAAAGTATGATTGGTGGAGGGTAGTCACATGTTCAACACCTTCTGAAATGGCACAAAAACAGAATTGTAAAAGACAAGTACCCTGTTAGTGATAACATTTTTAGTAATGTTTAGGGTACATCTCAAGGTGAAGATAGCTTTGGGTGAAAAAGAGGTAGAATCATTTTGGAAGTTAAACTTACTTTCAATTTATTATCCAAGTAGTATTCACATCAGTAGTTAGATTAAACTGAACAAACATCCATTTATATTTGTAGTGTTAATACAAACTAAAAAGAAAGTTTCAATAAGATTAGCATTTGATATACATACTACATCTATACCTATTTTAGTCAGAATATAATGTCTTGGCCTCAACAAAAGGGTCCATCAACTTTTTAGTCTCCATAATTAAGTTTTAATTATATTAAAAGCAGAAAAAGTAAAAATTAACTATTTTAAAAAGCCCTACTGAAGCTGTAGCAACATTCTTTAATAAAAAGAAATAGAGAATAAAATAACCTATGTACCTTCTAATTCCAATCGATACAAAAGAGAATTAGCATCAATAATGTCCAGTAATGATCCAGAATGCACTCTCTTCCCAACCTGTGTGTCAAAGATATCCAATGCTGCTTCGAATTCTCCCTAATGGTAAACAATACACAAACATAATATTAATATGTACACAAGGCTAGTTTTTCTTATATACTCCTAAGCATATGTATGTGCTTTACAAATGATGAAGATAAATAATTTGAAATATAAAAACAAATTCAGTTGTTTTTTTCATACTATTTAATGCAATCACACTTTTTTTTAACTCTTATGGTAATTAAGTAGATTTCTGTAGATTGTTCCTGCCTTCTACATGGTTCATAGATGACATTTTCAACACAATTAATTTCAAAACAAAATAATTTTAATTGTTATACTGATACATACCTTAAGTACTCACTAAGGCAGTTCCATATGAAATGTATACTGTCATCTCAACCTTTTATAATTTTTCAATGCCTATGCCATTTTCTTCAGTTCCCATGTTAATCACTAAGCTTTTATGATTACAAATAGTTTTTAAAGTAAATGTTATTTTGAGCTAATACATCAACTTTTCTTTAAATCTTATCTGTTAAATAGACAGTGAAATTATTGAACAAAACAACCGCATTTGTTCAAACACAAAATTTACGTGAATTAGCCAATTTCTTTATAATTTTGAAAATGTAGTCAAACACCAGAACAAAGATATAAAACTTTAGTGTCTAAACTTATAAATAAATCTGCACTTTCTATACAATTAACATCTTTATACAGAACCCATTCACATTTAGTACTAATTTAAACTTTGATGCTTTGCTACTACAAACCTTTTCAATGTGATAGAGTGCCCAATGCCAGAAATTGTGACAAGCCAATAAGTTGCTTGGCTAAATTCAAAAATCAAACAAGTATTAATGTAATGACAGAATAAATAAACTTAATACTGATGTAACATAATGCCAATTCCATAATTCAGGTTATAAAAGACTATATTAAAAATGGCTAAAATTAACATAAAAGGAGTTATTAATTTATTAACCAAAATCAAAATCAAATAATTAATTGACTGAAGAGTAGAAGCACTAATACATGTGGGTTTAAATTTTACACACATACAGACAAGCAAACAACACAAGATGAACCCTGAAGGAAACACTATAAACTAGTAAAGGAGCAGACAGTGTGTCAACAGGGTGAGCCAAGGGCCTGATGCTACTGAATTTCAGATATGTGATGTTCAGAAACACAATTTCTAATAGGTTAATATGCAATAAAGAACCACAACAAATATTCATTATACTTGTTTTAGGTAACTTCTTGTGAACTTGCATCCAGCTCTACTAACATTTATTTTTATTCTTCCAGAAGCACATTTATTTTGCAGTAACCAGCAGATAGTCAATGTTTTTTTTCTTCTTTTTCCATCATCACATCAGTTGAAGCATGAACATTAAATAAAAATGATGAGAAAAGCAATACTAACACTATTCCAGATGCAATCAATGATTCTAATTAAAATGACTTGAGGTTAATTCAGTTTAACAATTTTCTTGTTCATCACAGGAAGAATGAGCAATAAATATCTTAAGATATAAAACTAATGTTTACGAATACATTGGATTTAGTAAAAATCAAAGATGGTGGTAGCAATTTTGGCTGAAAGAAGGATGGAATTTTCATTAAAAAAAATTGAAATAGTACCTTTGATAGCTAGTTCATTAGTTTTAAATATAAGGCTACCAACAGAAAAATTTAACACACTCAAATGCTTAGAGATAATATTAAGGCCCTCTTTAGAATAAGTTTATAATTAGAAAAATTAAAAGTATTTATGTGAACAAAGATAGAAATTAGAGATTGTCTTAGTTTCTTAGCAAACTATAGAGAGTTTAGTTCTGAGCTGTATTTCTTTAAAAAGTAATAGTATGATTAATAAATATACCAAATGCATTATCTATTACACTTCAATGAGCCTTCTGAGAAACAAAGTACAGAAATGAAACTATATATCTAAATTAGAAATGAAATTTATAACTTACATCTTAAAGAAGTGGATCTATTCCCTTATAATTATGGCCTTACTCAGAAAACAAAAGGTTGCTTTGAACATAAAATAAAAACTACAGAAGAAGCCTTATATCTTGTATAAGTCACATGTTAATTTTGGGTACAAATATAATAAAAATAATGAATACATAATTTTTATCTCCAAAAGTTATACATTTATCCAATCATCAAATAACTGAAGACCAGTTTAAAGATATTAAGGAGAGAATACAATTTGTATATAAATAAACATGTTCCTAACATTACACAGAATGTTATCCTGTTTATTAAGTTTAACTAAAATAAACTTTCCCTCTGATCTCAAACTAGAACCTCCAGTAGCACAGTGGTATAACTGCAGGCTAACACTGCTAAAAAACTGGGTTTCAATACCTGTATTTGGTAGATCACAGACAGCCATTTGTGAAAATTTCTACTTAATAACAATCTACAACTAAAACTAAAATAAAGCCTCATCATTGACAATTATGCTAATGGGAAATATAATTTTATGAAAAATGAAATGCTTGAGTTTAAGGCTTTCAGATACAAGAAAGGCATTTCCATAACCAAAGCTGACAAAAGTGGCTAAATCACCATAATAAATAAGAGTTATTCTAAAGAAAGGGATTAATAACTTGTCAATAGATGGTCCATATAAGTTTTTAAATAAGAACTTCACTAACACTTAACACAAAAAGTTTGAACACTTTTCAAGTAATGTGTTATCCCAATCACTAATAACAGATGGTTCATATAAATTGTTAAATAGAAACTCCCCTAACACTTATCATGAAAAAGTTAGAAGCTTTTGAAATAATGTGTTACTCTAATCCCTAACAGTAGATAGTCCACATAAATTGTTAAATAGAAACTCTACTAACATTTATCACAAAGAAATTGAAATAATGCATTACCTTAACCTCTAATCAAACTTCTTAATTACCACTATCTAGTTTTGTTCAAGTTTCATACACTAACTAAAACATATAAATACATTGTTCTTTATTGCCTAGCTCTTTCTGATAGTAACACATTCATTTACTGCCAAATATACAGCTGATACGTTTTTTCATTATTCACATAAACACTGCATGAAAAATTCAACAAACTTTATTAAGCAGATTCAGTATTTAAACCTATCTCATAAAGATATTATGATTTATTCAGATATTTAATCCATATTCACTTCCATGTAAATGAACCCATTAGCTGTTTTGAAGACAGGTAAATTCAGAATAAAATTTCATTTGAAATAAACAATATAATAAACTGGACAAAAACTGTATTATAATCCTTCTTTTATCAAGTTATGAAGAATTTCTATTTTGAAATTCAAGAATTGTCTAAAAGATGTCCTTTCTTCACATTACATTGTAATATTTTCATGGATAGTTTTCAAACTATTACAAATACCCAACTGTCAAAAAATTTGGTTGAGATATGTGAATGACAGATTCACATTATTCTCAATCATGGTAAAATTACAAGAATGTTTATAACACTTAAACAATACACATGATAACACTAAATTTATAACTGAAAATAAATAATCAGCAGTCTTTTGTAAGATCGTTTAATAGCTAGAAATTCTTTTCCCTAAAAAAGTTGAATTTTATGGAAACCTTTTGCAGCTACTTTCACCCTTCTCAAAATGTTGCTCAATAATTTAACTTACAAGGCACTTCAAGTTCTGTACATTGTTGATCACATTTTTAATGAAATCAACTATTTTAAATGTGACCATAGATACATAAGTGTTCCAATAGTCACTGATACTTCTTTTAACAAAATAAACTATAAAATGAAATTGCCTGATCTCATGTCATTTTCAAGTATTTACACAAAAAGTTATTTCCTTATGTTCTTTTCAAAAGATCTGAATGCAAACAGGAAATCTTTTCTAGCTATATGGACTGACAAACTACTTACAGACTTCATAACAAAATTTGTGACCTTCCTTTATTGGAAGATAACCTCTGACCAAAATGTAATTTATAAAATGATGTGTGAATGCAGCAGTGTCTATATAGATCACACAATTTGTAAGGTAAAATGCTGTATGAATGAACACAAACTTGCTGTAAAAAAAAAATTGTGCTTTATCATACTAAACACATTTCAGATTTTGTTTTCAGTGAGACTTTATATTTTGTCTGTTATTTTCTCTACCCTAACAATACAAGGTCTGTCAAGGTGGGGTGGAGCTTGTATGTGACGATAAAAATCCTTGGGCAAGATGCTACTCTCCTAGTCCAAACAGGAGTGGTGAAGGCTCTAGTGAACTTTGCAATATTGTAATCCCTTTGTTTGAAACCACCATTGTGACTAGCTAATACTGCTTTTGTTCTTGCAAATAACAACTGATTAGGCATTAGAGGAAATCTGTGTGTTTGTGTGTTATCTTATAGCAAAGCCACATTGGGCTATCTGCTGAGCCCATCGAGGGGAATTGAACCCCTGATTTTAGCATTGTAAATCCAGAGACATACCGCTGTACTAACGGGGAACAGAGGAAATTTAAATATCTAGCTAATTCTAAAAAGTTTCATTTACAGAATAATAGTATTTGTCTCCAACCTTGAATTTGAAACAGTATCTGTAGGATGGATAACTGCAGTTTATCATTCAATTTGATTGTGCAACAAGTGAACTTATGTTCCATGAGAAAGTTATCTAATTTTACTCAAGTTGAGCTCAGAAAGAGTGGATTGTACTGATGTACACAGTGAAAAAAATAATTGGTTTGATTGTTTGTTTGGAAGTTTATGGTGCAAGAAATTAGTCTATATATGCCAAACAATCAGCAAAGAATGCTCCAAGTAACATTCAACAAAATATAAAAATAAATAAAATAAAATAAAAATGAGACAATGCCAAAAGGTAGATAAAATACTTTAATATATTGGAAAAAGATCACTGGCTCTTAAAACATTAAAAATACAATCAAGTTGGACAGTGTAACCATCATCAATGACATTCTCCCATGTCATGGGTAAAAAATCTTAAAAAATACATCTAAAATGGTGCTGCCTCACACATTCATAATGGTGGACCAAAAACAAAATGTAGGCAATTGTGATCTCAGGGACACAAAGGCCATACATTGATAAATCAGTCCCACATAAAAGAAAATGATGGTTAAAAATTGTGACTAATCAATGCATAGTTTAACCAAAACAACTCTTCTCATCAACCCATACAGAAACCAGACAGCCAAAGAAAAACTGTAGGTTTAATCTGAAAAAGACTGTTGTAAAGTTGCTCATTCCAAATTGACTTCCAACTGGCAAAAAGCTGGTCCTTAATCACAGAGCAGACAGATAGACATAGATGCAGGGTCAGCATTATTGTCACCTAGAATACTAACATGACCAGGTATGCAGAAACACTGGATAGAAATGGACGATAGAGGTATCTGAGCCAGTGATTTCACAATATCTGAAAGAATAGGGTTAGAACTAATGTTAATTGATTACAAGGTCAGCAGAGAGCTGAGAGAGTTGATGTAAATAATATAGTTAGTGTACCACATAGCTTCTATATGATCCAAAGCAAAAAGAATAGTATACAACATGGCAGTGAACACAAAACTATTGAGGGGATCCTGTGAGCAATCACTGAACCAAACAAAAATCATGGCAGAATCATCTGATTTTGAACCATCAATGAAAATAGCAACAGAAGAATGATTCAAAAGACGTTTGATAAAGAAAAGATGGTACTTTTAACTGGGAATATTTGCTTTCCTCAAATAATACGATGAAAGGTCTCAGGTGGAGATGATAATGAGTCAAGGTGGAATGGGTTGATCATCAGACATGGCAATACCATTCAATGACAGATCCAATTCACTCAGCTGCACTTGGATACAAATGCCCATGTCTACTGCCTATAACATTACTTTAAGAATGACTGGTTTTAAAATTAAGCTTAATTGTAAGCTTGAGACAAGCCTGTAAAGGAGAAGCGAGAAAAAGTGTGATATGTGGGTACACCATGTGTATTCTATCTGCTTTAGCAAAAAAAAAAGTGCTTTAAAATTATTAGTTATTTACTTTTAGTGCTTTACTACTGGCAATAGTATGGTTCAGAAACTTAAGAATACGTGGTTTTGTTCTCCAGTGACGATAATATCTAATCTCCTCAAAAAATCCTGAAGTGACAAAGATCATCATCTGTGTTAAAAAGACTGACACTGTAGCATCCTTTTCTTGCCTAGCATGATTGACTCAATGTAATAGTTGACCACTATTATGAGAGAACACAAGCCAACAGGGATACTGCAACTTGATAAAAAAAAAATCAAATTGAACTTTCTGTGCTTTGTGCTGTTGAACCAGGGCATTACAGAGTGAAGACCTAACTTTAAGATCATAATATTTAGTTTGATGGAAGTCTATTCCAACAGAAAGAAAGATCTGGGATTAAGCACAGCCTAACAAAAGTGATAGTCTTTTCATGCATAGGCTTGTTTTCTTTTCTTTTGTTCAATAACACAGAATAACAATTTTTACCAACTATTGTTCAATCTCATTATTTTACACACCCACACTAGGAAGATTCAGTTAACTGATCAGAAATACTTCCAATTCCTGAATGATTATGTTGTTATCTGAGGACTTATTTGTCTGATACTTGTTGAACTATCATGAGTTTTTACCTGATAATATCAGATTAAGAGAGTCATAGATGTTTTGAGAGCTATCATACCAAAATAATTTGTTTAAGTGAAAATTTACTTGGAGAGATCACAAAGGAATATTCCCCTTAACAGTGAATTGAGAGAGTTTGGGGATTGATCACAAGGTTTGCTACACATATTTTACTTTAAAATTTGTTATAACATTCAAATGATCATTCAGTTTAATAGTTTTTGGTAATTTGAATTGATTACATGAAATTGAAAAACAACAATGTAAATGATTATTCAAAACAAGAGATCTACAAAGTTCTTGAATAGCTGGTATTAATTTCTGGGAGAACTTGCTAAGAACTTTGGTTCTCTGAATAATCTATATCTTTGAGTAATGTGTTTACTTTGCTGAATAAAAACAAACATAGAGAAACAATATTAGCATCCTCCGAAATCCTTTCAAGCACAAATTTACTTTTGATATTTTAAAAATATATATTCACACAACATGATAAATATAAGACAATTTCAAGTATTTATGTAACCTCCCAGTTCTTCACTGTTGAACTTAGGAAAGCAATTCCTTCATTGGCACGACCTTCCATTTCAAACACATGAGCAAGAGCATGAGTGGCCCAAGCATCTCTGGGATTAAGTTCCAACCCCTGAAACCAATACAATATTTTCAGAAGTTAGACTTATAATACATATATATGTAATCATCAGCAAACTGTACCTGAACATTTTACTATTTTTACATCACTGATGCCATTTTAAATGAAAGCTTTAGTTGTTATATTAGATTTTAATTTAATAGTAGTATTAAAATAATTTTAAAATTAAAAAGTGCTTTAATTATGGTTATTTTAACTGTGACGTTAACAACAGCACTTCTAACTATTGTGTAAGTCCAGTAACTAAAATTAATTAATACTCCATTATCATAAGCCTTCCTTGTTGACAAGTTTAATAAAAATTTTAAACAAACAAAAGAATATAATTTTGATATTTCTTTAATAGTGAATGAAATAACAAACACATGTTAAGAAATCAATGCAACATGAATAAGATACATAAACAAGCAATTATTAGAAACACAAAATCATACATTTAAGAAGTTTTTGGATATGACAAATGCATATAAAATGTTAGGTACATGAAAGACATTTGATAAAAAGAGCTATTTCTTGCCACATTTTCAATACACTTTAGCCACAAGTGGCAGTTTATTTGTTAAACACTTCATTTTATTAAATACACTTTCTTGATCAACCTGTTATTCCAAAAGATAATTGATATTTTCATACATTTGCTGAAAAATAACTTGACACAAGATAACTAAAAATTGTAAAATGCTACTGAAACTTAAAAAAAGACCTTTTGAGAAATCTCTTCAGCTTTAGAATAAAAGTTGGTTTCTTCCAATCCAAAGGCATACATACCATAAAGGTAACTGTAAAAAAAAGTACAAAGGCATGTATGTTCTCAATAAAATTTTTGGAAAAAAATATTAAAAATTCTACTTTAGTGCACCTTCTAACATCCTCAACATTACTACAAACTAGTCATTTCACATTATGTTTCTCTGAGCACTAATTTAGGTTCTTAAGATTTTTCATGACCCCCCTTCCAACCACACATTTTTCACTTAATTGTTAAATACTGCTTTAACAGTTAATGATCCCAGAAAAGTAGGTTAGTTGTAAGCACGTATTTCAATATGTTTCTCTTGGATCACAAAATAAACCATTTGTTTAAAACTTCTCTGTGAATTTGTTGAATTTCATGCAAAACTACTACAAAACTCATGATAGCTATCCCTAATTTTGAAGTGATAAAACTGGATAAAACATTACCCACCACCATCTGATCTACTCTAACTGAGTAGCCTAAATGGGCCATTACTCTGAAAGTGCACCTATGGCATCAATGTGTGGAATGAAACTTTTTATTGCAAGAATAGGGGCATAAACAATAGACCTTAGATCCACAGTCAAGCATGATAACAGAGTTATGCTTTGCTTCAAGGTTTTAAACCGTAATATATAGAAAAAATAGTTTGCTACACACTCAAGGTGTAAATTGAAACTTCTTACATAGAATGTAAGAGCTGGAGAATATGCTCCTTATTTGTTCTACTTCTTAAGTCTATGAAAGTAGGCCAACATTGATATAACCAAAGGTATGAGTAGACAAATAAATCTAACAAGATATATTACAACTACTTAACAAACCTGTAAAGTGGAATGGTTGGTTTCCAGTGTGGTAGAACTCTGGCAATTGAGTCTCGTATTTGGGATTGGTAGCCCAGATAAAAGTAAGTGTCATGAGCCATTTTAAGAGCAAAAATATCAGTTGGATAATTCACAAGTATATCTTCCCACACATTAATAGCTTCATCCAAAAACCTTAAAATAAAATAGTTAAAGCAGTTAGATTAAAGTGGTAAAAGATACAAAAAATATTTACAAACCACAACATAAGACATGATTTAAATCTATTCAAAATATCATTTATCAATTACCATACCTATAAAACAGAATTTTCTTGGATAAAACCACCTTATCCATCAATCCATGTTTGGATGCAAATATTCATCATCTAATATTTTCTTTATTAAAACCTTTATGAACTGGTGAGGTGTCATTTATATCACTTGATCTTTTCCTTCTCACAACAAAAATGCTTTTAACAAACTGCATGAAACTTGGCATGAACTTTTTAAAACATATACAATTCTTGTTTAACTCTTTCAGTACAGGCTTGGTCCCTGGGACCAACCTTGTAACCATTTTATGCTTGTTCTAGTTTTTATGCTATTACATTCAAATTAGTAAGCATATGTTCACAAATTTGGCATATTATCAGTAAACATTACAAGGCTTTCATATGCAAAGTATCAGATTTTTGTTTTATCAACTGTTAAGGTTTGTTAAGGAATGTTTTTCTCATACCTTTTTCATTTTCACATGTTGCCTATCAACATGAAAGCAATTTTCATTTTATGATTAAAAATAATTTTATGCATCTGAATGTTTTAAATTTCACATGCAATTTTTTTAAATTGTCCAAATAGTTTTATCAAATGTTTCTTAAGAAAAAACTTTACATTTTGTACTATTTTCACTAGCAAATCTCTGTATGGGTTCAGTCGATTTGACTGATCTTGTAACCACTATATAAAATTAGGAAATTAATATAAATTATGCCTTTTTCATTCTAGAATAACAGCAAACAATAAAACAAAAACATAAATGATTAGACTAAATATGTTATATCTCATAACATTATACATTTACGTAGATTTAGTAGCTTTATTATACTAATCTTTCAGGAATATCTGGCTAACAGTACAAAAGTCACAATGATGTGGTGCACATGCACTCATGTTACCATATATAACAATATAAAAGTGAACTATAGTTTTTTTTTACAAAGTAACCTTCTTGGCTATATTTTAGAGTTCCAGTAATTGATAAAACATGGTTACATTTTTCATTTATTACAAAAAGAATACATATATAGCTTATTACTATTTACAAACAAGTTCTTACACTCACTTTTCTCAAATCATAGAACAGTAAATAAAGAAATAAAAAATACAATTATCTTTTCTAGTTATGACTTTTGTACTTAGCTGTTACTTGTCTCAGCTTGCTGAGCCTTAAGAAATTTTGCATGAAGAAGATGTGAAATGGAATAATTACTTTTAGGTTTTACACATACAGTTGAATAACCACAAAACAATAAATTACTTCATCAATACAAATAGAATTCCATTATAATTTATGAAGTTTAGTAGCTATGCCATATTTGTATTTAAAAATATCAAATCACAGACAGACTAAAGACTAGATTTAGTAGCTCGAAGGTTTGTTTTGAAAGAATGGATGCCATTATATTTGGATATGGCTGATAAATTCACTAAGGGGGTATTCTGAGTTTCTGACTGGTTATTTATGTCACATATAGAAGTAAGTGTATATAAGGCACTGTTTCCAAATGTCAAACAAGATAACTGGTTACCATTGTGTTTGATTCACTAAATATAGTAACAGTTCAGCAAATAGAAAAGACAAAAGGTTTTTATTTTAGATTCTAACTTATTAGTATTGGTAATTTGAATTCCTAATTAATACATCCAGTGCTGTATTCAACGTACCACGAGATACCGAAAAATTAAAGTTTAGGTGTATTATATTCTCAAGAGATGATAGTTTTTTTAGCAAGTATATTCCTCTTTTGAGACAAATTTGTTTGGATTTTGCCAAAAGCTAAACTATAGCTATGAAATGGACAGAAAATTAATACATGCATTATTTATTAGGCTAGATTAAAGGATAGCAGAAGCGAGAAGCTCAACTGATTGAAAATGTCTAGGGAGGAAATAAAGGGAAATGTGCCCCAGTGAACAACTTTTATTCTCTGAAATGCAGTAAGAACCATTATCTGAACTCAGAATAAACTTTTGTTCTTAAAAGATCATATACATCAGATAGGTCATGAAAAAAGTAATACTTTGGCTCGTGAGGTGTAATAAACAGAACTGAAACTCAACTTTCAATGCTCTGTTTTCTAAATCCAAATGAAGAACAATTACCACAATATCCTTGTACTATTTTAATACTGTCTTTCTAGAAGTGATATCAACTTACTTTCATATTTTTGTGTTTGTTCAGCCATAAAGAAAGCTGAAATTTTACAGGTAAAAATTAGCTAACAACAGTAATAAATACCACTTGACACTACAGAAATAATAGAATTATGATGGAGACTTATATTAAAATACTGCCAGATCTAGTCCAAGAAGTCTGGGTTAGGCTGTATTATTGACATTAAACCTTACATGCTTACTAATCACGCATTCAGGTAAGCCTACTTATCTAACATTACCACTCTCAGGATGATATCATTATTAATGTTAACTTTATAAAATATCAAGATAACTATTCTAAAATACTTTAAAATTTAAAACTTGTTTAAACAGAAAAAGAATTATTATTTTTCTGAAATACTGGAACCTGATATACAGGATGTGCCCTAAATTGCTTCAAGATGCTCAACAGTCATGGCAGGATTAATATGTTGATATTAGAAGCAACTGTTCACAGGCTAAATCAGATCCTATCAGTCAGTTCCCATCAAAAATACAAAGTTCAACACAATACGTTTATCAGTTTATATTTGCTATATCACAGTAGAAAGAACTTTTATGTTTCACTCTTATATAACTAAAAAAGTACATCTTTTTTCAGGTATATAATGGTTAGTTTTTAAAATATTTCATACAGATGTACTATTTAGTTAATTACTTCCTAAACAGGATGTCAAATGAAAAACATGTTTTAATTTCCTATGTAACAGCCAATGGTCAGTTTATAAGTCCTATTAGTTGCTTGACCCTCGTTTGTGGATCACTACTCCACAGATGTATGGATCATACTGAAGTTGATAGGTGGTGGGAGACGTATATATTTTAGTACAAGTAACATCTTTGTCTTCCTTATAAATACAATGGGAATGATCACTGACATAAAGAGCCAAGAATTATGGGATATCTTGCTTGGAGCATTATATGTTGTTATACAATGTGATGCATTATGATTTATCTTTTTGTACATGTCTTGCTGAGAAATGCTTCCTACCTGAATCTGCAACTAACTTCAATTGGTCTGTAACGAGCTTAGGAGCTAGACAGTCAGGTTTTACAGATAACAACATGACTTTGTGTGAGAACAAAGATTTTGAATTTACACATTCATTTGTGTCTATATTTGTTTTTTTATATATGTGCAGTTTCTTACCATTCTGTGAATCTACTCTTTAGGGTGGAACATAATAGTTCTAAGAAAACAGTATACCCGAACATAACAATAAGCCAAATACTGCTTATGTGTAACTATAATCAACAGCCAACCAACATATGAAAGGCACTAATCAATAGCCCACAATTTATTACCTCATTATCACACTTGATTTGTTTTCAGTATTATATTTTCTAATTCATTAATCATTCTTTACTTACAGTCATCATAAAAAACATGAAAGGCACAGTTTACGACTTTAATAGTTTTATACATTTATTTGCACATAGGAGATACTAATTTCTTACTTAACAAGATCATTCTTACCCATCAGCCCACAAGAAGACAGCCTTAACATGACTTTGTTCCCTTGAAGTTAAAAAACTGGCTTGGTTTTTGGATAATGATTCAACATTTTCTATTTCTAGTTTAAATGTATTATCTAATCGTGGTGTCCTTCCAGTGCCAATCAGATCCAAGCCTATAGACATCACGTGACCCATGACTATGGAAACAAACTGTGATATTAGTCAAATCTTCAGATACTGTAATACATATGTATACTATATACAATGAAGGCTGATAAAATACATTACTATGAACAATAAACCATAGATTAACTAAAGCATATTCACTTCATAAATGTGTTTGAACTATCATATAGAATCTTAGAAATAAGATCAATTTTTATCTTCTTTTTTTTTGTATGCAGAAAATGTTGAAACTGAAGTTCTTGATGGAACTGAACTGGTTTTAAACCTTTGAATGAAAGAGAGATTAATTATCCCTAATTTCAAGAAAATCAGTCAATACATGAATAATGGTCAGAATATTCTAAAATTTACAATACTTATTAAATTAAAAACAAATAAATAAACTGTATCTGTAATTAGATTAGACTCAATGAAAAAATATGATTTAAAAAGAAGTATGCATCTTTATGCTACAATAATTTGGGTGTAATTATCTTACCAAATTCTGGATCAGCCACTTTTATATCTTTTAATGTCTTCTCCAAACCACCAAATGCATCATCATCATACCATCCTATGTACTAAAAGTATATATTTTCAAAACAAAACATATTAGATACAAGGTTCCCATTAGTTTTTCACTTAAATGATAATTATTCAATGTCTCAAGATTTTGTGTTGAGATTTCTGAATTTTAAAACAATCATACTTATTCAAAACAAAACAAAAAATGAATTAAATAACCTTTACCAATAAAATTTGAAACCTGAACCTGCTCAGCTATTATTTACATTCAATTTCCATTACAATTATTTTAAAATATTGTAACTTTCAAGACATAACACAGTAACAATATTCACATAAACAAAGTTAGTTAAAAACACAATAAGCCAAAAGATAGTTACAGGATGGAAAATGAGCCCCCCAAAAGACATCACTTAAATAAAATGACCAAACAGCTGTTATAAAATCATAATCAAATACAGAAGTGCCTTGGTTTAAGTAACAGTTAATTAACACAGCAAGCTTAATCAAAATGTCAGTTGATAAAACTTGTATAAACTCTTTATGAAAGACATATACAAGTTTCAATAGTTAATAGAAAGATGTATCACTAGAACAAAAGACTTGCAAAGAAAACAAAAGTAGACAATATTAGTGTTTTCAAAACTACAGACTTCTCTCACTTGACTGAAATTACAGATTTGCAAGGTTGCATACGATGTAGGAACTAGCAGATATTATTTTTAAATAGACAAACTGTTGCAGTCCTGCATAAAGCAGAAGAACAGACAAAATGACAAAAAAAAACCAAACCAAAAACTATATAAACAGAATAATGTGGATTTCATAAAGAAAACTGTTTGGAATGGAAGTATGGCAATTACAGTAGTAAATAAATAAATAAATAAAAAAAAAGGGCATGATAGCCTCACTGATATATATACACTTTAACCATATACAGGCATGTCAATGACATTTATGAAAAAAAGAGGAAAAGTATATAGCCTGGCCGAGGGCAATAGCGCAGTAGCAGCAGCCCTGACTAGGGGTCCGGGGTATGCCCCCCCGGGAAATTTTTAAAAAATGGATACTATTTGGTGTGATTTGGTGCAATCTGGGACATAATTTCTTCATGTTTTTTGACATTGCAATGTTGGAAAAGTACACAATATATATCATATAAAATAACAAAAAGGAAATTAAAAGACTAAATCAAACTAATAAAAACTATAACACTCATTTACAGTTTTTAGCAGATAGATTTATTCTTTTAATTTGCATTCATTTTTTAGAAGATATATCAAAATATCTAAAATTAACAAATAAAATAAAAAGTAAATAAATGAAATTTAAGATTGTTTATTTGTTATTTATTCAGTTTAATTTTTTTCTAAATCAAAATATATTAGTAATATGAGTTAATAAAGCCAAAATAACTTAGTAAATATTTCAAATACAAATCATTTCATTATTATCCTTTTCATCAATAACATCATCATCATCAACTACTGGTATGCTGCCAATTAAAGGTTTCACAGTCATTGCCAATAACTACTTCTCTGCTGCATATATTCCATACAATTTTCAAATCACATAAAATTACTCTTTTGACTAATCATGACTACCAACAGTTCAAATTGTTCATCTGTGCAATCTTGTCATTATACTACTGGTACCTTAATGTCAGTGAATTTTCCATTCTTTCACAAATTGACAATACAAACTAAAACAGCATATGAAGAAAAGCTATGACATTGCTTAAAAAATTCAACTACTGATATGGTTCAATATTAAACTACTGATATCAGTGATATGCCTCAGAAATTAAATTTTGTACAGTCACTGACATCAACAACTACTATTCTGCTGCATGTATTCCATTAAAATTTCAAATTACTTAAAATTACTCTACATGACTACCTACAGTAAAACTTGTTCATTTATACAATCTTGTGAGTAAATTACTGGTATCTCAATATCAGTATATTTTTCATTCTTTCACAATACAAACTGAAACAGCAAATCAAGGAAAGCTTTGACATTGCTTCAAAATAAAATTAATGATATGCTTTAAAATAAACAACTGGCACTTTATGCTGCAGATAATAATAAAATGTTTTTCAGTCACTGATATCAACATCTGCTCTGCTGCATAAATTACAGTCAAATTTCAAATCACTTAATTTCCTTTAATCAATCTTGGCTACTTTCCTCTTTTTCGAGACAAGGGTTTCCAGTGCTCTCTTCCGAGCTTTTTTCTCTCCTTCTCTGAATGGGCAGCTCTCTGTGCCACTGTGGCTTTCTGGACTTTTCTTTAGCCAAGGTGGCTGCGCCAGATTACACAGAACCATAGGCCTCAAGCCTTTCTGCCCTTTTCTGCTGATCCTCCCTCAGCTTTGAGGTATACTTTGAAGCTGCTGATCTAATGTCCTTACACATTCTCTTGTCTACAGGATCAAAATGAACATCTTTCCTTTTAAACATTTCAATCGCTGTTGTTTCTTTGGAGTGTAGAGAATATTTTATCGTCTGGTATGCACACAATACCAGACCACGAGACCTGCAACGAGATGAAACAAGACTGCCTCCAAGATGGCGGTCAGATTTTTTTTTTCTGCAATAAACATTGAAAAAATATGATTTCTCCTCAAAAACCACCTACCCGGCCCCCAAATCGCTCATATTTTCTCCTCGAATTTACACGAATCTCGTGGGTGATCGTTGGCTGTTTGAAAACCACGGAAATCTGCGTTTCAGCGGAGAAATGGCACGCATGCATATACAATAAACCAGTAATGTTTCAAGGCTGTGCCTATGAACTCAATAAAGGAAAGCAACTCGGTAATAGATACAACTGGTTAAATAGTATGATGTTGTAAGCATACTTATTTAACTTCCTATTAAACAACAACATGGCCACACATAGTAATTTTATACTCCTAAATACTTTTAAAAGTGCTTTTCCAGTCAAAGAATTCTTTTAAAACAGTATTTTATGTATGTTAAGAAATTTGCTTTGTATGCATGTGGGCCACACAAAGTAATCACTTACTTTCATCATAGCATTCCTCAGTTTCCATATCTCCATGGGTAATATGACAGAATGATTTTAGAAGGGACAAAGATAGTCTACAAAAGCATGAAAGAAGAAGTCAGAGTTAAAAAGAATGAATTACAAAAAAATTCAATATTAAAACACAAGATGCAAAAGTAAAGTATCTTAGTAGTAAAGAAGTTGAAAGACAGAAACAGGAAAGAACTTGAGGTGATTTTAGATGCTGTCTTATATTTGGCATACAGGGGCACTGAGGCCCATGAAGGTAGATTTATGGAATTGTTGAAGCTTGTATCAAAGCACAACTTCCAATTTATATATGTATAATACATATTTTTCTTCACATGTCTATAATAAATACTGCACCTGAGTCTCAGAGAATGAAATAATAGATCTCACAGCTCATAATGTAATCTATAATGTTGTGGAAACTGCTAACAACCATTTTTTTGTTGTCATTTGTGATGAAGTCTGTGATACTGAATATCAGGACCAATTATGCTTAAGATGGTGATTTAAATGTATCTGAGAAATGGATAGCATTCTTTATTTCTACTAATGCAACAGTTGAAAATGCTACAAATATAATCACATAAAACTTATTATCATATGGATTAGATATTAGTAAAGATCATGTGCAGAGGTGTGATGGAGTCAATACAAAAAAAGTTTGAAAAAGTAAAGCAGCAACACAAATTTTAAATGAACATCCAAAATGCACCCTCCAGCTACTGTTCTTGTCATGGACTGGACTTGATAGTCTAAGATATGTAAAATTTCAATGTAGTTTATTCTCTCAGAAAATGAATGCATGCTAATGATGCTAACACTGCAACATGGTTTTACAAATTCATTTTATTTACTTCTAATTCTATAGGTATTGAAGAGCCTGCACTGCACAGAGGTACAAACTGTAGAAGCTGAATTTGAGTGTATATATCATATAGTTTGCAGCTGCTGTTGAATCAGATATCCTACAGATGATTTGCATAAAATAGCAGTGAAAGATTATGTGTTTGTTTTCTTATATCAAAGCCACATCAGGCTATCTGCTGTGTCCACCAAAGGGAATCAAATCCAATTTTAGTGTTGTAAATCCAAAACCTTACTGCTGTCTTGCAGCGATAGAGAAATCTCTATGCAAATAATCTGCAACTGATATTGATGATATGTATGACATTCATCATGATGACCTGTTGCTCTTGAAATCAATTGATTGTGTAAAACATGAAAATGAACAAATGGACAGTGTCTTCATCAAAAATTTTTCAGATTTATCAAAGATTTCTACACATTACTTTTCTGAAGTAATAAATAAAAATCCTGTGTTTAAGAATGGCTGAAAGATTGTTTTCTGCCCTAACTCACTTGCACCTCACTATGTCACAGTCTCACATGAAACATCTTTCTTGTTTTTGTCTCCTGAAGAATGATGTATTTGAATTGAATTTGTCAGAAGTTATTAAAAATTTATCAGTCACAGTACATCTCATCTAAACATATTTTCTTTTTAAATAAGAGTTTAATGTGTATGAAGTATTTTTGTTTAGTTGATTTCCCAAATCAAGTAGGTTTGAACATAGACCTTCTCCATCCTAGTTGGAACTGAAGCTTCTAGTGACAATGGTAGTTCATTCCTGTTACCTCTAATGCCACAATTCTGTTCACTTCCAAAGGACAAAACATCTCATGCCTCACTTAGATAATGGAATCACTTTTTTGCATCTCACTGGCTCTGTGTGTAGTAACAGCAGGAGAGTGTCAGAAGTGGTAAATATTATCTGAAACACATTTTCAGTTGACAAAAATGTTCTCTTCCAAAACATACTATTCGCTGATAATATAGCCAAAATCCCACACTGAGAAGGTGGAGGAGGCAGTGTGGACATGATTCTTACAGAAAGTGTTTGAAAAACAATTATATACTAAGATAAAAGTGGTATAAAAGTGATCTTTAAGCTCTTTTTCTATTAACAAACATGTCAATCCAGTAAAATAAATAAGTTTTCCTAAACAATTTGAAACTACAGTTGATCCTTCCCAAGAAGAGGATACACAGTTGTTATACATGGTTAGTAATTTCTCGAAAGTGTATCTCAATAACCTTAAACAGACATGCAATTATGCACCAGAATAAAGAGAGTACATATGTAGTACAGGCCTATGCATAAAAAATAGTATGCAATTCTCTATTTTTAAAAAAAAAAAACTTTGACTAATATTAATATTTCAAAATGAAACATTTTCAAACATTATTTTTTAAAAATTTTATACACGATTTACATAACAATGCTCAATTTTAAAATTAATAATCATTTTCCTATATTAAGGAAGAAACATGAAGTGTTCAAAAACAAGGTAGATTAGTGATAGCATTGGTCTTGATGCTGAACAGTGACACAAAACACACAGCTATGAGGGATTCCAAGCTCTTGTGTTAAATATTTAGAAAGGGTTGAACCAACACAGACTTATCAAGTCTGTGTTAACAACACCTATCAAGTAAAAAAAATTATTAACAAAAATGTGTAAATGGACATGCAACCCATAAGAGTAAAGGTCCTGCAAAATGCCCAACCTCCATGTGTATGTCATTAGCCTTCTCAAAATCAAATAAGACAAAAGCAAGATGCTTTCTCTTCAGGAAGGCTTCCCCTGATCAGGTAGTCCATGTGGAGTATTTCAATAAAATTAACACTGGGTCAGTGAGAAGAGGTTGTTTGATTCAAAGAACCAAAAGACATGCATTAACCATGATCTCCAAGCCATTACTGGCCACAAGAAGTGGTTTCTGTTTAGCTTGTTATAATAATCATTGGGTGTTCTACAAATCTGTTATATATGAAGTGCCAACCAACATTAATATTATAAATTTGAGAGCTACAAATTTAATAAACAAGAAACAATTTTAAATGGTTTACAAATGCTCAAAAGTCCCCAAACTGAGGTACATAAGTTTCGACAATGCCTTGCCCTACTAGGCTATAACAACCAGTTACTGTGTT
Source organism: Tachypleus tridentatus (assembly GCF_004210375.1). Lineage (NCBI taxonomy): Eukaryota > Metazoa > Arthropoda > Merostomata > Xiphosura > Limulidae > Tachypleus > Tachypleus tridentatus. The sequence goes on from NC_134831.1 coordinate 157,308,694, forward strand.
TCTACTAACATTAAATTTATGCCAGACTAGTCTTTAGTGCCAAATATACTGTTGATGCAAATATGCATTGTCATCATTATGAGAAAAGTCTATACACTGGATAGGTGAAATGAAGACAAAAAGTTTCAATGACCACTATTCAGTTCTTCACATTATATAGCCACACAATAGCAGATATAATAACCTAATAACACAAGTAGATTTAAATGTAGATTGAACTGAACCTCTCTTTAAATTACACTTTAAAATTAAATATTTTTATAATACTAAGTTTATTTATTATAGCATTTTGTAAGATTTTTTATATTTGTTATATATCTTAAACACCATCATAAGACAGTTATACCATACAGTATTTTTTCATCAATACTACATTGATAAATTGTTCTTTAACTATTCTCAAGTGATTTGTGTCTGGCTATCTGTCCTTGAAAAACATTAAAAATTTCACAACTTACCAATTTTCCAAACCCTGATTACAATGAAATTTTCTGAAGGTTTTTGGTATGCCCATGAGAAACTTTAATACGAAAAAGCAGAAGAAAATAATGCTTTTTCAATAAGTCATTATCAAATATGTTATTAAAAAAATCAAGACAGAAATGAATTAGTGGAATCAAACAGCATGTTTCTTCACAAATGGCTCTCACATTCTTTAGCCAATACTTAATGTCTCTACATATGTAATCTCTTAAAAAAAATGCAGTCCTTATTAAACACTTATGGACTGTTATTAAGAATACAGGACTTACAAATAAGAGGAACCATAAACAAAATAACGAAGAAAAGAAATGTGATATTTACAAGTTTTATGTGATAAAAGTAATTTCTCTCAAAGCAACAGAAAAATAAATATTATATTATTTGAATAAAACAGAATATACCTGAGTGAGTGCTGAATCAAACAGTTTACATGCTTGGTCACTAGTAGTTGAAAGTAAAAGTCCTTCTTGTGCCCACTCCTGATAAAAACCACAATAAAGAAAATCACTAAAAAATAAACCCTGGAAAATTAATATTTATATTCTAAAAGTTAATTAATACAGAATAAATGTAAATAAGCCATTTTCCACAATTGTATGAAAACAATTTATTTGTGTAAGTTAAGCTTCTATTTGTGTATGTGGACTTTTGCAAAACTTAAAATAGCAACCATTCTGTCATTCACTTCAAAAATTATCTACATAAAATATATTATGAGAATCTAAAATAATTTTAAAAAATTTCTGAACTTGGTGATTTTGTAAAAATTGTTCACCATTAAAGAATTTATATTGTAGAGATTTCATAATGCAAGCTAAGAAATGTATTTATTAAAACTATTAAAACTGAATAATTTTAATAAATTTAATTCTTATAAATTGTAAAAACTAAACCTATAGTTCACTGATACAAACATTGCATAAACGTTAAAGCTCAACCAAATAATGCTTACTTTTCCATCTCTAAAATGAAAACGCATCATTCTTCAAAGCTGCCAGTTCAGAACTTGAAACTAAACTGAAAGAGTAAGTATTTTTACACACCAATCTGATTTTGGAGAAATATTATATTTTGAACTAATAATAAAAATATATTTTGCTAGAATTAGGTGATTGTACAAACTAATAAACATAACAATGATTAGTAAATTTCCGATTGTCAACTGACAGAAAAAAGTAAACACTTACGGCACACAATCATCCAACTTGTTAGCCATCTGGACATAGTTTTGTCAGAAAAAAATATTATTGGTTGAATATTTTTTGAGAATGTTGATGCAGAATGTGATTCTGGACAATACCAACTGTTCTAATCAGCTGGTCTAAAATTGTAATCATGGTTATACAGACACATCAGATTGATTGTGAATTACGGGCATCATCACCATGACAAATGTATCTAGTAAACAAGAAGGCATTGGCGGTGATGGAAGGACTGACGATAATCAAGACCAGTGGTATAATGAACCAGCAACTAGAGATTCCACAACCAAGCATGGAGAGAGAACTGGGGATGAAGCTTCCAATACAGTTAACTGAACTATTGACAGTCCAGTTCACAAAATAGACACTTCTAAAGATAGCCACTAACTTGACAGATATTTGTGATCTATTAGAAAGAAATATTGACATTACAGTGTGATGAAGAAAGAGCTGTACCACTTGTTTAAAGGTTATGATTTCCTATACTATGAATAAGAATGAGTTTTCACATGGGTGATGCATTTGCTGTGAATAAATCCAACACTTATTATTAATTATGCTACCAAAAAAAAAAAAAAAAATGCAACCCAATGCGACATACCGCACACCACTATTAACAGTACACACTCACACGATCGTTAAGAAACTAAGAAATTTAAACCAACGAATTATTAATAGAAGAAATGACATTTATTTTATTCAACAATGTAGAAAGGAACATCTAACCCCTAATTTTGTAAAGGTAAAACTTTCAAAAAAATTTAATACAAACACAAACATTATCCAAAATTTACAGAAAAAACTACTTAAAGCCATGTTGAACACAAAATACAAAGAACTACATGACTTACAAAAACAAAAAATGAACCTAGACCATCAACTGGCATGCTGCATTAAACCAGAGATTTACGGACTTATACAACGAAACATAAACCAAATCAATACTAAGAACGACAGAGACAAAAAGATCTGCCATAACAAAAAAACAAGAAAAACTAAGATGCAAACAACAGAAAAGACACCAAAACGACAAACCGTTGACTAACCTCATAATTAACAGATCCGACCGACAATTAAACACAGACGAGATACATCTACTTAACAAAGGACTCAACTTCGCAATAGCACCTAGTTACATTCCAACCATAGAAATCAAAACATGTTTAGAAGACCTAGCCAGGAGACTTGTGATACTTTCTACAGAGAACAACAACAAGGAAACAACCGAAAACAACCAACAGAAAGAAGACAACTTAGATAATTTTATTGACATCCAACAGCCAAAATTCCCAGGTAAAATTACAAATTTATATTTTCCAGAAACACCTAAAAACAACATCATAAACGATTTTTTCAAAGAATTTTTTCACAAAACCATCAACATAATTTCACAAAACAGAAATCTAAAAAACAACCTTACAAAAAGAGACATTAATTCCATTAAAAACCTAAAACAAGACAAAAACATAAAAATTCTAAAAGCAGATAAAGGTAACGCAATAGTCATAATGAACACGAATGAATATATTCAAAAAATGAATAACATCCTATCAGACACGAACAAATTTAAACCAATACACACAAATCCAACACAGACACACGAGACGCAACTGAACAAATTGCTACTACAAATGAAAAAAGCCAACACAATTTCACAAACACTTTATTCCTACCTACGTAAAACCGACTCACGCACACCACAAATATACGGCATCCCCAAACTTCATAAACCAGATTGTCCATTACGACCAATAATGTCCACATATGAATCGTTTAATTACAATCTTGGTAAATACATAGCATGGGCATTCTCCAAATATGTAACATCAGCCAGCTCATTCATCAAAGACTCTTTTAATTTCAAGTCTAATCTAAATCAACTTAATCATAAAGCCTTAATGGCCAGTTTCGATGTTATATCCCTCTTTACAGAAGTTCCAACCACTGAAGCCTGCAAGATAGCCTTAGAACTCTATATCCGAGACCCTAACCCAACCATAGAAATTCCCAGTAACCAGTTAGCAACCCTAATAGAATTCACCACGATAAAGACAAACTTCATGTTCAACAACCAAAACTATATACAAACAAATAGCCTAAGCATGGGCAAACCAGTATCACCAGTTCTAGCCAATATTTTTATGGCACAAGTTGAAACACAAGCAGTTAACACAGCATTACATCCACCACTATACTGGTACAGATATATAGATGACACGCTTGCGGGATTCAAATCTACAGAACACATACTTAATTTTTTTCAATCACATTAACTCTATACATCCCAACATTAACTTCACATGTGAAGAGGAAAAAAGCAATCAAATATCATTTCTTAACCTCAAAATTACAAGAACCGACACACAATTCAAAACAGAAGTCCACCGAAAAATCACCTATACTGGACTATACATTCCTTGGGAATCAGCACATGAAACAAAACAAAAACTCAACATACTAAGAAACCAAATAAACACAGCCATAAAACTATGCTCACCAGATAAAATTAACGATGAATTAGACAAAATAAAACAATACTTCATCAACATCAATAAGTTTCCTCCACAAACCGTAGAAAACATTATACGCACACACCTAGACAGAAAGCAAAATCAACCAACTAAAGTAAATATATCTCACGAATCAAAAAATCACGAAACCATATACTGCTGTATACCATATATTCCTGACATCAGCAAACAAATAACCAACATTTGGCAAAAATTAGTAACAAAATATGACATTCCAGTTAATACCAAATTTATTCAAAAACCAGGCACAAAACTGAGGTCTATACTATGTAAAAACTACACTGACAAACACCACACCAACATTATTTACCAAATACAATGTGATAACTGTCACGACTTCTATATTGGAGAAACAAGTAGAAAAATGAAAACCAGATTCAAAGAACATTAAAAGTCACCTTCACACGTTTTCGAACACTGCAAGTCAAATAAACACAACATAACCATAGAAAACACTCAAATACTAAATAAAGAAACAAACATAAATAAACGCAAACTTAAAGAAGCCTTACTTATACAACAACTTAAACCCAAAATAAACCAATATAAAGGAACGCCTTTATACCTATATTAATATAATAAAATAAATAAAATTATATATTCAAACATCTAATAACGCCCTCTACATTCCGACACTCAGTTAACCAACCCCTTTCAAACATGTGGTCAGCTTCCGGTCAGTTACCTCTTTCTTTGTGAACCTGACGATGACAGAAGAAGGTCGAAACGTTGTTCGCTCTTCTATGTAAAATATTTACTCGCGGTCATCAACCCAAACGAGCCGTTTTGCCATGTATGGGGTGAAGAGAAACAGCAGTTTCTAAATAATTCTCAACAAGTGGGCTTCTCGACATCACTAATTACTATTTCATCACGGCGATTGTAAGTGTAAGTTTTTGTGTTTTTTTTTTCAGTGTATTTGTACTTACCTGTTACCATTATGTCTGAACTAGCATACCGCACACCACTATTAACAGCACACACTCACACGATCGTTAAGAAACTAAGAAATTTAAACCAACGAATTATTAATAGAAGAAATGACATTTATTTTATTCAACAATGTAGAAAGGAACAACTAACCCCTAATTTTGTAAAGGTAAAACTTTCAAAAAATTTTAATACATACACAAACATTATCCAAAATTTACAGAAAAAACTACTTAAAGCCATGTTGAACACAAAATACAAAGAACTACATGACTTACAAAAACCAAAAAATGAACCTAGACCATCAACTGGCATGCTGCATTAAACCAGAGATTTACGGACTTATACAACGAAACATAAACCAAATCAATAGTTAAGAAAAATTTCATGTCGATCTTCAAATATTGTCAAAATACTGACATTTAATAAAATGTACAAAACCTGAGAATGTTGATGATTGGAAAAGGGTGTTATGAACGGATGAAAATTATTTATCTAGGAAACAAAGCTGCTGGAGTCATTCAAATGTTGCAATGGCCTCCAGAAAACCTGATTTGGGAACCAATCGTATTTGACATCGAGACTGTGAGTTAAACTTCCTATTTGTTAACATTTATTCTTTCATTCAGCATCTTCTTCTGTTGGAGTTGCTTCTACATTATGTGGCCTATTACTGCATTATTCTCGTCCCCCCAGTTTCTTGCGTTGTTAATCCGCAAGAAACCAGGTTTTAATACTCGTCGTTGGCAGAGCACAGATAGCCCATTTTATAGCTTTTTGCTCTACTACAGACAACAATTCATTATTCTCAATGAAACTTTTCTAAAGTTCACACCAATGGCAAAGCAGTTTTGTTACTCCTTTCTTTGCTGTGATCATCCTTCCAGCATCGGCATAGGTGATGTTGCTGTGTGTTATGGAATTTACTTTCCTTTCCTGATAATTTTCTGAGAATCTTCTCGTGACAGTGTACTTTACAGCTAGAATTCTCACACTGGTCACCCTATTTATTCATCCCGGTCATCCTTTGCCTTCTGACATTTTTTGCACTTTGGATAACCTTTTATGCAGTTATATCGTTCATGTTTGTTTGTTTTTCATTTAGCACTAAGCTACAAGAGAGCTATCTGCTCTAGCCGTCCATAAGTTAGCAGTGTGAGACTGGTCATCACCATCCACTGCCAACTCTTTGGCTACTTTTTTACCAATGAATAGTGGAAATGACCTTTACATTATAACGCCCACACGGCTAAAAAGGTGAGCATGTTTGGTGCGAACCTCAGATTACGATTTGAGTGCTTTAATCACCTGGCCATATCATTCCTGCCGACCTTAATATCCAAAGCCGTTCTGTTTTTTAAAGTTATACCATATTCACTCTGTTCTGGGTGAACTTTCTAGTTCTTTCTCATCTCTGACTTCTCTGAGTCTTTCTATTTCCAACATGTCTTCTGTTACTGTTAACAGATTTATTTCAGGCTACTCTTAATAAATTAGTTCATTGCACTTATCGTTGGAATCTTTTTGTCAATGCACTTAAAGTCCCAGCTGTTGTTTGATCCTACCCATTGCAAACTTCGTCTCCGTTGTTATCTATCTATTTTTAATGTCCAAGTGGAGAATGTCCTACTCACACTATTGAACACTGTGAAATATCTTAGGATCCCTTTCTATAAGTATCTTATCAGGAATGCACATTTGATTCCCTCTGAAGTAATTTCAATTCCCAGGTGCAGCTTCTTCATTCCATGTCTGGTACATTCTGGAGTTTAAACCATTCACGTTTTCTTTACACTTACAAAACCTTTTTACGGCCTTGTCTCACTTATAACCATAATGCTTGTTGTTCTGAGTCTCTCTCCTTTTATGATTGTTAGCAGGTTTATCAACGACATGATCTACGTTTGGACTTTCATTTCAAGGTGCTAAGTCCCACTTGAGACTTTTATGCTCGAATTACTATTTCTCCATTTCTTGTTCACTTCAGGAATCTTCGGATTCGTTGTGTCCAATACTGATTTCATACTGAAAATTTTCTCTTTGCTGTTGCACTTGAGAATCCTTTTTACCATTCTCTATGCGTCTCCACTCCAACGTAAGATCTGTTGAACCTCTACGCTCATTTCTTTCCACCTAATGATTCTGAACATACTGAAATTCCACTGTCTAATCTTTCATATTATATCAAATTAGTATAACGCCATAAAACATTTTGATCAAAGTGTAGGTTGAAGGTAAATATCGAGATGAAGCAATTTCCGACTAACTTACATATTATCCATTAATTTCATAAAATCAAAAGCCAATATACAGTAGTGTAGTTGTTCAAACTATATTTCAATGATTTCTTTTTTTCCAGTCTAATATTTTCAGTATGGATCAGATAGGTTATTCAGCTCATGATTCGTGAAAGCAAGTTTTATCCTGACCCTCCTTTTATTCCTTGCATCAAATGTATATTGGATAATTTTATTCCAGCCCCCTTAAAAAGGCTCAATCGTGAAAGTCCAAAAGACACTCAACTCTTAATATCAATTTAATGTGAGAAAAACTTTCTCTTCTTTAAATCAATCAATGTTTTTGAGAAACTAATCAAACACCATCTCGCGCAATAAGCCTGCGTATCTCTAATCCTCTCCAAGTCGAACATCGCTGAATAAAGTGTCCGGTGTTAACTGATCATATGGTTTCTTTGTATCATGCAGTATTACATTAACTTAGAGATTTAAACACAATTGCACAAAAGAGAGTGAAAACACCATTGGGTAGGAAAGCTCAAAATTTGATTTTAGATAGCAAATGTTAGGACTGAAAACATGTTTTGGAATGTAACTCATGCCTGATAATGACTCAGTGCTATGGGTTCAAATGCTATTATTGTTAAAATAAAAAAATTCTCACTGTAAAAGCTGTTATTATTGTATTTTTAAATAATTGTTTAGTTGAGTAAGTTTCTCGCCAAACATACTCTTATTTTAAATTACCGATATTTCTCTTATTATATTACCGATTATATTACCGATATAACAGTATATACACTACTTATATGTGGACACCAGACCATCATACCCATATATGCTTGTTGAGCATCTCATTCCAAAACCGTGAGCATTATTATGGAGTTGGTCCCCTCTTTGCTGCTGTAATAGCGTCCACTCTTCTGGGAAGGCTTTTCACTAGATTTTGGAACATGGCTGCGGGGATTCGCTCCTATTCAATCACTAGAGCATTAGTGAGGTAGGGTACTGTTGTCGAGCAAGAAGGCCTGGCTTTCAGTCCGCGTTTCAATCTTATTTGTAGAAAGTGCTGAAGAAGTGTGAAGAAGATACAAGGATCTTAGCACCAAAAGATGGTTAGTGGTTTGTTACCAGTAGAGAATATGGCTGAGCGACATGGAGAGACACAGACTCTGATCACAATATTCAGTTTCAGTGTGTTTAACATTTAAAGATTGCCTTGACAAATTTGATTATTATTAATCAATTAATTAAAAATAAATCGAAAAATAAGCACTTTTCATGGAGACTGGGACCTTTGGGTTTAATTTCCGGGAGAATGTTGTTGTGGGGGGAAACTGAGTGCCTTTATGTTTTATATTTTCAAATTTAGACGGGCCTTTTGTTTAAAATTATCACCTAACAAAGTATGATTGAGATTAGCGTAGTGAATTAGGATTGTTAGATAACGGAGATACTGATATAAGATGAGAACACACTTTATTACTGGAATAAAATGAGCTGATTCTGATCCATTTTACCTATTAATGAAAGAGTCACTGTCACATAAAATGTAGCGCATCACCCTAAAGGAATAATATGATAAAAAACCATAGGAAAGAGGAAGGAATAAGATGTCTGGAATAAAAAGCAATGAATAATTGGCAAAAATACAAAGACTGAATATTACGTTTTCTAGCAAGCTATCAGCTTTATTTATTTTGCCCCCAGTGGCTCAGCGGTATGTCTGCGGACTTACAACGCTAAACTTCGGGTTTCGATATCTGTGGTGGGCAGAGCACAGATAGCCCATTGTGTAGCTTCGTGCTTAGTTCAAAACAACAACAACAGCTTTATTTTTCATATTTTCAAATCTAGACGATATTTTTTCAAATGTATGATAAGCGTTCACTAATAGTTTTTGTATAAAAACAAACGTATCTACATAAATCAATCATTTCTTCAGCGGAACATCTAGATATTCGCCATGATTGTGTTGTAAGAGATTGATATTATGACGTTTTTTCAAGTTTTAGGTATTCCTTGTTAGAGAACACATACACATAGATAAACATTAATCAGTGGACCCTTACTGATAAAAAGAACACCATCCCAAAATTTTCAGAAGTGTATTTCGTTCCAAAAACCTCAGCAACAGCAGCAGGAATACAGGTAAAGATGAGAGGAAGCGCAGCAAAGAGCCCACACATACTGATGAAGTACATTACTTGTCCTCCATAAGGTGTCGCCACCAGAGTGAACTGCATATTGTCTCTTTTTCCCAGCAAGAGAAGAATCGTCAACTAAATATTTATTCATATATATATTATTACTTACACGAGATTAAGGCCAAAAAAACATAAAAAAGAAAGGTGAAACAGCAAGTAGATAAATATTAATAGTTTATATTCTGCATAAATGAAAAATAGGTTTTCACTACATGCACATATTATTTCGTTCTGATTTTATGTTGTTTAAATTACATTTAATTCTGTAAGAATAACTATACTGAATACTTTTCATATCAACTGGATACGTATGCTTGATGAAATTGTTTGGAAAATTGTTTTCAATGTCTTACACTGAATTATTTTAAACAGTCTCCAAAAACACTGGATTTTAATTTACAAAACAAACAAACTATTATTATAAAGATTTACTTTCGCTTTATACATAAAAAAAAATAAGTATGTTGTCACAAGAGTAGGGATCAAGACCTAAATTTTATTGTTATAAGTTCTCTAGTTCATCGCTGAGCTATAAATATTTTATACTCGTTACACATCAAATATTATATTAATAATTATAATAACAACGCAAGTCACTCCACTTTACACATACCCACCTTGTAAGATAGTTTGTCCTGAATTAAGCCAACAATCACTTGGAGGAGGGCATGAACAGCTGCAGCTACAGAACCAGTGGTGGCCAGATACGTGTCGTCTTCTATAAACGTCTGACCATATGTCTGAAAATCAATAAAAAAGTATTTTTAAGTAGAAAAAAATTCAATTTTCTTTACCCGCTCTAGTAAGAGTGTCTAAATGCAATCATGGCATTTATTTTCTACCAGCAAGCGTACAGGGCTTCGCATGGGTTATTATGTCGATATATTTTAGTTTAAATCGCTTAAGAATTAAGGTACTTTGTGTTATATTACGGACACTTTAAATAAAAACAAATTTTGTTAATCGGTAAAGACTAACTCAGACAACAAGAAATATTTTCTTTTTCAATTTTGTAGTTTATACATTTCCTTTTAAACTTTAAGCACGTAGACCAGCAACAGTATCAGGTTATACTTTTAATGCTAAAGAACATGCTATAAAAACCATTGTGGGAACACATTGTCATCGAAACGCATAGTCTTTCTATATAAAAGAAGTTGTTACTTAAGGAACCACTTTTTTCTATCGTTGTAGAATAACCTGAGTAATGTTGAAAGTTTTCTCGTTACTGAAAAAGGAAATTGGTTTATGAACAATTAAAATACAATGTAGATGACGATATTAAGCCTTGTAGTGGCACAACTATAAGTACGCAGACTTAGTATAATGCCATAAACTGGGTTCTCCTACCAATAGTAGGCACTACATAGACAGCTCATTGTGTAGCTTTGTGGTTAACTTCAAATAAAGAAATAAAGAAAAAACAAAGAGAAATTGGTAAATAACAGCTTTAATTTCCTCTGTTATATGATACTTATAATACCTTCCTCCAGTTTGGTAGCCAAAATATCATTCAGCAACTTTCAACAAGTAGCATTTAATATTTGCAAATTCTATGAATCTAATAAAAAACAATGTATTATGTATAACCCCAATGTAAAGCTATTTTACACACTTAAGAGCTATAAAATATTTGTGTGAAAAAACTAAAACCTAAGAACTAATTATTCATAATCATGACTTTAGACCTTAACGATGCTTTCTAGGGACTTTAATTTAAGCAAGTTAAATACTTTTTCATGTACTCCAAAAATAAGTAACACTAATTTTTAATAATAATGTACAGTATCTTGTGAATTAAAAATGATGAGAAAATCTAGACTCTTCCTAAGATATTCCAAAATTTGTGACTAGCACAACGAAAACATATTACATAAAATAGAAAAATTGCAAAGTTTTTAATCAAAATAAAGTACGAAAAAATTGAAACTAACAATTTGCGATTTACTTCAAAAAGTGTCACAAATGTTTACAAAAATTTGTAACTTACCCATGAGCAGCAGGTTTGAGATTACGAGGATTCACAAAGAATGTCTGTACACTATTCATAAAGAGGGGGGTTAAAGCAAATCCAGATGCAACTATTCCTGTCACGAAGTCTTTCTTAGTGGGAAACCACTGTGAAATGGTACGGTAGTTATTACAAGAAATACATATTTGAGCACAAAATTTAAATGCTATGTCATAATATAAGCTTGGAAATAAAATTATATGAACTATACAGTATGTGGTAATTACTGAAAAAGGTCAAATTTTGTATCAGCAACCACATTTAGTGTGTCATAGATATACATAAATTATACAAAAGATTAGGGAAAGAAAATGAAACCGCGTCACAACACTAGTGATATATGTATCTAGATTCTCAGATATATGTCCCATGTATGTGATGTTTTAAAATTGTTAAGTGATATTTTTACAGGATTGAAAATTAAACATTTATAAGGGACTTTATTTTTCGTAAATATATTTCTGTAATGTCAAATTTTCAAAACAATTGTACCACCTCTATAGCAGTGACTACCAGATGACCAAAGCAACATTCAAAACCCAAAGTATCAACCACTCCGTAAGTGATTATGATAGTTATACAGCTATGTTGTATACTCTAGTATGCCACTACTATTCCAAAGCTAATAGATAAAAATATTGTTTTTTTATTATTACTGGAATAAAACGCCACACTCTTTTGAGGAAGAAACACGAAAGTTACAATACATTACACAAATTAACACAAAATTAGGTATAGAGCTGTCGCTGATATATCAGAAAATAAATTAACTGAAAAGTCAACATTCCCATCTCTACTGTTCAATTATATCACTTTCGTTGTTTCTTTATTTATACAGTATAATCATGTTTCTTCTCCAGTTACAGCAACACAGAGCTTAATTTTTTGTACTCAGTACCAATATATATGATATTTCTCTTTTGCACTATTTCCTTTTTTCTTGTTAAGTGAAGCTGTTGTTACTTCTTCAGTCGTTGATTGGGATGTTTTAGGGTATTCAGTCATGTACGTTTCCCCGCAACAATAAATCTGTTTGATCTTGTACTCTCTTTACAGTAATTGCATTCTTTATTCACCAACGTTTTTCCAGATAATTCACCTGAATTTCCAATCTCCTATCTAGATCGATTTGCAATGGTAATTAAACTCTAGTTATGTTATTGAACAATCTTTCTATCCAGTTTTGTGAAATGAGAAAATTTGCAAACCAATTCAATGTTGCATGATCTGACTGTAATATGAATTTTTCCGTATAAATTAAATGATTTGTGTCTCGTAAAAGAATTAATAGCTCTTTCAAACATAAACAGTAGCTTTCTGCGGCATTCATTACAGTGATATAGTAGACAATCACATTCTATTTTTGATGCTGTACTTGTGGTAAAAGTGTTATCACTACAATTTAACCGTTATTTGAATCTGTAACTTTTAGCTTTCAAAGAATTGCGTATGTTCATTCAGAAATAGTGTTATTTATTTTTCCACTTTATCAATCTCTGTTCCCAACCAGCAATGAACATAACGTATTTGTTTTATTTTGTTTTCGATAATGTATCTAGACGATGAACTATGTCAGTGTGTAGTTTTAAACAGCGACAATCTTAAGAGTATAGTCCAACAAATACTCCTATCTCATCTATTACTTCGGCCTTTAATGAGAAGATTCCGTCTCGGATGGTTCTTTTGACGCTCCTCCTCCTCTGGTTGTTCGGCTCTTTTAAGTGAGGTGAAAAGTTCTCCTTATGGAAAGATTTGAAATCAAAATTTTATCGACGGAATATCGCCACATCTCGCGCCGTCACAGTCGCCACGTTTTCACCCAGGCTAAGCCTAGTGCAACCATTGACCCTTCTAGAACGCGAATACTACGCCGAGGCGGAATTCTCCTTCAGCTTTCAACACCATTAGACCTATCATACTTATGTAAGCCTTGGAAATCAGAAATGAAAGTCAGTTGTTTTCTCACCAAGATCCCTACCAACGATTTCTCTGTTTTCCTTAGAGGCGTCGACCCTTCTATCACCCGAAAGAAATCAAGTATGCCATTGAAAACCAAACTAAATTCGAGATATACGCCGTTCAACGAAATTTTTCGAAATACACCAATCAAGCCACCAGTTTCATCAAAATAGTTACAACCACCAAGCATAGTGCCTACACCATTTTACGCAACGGATGCTATTATCAGATATTCCATGTCAGTACTGAGAGCCCTCGCCGTCGCTTAAACAAGCCAAGGACACCCAAATCCCCCAGTCAACCACAAAATACTCCATCAACTGACAACTCACCATAGTCATTCACCGATTCTCCACTCAACAAACAATCAACTAGCAAAAGTACCCAAACCGACACCTACAGCAATATATCACAGAGCACTCAGACTACAAGGCTAGATACCAATACGTACAACACCTTAACTTCTACCCACTATTTCCGTACAATAAGCGAAGACACGCAAGCCAATATCGCCAACAATCACCAAGCAATTCAGACTGAAGGAGTTAATAAGTGACTCACCAGTGCCTCTAGTAAACTTCCACAAGAAACCCAGTTAACTCTACTAGTTACAACATTCACACATTCTCCCAGAAACTTTAGACCATTCTCCAACAAGAGGTTGATAATGGTCTCACCAAAAAGCGCTACTAGAGACGTTCCTGTTATTTGTTTGTTTGTTTTTTAATTTCGCGCAAAGCTACTCAAAGGCTATCTGCACTAGCCGTCCCTAATTTAGCAGTGTAAGACTAGAGAGAAGGAAGCTAGTCATCACCACCCATGACTAGAGAGAAGGAAGGTAGTCATCACCACCCATTGCCAACTCTTGGGCTACTCTTTTACCACGAATAGTGGGATTGACCGTCACATTATAACGCTCCCATGGCTGAAAGGGTGAGCATGTTTGGTGCAACGGGGATTCAAACTCGCGACCCTCAGATTACGAGTCAAACGCCTTAACCCACGTGGTCATGCCAAGTCCATTCTTGTTGAAGCTAGCCTCACCGACTATTTACATCTGTCCAGTGTCTTTTAACACTAGTCTTTGGCGTTTGACATGCATCCCAGTTGATTTATGCTAATATTTGTTAATCCTTGTATCCTTCTCTCTACAAGTTGAATCTGAGCACGATAAGAACATTTTTATTCGGCGCTCACGCTGTGAAAGTGGGTTTTCTCGGGGTACCCCCGTTTCCCTCCACAGCAAAATTTCAGTTTCATTGGATCTATTGATCCCAGCCCTGAAAAGATGCCGGTGTTTAAGAATGTAATTTCACGTAAAATACAGTCATGCTCGTTAACTGTGCCGGCGTACTCGTTTTGTATCTCCCTCCTTTTTCCGTCGTGACCACAAATACGCCAACAGATGTTGTCGAGAGAATGGATACTGTAGCTTCTCACCTGGCTCGCTGAGCTCTTTTCACAGCTTCAACCGACTTGTATGAAAAAGAACATAAACCTGTCAACGATAACCAAGGTAATTTTTACTTCTACCACTTCAGTTTAGTTATTAAGTTTCGCTCCTGTTCAAGTAATAAGTTTCAAATTATGTGCTAAACTAACTTCAGCCGCGTGTGGGGTGAAGAGAAACGAGAGTTTCTGACCGCCTCAGGTTATTTTTCGTCCCTCTTTGGGGGAACGAAACAATAATTTAACCCAAATACCTACCAAGGAATTGGCAAGCCAGGTTCACACTAAAGGAAAGGTGGGAGTAACGTATAAATTTGATTTAAGAAAGTCGTTTTCTGTAAATGTTACATCAAACAATCTGAAACTAATTCTTTTAATCACTGCTTGTACAATAAATTTATTTTATTCTTGGCAGTTTTTTTTTCAGATAAGGTGATTTTGGTTTGAATATTATATCTTTTTGATAGAGAACTACAGTTTAGATTACACTGTGTGTCTAATATAAATATAATAACCATACACCTAGAAATTTCTTAAATAATAAGATTAAGTAGGTAACAGGCACACAATGTATTTTAAACCTTTGGAAGTTGATAAATTACGAAAAAAATAGCACTAAACAATATGGACAATCCATGAAACAATGCAAAAAATAGAAGCAAAAAATGAACTTTGAAACTAATTAATTTTTTTTCAGTAAAATTAGTTCGTCATATATGCTATAAAATACAGTAAAAACATAACAGCAGAAAAACAAAGAAAACATGTTTTGTAACTACAACTGTGTAATATATGAACATTTGATTTGAATGTACATTTACTCTAATAGTCCTGTAAATTTTGTTTTTTGGAGTTAAGCACAAAGCTGCACATTGGACTGTTTGTGCCCTGCCTACTACGGGCATCGAAACCCGCTTTCTAGCATCATAAGTTTGCAGACATATCGCTGCACCATTGGGAAGGAGTCTTGCGAGCTCCAAGAAAAATATGTAATCCATTATTCTCTACACTTGTAAGAGTACACAACTTTATTCAATAGATGCGTTGATAGAGACATCTCAAAATCAGTGTCCTTCATCCCATCAACTGCCATTTGTTGCATCGACTTAAGCTGTGAATCTGACCATAGCACTGGTAGCACTTAATGTAGTGGTTTCAGTTGCTTTAGATTTATCCTCACACTTCATATCCAAAGAGTATTTTGCTTTAAAAGTAACAACATCAGATATTATCTTAGTTTATGCTTTCTTAATACATTGAGTAAGGTTAACAAATCCTTTTGGCAACTATTCGTTTTATGAGTGCCTTCTTTTCCACATTTAATTTTGCAATTTGCATTTTTTATTTTGCAACTAACCGACATTACAGCATCACTGGTCACTGATAATGAGTTCTTCCCAGTGCTAGATATACTTTCAGAAAATACCGTGTACAGGTCTTTTATATTTTTGACCAAGATACAGTTGTTAAAGTTTGATTATTACAGTAAATACATTTTCACATTCACTGCAATGAAACTTGTATAATCAACATCAGCTCTCTTAGTTTGTCTGTAGTACACACATGATTTTATTTTAAATTGCGTGTTACGTACCCTAATTCAACTGCAGTAAAACCTGTGTAAGTCGAAAACTGCATGGAGCGGAAACCTATTAAAGTAAAAAATATCAAAATTTTGCAGCATAATCTTAAAATTTCTCTTATAAAAGGTCCTCTATATGGCAGAATCTGTGTAATACGGAGGAAAACTATCTTTCACCTACCTTATCTACCAACAAGTAGGTTTAGAACTTGAGTAAGGCGGAAAAAATGTTTTTGTTTAAATACTAATTTTTTATTTAATTAATAATCTCTTCAAATATTAATAAATTCTTGTTTAATTAATAATTTGTTTAACTATAAATAAATTATCAGGTATTTTGTTACAGTAAATATTGGTTAAATATATTCTATTCTTTTTTCTGCTGTTTTTATTCCGGAGGTCGTTATTCGAAAGATATGAGTGACTGTACTCTTTGTCGCATTTGCTGAATGAAATCTGGAGAAACCATGGGTAATAGGTAAAAGTGAAAATCGCCCTGTTTGAAAAATGTAAGGAAGAATCAACTTCCTGTGGAATAGAAAGCGAATAATAAAGCGTGAATGACAAGTGTTATATTCGAGGAATTTTTGAACTAATTAAACAAAAGAATGGAACAAGAAAATAAGAATATTCTACTTTTCTTAGATAATGCAACTTGTCACCAAAAAGTTCAATTTTCAAATGTTCGTTTAGTGTTTCTATCTTTATGTACAACATTAGTTCTACAGCCACTAGATAATGGAATTGTACAGTGTATAAAATTGAAATACAGAAAATTGATGCTTTAGAATATTATTGCAAACATGGACGACTGTAAAAAAGCATCTAAAATGATCATGAAAATTGACGTGTTAGATGCAATTACATTTTAAAATGCGTAATAAAGTGCGTTCGAAACTGTGGATTTATTCTTCATAATGGTGGAGATTTTGGAGAAGTTGTTTGTTATGACAATTTTGGTGAAATCCAAATTCTGATTGAGAAGATTGATGCAGATGATTCTGTGAACGCAGAATGTTTTGTGAATGTTGACAAGAGTGTTTTAACAGAAACTGATGAAATTTATATTAACGCTATCAAATTGTATGCAAAAATGAAGGGGGGGAAAAACTTCATGAAAAGGCTGTAGAATTGATGTTGTATATTAATCACATGAGACAGACCATTAAAAAAAACAAAACAGTTGAAACTGGACACTTTCGTCAAATAAATTTTATTAAGATTTTGTGTACTTATGTATATTTTAAATGTCTAATTTTGTTCTTATTCTAATAAATATTGCATAAACAGTATAATAACTTTATTCAAAAACGCTTTACTTTCTTTAGGTCAAGCAAATATAACGTTTCGCTCAAAAATCATATATAATTGAGAAAATGCATGTTCACTGTTTAAGCTGGCAATTTCACTCGGTCCCGTGCGATTTTACAGGTTTTACTGTACTTCGCACAGATGTGATACTACTCTTTCCTCTAACATACACTACCTGTCATCAAGCTCAAACTGAATTTACCATTCAACACTACCAATCGTGGTCAGGTGGTTAGGGCGCTTAACTCCTAAGCTGAGGGTCGCGAGATTGATTTCTTGGCTCGTCAAACACGCTCGTCCTTTCAGCCGTAGTTGCGTTATAATGTGATGGTCAATCCTACAATTCGTGGCAATAGGCAAGAGTTGGCAATTGTTGGTGATGTATAGCTGCCTTCCCTATATATAGTCTTATGCTGCTAATTTAGGAACGGCTATCTTCGCTAGTTGTCGTGTCGCTTTCCGCGACATATAAAAAAAACAAGCGAACAAACATACACAACCCAGTGAACCGTGCATTTTCAATAGTGTGTTACAATTGTTACATAAGATACTATCTTGCTCTCTCTACTCTATAGCAAATTGTTATGCTCCTTTTGAGCATCATGAACTGAAGTATTCCTGTTTTGTATTTGTTTATAACAATAGAGATAATAAATAGTGACATGAACAAGACAATTTCTTGATAGCATATGAAAAAAAAACTTGAATTTTTTGTTGTGCATTTATTAACAAGTCATCGTAGGAGAATGAAATTTTCTACAGGTTACCGGTACTTACACTTCTGGTATGAGAGGAGTATATGTTAGACCTTCAACTTCTAGTGATAGTGGCCCGGCATGGCCAAGCGCGTTAAGGCGTGCGACTCGTAATCTGAGGGTCGCGCCAAATATGCTCGCCCTCCCAGCCGTGGGGCGTTATAATGTGACGATCAATACCACTATTCGTTGGTAAAAGAGTAGCCCAAGAGTTGGCGGTGGGTGGTGATGACTAGCTGCCTTCCCTCTAGTCTTACACTGCTAAATTAGGGACGGCTAGCACAGATAGCCCTCGAGTAGCTTTGTGCGAAATCCCAAAACAAACAAACAAAATATAGTGATAGCTGTAAAAGCTAAACATAATTAGTTTCTTCAACCATATCATTCATCTGCAACTTCTTCAGTTTGAAAAAGCACGCTAAGGCGATGGTGTATATACATTAAACCGTAACCATGGATATTTCGTCATTTAACAATATGAAACTTTTAGCTTACAGTTTTCAGGGCATCATCAGACATCGGCTGATATTGTGAATATTTACTCGACTATTTTTCACAATGTCGCACCAAGACAGAAAATCATATAGAATAGTATTCTTAATGTTGATTGCCTTGTCTGTTGAAATACTAAGAATCAATTCAAGAAAGATACTCCAGATCTATAGTGTCCTCAGGCAGTCCAATTATAATGTGGTGTTTCTTAAGTCTACAACAATGAGCTATGTTGACGTCAACACATTACAATACAATACAACTGAAGTTGTGCCCTACATTGTGTAATGGATATACTAAATATACTTACACTAAAGTCAGAAATAACATTCGATCTAAATTGAAATACAAATTTTAACTCAATTTATTTTTATCAGTGCCAACAACATTTGAACATGTATGATTATAAAGATCTTTTTAATCATCTTCACTCGAATAACTAGAAATGTATAACAAAAGTGAAGTGCTCGAAACAGCAAAATTTTATAATTAGATATTACGAAATCGATGAGAAAAAATGAACTAAAAGTGTATCATTCAAATACTAGTCAATGATGACTTGTAACGTGGGGAAGCATTAAGGGAACACCACAGTGTCTTCAGCTACTAATCAGAGATGGGTGATAAACAAAAGTTATAAATTCAGCTAAAACTCAAAAAATCTCTCCTGAAAATGCCTGTATCAAGACTGAGAAAGAACATGTTCGTATCGAATTCGAGAAATAGTAAGAGTAAGCCTGTATTGAAGCTGAAAAGTAAACGTCTAGAAGTTTAATGGTCAGTTTTTATGCAATCTTTCTCTTCACAGAAGTCCCAACTACCGAAGTCTGCAACATTTCGTTGGACTTTATATCCAAACCCTCAGCTAATTGATACACATTAACAGTAATCAATTAGCATCCGTTATAGAATTCAGTACCACTGAAACTAACTTTATGAACAATGACCATAACTATCTACAAATAAATGGCCCAAGTATGGACAATCCCTTCTTACCAATTCCAGCCATCACTTACATGACATAGATTGAATTCCAGGCGATCAATTCCGCCTTACACCCAACACTATACTGGTACAAATATGCTGACGATACGATTGATGGATTCACAAATAAAGAACCACACTTAGTTTTTTAACCACCTTACGTCTATATACTCTAATATTAAGTTTACCTGTGAACAGGAAAACTAACTATATAGCACTTCTTAACTTGATATTACAAGAACCGTTATACAATTCAAAACAAAAATTCACAGAAAAATCATCCATACTAGACTATACATTCACTGAGACTGAGAATATTGAATAAAACAAAAACTCAACATAATAAGGAACCAAATAAACGAAGCAACAAACTTATGTTCAACCGATAAAATTAACAAGGAAATGAACAAAATAAAGCTCTTAATCAGCATCAACAAATTTCCTCCAAAAACTGTTAAACTAATTATACGCACACACTTAGATCAACGACAAACAAACAATAATAAATTCAAGAAAAAACAAGCTACAAAACATTATACTGCTGTATATCATATATTTCCGATATCAGTGAGAAAATGACCAAGAATTGGATAAAAACTTATAACAAATCACAAAATTCCAGTAAACACAATTTTTTTTGCAAAAAACCAGGTAAAAAACTAAAGTCCTTACTATGTAAAAACTACACTGACAAACGCAACACCATTATTTATAAAAATATAATGCAATAACTGTCATGACTTCAATGTTGGTGAAACAAGCATAAAAAGAAAAGTCAGATTCGAAGAACGCAACAACACTTTTACGCTTTTTTGAACACTGCATATCAAATATACACAACATAACCATGAAAACAACAAGATACTAAGTAGGAAAACAAATATGAACAAACCTAATATCAAAGAATTCCTATTTATACAACAGCTCAAACCAAAAGTAAACATATATAAAGGAACACCTTTAAACGAATTAATAACCTTACGATCTCGTACTCGATTACACTTTCGTTCCTAAGATACGTGCCTTGGCCAAGGATGGCCCGGTGGTTAAAGCACTCTACTCGTAATCCGAAGGTTGCGAATTCGAATACCCGTCGCAACAAGCATGCTTACCGTTTCAACCGTAGGGACATTGTAATTTGATGGATACTCACATTATTCATTGGTAAAAGAGTAGCCCAAGAGTTGGCAGTGGGTGGTGATATCTAGCTGCCTTACCTCTAGTCTTACACTGTAAATCAGGGACGGCTAGCGCAAACAGCCCTCGTGTAGCTTTGCACGAACTTCAAAAAGAAATAAACAAACAAGATATAGGCCTAGCAATGGTCAGTTTTAAACTCTCTTTGCTAACCAGAAGATGACCTAAGAAGATCGAAACGTTGTTCCGTACTTTATTTTAATAAAAGTTTTAATACCCACACCAGCTGTCTTGAGAATAGCTGAAAGCTTTTTATGTTTTTGTAGCAAGTAAGAAATGAAGGAAAGGACCATTTTAACATCAGCCCTCATCATATGCTCATGTCAGAGTATGTACAGGCTTCCCTTACCAAAACTTTTCAATATTTGTCTTTCATAGAATTCAAGATCCGTTACATATATTTTCTGCTCACAAACTTAATGAACAGTTTAGTGTAGAACTTGCCTAATTTTACCCTCGAAAATAACCTGACTGGTTGTGACATTACAAGTGAAAAACTGTTAGCACTGAAATATATTTTAGCCTCCATTAAAGTTTTGATAGATTTTTAACATAAT
Organism: Tachypleus tridentatus; assembly: GCF_004210375.1. NCBI lineage: Eukaryota > Metazoa > Arthropoda > Merostomata > Xiphosura > Limulidae > Tachypleus > Tachypleus tridentatus. The sequence goes on from NC_134831.1 coordinate 157,330,581, forward strand.
ATTATATACATGGATGTTGGTTTCAACGAAGAAATTTTTACTTTTCATTCTTTAGATCATGAATGTTTACTTTTAATACTATTTGTATTCATTGGTATCACTAAAGGGAGATCAGTGTCAGATTTTAAATTATGTCACTGTATGGAATTCTACATTAAATGAACAAGACTGTCCACAGTGAAACACATAGATCAACATTCTTTTAATGGAATCTGAAACAACCATAGACTTTATGCTTACAAAATCTGTACGAGAAACTATGATCACATTATCTGTACAACCCATTATCTTAGAGAAATTTTGCCTGTGTCAGATATGTAAACACCCAACTTTTTCCAATAAGAACTGCGAGATGCTTTTGTTTCATACTTGGTGACACTTCAGTGGCTGAGCAGCACATGTAAGTGCTTATAACGCTAAAAACCGAGTTTTGGTACCCGTGGAAAGTATAATATAGATAGCTCATTATGCAGTTTAATTGTAAAGAAAGACACTGTTAAAGGATGCGGAAGTGAACGATTGTACAAATCCTAGGAAGTACAAAAATCAAATTCAAATATTCTATGATCATTATCATGTATCCTGAATGTAATCTGAACATTTTATTTCACTTTAAGTGATTTTCACTATTCTTTCTTGTTCCATTTTGAGTAAACACTTCAAACAAATAATACCTTACTTGTATTCTGTGCCAACAGATTTAATACGATATGCATGTTGACCATACAACTCAAATGTTTACTTTTTCTAAAAAGTAGAAACTTTAAGTCCAGTCTCAACAAAAAAAATATCTACATTCTAGACAGATCATGATGAGAAAAGATAAACGGAAGAAATTCAATTCTAATGTTCAAGAGTTCTTTAACGAGTTCATTTCTTGTCTCTATCATATGTACTTGATATTTAAGGTTGTGTATAATGGATTTTAGGTAAAAGTATAGTCACAAGTGTCGTCAGGAAAAAAAGAAACATATATATATCAGAATAATATTTTAATGTTTTTATCTTCACAAAAAACAAAATTTATATTAATTGTTACATAATTTATACTATATAATTAATGTATATCATGCTGAATAAAACTTATTGTTTATATACACTGACATTCGTTATGTAATTCAATCAAATTTTAATTATATTTGTCACAGTACAACAATATTAGCTTAGTATAACTTTAATACTTCTTTTGTTTTTCTTTTCTTTCTTGAGTTTTATCAAAGAAGAAACGTGTATAATAGTATTGTATTCATATTATGTTAAGCATTTCCATCACTGACAAAGTGTTTCACTCAATACCAAAGGTCATTAGTTCAGCAGGAATGCAAGTAATATAAAACATTTTCTTGCTTTGAATGTTTCAAATTTCAACAGTTTTATACATATAAAAGTAAGTTTTTCCAGTAGAGTCGTGAATAAGACATTTATTTACATTTTGTTGATGATTGAAACTTCAGAATAATAGAAGTTAAAATCTAAGAATTTTCCTATTTCAAAATGTATAAATATATATATATATAATTTTTTAAAAGTAAAAATATATTAAATCATGAGATAATTTTCTCTGACTTAACACAACAGCTTTGAAATAATGTGTCGGTTTTATTGTTACGGTTGTATAACTTGACGTCACATATAAAATATGTATATTGCTCGGGTATACAGAAGAATCTTTAGTGTGCACACAGAGGAATCGTTAAAATATATCTTAGAAAGAAGAGAATTAATGTTTTGGAAGGGTCAAGTCAATCACCTGATATCAATTTGATTGAAAATTAATGATCTGAGATAAATCGATTAGCTAAGGATCACAAGTTAAACACGAAAGATGAATTTTTTTGAAGTACTTTAAGAAGGATGGCAGTCAGTCACTCAGGAATATCTGCACACACTCATTGAAAGAATGTCACATTGATGTCAAGTAGTACTGAAATTAAACTTCTAAAACTGGTTTATGTCACTTTGAGTTTCCTTTTTACGTTTGATTTTTGGAGAGAAAGTTGTTTGATCATTGTTAGGACATTTGGAATAAGAAGATCTAAGAAACTGCAGCAGGTGCACAACACTTTCTATGAGAAAATATAACTAGAATCATTTAAGGTTCAGGTATTTACATAACCCAGGATTTGAGATCATGTTTGAACAGGTCACGTCGATTACGTTCAAAAACATATAGTTTTATATATTTTTCTGTTATCTAATAAAAACGATATAACAAATTAACAACATTTTCAAGGGGGCACTCTTTTGTTCACCCACTGTATATTCGATTTATATGCAATACAATGAGTGGCCTATTTTATTCCACCGAGTGGTATTAGGACCCGAAATACATCACTGTATGCCCTCTAATTTACCACTGAACCATAAAGACATCTATTTCCCAACACTTTATAAATTGATTTTAAACATTTTTAACTAATGCATCTTTGTAGAGAAAAGTTTATTGTCAAGTTACTATTAAAAGTGAAGGCTATTTTTTTACATTTGCACATAAAATGTTTAAAATTTGAAAAATAAATATTATTTATTAATTACTAATAACAAGTTCAGTCGCTTCACTTTACACATTCTTATCATGTGAGATGTTTTGTCCTTAATTAAACCCACAATCATTCGTTGACACAAACGTATATAAAAGTCTGGAAAACAATAAGAATGTGTTTCTCAGACATAAAAGAACTTTCTTATTCTCAACACGGTCTCGGTGTTGATACTTCTTATCCTGTATTAGATTTTGAGGCCCGGCATGGCCAGGTGGTTAAGACACTCGACAGGTCGTCTGTTTGGATCCCCGTCACATCAAACTTGCTCATCATTTCATCCGTTGGGACGTTACAATGTGACGGTCAATTCCTCTATTCATTGGTAAAAGAGTAACACAGGAGTTGGCGGTGGGTGGTGATGACTAGCTACCTTCCCTCTAGTCTTACACTGCTAAATTAGAGATGGCTATTTTTGATAGTCGTCGTGTAGTTTTGAGTGATTTTTTAAAAAACAAAACAAAACAATCTACAGCTTTGGTCTTTCGAAATTCGTCCACTAAGTTATTTGTTACAAAATCTCTTGACGTTTCAAACATTGTAGTTGGATTTTATTTCTTCCTATGTTAGAAGTGTGTGTATTTTTTCTTATAGCAAAAGCACATAGGGCTATCTGCTGAGCTTACTGAGGGGAATCGAACTCCTGATTTTAGCGTTGTTAATCCATAGATTTACCGCTGTACCAGTGAGGGACAATTACCTGACTAATCAGTCATTCAACCAACGCTATTTTCTTACAAAACACTGCAACTAGTTTACATTAAACCATTCATAAGCTTCATTGGATGAAATGTTTATAATTTCGTCAGTGTTTCTATAAATATCTGTCTTCGTAGCTGTGTCTCACAATGTGTAAGAGTGTATCCTGAGAAGTCAAGATTTCTTCCAAACAGTAAAGTAACGCAACACTAATTACTAAAAGTATTCGTAATTTTGGAGAAGAAGCAGCATGATACGTATTATTAAAAAGCGTATCTAAAACACGTATTTCATGTTACTTACCATTATTTAACGGAATTCCTATGCTCATTCGCAAAAATATCGACAGGTATTGTGAAATGTTCAAACAAGATAAAACCAAACATAGGATGAACTTTACTGTCATCTGTTGGTATAATGATGAATTAATTATCTTTCTTTTTAGGCATATTTATGGGTTTATCAATTATCTATGTGTTTCTTGATTGTTCAACCGAGAAGATGGTAAAAGATTAAGCAATGAAATAATGCAGTTTTTTAGAATAGGCCAACATTAAGAAGGCATATCTCCAAAGTTTTAATATTTGGTAGTGATTCAGCGTGTGTTCACAATAACATAAACCTTGCTCGCTTTAACAAAAAGTGGTACAAGTAAACAATTCATACTTATTGAGATGGTATGATATGAATTTAATTAGCAGTCTAAAATATAATCTGTAATCGTTTTCTTAATTGAGTTCTTCTGACGTAGTTTGACTCTCCTGGTAATTCTTGGTACATAATCATCTCAATCAGAAGAATTTCACTATCGACACTTTCCACAATCAGATACAAAAGAGAAACACTTTAAAATATGTCAATGATGTTTATAACTGTTGAAATTCAATAGTTAAACAATAAAAGATTGTAAGATAAAATTAAATATTTAAGACAGACTATCATTTATCTCATTTGTAAGTAATTCTATGTGATAAGATGTTTTGAAAACAACTGTTCTCACCTCTACAGTCGTAACTATAGCGTGATTACAGCAACAAACATGTCCCCACGAATAATGGCAGTAGTTTATAGTTTTAACAAATGTTGAAAAACAGTAATACGTATGACAATCTAGATAATAGAGAATTTATTTTATCATACTTTAGATCTTGCCAGTGTGAAACGTGTATTTATTATTCGTTTTTAAATACATTTTGCAACAATACTTCGGGGTTATATGTACTGTTTTTAATGCCAGAAACAATCAATATATATTTTGAATATCTTTAATTAATTCTCAAAATTATTGCCTTTCCAGCATCAATTATTTTTAAGAGAATTTTTTTAATGCTAAATAAAGAAGAAATTTATGATACTTACCTAATCAAATTTAGACATTTATATATTGTACATGGGTTTTATTACACTTTGTAATAATGTTCAATTATTGCTATTGTTGGGAAGTGTCACCACATATGCGATTTGAACTAAACAGGCATATATTTACCTTAACTATTGAAGGTTAGAGTCACAAGGAACTATGTCAAATAATACAGCTCCCATGGAAGCGAAAAATAACGTATAACAGCTCATTTTCGATGACCTCTGATCACGAAACAACACCCACCACAACTGCTCATGCAAGTAAACGGTCTGAGGATGGTTTGGTCAAGAAAAGTTGCGTATGGGCTAATTCACTTTATTTCCTAGAACTTCGTTACATTTATAGTTGAGAATGTATATATCGTAATCCTAATATAATATGGCATAATGAGAAGCGAAGAAATGCCAGATATATATGGTTATTTGAGCATATGTAGATGTTCAATCAATCAAAAATTTAGCGTAAAAAGAAGAAATTGCGTCAGGTATAAAAACGTTGAATTGTTTACTACCATCAAGTTTATTTCAAAAGAGAAATTTAGGTATTATAGGAAAGGAAAGAGAGAGTGTTATAGTTTTTACCATATAATAGCATTATATTGGGCCTGGCATGGCCAAGCGTGTTAAGGCATGCGACTCGTAATCTGAGGGTCGCGGGTTCACATCCCGGTCGCGCCATACATGCTCGCCCTTTCAGCCGTAGGAACGTTATAACGTGACGGTCAATTCCACTATTTGTTGGTAAAAGAGTAGCCCTAGAGTTGGCGGTGGGTGGTGATGACTAGCTGCCTTCCCTCTAGTCTTACACTACTAAATTAGGGACGGCTAGCACAGATAGCTCTCCAGTAGCTTTGCGCGAAATTCAAAAAACAAACAAACAAGCATTATATTGAATCAGAAGCTTTTTAAGATTTTTTAAATAATAGCTTTGATTTGTATAAACTACAAGATATTAGAAAATAGGATTTTTGAATCTAAACGTAGCTTGGATGATGCAATTGTACAAAAAATGACAAAATGATTATTAAAGTCATAAACAATGAACGCGAAAACTAAAACTTGAAGAGGTATATATTAAATTATTGTAAACAGTAAATGTGTTTTACATTTGTGAACTTAGCATACGAGGAATGATCATGAAACGAGTTTAAGAGGTAAAATTTGCAAGAGATGAATTATTTCGCTTCACAATTACTTCCCACCATTGCTACAAAAATGACAGAAAGCATTTACTTACAAAGTTTGGTCTTATTTATTTCTCTATTCTTTTGCACAACAGAAGGGTTCTGGTTAAAAATTAGAAACGCATTTAGTTCACTAAGATGGAAAGAATGTTTAATCATATATTTATTTTCATACTCACTATTTGATAAGTTTAGATACACAAGTATGTAAAAGTGAGGCTAACGAGCCTTAAAACAGGTGGTTTCAAAAATTAATTCAAGTACAAACCTGTCTTGTACTTTTAGTTACATAAATTCCGCTAAATATTAAAGCACAGAAAAACTGAGTGACGTATCCACTTTTGATAAGCCAATGGCATTAACACATATTAAACAATATACGAAGGGGACGGTGATGGTAAAATATATATGCAATTAAAAAAGTACTTCTTTTTTAACATAGAAGATAACTTAACTGGTTTGAAATGTCTTGTTATCCATTACGTGTAACTCGACTCAGTTAGGGACAGAATAATTCGAAGTGAAACATAGAAGTTTGGAATTCAAGGATGCTCTGAGTAAAAACTCAGTCGTCGCTTTTTAGAATTATTTCTATCTATATATATATGTTGAAACAACAGAAAACCAAGTACAAAATAAACCATCAATGTAACAGTTTATGTTTTCAAAACAAATAATAAAGAAAAAGGAGCAATTAAAGCATATGCTGATATTCTCTATTTTATTTTAAAAAACAGTAAAGCAATAACAAGCAAACCTTCAACAAATACTGTTATTTTATATGAGACGAGTTGCATGTGATAGATTGCATTATATTTATTAATGTTTGAACGAGACAACTATTATTTTTAAAATCTATCTTACATACTTTGCAATTATCACTTTGAAAATTATATCATGTTTTCTTTTATTAACTCATGTAAATAACTATGTTTATTAAATTGTAGAAAACTATATTTCTATTTATCTGTAAAGTGGTTCATAATTTTTTTTAAATCGTGTTTGTTGCTGATGGAAACTGTTTGTGTATGTACTTAAAAACCCGACGTACTCTGATTGTTTTAATATGTTTTGTAATTTTGTATATAAAATACGTTTTTTATAAAACTTATTATACACTAATACACTATTTACCAAACAATTATAATATACTGTACATGTCACTATTTGTCATTATACATTCATTAGATATAAATCTAAAACATAATGTTGAAAATAAAGTTATGTCCACCCTTCTTTGACAAAGAGGAAGTAATAATCTCGTCCCTCATTATTAACATTCTTAGAACAATATATAGCAGGAGTGGAATAAGATGTTCATTATAAAAAATAGATGGTCTGCATTTATACAGAGATATTTGTTATATCTAAACCACCAGGTATTGCAGGAGATCATTGGTTTTAAATGCAGTATTAGATCCGTAACGCATCATTCAACAGCTTATAGAAACATAAATGTTTAAATAAATGGTTTAGTAAACCCTAGTTATGTGATTCACGGGCGTTCTTTTAAAATGGAAATAGACACGTCTAATATATTCTTTAGTTAAAAAAAAACTTAAAAGCAATGTATAAAAATAACTTAAAACAAATCAGGTAGAACGTGCCAGGAATGCAGTGAAAAAATAATAAACTAGAGTAAAATGAATAATTAATTGGAGTTATGTATTGAGGACTGAGTGACTAACCGAAAACCTCGAGTTTGAGACAAATGTGCATTTATACAAAACCTAATATTCGGGTAAAAGTAGCTACTTTATATGACAATTGCTACTGACTCGTTACCTATGTTTACAATTTGATCTTCAAATTATAGAATAGTTATTTCCATTGTGTGTACAAACTTTTTAAGAGATACGCTGTTACTCTTAAAACATACTTGCAGATTATTGTTCTTAGAAAAAATTAAGTGTGGGTAAAATTAAAGATTTGGAGATGTAACGTTTTATCGTTTTATTAAACTATTATACGGACATTTTTACTGGCATGTTCCTCTCATGTTAATATAAATACACATCAATGATATAGCTTGGTGAGAAAGAATATTCGGTCATAACGTAATAGTATCTCAGCAAATACGAGATTCCACACAGCAGGGTAATATGACCACACATAATGTAGGCTACACGGTAGCTATTGACAGTATAACAAATGGGCAAGACTGGAATACTAGAAAAAAAAAGCATTTTAATGTCTTCAAACTTGACCTACCTGATAAAAGGAGAACTTTTTGTTTTGTTTAAAAAAAAAACAACTTCAGTGTCCCACCAGAAGAAGTACAATTGATAACCCATGACTTAAACAAGTCTGTGAAAGGAGTTGAAAGACTTTTGCTGGACACAGGAAGTATAGGAAAGAAAAATGGATATCTCAAGTACTTTTAAATATTATAGTAGAAAAATATACTTAAAGAAACGTCTTTTGTACACTAAATCGTCATGACATAGATAAAAAAATCACACAATAATACAGGAAAAAGATAAGGGAAAAGCAGCACAAAACACAAGAAACGAAAGTATTGCTTATGAAACAAAGACATTGTACATCATCATGGGAAAGCTGAACGGCGTCTGTGCAGTCAATCAGGTCACATCTGGGTGAATGACAAATGGGAGATCTATATCAAGTGAAACTGAGAATATAATAATATGGGAAGAGTGTTTCTATTATAGGTTGTCTCTTCTGGCCCATCTGTGATAACAGACATCCCTGATTTTAAAAGAAAAAACTAGATAACTGTTTCAACTATATAGATGATGAGCTTAGAGAGGTTGAAAACCCAAGAAGACAACTGGACACAAACTGTAGACAAACATTACTTTGATCTTCAATGCCACCTGACTTGAGTTTTTGTAATTCTTTAACGTGGAATTATTAGAAAGTAACTTACACACTATAGAGGAATTTAACGATCCAATAATTTGAAAGGTGTGTGAATTAATAGGACACATTATTGGCATGTTTCTTTTATGCTATACTCAAAGTTCATTCAATCTTCCAGGTGTGTAGTACAATGCTGCAATATTTCATTGTGGTCACGATCCACTTTTAATATAACAGAGTTATTACAACTAGAAAAATTAGGATCATTAGAGAACAGTGTGCACATCACTGATTTTGTTATTTGTTATTCAACAACAGCCACTATTATTCACCAGGGCCCTCAATTGGTACATGCAGAGAGACTTTTCATTTACCTGACAATTTTTCTTTTTTGGTAGGGATGAAACTTTTATACTTATTGCAAATAATAATATATGTTACATTCTACCGAACATCTACGTTATATATGCATGCTAGTTATCCTGTTAATATTAATAATCATTATAAAGCTAAGATGGTTACTTGTTATCACTTGTCACGTCCTGAAGCAGTTGTAACAATATGAAGGAAACGGTGATAACTTTTATACCTATACAGTTATTATGTTAGTCCTACTTTGGAGGTGATGGATCGTAAACTTTTGATCCAGAGCCCATGAATCCATAATTATGCCTTCTAGTAAAGGATCTCCAATACTTACAACACAATAACATGTACTAATACTTTTGAAGGAACAAAAGTATTACAAACGCTGATAAATGTGTGATAAAAGAGGATTATTATTTGTATCCGTAAGATAGTGTAAACCTTAACAGTTTTACAAAATCACATTCATACTCAATTTTAGGAAAAGGTGAAGGGTAGGTTACTGAATCTTTGTGCTCGTTGCCTGAGTCAAACCTAAAAGTTTGGCATTATAACTCCTCATGTTTGTCTCTTAGTAAACGGAAGTGCATGTTCAACTCTTAATTGTAAGACATCTATATATAGATACATGAACAATCAATGCCTTTTCGTACTCTCTCTAAGCGTGCAGTGTGTGTATATTCAAACTTGATATACTACTGCTTCTCTTTCTTGTGCAGTTCTTCTGACAATGGATTATCTGTCGGTAAGATACTCACAATGAACTTCAGCATCATTATACTTGTATGGGGCAATTTTAGATTTATGAATATGAATTTTAAATCCTACAAACATTTTCATGACGGTTATTCATGTCATCTACCTTTATCCAAACTACTTTTATTTAATAGGTATACTGCAAAAAAATTACAGCTGCTTTAAAAACTTGAAATAGGTTCTTCAGGCGTGGATAGCTTTTTAGAGCTGATGCTAAAGTAGAGGAAGCTATAAAGTTAAACCTACACTTTACCGACCATGTGGCTAGAAGGTAATCATATTACATCCACCATCGTCGTTTTGATTACAACATTGAAGGTATTTGCCCACTGAATCAACACTTTTTCATGTTGATTTAAGCGGGTAATTTTTGAAAGAATCAAGTGAAATGTTATAACATTTAACATGCAGCACAGTGGAGTTATTTCTCAAAAGAATTTTTCTTCGTAGTACATATCATCAGGAGCATAATGCTTTTCCATATGCTCCAGCAACCATTCCAAAGCACTACTTGATGATGAGTAAGGAGCAGAGATTCAGCTACATATATTAACGTTTCTATCAAAGTTTGTGATATGACGAGCCAGAGTACCCATCGTGCTTTAAACATTTCTTAGAGAACAACATAAAAACTGCTTTGAATGTTTCAAGAAGTTTTCTTTCTCCTAAATTTTGACTTAGTAGAACATAATATTTTTTACTTACCTTCTGTTCTTTTGCAATTTTCTGCAATGCAGATGTGCCACTTCAGGCAGTGTACAGATATTGCAACAACTTTTGTAATATATATTGATTATCTTCTTGATTTGTTATAATGAAGTCAATTCAGAGTAATATTACATAATATATCATAATTTCGAATGGCATGAGATTGAGTTAAATGATAATTTCGAGTTAGAAGTTAAATAAATGTTGATATGTATCCATTTATATCACTTGCTAACAAGATTGATACACATGGTTTTTTTTTAATATAAATAGATTTTAATATAAATACAATAAGACAATTTGCAATAAGAGTTATTACAAAAAATTCTATTTGTAAAAAAGTTTTATAAACTTAGAACTGATATGTTATCGAAGGTTCACGGCGATAGAACTAATTTTGAGTTGATACAGATAAAATTCACTTAAGAGTGAGCTAACTAGTTCTGTGTCCTTTTTTCTTCACCAGCCACATATAACATTTTCCACTGCCAAAGTTATAAAATGTTTTCATAAAAAAATACTACTGTACAATGTAAATACGCTGAAGTTAAATGGTTTGTATTGTTAAAAATATATAAACGTTATTCATCAAATATGTAGAATTCCCGATCAATAATCGTTGTACCAATCGCAGTTGCAGCTTCCAAAATTTATATCACCCCAACTATAAGAAACCAGATATATATATATATATATATATACACCATCTCTTCGAGTATCACGTGGATATTATTTATAGGCTTGAGGAAAGTTTCTAGAATTGTCAGCATAAAAAACAATATGAACGATATATCAGTGTTTACCATATATTGTTGCTTTTTACACTAGAGAATTTTCTACAATTTTTGTGATTAGGCTGGAATTTCGTAATAAAAAATAAAAGTATGAGTTATACATATTTCTAAATATAAATTTAACTTTAAAAACAGATATGTGAGAAAAATTCTTGACAGTAAATTCGTCACAGTAGAAATAGCAATTTAGAGCGGCAAGCATTTGAATGAAGGTAGCATGATATGTTGTGGCCTTGTAGATGTGAATATTACATATTTGACTGTGGGCAATTATCCATCTACGGAATATATTGCCTAGCTTTAGTGATTTCCCCTTTGTATGTTTGGTAATATGGTGTAGATATATATATTCAGCTACTTTAGGTATAAATATTTTGTATAGTTTAGAACAAATACAAGTTACAGTCGCGTCCTCGCAAATACCCCGGCCCAGCATGGCCTAGCGCGTTAAGGCGTGCGCTGCGTAATCTGAGGGTCGCTGGTTCGCGCCCGAGTCGCGCCAAACATGCTCGCCCTCCCAGCCGTGGGGGCGTTCTTATGTGACGGTCAATCCCACTATTCGTTGGTAAAAGAGTAGCCCAAGAGTTGGCGGTGGGTGGTGATGACTAGCTACCTTCCCTCTAGTCTCACACTGCTAAATTAGGGACGGCTAGCACAGATAGCCCTCGAGTAGCTTTGTGCGAAATTCCAAAACAAACAAACAAACACAAATACCCACAATTATCATTGCTGTATAAAGGAAACTTGACTAAAGGGATATTCACATCTTTGTCAAAAGCAGCACTAAAATAAAAAAAATATTCGGAAAAAAAGACATAAATTTTTGAAGTTATACAAACAAAAGTTGTTTTTTATTTTGATTTTATAAGCTGTTTCAGAGGCCTCGCATAGTGATGCCAACACCACACTCCTTAAATGTTGAAACTTTTCAATGAGATCATGATAGTATGTCTGTCAGAATTACAATGAAGATTTTACCAACTTCTGTGCTGTAAAAAGTTTACCTGCATTTTTAAGCTACACTAAAGTACACATTTAGTTTGTTTAAAGGTATTGTACATCCATTATATTTATTACAAATTGAATTTACAAATAATCTCGTGATCTGATGCCAGTATAGTAATTTTTTTTCATTTATATATAATTACTTTTCTCATGATCACGATTAGAACTTAAGGTTTGAACGTAATACTTTCAAATTATTATAGTTGGGTATTCATATTAAGGTCACTCCATCCTAGTATTTGCAGGTTTAACATTTGCATCATATCTGTCTTGAGCATATGAATTCACACGTGACACATTAGTAGAATAGTTACTTTTGTATGGTGCTTTATTGTAGTAGCTATTCATTGCAAGATGATCTGACCAAAGGAGACAGATTCCTAGAAGACTTACCCAAGGCTCGATACTTTACTGGAGATGTATTACTATGATGCCTTGCTAGTGCATAATTTACTATTGAGCTTGCATTATTTTTTAATATTTATGTCTAATCATTTTGTAAAAACCTGAGAGTATTAGTACCGAAGTGAACTAAGCCTTTTTGACTCGGTTTTTGCTTTACAATTATGCCTTCTACTACTGTTCACCATGGCACTATATTTAGGCCACTTGGACAATGTTTGAAATGGTTGGTTTGAAGTATGCTTATGTGTTAATGTTTGTTTCATAGCATCATAGTGACAAGCATACTCATTTGACCTACATTTTGTTTTGGCAACTGGATGTCCAGCTATCACATTATCATATGCTTTAACCACTGGATGTACAGTTCCCATTGTCTAAACATGAAACTCACATATCGTATCAAGTAGAATTCCAGAATTAAAACCAACATATTTCTCGCTGCCAGTTGAACATTCAGAAGACATATTAAATTAATATATTTGTTGTAAAATTAAGAAGTATATTTTATGTTACAATATATGCATGTTTAAAAAAAATCAGTTTAGTATTCTCATGTGTATATTTTTGAGAGAAATAGTAGTAGAAGGCAAATATGTTGTAACATAAAATATACTTCTTAATTTTACAACAAATATATAAACTATATAAAGGCCTGGGCCAGATTACAAGCAATGTCCTGACAACAAAGGAGAAACACAACGAAAATCAGCATGATCAATATGGCATTCACTGTTATAATATTCCATGACTTCTCCATGCAAGTGGTTTACAATGATGACCAGCAGCCATACCATCATGCTCGCAAGTACCAAACTTTATGGAAAATCTAAATCTTCATAGAACAGCATACTATTAATAAATAGATACCATCCTCACAGCTAAAAACACATACTTTAATACATACACAGCTAATTATACACATATACTTTTGTTACACAAGTAACTAGTTAAAAAATCTTACTAAGTTTAGGACTGAGCACAATATTAAGTTAACATCACACTTCAATAGTGAACAATAATCCAAACTTGACAATTCTGATTAAAACCGGCTAGAGATTCAAGACCACCGAATATTCTGGAGACAGAAATTGATGTCATAGCTACTTAATATTTATATAATATGCTAATTAAAAGTAATGCCGAATTAGTACGTAATCAATTAATGTTTAATTAATCACTAAATTATATTAATAATTACATATAAATGATATGCAAATTGACAATTATTACTTGATAAACGGGTTATTAATGAAAGATTAACTTATCAAATAATGATATGTCAATAATGTGAAATTATAAATATATGTTCATTAATAATATGCTAACTAAAATTCAATTAATGTGTAAATAATTTTGAATATTAAAATTTTAGGTTATAATTCGTCATCATCACCAGAAGAAACGTTTACATTGCACGTTGCTAGGTGGCACCGTATGTCAATATCGTCAACACAAGAAGATGCATTGCTAAGAGCCGCCATACGATTAAATGATCATTACCAGAGGCACTTTCCGAAATCTTTCTTTCTTTTTATAATACTTCATTATGTTCATAGTTTTTTGCTTTAGCAACTTATCGACATACAAGTAGCATAGTAGATTATAATTTTACTCTATAATGAATAAGTGTTAAATGATAAATCTTATTAAATATTGTTCAAGATTCAAATATATTGTCAAAAACATATCCAAAAATTACACAAAAACAATTGGTAAAATAACATAAAAATGGATGTTTTGGACTTACTATTACAAGAAAATTGCTACCGTGATTAGAAATCTACTAAATGTGTATATTCTTTAGAAGTGAAGTTCTACCTTATAACATAACATAGCAGTAGACTCTGAGTAGGTGGGTAAAAAAACCCAAAAAAAACTAAATTTCCTGCACACATATTGGATAGCGAATTCATTTATCTGTTTCAGGTGTGTCATACATTGAAAAAATTAGACTTAAAGCTTTTTTCAGAGCCATTACTTCCTGACTAAAAGAAAATTATGTTTACATGTCAGTTCTGCTGATGGAAAGGTATCTCATTTGTAATGTGTATAATGAGTATGAAAGTTTTCAAAGAACAATTAGTTATAAATCTAAATAGCTGATCTATGATCATAATCCACTATCTAATGCTTGAAGTTGTATGAATATATGTTACAGCACGTGTAACAGTAGTCTTTTTTATATGTGATTTTAATTGATGATGACATATCTATGTTGTCTAGCATTATGCATAAGGTTCCAAATCAGCAAATAACAAGCTCTAAACGAAGATGTATGAAAGGTAAGGATATACTTTTCTATATCATTAATGGTAAATTAAAGTTATTTAAGGTATTTTACAACTAAATTCAAGTGAAGCAATTTAACTCATAACGGTAAACATGAAATTATTGCATATTATATAGGGGTTCTACGTAACATCCTTTCCAGGGTGACTGGATGTTATTATGTTATATAATACAATAATTATAGAAATCAGAAGTAATGAATTAGCAATAAGTGTTTTTCATACAAGATACTAGAAAATGTTGAAGTGTGCCAACTAAATGAAATAGAGAAGTGAAAATTATAATTATAAGGCTTGCACATTAATTGTGTTAGTTACACTATCCTCCTAGAAAAACACCAAACCCCCCGCTAGTCCATCGGCGAGCCTACGGATTTACAATGCTAATGTCAGGGGCTCGATTCTCCTCGGTGGGTTCAGCAGATAGCCCGATGTGGCTTTGCTATAAGAAACACACACACATATAAACACCTATCTGGCTGTGTAAAGTAACAATAAAATAAACATCATTTGAGACAAGTTTAATTTTGTATGCTGTTCTTTGGAAGTGTAGTGACACTTTATGCCTATAGAAACACCATCTGTCAACGCAAGCCATACATTGTTACTGATTGTTTTATTGGGATTTTATAAAAGTAAAACAATAACCTATTTTGAAATAAAATGTAAAATATGCGAAATGTTTGGAGCATTTATTAATTATCGAGGGAAATATAATTTACTAACACAGTCATGTGTTATTATTCTCACTTAAAATAGTGGCTAAATATTAAATATGAATGAAAAAACTATAAAAATAATCAAATAATAAGAAAAAGGTTTTAGCAATATTCCCCATAGTCAGAATAACTTAATCATATGATGTCATATAGCTACTTCACCTCTGGTGTTGATGACATTATTTGAAGGCGGTTGTGTAATTGAGTGTAGGAATGTAGGGGCATGCTTAGATGTTGGATATATTTATTAATATAGGTATAAAGGTGTTCTTTTGTATTGGTTTATTTTGGGCTTGACTTGTTGTACAAGTAAGGCTTCTTTAATTTCGGTTTGTTTATGTTTGTTTCTTTATTTAGTATTTGGGTGTTTTGTATGTTTATTTTGTGCTTATTTGATTTGCAGTGTTCGAAAACGTGTCAGCTACCGGTCAGTAACCCTCTTTCTTGATGACACTATCATATTTAAAATGTAAATATTCAAATTATTTTATATTAAGTAACTTTCAATTAATAAACCACTAAGGGATATATAATAACCTCCACTACTACTGGTGGAGAGAGGTTATGCATTCAGCCATGTGTGTTGGTCTGCAAAGTTTTTCAGAAACGGCTGAATGGATTAAAACGAAAGTTCGTATACATTTGGACTATAATCCAACATGTTTATGGACAATCAAGGTTAGAAATATCCAAAACTCCCTATCTATTATCGTCGCAATCGATTTTTTTCACTCATGTTTGTGCCATACAACGCAGTCTAGAATGAAAGTTATGATGAAATCAGTAGCACATCTTTTTTTTAGTGTTATGCCAAAAAATGGTCCATATCTATTGATACTTATTTTTAAAAGCTGAATATGGTCATTGCTGCATGGCAAAGGTATGCACTTTACTGAGTAACACTCTAATTAATTTCGAAATAATTTTCATTTAATTATTTAATTAATTAATCTTTAAATAATTGTTTGTTTGATTTCGAATTTCTCGCAAAGTTACACGAGGGATATCTGCGCTAGCCATAAGTAATTTAGCAGTGTAAAACCAGACGGAAGGCAGTTAGTCATCATCACCCTTCGCCAGTCTTGGGCTACTCTTTTACCAACAAATATTAGGATTGACGGTCACATTACAAGGTCCTAACGGTTGAAAAGCGAGCATGTTTGGTGCGACCCTCAGATTAAGAGTCGAGTGCCTTAACAACTTGGTTATATCATTCCTGCCGACCTTAACTTCCAAAGTCGTTCTGTTTCGAAGTTATCACCTTCACTCTGTCCTAGATGAACTTTGTCGTTCTTTCTTGTCTCTCACTTTTCAGAGTCTTTCTCTTTCCAATATGCCCCTAATATTTTTTTATTTTTTGTTCTGCCAATCTTTTACCTTTTCATCACGTCAGTGTCTACTCTTAAGATTTAGTGATCATATCCTTATCAGAAGTCAACTAAAGGCTATCATACTTCTGTTGCTATTGTACCTCGTCGACAATTTTGGAATTTTCGCCTTACAGGTTGGTAAGCTAATTGTTCTCATATTACTGCTTCAATTGCCGTGGGAAATATACATCTTAACCCTACTGCTGAAGTTGATACTTTGGCTTCCGGAAACCTAAGTTTGTTCTTCCTTGTCAGGTTCTAAACTGTTTACATGTTTCTTCGGTGCTACTTTAAAATTTTCATCATTCCTTTAATCCGTTGGTCCTCACTCACTTCCGTGATCTACAGAGGTCAGCCGGTAATGTTACCAAGAAGTCAAGTATTGTCATTTGTATAGGATTTGATATCCTCTCTGCTACTCTTCTTCTTTTTCACAGAACTGGATATAATTTCAACTCCTTACTCGGCAACGGATTACATCTTCTTACTCAGGTCTGGTTAAAGGGGCAGCTCCACGCTCCTCAGTTTCCAAAGCTGACGCTTTTACCTCCTACATGCAAGCTTATTTTCAAATTACTGATCAAAACCCTTTAGATCCTGAGAATTATTCTTATATCTATGTTTTAAATTCATCCATTACAAAAAGCGAAAAGTCAGAAGTGAAAACATGTTTTTTAATGTCACTCATACCTGATAACGACTCAGTACTACGGATTTAAAGGCTATAGTTATTAAAATAAGAACTTTCCTACTGTAAATGCTGTCATGATTGTATTTTTTTAATTAATTGCTTAGTTGAGTAAATTTCTCACCAAACATACTTTTAGGTTACATTATCGATATTTTTCTATATATTTTTTTCTATTTTAAAATATACTTTAAATTCATCAGCAGTTTGATTATATACTGAAAAACAATCAATTGTAATTGTCTCAAGAACAAGTTTGAACCCTCTAAAATACTAAATACTTATTTTTAAGTGTAATTGCAGCATGTTTTAACAAAGTATTTAATTACTCTCAGCAAAACAGTAATAAATATGACTTCAAATGTTGGTTTCACGATGTAAAAAGTATGTATAAAATGAAAGTTTTTTGGGAAAGAAAAAATTCGAAACGTTACGTTTTTGAATTAATTAATTTATAGACTTTAGTATTCTCGTTGGCTTAATATTTGAATTATCTGATCAGTTTTAGTTTCTTGTTGAAACATAAATAATGATATGCCATTAACTTAAAGTAATTGTAAGCAAACAAAAGGAAGACAAAATAAATAAATATATTATAATAAACCTATAAGATTATAAGACTTAAAATAAATAAAAACGAAAAAAGATTATATGAAAGTGATTAACCAGTAACCTTACCAATATGACATGGTCTTCTAATTTTAATTTTTTAAATTAGTTTTAAATTCAAACTAACATCAAAATTTTGACAGTGAGAAATATATCTGGAGGAAGAAGGCCACGTCAATCTTAAAATTTTACAAACAATTTCATGGTTTTATTACCATAATTCTAATTGCACTTTACAGGCTGAAACTACAACCTTCAACACTAATCTTAAATATTTGTTTTTTTGTGTAAAGAAGAAGTGCTGATTACACTATGTAACACAAATTTTGTTCCTAGATAGTATGTATTATTTATAAATTGCTTATGTTGTAAAAGTACAGAAAATGGCCATTTTTCTCTTCAAACTTTGATTTTGTAACCTGGATAATGAAATTTAGAAATTAACCTATTTTCTTCATAAAAACGGGCAAATTTGCACATTTATATTTAGATGAGGTTTGAACAAAACAACATCTGAATTAAGATTTACATGTATTTATACTAAAGTTATTCAAAAAATGAACAAAATTATTTTAGAAGTGAGTAGTTTTTTAAGATTTTCGACTGTAATGTAAATCACTTTCATGTATTAGCCCCCAAATAAAGTCTCCCATTATGTTTTCGTTATATGCTCCTTGGTAGCGGCGTTTAACGTCCAGTATATCTTGATGGAAGCGCTCGCCTTGCTCCTCTTAGTATGCTCCCATGTTGTTCTTGAACTTATCAAGTTGAGCGTCAAGGATATGGATGGATTTTCAGGGACATCCTGCCCATTTTGCTGTAGTTCTTCACCAGAGCCTCAACCAGTTCCACATAATATCGGCCTTGTGATTGCCGAAGAAGCCCCAAGCCAGTGCGACAGAGCTGCCCCAAGTTTTTTTCCTTCCTACTGAGCTTCTTGGGGAATTTTGTTCACTACAGGATCTTCTTTATTTGCGGTCCAATGAAGACACTATCTTTGGCCTTTGCCTTAGACAGCTTAGAGAAGAAGTCTCAAAGGTACTTGAAGGCTGCAGATTCTTTATCAAGAGATGTGACAAATTGTTTCATATGTCCCAATTTTATGTGCAATGGTGGGAACAACACCTACTGGAGGTTCATTAGTGGCTCACACTTGACATTGTGCCTCCCCACAGAGAACTCAGTCCGTTGTGGTTAGCGCTTCTTGTTGTAGTGCGTTGCGGTGTCCCTGCTGTCCCAAAGGCAAAGATAACAGGGAAACTTGGTAAAGCCTCCTTGGAGACTCATCAATAATGTCACAATTTTGAAGTCTCTGGTAACCACCCAGCCATACTCATCATCCTTCAAGGCTTCTAGCAAGATCTTGACGCTGTTGCTTTCCTCTTTGAGGCTTCTGGATGAGCTGTCAATGAAGAAGTGCCACTCATTTGAGTTACAAGCAATTCCAATTGCCTCGCACAGACCGGATATATTGTAGCAGAAGCTTGAAAAATGTCGTTAATGGTTTCTCTGACTTGCGACTTGCACACCTTTATCTTACAAATCCAACCTTTTGAGCCTAGATGTCAAAAGCTCGGCATCCGACTTTGTTAGATCAAGATCTCTGATCAACTCATTGAGATCTCTGGTTGAGGTAGTATGGGTTTCTCTCACCAGCTGCACCTCTGAACTTTTAATCTGGATCTTCAACGTCTATCTCCTCTTCTGATTTGCTGCTCTCTTCTAAGGATAGTTATTTTCTCTCTGGCGGAGTGGGTACACGGAGCTCAGGGCAGTGTAGCACTGGGGTAATGGATGATGAAAGGTCAGGATACATGATAGTAGATGCATTCTTGCCAGGCCGACGTTTTGAAGGTTCCACCATGCAGAAGTAGCAATTACTTGAGTGGTCAGTGGGTTCACACTAATTCTTGTAATAGCGAACTTCATGGCTCTCTTTTCCCTTCTTTATCATCCTACAAAAGAGCAAATTAAAATTGTTATTATGAAGAATAAATTTATTTCATCCGCAACTAATGTGTAAGAGGTTCTTGCAAAATATTTTATGCGATATTTTCTTCTATACTATTGGAAATTAAAAATAAAAGATCTAAAATTTGTATAATATAAAATCTTACAATTCAAGCAAGCAAAAATTGTCCGTCTTGCCTTCTAGAGTTTTTTTGCAGTGCTCACAGGTAAAATGAGGTGTCCAGGATTTGTCTTGATCACCTTGTAGGCGTCACACATTTAAACAGATGCTAACGCAGAGAACTTTTTCGCTCTTGCCTTGATAAATTGGCCATATAATAGTAGAATGCATCTGGAGAATGCTTACAGCTTCTTGATGCCATCTCTGATAAAATCAGAGTGTTCACTTAGGCAGCTAAAACTAAACTGAAGTGGTGAACAAATGTATATATATTTTTCTATGGAATGTTATAGAAAATTCTAGAAGGTTCTTGAAAATTCTTGTAATTTCTACAAAATTTCAGAAAGCGCTTGGAAATTCATGTTCATCCATTCAGCACTGAATCTACCTGGAATATTATGGAAAATGGGTAAGTTTGAAAATTTTATTACTCAGGTCACGAAAGCAAAGTTTGAAGAGAGAAATAGGTATTTTTCATTTACTTTAGGCATAAGCAATTGGGAAATAACAATTTCAGCCCAGGAACAAGAAAAAGTAAAAATTTTGTTACGTAGTGTTATATCTCATTTTCAAGCTATATTTACAATTTTTCTTATTTACCTTTCTACCTTTAGTTGAGACTATTTTAAACTTATACTATATATGTAATGAGATGGTTTGGAATTAGAAGATAATATTTAAATTTTGTTATACATAGATTTTACAACTACTTTGAGGTTGAGTTAGATATAGCCAATCAATTATGTATTGAAGCATGTTATGCCAATATGATATTACATTTACAAACAAATATTTATAAATTTAAAGAAGTGGTGTATTTTGTTTGAAAATAATGCATATTTTGACAGAACAATTATTTTTGTTTACTTCAATTATCTTCTAAAACATAGTATGCAAGGCTAATATATAAGTACAAAGACTTAAGAATCAAAGGTTTATTATTAAGGAATGCTATCACCAAGTGACAAGATTATAGTGACAGAAGGCTGGTCAAAAGTGTGAGCAAAACACAATCAACTTTGGTTGATATTGATAGTTGTCATGGTTTAATAAAAGATCGGTTGTTTTAATGATTTCTTTTATTTATAAATAATTCCCTTCTTAGTTAGTTTGTGTCTCAAAGTATTTTAGAGCCAATGCAAATTGATAAATTTTATAAAGAAAGTATCTGAAACTTATCTACACCTAAGTGACTTTGTTCTTTTTGTCTTATTTCTATTTCTAAACAATCTGACCGTTGTTCTACATATTTCTTTCCACAAACTTGGCAAACCATGATTTGCTACGTGTTTTCTTTGAAAAAGATGTTGTTATTACAGCAAATCATTAACTTTTTAAAGTACAGTTTAAATTATTTTATAGCATTGTTTGTACGATATATAAAACATTTAAAAATATATGTCATTGATGTTTTACGTCAACCGAGCTCTGTGTGATGAAGTTTGTTTAAACATACACGTTTAATAAAAATAATACACCCACAATATATATATACATAAATGAAGTATTTATATAAAAGATAAAAAGTTATAATAATCTGTGTATAATATATTAAATTATAATCCAAGGATATGCTTAATAAAGAGAAAAAGCCAGTATCTGGTGAATATTCTTTATTTTCTCATAATTTCATATTATTGTCTCATCTAATAAAATAAATCTCATAAACATATCTTTACTCCAGTATGCACTCCCTACCATAGTATAAAAACGCTTATATGTTTTAGTTATCAAACTAAATATTAGCAGGTAGAATTATATTATAATAATTTGCTTTCGTAAGACATACAATAAACATCACTTTACCTTACTACCCTTAAGATGGTTCACAGATATCTTTATGAGAGCAACTTTAGAAGATCAAATGTTATAATATTTTATTATATAAACACTACATAAGAAGTTAAGGCTGTGTTGAAGATACAATTTAAAAAACAACAACAACTGACAAGTGACAATTGTCAAGAAATTCACTTCTAATATTCAACAGCTCCGTAACGACTGCGTTCTATATTTGCTTTGTTCTTTTCTGATATTAATGATTGTGTACGATGAGTTTCAGGGAAAAGTATAGCCACAAGTAACCCTATGAATGGATAAAAATAGATATATTGGAATAAAATAAAAAACAACACTTTAACTTTACCCAAACACGTTGTTTCTATTCATTAATACATGAAGTATTTTGTTATAATCTATATTATTGAAACAATTCATATCAAACAGTCAATTTCAAAGTTTATACATATTAACACTTCAAGTAATTAAAACTAAATTTTTAATAATTTTTATTCATGTTCACAAATAGATGGTAATATAACAATAAAACTAAGAATGCTATAGCAGGATCTTTATTTTCGACTACCAGTGTTTTCCTGATGAATGTGATATCGTAAAAAAAGTTACTAAACGAAGCAAAAATATTGTTTATTTTGAATTTCGCGCAAAGCTACGCAAGGGCTCTCTGCGCTAGCTGTCTCTAACTTAGCAGTTTGTAGCTGAAGAGAAGGCAGCTAGTTATCATCACCCACCTCTAACTCTTACGCTACTATTTTACCAACGAATAGTAGAGTTAAAAGGGCGAGGATGTTTGGTGTGACGGAGTTTCAAATCCGCGATCCTCAGAATAATCGTCGACTGGCTTAACCACCCGGGTATTGAGGAATGTGTTACCAGTTGTAGCTATTTCTTATTTCGTGGGTTTTATTTTATTTTTAAATCACACTTGTAGAAAGTGGTATAGAAAAGTAAAGGATATTCTCATCGAAAGCTGGTTGGTGGTTCGTGGTTTTTTTCCGGTTTTAGAGGTGGCTCAGAGACTTGGAGAAACACAGACTATGATCACAATATCCATTACCAGTGTGTTTTACATTTAACATTTATAGATTGCCATACCAAATTTGATAATTATTGCTCAATTTATTAACAATAAGTAAAAAAATAAACCTTTTTCATGGAGATTAGGACCTTTGGGTGTATTTCCAGGAGAATGTTGTTATGTAGGGAAACTCAGTGCCTTTATGTTTTATATTTTCAAATTTAGACGTGCCACTTGTTCCAAATTATCACCCAACAAACTATGATCGAGATTAGCATAGTGAATTAGGATTGTTAGATAGCTGACAAACTTATATAAGATGAGAACACACTTTATTACTGGAGTAAGAATATTTGATTCTGACCCATCTTACCTATGAATGAGACAGCTGCTGTCACACAAAATGAAGCGAACCATCCTAAAGGAATAATGTGAGGGAAAACCAACGGAAAGAGGAAGGAAGAAGATGACTGGAATAAAAAGCCATGAATTATTGGCAAAAAATCAAAGAGTGAATATTATGTCTTCTTGCAAACTATCAACTTTATTTTTTATATTTTCAAATCTAGACGATATTTTTAAAAAGTAGATAAGCATTTACTAATAGGTTTGGTCTTAAAACAAACGTATCTATATAAATCAATAATTTCTTCAGCGGAATATTTAGATATTTGCTAATTTTCGGTCGTAAGAGATGGAAATTATGGCGTTTTTTCACATTTTAGCTATTCCTTGTTAGAGAGCTCACACATTAAGATAAACAACGGTGAGTAGACCCTTACTGAGGTAAAGAACACCATTCCAAAAATTTCAGCAGTGTGTGTCGTTCCAAAAACTTCAGCAACAGCAGCCGGAATGCAGACAAAAATCAGAGGAAACGTAGCAAAAATCCCACAAATCCAGATTATGTACATCACTTGTCCTCCATAAGGTGTCACCACCAGAGAGAACAGCAATACTGTTTTTACTCCCAGCAAGAGCAGAATCGTTAACTAAATATTGATTCATATATATGTGATTACTTTCTCGAGATTAAGGACAAGAAAACATATCAAGAAAAAATGAAAAAGTGTCGATAAATATTAATAGATTATATAGTGCTTAAACTAAAAATAGGTTTTTTACTGCATGTACATATTATTTTGTCCTGAATTTATGTTAAGTTTAAAGTACATTTAATTCTGTAAGAATAGCTCTACTGAATACTTATCGTTTCAACTGATCAGGTGTGTTACATGAAACTGTTTGGATAATTGTTTTCTATGCCTTACACTGAATTATTTTAAACAGTCTCCAGAAACATTGTTTTTTAATTTAAAAAACAAAGTGTTTTTATTGTTTCTATGTCTCTGACTATTATTATAAAGATTTACTTTCGCTTTATATCTAAACTAAATAATTAGGTGAATTGTTACAAGAGTAGAGATCGAGACCTAAATTTTATTGTTATAAGCTCTCTAGTTCATCGCTGAACTATAAATATTTCATACTCGTTACACATCAAATATTATTTTAATAATTACAATAACAACGCAAGTCACTCCACTTTACACATACCCACCTTGTAAGATAGTTTGTCCTGAATTAAGCCAACAATCACTCGGAAGAGGGCATGAACAGCTGCAGCTACAGAACCAGTGGTGGCCAGAAACTTGTCGTCTTCTATAAACGTCTGACCATATGTCTGAAAATCAATAAAAAAGGTATTTTTAAGTAGAAAAAAATTCAATTTTCTTTACCCGCTCTAGTAAGAGTGTCTAAATGCAATCATAGCATTTATTTTCTACCAGCAAGAGTACAAGGCTTCACATGGGTTATAATGTTGATATATTTTAGTTTAAATCGCTTATGAATTGAGGTACTTTGTGTTATATTACGGACATTTTAAATAAAAACAAATTTTGTTAATCAGTAAAGAGTGACTTGGACAACAAGAAATATTTTCTTTTTCAATTTTGTAGTTTATACATTTCCTTTTAACCTATAAGCACATAGACCAGCAACAGTATCAGGTTATACTTTTACTAAAGAATGCTAAAGAACATGCTATAAAAACCATTGTGGGAACACATTATTATATAAGGAAACACTTTTTTACTATGTGAGTTTTGATAGCTTCCCTATGCACGTGCGTAAGATGAGAAATAATACCAATATGCACATCCTCAATGTTCTCTTGGTACGAGTGTAAAATTTAGAGGTTTATAAGTTTATTTTTCCCTCTTGGAGCTATGGCGATTACATTTGTTTTCTATGTGTGTGTTTTTTCATAAAGAGATGCAAATGTGCTTGCGCACCTGCACGTAAATAATGTTAATAATATCCAGGTTAAGATTTTTTGGGTCCACTTATTAAGGAGGTAAATTTTCAAGTTCATTGTTTTTTTTTCTCTCTTGGATCTATAGTGGTCATGTATGCTTATACATACACTCGCACACACATGCACACAAGTGCGTACAAGTGCTTTTCTGTTTGTTCTTATATTACCAATAGAAACCATTTCTTTTTGGTTTGATTTTTCGCAAGCTTGTCTCAGAAAAAAAAGCGCATGCGTACGCGCACGTGGTAAGATAAGTAATAATACTTATCTTACACAACTTCAAATTTCTCTAAGTGTGGTTTCAAAATGTGTGGTTTCTAGGTTTTTATCTTTTTGGATTTATAGTGGTCACATTAATTTTCCGTTTTTTCTGTAACTTGTCTCACAAAGAGCGCACAAACGTGGAAAAAATAAATAATACCCAGCTACCCGTAGTTTGGTTATAACATTTAGATATATGTTTATTTTTCAAGTTATGGAAATCACACGCACACACACAGGTCCACAACACACCCGTTTACAATTTTAAATAATTAGGTTTAAAAACTACAATAAAAATTTTCATACAAAAAGTTTTGCTTCCATTCCGTATCTTGAGATGATTTATGATTATAATAACATTGAATTATTTAATGTAAATTTGAGTTTCGTGAACTGTTTCATTATCATAACTTCTAAGAAGTCTTAGAGAAATAAATTAAAACCAAATACATGTACCTACCTTATAAAAAGCATTGAGAAACATGAATGGGTAAAACGAGCAAATAGAAACTGTCGATAGAAGATAAAATTCTTTCATTTTTAGAGCTTCCTTTGGTGAAATATGAAGTTCAATATGACAATTTTTGTATTGGTGTTTCTCATTAACATTCATACGAGTTATATCTTCTTCCAATGATGTAGAAGATTCTTCGTTTCTTATCGTAGTTCTACAGTCTGAGTCTTTCGTATTTTGTCCACTGAGCTCTTTACTACGCAATTGTTTTGACGCTTCGCAAACAGTAGTTAGTTCACTGGATGTTGTTTCTTCCTGGATTAGAAACATGAGTACAGTTTTCCTATGTATAGAAACAGGTATAATATAAAGAAAAATAGACCTCTCAACGTTTTAAAAATTTATTTCTAATTGAAATGGTAGGCAGTAATTCCCTTACAAATCAGTACAGTTTGTTTATGTTAAACTGTGGCTAAACTGCTTGAGATGAAAGTGTTTTAATTTCATCAATGATTATATTTGGTAGTTAAACAGCTGTCTTCACAGCTCTGGTTCACGTCTTTCAGTGTCTGTCCTGAGATGTCAAGATTTCTACTGAACAACAAAGTAACACTACACTTCTTACGAAAACAAGCTGTAAACTTAGAAGAAGAAAAGGAAAAATTAATCATATATAAAATGTATCTGGAACACATAGTATTCATTATTTACTGCTATTTCAAAAAACATTCTACGATCATTCAAAAATTGGCCTTAGAATTAGAGTAGTGATGTGTTTCAAGGAACTTATAATAAAACTTTAGTGCCGTCTTTTGGTATAAAGAGAAGCTTTACTTATGTGTGTTTATGTGCTTATCAGTAAACAACGTTTGTGTTCACTATGTGTTCACTATGAAATGATTCAGCTGTTATAGGACATACCATTATGAAGAAGACGTATCTCTCTTGGCTTAACATGAGTGGTTGCAAATGAATTATTTTTTTATTTCGTTTAGTTAAGATTCAACATACTGTATCTTCGAGAGTAAAAGAATTCCAGCTCGCATTAAGGAAACCTGGTATTTATTAAGTCTGGATTATCATAAGGTAACTTTTTATTCAAATTCCTCTAACCTGGTGTGAATCTCGTGGTAATTCTTTGTACATAAGTAGTCCAATCAATAGAATTCCGCCATTAATACTTCCCATTACCAGAAACAAAGCAGGAACATTTTCTATAATTTCATCGTCGTAGAAAAACCTGAGGAATGTCGAAAAGTTCCTCGTTTATGAAAAAGTAAATTGGTTTATGAATTATTTAGTTACTATATTAGTGACTATGTTAGACGTTGTAGTGGCAAGGCCGTAAGCATGCCGACTTAGTATAATGCCATAAACCGGGTTTCCATACCAATAGTAAACACAGTATAAACAACTTATTGTATAGCTTTGTACTCAACTTCAAATAATGAAATAAAGAATAAACAAAGACATAATGGTAAATAACAGTTTCAATTTCCTTTGTTATATGATACATAGAGTACATTCTCCCGGTTTAGCTTGTTTGTGTTGTTTTTGAATTTCGCGCAAAGTTATACGAGAGTTATCTGCGCTAGCCGTCTCTAATTTAGCAGTGTAAGAATCAAGAGAAGGCAGCTAGTCAAGACTACTTACCGCCATCTCTTGGGCTATTCTTTTACCAACGAACAGTATGTGACCGTCACATTATAACGCCCCCATGGCTGAAAGGGTGAGCACGTTTGGTATGACGGAGATTTGAACCTGCGACCCTCGTATTACGAGTAAAGTGTCTTATCCGCCTGGCCATGCCCTGCCCCCCTTTTAGAAGCCAAAATATCATTCATGAACTTTCAACAAGTTGCATTTAATATTTGCAAATTCTATGAATAAAAAACAACAATGTATGATGATAACCCTAATGTAAAACTATTGTACATACTTAAAAGTATTATATATAATCTATGAAATATTTCTATGGAAAAAACTAAAATCCGAGAAGAAATTATGCATAATCATGACTTTAGCCATTAACAGTGCTTTCTAAGGACTTTAAATTATGCAATTTAAAAACTTTATTTCACGTACCCAGGAAAGTAAGTAACTGTAATTTCTAAAAATAATCTACAGTATCTCGTGAATTAAAAATGATGATAAAATCTAAACTCTTTTCCTAAGATATTCCAAAAATTTGTGACGAGCACAACGAAAACATATTACATAAAAGAAAAATAATCAAATTTTTTGAAGCAAAACAAACAACGAGAAAGGATAAACTAATAGTCTGCGTTTTACTTCAAGAAGTATCACAAATGTTTACAGAAATTTGTGACTTACCCATCAGAAGCAGGTTTGAGATTACGAGGATTCACAAAAAATGTCTGTACACTATTCATAAAGAGGGGGGTTAAAGCAAACCCAGATGCAACTATTCCTGTCACAAGGCCTTTCTTAGTGGGAAACCACTGTGAAATTGTACGGTAATTATTTCAAGAAATAACTTCTAGAACACAAACTTTAAATGTTTTATCATCACAGGAGATTGGAAATAATATTACATGAACTATATAGTATATGGTCACTACTGTCAAAGGCCAAAATTTCTATTAACAAACACATTTAGTATGTCACAGATATACAGAACTTATACAAAAGATAAGGGAAAATAAAATAAAACTGCGTCTACATACTAGTGATATATGTTTTTAGATTCTCAGATATTTGTCCCATGTATGTGATGTTTTTAACTTTTGAAATAAAATAGTTAAGTGATATTTTTTACAGGATTGGAAATTGGACATTTATAAGAGACTTTATTTGTCGTAAATATATCTCTGTAATGACATATTTTCAAAACAATTGTACTCACCTCTATAGCAGTGACTACCGGATGACCAAAGCAACATACAAAGCCCAAAGTATCAATCACTCCGTAAGTGATTATGGTAGCCACAAAGCTATGTTGTGTACTATAGTACGTTACTGCTATCCCAAAGCTAAGAGATAAAAATGTTTTATTATTATTATTACTGGAATAAAACGCCACTCTCTTCTGAGGAAGAAACACGAAAGATACAATACATTATCCACACATTAACATACGATTAGGTATAGATCTGTCCTTGATGTCTCGGATAAAAATATATCAACTGAAAAGTCAACATTACGATATTTACTGTTCAAATATACCACTTTGATCTTTGTTGTACTAACATAGAACCATCATTACTATAGTTGTTTCTTTATCTTTCAAGTACAACCATGTTTTTTTTTCTACTTATAGCAATACCGTGTTTTTCTTTCCACTCAATACCAATGTATTAGATTTTTGTATGCTCTACCATTACTTTTCTCTTTCTTAGGTGAAATTGTAATTACAACTACTGTCATTGGTTACGATGATCTCGAGAAATGAGTCAAGTACAGTTTCACTTAATGATAAATACATTTGTTTGTATTCTCTCTTTTAACGGTGATTGCATTATTTATTCACATAGTTCTTCGAGATAATTCACCTGAATTTCTATTTTCTATCGAGGTTGATTTGCAATTGTATTTAAACTCTTTGAATGTTACTGAGAAATCTCTCTATCCAGGTTTCTGAAATGCAAAAATTTGCAAACCAATTCATTGCTGCATGGTCTGATAAAAATATCAGTTTTTCCGTGTAGATAATATGACTTATGTCTCGTAAAACAATTAATAGCTCTTTCAAATATATACAATAACTTTCTAAGGCATTCATTACCTTGATATAGTACACAATCATTTGCTTGTTCTCAGTGAAGCAGATAGTTAACTAGTCGTTAAGTAAGCTGTACCGACATCAGTTCGAAATTTAGTTTACTGTCGGTAAAATATTCAATTCTAGGCCATATAGAAGACTAAGAATTGTTTGTAAGTTTGTAACACTTATAAGTTTGTATATGAATTATTATTTGTAATAATCGCTATTATAAATTGTGTCATAGTTTGTTCATTAAATATATTTGTGTTTAAAAAGAAAATTTTGTGTATCAGTCTTGTTGGCAAATATGAATTTGATAGATATAGACATTTAATTAATTTCTAAATTCAAATTAATATTTAACATAGTTTCACGCTGTTTGAAATTATGATACGTAACCGTAAAAAATCGGAGACTCGTTCGAAATAAATAATAATACGTGACGTACTTAACATTTTGGTGTCACGGTAAAATTTTTACTTTTGAGTGCACAGGAACTCATACATACTTTATTCCCTCAGAACATACTATTGAATTTAGTTCTACTATGAAATAATAATAAAAAAAGTTTTCAAAATTTGTAAAATACACGTTTATAACAAAAACTTTATATTTATTTTCAATGCTCCGTGAAAAGCTTTTCGTCAAGCACTTTTAAACCGTGTTACCAAGAAAAAGCTCAGACGAATCTTTCAAGCGTTAGAATATATGAAGATGTTCTATATTACGTAGGTACTTCGAGTAGCACGTTAACAAAATATTACCAGAAACATTTTTGAAGTGGTTTTATAAATAATTTCCGAAATGGATGTGTGTTTTGTTTCTTTTATAGAAAGCCACATCGGACTATCTGCTACGTCCTCCGACGGAGGTCGAACGCTTGATTTTAGCGTTATAAATCCGAAGACTTACCGCTGTCCCAGAGGGGAACTATAAAAATGGAAATCAAAAATTAAGAGATAGAAATTCAAAGGTTTGTTTTTGTAATTTTGCGCAAAGCTACTCGAGGGCTATCTGCGCTAGCCTATTCTTTTACCAACGAACAATGGGATTGACCTTCACATTATAACGCCCCCACGGCTAAAAGGGCGAGCATGTTTGGTGCGATCGGAATTCGAACCGGCGATCCTCGGATTACGAGTCGAACGCCTTAACGCACTTGGCCATGCCTGGCCCAGAAATTTAAAGGCACAGAAAACTAAAATTCATAAATTTGACCAATGATAAAATAGTAATTTAATAATTTGGGAATAATGTAGACAATGTGAAGTTAACACGGATAGCAAAATAATATAAATGAAAGTCAATAATCACTAAAAAAATATTAATTTCAAGTGATGGAAGAAATTTTAGTTTGAATATCATCTAGATTTTATTGTTCATACATGTTTTGGGGGCATGGAATAAAATTAGTGCAATTATTTCGTCAGTTACGTTGTGATTCGTGAAGTTTTTTTTGTGATTGGATAGTTGAGGGAGCTGGTCTGTACAAGTCGAAAATGTTCACGGAATTGGTCAACTCAATTTCTTATAGTTTCCCCAATATTGAGGTGGTTTACGTCTAGTATATCGAATATAATAAATATATCACATTGAATTGTAAAATTACGAACTAGTCTTTTATTAAATCTCAAATAGAACGTCTAATCTGTGATATATAGATAACGGTTACCTTAAATATTTCGTTTACGTTATCGTTGTTCATTGTTATTATTTAAAGACACATAAGATTATAGTTATATCGGTATTATTATAATCTTCATAGTGCCTGATATAAATCGAATACCAAACGGTATATTTTTTAACGCTTCACTTACTGAAACTAGAAGATCTGCTATGGCTCTCAAAACATCTGTAAAATTATGCCCTTCTCTTTCAATTAAATCTCAACTGATGTCTCTCTGTTAATATAAAAATTATTGTGACTTTGGCTGTTTACCGTTATATTATCATTGTTTATTGTGATTATTAGTTATATCGGAATTGGTTCTATTATTTATTATAATTGAATCAACAAAAGCATAAATCTATATCTCACCTAAAAATACAAGAACCAATAATCATGATCCTGCGACGTCCAATGACACAACCTAGTTTACCTCCAAGATAAAGAAGTAAGCTTGTAGTACTAAATGCATAGAAAATCCAGCTAGTTTCTTCATATGTTGTGTCTTCCTTGACTCTTTTTCTCAAGTAAGAAGTTAAGTAAGGAGTGAGGTTTCCAAATGTTACTAGTGTACCAATTGCCAGATAAATCAGGAAACAACCTCCTACTGCTATATAGGGTCGAACTTCCATTCCGCTACCTTTTCTATACAAATAAAGCTAAGACTTTATAGTTTTAAAATATATAGAAAACAGTAATACATATGATAGTCTAGACAGTATAAAATTTATAGCAGTGACACAGTGGCATGTCTTCGGACTCACATTGCTAAAAACCGTGTTTTAATACCCTTGGAGAGCATAGTACAGAGAGCATATTGTGTAGCTTTGGGCTTAATTCTCAACAAACAAATAAAAATACTTTGTTTCCATCTTCAATCAACTTCAAATAAAAAACTGTTTCTGCAAAATAACGTAAGACATTTATGGTTTTTGCATTATATATTTATTTCTCGATACGTTGTACACAGAGCTTATTACAATTTGTTCTACAGCTGTTCTAACTGTGCGCATACTCAACATTTAATAAGTTTGCGTGTAGAGGTGTATAAACGTAAAGGTAACATTTCAAAATAAATGAACTAAACCATTAACATATGTGTTATCTATGCTGAATTCGTACAGTTATATAGGTTCACTTAGAACATTAGGACAGAAAGTAATTGAAATAAAACTGAAGTTGACAAATAACATTTCACTAAAGTTGTGCATACAATGTACGAAAAATAGTAATGTAAACATTTTAGTGACAACATAGACTTTAAAACATTATTAAATAACATATCAAAGAAAGGTTGTTAGTAACGTATACATATGATTTTAAAAAGTTGTTTGTAAACGATACATCAAACATTCTAAATTTAATTTTTTAATCATTGTTTGTATGATAAATTTATTTTATTCTTCGCAGTGTTTTTTGTTCTTTTTTGCAGACAAGTTGATTTTGTTTTAAATATTATATCTTTTTCATGAAAAACTACAGTTTAGATTACACTGTATATGAAATATAATTCATTACTAACCATCCATTTAATTTAAACCTCTGCTAGTTGATAAATTGCAAACGAAATAGCACAAAACAATATAAACAATACAAGAAACAGTGCAAAAGATAAGAGCAGAAACCAACTTTAAAACTAATTAATTTTTTCTCGATTAATATTAGTTCGCCAGCAGCAAAACAAAAAAAACGTTTCTGATAACTACAATTGTGTAATGCATGTACATTTCTATTTTAGTCCTGTGAACTTCATTTATTTCGAGATAAGCACAAAGCTGCATATTGGACTGTTTGTGTTCAACCTACTACGGGTATCGAAATCTGGTTTTTAGCATCGTAAGTCTGCAGACATGTCGCTGGACTACTAGTTTTGCGTCTTGTTTTGTGAGCTCCTTGTGGAAAACATGTAATCCATTATTCTCCACACTTGTAAGAGTACATCACTATATTTCACAGATTAGTTAAAAGACATCTCATAATCAGTGTCCCACAACCTATCAACAGATCGACTTAAGTAGTTTACCTGACCATAAGCACTATGGCCACTTACTGTAGTGGACTAAACTACTTTAGATTTACCCTCACTCTCCATATATAAAGCGCATTTTGCTTTAAAAGTAACAACATAAAGTACTATCTTAGTTTATAGTTTCTTAATACGTGGTGTATATTTAACAAATGTTTCTAGCAACTATACGTTTTACGGGTGTCTTATTTTCCACATTTAATTTTGCGATTTGCCTTTTTTATTTTGCTACTAACCATCATTACAGCATCACTCGTCACTAATAATGAGTTCTTCCAAATACTAGATGAACTTTCAGCAAATACCGTGTACAAATCTTTTGTACTTTTTACCAAGATACAGTTATCAAAGTATGATTATCACAGTGAATACATTTTTCCCACTCCCTGAAATGACACTTATATAATCATCACCAGCTTTCTTGGTTTGCCTGTAAAGCACACATGATTTCATTTTGAGTTGACGATCACCTACAGTAATTCAACTACTTGGCACAAATATGATACTATTCTTTTCTCTGATGTAGTAGTCGATGATGACTTGTTGTCTGAGGAAGCATTAGGTGAACACCACAGTGTCTTCACTTGCTAATCAGAGATGGGTGATAAACAAAACTTATAAATTCAGCTAAAACTCATAAAATCGAGAATGAACAAGCCTGCATCGAGCTGAGAAAGAACAAGTTTGTATCCAAGCCGAGAAATAGTAAGAGCAAGCCCTATTGAAGCTGAAACAAAGTAAACGTCTAGAGCTCTTAATGGACAATTTTGATGTAACATTTCTCTTCACAGAAGTCCCAGCTACCGAAGTCTGCAAGATAGCTTTAGAACTTTATATCCAAGACCCCATCTCATTGATACACACTCTCAGTGACCATTTAGCAACCATTATAGAATTCACAACCACCGAAACTAGATTTATGGTCAATGTCCAAAACTACTTACAAATAAATAACCGAGGTATGGAACATCCCATGATAACAATTCTAGCTATCATTTCCATGACATAGATTTAGCCCTACGCGATCAAATCAGCCTTAAACCCACCACCATACTGGTACAGATATGCTGAAGATATACTTGTTGGATTCACATATACAGAACACACACTTAGTTTTTCAATCACGTTAAGTCCATACACTCCAGCATCAAGTTCACCTGTAAACAGGAAAACTAAACAAATAGCATTTATTAACTTGAATATTACAAGAACCGATACACAATTAAAAAAAAATCCAAGAAAAATCATCCATACTGGACTATATATTCATTGAGACTGAGAATATTAAACAAAACAAAAACTCAACATATTAAGAAACCAAATAAACACAGCCACAAAACTATGCTCAAACGATAAAATTAACAATGAAAGTGAAACAACACTTTATCAACATCAACAAATTTCCCCCAAAAACCGTTGAAAAA
The DNA here is from genome assembly GCF_004210375.1 of Tachypleus tridentatus. Taxonomy (NCBI): domain Eukaryota; kingdom Metazoa; phylum Arthropoda; class Merostomata; order Xiphosura; family Limulidae; genus Tachypleus; species Tachypleus tridentatus. Next base: position 157,365,721 of record NC_134831.1, read on the forward strand.
TGATACGCACACACCTAGATCAAGAGCAAACGAACAATAATAAAATCAAAGAAACAAAAAGCTACAAAACTACTACACCTAGATCAAGAGCAAACAAACAATAATAAAATCAAAGAAACAAAAAGCTACAAAACTTTAGACTGCTGCATACCCCATATTCCCGATATCAGCGAAAAAACTAACATTTAGAAAAAGTTATAACAAAACACAAAATTCTCATAAACACCAAATTTATTCAAAAACCAGATACAAAACACAAGTCCATATTACGTAAAACTACAATGTCAAATACAATACCAACATTATTTATAAGATATAATGCAAGTAACTCTCACGTCTTCTATATTGGTGAAAGAAGCAGAAAAATAAAAATCATATTCAAAAAACGCAACAATACGTTCACACGTTTTGTAATACTGTAAATCAAATAAGCACAACATAACCATAGAACCCGCCAAGATACTAATTAGGAAAATAAATATAAACAAACGTAAAATCGAAGAAGCCCTACTTATGCAACAACTCATACTACAATTAAAGCAATATAAAGGAACACACTTTTATTCTTATAGGAATTAACAACCTTACATCTTACTGCAACGCCCCATAGAATCTCGTACCCGATAACATTTTCGTTCGTAAGACATGTGCGTGGGCACGGCAAAGTCTGGTGGTTAAGGCAATCGACTCTTAATCCGAGGGTTGCGGGTTCGAATTCCCGTTACAACAAACATACTTGTCTTTTCAACCGTTGGGCATTATAATTTAATCATCAATCCCATTATTCATTGGTAATAGAGTAACCTAAGAGTTGGCGGTAGGTGGTAATGTACAGCTGCTTTTCCTCTAGTCTTACACTCCTAATTAGGGACGGTTGGATCAGACAGCCCTCGTGTAGCTTTGCGCGAATTTAAAACAAACAAACAAACAAACAAACATTTGCCCAGCAATTGTCAGTTGTAAATTCTCTATGTTAACCAGAAGATGACCTACGAAAATCGATACGTTGTTCTGTATTTCATTTTAATAAAATTTTAATACCCATACCAGCCGTCTTGAGAATACATTAAAAATAGTACTTTTCTCTGTCATAAACATGATCTTCTAGCACTTCGTCGTTAAATTGGTGAAGGCTGCTTCTATTTTTTGTTTATTATAATTACATTGGAGGTGAATATAACATTCGAAATGCATTAGTCTAGTAGTCAATAACTGAGAAAATACCGTCGTTCTCCACTCTAGTGTATAAACAACTGATTTTCAGGTAGCGCTGAAAGGTTTTTATGTTTTCGTAGCAAGTAAGAAATGAAGGAAAGGACCATTTTGACATCCACCATCATATGCTCATGTCAAAGTATGTACAGGCTTCCCTTACCAAAACTTTGTAATATTTGTCTTTTATAGAATTCAAGATCCGTTAGATATATTTTCTGCTCACAAACTTGATGAACAGTTTAGTGTAGAACTTGTCCAACTTTACCCTCTGTATAACCTGACTGGTTGTGACGTTAGAAGTAAAAAACTGTTAACCTTGAAATATATTCTAGCCTCAACCGAAGCATTAATCGGTTTTTAGCATAATATTATATACATGGATGTTGGTTTCAACGAAGAAATTTTTACCTTTCATTCTTTAGATCATGAATGTTTACTTTTAATACTATTTGTATTCATTGGTATCACTAAAGGGAGATCAGTGTCAGATTTTAAATTATGTCACTGCATGGAATTCTACATTAAATGAACAAGACTGTCCACAGTGAAACACATAGATCAACATTCTTTTAATGGAATCTGAAACAACCATAGACTTTATGCTTACAAAATCTGTACGAGAAACTATGATCACATTATCTGTACAACCCATTATCTTAGAGAAATTTTGCCTGTGTCAGATATGTAAATTCCCAACTTTTTCCAATACAAACTGCGAGAGGCCTGGCATGGCCAGGCGTGTTAAGGCGTGCGATTCGTAATCTGAGGGTTCGCATTCCCCTCGCGCCAAACATGCTCGCCCTTTCAGCCGTGGGGGCGTTGTAATGTGATGGTCAATCCCACTATTCGTTGGTAAAAGAGTTGGCGGTGGGTGGTGATGACTAGCTGCCTTCTCTCTAGTCTTACACTGCTAAATTAGGGACGGCTAGCACAGATAGCCCTCGAGTAGCTTTGTGCAAAATTCAAAAAAACAAACAAATAAGAAATGCGAGATGCTTTTGTTTCATAGCTGGTGACACTCCAGTGGTTGAGCAGCACAGTTAAGTGCTTATAACGCTAAAAACCGAGTTTTGGTACCCGTGGAAAGTATAATATAGATAGCTCATTATGCAGTTTAATTGTAAAGAAAGACACTTTTAAAGGATGCGGAAGTGAATGATTGTAAAAATCCGAGGAGGTACAAAAATCAAATTCAATTGTTCTATGATCATTATCATATATCCTGAATGTAATCTGAACATTTTTTTTTCTATTATTTCTATTATTTTGTTTTAGTTTGAGTAAACACTTCAAATAAATAACACCTTACTTCTATTTTGTGCCAACAGATTTAATATGATATGCATGTTGACCATACAACTCAAATGTTTACTTTTTCTGAAAAGTACAAACTTTAAGTCCAGTCTCAACAACAGAGATTGTCATGTTACTATTAAAAGTGAAAGCTATTTTTTAACATTTGTTCATAAAATGTTTAAAATGTGAAAAATAAATACGTTACTTTCTTGCTTAATTAAATTTCAAACAACAATTAATTTTAGATATTGTATTTTATAAGCTAAAATATAATAACATACCTACCGTTTATCCACAGAAGAATTGTTGAGTTTGACTTTTTAAGTTGAAAACTTAATAATGATATTTTGGAACAGTTGCAGAAGAAAATGTATTTTAATAAACCTGATAAGAGTTTTGTGTATCTTGTTTTAACTAACGTGAAATATTTCCTTATGAGTAAAGTGATACACTAATCAGTGCTTAAATGAAATACAGGAATCAAACCGTAATTACTACACCAATTATTATTTATTAATTACTAATAACAAGTTCAGTCGCTTCACTTTACACATTTTTATGATGTGAGATGTTTCGTCCTTAATTAAACTCACAATCAGTGGTGGACACAAACGTATGGGTTATGACGAGAATAACAATTCAATGTTTAATTAGAAAGATTCACGTTCATTGCTACAAAAAGTGTTTTAAAATACACCAATATCAATACATATAATTACCTTATAAAAATATTCATAAACGTGAATATAAACAAATACAGATTATTAATAAATGGTAAAAATTCTTTCGTTTTCAGAGCTTCTTTTAGAGACGCGTGAAGTTCAACTTCACCATCAGTTATTCATCAACGTTTACCTTGGCTGAATCCTCTTGCCATGACGCAACGTACATTTTCGTGATTTTCTCCATCATCGGTCTTTCACAATTCGTCCACTAAGTTATTTTTTACAGAATTGTCTTGACGTTCCATACACAATAGTTGGATATTATTTCTTCCTTTGTTAGAAATGTGAATACAGTTGTTATTAATGTATTTGAGCAGAAAATTCAATATCAGTGAAAATAGATATACCAAATTTCCTAATATTTTTAATTCCTGGATAATCAGTTATTGTTGCAGTACTATTTTCTTAGAAAACATTACAGTTAGTTTACATTAAACCATGCATAAGCTTCATTAGATGAAATGTTTATAATTTCACCACTGTTTCTATAAATATCTGTCTTCATTGTGTAGGGGTGTATGTTATGAGAAGTCAAGATTTCTTCTAAACAGTAAAGTAACGCAGCATTGTTATTGAAAGAATTTGTAATCTTGGCGAACAAACAGCAAGATACGTATTATTTGAAAACCGTATCTAAAACACGTTTTTCATGCTACTTTCCACTGTTTTACAGAATGTCTTCGCTCATTCGAAAAAGTATGGACAGGAATTGTGAAATGTTCAAACAAGGTTATATAAAACATATGAAGAACTTTATTGTCAACTGTTGGTATGATGATGAATTAATTATCTTTCATTTTACTCATATTTGTGTGTTGTACAAGTAAACAAATCGCATTTATTCAGATGTTATGAAGTGAATTTAATTTATAGTCTAATATGTAATCAGTAATCGTTTTCTTTATTAAATTCTTCTGACGTAGTTTGACTCTCCTGGTAATTCTTGGTACATAATCAGCTCAATCAGAAAAATTTCACTGTCGACATTTTCCACTATCAGATACAAAAGAGAAACACTTTAAAATATGTCAATGTTGTAGAAAAATAAAAAAATAAACTGAAAAATATCGAAAGTGTATTCGTTATTGAATATGTAAATTATTTAAATAAGATATTACCGACCTTTGAATCTAAGTTTAGCTGAGATGGTGAAATTTTATACAAATTGACAAAATGATTATTAAAGTAATAAACAATGATCGCGAAAACTAAAACTTCAAAAGGTATATATTAAATTATTGTAAACAGTAGACATGTTTTATGTTTGTGAACTTAGCAATCGAGAAATGATCATGAAACGAGTTTACGAGGTAACATTTGTAAGGGCTGGATTATTTCTGTTGACAATTACTTCCGATTACTGCCAGAACTATGAAACAAAAAAGTATTTACTTACAAAGTCTGGTCTTATTTATTTCTCTATTCTTTTGTACAACGAAAGGATACTGGTTAAAAATTAGAAACGCATTTAGTTCTCTAAGATGGAAGTAATGTTTAATCAAATTACATTTATTTTTATCTCACTGTTTAATAAGTTTAGATGCACAAGTATGTAAATGCAAGACTCGTGATGCAAAACAGATGGTTTCAATAATTAATTCAAGTACAAACCTGTCTTGTACTTTTAGTTACATAATTCCGCTAAATATATTAGAACAGAAACAAAAGTGAGTGACGTTGATAAGACAATGACATTAAGACATATTAAACAATATACGAAGGGGACTGTGAAATATACATTTCGTTAAGAGTTACATCAAACGTAGAAGAAAACCGGTTTGAAAATGAAAAGTCTTGGTATCCATTATGTGGAACTCGACTGAATTAGGGATAGAATAATTTGAAATGAAACGTAGAAGTACGAATTTAAGGATACTCCGAGAAATGTAAAAACGTAGCCGTCACTATTGAGACTTCTTTCTCTCTGTATATATATGTTGAAACAACAGAAAAACAAGCACAAATTTAACCATCATACCAACAGTTTTATTTAAAAAAACAATTAAAGAGAAACAAGGAGTAATTAAATCACCAACTAATATTGTCTGTTTTATTTACAACAATAGAAAAGCAATAACAAATACAAATACAACTATCAACAAATACTCTTATTTTAATGAGACGAGTTACATGTGACAGATCGCATTAAAGTTATCAAATAATGTTTCAATGTGGCAAATATTATTTCTAAATGTACCTAACATATCTTGCAAATATTACTTCGAAAATGATATCATGTTTAGTTTTAAACTGATTGCAAGAGCTTAATGAACAAACAATTACGTTTTTTAAGTAGTAAAAAACTATATTCCTATTTCTCTGTATATTTGTGTACAAATGTTTTTAAATCTTGTTTCTTTTTGATGGAAAATATTTGTCTTTATACTTAAAGCTCGATATACACTGATTGTAACAATGAGTGTTCTGTGATTTTCATGTATAGAACGTATTATATACTAATATACTATTTACGAAACAATCTTAGTTTATAAGACACTGGCTTACAGCTAAATATAATAAAACCAGGCGTATATACTTGTTCAATAAATTGAATAACTTATCACAAACAAAACAAAAGGAATATTCTCTAAAGTTATTTATCAAAGTTTCTTTATTTTAGAAACTTTCAAAACATATTTGTTTGCAATCCGTAACTGTACTGACTTTCCCTCATCATGCTTAATATTATATCTTGGTTCTCACCTTACCTCTCCCTTAACAGGTGTTTCACATATCATAAGAGATATTCTATCATCTATGTAGGTAAATGGCATAACAACTTATGGAAGGGGATTGTTCAGTGAGATAAGATTAAATGATGGCACCTGAGAGAAAAATGTTTCTCAGTTTCACAGCATGAGAAATTATAGGAAATATGAACTTATTTAATTAATAATGAAAAAGTATATAGAATTGTGATAGCTCAATGATTTCGCAATTTTATTAAATTACAAAAAGTCGATTAGTTGGCCCCTAAAATATGCTTTTTGTAAAACGCTATTATAAAACTAGTAACAAACCCTGGCAATGTTGATACTATGATTATGTTAATCTACTTTCTAAAGTATTAATTAATCATCCATGTTTGTGCACTTGTTACCTACATAACTGTTAATTAACAACTCTCTTTTAGAAGTTAAATTAATCATCCAGAATCCTCAAAATAAAATAAAATTTGAACTTGTAAACAAATTTTAGAAAAATACACAGCATAACTATTCAAAATTAAATAGAACAGAACACTTTCTATTGAACGTGCATTTACTTAAAAAATAAACAAGTAATATTTCTGTGACATATAATGATAGGGTTATTCTGAATGCTGTTGTTTAAATTGTTCATGTGTTAGTAGCTAAGTACACTGCTGTGCAATGAGCTCTCTGTGCTTGTTTGTTGTTTTAAATTTCGCGCAAAGCTACACGAGGGCTATCTGCGCTCGTCGTCCCAAATTTAGCAGTGTAAGACTAGAGGAAAAGCAGCTAGTCATCACCAACCACTGCCAACTCTTGGTATACTATTTTACGAACGAATAGTGAAATTGGTCGTCACAATATAATGCTGCGATGGTTGAAACGGCGATCATATTTGGTGTGACTGGAATTCGATCTTGCAACACTCAGACTGCTAGTCTGGGAATCGAAACTCGGTTTCTAATGTTGTAAGTCCGCATATATACCGATGTACCACTGGGAGAGAAGGCTAAAGTTGAAAAAAATATTTTCGTATTAGAGTATTGCATGAAACTTATTATTGAATTTGTTCCAATAATTTCTTTTAAATTTTAACAACACATGAACAAAAACTTAACAAACATCTATTACAGTTGATAGATCATATGTTGATGCGCTTTACGATGAGATCTTCATTGCTGCCTATCAACTCGCCCACATTTTGGAAAATAGTAAAAAGCATACTGGACAACTTCATCTTGATGTGGTAACGGTTTCATTTCGCAGAACCATAAGGTTCTTGTTTCTGGTACATGGAAGTAAGTCATGATATTTTCAAATATATACACAAACGTACACAAACAAACAACCTGCCAAACTGCAATATGTACTTCATAGAAAAAAAGCTACACATCTGTATAAGAGATATTAAACTCTAATACATGAAGATCTTTAATAAAGAGAAACTACAAATATCCAAGGAAATATATTTTTCTTTTCAAACTTTCTCCTTATGGTCTTATCAAGAGTTAGACAACGTAAGTCCAGTCTTAACAAAACAAACATATTTACCCTCCATGTGCACTATGCAACTTCCTGACGTGAAGATTTCAGACCATGTTTCAATTATTATCAAATAATAATCACTGTATTAATTTCTTTTCTCTAGAAATATGCAAGAAACAACACGTTAACTTAGTATCCATGAAGTGTATTTTCAAAGATATTTATGAGAGCAGCAATAGAGGAACAAACACATAAAATTACTTAGGAGATGATAACTATGTTAAAACTGTATTTCAAAATATCCCAAAAGTGATGAGTACTTAGATATTAACCTCTGACATTCAACAGCTTCTTAGCAAGTTCTTTGCTTCTGTCAGAACTACGTCTTATTAAAGGCTGTGTACGATTGTTTTCAGGAAAAAACATAGTTGCAAGCATCCCTATCATAGCACAAAAACAAGAATATGGGAATAGAATTAAAAACTTGTTACTCTTACACTTTATAAATAAAGCATAACAGTTATGTACCATTTAGTATTGTGTACCTGTTACCAGTTTACTGTCATTGTTTAAAACATTTATATAAATATATAGACTGTTAATGATGAATTCATTTTAATGTCTGACAGGAGATAAATTATAATTTTTCACTCAACAATGTGATAGCTAAACTAAAAGTAGTTTGGCTGCAAAGTAAAAGATCATTGTCAAGAAAGAAATATTTATTATACACACGATGACTTAAAGAATGAAGACAAAGCGATCAACATTATTCGAAATGTACTATAAAACTGATTGCTTAAACGTAAACTCTGTAACTGGTATAAAATTTCTTCTTATCTCATTTGTCAAGTTTATTAATTACAGCAAAAACATGAGATACTTGTATTTGTCTTTTGGCTGCTTTTTTGTCAATACTAGCTATAGGCGTAAAAAATATGAGAGAAAATCAAGAAACAATACATGTATCCGTGTGAATCGAGGGCAGGTTAACACTCCTACGAAAAGACGTTTCGTAGTCCTGATTTCTCCAAGCCCGTTCCCCTGGCTGTGGTTTCGCTAGATAGTAGATAGGGACAGTGGGAATCTCTTTAATCCATTCATTAATGGATTTAAATGGCAATTTCATTCAAATACAAAATTATTAGCCTAATATTAATAACCTTTCAAGTTGCTCTGGGGCCTATTAGGCCCCATTTTTCGTAGGAGTGTTAAATAGTATATATCATTTACTAAATATCAATGCCTTTTCGTATTGCCTAGAAACTTGTAGTGTTTGTATATTCATTTATGTTAACTATATCCTGCCAAACTATTTTTGTTTAAAAGATTTACTGCAAATAAATACAAATAGCTCTCCATGCTATGAAATATGTTCTTCAGTCTTGGATAGCTTTTTTCTAACTGATGCTGAAGTAGAGGAAGATATAAAGTTAAATCTACATTTTATCGACATTTTAGTTAGGAGGTAATCATCTTGCATCCACGATCGTCATTTTGATTTCAACTTGGAAGGTTTTTGCCCACTGAATCAACACTTTTTCATATAGATTTAAGTGGGTAAATTTTGAAAGAATCAAGTGAAATATTGTACCATTTAACATGCAACACAGTGGAGTTATTTCTCGAAAGAATATTTTTACACAGTACATATCATCAGTAGCATATTTTTTTCTATACTTTCCAGCAACCTTTTCGAAGCACCACTTGATAATAAGAAAGAGGAATAGATTAAATTACACACAATATTGTTTTATCAAAGATTGTTACATGACATGCAAGAGTACCCAAAATGCTCTAAAATGTTTTCTTGTTACAATATAAAAATTACTTTCAAGATTTCAAGAATTTTTCTTCCTCCTAAATTTCCACATGGTAGAATATAATGTTTTTTTACTTATCTTCTGTTACAATGTCCCGCATTGCATATGTGTCACTTGTGGGTAGTGTACATTTCTTGCAGGAAACATAAAAATATATATTCACTATCTGATCTGGAAATTTTCTGACGTCTAATCGAGGGGTTACGACGAGAGAACTAATTTTGAGTTGATAAAGATAAAATTCACTTAAGAGGGAGCTAACTATCTCTGTGTTCTTTTTTTCTTCTCCAGCCACATACCGCATTTTCCACTGCCGAAGCTGTATAATATTCTCATAAAAAACACTGCTGTACAATGTAAATCCTCTGAAGTTAAGTGGTTTGTAATGTTCGAAATATATAAGCGTTCCTGATCAAATATCTGAAGTTCCCCTTCAATAAGCATTATATCAAATGCAGTTATAGCATCCGAAATTTATAGCACCCCAAATATAACAAACGAATAATATATATATATATATGTATATACTATCTTTTGGCGTATCATCAAGAATATATTTTTAGGCTTCAGAAGTGTTTCTAGTTTTCAGTTTGCACAACAGTATAAACGATGTACTAGTGTTTACCACATATTGTTGATTTATAATTTAAAACAAATACAAGTATCAGCCACGCCCTCACAACTATCCACAATTACTTTATATGCAAAAACGGCTCGTTTGGGTTGAGAAAATATTGGGTTGAGCATATTTAATTAATTTTTTTAAACATATATGTTGCTTCCACACTTAGGAACACTACATAAGGACCTTGGCTAGATTAAAAGAGATGTCGCCACGACAAAGCAGAAGCACAATGAAAATCATCATGTGAAATGTGGCATTAACTGTTATAACATTCCATGATTTTAACACCCATATACTGTAGCTAATTATACATATATACTTTTGTTACACATGAATGTAGCAACAAAAAGTCTTACTAATTTTAGGACTGTACACAACAATTATTTAATATCACACTTGGATAGTGAGCAATAGCCCAAACTTTACAATTTTGATTAAAACACTGGGAAGAAAAAAAGAGCACTGAATAATTACCATATCACTCCAGAGACAGCAGTGTGACATCATAGCTAATTAATGTTCTATAAAATACGATAATTAATAAGAAATATCGAATTAATGCTTTATTAATTGATGTTCAATTAATCACAAAATTATTTTACTAATTTCATATAAATGATGAGCAATTTGACAATTAGAATTTAATCAACGGGTTGTTAATGAAACGTTAACTTATTAAATAATTATATGTTAATAATATGAGATTATAAATATATGCTCATCAATAATATGTTGACTAAAATTTATCGATATGAAAATAATTTTGAACATTAACATTTTAAGTACAAATACGTCATCACCACCAGAAGGAGCGTTTACATTGAATGCTTCTAGGTTGCTTTGTTTGTTTGTTTTTGAATTTCGCACAAAGCTACTCGAGGGTTATCTGTGCTAGCCGTCCATAATTTAGCAGTGTAAGACTAGAGGGAAGGCAGCTAGTCATCACCACCCACCGCCAACTCTTGGGCTACTCTTTTACCAACGAATAGTGGGATTGACCGTCACATTATTCGCCCCCACGGCTGAAAGGGCGAGCATTGGTGTTGGTGGTTGTCAATTTAAAATGAAATCATGTGTGCATTGCAGGCACACTTTAACAACTGTATGTTTTTCAAAAGTACAAAAGGCCTGTACACGGTATTTTGTGGAAGTAGATCTAGCATTGGGAAGAATTCATTATCAGTGACCAGTGATGCTTAATGACAGTTGGTAGCAAAATAAGAAAATTATAATGCCCCCACGGATGAAAGGGCGAGCATGTTTGCGCGAAGGGGATGCGAACCCGCGACCCTCAGATTACGAGTCGCACGCCTTAACAAGCTTAGCCATGACGGGCCCCTTCTAGGTTATACCATATGTTTATATCAGCAACACAAGGGATGCATTGCTAAATGCAATCATACGATTAAATGATCATTATAAGAAACACTTTGCTAACGTTTTCTTACTTTTCTAGTAGTTCATTATGTTCATAGATTTTTTGGTTTAATAATTTATCTTTAGGCATTCTTGTGTTGAAAATTATGACATAAAATTAACATAGTATATAATAATTTTATTCTATAGTGAATAAGTAGAAAATCATAAATCTTATTAAATAATAATCAGGAATCAAATATATTGTCAAGAACATATCCTAAAAGTACACAAAAACAATTGGTAAAATCACAAAAGAACTGGGTGTTTTGGACTTACTATTACAAGAAAATTGCTCCCTTAATAAGAAATCTGCTAAATGTGTATACAGTATTTTTTGGAATTGAAGAAATTCTACCTTATAACATAACATAGCAGTGGACTGTGAGTGGGTGGGTAAAAAAGTCAAGCATCATGTTGGATAATGAATTCATTTATATGTTTCAGATGAGTCATATGTGTAAAAACAAGTAAATTTAAAGCTTCTTTTCTGTGTCATTTCTTCCTGGAAAAGAGGAAATTATATTTACACATGCAATCCTGCTGATGGAAAGGTTTCTCACTTCTAATGTACATAATGAGCATCGCCATTAATCTATTGCTTGATCTTTCTTGAAAGTTTTCAACAAACCATGAGCTATAAATATTAATTGTTGATCTATGATCATAATCCCCTATGTAATACTTGAAGTTTTGCGAATGAATGCTTGAGCACGTGTAACAGTAGTCTTCTTTTTGGATGTGTCATCGTACTTGATGATGACATACGTATGTTATCCAGCATTATACATAATTTTCCGAATCAGCAAATAACAAGCTCAAAGCAAAGACGAAGGAAACGTAAGGATATATTTTTCTATAGTATGAACTTAAATTAAAGTTGTTTACCTGGGTCTTTTACAATTAAATTGCAGTGAATCAAATTAACTCTTAAACGTAAATATGAAAATGAGATTATTGCATATTATTTAAAGGTTTTTACGAAACGTCCTTCTCAGGGTGACTAGATGTTATAATATTATATAATACATTAATTATAGAAACCAGAAGTAATGAATTAGCAATAAGTGTTTTTCATACAAAACACCAAGAAATGCTAAAGTGTGCCAAGCAAATTAAATACACTTGAAATTATAATTATAAGGCACGTACATTAATTGTATTAGTAACACTGTCCTCCTGTATAAAGACCTTCCTAGTTTTGTGTAGTAAGTATAAAATAAACATCATTTGAGACAAGTTTAATTTTGTATGCAGTTCTTTGGAATTGTGGTAATATTTTAGGCCTGTACAAACACCATCTGTCGATGTAAGACATATATTGTTACTGTTTGTTTCATTGAGATTTTATAAAAGTGAAACAAGAACCTATTTGGAATGAAATTAAGCATTTATTAATTATGGAGGGAAATATAATTTACTAAAACAATCGCATGTTGTTATTCTCTCTCAGAAGAGTGGCTAAAGATTAAATATATATGGAAGAAACTATAAAAATAATGAAATAATACGAAAAAAATAAATGTTAGCAATATATCATATGATGTTATTTAGCGACTTTTCCTCAGGTATTGATGACATTATCGTAAATAGAATATAAATATGCAAATTAATTTTATAGTAAGTAACATTTTATTAATAAGCCAGTAATAGATATATAATCATCTCTCCACAACCATAGGTGGAGAGAGGATATGCAATCAGTTCCGTGTGTGTTTGTCTGCAAGATGTTCCAAAAACATCTGAATGAATTAAAACGAATGTTCGTATGCATTTGAACTATAATCTAACTTATAACATATTTGTTTGTAGATATTCAAGGTTAGAAATAACCAAGAACTCCCCTTCTATTTTCATCGCGACTGATACTTTCACTGATATTTGTACTATACAAGTCAATGAAGAATGATCAAATTTGATGATACTTTATGGTAATCTTTTCTTAGCGTTCTGCCAGAAATGGTTCGTATCTATTGATCAATGCTGCATGGCAAAGCTATGCACTTTACTGAGTAACAATCTGTTTAATTTCCAAATCATTAACATCAAATGATTTTATTAATTTACCTTTAATTAATTGTTTGTTTGTTTTTGAATTTCGCGCAAAGTTACGCGAGGGATATCTGCTCTAGCTGTAAGTAATTTAGCAGTGTAAGACAAGACGGAAGGCAGTTAGTCATCATCATTCACTATCAGCTCTTGGACTACTCTTTTACCAACGAATAGTAAGATTGACCGTCACATTATAACGTCCATACGGGTGAAAGGGCAAGCATGTTTGGTGAGACCCTCAAATTACGAGTCCAGTGCCTTAACCACTTGGCCATGTCATTCCTGCCAACCTTCATACCCAAAGTAATTTTGTTTCAAAGTTATATCGCATTCACTCTGTCCTGGGTGAACTTTGTGGTTTTTTTCTTATCTCTCACTTCTCTGAGCTTTTTTGTTTTCAACATGTCCTCTGATGGTTTGTTTTTTTTGCTTTTACCAATGTTTTACAGTTTCCTTCCATCGGTGTCTTCTCCTCTTGGAATTTTTCGCCTTGCTCATTTGGAAACTAATTGTTCTCATATTCATCTTTCTAAATTTTCTACATGTTTCTTCGATGCTACTTTATAATTTTCATCATTCTCTTGATCCGTTGATTCTCACTCGCTCCTGTGGCCAACAGAAATCAGTGTCAGATATTGTAAAGCCGTAAGCATTGTCATTGGCATAGGGTTTGACCTTCTCTCTGCCACTCTTATCCTTCTTCAGAACACTGGAAAAGTTCGTCTCTTTATTGGGCAATGGACTACACCTTCTTAAGATGTTATGGTTGATAATTGTGCTCCACTATTCTCAGTTTCCAAAGTTGATGCTTTTGCCTCATACTTGCAAGCTTATTTACAAACACCTGTTGGAAACCTTTTAGATCTTGAGAATTCTGATATTTGTCATCAGACTGATCCTTCTCTATTGATCTTACACCAAGTCTTGATTATCTTGTCTGTCTCTATCTTCTTAATTTACCCATTACATTTTTCTTTTGATTGCCCCGTGTAATACAGCCCCTGGAATGCCTCTACTCATATTTTATTATTTCAGTTGTATTTTATGATTTTAGTATTAGAACTGACTCTAACATCGAAGTTCTCAGTATATATCTTGACTTATACCTACCCATTAGTGTTACTGGTGTTTCTAGGAAAACGTTTGAGCTAGTTCTGGTTCACAGAGTTGATTCACATTTAATCCAGTACAACATTCTTCCGAAAATATATGCTGGCTTTTGCTTCTACATTTCAATATGATTCAGTTTCTCTGATTGTCGGATGCCATTAACAATCATTATAACACTTCTAAGCTAACTTATTTTCTTCTTTTGGACATTGCAAATGCCTTTGATTTAGTTTGGAATTAGCGTTTAATTTACAAGTTACGTTCTCTGCCTTTTCGGCTGTTGTATATCACCTTTATTCATTTTCTTCTTAACAATCACTCAACCAAATTCTGTCTTCAGGGATTACACTGCAGATATTTTCCAAAAGGAGATGGGTTACTCAGGGTTCGGTTCTCTCTTTCAATTGCTTTATATGGTGTACGTGTATGTGTATCTTCTCCATTTCATTCTATGAATAAGTTGATAGTGATAGTTACTGTTTACAGATTTTTGTCAGGCTGTTGTCAATAGATAAGTTCACTGCAGTTGTCGCTGGCATCGTTTTGTCAAGGCATTTAAAGTTCCAGCAACTTTGTTTGGCCCTATTCGTTGCAAATTTTGTCTATGGTTATCCGGCTCATGATTCGTTAAAGCAATTTTTCTCCTGACCCTCCTTTTATCTTTTGCATCACATGTTCATCAGATAATTTTATTCTAGCCACCTAAATGGGGCCATTAATCTTATAAGTCCAGCAGACACTCAACTATTAATATCAATTTCATCTTAGAAAAACCTGCTTTTCTCTAAAGCAATCTTTTTTTTTTTTTAGAAACTAATCAAACAACATCTTGCTCAGCCAGCCAGCCTGCACCTCTTTGATCCTCTCCTCGTCAAACATGGCTGAATAGGACATGTGTGGATTGGTCCTACGGCTTCTTTGTATTATGCAGTACTATATTAACTTTGAGATTTAATGCAGGAAATAGAATGAAAACACCATTGGCTAGGAAAGTTCAAAATTTGATTTTAAATAGCAAAAGTCAGGAGAGAAATTATTATTTTTAAATTTAACTCATACCAGATAATGACTCACTTATTATTATTGTATTTTTTAAATTAATTTTTCAGTTGAGTAAGTTTCTCACCAAACATACGTTTAGGTTAAATTACCTTTTTTTCTACATGTATATATTAATCTTCACTTTTCCTATTTTGTATCATACCTTAAATCCTATAACAGTTTGAATATATACTGTAAAACAGCCAAAATGTTATCATCTCAACAACGTGTTTGGACCCTCTAAAATACTAAAGATTTATTTCTAAGTGTATTTGCATCATTTTTAAACAAATTATTTTATTACTTTAAACAAAGCAGTGACAAATATAACTTCAAATGTTGGTTTCTCGATGTAAAAATTTATATACAAAAAGAAAGCTTTTTTGGAAAAGAAAAGTTCGAAATTTTACATTTCTTTAATTAATTAATTTATGAACTGTAGTATTCTTGTTGGCTTGATATATAAATATGATGAACAGTTTTAGAGTCTTGTTGAAACACAAATACTAATATGTTATTTACGTAAAACAATTGGAAGCAAAAAAAGGTAGAATAACAAAACACAAAATAAATGAAAGCTAAATAAGATTATATCAAGATGATTAACTACTAATCTTACGTATATGACATGGATTTGTAATGTTTACTTTTTAATTAAGTTTTACACTAATATTAGAATTATGACAGGGAGAAATATTTCTGAAGGAAGAAGATGATATCAATCTTTAAAATTTTACAAACAATTTCGTCGTTTTACTACCGTAATTCTAATTACTCTTTCCAGGCTGAAACTACAGCCTTCAACAATGAGTCTTAAAGATATGTTTTTGTGCTGATTATAACTCCTTTTCAAGTTATATTAACCAACATTTTATTTACCTTTTTACCTTTTGTTGAGTCTGGTTAAAACTAATATTATATGTGTATAGAGATACTACTGAAAGAATTGGAATTAGAAGATAATATTTAAATTAGTTATGTATAGATATTATAACTACTTTGATTTTAAGTTAGATATTACCAGCCAGTTGTGTACTGAAGCAAGTTATGCTAATATGATACCAAATTTATAAACAAATATTTATAAATATAATGACCTGTTGTATTTAGTTGGAACATACTGCATATTTTCATCAAACATTGATCTGTTTACTTCAGTTATCTTCTACAACTTAGTATGCAAGGTTAATGCATAAGTAGAGAGATAAAAGAATCAAAGACTTATTGTTAGTAAATGCTATCACCTTGTGACAGGATTACAGTTACAGACAGGGTGAAGGCTGGTAAAACGTGTGAGCAAAACTCAATCAAATTTGGTCCATATTGTTAGTTCCATTGTCACGGTGTAATAAAAGATCGGCTGTTTTAATTATTACTGTTATTTATAAACAATCCCCTTCTTTGTTGATTTCTGTCTCAAAGTATTTTGAGACTCAATACAAACTGATAAACTTCTTGAAGAAAATATCTGAAACTCATCTAAACGTAAGCGACCTTGTTCTTATGGTCTTATTTCTATTTCTAAGGGAACTGACAGTTGTTTTATATATTTCTCTCCACAAACTCGGCAAACCTTGATTCGCAACGTGTTTTCTCTGAAAAACATATTATTATTAGAGCAAATTATACGCTTTCGAAAGCGTAATTTAAATTATTTTATACCAGTGTTTGTACGAGTTAATGTTTTTGTTTTGGAATTTCGCACAAAGCTACTCGAGGGCTATCTGTTCTAGCCGTTCCTAATTTAGTAGTGTAAGACTAGAGGGAAGGCAGCTAGTCATCACCACCCACCGCCAACTCTTGGGGTACTCTTTCACCAACGAATAGTGGGATTGACCGTCGCATTATAACGCCCCCACGGCTGGGAGGGCGAGCATGTTTGGCGCGACTCGGGCGTGAACCCGCGACCCTCAGATTACGAAGCGCACGCCTTAACGCGCTAGGCCATGCCAGGCCCCGTACGAGTTAATAAAAGATTTGAAAATATATGTCATTGTTGTTTTATGTCAACCTAACTCAGTGTGCTGAAGTTAACTTAAACATTCACATGTTTAATAAAAATACTATACCTACAATATACATAAATGAAGTATTTACATAATAAATAAAAAGTGATAATACATCTGTGTATAATATATTAAATTATAATGCAAGGATATGCTTAATACAGAGAAAAAGCCAGTATCTAGTGAATATTTTATTTTCTCGTAATTTTACTTCATAGTTTCATCAAATAAAATAAATCTCAGAAACATATCTTTACTGCACTATGCACTCCCTACCATATAACATAAATATGTCTAATATGTCAAACCAAATATTAGAATATAGAATTATACCATGATAATATCCTTCTCGTGAGACATAAAAAATATCACTTTATTTTCTTATCTTTTAATACGTTTCACATATATCTTTATCATCGCAGCTATAGAGGAACAAATATTATAATATTTTATCAGGTAAACACTAAACAAGAAGTTAAGGTTGTGTTAAAGATACAATTTTGAAAACAACAACTGAGAAGTGACGATTGTGAAAAAATTCACTTCTGATATTCAACAGCTCCGTAACGATTGCGTTCTATTTTTGCTTTGTTCTTTTCTGATGTTTATGATTGTGTACGATTGGTTTCAGGGAAAAGTATAGCCACAAGTATTCCTATGAATGGATAAAAATGGATTTATGAGAATAAAACTTTAAAAAAAAAACATATTAGCTTCACCCAAACACGTAGTTTCTATTCATTAATACATGAAGTATTTTGTTATAATTTATATTATTGAAACACTTCATATCAACCTGAGTCATTTTAAAGTCAATATATATTTACACTTTTGAGCTACTTTTTTACCAAATAATAGTGAGATTAGAAGGATGCAACTGTTAAGTGTGACGAGAATTCGAACCCGTGACCTACAAAATAGGGCTTAACCACTAATCAGCGCCATGTCCGGCGCTGTTTAAAGGAAGAGAAAGCAATGTGTTACTTGCTTGTTCTTCACAACAGTGATGTTCAAGAATAACCGTTTCCATTCATTATTGCGCGTGGGGAAATGTTTTACCAGTTGTAAGTATTTTTAATTTCGTGGGTGTTATTATTCGTCGATCGTATTTGTAGAAAGCGGTGAAGAAGTATGAAGGAGATACAAGAATTTTGGCACCGAAAGATCGTTGGTGATTTCTTTCCAGTTGAAGAGGTGGCTCAGCGACTTGGACAGAAACAGACTATGATCACAATATCCAGTTCTAGCGTGTTTTACATTTAACATTTAAAGGTTGCCATAACAAATTTCATTATTATTAATCAATCAATTAATAATAAATCAATAAATAAATATTTTATAGGGAGACTGGGACATCTGGTTTAATTTCCGGAAGAATGTTGTTGTGTGTAAACTGTGTGGCTTTACGTTTTATATTTTCAAATCTAGACGTCCCACTTGTTCCAAATTATCACCCAACAAACTATGATTGAGATGAGCATAGTGAATTAGGATTGTTAGATAGCTGACAAACTTATATAAGATGAGAACACACTTTATTACTGGAGTAAGAATATTTGATTCTGACCCATCTTACCTATGAATGAGACAGTTGCTGTCACACAAAATGAAGCGAACCATCCTAAAGGAATAATGTGAGGGAAAACCAACGGAAAGAGGAAGGAAGAAGATGACTGGAATAAAAAGCCATGAATTATTGGCAAAAAATCAAAGAGTGAATATTATGTCTTCTTGCAAACTATCAACTTTATTTTTTATATTTTCAAATCTAGACGATATTTTTAAAAAGTAGATAAGCATTTACTAATAGGTTTGGTCTTAAAACAAACGTATCTATATAAATCAATAATTTCTTCAGCGGAACATTTAGATATTTGCTAATTTTCGGTCGAAAGAGATGGAAATTATGGCGTTTTTTCACATTTTAGCTATTCCTTGTTAGAGAGCTCACACATTAAGATAAACAACGGTGAGTAGACCCTTACTGAGGTAAAGAACACCATTCCAAAAATTTCAGCAGTGTGTGTCGTTCCAAAAACTTCAGCAACAGCAGCCGGAATGCAGACAAAAATCAGAGGAAACGTAGCAAAAATCCCACAAATCCAGATTATGTACATCACTTGTCCTCCATAAGGTGTCACCACCAGAGAGAACAGCAATACTGTTTTTACTCCCAGCAAGAGCAGAATCGTTAACTAAATATTGATTCATATATATGTGATTACTTTCTCGAGATTAAGGACAAGAAAACATATCAAGAAAAAATGAAAAAGTGTCGATAAATATTAATAGATTATATAGTGCTTAAACTAAAAATAAGTTTTTTACTGCATGTACATATTATTTTGTCCTGAATTTATGTTAAGTTTAAAGTACATTTAATTCTGTAAGAATAGCTCTACTGAATACTTATCGTTTCAACTGATCAGGTGTGTTACATGAAACTGTTTGGATATTTGTTTTCTATGCCTTACACTGAATTATTTTAAACAGTCTCCAGAAACATTGTTTTTTTAATTTAAAAAACAAAGTGTTTTTATTGTTTCTATGTCTCTGACTATTATTATAAAAAAATAATTTCGTTTTATATCTATACCAAATAATTAAGTGTATTGTTACAAGAGTAGGGACCGAGACCTAAATTTTATTGTTATATGTTCTCTAGTTCATCGCTGAGCTATAAATATTTTATACTCGTTACACATCAAATATTATTTTAATAATTACAATAACAACACAAGTCACTCCACTTTACACATACCCACCTTGTAAGATAGTTTGTCCTGAATTAAGCCAACAATCACTCGGAAGAGGGCATGAACAGCTGCAGCTACAGAACCAGTGGTGGCCAGAAACGTGTCGTCTCGTATAAACGTCTGACCATATGTCTGAAAATCAATAAAAATGATTTTTAATAATAAAAGAATTTTCTTTACCCGCTCTGGTAAAAGTGTCTCAAAAGTATCATGGCACTTACTTTTTACTAGCGAGAGTATTGAGCTTTGCAAGGGTTTTTATGTTGATATGTTTCAGCTCAAATCGCTTATGGATTAAGGTATTTTGTTATGTCACGGACATATTATGTCACGGACATTTTAAATAAAAACAAACTTCGTAAATCAGTAGAGACTAAATTAGACAAAAATAAATGTATTATTTTTTTTAATTTTGTAGTTTATAAATTTCATTTTAAACTTTAATCACATAGAGAAACAGTATAAGGTTATACCTTTATTGCTGAGGGACATTATATAAAGGCTATATTGGAACACATTGTCATCGAAACGCACAGGCTTTTCTATATTATAGAAGTTGTTATATTAGGAACCGCTTTTGTTTCAGTGTGATTTTTGATAAATTTCCCATAAAAATGTTCAAGGGTTTATGCGTTTTCACATTACTTTTCCTTTTTATCTGCAATTTGCCTCCTTAAAAAATGCGCACGTATATGGGAAAAATAAGTAATTCCCAGCTATCCTTAGTATGGTTATAACATTCAAATATATAAGAACTTCCTTTTTTGAGTTATGAAGATCACACGCACAAACATAGGCCCACAGAACTCCCGTTTATAATTTTAAATAACATTATATAACATAAATTTTGTTCCTGGATAGTATGTGTTAGTTCTTAATTGTTTGTGATGTAAAAATATGTCCGTTATTTCCTCCAAACTTTAATTTTGTGACCTGGATAATGAAATTTAGAAATTAATTTATTTTCTATGTAAAAACTGGCAAATCTGCACATTTTCATTTACATAAAGTCTGAATAAAACAACATATGTATCAAGATTTACATGTATTTATACTAAAGTTATACATAAATGAACAAAAATGTTTAGAAAGAAGCAGTTTCTCGAGATTTTCTTTTTCTCTGGCGGAGTCGGTACAGGAAGCTCAGAGCAATGTGGACGATAGATAATGGAAGGTCCGGATACATGATAGCAGACGCATCCTTGCCAGCCCGACGTTTGAAAGGGTCTACCATGCAATTGCTTGAGTGGTCAGTGGGCTCACGCCAAATTTTTGGAATAGCCAACTTCATGGCTCTCTTTTCCCCTCTGTACAATTTTGCAAAAGAGCAAAATAAAATTGTTATTATGAAGAATAAATTTAGTTCACCCACAATTAATGTATAAGAAGTTCAAGTAAAATATTTTAAATGTGATATTTTTCTATTCTATAGGAAATTAAAAAAAAAAGATATTTAAATTATAAAAGTTCTAAAATTTGTATTATATAAAATCTTACTATACAAGTAAGCAAAGATTGTCCGTCTTACCTTCTAGAGTTTTTTTGCAGTGTTCGCAGGTAAAATGAAGTTCCCTGGGTTTGTTCTTGATCCTTGACAGGCATGCTGAAATGTGCCTTGTAGGCTTCACACATTTTAGCAGATGCTGTCACAGATATTTTTTCGCTCTTGTCTTGATAAATTGACCACATAATAGCAGAATGTGTCTGTAGGATGCTTGCAGCTACCTGATGCCTTCTCTGATAAAATCAAATCGGTCTATGGGTTCACTTAGGCAGCTGAAGTGGCGAGTGATGAGCCCATGTATGAAAATTACGATGGAAAGTTCTAGAAAATTCTAAAAAGGTACTTGAAAATTTTGTAAGGTCTATAACACTCTAGAAAGTTCTTGAAAATTCTTCTAAATTCGAGAAAATTCTCTATTAACTACTCGGTACTGAATCTACCTGGAATGTTCTGGAAAATGGGTAAATTTGAAAATTTCATTACTTAGGTCACAAAAGCAAAGTTTGAAGAGAAAAATAGGTCTTTTCTATTTACTTTAGGCATAAGCAATTGGGAAATAACACTTTCTGCCAGGAACAAGAAGTAAACATTTTGTTATATAGTGTAATTAGATTTAAAAACTACAATTGGAGTTTTGATACTTAAGGTTTAGCTTCCATTTCGTATCTTGAGATGAATTATGATTATAATAACATTGAACTACTTAATGTAAATTTTAGTTTCGTGAACTGAAATGTTTCATTATCACAACTTGAAAGAAGTCTTACAGAAATAAATTAAAACCAAATACATGTACCTACCTTATAAAAAGCATTTAGAAACATGAATGGACAAAACGAGCAAATACAAACTGTCGATAAAAGATAAAATTCTTTCATTTTCAGAACTTCCTTTGGTGACATATGAAGTTCAATGTGACAATTTGTGTGCTGTTGTTTCTCATTAACGTTCATACCATTTATATCTTCTTCGCACACAGTTGTTTGTTCACTGGATGTTGCTTCTTCCTGGATTAGAGACGTGAATACAGTTTTCCTATGTGTAGAAACAGATGCAATAGGAAGAAAATATATACGTATCAACTATTCAGAAATTTATTTCTAACTGATTTAGCAGTAAGTAATTCCAGCAATTCCATTTTCCTAAAAAACCGATACAGTTTCTTTACATTAAACTATAGCTAAATTTCTTGAGATGAAAATGTTGTAATTTCATTAGTGCTTATATCTGATATTTATGCATTTGGCTTCACAGCTCTGGTTCACATCTTTAAGTGTCTATCCTGAAATGTCAAGATTTCTGCTGAACAACAAAGTAACACTACTGTTCTTACTAAAACAAGCTGTAAACTTAGATAAGAAAGGGAAAATTAATCATATATAAAAATGTACCTGGAACATATATTTCATATTTTTACTGGTATTTTACGAAATGTCAACAATCATTCGTAAAGTGTCCTAACGAGCAGGGACGTGATATAGTTAAGTAGTAGAAATAAAAGAAACAATTACTTTTGTTTGCCATCTATTGGTATAAATAGAAGTTATATTTACGTATGTTTGTGTGCTTTTAGTGAACAACATTCGTGTTCACTATGTAACCGTAATGTATTTTAGCAGACATTAGAAAGTCAAATTCTAAAATGATGCAGTTGTTATTGAAGATGCCATTATAAAACGACGTATCTTTATGTGCTTAACATGTGTGGTTGCAAATGTATTATTATATTTTCAAATTTCCTTGAGTTGACATTCAGCATACTGTATTACTCAGATTAAAATAATCCCAGCTCGCACTAAGGAAAAACTGGCAGTTATTCAGTCTGGAATATCACAAGGAAACATTTTATTCAAATTCCTCTAACCTGGTTTGAATCTTGTGGTAATTCTTGGTATAAAAGCACTCCAATCAGTAGAATTCCGCCGCTAACACTCCCCATAACCAGAAACAAAGCAGGAACATTTTCTATAATTTCATCGTTGTAGAAAAACCTGATGAATATTGAAAGCTTCATCGTTTATGAAATAGTAAACTGGTTTATGAACTAATTAAATAATATATTGATAACAATATTAGGCCTTCTAGTGGCACAACCGTAAATATACCGACTAAGTATAATGCCATAAACCGGCTTTTCATACCCATAGTAGGGACTGCATAGACAGCCCATTGTATAGCTTTGTAACTAACTTCAAGTAATGGAATAAAGAAACAAACAAAAAGAAATTGGTAAATAAGAGTTTCAATTTCATCTGTTGTATGATACTTATAATACCTTGCTCCAGCTAGAGAGCCAAAATATAGTTCAGCAACTTCCAAGAAGTAGCATTTAATATTTCTAAATTCATTGAATCTAATAAAAAGAAAACAATGTATGATGTGTATAGCCTTAACACTTTAAAGTGTTATCTTCAAGCGAGGAAATATTTCTATGAAATACAAAAATAAAATCTAAGAACTAGTTATTCATAATCATGACGTCAGGACTCAACGGTGCTTTCTAAAGACTTCAACTTAAGCAATTTTAAATACATCATTTCATGTACCCAGAAAGTAAGTAACACTAATTTTTAACAAATAACACTATGTGACACAAATTTTGTTCCTGGATATTATGTGTTATTTCTTAATTGTTTATTTTCTAAAAGTATGGAAAATGTCCTTTATTCCCTTCAAACTTTGCTGCTGTGACCTGGATAATGAATTTTAGAAATTAACCTATTTTCTATGTAAAAACGGGCAAATTTGCACATTTTCATTTCCATAAGGTCTGAATAAAACAACATATGAGTCGAGACTTATATGTATTTAAACTAGGGTTATACAAAAATGTTTAGAAGTGAGTAGTTTTTCAAGATTTGCGACTGTAATGTAAATCACTTTTACGTATCAGCCCCCAAACATAGTTTCCCATCGTGTTTTCGTTATTGCCTTGCTCTTTGAGGTGCACCGAATGAACCAGAAGAAGAGACGAATACTTATTCCCGTTATGGACAGAAAAGCTTAGAGGTTACTGAATTAGCTATCAATGAAGAGGAGCCACTCGTTCGGGTTATAGGCAATTCCAATTGCCTCACCAGTCTGGATACATTGCAGAAGCAGAGCCAATCTTGACGAGTGAAGAAGCTTGAAAAATGTTGGTGCCGTTTTCTTTGATTTGCGACTTTCACACTTTCATCTAACAACTCCCACTCCTTGAGACTAGATGTCAAAAGCTCTGCATTCGACTTTGTTAGACCAAGATCTCTGATCAAGTCATTGAGGTCTCTTTGGTTGGGGCAGTATGGGTTTCTACCACCACCGCACCTCTGAAATTGTAATTTGGATCTTCAAAGTCTACCTCCTCTTCTGAGGAGGTGTTCTTTTGTGCTTTCTCTCTGGTAAAGTGGGTACATGGAGCTCAGGGCAGTGTAGCACTGGGGCGATGGATGATGGAAAGTTCGGATACATGATAGTAGATGCATTCTTGCCAGGTCGACGTTTCAAAGATTCCACCTTGTAGAAGAAGCAATTGCCTGAGTGGTCAGTGGGCTCACACCTAATTCTTGGAATAGCGATCTTCACGGCTCTCTTTTCTTTTTTGTACCATCCTGCAAAAGAGCAGAATAAAATTATTATTACAAAAAATAAATTTATTTCATCCACAACTAATGATTCATGCAAAACATCTTAAATGTGATATTTTTTCTATACTATTGGAAATTTAAAAAAATTAAAAGGTATTTAAATTTTTAAAAATCTAAAATTTGTATAATATAAAATCTTGCTATTCAAGCAAGCAAACGTTGTCCGTCTTACTTTCTAGAGATTTTTTGAAGCAGGTAAAATGAGGTGTCCAGGGTTTGTCTTGATCCCTGACAGGAATGCCGAAATATGCCTTGTAGGCTTCACACATTTTAGCAGATGCTGTCACAGAGTACTTTTTTGCTCTTGATAAATTGGTCCCATACATAGCAGAATGCATCTGGAGAATGCTTGCAGCTTCTTGATGCCACCTCTGATAAAATCAGATAGGTCTATCTGTTCACTTAGGCAGCTAGAACTAAACTGATGTTGTAAGTGGTGAGCCCCTGTTTACATATTACTATGGAAAGTTCTAAAAAATTCTAAAAGGTTATTCAAAATTATTGTAAGTTCTACAACATTCCAGAAAGTGCTTGAAAATACATGTAATTTCGAGAAATTTCTCTATTAGCTACTCAGTACTGAACCTACCTGGAATGTTCTGTAAAATGGGTATATTTGAAAATTTCATTACACAGGTCAGAAAAGCAAAGTTTGAAAAGAAAAATAGGTCTTTTCCATTCACTTCAGGCATAAGCAACTGGGAAATAACACTTTCTACTCAGAAACAAGAAAAAGTAAAAATTTTGTTTCATAGTGTAATGAACAGTATCTCTTGAATTAAAAATAATGATAAAATCTAGGCTCTTTTTCTAAAATACTACAAAATTTGCGACTAGTACAAAGAAAATATATTGCAGGAAAAGAAAAAGAATCATATTTTTTGTAATAAAATAAAGTACGAAAGAGGTCAAACTAATAGTATCCATTTTACTTCAAGAATTATCACAAATGTTTACAGAAATGTGTAACTTACCCATCACAAGCAGGTTGGAGATTACTTGGGTTCACAAAGAATGTCTGTACACTATTCATAAAGAGCGGAGTTAAGGCAAACCCAGAAGCCACTATTCCTGTCACAAGGCCTTTCTTAGTAGGAAACCACTGTGAAATGATTCAATAGTTGTTTCAAGAAGTACATTTTTTAGCACAAAATTTAAATGTTATGACATCTTATAAGCTCGGTTATAATATTATATGAACAATATTGTATAAGGTCATTACCGACAAAGGTCAAAATTTATATCAGCAAACACATTTAGTATGTCATAGATATACATAAATTATACAAAAGATAAGGGAAAAGAAAATGAAATTGTACCTACATTCTAGTGATATATGTATCTAGATTCTCAGATATTTGTCCCATGTATGTGATGTTTTTAATTCTTAAAATAAACTAGTTAAGCGATTTTTTGTACATGATTGCAAATGAAACATTTATGAGGGACTTTATTTTCGTAATTTTATTTCGGTAATGATATATTTTCAAAACAATTGTACTCACCTCTATAGCAGTGACTACCGGATGACCAAAGCAACATACAAAGCCCAGAGTATCAACCAATCCATAAGTGATTATGATAGCTGCACAGCTATGTTGTATACTCCAGTACGTTACTGCTATGCCTAAGCTAATGGATAATTTATTATTATTACTGGAATAAATACGACACATGCTTTTGACGCAAAAACACGAAAGTTACAATACATTACTCACACGTTATCATAAAATTAGGCATAGAGTTGTCGTTAATATTTCAGAAAAAAATATTAACTGGAAAGTCAACATAACCATCTGTACTGTTCAATTATATCACTTTGACCTTTGTTGTACCAATATTATACCATTCTTTTATACTTAATTCTAAAACATCATCAGCATCGTTGTATCTTCTTCACTTATAGCAATAACATGTTTATTTTTTTCGACTAAATACCAACACGTTTTATATTTCTGTATTGCACCATAACCTTTCTTTTTCGAATATGAAGCTCTTATTACATGTTCTATTATTGGTTTTGATGTTTAGAGAATTAAGTCGAGCACGGTTCAGCGTAACAATAAATAATTTTGTTCTCTCTTTTTACAGTGATTGCATTCTTGATTCACCTACGTTCGTCGAAATAATTCACCTGAATTTCTAATGTTATATCTAGGTCGAATTGCAATGGTAGCTAAACTCTTTGAATGTTATTGAGTAATTTTTCTATCCAGCATTTTTAAATACGAAAATTTGCAAACCAATTCAATGCTGCATGGTCTGAAAGAAATGTGATTTTTTTCCGTGTAGATAATATGACTTATGTCTCGTAAAACAATTATTAGCTCTTTCAAATATATACAATAACTTTATGCGGCATTCATTACCATGATATAGTGTACAATCACATTCTGATTTTTAATGATGTACTTGTGGTAATACTGTTATCACTACAGTTTAACCCGTATTTAATCTGTAATTTTTAGATCTCAAAGAGTTGCGTGTGTTCATACAGAAGCAGTGTTTTTTTTTCTTTCTCCAGTTTATTAATCCTTGTTTCCATTCAGCACTGAACATAATTTATTTGTATTTTTTAAATAATTTATGTAGATGATGAGCTATGTCATTGTATAGTTTTAGACAAGGACGATATCAAGAGTAGAGTCCAACATATACATGTACGTGTATCTTACCCAATACTTCGGCCTGTAATGAAAAGATTCAGTCTCGGATGGTTCTTTTGACACTACTCCTGCTCTAATTATCCGGTTCTTGTGAGTGAGGTGATAAGTTCTCTTTATGAAAAGATTTAAAATAAGAATTCCTACATTTTGCGTCGAATATAATTAGGCCTAATGTTCTTTGATACGGAAGTATTACCCGTATAGTTTTACCTGTTGCGATTAACTATTCCGAATAGACTCAAAATTTCTTGTGATGGATTTATGAATGTATATTTATTTTAGTATTGAAGTTTGTGTTAGTTAAGTATATATTTACAAATAGGTGTAAATAGTACTTATCAATGTTTATTGTGGAATTCTCACCTACATATTAAATTTGTAAGAATCAATAATGTATTATATGTTAAATACTATTGATTTCTAGTATTGTTGCTAACGGAACGTTCGACAACTTCGCCTTAAAATTTACGAATAGATAATGTTACCGGTTTGCTGCAGTTACTATGTTATAAACTTCGGAAGCTGTAAGTGTGATAAAAGCTCATGAATCGGGAAACTACAAATATATGACCAGCCGTTAAGTAACTGAAATTTAGTTTACAGTCGGTATAATATTCATTTCTAGGCCAGATAGAAGACTCAGAATCGTTTGTAAATTTGTAACACTATTTTATATAAACTATTATTTATAACGATCGTTATTATAAATTGTATTATTGTTTGTCCATTAAATATATTTATGTTAAGAAAGAAAATTGTGTGTATTAGTCTTGTTGGCAAATATGAATTTAATGCATATCAACATTTAATTAACTTCTAAATCAAAATTAATATTTAACTCAGTTTCAGGCTGTTTCAAATTACAGTACGTAACCATAAAAAAATTGGAGACTCGTCCGAGATAAATTATGATACGTAATGTACTTCACATTTTGTTATCATTGTACGTGTTAACAATGATGAAATTTTTATTTTCTACTGCACAGGAACTGATTCTCTCAGAACATACTGCGGAGTTTAGTTCTGCTGTGAAATAATAATAAAGACGTTTTCAAAATTGATAAAATAAACGTTTATAACAAAAACTTTATATTTATTTGCAACTCTTCGTGCAAAAACTTTTTATAAGGCAGTTTTAAGCCGTTTTACCAAGAAAAAAGCTTAGACGAATCGTAGAAGCGTTAAAATATATGGAGTTCTAAATTACATACGTACTGCGTGAAGCACGTTAACAAAAAATTACCAGAAACATTCTTGAAGTGGTCCTATAAACAATTTTCGAAATGTGTGTGTGTGTTTTTAATAGAAAGCTACACAGGGCTATCTGCTATGTCCACCGACGGAAATCGAACACCTTATTTTAGCGTTGTAAATCCGAAGACCTGCCGCTGTCTCAGAAGGGGATGCTAATAATGGTAAGCAAGAATTAAAGTTTGTTTTTGGTTTTTAGAATTTCGCACAAAGCTACTCGAGGGCTATCTGCGCTAGCCATCCCTAATTTAGCAGTGTAAGACTAGAAGGAAGGCAGCTAGTCATCACCACCCACCGCCAACTCTTGGGCTACTCTTTTACCAACGAATAGTGGGATTGACCGTTACATTATAACGCCCCCACGGCTGGGAGGGCGAGCATGTTTGGCGCGACTCGGGCGCGAACCCGCGACCCTCAGATTACGAAGCGCACGCCTTAAGAATTAAAGAAATAGAAATTATACGAACACATAAAACTAAAAAAAAATAAATTCAACAAATAATAATTTAATAATAATAGCTAGGGAATACATGTAAACGACATCAAGATAACAAGGATAACAAAAGGATATAAAGGAAAGTTAATAATCACGAATTATTAATTCCATGCAGTGGAAGAAATTTTATTTTAAATATCATCTAGGCTTTTTCATTCATACTTGTAGTGGGGGCGTGTGAAAAATGAGTACAATTATTTCATTAGTTACGTTATGATTCGTGAAGCTCAAATATTTTTTTTTGTGATTAGGTGGTCGAGGATGCTCCTGTGTACAAGTCGGAGGTGTTCACGGAGTTTATCACCTAAACTGCGTATAGTTCCACCAATATAGAGATGGTTCACATCTATTATAGCGAATACAATAAATATTGCACATTGAACTTCTGTAAAATTATGTCCTCCTCTTTCAATTAAATCTCAAATGACGTCTATCTGTGAATATAAACAATACGGTTACTTTAGTTATTTACAGTTATATTATCGTTGTTCATTGTGATTATTTAAATCCATAAGATTAATAGTTATATCGGAATTGATTATAATAGTCATAATTATTAAATTAACAAAAGCATAAATCTATATCTCACCTAAAGATACAAGAACCAATAATTATGATCCTAATTATGCTATGGCTCTCAAAACATCTGTAAAATTATGCCCTTCTCTTTCAATTAAATCTCAACTAATGTCTCTCTGTTAATATAAAAAATTATTGTGACTTTGGCTGTTTACCGTTATATTATCATTGTTTATTGTGATTATTAGTTATATCGGAATTGGTTCTATTATTTATTATAATTAAATCAACAAAAGCATAAATCTATATCTCACCTAAAAATACAAGAACCAATAATCATGATCCTGCGACGTCCAATGACACAACCTAGTTTACCTCCAAGATAAAGAAGTAAGCTTGTAGTACTAAATGCATAGAAAATCCAGCTAGTTTCTTCATATGTTGTGTCTTCCTTGACTCTATTTTTCAAGTAAGAAGTTAAGTAAGGAGTGAGGTTTCCAAATGTTACTAGTGTACCAATTGCCAGATAAATCAGGAAACATCCTCCGACTGCTATATAGGGTCGAACTTCCATTCTGCTACCTTTTCTATACGAATAAAGCTAGGATTTTATAGTTGTAAAATACATAGAAATACAGTAATACACATGATAGTCTATACAATGTAAAATTTATCTAGTCATACCA
Organism: Tachypleus tridentatus; assembly: GCF_004210375.1. Lineage (NCBI taxonomy): Eukaryota > Metazoa > Arthropoda > Merostomata > Xiphosura > Limulidae > Tachypleus > Tachypleus tridentatus. The sequence continues at coordinate 157,396,709 of NC_134831.1, forward strand.
TAAAATCCTGTAAAATGTGAGTGTATTATTCAGTGTCTACTGAGCTGCCATTATTTTACAATTATTGGATATTACAAAATTATACGAATGACACTGAAAGGAATTAACATGAAATGTAAAATTGGTTTAAATGATATTCAAAAATACTCGCTCCCACCCACTGGCACAGCGGCATGCTTACGTACTCACATCGCTAAAAACCGTTGTTCAATACCGGTGGTGAGCGTATTACAGAAAGCCTTTTATGTGGTTTTGTGCTTAAACCTGAACAAACAAATGGCAAACACTGTTTCCAACTTCAGTCAATTTCAAGTGAAAACTGTTTTTGCAAAACAACATGAGACATTTACGATTTTTACATTATAAATGTATTCCTTGATACGTTCTACAAAAAATTTATTTCACTTTGTAAGAACGTTTTGTTATGTTATTGTTGTTAAAGACTGTTCTATCATAATACATTATTTCAAATAATAAATTCAGTAATGTACCTCATGGAAGCGTAATATTTCATATAGTAGTCCCGTTAGAACCTCACCTCATCCAGAATAAACAATGTCATTACACAATAGTCTCGACAGTATCTGAGGGTAGTTATCTCGAGATAAGCTGTGTAATGCTTTCCATGTTTAACTTAAGTTTGTTAAATCTATAACCTAGATTGAAGATCGCATATTCGTAACATAATATTGTTTGGTAGGAAGCAAGACAATATATGAAATGGCTGGTCAGTTTAGTATGTGCATATATTTAGGAAATCAAAATTTTAGCATGAAAAGAAAATATATATAGGGTATAGAAACGATGAAATATTAATACGAAGAGCTGTAGCTATAACATTTAACATGGTTTCGACCGCACAGTTTGCTTAAAAGAATTTTAATTTTATATAGAAAAGATGAAAAAAAATGTTGTTGTTTCTGTAATAAAATATACAGTTATACCATAGATTAGGTCAAAAATTATATTATTTTTCGTAGTATAATACGTTTGATTTTGAATAAACTACAAAATATGAGGAAATGAAACGTGTGGATCTAAGAGTAATTTAAAATCTGGAACTTTATACATCCTGGCAAAAATAACAAGATGCTTAAAGAACAGCCCCACAGTAGCTGAGTGGTGTGTCTGCGGACTTACAACGCTAAAATCCGGGATTCGGTGCCCGTGGTAGGTAGAGCATAGATAGCCCATTGTGTAGCTTTGTGCTTAATTCCAAACAATAACAATAGCCTAAAGAACAACATGACAATCATATAAGGAAAGATTATTCAACTGATAAACAGTGGTCACCAATAAGTGATAACTAACAAAACAAACTCTTAAATAGTTATAGATTAAAACATTGTATTCAGTAAATATTTATTATCTTTGTATAACCGGTAAACTAGGAATTATCATGAAAGGAGTTCTAAAGGTAAAATTTTTAAGTTCTGAAATGTTATTTTTCGTAAATTACTTCCCACCACAGCTACAATTATGACAAAAGTGTTTACTTACAGAGTCCGGTTTTATTTTTTTCTTTTGCTTATGCAAATCATAAAAAAAGGATATTAGCGTAAAATTAGAAATAATTTGCATAAATAAGTTTTAATTATTACACGATGTAGAATACGTAACCCAAAATCACAGTTAGTTCACTTCGAGGAAAACATCTTTTTACACATTATGTTTAAGTTTAACTAACAGTTGCTCTAATTTTGCGCATGCTCAATATCTAATATGTTTCGGTGTACAGGTATATAAATGTAAAGGTAGTGTTTCGAAACATATGGACTTAACCATTAATAATTGTGTTAGCTGTGTTGTATTATTCTACAATATTAGGACATTAACAAATTGAAAAAAAAAAACAAAAGTAAAAAAATAATATTTTACTAAAGTTCTGAATACGGTGTACGAGAAATAGAAACGTAATAATTTTTTTAACAACATAGATTTGAAACATTATTTAAACAACACACTAAAGGAAAGGTGGTAGTAACGTATAAATTTGATTTAGGAAAGTCGTTTTTTGTAAATGTTACATCCATCATTCTGAAATTAATTTTAATCACTGTTTGTACAATAAATTTATTTTTTTATGGCGGTGTTGTTTTTTTCGTATAGGCTGATTTTGGTTTAAATATTATACCTTGTTGATGAAAAACTACAGTTCAGATTGCACTATCAAATATAATTCACCATTAACCATACATCTTGAATTTTTTAAATAATAACATTAAGTCGGTAAAAAGTACACAATGTCTTTTAAACCTCTGCTGGTTGATAAATTACGAAAGAAATAGCTGAAAACAATATGGGCAATCCAAAATGCAAAAAAAAAGAGAAAAAATCAAGTTTAAAACTAATTATTTTTTTTTTAGTAAAATTAGTTCGTCCGCAGTAAAACATAGAAAACATATCTGGTCACTACAACTGTGTAATACATGTATATGCAATTGGAATGTACATTTTATGTTTTTGTCCTGTGAACTTGATTTGTTTAGAGTTGAGCACAAAGCTGCACGTTGAACTGCCTTCTACGAGTATCCAAACCTGCTTTCTAGCATATCGCTGGACCACTGAGAGGGTGTCTTGCGAGTTCCAAGGAAAACACGTACTGTATTATTTTCCACACTTGTAAGAGTAGACAACTTTATTCGATAGATAAGTTAAAATAGACATCTGAAAATAAGTGTCCTATATCCCATCAACAGCCACCTGTTGTATCAACTTAAGTAATGTAGCTGATCATAAGCTTTAATGCCTCTCACTGTAGTGGATTTAGCTGCTTTAAATTTACTCTCACACTTCATATCCAAATATGCTTTTGCTTTGAAAGTAACAATATCAGGTACTATCTTTTGCTTTCTTAATAAGTGGAGTAAGTTGAACAAATGTTTTTAGTAACTATTCGTTTTATGGGTGTCTTCTTTACACATTTAATTTTGCGATTTGGCTTTTCTTATTTTGCTACCAACTGTCATTAAGTATCACTGGTCACTGATAATGAATTCTTCCCAATGCTAGATCTACTTCCAGAAAATACCGTGTACAGGTCTTTTGTACTTTTGAAAAAAATACAGTTGTTAAAGTGTGCCTGCAATGCACACATGATTTCATTTTAAATTGACAACCACCAACACCAATGCTCGCCCTTTCAGCCGTGGGGGCGTTATAATGTGACGGTCAATCCCACTATTCGTTGGTAAAAGAATAGCCCAAGAGTTGGCAGTGGTGGTAATGACTAGCTGCCTTCCCTCTACTCTTATACTGCTAAATTAGGGACGGCTAGCGCAGATAGCCCTTGAGTAGGTTTGCACAAAATTCAAAAATAAACATGGATCAATATTTGCTTGGGCTTCTAAAGCATATTTAGCCTTGCTGAACACTTTCAATTGGACCTCAATCACCTTTTTAATAATCTCATACACATATAATTGTTCATTATGATGAATAATATTTTCCAATTCTGCCACAGTATCATGTGCCAGAGTAGAAACATAGTGCAGCAACTCACTGGCAGGAGGGACAATCTTTTGCCATTCTTTGGCTTCCATCTCTGTTCAATGTCCTTAAATTAGTTCAAGTGCTTTAATGCTTCTTGCAAACGAGACAGTTGTTCATGGTATTTCAAACCACCCAGCAGGCTATCTTTAGAAGTATTAAATGTCTCGATGTATTTGGAGCTCCTCCCATTAGTCTATTGAATTCTCTATAGTGTTTAAACAACAATCATATGAAATAGAAGTATCTTTCCAATTTCTGTTGTAGGTTATATCTATTGTTGTTGATTATGTATGTTTGTATCCGTTTTAAAGAAGCAATCAATCAAAAGACATAATGTAGAATTGTTACTTGAATCTTTTTCAGAAGTCGCACCAAACCAAAAACCATATAGATTAGTATCCTTAAGCTTGATAGACTTTTCCGTAGATAAGTATCAATCAAAGAAAGATACTCCAGATCTAGAGTGTTCTCAGGTAATCCAATTATAATATAGTGTTTCTTAAGTCTACGATAATGAAATATGTTGGCGTCAATACATTACAATACAATACACCTGAAGTTGTGTCATATTTTGTGTAATGTATTTACTAAATATACTAATTTAAATGTCAGAAACAACATTTGATCTTAATTAAAATACAAATCTTAATTCAATTTATATTTATCATTGCCAACATGATTTGATTATGTCTCATTATCAAGATCTTTTTGAATGACCCTCCCTCAAACAACTAGAAAAATATAATAAAAGTGAACTACTTGAATCTGTCAAAGTTTCATAATTGGAAGTTAAGAAATCGATGGGTAAAAATGAGCTAAAATGTATGATTGAAATACTAGTCGATGATGACTTGTTACCTGAGGAAGCATTAGGATAATACAACAGTATCTCCACTTGCTATTCAAAGATGGGTGATAAACAAAAGTTAGAAATTCAACTAAAACAAAAAAATCGAACCTGAACAAGCCTGTATCGGTATTAAAGCCTAGAAGTTGTAATAGCAAGCTCGTATTGACGCTGAGAAAAGTAAACGTTTAGAGGCCTTAATGGCCAGTTTTGATGTAATTTTTCTATTCACAGAAATCTCAAATACCGAATTGTGCAAGACGGCTTTAAAATTTTGTGTCCAAGGTTCCAACTGATTGATACACATTTCCAGTTACCAAATAGCAACACTTATACAATTCACTACCGCCGAAACTAACTTTATGGTCAATGATCAAAACTACTTACAAATAAAAGGCCTAAATACGGACGATCCCATGTTACCAGTTCTAGCCATCATTTCTATAACATAGATTGAATTCCAAGATATCAGCTTAGGCTCACCCCCACCACTTTACTGGTACAGATATGCTGATGATACAATTGCTGGATTTACAAATAAAGAACACACAGTTAGTTTTTCAACAAAGTTTATTTCAAACACACCAACATCAAGTTCACCTGAAAACAGGAAAACTAAACAAATAGCATTTCTTAACTTGAATATTAAAAGAACCGATACACAATTCAAAACAAAAATCCACAGCAAAATCATCCACACTGGACAATATATTCATTGAGACTGAGAATATTAAACAAAACAAAAACTCAACATATTAAGAAACCAAATAAACACAGCCACAAAACTATGCTCAACCGATAAAACTAACAATGAAATCAACAATGAAAATAAAACAACGCTTTATCGACATCAACAAATTTCCTCCAAAAACCGTTGAAAAAATGATACGCACACACCTAGATCAAGAGCAAACAAACAATAATAAATTCAAAGAAACAAGAAACTACCAAACCTTTGACTGCTGCATACCCCATATTCCCGATATTAGCGAAAAAACCGACATTTGGAAAAAGTTATAACAAAACACAAAATTTCCATAAACACCAAATTTATTCAAAAACCAGGTACAAAACACAAGTCCGTATTACGTAAAACTACAAAGACAAACACAACACCAAAATTATTTATAAGATATAATGCAAGCAACTCCCACTACTTCTATATTGGTGAAAGAAGCAGAAAAATGAAAATCATATTCAAAGAACACAACAACACGTTCACACGTTTGGGAACACTGTAAAACAAATAAACACAACATAACCACAGAAACCGCCAAGATACTAATTAGGAAAATAAATATAAACAAACGTAAAATCGAAAAGGCCCTACTTATGCAACAACTCATACTAAAATTAAAGCAATATAAAGGAACACACTTTTATTCTTATAGGAATTAATAACCTTACATCTTACTGCAACGCCTCATAGAGTCTCATACCCAATTACACTTTCGTTCGTTAGACATGTGCGTGGGCCCGGCAAAGTCTGGTGGTTAAGGCACTCGACTCGTAATCCGAGGGTTGCGGGCTCGAACCCCTGTCACAAGAAACATGCTAAAAGACTAGCCCAAGAGTTGGTGGTTGGTCGTGTTGACTAGCTGCTTCCCTCTAGTCTTCCACTATAAATCACGGACGGCTAGCACAGATAGCTTTCGTGTATCTTTGCTCGAATTTTAAAAGAAACAAAGAAATATGACACGTGCCCGGCAATGGCCAGTTGTAAACTCTCTTTGTTAACCAGAAGATGACCTAACAAGATCGAAACGTTGATACTAATTTCTCTGTCATAAACATGATCTTCTAACACTTCGTCATTAAATTGGTAAAGACTGCATCTGTTTCGTTATATTTACGTTGGAGGTGAATATATCATTCAAAATGCATTAGTCTAGCAATAAGTAATTGAGAACATGCCGTTGTTCTCCAATCCAGTGTATAAAGAAATGATTATCAGCGAATGTTAAATGATGTTTATGTTTTTCTAGCAAGTAATAAATAAATGAGAGGACCATTTTAACATCAGCCATCATTAGATGCTCATGTTGCTGTATGGACTGGTTTCCCTTACCAAAACTTTGTAATATTTGTCTTTTATGGAATTCAAGATTCGTTACATATATTTCCTACTCACAAACTTGATTGACAGTTAAGTGTAGAACTCACCCAATTTTAACCGCTATAATAACGTGACTGGTTTTGACGTTAGAAGTGAAAAACTATTATTTTTTATATGCAAAAACGGCTCGTTTGGGTTGAGAAAATATTTTACATAGAAGAGCGAACAACGTTTCGACCTTCTTCGGTCATCGTCAGGTTCACAAAGAAAGAGGTAACTGACCGGAAGCTGACCACATGTTTGAAAGGGGTTGGGTAACCGAGTGTCGGAATGTAGAGGGCGGTGTTAGATGTTTGAATATATAATTTTATTTATTTTATTATATTAATATAGGTATAATGGGGTTCCTTTATATTGGTTTATTTTGGGTTTAAGTTGTTGTATAAGTAAGGCTTCTTTAATTTTGCGTTTGTTTATGTTTGTTTCTTTATTTAGTATTTGAGTGTTTTCTATGGTTATGTTGTGTTTATTTGACTTGCAGTGTTCGAAAACGTGTGAAGGTGACTTTTTATGTTCTTTGAATCTGGTTTCCATTTTTCTACTTGTTTCTTCAATATAGAAGTCGAGGCAGTTATCACATTGTATTTTGTAAATAATGTTGGTGTGGTGTTTGTCAGTGTAGTTTTTACATAGTATAGACCTCAGTTTTGTGCCTGGTTTTTGAATAAATTTGGTATTAACTGGAATGTCATATTTTGTTACTAATTTTTGCCAAATGTTGGTTATTTGTTTGCTGATGTCAGGAATATATGGTATACAGCAGTATATGGTTTCGTTATTTTTTGATTCGTGAGATATATTTACTTTAGTTGGTTGATTTTGCTTTCTGTCTAGGTGTGCGCGTATAATGTTTTCTACGGTTTGTGGGGGAAACTTATTGATGTTGATGAAGTATTGTTTTATTTTGTCTAATTCATCGTTAATTTTATCTGGTGAGCATAGTTTTATGGCTGTGTTGAGTTTTTGTTTTGTTTCATATGCTGAGTCCCAAGGAATGTATAGTCCAGTATGGGTGATTTTTCGGTGATTTCTGTTTTGAATTGTGTGTCGGTTGTTGTAATTTTGAGGTTAAGAAATCATATTTGATTGCTTTCTTCCTGTTCACATGTGAAGTTAATGTTGGGATGTACAGAGTTAATGTGATTGAAAAAATTAAGTATGTGTTCTGTAGATTTGAATCCCGCAACCGTGTCATCTACATATCTGTACCAGTATAGTGGTGGATGTAATGCTGTGTTAATTGCTTGTGTTTCAACTTGTGTCATAAAAATATTGGCTAGAACATATCTGCCACAACAACAAACTAGAAACACTAAGATGCAAACAACAAAAAAGACACCAAAACGACAAACCGTTGACTAACCTCATAATTAACAGATCCGACCGACAATTAAACACAGACGAGATACATCTACTTAACAAAGGACTCAACTTCGCAATAGCACCTAGTTACATTCCAACCATAGAAATCAAAACATGTTTAGAAGACCTAGCCAGGAGACTTGTGATACTTTCTACAGAGAACAACAACAAGGAAACAACCGAAAACAACCAACAGAAAGAAGACAACTTAGATAATTTTATTGACATCCAACAGACAAACTTCCCAGGTAAAATTACAAATTTATATTTTCCAGAAACACCTAAAAACAACATCTTAAACGATTTTTTTAAAGAATTTTCTCACAAAACCATCAACATAATTTCACAAAACAGAAAACTAAAAAACAATCTTACAAAAAGAGACATTAATTCCATTAAAAACTAAAACAAGACAAAAACATAAAAATTCTAAAAGCAGATAAAGGTAACGCTATAGTCATAATGAACACGAATGAATACATCCAAAAAATGAATAACATCCTATCAGACACGAACAAATTTAAACCAATACACACAAATCCAACAAAGACACACGAGACGCAACTGAACAAATTACTACTACAAATGAAAAAAGCCAACACAATTTCACAAACACTTTATTCCTACCTACGTAAAACCGACTCACGCACACCACAAATATACGGCATCCCCAAACCTCATAAACCAGATTGTCCATTACGACCAATAATGTCCACATATGAATCGTTTAATTACAATCTTGGTAAATACACAGCATGGGCATTCTCCAAATATGTAACATCAGCCAGCTCATTCATCAAAGACTCTTTTAATTTCAAGTCTAATCTAAATCAACTTAATCATAAAGCCTTAATGGCCAGTTTCGATGTTATATCCCTCTTTACAGAAGTTCCAACCACTGAAGCCTGCAAGATAGCCTTAGAACTCTATATCCGAGACCCTAACCCAACCATAGAAATTCACAGTAACCAGTTAGCAACCCTAATAGAATTCACCACGATAAAGACAAACTTCATGTTCAACAACCAAAACTATATACAAACAAATGGCCTAAGCATGGGCAACCCAGTATCACCAGTTCTAGCCAATATTTTTATGACACAAGTTGAAACACAAGCAATTAACACAGCATTAACACATGTGAACAGGAAGAAAGCAATCAAATATCATTTCTTAACCTAAAAATTACAAGAACCGACACACAATTCAAAACAGAAATCACCGAAAAATCACCCATACTGGACTATACATTCCTTGGGACTCAGTACATGAAACAAAACAAAAACTCAACATACTAAGAAACCAAATAAACACAGCCATAAAACTATGCTCACCAGATAAAATTAACGATGAATTAGACAAAATAAAACAATACTTCATCAACATCAATAAGTTTCCCCCACAAACCGTAGAAAACATTATACGCGCACACCTAGACAGAAAGCAAAATCAACCAACTAAAGTAAATATATCTCACGAATCAAAAAAATCACGAAACCATATACTGTTGCATACCATATATTCCCGACATCAGCAGACAAATAACCAACATTTGGCAAAAATTAGTAACAAAATATGACATTCCAGTTAATACCAAATTTATTCAAAAACCAGGCACAAAACTGAGGTCTATACTATGTAAAAACTACACTGACAAACACCACACCAACATTATTTACAAAATACAATGTGATAACTGCCACGACTTCTATATTGAAGAAACAAGTAGACAAATGGAAACCAGATTCAAATAACATAAAAAGTCACCTTCACACGTTTTCGAACACTGCAAGTCAAATAAACACAACATAACCATAGAAAACACTCAAATACTAAATAAAGAAACAAACATAAACAAACGCAAAATTAAAGAAGCCTTACTTATACAACAACTTAAACCCAATATAAACCAATATAAAGGAACGCCATTATACCTATATTAATATAATAAAATAAATAAAATTATATATTCAAATATCTAACACCGCCCTCTACATTCCGACACTCAGTTACCCAACCCCTTTTAAACATGTGGTCAGCTTCCGGTCAGTTACCCCTTTATTTGTGAACCTGACGATGACCGAAAAAGGTCGAAACGTTGTTCGCTCTTCTATGTAAAATATTTTCTCAACCCAAACGAGCCGTTTTTGCATATAAATTTCTCAAAAAGTGGGTTTCTCGACATCACTGATGAAAAACTATTAACACTGAAAGATATTCTAGCCTCAAATTAGGTTTTTAGCATCGCATTCCATACATGAAATTTTTTTAAGAAGAACCTTTACCTCTTATTCTTTAGTTCATGATATCTTTACTTGTAATACTATTTTTATTCAGTGGTATTACCAAAGGGAGACCAGCGTCAGCTTTTAAATTCTTTCACTACGTTTTGATGTATGGAATTCTACGTTAAATGAATGAGCCTGTCTACAGTTTCACACAAAAAACAACATTCTTTTGATGGATCTGAAACAACCAGCCTTTAGACGGGAAAAAACAGATATATACCAGTAAAATATTTTAATTTATTTATCTTCACACAAAAACAAAATTTATGTTACTTATTTGATAACTTAATTTATTTTAATTTATGCTATATAATTAATGTAAATTATACTGAATAAAACTCATAGTCAAAATACACTTACGCTCATTATATAATGGAATCCAATTATATTTGTCATAATACTATAATATTAGATTAGTATAACTATTAATACTTTTTAAATTTTCCTTTTCTGTTTTAATTTTATCAGAGGAAAATGCATAATAGTATTTATTCGTATTATGTTCAGCATTGCCATCACTGACGTAGCACTTATGATTGAAACTTCATAATAATATATGTTAAAATGTAGCGGCCCGGCATAGCCAAGCGTGTTAAGGCATGCGATTCGTATTCTGAGGGTCGCGGGTTCGCATTCCCCTCGCGCCAAACATGCTCGCCTTTTCAGCCGTGTTGGCGTTATAATGTGTCGGTCAATCCCATTATTTATTGGCAAAAGAGTAGCCTAAGAGTTGACTGTGGGTGGTGATGACTATCTGTCTTCCCTCTAGTTTTACACTGCTAAATTAGGGACGGCTAGCACAGATAGCTCTCGAGTAGCTTTGTGCAAAATTAAAAAACAAACAAGTTAAAATATAGAAATTTTCCTTTTTATAATATGTATAAATATATATACGAGATTTTTACAAGTAAAATATATTAAATCAGGAGATAAGTTTCTCTGATTTGACAGAACAGCTTTGAAATAATGTGTCGGTTTTATTGTTACGGTTGTATAACTTGACGTCACATATAAAATATGTATATTGCTCAGGTATACAGAAAAATCTTTTGTGTGTACACAGAGAAATCGTTAAAATATATCTTAGAAAGAAGATAATTAATGTTTTGGAAGGGTCAAGTCAATCACCTGATATCAATTTGATTGAAAATTAATGATCTGAGACAAACCGATTAGCTAAGGATCACAAGTTAAACATGGAAGATGAGCTTTCTGAAGTGCTCAAACAAGGACGGCAGTCAGTTACACCCAGGAATATCTGCACAAACTCATTGAAAGAATGTCACATCGATGTCAAGCAGTACTGAAGATCAACTATTGAAAGAGGTTTATGTCATTTTGAGTTTTGTTTCTACGTTCGAGTTTTGGAGAGAAATTCTTTTATCATTTTTAGGCTAATTGGAATGAGAGGATCTAAGAAACTACAGCAGATGCACAACGCTATGCATGATAAAATATTACTAGAATAATGAAACTTCAGGTATTTACGTAATCCAGTGTTAAAATTCGGATTTTAGATCATGTTTGTACAGGTCACATCGATTGCATCCTTAAAACATATAGTTTTATATATTTTTATGTCATCCAATTAAAGGACGTAACAAATTAACAACATTTTTAAGACGAGTACTTTTTGTCTATCCCTGTCCCCTGTATATTCGATTTTTATGGAAAGCAATTAATGGTCTATTTTGTTATTTTGTTCCGGAAGATATTATCACCCGAAATACATCACTATAAGTCTTCTAGTTTACCACTGAGTCATAAAAGCCAGCTACTTCTCAACACTTTATAAATTGATTTTTAAACATTTTTTAACTTTATAGTTTACACTAAAGCATCTTTGTAGAGAAAGGTTTACTATCTGGTCATCCCTCAAGTAATGTCCGATTTTCGGTTCAAAGAAAGAGAAAGTATTTTAAATGCTTTTAATGTTATTCAATCAATAATGTATGTTCCATTATTATTAATTATTTCCTGCTAATGATTCACAAGTTTCTGAAGACCACTTACATAAATTTTTTTGTGGTTTGGAGAAAAAGAATGTAGAGAGAGGGTAGTTTTGATATCTTTATGTGTTCCAAGCTCTTTACCATCACGATACTTCTGCAAATTTCAGATTAGATGATAATCAGATGAGGGCAAGGTCTGGAGGATAAGATGGATGTGGAAGATTTCCACAGTCGAGCTCTTCAATCTTTGCCCTGCTGTATGGGACTATGAGTTATCCTGGTGTAACGCAACAGTTTTACGACTAATCAAAACAGGACTATTTTCTTTCACTGCGACTTTCAAATGCTCTAACTGTTGGCAACAGAAGTCTGATGTAATTGTCTTATTGAGTGTTAGCAACTTAAAGTAGATCGCACCAACAATATCGTATCAAACGCTTAAGACGATTTTATAGCCAGTACTTTAGCCAGTGTACGAGCACTGGGCCATTATTTGTGGCGATTAACATTTTTATAAAATAATAAGTTTTCATCTCCAGTCACCAACCAGTCCAAAAAAGGTAAGTTACGTTCACGAGAGTGCAGAGAAGTGCAAATGTCCGTTCTTGTTCTAAGATTGGCTTCTGTCAATCCATGAGGGACTCTTTTTTTTCAAGTTTTGACACCTTTACAAGCTGTTGCGGATGACGGTGAAATGTTGAATGTTACTATTAAAGAGAAAGTTATTTTTTTACATTTGTTCATAAAATGATTTTATTTGAAAAATAATCATCAAAATGCCAATATCTTGCTTAATAAAATTTCAAACAACAATTAACTTTAGATATTGTATTTTTAAGCTAAAATATAACAACATACCTACCGTTTATCTACAGAAAAAATGTTGAGTTTGATATTTTAAGTCGAAAACTTAATAATTATCAATTTTGGAACAGTTGCAGAAGAAAATGTATTTTAATAAACCTGGTAAGAGTTTTGTGTATCTTGTTTTAACTAACGTGAAATATTTCCTTATGAGTAAAGTGATACACTAATCAGTGCTTAACTGAAACACAGGAATGAAACCGTAATTACTACACCAATTATTATTTATTAATTACTAATAACAAGTTCAGTCGCTTCACTTTACACATTCTTATCATGTGAGATGTTTTGTTCTTAATTAAACCCACAATTATTCGTTGACACAAACGTATATAAAAGTCTGGAAAACAATAAGAATGTGTTTCTCAGACATAAAAGAACTTTCTTATTCTCAACACGGTCTCGGTGTTGATACTTCTTATCCTGTATTAGATTTGAAAGCAAAATCATTTTAATACATGAGAGATATGATTGTTTTTGTATCTCAAGATTGGTTATGATGAGAATTACAATTCAATGTTTAATTAGAAAGATTCACGTTCATTGCTACAAAAACGTGTTATAAAATACACCAATATGAATACATACAATTACCATATAAAAACATTGAAAACGTGAATATAAACAAATGCAGATTATCAATAAATGGTAATTTTTTTTCATTTTCAGAGCTTCTTTTAGTGACGCGTGAAGTTCAACTTCACCATCAGTTAATCATCAACGTTTACCTTGGCTGAATCCTCTTGCCATGACGCCACGTACATTTTCGTGATTTTCTCCATCATCGGTCTTTCACAATTCGTCCACTGAGTTATTTTTTACAAAATTGTCTTGACGTTCCATACACAATAGTTAGATGTTATTTTTTCCTGTGTTAGAAATGTGAATACAGTTGTTATTAATGTATTTGAGCAGAAAATTTAATATAAGTGAAAATAGACATACCAAATTTCTTAATATTTTTAATTCCTGAATAATCAGTTATTGTTGCAGTACTATTTTCTTAGAAAACATTACAGTTAGTTTACATTAAACCATGCATAAGCTTCATCAGATGAAATGTTTATAATTTCACCACTGTTTCTATAAATATCTGTCTTCATGGCTGGGTATCACATTGTGCAAGTGTATACATTCTGAGAGGTCAAGATTTTTTCTAAACAGTAAAGTAACGCAGCATTGTTACTACAAGCATTTGTAATCTTGTCGAACAAGTAGCAAGATACGTATTATTTGAAAAACGTATCTAAAACACGTTTTTCATGCTACTTACCACTATTTCACAGAGTCCCTACGCCTATTCGAAAAAGTATGGACAGGAATTGTGAAATGTTCAAACAAGATAATATAAAACATACCAAGAACTTTGCTGTCATTTGCTGGTATGATGATGAATCAATTATCTTTCATTTTACTTATATTTGAGTGTTTATCAGTCCTCTAGGGTTTTGTTCATTGTCCAACCGAGCAGATGTTAAAAGGTGAAGTTCTGAAACAACACAGTTTTTAGAATAGGCCAACATTAAGAAGGTATATCTCCAAAGATTTAACAGTTGTGGTTTTAATTGAATTATTTGATTAATTTGGTTGTGATTCAGCGTAAGTCCATAATAAAAAAGTCGTAGCTCGCTTTAACGAAACGTGGTGCAAGTAAACAAATCGCATTTATTCAGATGTTATGAAGTGAATGTAATATATAGTCTAAAATATAATCAGTAATCGTTTTATTTATTGAATTCTTTTGACGTAGTTTGACTCTCCTCGTAATTCTTGGTACATAATCATCTCAATCAGAAGAATTTTATTATCGACAATTTCCACAATCAGATACAAAAGTGAAACACTTTAAAATATGTCAATGATGTAGAAATATAAAAAATAAACTGAAAAATATTGAGAGTGTATTCGTTAAAGAACATGTAAATTAGTTTATGAATTAATTCAAATGTATGATGTTTACCTCATCGAATTTAGACCTTCACATATTGTACATTGAGTTTACTACATATTGTAAGAACGTTTGTTGGGAAGTGTCACTATTGAAAATTGTAGAATCACAAAACACTATGTCAAATAATACAGGCTTTAATATATAGTATCACATTTACGATTATTTCTGATCGCGAAGCAACACCAAACACAACTGCTTACGCAAGTGGAGGGTCTGAGGATGGTTTGGTTAAAAAAAGTTGCGTGAGTGTTGCTTTAGTTGTTTCATAGAGCCTTGTTACAATCATTGTCGAGAACGTATGTATCATAAACCTAATATAATGTCGCATAATAAGAAGCGAGGAAATGTCGGATATATAGGGTTATTTGAGCAAATGCAGATATTCAATGAATCAAAAATTCAGCGTAAAAAGGAAAACCTGCATCAGGTATATAAACGTTGAATTGTTTCTTACCATTAAGTGTATTTAAAAAATGAAATTTAGATATTATACGAAAGAAAAGATAGAATTTTGTAGTTTTTACAACATAATAATATTGTGTATCAGGAGTTTTGTAAAAGTTTTTTTAAATATTAGTTTCGATTTGAACAAACTACAAAATACTAGAAAATCGAACGTTTGAATCTAAACGTAGCTAGGATGGTAAAATTTTTACACAAATTGACAAAATGATTATTAATGTCATGAACAATGAACGCGAAAACTAAAACTTCAATAGGCATATATTAAATTATTGCAACAGTAGACATATTTTACATTGGTGTGTGTATGTGTGTTTCTTCTAGCAAAGCCAAACCGGGCCATCTGCTGAGCCCACTGAGAGGAATCCAACCCCTGAAACGAGTTCAAGAGGTAACATTTGTAAAGGCTGTTTTATTTCACTTCACAATTACTTCCCTCCACTGCTATAAATATGACAAAAATATTTACTTACAAAATCTGGTCTTATTTATTTTTTTATTCTTTTGTACAACAAACGAGTTCTGGTTGATAATTAGAAGCACATTTAGTTCACTAAGATGGAAACAATTTTTAATTAAATTATATGTGTGTTTGTGCTCACTATTTAATAAGCTTAGAGACAAAAGCATGTAAATATAAGACTCGATATTCTAAAGAGGTGGTTTCAACAATTAATTGAAATACAAACCTGTCTTGTACTTTTAGTTACATAAATCTCGCTAAATATTAAGACACAGAGAAAACTGAGTGACCTAACTACTTTTGATAAGACAATGACATTAAGACACATTAACCCTAGTACACACACTCAAAAAATTACGTTGCCCACACTGGGAGTCATTTTTGACCCCCACCAAAAATATTAACAAAAAATTTATTTTCATATAAGCAAAGTATATATTTGGACAAAATATTTATTCTATACAATTTATGCATACACTCTGGGTAACTTTATGGTCATTGGAAGCCATTTTACTACATTTGATACACTTTGAAGAAGTTTTTTTCCTTGAATCACATGCGCATATTTAACACCATTTCCTAACGTTCTCTTCAGCAACTTTTTGTCTTTTTGGAGGGATCACTTCATTTGTATCTTCTTCAGGCAGTAATTCATCAGTATGCAACTTCAGAAATTCACGTCTTGCTCTTTTTTGGTACTTTGATGCGAATTCTGGGTGGCGCTGGCTATAGAGAAGGAAAGCATTGTATGCGGCAGCATCAAGAATGTTATAAAATAGTGCCATTGACCACCTTGTGGTCTTTCTTTTTGTGGAAAAGAATCTAACTATTTGGTCTAGTGTATCGACTCCTCCTTTGGTGGAGTTATAGTATGAAATTATTTCAGGTTTTTCTGATTCGTCATCGATTGAGGGCTCTCTATGCAACGTAGATAAGAATATTTTAGAATGCTCGAGAACATTTATAGAGTGTTCTAGAATGTTCTAGAACACAAAATTTCATATCAATATATTATTTGATTGTTTACCAGACATGTAATTGAGTTTTTTTAAACGGGGTCAAAAATGACCCCCAATGTGGAAAACGTGAGTTTCGACATTAGACAAGGGGTGTAATACCCCATTTGCATAAAATACATGTTAAACGTATTAGCATAGTATGTTATTAGTATAGATTAAATTAGGTACATTTTTAGGCCCGAAAGTCACACCTTTGATATTTCTATACCAACTTAAACACAAGTGGGCCCATTTTTGACCCCCACCGTGTGCATGAGGGTTAAACAATATAAGAAGGGGACGGTGATGGTAAAATATTCATGCAATTATAATGTCCTTTTCTTTAAACGTCGAAGATGACGTAACTGGTTTGAAATGTTTTGTTATCCATTATGTGTAACTCGACTGAATTAGGGATAGAATAATTCGAAATAAAACATAGAAGTACAGAATTCAAAGCTACTCCGAAAAATCCAAAAATGCAGCGGTCACAATTTAGACTTTATTTTTCTCTATATATATATGTTGAAATAACAGAAAAAACAAGTACAAATTAAATCATCATACCAACAGTTTTATTTTTTAAAAAAATTACAGAGAAAGAAGGATGAATTAAATCATCAACCAACATTATATATTTTATTTACAACAACAGAAAATCAATGACAAATAAAACCATCAAATATTGTTATTTCAATGAGACCAGTTACATGTGATAGTTTGCATTATACTTATTAATTGATGTTTGAACGAGGCATACATTGGTTTTAAAATGTACCTTACATACCTTGCAATTATGACTTTGAATATCATGCTTAGTTTTTAACTGATTGTTTGACATTAAAGAACTCATGTAAATAATTAAGTTTATTAAATAGTAGAAAACTATATTCCTATTTATGTGTAGCTTTGTTCATAAATGTTTTTAAATCTTGTTTGCTGATGATGGAAATTATTTGAGTACATACTTCAAGTTCGACGTACTCTGATTGAAATAATGAGGGTCCTGTGATTTTCATATATAAAAAAAAAACTTTCATATACTAATACACTATGTACCAAACTTAGTTTGCAAGACACTGTCTTACAGACCAAAATACTAAAACCAGTCGTACATAATTGTTCAATAAATTAAATTATCTTAAACTAAGCATCAGGGATATTCTCCAAAGTTATCAAAGTTTCTTTATTTTCTGTACATGTCACTATTTTTCATTATACATTCATTAGATATAAATCTGAAACATAATGTTAAAAATAAAGTTAATTCCAACATTTTTTAACAAAAAAGGAAGTGATTCTTAACATTCTTAGAATAGTATATAGCAGGAGTGGAATAAGATGTTTATTATAAAAAATAGATGGTCTGCGTTTATACAGAAATATTTGTTGTATCTAAACCACCAGATATTGCAGGAAATCAATGGTTTTGAATACAGTACTAGCTCCGTAACGTATCATTCAATAGCTTATAGAAACATAAAATTTTAAATAAATAGTTTAGTAAACCCTAGTTGTGCGCTCTACTGGCGTTCTTTTAAAATAGAAATAAACATGTCTAATATATTATTTACTTAAAAAAAAACTTCTATTTTTCAAACTTCGTAAAATATGCTGATGGTCTGTTTTTGAAACTTTTGATTCTCTATGCTAGTTAACTGCAAGCTGCCTAGTTCTTAATACCTTTACTTAATAATGTAGTTGATCTCTTTGACGCTAGTTTTCCTTACACATGTACCATACACAAGTGTTTCTATTATGTAGATTCTTCGCAATTTTTATTATTTATGACAGCAATGACATTAAAATACTTCCAGTTGCATCGAATGAGGAAGAAGTTTCGCTTTAGTTTATAAGGCATCAATATAATTATAGGAATAGCTAAAATAGAGAAATGAGAAATACCTATACGATCTATATTATCGACCATTTAAACGCATTTTTATACACTTTTAAATTAAGTTGCTTATAGATTTACGTCTCATCTGGTTATTGGATTCCTAACAACATATGCATCATATGAAAAAAAAAAAAAGGAGTGAAAAACGCTAATTTTTCAATTCCACTAATTACTGGTACGGTTACTAAAGTATGTTATAAATAAAATAAAAATGAGTTATTTCACAACACGTTTTGGTCAGGTCTTAAAAGTGATTGTTTCAACTAACAAACACTACAAAGTCACTTAAATTACTAATACAATACTTTTTAATTAGTAGAACAAGTTTTTTGTGGCTACTATAAACTGTTATGATCAATCGGGTTTAATGCTTCGTGTGTTGATTGATTTCAGACTCAATCTAGACGTTATGTGTTTTTGAGCAAGACGCACTTAACTCCCATTGCACTGGTCCTCCCTGTTGCAGTTGTACACTTGATTGATTCGGGAGGGGAGTATGTGCGATAAATTGCCATCTATACATGAAAAATATATATCACCATTCTCAATATGATATATCTTTCGCAACTTACATTAACTTATTCATAAATTTGTTATACGCTATTTTTTCTAGTTAAACTAGACAACTAAGTAAATACTTTTTGTTGCTGTTAAACTGAACTACTAAGTAATACTTAAACTTGTCAGTTAAGGTGGTTCGTTTTTGTAGTTAAACAAGGTTACTATGGCCGTACTATTTTGCAGTTGAACAAGGCTTCTAAGATAATATTGTATTTATTGAGCAATTAGGACAGAAAGTTTTGTACTTGGACTAAGATAATACGACAATATTTTTCTAGCTAAATTAGACAGCAAATACGTTACATTTTGTCGTTAAAATTACTTTGTTTTTCTCAGGAAAAAGAAGATTAACTCAACTAAATGCCCCCCCGCTAGTACAGCGGTATGTCTTCGGATTTAAAACACTAAAATCATGGATTCGATTCCCCTCGGTGGGCTCAGCAGATGGCCCGATGTGGCTTTGCTATAAGAAAACACACACTAAACTAAATAATTATTTTCCTATAGTTAAAATTATACATTTAGTGTTTTTTCTGGCTAACTGCTTAATAACTACTGTACTGAACAGTTGTTGTGCATACATTGTTCTTTTATACAGACATTATTTTTAACAAGTATATCAATGTTATAGTGAATATTCATTCAAATGATAATTATTTTAGTGTAATATTAAATATAATATTAATATATACTGTAAGAAGTTTTAAAACATATATAGAAATTACAGTATAAGAGCTTTTATAATGTATTTCTGTACAGAAACTAACTTAATAAGACAATCAGATATTTTACACACCTTTGGAGAGATAATGTGCTTAGCCATACTGAAAATGAAGTTGTTTTTCTTTGCTTGCATTATTGTGAACTCGCAGTGTGAAAACAATGTTTACAGTTATTGAAAATATGAGTTTATTTCATTAATAATGACAAACTATATAGAATTGTGATACCTCAATGATTTTGGAATTTTATTAAATTACAAAAACTAGATTAGTTGGCCCCTAAGGTATGCTTTTTGTAAAACGCTATTATAAAACTAATAACCAACCCTGGCAATGTTGATAATATGATTATGTTACCTACTTTCTTAAGTATTAATTAATCATTCATGTTTGTGCACTCGTTAAATGCAGAATCTTTTATTAGCACCATTCTTTAAAATTTAAATTAATCATCCAGAATTCTCAAAATGAAATAAAATTTTAACTTGTAAACAAAATTTTAGAAAAATACACAGCATAACTATTCGAAATTAAATAGAACAGAACACTTTCTATTGAATCTGCATTTTCTGGAAAAATAAACATGTAATATTTCAGCAGCATATAATGACATGAATTTTACAAATTTTGTTGATTAAGTCGTTCATGTGTTAGTATCTAAGTACAATGCTACACAATGTGTTCTCTATTTCTCTAGGTGTTTGGGTATATAAATTTGTATACTTAGGAGGGTCAGGTACAGTAGACCTTTTCCTCCTTCCTTTTCATTGTTAGAATGGACTTGTTAGTATATTTAAAGTAAATACATGAGGGTTAGAGTGATGAGCATAACTCAGGCCCTTTTCAGGGGAATGTCCATGTATATTGTACTTTCAGATTTTCTAAGTCTAGAACATGAGTAGCTTGTTTTATTTTAACACTAGTATATATATATATATAATTTTTATTGCTTTTTTATTGATTTTTAATACTTAATTTTAACTTAATGATCTAATTATAAATTAATCAATCATGGAGAGGTGTTTAGGACTCTCTTCATCATATATGCAATACCTGTCTTATTCGCATAACAGCTCATTTTTCTCCAATTTTTATCGAAATATTTTATTGTACTATGTAGAACTCTATCTGGTATTGTTTGCGTATTAGAGTGTTTGTGCATGAACTTTGAGGAAGTAGTTTTGGTTACATGTTGTTGTAATTAACGTATTTTGTAAAGATTTTAGTTTGGTTTACATTTTTTTTTTTTACTTACGTTAATCCATGCAGGAGCTGCATAGTCTACTGCTGGTCTTATATATGTTTTGTATATTTTAAGGATGTTTTCAGGTGTTGTTCCATAATTCTTACCAGTTAGACTCCTAGCATAGTTTATTTTTCGCCAAATTTTA
Organism: Tachypleus tridentatus; assembly: GCF_004210375.1. Lineage (NCBI taxonomy): Eukaryota > Metazoa > Arthropoda > Merostomata > Xiphosura > Limulidae > Tachypleus > Tachypleus tridentatus. The sequence continues at coordinate 157,418,078 of NC_134831.1, forward strand.
GTTTTTAGTTTTGTCCAGGTAAGTTTAGAATCATATGTTTGTCCTAAAAATTTTGCAGATCTGGTAGTCTAGAGAAGCGCTCCGTTCATGTAAATCTGGGCTTGTACTTTTTGATGTTTCATTGATTTAAAAATATCACTAATTGTGTTTTTGCTGTTTTTATTTTTATTTTATATTTTTGGAAGTATTCACTTATTCTGTTTAGTTGTGGTTGTATGTTAGTGGCTGCAATTTCTGGTGTAGGGGAACTTTTCCAAATTGCTACAAAATCAGCGAACTGTGACGAGTATCCACAGTTATGGGGCATATTATTCACATACATGATGAAAAGAAAAGGACTAACCACCCCTCCTTGAGGGACACCACCTTCTGGAGTGAAAAACTCAGAGAAAGTTCTCTCTACGTATACTCTGCATTTTCTGTTTTCCAAAAAGTTAAATAACCAGCGAATAATTCCACGCGGCAGTCCCATTTTGTACACACGGAACTGAGAACCATTGTGCCATATAGTGTTGTATGCTTTCTCGATATCGAGGAAGCAAGCGACAGTGCATTCTTTTTTATTAAAGCTATTTATTATAGTTTCAGTTAACGTAATTAAATGATCTGTCGGTTGTCTAAATTTTCTAAATCCGTCTTGTTCCTCAGGTAATTTTGAAGTAAACTCCAAAATTTTGGAGAGTCTATTACTTATTATTCGTTCATGAATTTTGCCTACACAGCTGGTCAGGCTGACTGGTCGATAATTATTTGGCTTATTAGCTGGTTTTCCTTCTTTGTGGAACATTAATATATATATTGGCTTGCTTCCAAGAAACTTGGATGTATCCAGAGTATAGAGATAAATTAAAGATAGCTAAGAGGTGGTCAAATAATTTTGGAGTGCCTTTTCTTGAGGAGAATTGTTTGTATGACATCATTTTCTGGTGATTTGTTTTTTAAATTCTTGATTGCTTGTTTGAGTTCAGTTAGTTTGATTTTTTTTTAGCGAGCAATATAGAATTATAGTTATAAGTATTATCAGTGTTATTGTTAATAATACTGATTGGAAAGTATGGTTTGTATAATTATACGTTATTTGTTACATGGTTGTTTAATTTGTTGTAGAAATAGTTGTTCATGTCTGTTGTTATGTGTTTTGAATGTGTTTTGTAGTTGATGTCTAAAGTCTTCTGCTTTTTCATTGCTTTTTCACCTCGCTAAGGTGTTGTTATGTTCCAGTGTTGGAAGTGGCTTTTTGAAGTAGCTTCATTGGTGAATCTTTTTAGGCGTGACCAAAACTTTCTAGGATCAGTTTGTTCATTTAGTTGGAAGCAGAAGTTATCCCATTTTTCCTGTTTTAACAGTTTAATTTCTATTCTGATTTTATTTCTGATACTGTTTACTTGTTTTTTTTTTTTTTTTTTATATCTTGTTGCCATGAAATGTCATCTTAGTTGTCTTCGTTGTTTTATTAGTGTTAATAGTTGTTTGGTTGGTTTCCATTCATTGTTTCTGGTTTTCTGTTGTTGTTTTGGTTCAGTGTCCGTAGCTACTTTTAGTAAGCACTCCATGATTATTTAACTGTAATTATCAATTTCTAATTCGTTGTTAGCTATACGCTTAATTTGGTCTACTTGTATCTTCTTTAATACATTTTGAAATTCCTACCAATTTGCTTTTTTGTGGTCAAATTTGTTTTGTCTCTAGATTTTATCTTTATGGGGGTGAGATCGAAGATTATTGCTGTCAATATTTTTTCCCACATTAAAATTTATTAATTTTTGACTAACATTAAATAAGGTGAGGCAGATGTTTAAGATAGCATTTGAATTAGTCGTATAGTTAGTATGCGTGGGTGTACTATCGTTGATAAGGGTTATGTTATTAGCATCGATGAATTGTAATATGTGTCTGCCATTTGTATTAGTGGATTTACATTCAAAGATCTTATGTTTACTATTCAGGTCACCTATTACAATTGCATTTTGGTTGTGGTAAAAGATGTTGTGGATTAGGTTTATGTCAATGCATTCAGTTGATGAACAATAAATACCTGTTACTGTTATTATTGAGTGGTTTTCCAAGAGGATATCAACCATTATATTTTCGTTATTACTGTTAATTTTAATTTTGGTTACAGAAAGGTTATTTTTGTATAGTAGCATAATACCTCTGTTAAAGTCTTGATTATGTGTTCTGTGTGCCTTTTTGTTTGTTTTAAATTTCACGCGAAGCTACACAAGGGCTATCTGCGCTATTCGTCCTAATTTAGCAGCGTAAGACTAGAGGGAAAGCAGTTAGTCATTACCACCCCCCGCCAACTCTTGGTATACTCTTTTACCAATGAATGACGAGATTGATCATCATAATATAATTCTCCAAGGGTTGAAAAAGCGAGCATATGTGGTGTGACTGGGATTCAAACCAGCAACACTGATATTGCGGGTTAAGCGCCCCAAACACTTAGCCATGCGAGGCCTGCTTTCTGTTCTCTGTCCACCACGGGAATTGAAACTTGGTTGCTAATGTTCTAAGTCCGTAGATATACCGATGTACCATTGGAAAGGGGGTTAAAGTTTAAAATAATTTCATGTTACAGCATTACAGGAAAAATATTATTCTGAAAAATCGTAATAAATAAAATGTCATTAAACATGTCAGAAATAAATAAAAACACCATTAAACGTGTCAAAAATGTTGTTTGTTTTCAATTTCGCGCAAGGATACATGAGCTATCCGCCCCCAATTTAGCTGTGTAAGACTAGAGGGAAGACACATAGACATGATTACCAAACTCCAATTCTTTGGCAACTATTTTACCAATGAGTAGTGTAATTAAAATGGAAATCATGTTTGGTCTGAGATTAATTCAAACCCGCGACTCTCATAATACGATTCGACTAGCTTAACCACCTGGTCATGACCGACCTGTTTACAAGAAGAGAGGGCAACATGTAAGTTGCTTGTTCTTCCTAACAGGGACGTTCAGGAATAATCTTTCATCTTCATTCCCGCGAGTAGGGAAACGTTTTACCAGTTGTAGCTATTTTTGATTCGGGGGGTTATCTTTTTTTGTCAATCACATTCATAGGAAGCGGTGAAGAAGTGTGAAGAAAATAGAAGAATCTTAGCACCGAAAATGGTTGGTGGTTTGGTGGTTTCTTTCCAGATAAAGAAGTGGTTCAGCTACTTTGTTTGTTTGTTTGTTTGTTTTGAATTTTCTCGCAAAGCTACACGAGGGCTGTCAGCGCTAGCCGTCCCTAAATTAACAGAATAAGACTAGAGAGAAGGCAGCTAGTCATCATCATCCACTGACAACTCTTGGGCTACGCTTTTACCAACAAATAGTGGGATTGACCGTAGCATTATAATGTCCCCATGGCTGAGAGGGCAAACATGTTTGGCGTGACGGGGAGTCGAGTGCCTTAACCACCTGACCATGCAGGGCGGTCGCAACTTGGAGAGACACACACTAGTTCCAGTGTTTTGCGTTTAACAAAATCGCTTATGAATTCAGGTACTTTGTGTTATATCACGGACATTTTAAATAAAAACAAATTTCATAAAGTAAAGACTAACTTGGACAACAAGAAATATTTTGTTTTTCAATTTTGTAGTTTATACATTTCCTCTTAACCTTTAAGCACATAGACCAGCAACAGTGTCATGTTATACTTTTATTGCTAAGGAAGATGATATAGAAACCATTGTTGGAACACATTGTTATTGAAACGCACAGGCTTTTCTGTATAACAGAAGTTGTTGAATTAGAAATCACTTTTTTTTTCTATGTGAGTTTTGATAGCTTCCTTATGTACGTGAGTAAGATGAGAATTAATACCAAAATGAACTCAAAATCTGCTTGGTGTGGATGTAAAATTTCAGTTCTTTCCTCTTGGACCTATGATGATTACATTTCTTTTTTATGTGTTTTTTTCATAAAGAGGTGCACATGTGCATGCACACCTGCACGTAGATATAGTTAATAATAATATAAAGGTGTTCCTTCTTAATCCACGTAGTAAGGGTGTAAAATATCATTGTTTTTTTTTCTTGTGTTCATTTATACATATACATACACTCGCACACACATGCATACACGTCCCCATGTGCATAAATGTTTGTTCTGCTATTAACAATAGAAACCATTTCTTTTCTGTTTGATTTTTTTCATCAGCTTGCCTCGCAAAAACAAATTCGCCTGCGCAAGTGCACGTGGATGAGATAAATAAAAATGCCGAGGTGCACTCCTTCAAGGTTCTCTTTGTATGGTTGCAAAATTTGCGGTTTCTATGTTTTTCCTTGCATTTATGGTGGTCACATAATGTTTTTTTCTGTAGCTTGATTCATAAAAAGATGCGCACGTACTTTCGCGTATGTTCGTGAAAAAATAAGTAATACTCAGCCACCCTTATTATGATTATAACATTTAGATGTATAGATTCTTTCTTTTTCAAGTTATGGAGATTACATGCACACACACACAGGTCCACAGACATTCCCGTTTAAAATGTACTATAAGAGTTTTCATAATAAGGTTTTGCTTCCGTTCCGTATCTTTAGTTTCGTGAACTGTTTCAATATCATAACTTCTAAGAAGTCTCAAAGAAATAAATTATTACAAATTACATGTACCCACCTTACAAAAAGCATTGAGAAACATGAATGGGTAAAACGAGCAAATATAAACAAATTTACAAAATTCTAAAATATACTTGAAAATTCTCGTAAGTTTCACAAGTTTCGTGAAAATTCTTGTAAGTTCTACAATACTCTAAAAAGTTCTTGAAAATTCTTGTAAATTCGAGAAAATTATGTATCAGCTACTCAGCACTGAATCTACCTGGAATGTTCTGGAAAACGGATAAATTTGAAAATTTCATTACCCAAGTCATAAAAGCAAAGTTTGAAGAGAAAAATAAGTTTTTCTATTTACTTTAGACATAAGCAATTGGAAAATGACACTTTCTGTCCAGAAACAAGAAAAATTGAACATTTTAATCAGTGATGTCGAGAACACCCACTTGTAGAGAAATATATATGTAAAAACGACTCGTTTGGGTTGAGAAAATTGTTTTGCGTAGAGGAGTGAACAACGTTTCGACCTTCTTCGGTCATCGTCAGGTTCACAAAGATAGAAAGAGGTAACTGACCGGAAGCTGACCACATGTTTGAAAGGGGTTGTGTAACTGAGTGTCGGAATATAAAGGGCGGGCTTAGATGTATGAATATATAATTTTATATTATTTATTTTGTTATTATTATTTATTATATTATTTTTAATATAGATATAAAGGTGTTCCTTTGTATTGGTTTATTTTGGGCTTAAGTTGTTGTATAAGTAAGGCTTCTTTAATTTTGCGTTTGTTTATGTTTGTTTCTTTATTTAGTATTTGAGTGTTTTCTATGGTTATGTTGTATTTATTTGACTTGCAGTGTTCGAAAACGTGTGAAGGTGACTTTTTATGTTCTTTAAATCTGGTTTCCATTTTTCTATTTGTTTCTCCAATATATAAGTCGTGGCAGTTATCACATTGTATTTTATAAATAATGTTGATGTGGAGTTTGTCAGTGTAGTTTTTACATAGTATAGACCTCAGTTTTATGCCTGGTTTTTGAATAAATTAGGGGTTAGTTGTTCTTTTCTACATTGTTGAATGAAATAGATGTTATATTTTTTATTGATAATTCTTTGATTTAAATTTCTTAGTTTCTTAACGATGGTATGAGCGTGTACTGTTGATAGTGTTGTAAGGTATGCTGGTTTAAACATAATGGTAACAGGTAAGTATATTTTCCAAAAACACCTAAAACAACATCTTTTTTTCAAAGAATTTTCTCACAAAACCATCAACATAATTTCACAAAACAGAAAGTTAAAAAATAATCTTACAAAAAGAGACATTAATTCCATTAAAAACCTAAAACAAGACAAAAACATTAAAATTCTAAAAGCAGATAAAGGAAACGCTATAGTCATAATGAATACGAATGAAAACATAAAAAAAAATAGACGTATCAACTTTTCAGAAATTTATTTTTATTTGAAATTACCATAATTCCAACAACGCTATTTTCCTCACAAATCAGTACAGTTTGTTTATGTTAAACTGTGGCTAAACTTTTTGAGATGAAAGTGTTTTAATTTCATCAATGATTATATTTGGTAGTTAAACAGCTGTCTTCACAGCTCTGGTTCACGTCTTTCAGTGTATGTCCTGAGATGTCAAGATTTCTGCTGAATAATAAAGTAACACTACACTTCTTACAAAAATAAGTTGTAAACTTGAAGAAAGAGAAAACTTAATATTATACAAAAATGTACCTGGAACATATATTTCATATTATTTACTGCTTTTCAGAAAATTTCTTGGATCATTCGTAAATTGTCTTTAGGTGTAGAGTAGTGATGCATTTCAACTTATAATAAAATAAACAAATACGTTTTTCTGCTATCTATTGGTGTAAAGAAAAGTTATAGTTACGAATGCTTATGTGTTGAACAAATTATGTGTTGTAACGATTGTGTACGTTATTTAACCTTTATGTATCCCAGCAGATGTTAGATGAAGTTCTAAAATTATACAGTTGTTATAGATCATGCCATTATTAAGACGACGTATATCACTAGACTTTTGTTTTGTTTGTTTGTTTGTTTTGGAATTTCGCACAAAGCTACTCGAGGGCTATCTGTGCTAGCCGTCCCTAATTTAGCAGTGTAAGACTAGAGGGAAGGCAGCTAGTCATCACCACCCACCGCCAACTCTTGGGCTACTCTTTTACCAACGAATAGTGGGATTGACCGTCACATTATAACGCCCTCACGGCTGGGAGGGCGAGCATGTTTTAGTGCGACGCGGGCGCGAACTCGCGACCCTCGGATTACGAGTCGCACGCCTTACACGCTAGGCCATGCCAGGCCCATCACTAGACTTAACATGTGTGATTGCAAATGTATTATTATTTTTTTTAATTTCGCTGGCTTGAAAATCAGCATACTGTGTTTTTTCAGACAATAAGAAAATTAGCTCGCATTAAAGAAAACTGGCATTTATTCAGTCAGAAGTACTATCAGGATACTCTTTATTCAATTTCCTCTAGCCTTGCTTGAATCTCATTGTAATTTTTGGCGCATAAGCAGTTCAATCAGTAGAATTCCGCTATTAACATTCCCCATTACCAAGAACGAAACAGGAATATTTTCTATAATTTTATCGTTGTAAAGAAACCTAAGGAGTGTTGAAAGTTTCCTTGTTAATAAAAAATTAAATTGATTTATGAACTATTTATATACTGTATTGTTGACGATATATAATTAATATATTGATGTATAACCTTAATGTAAAGCTATTGTACATACTTAAAAGTGTTATACATAAAATATGAAATATTTCTATGAAAGAACTAAAACCTAAGAACTAATTATTCATGATTATAGCAAAAAGTCCCTAGCGGTGCTTTCTAATAAAAAAAAACTTTATTTCATATATCACGAAAGTAACTAACAATAATTTATAACAATAATGTACAGTATCTCGTGAATTAAAGATAATAATAAAATCTAGACTCTTTTCCTAAAATATTTCAAAATTTTGTGATTAGTACAACGAAAACTTATTACACACAAAAAAAATAATCAAAATAAAGTACAAGAAAGTTGAAACTAAACTCCTGCGATTTACTTCAAGAAGTATCACAAATGTTTACAGAAATGTGTAACTTACCCATCAGAAGCAGGTTGGGAACTACTAGGGTTCACAAAGAATGTCTGTACGCAATTCATCAAGAGGGGAGTTAAGACAAACCCTAAAGCCACTATTCCTGTCAGGAGATCTTTCTTAGTGGGAAACCACTGTGAAATGATTGGGTAGTTATTTTAAGAAATGCATATTTGAGCATAAAATTTGAATGTTATGTCATATTATGAGCTTGGAAATAATATTATATGAACTTTATAGTATATGTCATTACTGACAAAGGGCAAAATTTGTATCAGTAAACAATTTAGTATGTTATTGATATAGAGAAATAATACAAAGGATAATTTTTAAAAAATTAAACCTCGTCTACATACTAGTCATAAATGTATAGCGATTCTCAGATATATGTCCCATGTACGTAATATTTTCAGTTTTTGAAATAAAATAGTTTAGTGATATTTTTACATGGTTGGAAATTAAATATTTATGAGGACTTTACTTTCCGTAAATATATCTCTGTGATGACATAATTTCAAAAAATATTGTACTACATGTAACCTCTGTAGCAGTGACTACCGGATGGCCAAAGCAACATACAACGCCCGAAGTATCAACCCTTCCATAAATTATTGTGGTAGCTACAAAGCTATGTTGTATATTCTAGTACTTTACTGCTGTGTCAAAGCTAATAGATAAAAAAGTTTTTTTTTATTATTTGAATAAATATGCCAAACTATTTTGAGGAAGAAACGAAAAAGGTGCAATACATTGCTCATACATTAACATAAAATTAGTTATGAAGCTGTCATTGATGTGTCGGAAAAAAATATATTAACTGCAAAGTCAACATTACCATCTCTACTGCTCAATTACATCACTTTGATCTTTGTTGTACCAACGTAGTACCATTATTTTATTTTTCCTTCTAAAACATTATCAATCACTATCGTTGTTACGTTATCTATATAGTACAATCATATTTCTTCTCCACTTAAAGAAACACCCAGTTTAACTTTTTCTACTCAGTACCAACATATACGATATTTTTCTTTCTTATGTGAAGCTGTTATTATTTCTTCAACCGTTAGTTATGATGTTTTAGATATTGAGTCAAGTACAGTTCCCTGAAACAAAAAACCTGTTTGTTTTTATACTCTTTTTACAGCGAATGCATTCTTTTTTCACTTACGTTCTTCGAAATAATTCACCTGAATTTCCACTGTCCTACCTAGGTTGATTTCCAACGCTATTTAAACTCTTTGAATGTTACTGAGCAATCTCTCTATCCAGTTCTCTGAAATGAAAAAAAATTGCAAACCAATTCAATACTGCATGGTCTCACTGAAATATAAATTTGTCCTTATAGATAATAAATAAAATGATTTATGTCTCGTGAAACAATTAAAAGCTCGTTCAAATATATACAATACCTCATTGCAGTATTCAATCATATTATATTTTTAATGCTGTACTTGTAGTAAAACTGTTATCACTACAGTTTAACCGTTATTTGAATCTGTAATTTTTAGATCTCAAAGAGTTGCGTGTGTTCATACAGAAGTAGTGTCATTTCTTTCTCCAGCTTATTAATCCTTGTCCCAATCAGCACTGAACATAACTTATTTGTTTTGTTTTAAATAATGTATCTAGATGATGAGCTATATCAGCGTATAGCTTCAGACAACAACAATATTAAGGGCATCGTCCAACAAATACTCGTTTCTCACCCAATACTTCGGCCTGTAATGAAAAGATTCATTCTTAGATGGTTCTTTTGACACTACTCCTGCTCTGGTTATCCGGTTCTTCTAAGTGAGGTGATAAGTTCTCCTTATGTAAGGATTTGAAATCAGAATTCCTACATATTGCCTCAAATATAATTTGACCTAATGCTCTTTCATATGAAGAATAACCCTATAGTGTTAAATATTGCGATGTTCTATCCCGAATAGACTTAAAATTTCTTGTAGCGGATTTATGAATGTATATTTATTTTAATATTGATGTTTGTTTTAGTTAAATATTCTGATACAGAAGCAGTGTTTTTTTTTCTTTCTCCAGTTTATTAATCCTTGTTCCCATTCAGCACTGAACATAATTTATTTGTATTTTTTAAATAATTTATGTAGATGATGAGCTATGTCATTGTATAGTTTTAGACAAGGACGATATCAAGAGTAGAGTCCAACATATACATGTACGTGTATCTTACCCAATACTTCGGCCTGTAATGAAAAGATTCAGTCTCGGATGGTTCTTTTGACACTACTCCTGCTCTAATTATCCGGTTCTTGTGAGTGAAATGATAAGTTCTCTTTATGAAAAGATTTAAAATGAGATTCTTACATTTTGCATCAAATATAATTAGACCTAATGTTCTTTGATACGGAAGTATTACCCGTATAGTTTTACCTGTTGCGATTAACTATTCCGAATAGACTCAAAGTTTCTTGCGATGGATTTATGAATGTATATTTATTTTGGTATTGAAGTTTGTGTTAGTTAAGTATATATTTACAAATAGGTGTACATAGTACTTATCAATGTTTATTGCGGAATTCTCACCTACATATTAAATTTGTAAGAATCAACAATATATTATGTGTTAAATACTATTGATTTCTAGTATTGTTGCTAGCTGTACTTTCGACAACTTCGCCTTAAAGTTTATAAATCGAAAAGACAATTTAATGTTGTCGGTTTGCTGCCGTTACTATGTTATAAACCTCGGAAACTGTAAGTGTGATAAATGCTTATGAATCGGGGAGACTACAAAAATCTGACCAGCCGTTAAGTTATCCATACAGATATCAAATCGAAATTTAGTTTACCGTCGGTAAAATGTTCAATTCTAGGCCAGATAGAACACTTAGAATTGTTTGTATATTTGTAACACCACTGTATATAAATTATTATTTGTAATAATCGTTATTATAAACTGTATTATTGTTTATACATAAAATATATTTGCGTTAAGAAAGAACATTTTGTTTGTTAATCTTGTGCCCCCTGCTAGTATAGTTGTAAGTCTACGGATTTACAATGCTAAAGTCAGGGTCTCTATTCCCCTCGGTCGGCTCGGCAGATAGCCAGACTTGGCTTTGCTATAAGAAAACGCAAAATGCATATTATCACTCTTGTTGGCAAATATCATAAATTTGATAGATATCAATATTTAATTAACTTCTAAATCCAAATTAATATTTAACTCAGTGTCACTCTGTTTGAAATTATAATACGTAATAATAAAAAGTCGGAAACTCGTCCGAGATAAATTAAAATGCGTAACGTACTTAACATTTTGGTATCATGGGTACGTATTTACAATGATTAAATTGTTATTTTTAACTGCTCATTCATCCTTTATTCCCTCAGAACATACTGCTGAGTTTAGTTCTACTGGGAAGCAACGAAACAAATTCAAAACCGGTAAAATACAATTGTATAACAAAAACTTTATATTAACTTCCTACGCTTCGTGCAAAAGCTTTTCGTAAGGTAGTTTTAAACTGTGTTACAAAGAGAAAAACCTTACATGAATCATTGAAACATTAGAATGTATAGAGTTATTCTAAATTACGTACGTGGTGCGTGTTGCAGTGAACAAAATATTACAAGAAGCATTTTTGAAGTAGTTCTACAAACAATTTTCAAAATGATTGTGTGTGTGTGTGTGTGTTTTAAAAAAATCCACATCAGGCTGTGGGAAATCGAACGCCTGATTTTAGCATTGTAAATCCGAAGATTTACGGCTGTCGCGGAAGGGTTTGTTTGTTTGTTTTTGAATTTTGCGCAAAGCTACTCGAGGGCTATCTGTGCTAGCCATCCCTAATTTAGCAGTGTAAGACTAAAGGGAAGGCACCACCTCCCGCTTACTCTTGGGCTACTCTTTTACCAACTCTTTTAGCAAATGTTATGCTCTTTTTGAGCATTAGGAACGGAAATATTCATGGCTGTTTCTCGTCTATAACAACAAAATTTTGACATGTAGTAAACAAATTTATGTGTAACACAGAAGACAGGCTTATATAATGGTGTACAAGTGCTTGAAAAAGAATGTACAGAATCATATTGACAATGGATCACCAAGCTAATTGCAAATACTAGTGCAATCTGAACATGTAATGAAAACATTCATATTTCTCATTCAACATTTCAATATTTAATTTGAGTCTTTAATAAGTTTCTTATTAACAGCTTTGGTACGGAGAATGCATTGTAGTTTACTTTGGGCATAGCTTTACAACCCATCACTATTGGTAAAAACCTTTTTGTAGAAAAAATTAACAGTTCTACTACACGATTATCATATTGTTGTTGTTTTATAACCAATGCTGATTTTCTTCCACTCTACTGTCTCTTAGAAACAGCTCTGAACCCGTTCTTGTACGAAGATAATGATCAGAGACGTTTGTAATGAATATTACCTTTGAGTCTACCTTTATTTCTGTTGTCACAGTAGTTAGAAAGCTTTTTGGAGACTTGCAAATGAAAATACCCGGTACAATATACCGTATTTAAGATCAGTAAACTAATTTCTTGTTCATTAATATCTTTAAGCATTTCTTTGTTTTGTTTATAACATAAGTATTTGGTGGGTGATAGACGTATCTTGTCAGTTGGAATGTCAGAAAGTATATTTTACCACTTTTTCATTTTTATATACGTTTCCATCGTTGAAATACATCATACACTCTTCCAGTTACTAGAGATAATAAACAGTTACATGAACAAACGATTTCTTAATAGCATATGAGAAAAAAACCTTAATCTTCTTTTTATCATATATTCATTACCAACTCGTCGTAGGAGAATGAATTTCTCTACAGGTTTACGGTACCCAGACACCTGGTGTGTACTGGGCCTTCAACTTCTAGTGATTAGTGTAAAAGATCATCTAAAGAAAGTAAGTTTCTTCTAACATATCATCATCTTCAGCTTGAAAAAGCACGTTAAGGCGAAGGTGTATATACCTTACAGTCATATTAATAACCATGGATATTTCGTCAATGATAACTAAGTCCACAGTATGAAACTTTTCACATACAATTTTCAGGGCATCATCAGATATCGGCTAATATTGTGGCATCTTTCTACCTTTACTGACAGCATTAGCATTCAGTGAGTAGTTAACTTATTAATATTAAATGTACCAATACCTGTTGGTACTGCAACGACATTTTTACCAATTGCTGATTGAACCCATACTTTAATAGTTTTTTATTAAAAAATCCTGTCAATACTGGCATTGGAATATGGATCAACATTTGTTTGGGTTTCTATAATAGTTTTGATCTTGTTGATCACTTTCAGTTGGACCTCAGTCAACTTTCTAATAATCTCATACACATCTAATTGTTTATCAGAGTGAATTGTTTAAAATTTTCAAATTCTGTGGATTTAATTAAAAATACATTATGCACGAGGAATAATTCTTTAAATTACTGTACATACATGAAATTATGTTTTTAAGTTACAAAACACTTTCTTGAAAAACAGAAAACAAACTAAAATCTTAGAATGTCTTTATGCATAACAATGACTTTAGGTCTTAAACGGTGCTTTCTAAAGATTTTATCTTAACTGATCTAAAAATTTTACTTCGTGTACTGTCTAAAATAATTAACACTGGATTACATACAATCACGAAGTTTAGATTCTTTTCTTCCAAGATCTTCAAACATTTGTGATCAATATAATGAAAAATAGCATCTAAGAGAAAAAGAAGTAAAGAATTTGATGATTTATCAAAGTACAGGTGAAATAAGGTACGAGAAAGTTAAAACAAATAGTCTGTGTTTTACATCAAGCATCATGTAAATTCACAGACACGTGTAACTTACCCATCAGGAGCAGGTTGGAAGTTACAAGGATTCATAAAGAAAGTCTGTTCATTATTCATTAATAGAGAAGTTACAGCCATCCCTGATGCAACTATTCCTGTCACGAGACTCTTTCTGTTTGGAAACCACTACGAAAGCAATTCGTAAATTATTTTTTTACTTGTCTTATTTAAATACGGAAGTTAAACGTTATATCATTTTACAAGACTGGAATAATATAATATATATATATATCTAATTTGTGGACAGTAGTGGCAATGGTCAGCATTTGTATAAGAAATTTTATCTAGTATCTTACAAATGTATAAGAATTATACAAGAGTTTAGAGGAAAGTAAAAAGAAATTGCGTCTACATATTAGTGATACCGGTATCTAGATTTAGAAGACTAAAAATTAGAACACGCTCATGAAAGCTGTTACAAGTACAGTTTAAATTAAGAACTTCAACATTTCATCTGGTTTGAAGATTTAACTAATTATACATTATGTGAAAGTTCAGGCTATGGACGTTGTTATTTATAAAAAATGTATTTACTTTCAAAGAGGACATTTAATTGTTAAAATATAACAGTTAAACAATACTTTTTAAATTATTGTAAGGTGAAATTAAACATTTAAAACAGTCTTTCATGTTTCTGTCTATATATTTCTATAACGATGTGTTACAAAAATAATTGTACTTACCTCTATAGCGGTTGCAAGAGGGTGACAAAAGCAACAGAGAAATCCCAAAGAACCAACGACTCCATAAGTGTTTATGGTAGCTATCAGGCTATGTTGTACACTTCAGTACGTCACTGCTATGCCAAAGCTAACGCATCAAAATTATTGTTTTTTTAGTTTTCTTCAACGTGAGTAAATGTGTCACGATATATGAAAAAATGTATAAAAGTTACAAAGACATTACACTCACATTAACATAAAATATATTAGTGTAAAGCTGTCGTTGTGATTTCGAAAAAAGAAAGATAATAAATGAAAAGACGAGATTCCATCTATACTATTATTTTTTTATATAATTTTGCTCTACCAGCTGCACAACGATTATTTTAAATTTTCTTTTCAAACATTATCGCTATTTTGTTTCTTTATCAATATAGCTTATTAATCTTTCTTCTCCACTGCCATCTTTATCGCACTATTGTCTTTGTTTTCCTTGAGTGAAGGTGTTTTAACTTCCTTGTTTTGGAGCATTTTAAACACTATAATTTCAAGTACATTTTACGTAATGATAAGATTGGTTGTTTTTATTATATTGTGCTTCTCTCTTTTGACAACATTAGCATTCATTATTCACATATAATTTTCAAGATAAATCATTAACATTTTCTTGGTTTCTTTCTGGGGCGATGTGCAGTGTTACTCAAACTCTTTGCTATTTAGTTTTCTAGAATGCTAAAAAATCGATAAACCAATTCAATGTTGTATGATCCCACTGAAATGTGAACTTTTGTCTATACAGCTAGTAAAGGAACTGGCTTATGTCTTGTAAAATTAACACTGGCTTTTACCGAAGTATACAACGTTTTTATATACTATGCTATAGTAGACAATTTTTATGTAGTATTTATTGTAGAAATGTTATCACTACAAAATAGCTGGTATTTTAATATAAAGTTTATGGATCCTTATGGGTTGGGTGTATTAATACAGAAATAGTTTCAGTTTACTACAGTTTATGAAATGCATGCTCAGAATCAATATTCCAACAAAACTTATTTGGTTTTTGAAACAATTTAATAATTTACAAGGGCGATGGTCTGTGTCAGAAGATAGGTAATAGTAAAAGTATGGTTCACAAAATACTCTTACTTCACCCAATTTCTTTTGTGTGACTGATTAAGAATAGCTTCAGTCCAAGATGGTTCTTTGAGCATAACCTCTCTGCTGGAAATATGTATCAGGAAATAATATATTGACAGAATAATTCACATTAACTGGTATTCGGCTTGATGTTATCTTTCTTGAACCAATATAGAACTTTCGTAAGCGTTATTAGAGTTATTCTCTTATGTAATAAATTATCTAAGTAGATGAGTACGATGTTCCAGAGTAGATCGGAAGACAACACTCAGTTAGTAGACAGTATGTACCAGATACATTGCTTAATATAAAGAACAAATTGCTACAATTCGTCATTTTGTAGAAAAAAACATCTTTTCTCTACTTAGTGCATTGGTTTGCTTTGGGCAATGTCCATACAAAACACGAAATAATGTAAACTATTTCATCCTGGCATACCACTCAAATTATAATAAATCCCTAACCGAGGAAAAGTATCCTTCTCTCTGATTTAATTCACCTTATAGTAATCGATGCAGAATCTTGTGGGTCATCCTTTCGTTTTCACAAGTGCAGTAAATGACACCTAGAAACTAGTACTTGGTTCTACCGCTCCTTGATTCATGATGTCAAGTTCCTTGAAAGTCACAACTTGTTTTATATCTGAGCTGTAACTCCAAAATCAATATTAAAATGTATTTTAATTGGCCTATAAGAGAATGTATCTTCATATCCTATAAGCATTGAATAAGTTACGTATGTAGCACTGATAAATTTTAATGTTTCTACAGTTTTGGTCATACGGCTTTTAAAGATGAGGTGGTAAGCTGTCTTCAGGTTAGATTTGATATCACACTACATTTTGCGTTAAAAATGATTACACCTGATGTTCTCTGATATGAAATAGTGCTGTCTGTATAGTTTAACTGTCTCATCTAGACTTGTCCAAATTCGTAGTTCTAATTATGATCATTTTATTTTCTAAGCCCATAGAAATTCTTAACACCATAAACTTCATAAGACGTATTGCAAAATTAAGTCTATATGCTATACCTACCATACCTATTATCAGAGCCCTATTAGTTTCTTTATCTTCAGGGCTCTTGATAAATTTTCTAGATTACGTAAACGGTAACCTGACCAACAAATTATTTACCATACTTCATCCTGTGAGGCTCAGTTCCATATTCCCTCAAAATTCCTTTCTTACATTGTGTTGTCATCTTCAATGTTCAAGTTTACTAGAAGATCTCTTGCATGCCATCAAAATAATCTCATAGCTTTCACTACTATTATAAAGTGTCCTATAAGTAGGTATTATTTGAAAAAAATGTTATCAGTTTAAATCTATGTAATGATAAAAAATTAATATATTTATCCAATAAAGGTTTACTACTGCCAAGTTATCTTTAAGGCCTAATTTCAATTACCTTAACTTTTCAACGTCAACTTCGAAACGAATGCAGGTATAACTTACTTATAAACGTACTATTGTAGAATTTTACGGCTGATTTATCGAGTAACTGAATGGAAAAATAATTACCATAATTCTCACTTCTAATATTAAATAATTTTCCTAACTCTGATATAACTGAGCTTAATCATCACTGATGACTAATTTATAACGCACATTTGTTTCTACATACTCCACGAAGCTTCTCGATTTTTAACTCTTTTGAACTTTTTCGATTATAACGTTATTCGTAATCCAGTAAATTTCGGAACAGAAAACAAAATCATAATATATTAACTTCTTCAGAAATACATGTTGGAATTCGCACGATGACATTTAAAAGCTGCATATTGAGCAACTTATGGTTTATTGGTTGGTTGATTTAATCCAACGTTTGTCATTTTCAAGGTGTCTTAATTGTCTGCTCTTTTAATTTTACTCAGATTAAGTTTCGCAACCCTCAAGGCAGCATGACAAGAAAAACATTCGTCTGATGTTTCTCTATGACTTCAAACTTGAGCGTAAAACTACCGAAACTACACGGAACTTCAACCAAGCATTCAGTCTTGAATCTATTACTGAACGTACAGTGCAACGTTGGTTCCAAAGGTTTCGACATATGAGATGAAATTCTTTAAGATCATGGATCTTAAAGATCGCGGAAGGAAACCATCCTTAGATGAAAACACATTAAGGGAAGCAGTTGAAATAGACCCTCGCACAACAGTACGTGAGCTGGCAGAAAAGCTAGGCACAAGCAAATCAAGCATTGCCAACCATCTGAGTGCGATTAAAAAAAGAGAAAAAGTTGGAAAAGAATGAGCTGACTGAAGGTCATCTAAATCAGCGTTACGAGACCTGTCAATGATGACGCTCCAAAATTGATCGAACTGGTAATCGAGGGTCTGCCTCATCCACCTTATTTTCCAGATCTTTTCTCTGCGAAATTTCATTTTTTCAAGCCCTTTGACAACTTTTTGAATGATAAACGCTTTGAAAACCAAACAGCTGCAGAGGAAACTTTCAGAATGTTCATTGATTTCAGAAACTCTGATTTTTACGACAGGGACATAAACAAAATCTTTACTCATTGGCAAAAGTGCATGTGTTGGTACTTACTTTAATTAAAACATATTTTACAATACTGGTTCATGCTTTTCCAAACTAAGCAGCTCAAAAACGTTTATTTATGGGTTCTAATAGTATCCAGCAATGAATTTACTCAATAACTAAGGACTAATAGTTTCTTAAATGATTCGATATCCATTAGCACATAAAATATGAATGTCTGATCCAAATCCTGGGAACGATATTAAATATTCCTATTTCCTTTGCTCTTCGTGAAAAGTTCAAACTAATTGGTTCCATTAGTTCCATACGTTCCATTATATTTTAGAACAACAGATGTATAATCCATACAAAATAAGAAATAACTTTTTATAAGATAAGAAACAAGGAATTTTTCAAGAATCCTGTTGCTATTAGTCTAAAATCAAGGTTTTGATCATTATCAGCAAATACCAGTATGTAAAATTTATCACTTGTCCAAAACTTAGTTAATAAACAAGTGCCTGTCTCGGAAATGCTTTTAACGATATAAAATAAATAGCAATAATAATAGTTTTAATAAATAAAGGAATCAAGAAAAGAAAAACATAATTACAAAAATAACTACACAGTCTTTCGAATTCAAACTAATTCAAGCTAAATAATAGTATGGAGATAATAATTTGTTCTAATTAGATCTTGTGCTCCAAACAAGTTATGGTTAAGGAAGAGTTTATCTTCAACGGTTTGATCATGAGATTACATCTCATGTTGACTAGTTAATTTACAGATACTTTCACAACATTAATTTAAATACGTCATTTCAATGGGAAACTCGTGTCTGTTTATATTAAATAAATATACACTGAATTTCATCTTCCTGTAGCTAGAAGGTGAGTTAGCACTCTAATACAACTAAAACATGATAGAAGGAATGACAGATTAATGGTAAAGAAAACCACAATATTATAAAAGTTGCTTTCTCGTAACATGCACAAAAAATGTAGGGACGTGTATGATTATATTTCCTTACACTCACAAGGAGAGTACCATACATGTACAACGTAAACAGGAGCGTATAGGGTTATATTTGTATACACGGACACTAAGATACATAAACGCCTAAAAAGTAATGATAAATGTTTAAATTTTAGCTTCATAAAACTAAATTACGTTATAATTCCCCCTGGATTTTAGTAAAATTGTGTTCTTCTCTTTCGCTTAAGTCTCAAATTGTGTCTCTGTGTTAAGTAAATATTAATATGGCTTTAATTACTTACAAATGCATTGTCATTGAATATTAATATAATTTACATCTACGAATTTTACAGGCTTTTGAAATTGTGTTTATCAGTTATTATTATTAAATACATATATAAGTGTGTATATTACCTAAAAATACAGGAACCAATAATCATGGTCCAACGACGGCCAATGACCCCACCTAGTTTGCCTCCAAAATAAAGGAGTGAAGGTGTAGCGATAAACGTATAAAAATCCAACTAGTTTCTTCATATGTTGTGTCTTTCTTGACTCTTTGCTTCAGGTAAGAAGTTAAGTAAGGAGTGAGGTTTCTAAATGTTTGTATTGTACCGATTGCCAGATAAATCAGGAAGCATCCACCAACTGATATATAGGGTCGAACTTCCATTCTGCTAACTTTTCTATGTGAAAAATGATAGTGCTTTATAGTTTCGACAACTGTAGAAACACATTAATACATATGATAATTTCGTTTATTGAGAATGCCCTAATTAAACATGCAATTGCAACTGAAAATTGTTTCTCCAATACCAGTTTTAACTTCGCTTCTATTTTCTTGCAACAGTTGTTCGGTATTACAGAATTATATTTGGAAAGGAAGAATAAAAATGAGGTCAAAATATACTTTCCAACTAGAAAAGCAAATAACATAAAATATAAAAAGTTTTCACAGTATCTGTCAATTTCAAGAATTATGTTAAATAATACAAACGATTATGCTGTTTACATTATCACACTTAGAACTTGATACATTGTTCATAGGGTTTACGACTCGGACATTTGATGGCATTCCATAACAATAGCATAAGTAAAACATTCTTATGAAGAGTAGTAGGACCTAGAGTCTTTAACAGTTCTGGTAAATATAAGATCAGAAGACGTTATTTCAACTAGTATAGTCTTAACATCGGCCCTGGAAACAGAAAATATCATATAGAAGCGCACTTAGAAACACAATTGATGCAGAAAGAAACCTATCATATAACAATCTAGGTAACATAGGACTTATGTAATTTGAAACAGAATTATAAGTGTAAACGTGTATTTTGTATTCGTTTTTAAAAGTTATGTAAACATGTTGAGAAAATATTACAGTTGTAAACATAAAAAATCTATTTATATAGTTTAGTCTTATTACTTTCTTTTAATTCAGTAAAAATAAACTCTTGCGAAAGATTTGAAAGTCATTATAGTAATGTAAGAAAAAAAAAAAGAGTGAAAATAACATCTAAAATGTGAACTTAATCCCACAGGTATATATTTATTTATTATTTAGCAAATTGTTACAAAACGTAGAATCACAATACAGTATTTCGAAAAATGAGCCATTAATATTCCCCATGGAAGCCGAGAATCACAACAAGCGATGCATTTAAGATCTCAAAAGATCCGACACTATCACACACATCAATAGAGTGTTTGACGATAGTTTTGTTAAAATAAGTTGTGTAAGGTTTACTTCACTTTGCTGCACAGAACTTTGTTACAATTACAGTCGAGATCGGAGATGGCGTGATCATAACGTAATTCCGCATAATAGGAAGCGAGGTAATAGATGATGTATCTAGTTATTTATGTACGTGTAAACAGTGAAATGATATGAAAGATAAGACATTGCAGTTCATATAATTGAATATGCAGTGTAATAACATCAGATTAGATCAGGAGATTTTGCTAGTTTAGTAGAATGTTAGGTTCAACGTGAATAATCTAAAAGAAAAATGGAACGTATAAAACTAAAAATGACTTAGAAAGTGAAACATTATACAACTAACAAAAGCAAATACATACCTAAATAAATAAATGAAAGACCCGGCATGGCCATATGGGGGCGTTATAACGTTCAGTCAATCCCTATTCTCGTTGGTAAAAGAGTAGCCCAACAGCTGGTGGTGGGTGGTGATGCCTAGATACCATCCCTTTAGTCTTACACTGCTAAATTAGGGACGGCTAGCTCGGATAGCCCTCGTGTAGCTTTGCACAAATATTCAGAAACAAACAAACAAGCCTAAAAAAACCCGCTTATCATAAAAGGAATATTATTAATCTGATAAACAATGTACCTTAAAATTGAATACATATATATTAAGTTATTTTTTAATATTGAGAAATTATCGAAGTAGAAATGTTTAAGAAAAAGTTTAAAAGATAAAACTTTAAGGTTTTAATTCTTACTGTTCTGTATTATTTGGAGCACACACAAAAAATCTACTTACGTATTATTTCTTTTTTCCTTTATTATTTTGTGAAATAGAAAAAACGTAGAAGATATTTTACAAAGTAAGCTTTAATCTTCACACAACATAATGCACCTAACCTAAGAAACATCTTTAGTTCACTGGAATGAAAGCAATTTTCTTTTATCTTACAATTATTCTACTTGTGCGCATACTCATTATTTAATTGGTTTAGATGCACATATGTAAGGCTCGCGAGTAAACACAGATGGCTTCAATAATTAATTCAAGTGCAATCCTGTCTTATACGTTTATCCACATTCCCCTACATATTAGAACAAAAATAAAATTGAGTGAAGTAACCATTTTCCTATAAAACATTGATATTAAAACACATTAAAAATATAGAAAAGGGGGAGTAATGATAAAATTTGTACGTGAAAGAAAAAGTCACTTTCTGTAAATTTTATATGAAACACAAAAATCTAACCAACTTGAGCTGGCTAATCTTTCATTAGTTATGTGTAATTCAATTGTATTAGAGAAAGAACAGTTCGAAACGAAAATTAATTATACACTACTCAAGAATAGATTGAAAAGTGTAAAACTGTTGCCTTCAGTTTTACATTTGTTACTTTATACGTGTGATGAACAAGTACGAACTTTCTATCATGTATAAGAAAATTATTCACGTTATAATTATATGTTGGTAAATCAGCAACAAGTTTCGGTGCTTATACCGATAACTTTTGAGAATTGATAATTATAGTGTCACAGTGCAAACAGCCCATATGAGTAGTTGATAGGAAGGAAAGGAAATTGCATGGCCAGCCATCAAAAGATGAATGGCATGTATGTTAATCTAAAGCAGTGGTTCCCAACCAGGGTGCGAGATAACATTTCAGTTTTTTGTTTATATTAACGGTACTGTCCTATATATTCAAAAATTACGTTCGATTTTTATTTCTGATTTTTCTTGTTACAGACGTAGCTTTTTACCTTGTTACGATAAACTATTGTTTGTACCGTCACCGGCGCATACCGAAATCCTAATGTACACCTGTAAACAAACAACACACGAAACGTAAACGTGACCTAAATACTCGGCACAACTAATTAGGTTACGTTTCTGAACGCCTTCTTAAAGTGTCTATTATTTATTTATGTTATGTATTCACGTGATCGTGACTCGAGAAACTTCCAGAAGTATCCAGAATTAATCGATGACGTCATGTGACTTATATTCGAGAATGTTTTAGATTCTAGGTCCTTTAACATTTATCATCGTCTTACCACTCGAGACTCTCCAGGGTATTACCGTTACCTCTATAATAATTTTTGTAATGGTGAACTTTGCGTAAATATAGGGTAAATGTAGAATAAAACAAAACTATATAAAGATCATAATTTATTGAAGATGTTACAAATAAATGACCTTGAGAAGTGCTACAAGTACTAATAATTGCAAAATCCATGGGATTACTGAACATCATACAAAACCTACTTATTCACTCAGTGTGAGAGTTGATATTGTTTTGCAGCCATAAGTACATCAAATTGAGGAGCAGTGCTTGACAGACAACATCTCATGTCGGCGTCAATCACAAGCCTATTGCGTGCCGTTGTTTTCAGAGCCATCATTGCTGATAATCCAGCTTTGAAGCAATAGGTCGAGGAGGGCTGGATCAGCATAGTCAGTGCACGCAACGAAAGAAGAGAATAGTCGTTCTTCAGTTTTGCCCAAAATGTAGGAAGCTCTTGTTCAGAAAAATCGGCTTTCATCTGAGTATCCTCACGAATTAGAAGAAATTCTACCTTGGCAACAACATCAGTATCACTGATGGTACTCTCCTTCACTGAAAAGGGTCTGAAGATCCACACATCAGTACAGCGGTCATCCAATCCTGGGAAGTAACTTTCGATGGCGTCATTACTGCCAGAAGATGAGCTGAGATATCTTCAAGGAAACTGCATTCATTTTCTGGCATAGAAGCCAGGATAGTTGTCATCTGAGGGAAGAACGTTGTGTCACCGTCCTGAACTCATTTCTGATAAAGTTGAATCTTACACTTGAACGCTGCCACTTTGTCACGAACTGTGTGCAAGATTTCCTTGGAGTGAAATGTTCAGGGAATTCACCTTAGAGAATAAATAAGCTAGGTAGGCAATCTTTGTTACGAAATGGTCATCTTGCATCTTTTCATAAAGAAGATTTTCTTTCGAGGTACAACCTTGTTCCAACAGCATCGTTATTTCCTCTTGAAGTTGTAGCACCCGATTCAGAACCTTGCCACGTGAGAGCCAACGTGCCTCCGTGTGAAACAGAAGAACAAAGAAGTCAACGCCCAGATTTTCACAAAACATTTTAAAAACTCTTGAAATTTTTGCGCTCCCTCGGATATGATTCACAACCTTCACAACGTCTGTGAGCACTTCTTGAAGTTCAAGTGGGAGAGTCTTCGAATCATGCAATGAGTGAACGAGACATGCGGAGCGACATTCTTCACGAAGGCTTTGAAGCCGAATTTGCAACAAATCATGGAAGGAGCCCCATCTGTACACAGACCAACAAGTACTTCCCAACTCAGCCCATGTTTAAGGAGAAAGATTTCTAGGATTTTGAAAATCTCTTTTCCACGAGTTGTTGGGGGCACTGGCTCAGAGAACAAGCACTCCTCCTTCATAACTTCTCTGTCAAGATAGCAAACATAAACAATGAGTTGGAAACACGAGGCAACATCTGTCAACTCATCCAGTTGCAATGAATACACAGGACTACTCTTCACAGCAGTCACAACTTACAGCAGAATATCCTCATTCATGTCCGAGATCCGACTTTTAACTTATAATTCGATAGAAAAATTGCCCTCAACTGGTGTTCCTGCTGTTTTCCAAGAATTGCCTTCGTTGCTTCCAAAGTGCAAAGCTTATTCAGATCTTCACCAATGGTATGAGACTTCTTGGTCTGAGCAATTTTTAGAGCAATTCTGTATGAAGCCTCCAACGCTGCTTTGTTCTGACGAGCGAAGTGACAAGTGGAGTCCATGCAACTGGCCTTTAGAGAATCTTCTTTTCGCTTGAAATAGTCCAAGCTTTTGTTCACCACTTGGCTGTGAAGAGACACAAAATGCACCTTCAGTTTGCTTGGCTTCATACTTTTATGACTCAAAACCTTTCCGCAAACGACGCACATTGCGAACAGAAAACAGAAGTGTATCTGCAAAGAAAATAAAATTTCGCATCAGAAACTCGCAGACATGAAGATAAAATAAAAAATAAATAATAATAGTAAAATAAATAACTTCACTCGATTTTGTGTAGACAAAAATAGCGCTTTTTGTGTGAAAAGTGTCTTGTGTGTCTGCAGTATGGCGCTATACTCCTCAGGAAGTTTTGGATAGAATTTTAACGCTGATTAGTGAGGATAGTGGGGATGAATCACATCGTGATTCTGACACGGACTCTAATTCGAATTTAGTGCATGAAGGTGAAGCACTTGCTCTGAGCGGCAAATTTTAGGGGCGCAAAAATTGTTAGATAAAAAATTATAACACAATGAATAAAAGGTCATGACCTCAAAAATATTCAAGTGATATTTAATAAAGTATTGAGGTGAAAGTTGACTTCATAGAAGTGAAAGCCAGTGCTTCAGAGTCGGAGTCGCGGAGTCAAAACAGTTTTATAGGAGTCAGAGTCGGAATCGATATTTCACTAATGAATTAGTCAAAGACTTTTGAAATATATATATATATTTACGAAATATTTTTTTATTTTTATAAATTAAATAAAAAGTCAATATATATACATTATATATATATAGTATGGTAAAATTCTATCTCTCTTCCTAATTTAATATAAGTATTGTGGACAAATTAATTCTCCTTTTAATTGCTGAGGTTTATCAGGCAACGTTTATGATGGTCAAATGAATTAAGGCAGAAATATCCTGAGATTCAATTATTTCAAGACCTAATTATCTTGAGGGCGAATTCCGTTGAGACCGAATTGTTCAGAGGTCAAATTATTTTGCCAAAAATTTTCCGCTTCCAGTATATATATGTATATATACTGAGAAAATATACTAATTACGAAGGAAACTTTGATATTTAAATTTTAAGTTCGATGTATTAATATTATATAGTTAAAAAATTTAAGCAATTCAAAACGTTTTAATATATGAAAATGTTTACTCAATATTAGACAGGTGGTTGCGCAACAAGCATCTCGACGCGGTTCAACTGCCGCACTTTAAGGTGTTTCTCATTGGTGTGCAGTTACAGGCATTTGTCACAAAAACTACAAACTGCTTTATTATTTTCCCAATAATTCCCAAATCTTCCGTGATCTCCCGAGAAACTTCAAATGACCCCCAGGTTATGAACCACTGTTCTAGAAAGTTTCGCAGAGTATATAAGCCCATGCGTGATGCTAGTCAGAGCATTGTTGAGTCTGTGTTCGTGCAAGAAAAACTTCATTATGTCAAAGAAAAGGAAATGGAATGATGATTATGTGAAGTTTGTTTTCACTTGCATCGGAACAACTGAGGATCTGCAAAAACCCCAGTGCATGTTTTGTGATGCTGTCCTTTCAAACACAAATTTGAAACCGTCTAAGCTGCAGAATCACTTCAACAACCGGCATGGTGGAGCAGCTGTTGCAGGCCATGATGTTGAATCATTGAAAGGTAGAAGAGGCCGCTTTGATTCTCGAGCAACCCTTCCAAAATTAGGTTTTATATCTGCTGACAAACCACTGTTGATGGCTTTATACCACGTGGCGTATAAAGTAACCAAATCAAAGAAGCCCCATACAATTGCAGAATAGGTAATAAAACCGTGTGCATTAGAAATGGCAACAATTGTTCTGGGAAAAGAAGCCTCAAACAAGCTTAAATTAGTGCCGTTATCAAATAATGTCATTCACAACCGAATTGGTGATTTGAGTTTGGACATTTTGGATCAAGTTATCGCAGATATCAGAGCTAGTCCCTTGAAAATGTCTCTCCAATTGGACGAAATAACTGATGTTGCAAACTGCAGTCAACTCATCGCACTAGTGAGATATGTCTATAATGGTGCCATAATGGAAGACTTCCTGTTCTGTGAAGATCTGAAAACAACCACAAAAGAGAAAGATGTCTTTCAGTGTGTGAAGGACTTCTTTACGAAATATGATTTAGATATCCAAATTATTGGTTCTATGTGTACAGACGGTGCTCCTGCTATGCTAGGAAATAAATCAGGATTTTTTGCACTAATGAAACAAGAGATTCCACACTTGCAAGGTACTCACTGTTTTCTTCATCGACATGCTTTAGCATCAAAAAAACATTGCCTTCAAAGTTGAAAAAAGTCCTTGACACTTCTGTGAAGACAATCAACTGGATTAAGGGTCGTGCTCTGAACTACTACCTTTTCAAGTCGCTTTGTAAAGATTTTGGAAGTTAGCATTCAGTTTTGCTTTTCCACACAGAAGTCCGCTGGCTGTCACGTGGGAGAGCTTTAACGCGCTTCTTTGAACTGCGAGAAAAAGTCAAAACTTTTCTATAGGAACGTAACTATGATCTGCCAGGAGAAATAGAATCACAAGAATTCAACCAAATGCTAGTCTATTTGAGTGATATTTTCACTCGTATGAATGATCTGAGTGTATCTCTTCAAGGGATAAAACATAAACATATTGAAATGTTGCGAAAAGTTAAATGCTTTCAAAGAAAAGTTACATCTTTGGTGTCGACGAGTTAAAAGAGGGAATCTTTCAAATTTTCCATCACTCAAAGAAATGGTGGGTGAGGATGAGTCCCTAATTCCATGTGTGTGTGAAGAAATTGTAGATCATTTGGAAATACTATCAAAGTCATTTGATGGGTATTTTGGAGGAGAACTGGAAACTTCTGAAGAATGGATTATGAATCCATACTCCTTCAATTTGGATAATATGTCGGATGATGAAGGACTAAAGGAAGATCTTATTGAACTGCGCACAAATCGAGTTTTTGAAATGCAGTTTGAAAGCAAAACTTTGGAACAATATTGGTGTTCGGCAATGGACATGTTTCCAAGACATTGTGAAAAAGCACTAAATGTTCTCATCCCATTCGCGACGACATACTTATGCGAGGTTGAATTTAGTGCCCTTTTGTCAATCAAGACAAAATCTAGAAATCGCTTGGGTGTACAGGCAGACTTGCGGATTGCTATCATCAAGAAAGTTCTACGCTTTGAAAAACAGGAACAAAAGAGTCATTAAATTTAAATTGGCTTATGAACATTTGAACATTTCAAATTTAAAGAAATTTTATTTCATGCATGGATGAATTTTTTTTTTTATGTAGACCATGTAGGGTTTATGCAACTTTTAGTTTGTTGTAATATTTTTTTCTTTCCCAAATGTTTCGTTTTTGTTTATATATCATTAAAAACTAATTATAAAAATTTGTTTTGGCTACCTTCACCTTTATTCTTAAATGAATAATTACTGTGAGGGGTGCGAGAACATATTAAAATTTTTTAGGGGTGCGGGGCATAAAATGGTTGGGAACCACTGACCTAAAGCAATGGGAATGTGATAGACATAATGAAGTTCATGAAGTAGCACGAGAGCACGCGTTGTAAGTAATACGTTGCTAGCTCATCATGACACGCAAAGTTATTGCCGCCATGACACCAGTGACTGACGTTGTCTGCTGTAAGAAAGCGTGTTGTTAGGCATGAGTTGCTGTGATTTTGATCAATGTGAAATGATATTGATACTAATAAAGTCTTGAAATTATTAAATTATTCTCATTTCATAACCTTGTATTTAATGTTTGTCTTATAAATAAAACATTTAATCTGCTACTTTACATTTGTCAACTTTTTAGTTTTCTCTTACATACATCTTACAAACGGTGTTTCTATAAACGGATAATCTTACACTAAGTGAAAGATGCTACAAAAGACTGTTAGAATAGTTAGTAACATGGTCGATTATAAAAGTATTTTACGATATTTAAGTAGTGTTTTAGAATTATCGGTCACTTTTTGTATAAAATACTCCAGTAATCGTTAGTTATAAAGCTTTGGTTCTATATTTAACATGCATGATATTTTTACTGTTGCCAGAGCAGGTTAGTTCTGACATCACAGTTAACGTTGTGATTATAGTTGTTACTTCTATATATAATTTGCAGGACTTTTTTTTGCAGATTCTGAATAGAACTAATTCTCCATGATAGCATTTTTTAAATATCATAAAGCAATTTAACATACAATTTTACTGTTTTACTAAGTTGACTTTATGGATTAAATATGTTATACCTGTACTCATATGACTATGATTTGTATTGCGTTTGTCAGAATATTTTATTTTACACGTGATACTTTATAATTTTCACTTATGTATGTCTAATAAAAAAGTTATTAGTATTACTAGGTGAATTTTATTACATAGAGTTTATAGGCAGATGATTTTATAGGCTAGTTGTATTTTTTACAAAGATGGATGATGTTACATAGCATTGTATATAGAACTCCGCTTATTTCAGCTCATGTTTATATATTCACGTGTTTGTACAGGAGGATAGTGTTACTAGAGTTCTATATGTATATGATGTTACTAAGGAAGATATTTATATGCAAAAACGGCTCGTTTGGGCTGAGAAAACACTTTTACATAGAAGAGCGAACAACGTTTCGACCTTCTTCGGTCATCGTCAGGTTCACAAAGAAAGAGGTAACTGACCGGAAGCTGACCACATGTTTGAAAGGGGTTGTGTAACTGTGTGTCGAAATGTAGAGGGCGGTATTAGATGTTTGAATATATAATTTTATTTATTTTATTAATATAGGTATAAAGGCGTTCCTTTATATTGGTTTATTTTGGGTTTAAGTTGTTGTATAAGTAAGGCTTCTTTAATTTTGCGTTTGTTTATGTTTGTTTCTTTATTTAGTATTTGAGTGTTTTCTATGGTTATGTTGTGTTTATTTGACTTGCAGTGTTCGAAAACGTGTGAAGGTGACTTTTTATGTTATTTGAATCTGGTTTCCATTTTTCTACTTGTTTCTCCAATATAGAAGTCGTGGCAGTTATCACATTGTATTTTATAAATAATGTTGGTGTGGTGTTTGTCAACTAAAGTAAATACAGCTCACGAATCAAAAAACCACGAAACCATATACTGCTGTATACCATATATTCCTGACATCAGCAAACAAATAACCAAGAAGCCTTACTTATACAACAACTTAAACCCAAATTAAACCAATATAAAGGAACGCCTTTATACCTATATTAATAAAATAAATAAAATTATATATTCAAACATCTAATACCGCCCTCTACATTTCGACACACAGTTACACAACCCCTTTCAAACATGTGGTCAGCTTCCGGTCAGTTACCTCTTTCTTTGTGAACCTGACGATGACCGAAGAAGGTCGAAACGTTGTTCGCTCTTCTATGTAAAAGTGTTTTCTCAGCCCAAACGAGCCGTTTTTGCATATAAATTTCTCAACAAGTGGGTTTCTCGTCATCACTGATTATGGAAGATATTAGCATAGTTTATAGAATCATGAAGTAATCAATAGTATTTTACCTTATTTGTCTGGCGTATGTTTTACAACTATCTGTCTCATAGCGCAAAAACACTTCACTAATTCATGAGTTTTAAAGTTTTCTTTTGTATATTAAACTTGCAGGAAATACTTTTTAACGTTTTATAGAGTTGAATAGTGTTACTCTCACATTTAACATACTGATATAAGTAAATAAACTCGCTATTTTATTATAATCAACTATAGTTTCTAATTACATGTTGTTGTTTTTTCTGAGGTGGATGGCCTTACTAGAGGGAATAGCTAAGTAAGGTTTGATAGACGTTTCATTTTGCAAGAAGAATTATATATGTGTGTTTCACAAAGAAGACTTTTTTATAGGCAGATAAACTCATAGCATAGCATATAGATTTCAACTCGTATCATCTTATATTTATATCTTTCGTATATATATATATATATTACACGTATTTTTAAGGCAGGTATTTCACTATAGCATTTAACTTACTAAAAAAAGTATTTTATCGCATCTAATGTTTGATTTTTGTAAATATTGAATGAGACAGCAATAACGTTTTTTTTATGATATTCTACATATTTAACTAATCATAGCATGATTTTTAATTCTACAATTGACTTATATAACATACTATTTACACCTTTATTATTCTGAAAAGAACGTTTATTTAAATCTTATGTTTAGCTTTAAGTTGATCACTAAATATTAAAGGATCCATATATTCACCTATGTTTATTCATTGCTAGAAAACTATATTCCTACTTCTGTTTGTTTTTTCTTATAGTAAAGCCACATCGGGATATCTGATGAGTCCACCGATTTTTTACCTCTCTTTAGATGTGTGTACAAATCTTTGTCAAAAGCTTGCTTATTGAAACTTTTTCCATATAGACTAAAAGCTCGATAAATTTTGTTTCTCAAAAATCATTATATACCAAGAGACATACTTTTACCATTATTTTCAATATATTTGCCATCACGATAAAATATCCTGGAAATTATAATTTGGAAAGTCGATAAGTATCAAAATAATGATATTTGCCAACAAGATTGATAAACGCAATTTTTTTCTTAACAGAAATATATCTTAATATACAAACAAGAATACCATTTATAATAACTGTTATGAGTTGTATATCTTAATATAAAACAAGAATACAATTTATAATAACGGTTATCAATAATATTTATCAGAAATAATGACTTATATACCAAAGATTTACAAAAAGAAAGTTAACCTGAAAATGACCTAAGAAGGTCAAAACGTTGTTCCCTGCTTTATTAGTAAAGTGTTAATACCCATACCAGCCGTCCTGAGATATAGGGCTTCAGAGGTTTATAGTATACTGGCTGTAGGGACCCAACAATATTATACTGTCTCCCTGCGTGTTACGTTGGTTACCTTTTATAAGCTGAAGAGAAGGTTTTCTAGAAATTTCAGCTAGGTTAACAATGCTGATATTTTACACACAGGTAGTGTACAATTTTTTATTCTTACGCTCGAGAATCTTCTACAAATGTATAGAATAGTCGGGACTTTCGTAATATGCATTTAACAATATTGGTTACATGCATTTATAAATATGTGTTAAACTGAAACAAACATAGATATTAAAATAAACGTATAGTATTAAATCCGTTATAACATTTAATGACCAGTATCACACACATACACATTTTGTGGGCTATTCAAACTTGTTACTTACACATATAATCTGACAGCAGTTTTAGAAAGCCCTTAACCTTGTGTTTGTCTAAGGTGTTAACACAAGTAATGTCTTTGTTTCTTAAAAAATGAAAAGAAAACCATAATTTACATTTTCATATATTTCAAGCTTCCCTTTAAGTGCATTATATCATTTACAGCTATTAGCTTTACAAAGCATCAAAATATTTTTTCACGAATAAACATAACCCCAAAAGCGTTGAAAATTATAATCGTAAAAGGACCTTTAGTTATAAATAAAGTAATTATTTTTCTAATATTTCGAAACAGATGTTTCCTCACATAAAAGTTAACTCTTATGATAATACGGATTATCTTTTCATTTAAAAATTCAACATATCGTCAGTCACAAATTAATGTTCTTTGATTTTCATATAAAACGTTCAAGATATACTAATACACTACTTATAAAAAAGTCTTAGTTTATAAAATCTTGAGAAAGATTTCAAAGTAATAATAACTGAGGTATATACTTGTTCTAGCCTGATATTAGTCAAAGAGAATAAATAACTGAAAACAAAACATAAAGTGCACTAACCAAAGTGATCACAATATCTTTTTATTAGAAACTGTACAAAACATATCAGGCACTTGAAATCTATAACTAAACTGATTATCCCCGTCGTGTTGAGCACTGGACCTTGACCCTCACAATGCCTCTTCTTAGCAGCATAAAACAAACGTGTTTAACCATATTCTGATACTTTATCTTCAATATGTGTAAGTAATGTCACAGACTCGTCAGGGTCGTTATTTCATCATTAAATGATGCCGTACGAGGGTTACTTAACTTTAACATAATATTCTGCCACTTGGAATTTTGCAATTGTAACACAATAAACAAAGTATGCCGATACTTCAGGTTTAGATAACTATTGTATAATATAAACACGTGTGAGTTACATAGATGTTATATAATAGATACCATGACAATCAAAGTGGCATCAGAGGTTTCTTTAGTACAATATATATCAAGATATCTTTAACATTACTGTAACAATCTGAGTTTTAAAATTTACAATTGTACCTAATTTTATAACGTTGTGTTTACAGTTTCACTTTATAATAAAACAATATACTATTTTTATCTATTTTGAACTTCATATTTTTCGCTTATGCAAAGATGCTCTTTCTATATGCACTACATGGCCAAAAGTATGTGGACACCTATTCTAATAAGTGGGTTCGGCTATTTCAGCCACACACATTGCTAACAGGTGCATAAAATCAAGCATACAGCCATACAATTTCCATAGACAAACATTGGCAGTAGAATGGGTTGTACTGAAGAGCTCAGTGACTTTCAACATGGCACTGTCAAAGAATGCCACCTTTCCAACAAGTCAGTTCGTCAAATTTCTACTCTGCTAGAGCTATCCGGTCAACTGTAAGTGCTGTTATTGTCAAATAGAAACGTCTAGGAGCAGCAAAAGCTCAGCCACGAAGCGGTAGGCCACACAAGCTCACAGAACGTGACCGCAGAGTGTTGAAGCACGTAGTGCATAAAAATCGTCTTTCCAGAGTTGCAACTCTCACTACCGAGTTCCAAACTGTCTCTTGAAGCAACTTCAGAACAAGAAATGTTCGTCGGGAGCTTGATGAAATGAGTTTTCATGGCCGAGCAGCCGGACACAAGCCTAAGATCACGGTCTACAATCCCAAGTGTCGGCTGGAGTGGTATAAAGCACACCGCCATTGGACTCTGGAGCAGCAAAAATGCGTTCTCTGGAGTGATGAATTACGTTTCACTAGCTGGCAGTCTGACGGATGAATCTGGGTTTGGTGGATGTCCAGAGAACGATACCTTCCTGAATTCATAGTGCCAACTGTAAAGTTTTGTGGAGAAGAAATAATGGTTGGGGGCTGTTTTTCATGGCTTAAGCTAGGTATTTTAGTTCCAGTGAAGGGAAGTTTTAATGCTACAGCGTACAATGACATTCTAAAGAAGTCTGTGCTTTCAACTTTGTGGCAAAAGTTTGAAGAAGGATTTTTTTGTTTTAGCATGACAATGCCCCCGTGCACAAGCTAGGTCCATAAAGACAAGATTTGCCGAAGTTGGTATGGAAGAACTTGACTAGCCTGCACCAAGCTCTGACCTCAACCCCATCGAACACCTTTTATGATGAACTGGAATGCCAACTGAGAGCCAAGCCTTCTCGCTCGACCTCACTAATGCCCTTGTGGCTGAATAGGAGCGAATTCCCGCAGCCATGCTCCAAAATTTAGTGAAACGCCTTCCCATAAGAGTGGAGGCTGTTATAGCAGCAAAGCGGGGACCAACTCTATATTAATGCCCAAATCATTGGAATGAGATATTTACCAAGCATATATGGGTGTGATAGTCGATGTGTCCACATACTTTTGGCCATGTAGTGTGTATACGTTGTTATAATTGGAGAATGATGAGCATATTCTAGGATGTCTTAATTTATCATCAATGTCTAGATTTAATTATATATCCTATTGGTGTAAAACTACTATTTGTATTGTTTATTTGTTTGTTCTAATAATAAAAGGTTTGTGATGACGAGAAATGTATTCTCAAGACTGTTAGTGTGGGTCTTGAAACTTTAATTAAAATGAAGTACACAACAACGTTTAGACTTTCTTCGGTCATCTTCAGATTTAAAAATTGCGGTTGGTTTTAAAAGCTCGGCACGACCAGGTGGTTAAGACACTCGACTCCTAGTCCGAAGGACGCGGGTTTAAATACCCGTCACACAAGTTGTGGACTTACAACGCTAGAAATCAGGTTTTTATATGCATTGTGGGCAGTACCCAAATAACTCATAGTGTAGCTTTATGCTTAACTTCAAACAAACAAAAATTTGTTTAAATCGTTTGATTTGTTGTAGTTTTCATTTCTAAATGAAAGACAACGAGGCTTGAAGGTGAATTGTGATACTACGACAATATAGGCGGGATAGTATTTCTTTGCATACTGTGTTACGAAGGTTTATGATGCTACGGCAAACAGTGTTTCTATAAGTATATAGTTGAATAGGATGACGAACTCAAGATAGAGTGTCTCAATGTATTTCCACTTGCGATTACATCATCAGTGTCTAGATTGAATTATGTTTCTTAAAAGTTTTGAGCAAAATTATCACGTTAACAAATATGTTAATGTTTCACCAGTGGTATTTACGAATTATATATGCTATTCCATTATTTATAGAACTATGATTTTAATTGGTCTTCATGTTACATGCGTTGCTTTATTTCTTTCACTAACACATGTTTTACAAGGATAATGGTGTTAATTGATGAATGTTTTTACTAGGCATTTTGTATGTGTTTTACAAACACAGAAGGTGTTTCTATAGGTGGATAAGATTTGAACTTGTTTAAACTTCTGTAATTCGCAAAGAAGTGTGTTAATTAGTTCCACAGTCTCCCTTCAGCTTCTTCATAATAATATACATTTTCTCTGCTTCATGAATAAACCTCCCTATGTTTCTTGATCCTTCCTTTGTTTTTCCTTTATTTATCTCTCTCTATGTATTTGTGGCTGCTTATTTTCGAAATATAACAATTTATTGTCCAGAAGCGTATCTTCATGTATTTTGTTTCTGCTATTTTATACTAGATCTGGTAAAATTTCTCTTCTTATTATTTTTCCTCCTATTTCCTAGAACGCTTTTTCCAGCTTCTTCCATAGTTTTATTGCAGCACATTAACGTAATGCGTGATCAGATTAGACCAAAAAGTCTGTCAGCACTAGGCCCTTCGGAATGAAATTCTACTTATTTTATCATTGGAAAAAATATGCTGACAGAAATGTTGATTGTTTCATTTAATTAATCACAGTAGACAAAATGATACCTCACAACGTCTTTAATCCTGTACACACAATATTTTTTTGGTTTGATAAACGGAATCAATGTATCATATATTGATACATTGATATATTGTTTTATGTATCATATAAATTTGCGAGTGAATTATGACTGAGTTAAAACCTTGTTCAAAACCAATCACTTCCAACAACATATGATCGTTTTTGTATTATAAATATTTGTGTATAAGCACAACCCATGTGTTCTGAAATAAATCTATATCACTTTAACGATGAGAGATGTTATTATTACTTTATTTTTATACTAAACATTTTCTTGTTTTACTTAAATATGCTCTTCCCAGTGACACAGCGGTATGTCTATGGACCTACACTGTTGAAAACCGGGTTTTGATACCCGTAGAAGGCAGACCACTCTTTGTGTAGTTTTGTGCTTTATTACAAATAAACAAAAGATCAATATAACATTAATTCCCAATGGTACGTTTGCAAACATAGTTTAATACTATGTTATACCTCACCTATATAAAAACTAGTGGGTGTCTTTTCACGACATGCTTGATTTCTCTTCAAATAAGAGGAGTCAGAAAAAGTAAAATGTGTTTATCACTAAATTATAGATTTTTGGAATAATAGATTACAGGATTTGTGTTTTTGCACAGATATATTTTTATTATCTACAATTTCCTAATTTTTACATTACGGTTTATTAATCGTTACAGATGCAGTTTAATAAGATACAGTTTATTCCTTTATAATTTTTTTTATTATTAGAGAACCGTATATTCTCCGGTAAGACTTAGTGTAGCGATTTTTTTATTTTTTAACTAAAAAATAATATACTGAGTTTGATGGCGTCTGGATGATACTCCCGTTACTACCGAGACAAGAATTGGAAGACATTTCAATTCTATTGAAATATTCAAGTCTAATAGCGTTATACGTATACAGCAATATATGTATGTAAATAAATATATATACATTAACCTATACATTACACAAATCCTTCTTGAGTGTTTTATAGGAAAATGTTTCAATTTTGATGTCGAATTATTTGGCAGGAAGTGAATTTTTATCGCAGAAATAAAATGTTTTATTTCTTTGATATGTGGTATATATGTTTACTTTATTGTATATACGTTTGTTTATGTTAGCTAGAGAGGGTTTGCTGTCAGTTGCACGTACCTTTATTTTATTTTCCGTTATACTTTTTTGTTTCTCCTGTTACATTGATGAAGGTTATAGTAGCAAGCGTTTAATCGTTTGAGATAACGGTTTTATTTGTTCTTATGCGTTCATTTTCTTTTGTAAACGATTTTACTGTTACGACTTTAACAGTTTTTAAAAATATTTATTGTTGGATAGTACTTCAATTTTTATCTTTTAAATTAGTTTCACATTAATATTAGTATTTTGATAGAGGTGTGTGTGTGTATCGTTTCGTATAGGAAAGACATATTGCGCTATCTGCTATGTCCATCGAGGGAATTCGGATCCCTGATTTTAGCGTTGTAAATCTTAAGACTTACCGTTGTCCCAGAGGGGAACATTTTTTTTTTATAGTAAGAAATGTCCTTTAAGAGTAAAAAATAATAAAAAATAATGAAACATCTGAAATTTATTTTTTAATTTACTCAGTTTCGTCAATTTTAATTTTGAATATCCCTGAAAGAATACCATGTCAATCTTAAAGTTACACAAATATTTTCGTTATTTTTACTTACTTCCACGATTCCGAGTTGAAACTAGAAACTTTACTTTTTAGTCTTAAGAAGAGTTCTTTTTCTGAGGAAGAAGAACCGATTATAACATCTTTTCAGATTATTTTTACCAAGTTGAAATAATGAAGTTAGTTTTGTATAGATATTACATCTACTTTCAGGATAAACTAGATCTAATCAACCAGTTTTGTATTGAAGCAAATTATACTAATATAAGTTTAACTTGACAAACAACAATTCTCAAGCATAATCAATTGATGTGTTACGACATAACATTGGTTTCTTTACCTCAGGTATGAAATGTATCTTAACAAAACAAGGTTTACATACAAGTACAAACATAAAAGAAGCCAAGGTTTAATGTTAAAGAACATTTTACCTAACGACAAAATTAATATTTAAAGACCAGGTAAACGCTGGTCAAATGTGTAAACTAAATTTTGATGATTTATATTATTCATTAATAATCTCCTTCTTTGTTGATTGTGGGTTGAAGTTGGAGAAACACTTCTTGTCAAAGTATTTTGAGATCTGAAAGAAACTGATAAACACGTTAAAGCGCATATCCAAAACTATGTGACCTTGTTATTATTTAGATCTTATTTTGAAAGGAGCTGACGTTTCTTGTATATAGTTCTCATCAAAACTTGAAGAACCAGGATTTGCTACAAATTTTCTTTGCAAAACACGTTTTAATTACAGCAGATTATACGTTTACGAAAGTATAGTTTAAATTCTTTTATAGCAATGTTTGTACGAGTTGAAAAACAATTGAAAATATATGTTATTAATGTGTTACGTAAACTGAGCTCTGTGTGCGCAAGTTTACTTAAACATACAAGTGTTTAATAATAATAATACACCCACAACATACATAAACGAAGCATTTATATAACAGATAAAGAGTTATGATGCACCTATGTATAAGATATTAAATTATAATACAAGGATATGTTTAATAAAGAAAAACAGCTTATATATTGAGAAAATTCTTTATTTACTTAATATTTCACCATTAGGTTTTATGAAAATTTAAAAATTCTAACCATGAACTTGACAAAACAAACATCTACATTAACATTAACATTACGTTAACATATTATAAAAGAAAAAAAACAACTTCAAAAATATTTGAATTTTAAAGTCAAACATTATCCGATAACTTTGCAGTTTATTAATCTGGTTTTTGGGAAACATGTAATGAACAGCAATTTATCTTACTGTGCTTTAAAAAGGTAGAAGTCTTTATCATAATAGCGAGAAAGTAGAAAATATTATAATTATTTATTACATAAATATTACACGGAAAATGTAGGTTGTCTGAAATCAATAACTTGAAAAATATGAGAAGTGACAAATGCCAAAGAAATTCACTTGTGATATTTAGTAGTTGTGTAGGAAGACCGTCATTTTCCTCCGTGAAAACTGCTTGATACTGATGGTTATGTATGGTTGGTCTCAGAAAAAAGTATAGTTACAAGTATCCCTATGAAAAAACGAAAACAGACATATGAAAATTAAATTAAAAGTAGCTTTTCCTTTACACAATCACAAAACCTATGTTCATTAATACGTAAAGTGTTTTATTATAATTTATATCATAGAAGTAGTGTATGTGAGACTGAATCAATACCATAGTCAATGTTTCCTAATACTCACTAAAACTCTCTTTCGTAATGAAAAACACATTCATAATTATAATCGTCACAAGGCAGCAGTATCATATTCTGTATAATTTTATTACTACTTTTGCTCTTTTTTTCCACACTTAGGCTCAAAGAAAAAAGTGTGTATAATAGTGTTCTAACCATCTTATGTTCAAAATATACATCACTTACGACGGCCCAGTATAGTCAGATGGTTAGAACTCTCGATCCGAAATCTGAAGGATGCGGGTTCGAATCACAATTATACCAAACATATTCGCCTTTTCAGCTGTGGGGGCGTTATAATGTTACGGTCAATCCCACTATTCTTTGGTAAAAGAGTAGCACAAGAGTTTGCAAGTGGTGATGATGACTAACTGCCATCCTTGTTGCCCAGCATGGCCAGGTGGGTTAAGGCGTTCGACTCCTAATCTGAGGGTCACGGGTTCGAATCCTGGTCGTATCAAACATGCTCGTCCTTTCAGCCGTGGGGGCGTTATAATGTTACGGTCAATCCCACTATTCGTTAGTAAAAGTGTAGCCCAAGAGTTGTCGGTGGGTGGTAATGACTAGCTGCCTTCCCTCTAGTCTTACACAGCTAAATTAGGGACGGCTAGTGCAGAAAGCCCTCATGTAGCTTTGCGCGAAATTCTAAAAACAAACAAGCATATTTACGACGCGTGTCATTCAATATCAGACTTAATTAATCGAGCTAGGATACAAATAATTTTGAGGTTTTCCCATGTTTTATAGCTCGATAATTTAAACGTAAGCTGTTCAGTGGATTTGTGAGTCAGATATTTATTCAATTATTTTTCTTTATAACAACAAACCTGATTTGAACTCCAAAACTAAACCTGCTAAAATATAGATTTTTTTTCTCTTTTCCAACAGAGATATGTCCAATACCTTTACACGAAAATATTAAACCATGAGTTCAGTTACGTAAAGTGTCTTTTTAATCTCACGGCTCTATAGTTTGATCTCATATATAGAGGAAATGTACTAGTGAAATAAATCATGAAAAAATAAAATAAACTGTATTGAAGTACAGTAAAAGCAAATAAAATGCATTGTATAGACGGCTGGTGTGGGTATTAAAACTTTAATTAACGTTTTGACCTTCTTATGTCATCTTTAGGTTAATAAAGAGAGTTTGCAATTGACCGTTGCTGAGCGCCTGTCACAGGGTTGAGAGTGTGAACGGGTACGAGATTGTATGAGCGTTGCGGTTAGATGATGAATTTATGTGAGTATAAAGGTGTTCCTTTTTTTTGGTTCAATTTTGGTTTGAGTTCTTGTATAAGTAGGGCTTCTTTGATTTTGCGTTTGTTTACATTTGTTTCCCTATTTAGTATGTTGGTGGTTTCTATTGTTATGCTATAATTCTATGACTTGTGGTGTTCTGAAATGTGCGAATATGTTGTTTTTTTTGTAGTTCATTAAATCTGGGTTTCATTTTTTACATGCTTGTTTTTCCGATACAGAAGCCAGGCAGTCGTTGTACGAGGTCTGTTAAAAAAATTCGCGGACTGACGTCATAAAACAAAATGTACTTTATTTAGAAGTTACAGGTCTGGGACCCCTTCAAAGTACTCTCCTCCCCAACGCACGCACTTATCCCAACGGTGTTTCCACTTGTTGAAACAGTCCTGGTACGCTTCTTTTGTAATGTCCTCCAGCTCCTTCGTCGCATTTGCCTTAATCTCGGGAATCGTCTCAAATCTTCTTCCTTTCAAGGATCTTTTGAGTTTGGGGAACAAGAAAAAATCGCAAGGAGCAAGGTCAGGTGAGTAGGGGGTGGGGGTGGGGAAGAACAGTGATCGAGTGTTTGGCCAAAAAACTCACAAGCTCTTAGGGCTGAATTTTGCAGCAACGCGGTGCATCTTCAATTTTTCAGTCAAAATCTTGTAACAAGATCCAACTGATATCCCACACTCTTCAGCAAGGTCCCTGACAGTCAGACGTCGATTTGCCCGCACCAGGGTGTTGATTTTGTCGACGTGTGGGTCGTCAGTTGATTTGGAAGGACGTCCAGGACGCTCATCATCTTCAATGGACTGTCGACCATCCTTAAAACGTTTATGCCACTTGAAACATGCCGTACGCTTCATAGCAACATCACCGTAAGCCGTGTTAAGCATAGCAAAAGTTTCAGTCGCAGATTTTCTAAGTTTAACACAAAATTTCACAGCAAGTCGTTGCTCCTTCAGGTCATTCATTCTGAAATCCGCCAAACGAAAAAATCGCACTTCACTTAAAACCGCGTAGCTAATACACAAATGAAGATATCTGCAATCAAGAAATGGCGTCGTAATCAGCTGATCTGTGCAAACCTAGCGACACCAAGCGGATTCCTCTGAAACCAACTGGAGCCGCGCAATTCAAACAGTTTGCGTATTTTTTGAACAGCCCTCGTATTGTATTTTATAGATAATGTTGGTGTTATGTTTGTCAGTGAAATTTTTACACAGTACGGATTTCAGTTTTGTACCTGGATTTTGAATGAATTTAGTATTTTCAGGAATGTTGTGTTTTACTAAAGTTTTCTTAATGTTGTTTATTTTATCGCTAATACCGGGAATATATCAGATTTAACGGTGTAAGGTTTTATAGGTAGTTGTTTCGTTAAGTTTATTATTGTTTATTTCTTGTTGACTGTGTTGGTGGTCTATGTGTGTGTATGTATAGTTTTTTCTACGGTTTTTGAAGGACATTTGTTGATGTTGATAAACTGTTGTTTTATTTTGTTGATTTCGTCATTAATTTTGTCATGTGGGCATAGTTTTGTGGTTGTGTTTATTTGTTTTCTTAATAGGCTGAGTTTTTGTGTTTTTTTTCATGTTCTGAGTCCCAGGAAATGTATAATCCAGTATGGGTGATTTTTCTGTGGATTTCAGTTTCGAATTTTGTATCGATTCTTGTGACCTTGAGATTGAGAAATTTTATTTGGTTAGTTTTCTTCTGTTCACAGGTAAACTTAATGTTGGGGTGAATGTAGTTAATGTGGTTGAAAAAACTACGAGTGTGTTCTGTAGATATGAATCCAGCAGTTGTATCGTCAGCATATCTGTACCAGTATAGTGGTGGCTGTAAAGCTTAATTTATCGCTTGAAATCCAATCTGTATCATGAAAATGTTGGTTAGAATTGGTAATGTGTAATTACCCATACTTGAGCCATTTATTTGTAAGTAGTTTTGGTCTTTGAACATAAAGTTAGTTTTGGTGGTAGTGAATTCTATAAGGGTTGCTAATTGGTTGCTGTGGATGTGTATAAAGTCATTAAGTTATTTGTATTTTGATTTTAACATAGTTTTTATCAGTTTTTTTCTTTAAGTTACAGATAATGTTTGTACCCTGATTAAAATTCTTCGATACTTTTACTTTCACAAAACTATGGATTCGTTTTTCGTTTCGACCTGTTGGATAAGATAAATGTCATTTTTTATAGCGACAATGTTTTGAATTAACATTCTTAGTTTCGTTAGAATCA
This sequence comes from Tachypleus tridentatus, assembly GCF_004210375.1. Classification (NCBI taxonomy): domain Eukaryota; kingdom Metazoa; phylum Arthropoda; class Merostomata; order Xiphosura; family Limulidae; genus Tachypleus; species Tachypleus tridentatus. Next base: position 157,460,265 of record NC_134831.1, read on the forward strand.
TACTAACATGTACGGTTGGCCTTAAGGTTATGTAAGCAAGCTCAGTCATCATGGAATTTAAACAGATACACAGTAAACAAAGAAACACTAGAGACTTACACATCTTGAATAATCGCCGCGGTGAAATAATTCATGATAACGAAAAACCAGACAACTTTAAAATATATTTTAACTTCAAGTAAATTTCTCGTCACTATGAATGGCAAAGCGAACAAACTAATTCTGGCATATCTTACCTACGAAAGAAACAGATGCTGTCACACAAAACACAGCAAACCATCCCAAAGAAAGAGTAAGGTGATGAAGAACTATAGACCACAGAAAAAATGATACTGTCTGAAATAAAATACATAAAATATTAGCTCAACTACGAAAGGCTTATCTTATGTTTTACAGTAAATTATCAACTACATTTCTGATATTTTCAAATCCAGAATGTAATATTTTTAATGCAATTAAACCTTCATTAAGAGACTGAACTTTAAAAAAACAACTAATCTATATAAATCAAATGACTGAACTAACCTTTCTAAGCAGACAAATAGTTTCTTTAACGAAAAATTTACTTGAATATCAGTTTTGATTTAGTAATAAAATTATTGACATTATGATGACTTCTCAACTTGTCGTTATTCTTTGCTCTACACTTACTGATGTAAAAAATACCATCCCAAAAATTTCAGCAGTATGTTTCGTTCCAAAAACTTCAGCAACAGCAGCCGGAATACAGACAAAAGTAAGAGCAAATGTAGTGAACAGTCCACAAATCCAGATCATATACATCACTTTTCCTCCATAAGGTGTCGTCACCAGAGTGAACAGCAATACTGTCATTATTCCCAGCAGGAAAAGAATCGTTAACTGAAAAGCATACAATTTATATATATATTGTAATTAAATAATACTGAAGCTAAAAACGAATTAAAAATACAAGTAGCCTGAAACAAAAGTAGATAAACATCGAAATATTTTATAATGTGTTAAGTTTGTACAACTTCATGCATATTCTTATTTTTAGAGACAAAACTAGACTATTTATGAAGTTGGCTATCCAGGTATCTATGTTGATGTTCGGATAATCATTTTTTTAGCCTTCCATTAAATTATTTTAAACAGTCTCTCGAAACAGTGTTGTATTTTTGACAAAACAATTTTCATTGTTTCCATATATCTGACTGTTTTTTATGGGGATCTAATTTCGCTTCAAGTGCAAATCAAACAGTTGGATATGTTGTTATTGAGACCTAAACTGTAGCGTTGTGAGCCATCTATTTTACCTAGAAGCCATATATGTTGTGCACCCTTTACACACTGGTTGTTTTTGAATTTGAATTTCGCACAAAGCTACTCGAGGGCTATCTGTGCTAGCCGTCCCTAATTTTGCAGCGTAAGACTAGAGGGAAGGCAGCTAGTCATCACCACCCACCGCCATCTCGTGGGCTACTCTTTTACCAACAAATAGTGGGATTGACCGTAACATTATAACGCCCCCACGGCTGAAAGGGCGAGCATGTTTGGCGCGACGGGGATGCGAACCCGCGACCCTCAGATGACGAGTCGCACGCCTTAACACGCTTGGCCATGCCGGGCCCCCTTTACACACTAAACAATATTTTATAATTATAATAACAACATAAATGATTTCTCCTTAAGCATTCTTACCTTGTAAGATATTTTGTCCTGAATTAAACCAATGATCACTCGGCTGACGGCATGAATAGCTCCTGCTACAGAACCAGTTATGGATAAAAACGTGTCATCTTGTATAAATGTCTGTCCATACGTCTGAAAAATAGTATGAAAGCCTTTGTTTTTTTGTTTCTATAGTACACAATGGCGTATGGAAAACGTATTAATACTATAATGCATTTTTCAAATATTAAAGAACATTCTGTAACCACTTCGGTGAAAATGCCTCAACATAGTCTTGTTGTTGGTATTTAGTTTGTAATTACAAGTTTTTCTTATTTGATATTAGATTTGAACGCTAAAATCGGTGGTTTCGAACATAAGATTTTGTTTCAATTCCATATCTCACGATAGTTTATGTCCACAATAACAATCATATTTTTAATGTAAATCCTAGTTTTGAGAGTTCATGCTCAAAACTTCAAAGGTGCTAAGAAAAATACATAAACTTACCTTATAAAAAACATTCATAAACATGTATGGGTAAAAGGAACAAATACAAACTATCGATAAAAGGTAAAATTCTTTCATTTTCAGAGCCTCTTTTGGTGACACATGAAGTTCAACTCCATAATTACTGTACGGTTGTTTGTCATCAACTTTCAAATCTGCTGAATCTTCTTCTAATGATGCACATACTTTTTTGTTGTTTATTGTTGTTATGCAGTCCAAATCTTTCGTAACTGATTCACTAATTTCTTTACTACACGATTGCCTTGAAGTTTCGTACACATTAGTTATTTCACTGGATATTGTTTCTTCCTGCATTACAAATATGAATACAATTGTTTTCTATGTATGCAAACAGACAATACAATATAGTTAAAAATAGACGTAGAAACTTTTTCTAGTTTTTAACTACCTGACTAAGGAAATATTTTCTTACGAAACTCAACAGTGCATTTACACTAAATTCTGGCTAAGCTTCTTTAGTAATTTGTTGTAATTTAATCAATGTTTCTATCCAGTAGCACATCTTACATCGCTGATTCACATCTTTAGATTTAGATGTCAATATTTCTATTGAGTAATAAAGTATTACTACTGCATTTGTTATCAAAAGTAGCCAAATTCTTTAAAATAGAACAACAAAATGATATTACTAAAGAAATGTATTTCGATGAAATTTCGTGTTTACTGTTGTTACCCAAATTTTTTACGCACATTCATAAATGTATCAATATTACTTGAAAGTGTTGCAAACATTGTAATCTTCTGGTGAAACAACAGTACTCATATGGACTTACAACGTTAAGATTTGGGGCTCGATTCCCCGAGGTGAACACAGCAGATAGTTTATTGTAACTTTGCTAAAAAAACGAACAATGCGATATGAAACAAGCGAAGACCTACTACAGCCATCTGTAATGTAATGAGAGATAAACTTTATTTAATGTTACCAATGTATTTACGAATTATCTAGTTTTGTGTTCATTATCCAACCGATATGATTCTGAGCAGAAGGTAAACATAGTTATTTAGAAGAGGCCATCATTAAGAAGATGTATCTTCAGAAATGCAATATGTCTTGCTGTAAATTAATCATTTGATGTGAACTAGCTTTGGAGTCTAAAATACAATAGTAAACTTGATTAATCCAACTCGTCTAACCTGGTTTAATTGTCTTGGTAATTCTTTGTACATAAGCAACCCAACCAGGAGAATACCACCAACAACACTTCCCATTATCAGAAACAAAACTGGAACACTTTCTAAAATTTCATCGTTGTAAAAAAACCTGAAAAATATTAACCGTTAATCTATTAATTAAACATTTAGAAATATTCGTTAATGGAAAAGTAAACTGGTTTACCAATTAATTTAATACGACGATATGATGTTGAAAAGTGCTAGGCCGCCTAGTGAGGACTTACGACCCTAGAAACCAAATTCAGATACATGTGATGGTCACAGTACGAATAACTGATTAGGTTTTTTTGGACTTAACTATAAACAGTGAAACAACCTATCAAAAGTAATACATACAACACATAAGGAAATGATAGCTTCAGTTGCATATGCGATATAACATTTGTGTTTTTAATATCTCTTCCTTCACGTATCTCAGAACGGCTGGTAGAGGTATTAACACTTTTATTTATAATCCAGTATACATTCCATTGGACTCAGCACATGAAACAAAACAAAAACTCAACATATTAAGAAACAAAATATACACAGCCACAGGACTATGTTCACACGATAAAATTAAGGATGAAATCAACAAAATTTCCTCCGAAACCCGTTGAAAAAATTATACGCATACACCTAGATCAACAATAAACAAACAATAACAATTTCCAAGAAACGACAAGCTACAAATATTTACTCTGGTGCATACCATGTGTTTCCGACATCAGCTAAAAAATAACCAATATTTGGAAAAAAAGCTTATAACAAAACGTTCTAGTAAACACCAAATTTATTCAAAAACCAGGTACAAAACTAAAGTTTATACTATGTAAAAACTACACGGACAAACACAACACCAACATAATTTATTAAATATAATGCAACAACTGCCACGACTTCTATATTGGAGAAACAATCAGGATAAAGTAAACTAGATTCAAAGAACACAAAATAAAAACATCTTCACACGTTTTTGAATTTTGAACACTGCAAATCAAACACAACATAATTTTAAAAACTTCCAGATACTAAGTGGAAAACAAATATAAACAAACGCAAAATTAAAAAAGCCTACTTATACAGCAACTAAAACCAAAATTGAATCAACATAAAGGAACACCTTTATACCTATACTAATTAACAATTTAACATCCACCTGCAGCGCCCCTACAATCTGGTACCCGTTTATACTCTCGTCCCCAAGACATGTGTCCGTCAACGGTCACATTCAAACTCTATCTTTGTTAACCTGAAGATGACCTAGGAAGGCTGAAACGTTGTTCTTTTCTTATCAATAAAAGTATTAATACCTATAACAGCCGTTCTGAGATACACTTTTATTTCAAGTGGGTTTCTCGTTATCAAGGAATACCTTCATTCAGGTTGTTAGCTAAAATATCATTTAGCTTTCAACAGCTAACATTTAACATTTACAAATTACAAAAATTTAATATATGAGCAATATATGACACACAACTTATAAAGTTATTGTACAAACTTACAAAAATTTTCTTTGGGTTATTAACTATTTATATAAAAGTAGAAACTAACAACTTTATTTGTTAAAAACCATGACTTTATGCCTTTAACGGTGCTTTCGAAGAATTTCATCTTAAATAATGTAAAAATGTTATTTTGTGGTATTCTATAATAAGAGTTTTGATGACTTAGAAGAAGAACGTGAAATAAAGCACTAGAAAGTTTAATTAAATAGTTTATGTTTTTATTTCAAGAAACATCACATAAGTTTACAGAAACTTGTAACTTACCCATCAGAAGCAGGTTGGAGATTACTAGGATTCACAAAGAATGTCTGTACACTATTCATAAGGAGAGGACTTAAAGCAAACCCTGAAGTCACTATCCCTGTCACGAGGCCTTTCTTGGTAGGAAACCACTGTTGAAGGATTTGATAGTTATTTCAACAACTGTATTTTTAAGCACAAAATTTGAATGTTAATGGATCTTACAAGCTTGAAATTATATTATACGAATTACATAGTAAATGCTCATTAGTGACAATGTTCGGTATTTATATCAGTAAACACATCCAGTGTATCATAAATACACACGAAGTATACAGACGTTTATAATAAAATAAAAACAAACCTCACCTACACACAAACGACACCTGTACCTATATTCTAAGTAGAATAATAACTAGACCACTCTCGTGAAGTTTGTACAAGTACAATTGAATTCAAGAACTAAAAACGTTTTCTCAGAATCAAAGACTAGAATAACTATATACTAACAATATTGATTTGTATATATATATAAACATGTTTACGTTCTAGATTAAATTTCAAAGGGAACGTATCCACAGATTGTGAATAGTTTTCATAGATATGTTTTTAATATATTATACATATATTTATTTATTTAAATGACGTTTCTAGTGATTAAAGTAAAGTTGTTAAATGATACTTTCTAATTTATTAAAAGGTGGAAATTAATATTTAAGATAAGCTTTCTTTTATTTTTCGTAAGTATATTTTTAACAGTTGTACTCACTTCTATAGCAGTTACTATGGGGTGACCAAAGCAAAAGAGAAGTCCCAAAGAATCAATGACTCCATAAGTAATTATAGTCGCTTCCAGGCTATGTTGTATACTCCAGTACGTCACTGCTATGCCAAAGCTAACAGATTGAAATATGTTTATAACGTGAATAAATGCGTCATTATATTTTAAACGAGGACTAATAAAATGGCTAACAAGTTACATTTAGAACAAAGATTAAAAGTTCTGTTTAACTACAATATGCTGGTTATACAAATGATAAACATCGGAACGCCCCTGCATACCAACAACTGTTTCTATGGGAAGAACCCAAGCACTACCAACAACATATATCTAACCTACAACGCCTACACCAAGACATTTGAAAGTATGTTTCGTACACTGATTTTGTATATTTCACATGCTTAATCCATAAGAATAACCAGAAAATAATAAAGCCATGCGGGAACAAGTTCGAAACAGAAACTCCTAAAAGCTGCGACTTTGTTCCCCTTCACTCCAAGTTTAAAACCTGATAATGTAATATTTAATCTGAATGATCCTCAATTTGATGGTGTTTGTAAACAAACTCTAGTCAAACGTTCTAACTTTAGCATTCCTGATCTCAAAATATGTTAATTATATTTACAAATATGAAAAAAGCTCGCAGGGTCCTTATTGTCTTTCCATTGTTAGCTTATAAAAAGCATTGTCTTTTCCTCATTCCACAGATATAACTCTATCGTCTTACCTCTCCACTAAACGATGCTAAACTACAAGTCCTTAAAACTGTGTCTAGAAACAAATACATTATAGTTACTATATCATACAAAGACAATGGGATTGTTATTATGAAAAAAACTCTGAGTATGTTAATAAAATAAACTACCAACTCAGCACCCTTGCAACTTTAATATAAACTGGGTACAGGCTTGTTACCCTTAACCATTAAGAGAGATGATGAGTTCTTACATTTCTTCAAGTCCTTTAAAAGTCAAAATATTATTTCTGAAACGACCTTTCAACAAAGTGCTTCACGTGACACCAAACACATCATCTTTTATGGCCTACTCAAAGTACACAAAACTGGATGCTTTCTCCGCCCTATTCTATCACCTGTAGGATCTTGCAATTGCAAGCTGTCTAAATTTATATTTCCTATCCTAAAATTTCTCACCTTGAATGAATTTATGGTTACCGATTCTTTCATCTTTGCTTCTGAAATTTCTAAAATTTCCTCTATTGATCACCATGCTATGACCAGTTTTAATAATTAATCTCTATATACTAATATCCCATATGTTGAAACTTTAAATTTAATCATGGACCTCCTCTTTCCCACAGACACTGAACATTACTTTGGTTTCAAACAATTTCTTCTTCAGTTATGTAATTTATGGCCAGGTAAATGGAATTGCTATTGGATCCCTGCTGGATCCGACGATAACCAATAGCTTCCTATGCTATCACGAACTCAAGTGTCTAGAAAACTGACATCTGTCCTTTACAAACACGACATTGATGATACTTTCTTACTGTTTCAAAAATCAAACTAAGTTTCCAAGTACCTTTCTTACCTTAATTTTTAACACCCCAATATCAAATTATCATCCACATTCGAAGAAAATTATTCTTTACTGTTCTTAGATGTAAAGATTACCAAAAACGGTAAACACTTTTCTACTTCCGTTTATCATAAAAGATCTTTTACTGACCTCTACATTAATTTCAGTAGTCTTATTCCCAATTTTTCCAAATGTAATCTGATTACATCATTGTTCTAACTATTTTATTTTACACCAAAAAATTACCTTTTTACATAAACACGACTGATTATACAAGAAGATTACACGCAATTTCTTAACACCAAATTTCAACCAGCAGCCAATGTTCACACTGTTTCCAAATTTCCCCTCGTTATATCCCTTCCTTTCATAGATTCGAAATATCTACCAATTAAAAACAACTCTCTTCATAATAAAACCTTTCTTCCTCACATTGAGCTTAGAATAATATACAGATCTTTTGTTTGTTTGAATTTCGAGCTAGCTATCTCTAATTTCACAGTGCAAGACTAGAGGGAAGGCGCCCAGTCATCACTACCCACCGCTAACTCTCGAGCTACTCTTTTACCAATGAATAGTGGGATTGACCGTCACATTATAATGTCTCCATGGCTGAAAGGGCGAGCATAGTTGGTGTGACGGTGATTGGAACCCGCGACGCTTGTATTACAAGTCAAGTGTCTTAATCACCTGGCCATGCCGGGTCTCTATACAGATCTAAACTCCACATTAAACACTTATTTCAGTGTAAAGATGAAGTACCTAAACTTCCACGTTCATATCTCGTGTATAAATATATGTGTAATGACTGTAAAGTCACGTACCTTGGTAAAACGAAACACCACTTAAAACGTTCAGGAATTACTGAATTTAGTGAACATTAAGGAGTATCTGATAAAACCAGTGTTTTACTCCTAAAACCTAGTTACTCATCCATTCGTACACCTTCTGAAACCACAGATCACAGTATCTCATTTAATTATTTCACTATAATCATCACGGGATCTTCAAATCTTGACCTATATATTACGAAAGTCTACACATAGCTAAACACCGCTTGACCAATAACGACTTACAAAACCCTTTAGATCTAAAACTGTTTTACATTTTTATAATTAATTCAGCTGCTGTGATTGTTCTATCTATCTATTTACCGCTTTTGTCAGTAATTAAGGTTGTTTGTTTCTATTATCTTGTGCTTCTCTCTTTTCACAGTGTTTGCATTCCTTATTCTCACACAATTATAAGGTTCCGTCCAAGGCTGTGAGAAATGTTATTTGAATTATTTGCAGTTTCATGAGCAATGTTATTTCTTCATGACTGGTTTGATTTGAATTTTGTGAAGAGCTATTTGCGTTAGCCGTCACTACTGTAGCAGTGAAAGACTAGTCATCGCCACTCACCTTGGGCTACTCATTAACAACGAATAGTGTTATTAATCGTATCATTATGACGTCCCAATGGCTGAAATGGCTGACTGGTGGGACAGTAATTCCAGCCCCAACTTTAGATTGCGAGTCGAGCGCCCTGCCAACCTGGCCATGCCTAGCCTTTAGTTCCTCAAAAGCTTCAGTATGTCCTAAATATTGGGGCTGCATATCTAGTATCAATCTTATGAGATATTTTATTAATTTGGCCTAAGTCATAAGGTATGCTGAAGAAGGTAGTAAGTTACGTAATATCCGACATTGATCATCTAGAATATCTCCACGCCTCTGGTCATATGGCTCTAGTAAGTGTGCGAGTAAACTATTATTGTGTGAGGATTTGACATCAGACCTTGTACAGTTTGACCCAATGGTGACTGAGCCTGATAGTCTGTGATATGAAAGTATTACCTGTTTACTTTCACCTGTTACTATTACCCATCCATAACTGGATCGGAATTTATGGTTTCTTGCTTTCATGACTCCAACGATAATATTTTTTATTTGTTGAATCCATGAAAGCTGATTCAGCCATTAACCCATCAAAACTTACTACAGAGTTTGGTTGTATCTGCTAGACCTACCAACAATATTATCAAAGCTCTGTTAGCCACTTCATTATAGAGGTTCTTGATAAATCTTCACTTCTACTGAGACGGTCACCAGACCAATAAATTCCTTGCCGTTTTTCACTCTATCGGGCTAAATTGTTTACTCTCAATAAGTTTCTAGTCGGCCTGGCACGGCGAGATGGTTAAGGCGCTAGATTTGTAATCTAAAATTCGCGGGTTCGAATCCCTGTCGCACCAAACATGTTCGTTTTTTCAGCCGTGAGGACGTTGTAATGTTACAATCAATTTCACTATTCGTTAGTAAAAGAGTAGCTTAAGAGTTGGCGGTGGTTGTTGATGACTACCTGCTTTCCCTCTAGTCTTACACTGCTAAATTATTCTTCTATTATGCTGGCCCCCTGCTGGTAGGTCTATAGATTTATAACGCTAAAATCCTGGACTCGATTTCCCTCGGTGGGCTCAGCAGATAACTCTATGTGGCTTTGCTAAACAAAAACTCACACAAACATATACGCATTATGCTATTTCCTTTCAAATTTATCGAAGGTTTAGTTTATTTTCATCAGAATTATCCCGTAGCTACCACCACTGTTTAAATGTGTTCTATCATTAAGTGTTGTTGTTGTTCATTTTTTCATTATTTAGTAAGATAATGTCGATTTCAATCTACGTAATGAAAACAAATTAAGGCATTTCTTCAGCAAACGTTCACTACAACTATCTTCACTTGTAAGCCTAATTTAAATTACATAAGCTTTTCACCAAAGCTTCTTAACGAATATAGGCCTAACTTTCTGATAAATATAATTGTAGAATTTCAGAGTTAATTGATCGAATGACTAAACAACAAAATAAACACAACAACTCGCACTTATGTTAGTAAATAATTTTATTATTTCCCAACTTATTGAACTCAATCATCACAAATTACTCATATTTGTATTGAGCCATTCAATTGAGTTTCTCTATTCTTAACTTTCATGAACTATCTCCACTTTAACGTTAAGAGACCTCCAGGAAGTATCCCAATTTAAAAACAAAAACTAATATATGACAACACATTAGCTTAATAGCATAAGATTATTAGTTTGTTACACAATTATACATCCGCAAAATGTTAAGAAAACGCATATGTCTGGTCTAAAACCGTGCAATGATATTAAATCTGTCTTCCCTGTACATCGCGAAAGATGGAAAATTATTGAATTAAGATCATTTAGTCTTTAGAAAAACGGATGTATGATCTATAGAAAATACAGATCGAGTTTAGAAGGTAATGAAAAAGTTAGTTCTTGCATTTTCCAAAAACTCTTTTCCTGTCCGGAACAGAGATTTCATGTTAATGTTTTTTGTTTGTAGCACCGCAGTAGTGCAACAAATGTTAATTTCATATTATCAGTTTCGCGCTGTTTGCTTTTACATATGCACAAAACTTACAATAAATACATAAATACAGGCGTATACAATTATTTTTACACACACGTATACTAATATTGTAACTGACTGATACAAATATGTGCTACAAACAAAATGAAAACATAAAAAAGCGCGGCTCACCAAAGCGTGACATTACCGTTAATGACTAATACACCATATATATCAATATCGATACTTTTTTCAATAAATGAAGGAGTGAGCTAAAGTAACCAGAAGAAGAAAAATTATAATTTCAAAAATATCTTCAAGAGCACTAAAAATATCGAGTAACAATCAACAATAATTTGTCGTGAATTAACCTGATTTAAGCTTTAGGCACGGTTTCTATTCAGTGGTTAGATCACAAAGTAACACCTCATACGACTAACTAATTCACATAATTGTTCACGTTAATATCTATACGTCAATCCTCGTCGAAGCTCTTGTCTTTATATATTATATACACAAATATTGGAGTGTTACCTAGCCAGAAGGTGAGCCGGCACTTTAATATAACAAATACTTGGTAGTTGAAATAAACAATAGAAAGAATAATAAATGAACTGTTAACAAAATTATAACGAAACAAATGTTGAATTGAACATCTTAAAACATACAGAAACAGGGAGGCATAGGATTATATTTTCATATACACACGGTCCCTAACATACATTAAGCAAACAAACAAAGGCTTATAAGATTATATTCATTAACATAAACAAATGAATACATGAAAAGCGACAATCATTTTTTTCCAGTTTTCACTTCATAAAATCGATTTGTCTGTAATAGCCTTTGAACTTCAGTAAAAATGTGTCCTTCTCTTCCAGTTAAATCTCAAATGGTGTTTCTGTGTTAGTATAAGTTTACTGTGACTGTGGCTATTTACAGGTATGTTGTTGTTATATATTATAGTAGTTTACTTTCATGACTTTGTTTTATCGGTCATTTTTGATAAAACGTATATGAGTGTACGTCTTACCTAAAAATACAGGAACCAATAATTATGGTCCAACGACGTCCAATGACCCCACCTAGTTTGCCTCCAAAATAAAGCATTGAACACGTAGAGATAAATGCATAGAAAATCCAACTAGTTTCTTCATATGTTATGTCCTTCTTGACTCTTGCTCTCAGGTAAGAAGTTAAGTAAGGAGTAAGGTTTCCAAACGTTAGTATTGTACCAACTGCCAGATAAATCAGGAAACATCCAGCAACTGATATCAAGGGTCGAACGTCCATTCTATTGATTTGATATACGAATAATGCTAGTACTTTGTTCATTAAAAATACATAGAAAAGTTGTAATATGTATGATAACATTGAAAACAAATGCATCCAACCAACAAAAGAATTACAATTGTAAAATATGTCTCCAATATTCACTCTTAACTGTGATGCCAAACTTTTGAAACAATTCTTCGGCATTATAGAATCATAGATATAAAAGGAAGAGTACATTTGACGTTAAAATTTTGTTTTTGTAGAATCAATCAATTTTATGCGATGTTTGTTTTGATAAATAAAATAAGAAGTCAGCGTTCTTTATATTATAAAATTTAGGCCTCGATACATAATATACAAGGTTTGTTGCATTTTGTAAGAACGTTTTGTTGTGGAGTGTCACCACATAAGCAAACTGTGCCAAATTGGCATATATTTAATATAATTGTTTACGGCTGTGGAGTCACAGGATAACATTTCGAATAATATACTCTTTAATGTTACCAATGGAAGCAAAAAATATTATATAGTAACTCATTTAGGATATCTTGTGATCCAATATAAGCACTCAACGCAACCGTACCCATCAGTATGGGAGTTGGAGAATAGTTTGGTCAAAATAAACCGTAACATAATACCGCATAATAGAAAGTGAGGCAATACACAATATATCTGGATGTTTGAGTATGTATATGCATTTAGTGCAAAAGTTTTTGCACGAACAGAAAATCTGCATCAGATATAAGAACCATGAACTAGTGTTACGAAGAGCTTTGGCTGTAATATTAAATATGGTTTCCACCATACGGTTTACTTAAAAGCTAAATTTAGATTTTGATATAATACATATAACTCAGTATGGATTATGATAGCATTACATTAAATCATGGGCTTTCTTAAGCTTGTTTAAACGATAGATTTGGTTTAAATAAACTATAACATGTAAAAACACAAAAGCGTGAATTAAAAAGCAAATTAGAATCAGAAACTTCGTACAATTTAACAAAAGCAAAAGATGTCTAAACAACAAACTGGTTATCATAAAAGTAAAGATAAGGTTTTAACTAATAAAAATTGAACGCCGAATAGTAAATTGATACCTAAGAAAATAAGTGTATATTAAATTAATGTAAACAGTAAATATTTATTAACTCTGTAAAATTAATTAAGAATAAATTATCATAAAACGAGCTCAATATCTACAATTTGTAAGGCTTGAATTGTTATTGTTGTGAATTACTTTTTACCTATGTTAAAAATATGTAAAACAGATTTACTTACAGAAACCGCTTTTATTTCCTTCTTTCTAATAAATAAGTTTTAATCATGAACCAACATAACACAGCTAACTAAATTAAAAAATCCAGTTAATTCACAAGAATGGAGATAACTTTTACTCAATTCGTATTTCGTCTTATATAACAATGTGTTCAAAGTGTGCGCATGCTTACTATTTAAAAAGTTCTGAAGTGCAGGTGGTATTTATGCATGTGTTACATATATTGTACTTTTATACAAGTCCCGCTATATCCCTCTACATATTAGAATGCACAAAGAAAAAACAACAGATTTGTGGAAACATTTTTCAAGACATCAGTTATTGCAAAACATTAAACATTATGCCAAAATGACGACAGTGGTATCGTATAAAAGAGGATATATAACTCCTTCTCTGGAAGTGCTACATCAAATATAGAAGACAATGTATCCTGTTTGAGTTGACTTTGTATGGTAGTAGGCATAAAAGTACGAAAACGTAGCCATCATTTGTACATTTCTTTCTTTATAATGTGTTGAAAAAATAGAAATTTACTTTTCTATGATGTACAACACAATAATTCATCTTAGTTACATGTTAAAGTGTATTAGTCTGTTAGCGACAGGTTTTAATGCTTATAACGCTTCTGACTTGATATCAGTGGTGGTCAAACACATACAGCTCGGCATGACCAAGTTAATTAATCACAATTCAGCAAAGGTTCTTTGAAGCTAAACTTTACAATATATGTATATATATTAAACATTTTCTTTCTTTTACAAATGTGTATAAAACAATTATATCTGCAGCTACACTAGCCTTACTGAAAGATGCGTTTTATCACTGAGTATATCATATTTGGTGTAAAGAATCATTATTTGTATCAATATAGCAATATAATCAATAAATCTCAGCCCCAAATAATTACAAATTTTAATAACAAAATGTAATATCGTAATTTATCACGAAAATTTTTAGAGCAGTTTATAAAAAGAGATGGATATGTTTGTCAAAACACATGGACACTGTTTATACACAAATATTTTCTACACCTAAACCATCAGTTATTGTAAAAGGTGAGTGATTTTGGAAGCAGTGTTAACTCAGTCATAATTCATACATGAAACTTTGAATGAATAGTTTCGTGAATAATGCATATACGGTGCTACTTACGTAGTTTTAACAAACGAAATAAATAAACAAATGAATTGAAAATGTTTAAGTAAACTGTGGCAGAAATGCTATAAGCAAAATAATTTAATAGATATAAAATAAGACTTTGAGGAATAAACTGAATGAACTTATGTAATAATGCTCGACTGTGGCGGATTAGAGCTGATGGGTTTAATACGTGGTACTACCAATCTACAACTTTTAACTCTGGGTACATTAGAAGAGCAGCAATTAATTTCGATATTAGGTTACGAGAAACCGATGTTGGTGGTGGTTCTTACCGACTGTTTTCCTTCATTTACAGTCTGTTCTTCAAAATTAGGGAGGGACGTTTTATTATTTACACAAGGTATCAGTCCGATGCAAAACATAAACAAATATTTAGCAGAGATACACTGTTACCGTTTAGAAATGCTGAGACTAGGTGTGGCCTAATGTTTAATGTAACTGAGAAGTAAATAAGTTACTAAAATGAAAGATATGGTTTGATTAAAAATTAAAGAATTAAGATATAACATTTCATTGATTACACTATCTAACACAAATTTTGTTCCTGGATAGTTGTTTATGTTACAAAAGTACAGATAATGGCCATTATTCCCTTCCAAGTTTGCTTTTGTGACATGGATAAAGAAATTTAGAAATTAAACTATTTTGTATGTAAAGGCAAATTTGTACATTTTCATTTACATAAGATCTGAATAATACAACATATGAATCAAGATTTACACGTACTTATACTAAAGTTATACAAAAATGAACAAAAATTTTAGAAGTGAGTAGTTTTTTGAGATTTGCAACTGCAATGTAAATCACTTTCATGTATTAGCCCCCAAATAAAGTCTCCCATCATGTTTTCGTTATACGCTCCTTGGTAGCGGCGTTCAACGTCCAGTATATCTTAGTGGAAGCGCTTGCCTTGCTCCTCTGAGTATGCTCCCACATTCTCCTTGAATTTGCCAAGATGAGCGTCAAGGATAGAGACTTTTATCGACATCCTGCAGCTCATTCTGCCGTCGTTCTCCACCAGAGCCTCAACCAGGTCCACATAATTTTCGGCCTTGTGATTGCCTAAGAAGCCCCGAACCATTGCAACAAAGCTGCCTCAAGCTTTTTCTTCCTTCCTACTAAGCTTCTTAGGGAATTCTGTGCACACTTTTATCTAAAAAATCCCACTCCTTGAACCTAGATGTCATAAACTCAGCATTCGATTTTCTCAGACCAAGGTCCCTGATCAAGTCATTGAGGTCTCTTTGTTTGGGGCAGTATCAGTTTCTTTCACCAGCTTCACCTCTGAAATTGTAATTTGGATTTTCAACGTCTACCTCCTCTTCTAATTTGCTGCTCTTTTGTGAGGATGGCTGTTTCCTCTCTGACGGAGTGGGTACAGGGAGCTCAGGGCAATGTGGCTCTAGGGCGATGGATGACGAAAAGTCCAGATACATGATAGCAGATGCATTCTTGCCAACCCGACGTTTGGAAGGGTCCACCATGCAGAAGTAACAGTTGATTGAGTGATGAGTGGGTTCACACCAAAGTTTTTTGAATAGCGAACTTCATGGCTCTTTTTTCTCCTCTGCAACATCCTGCAAAAAAGCAAAATAAAATTCTTATTGTTAAGAATAAATTTATTTCATTCACAACTAATATATAAGAGGCTCATGCAAAATATTTTATATAATATTTTTTCTATACTATTGGAAATTTAAAAAAAATGAATTAAAAGATATTTAAATTTGAAAAGATCTAAAATTTGTATAATATAAAATCTTATTATTCAAGCAAGCAAAAATTGTCCGTCTCACCGTCTAAAGTTTTATTACAGTGCTCGCAGGTAAAATAAGGTGCTAAGGATTTGTCTGGATTCCCCACAGGCATGCCGAAATATGCCTTGTAGGCTTCACACATTTTAGCGGATGCTGTCATAGAATATTTTTTCGCTCTTGTCTTGATGAATTGGCCCCATACATAGCAGAATGTGTCTCGAGAATGCTTGCAGCTTTTTGATACCATTTCTCATAAAATCAGATGGGGCTCTGTATTCACTTAGGCAGCTAGAACTAAACTGAAAGGGTGAGTGGTGAGCCTCTGTATATATATAACTATGGGGAGTTCTAAAAAATTCTAAAAGGTTCTTGAAAATTCTCGTAAGCTCTACAACATTCTATTAAGTTATCGAAAATTCTTGTAAGTTAGAGAAAATTCTTTATCAGCTACTCAGCACTGAATCTACCTGGAATGTTCTAGAAAATGGGTAAATTTGAAATTTTCATTACCCAGGTTACAAAAGCAAAGTTTAAAAAGAAAAATAGGTCTTTTCCATTTACTTTAGGCACAAGCAATTGGGAAATAACACTTTCTGCTCAGGAACAAGAAAAAGTAACAATTTTGTTACATAGTGTTATGATTAAATTAAGAAATCGATATTTTCACTGACACACTTCTATGATGTTACCATAAGTAAAGTACCATTCAGAATGGCGTCATGCCGACAAATTTTGGTTCATAAAATAGTTGGACCTCAGTAAACATGAGACCACACATAGGAGGGTAATTTGATTACAAATTACATTAAAATTTTCATACTGTCGTGGGTTTTGTGGTCTCCAAGTACCTTCACTTGAAGGTAAGGCCCATATTATTTGTCTCACAACACAGTGTAAATCTGGATTGCCCCAGATTCTGTTGTAATTATAGCACACAATGCACTAATCAACTAAACGTTTGCAGAGAGTTTAGGGAAATATTTCAGTAAAAGACTCGCATTGTATTTAAGGCTTAACTCTCGTGCCTAACTAAGCACTCTAAACCACAGTAAGAGCTTTGTCTCAAGCAATAATGTGATTAAAAGTCTTTGTAGGCTAATTAGAATAAAAATATCGAAGAAACTGCAGCATCTTCACAACACTTGTTATTGGAATATGTAAATAAAATCGTGAAAAATTCAGGTATTTACAAAAATCAGTGTTAAAATCAGAATTCTAGACTATATTTGAACATATCTCTTCGAGTGCGTTGTAAAAACATAGAGTTTTACACATTTGTCTGTTACATAATGAAAGATATAACAAAATAACAACATTTTCAAGGGGGTCACTTTTTTGTCCAGTCCTGTATATGTATATGTATTGTTCATTTTTTTTCACTTAGGTTTTATGGAAGAAACCGGCTATAATTACGTTTCTTTCTTCACCTGGGCTGGACTTTTATTATTGACTTCGTTCATAATAGAGATGGAAAAAAAGAAATTAAAAATAAAATATTAATCACTAATATTTGCTAGTAAATTGAATTAATGGGAGAGAACAGAACTTCAATATCAGTAAACAGTAGAATTTTACAGTTCTAAAAAAAAAAAGTTAAGTAGAAAAACTACATAACACAGACGTCAGAAGATATAACACGTGTTTTATGTAGTAGTGGTACTTATGTTTCAAAGCCTGTAACAAACGTATGGTCGAGGTGACGTATTTCACTTCCATAGGCAAATGCTTAATGTACCTGTTATCCTCGCTCCTCTGTCATTATAAGAACTATATCACTATTTATGCTTCTAAAACTTGCTGCCCTCGGCAAATGGGTGCCCTGCTTGCTCGGTCGCGCCGGCTCTGGGTAAACAAGCACCATTGCACTGAAAACTGATTAACATATTACTTCATATAATACAATATATGATCCAGTGATTGTAATTTTGATTAGTAAAGTTAGTTCCTACTAAGTACAATACTAAACCAATACCCATCCAGGATGTTATTACAATATCTTAGAAATAAGAAATCTCATACACTTTATGGAAAGTTGAAACAATTTTGAGTACAGTTTATTACAGATGACTGGTCAGAATTGAAGTTTGTACGAGAAACAAGCTCAACTAATAAAGTATACGTAACAAAATATTACAAACAAGATACATTAGAGTCTCTTAGTTTACATTTGTACACAGAATTACGTATTTCTTGATTTATATATAAAATGATCTTAAAGTAAAAACAGTTCTATTTAATCTTCATTGCACACTTTACCGTTAAACTTAGGATAGCTTGAGTTTGATCATTGGTGTGGTTTGTTTTGAATTTCGTTCAATTCTACATAAGGGTTATCTTACTTTTGCAGTGTAAGACTAGAGGGAAGGCAGTTAGTCATCACCACCCACTGCCAACTCATGGACCACTCTTTCACCAACGAATATTGAGGGTGACCGTCACATTATAACACCCACACGGCTAAAAGGGCGACATGTTTGGTGCCAGGGATTCGAACCTACGACCCTCAGATTGCGAGTCGAGTGCCTTAACCACCAGAAAATGCTGAGTTGAGTTTGATGATATGTTTGTGTTATTAGTTCTTGTTTCGAACCATTATTTAACATTTATTGTTACATAGAAGGAAAATACGGAATATATTAAATCAGGTGGAATAATTGCAAGTATTTCATTTTGCACAATACAGAACTAAATGAGTTGTGTGCAGTTGCAATATAATTTAAATCATAGGGTGGTCCAAACTTCTCTTTCCTGTTTTAAAATTTAATAACTAGATAGCTGAAAATTACAACTATGTACTTTTCAACATCTTGTATTCAAACTGAAACAGTTTTTATTGTCATATTTTTTTCCTTGCAAGTGAGAAGTGTTATCCATTAAAATTGCAACCGCACATGAAAAGGCATAACGTGTCGTTTAACTTGTAGAGACCAACTCAGTAACTGTGGTGCAACGTAGCTATAGATGCCAGTACAGAAAAGAAGTATGGGTGAATGGATATTGCGTATTAATCAAAAAGGATTTAAAGTTAATAAACTTAGGATACTGCATGTCAGACATAGATATCAGATATTCACGTGTAGAGAGTATTAGTTTTGTTTTAAAACCATGGTAAATCGCTCCTGATAGAGCTGTTATTTTACTATATTTCTCTTTTGTCGAAAAGAAACACAAATCTAAAAAAAAAAAAACTTTAAGCTATAATGAACTTCTAATTTTGAGCTGATAAACTAGTCATCATCATCTTCAACAAATTTATGGTGTGACATCGTAAGGGGATTTCACTGCCCCCTTTACACCTACACCTCTATTTTGCGTTGACTGATTTTGTGTCTACGATTTCTCGGGTTCATAGTTCTGAACACGTTACCTAAAAGGCTACATGCCGCCTTGACAAAAGAGTTTAATAACTTCTTTATAAATGGCACCGAAATAATGAGAAAGGAAAGTGATAGCGAAAAGCGGTAAGAAAAAGCTCATTACAAAAAAGAAAATTCTATTCTATTTATCATATTATTATTCTAGGTAATGTCGCTTTACGATATTCTTGCAATAGATGGCATATGTGTAATGATAAGGTTCATTTTGTAACTATTTTTATCAATTATTATAATTCTCTCTTCGAAAATTCTGTCTCCATATCATTATATTAGCAATAAATGTTCTTAAAGATATACTGAACCATCGTTATGTCCTGGGAAAGCCATTTCTCTCCTCTCTTATTAGAATGAATTAAAAATACAAATTGAATATATAAACTTTTATTTTGAATATATGCGTCAGCCATCATTAATTTAGCAGCGTAAGACTAGAGGGATGGCAGCTAATCATCACCACTTAATGCCAACTCTTAGGCTATTTTTTCCCAACGAATAATGGGATTGGCCGCACATTATAACGTCACCACGACTGAAAAGGCGAGCAAGTTTGGTGTGACGGGAATTCAAGCCCGCAACTTTCGAATTACGAATCGAACGCCTTAACAACCTGGCCATACGGGACCAGTTTTATTTTGTCACATATAAAGGAGTCTTGTTTATTTTATTAGAAATGTTATCGTTTTTTCTTAATATTTAGATGTAGAAATGATCGGAGAAACATAAACAAAAAATGTAAGAAGAATTTTCAATATATGCTGTGGTCCAGAAGATTTACTCAAGAGTGGAAAAATTTTACTATGAATGAACAAATGCCGTCCAGTGGCACAGCAATATATCTGCTAAATTACAACACTAAGAACCTGGTTTCAATTGCTGTTGTGGGTAAAGTACAGATAAAACTCTTTTCATTTTTGCGCTTAATGAGAAAAAATTAACGCTAGCGCCCTCTTATATATTTGAAATATTTACTGTTAAAATATTCCAATTCATGTGTCGTTTGAACACTTTACCATTTCTTATTGGACACCAGTGTGATCTTCGGATATTTTTTTTTCGTAAAACATTTTTCAGACATCTATTTGTTTTATAAACGATTATGAATTCATTGCATTTTTATTAGCTTTTAGAATCTTTAAAAATTTGTTTTTATAAAATTATAAACTATATTTCGTAATCAGCCAACTGAGTCATTGGTAACCTTATGAATGTAAGGCTAAAATTTTGATTTCGACTCCAGGGTGCTCATAGCTGAAAGAGGTCATTTTTTAGTTTTTTGTTTGACATAAAACAAAGCGTAGAATTATTTATTTCATTTAATTTTCTTTGGATACTAACATTTCTTGTGAATACTCAAGTGTTCATAGTGTTATTCGATTCCACAGAGACTTGAAAAACAGAGCTTCATCTATCCTTTATGGAAGTTCTAGATCTCATGTATGAGGGCAGCTCTTGTAATAAAAAGATTGAAACACTTCAAAAACATGTTGATAATCTCTGAAAAAACCCGCACACCAAGAGATCAATAACTTCAAGACTGCAAAATTCTGGGGTCTGAGGTAACCAATCAGCATAGAAACGATCTAGCCTGAAATGTTACAATGTGAGAAGATTGCGATCTCTACTTGCCAACTTGTTTATGACAAAGTAAAGAAAAAATGCAGTTACTTTTTGTTTGGTTGTCTGATGCGTTTGTGTACATAGATAATTTTGTGTAAGCTACGTGCCTTTTGTTCACATAAATTATTTATGTGCGCCGCGTCTGACGTGCTTGATGTATATATAATCTACCATTCTCGGAAATGAGGCTGAGAGGCACACTGGGGCGTGGGATAGGTTCTATTTGCTACTATCTAGTGGGGTGTAAGGGACCCCAGGAGAAGGTAGTTCAAAACTCTCTTTATTTATGTACGCTGGATGCTCTAGACGTACATGAATTATTTGTGTGCCAGAAGGTCTAGTCGTACTTTATCAGTATATGCCATGAGGGTCCCTATATCTGGTCTACTCGTCCCCCTCCCCCCTGTTGCTTCTTTTACAGTCTTAAAGTTTTCATTGGTTTAATAACATAATCCTAAATTCTTGATGACAAGAAACCCACTTGAAATAAAAATGCACCTCAGAATGGCTGATATGGGTATTAATAATTTTATTGATAAGCAGAGAATAACGTTTCGACCACCATAGGTCATCGTCATGTTAACCAAAAAAGAGAGCAACTGACCGTTGCCGAGCACAAGTCTCAGGGACCAGAATATACACTGGTACGGAATTGTAGGGGGCGTTGCAGTTGGGTGCTGGGTTATTCATTCGTATAGGTATAAAAGTGCTCCTTTATATTGGTTTGAATTTGGTTTTAGTTATGTATACGTAGAGCTTCTTTGATTTTGCGTTTGTTTACATTTATTTATCTGCTTAATATCTGGGTGTTTTCTATGATTATGTTGTGTTTATTTGATTTGCAGTGTTCAAAAACGCGTGAAGGTGTTTTTTTGTGTTCTTTGAATCTGGTTTCCATTTTTCTTCTTGTTTCTCAAATATAGAAATCATGGCAGTTGTTGCACTTACAAACACAACACCAACGTAATTTATAAAATACAATGCAACAACTGCAACGCCCCTACAGTCCCGTACCCGTTTATACTCTCGTCCCTAGGAAGGTCGAAACGTTATTCTCTGCTTATCAACAAAAGTGTTAATACCCATGCCAGCCGTTCTGAGATACAGAATTCTAAATTTCTCAGAAAGTATTTATATAGCGCAGTCCTCAAGTTCCTATTGGTTTCCTAGGACAAATATTACGTCAACAGTATAAAGTGAAGCATGCATCTCAGAAAACGATATCGTGAAAATGTTCAAAGTTCGTACAGCAGCTGGTTTCTTTAGAATGCACATGCACTACACTAATTTATAAACTGCTTATGCAAAACGTGCTAATCCTGAAATGCAGCTTTTCATATATATGGTAATTTTATTCTACTAATAATGGCACTTGTACGTGCTGCAATTCTGTAGAATTATACAAACTCAGCAGAAACTAAACTTTGGTCTTCGCTCTGTAAATAAAATAAAAAAACAAGTTAAAAGTCTTTGTTTATCACATCCACAATTGCTTGAGAATGTTGTATTCTGAAACACACGAGAGCATGTGATCTCCAAGTTAACTGAAGTTGTCTGTCAAATGGTGAATTGTAACAGTGTTTGTTGACTGATACAGCTCGGATGTAGCCCTTGTTCATGCAAGTTATGCACAATGTACAAATATATCTTCACAACTTAAGCATAGTATCGAGGCATTAAAAAGAGATATATTGCAAAGTATATGTCGGTATAAATATTCTTAATATGTTTCTACTTCACAATAAAAACTTATAACGCTAAAATCCAAGTTTCTATATCCTTGATGGGCAGAGCACAGATAACCCATTGTGTAGCTTTGTACTTAACTTCAAACAAACAAATTTCATAATAATTAAGCTCAGCTATTATTTGTTCTTTTTGTGTAAACGTATCTCCATTTGTACATCTTATTCTTTTATTTTTACTTCTCTATATGCGGAAAGGAAGTTGTACATCCTTTCTATTCGTTTGTTTTGATTACGAGAACCTAATTTTAACATTATAACGCCTCCATAGCTGAAGGGCCAACATGTTTGATGTGATAGGGATTCGAACCCGGGTCTCTCAGATTACATAATCCACCTGGCCACTTAACGGTGTTTAAAGGATAGAACTAATACTGAAATATTTCACAAATAACTATGAACGTGCTAAACTCAATTAATTAGGCTAGGTATTCTATTACAAATAATGAAAAAGATTCGTATCAGTGATTGCTCATGATGGTAAGGAAGCCACGTGAAGTAAATATAAAGTTGATGTGGGTCTTAAAAAGTTTTTAATTATCCTGTGTTTCAAGTAAAAGATTTTATAATAATTCGATATCATTTCTATCTATTAAGAGTTAAACAAACTTCTAATGATTTTTTGATAAGAAACGACAGCTGTCACACGTGTAGTAAAGCTGTGTGAATATGAAAGTTATAGATGACATAATTTTTGATTAAATACGTATATTATAATATATATAGATAGATGTAAAAATGTTATTTATTCTCTGAGATTAATAACGATAGTTTCAAAACTGTGAAAGAATCATAAGCTGGTGAAAACGGCAAATTGAGTGAACATCTCATCTCTACACTGATTTCTTAGTCACTTGCACAACGTATTCAGCTAAGTAATACAAACTAATTAATTAGAATCATCATATGCGCCTGTGTATACATTTCCTATATTGATATTGGGTTGGTCTGTAAGTAGAATCCTTTCAAAGACATCCTTCATGTAACAACACCCATTCCAACACTATATGAAGCCTAACCTTAAGGTATTGAAGACCTTCCATCTATCCAGTAACATACGTCTCATAGTGGTAAACCTTTACTCAGTGACTCGTATCCATACTTTCAGTCTTTAGTCCTCCCCTCACATTTTATGAATGTTTTTACTGCCTGTATTTCTGCTGTTACACATCATTTAATTCATTCTCACTTGTACTTTTCTTCGTTCTTTCTCACTCGTGATCTCTATATTTTCCCTCACCCTTTCACCATATCTTGCATCTTTTATTTTTCCTCCTTTTTCTCGTGTTTTTATCTTGCCCGACGAGAGGACGTACCCCTCTAAGGGTCCGCCAGCTCCCTCTCAGCCTGAAATGAAATGATGATATGGTTTTGTATAAATTTATTCATGATGGGTGGAATACCTTGATAGGGGTATAATTTGGTACTGCATAGTTAATCAAA
Organism: Tachypleus tridentatus; assembly: GCF_004210375.1. Classification (NCBI taxonomy): domain Eukaryota; kingdom Metazoa; phylum Arthropoda; class Merostomata; order Xiphosura; family Limulidae; genus Tachypleus; species Tachypleus tridentatus. Next base: position 157,484,671 of record NC_134831.1, read on the forward strand.
ATATTTATTGGATCAAGAGTTAATATGTTAAACAACTTATATGATGGAGTAATGTGCAAAGGTAAGTTATTAGTATCATAAAATTCTTATATAAATATTGTATTACTGTGTGACTGAATAATATGTGAAAATAACACACGTAACCTACTAAAACTATCATTCAACATTTATCCTAATCTATCATACAAGAGACAAATTAGTTGCTTAAGCCTACTGGCTTAATCTTCGCGATAGTTATTTTATATGAATATGTGAAAATATTATTTGTATAACAATAATAAAGCCGATACGAAATATTGAAGTCGTTTAAAATGATGATGGAGATAATTATTTCGTGTCGGTGCATTCATCTTCTTAATATTTCGTTATGAAGCATTCTATTTCGTTAATTTTTTAAAGTTTCACATTAAGCCGAATTTTTATTTCTTTTTTCCATAAAAAACTAGAGAAATGTGTGCAGGTTCATTCACGACAAGCTTAATAACATCATTATTGTCATAAAAAAATGTGTTTTTCCATCTTTGTCTGAACAGCATTATTAATCTGTATTTAATGGGAGTTTTAGTTTCTCCTGGATTTCCATTTCTCATAGTTTCGTTAATAAATGATATACTTGTTTATTGTATAACATATTAACTTCTATTTATTTTGTAGCCAAAGTTACAGAAACATTTTCCCTTGAAGCAAAAAACAAAACTGTAGCATTTGTTTTAACACTTCGTGTCTGTTTCAATTAAAGTTACTTGTGTTTATACATAAGATCATTTGAGCCTTTTTAGATAAATATGTTTCAGCTATTATATATAATGTTTATTAATTTGGTGAGTTATATATAACTATTTCAGAGAATGACTCGGAAGGAAAATAAAAAAGCAACAGCTCCTCGTATTTCGTCTAGTAGTTTTCATCTTTAAGCATACTTATGAAGAAACTTTAAGAAGTCATTTGAAAAGCGCATTTTAAGAAAGACATTTCCGACAGGTGTTTAAAGAGATAGTCCTTAGAGAGTCAAATGCTGTTTTGTGTCTACAAAGATTGTTTGAAATACATAAATTTTACTTGCAACTATTTGCAACAAGAGTAAAACCTCATAATATTTATATAATTTTGCAATTTTTTGGTTTTCTTGGATCTCGCAGAAAGCTGTACGAATAGAGTAAGCCGTATATAAATTTGAAGTAATCTACCAGAGGGAGCTACTTAGCACCACTCACAATAAACTCCTCGGAAACTGAAGACACGTTTCAGGACACCAAAGAAAAAGGAAAACAAAAAAAATCACTCTGTGACGAGTTCCAGGCTACGACTCGCGTGTTGTGAGTACAGCGCTCAAACCTTAAGTCCTCGCTATATTTCAATACATTTTACCAACAACATCACAAAAAGAACAAAGAGCATGTGAGATTTAAAAAAAAATGAACTGAAGATGACTGAAGCAATATGCTTAATAATCACGTATGATTAAATTAAACCATATGGACAGTACAATTATAAACTGGATGGGTTAACTAGACATTAATGAATTAACAGAAGCTCACTGTGCTATGTTTAGTAATTAGATACACTTAGTTAGCTCGATGAACAAATATAGTAACTTGACCCTAACTGAACGAAATAACACTATACCAGGAAAACGAACTGTTGGATATTTTATGAGCTAGAAGAATCGCTCATTATTACACATTTAGAAGAATCGTAAAGTGGCAGGCTTTGTAACTGTAATACCTAGTGAAGTACAAGAACCGTACACTAAAAGTCTTTTCAACTACACTTTTAGTAAACTAGAATAAATATACCATGCGAAAGTTGTTAACGAGTCATTTAGTAAACTATAATACAGTATAATATTAGAAATTTAGAATGAACATTTAATGTTTGTTTGTTTTTTTAATTTTGCGCAAAGGTACATGAGGGCTATCTGCGCTAGCCATCCCTAATTTAACAGTGTAAGACTAGAGGGAAAGCAGCTAGTCATCACCATCTACTGCCAACTCTTGGGCTACTCTTTTACCAACGAATAGTGGGATTGATCGTGACATTATAACTCCCCCACGGCTGAAAGAGCGAGTATGTTTGGTGCGAGGAGCATTTGAACCCGCGACCCTCAGACCTGGCCACGCCGGGTCAGCATTTAATGAAATAGATAAAAAAAACACACGATGCTAACATTCAAAATAAGAACTAGTCAAGGCGACGACTTTTGAATAGTAACTCAGATAGTCAAACGGTGCCAGAAAAGACTCTCCAAGTAGTCGCTAAAATATATTACTACCTAATATGACTATTAAATATTAGTCAGTTTTACTATTGTGTAGTCGGGAAATAGCCAGGTGATGGTGGCAGAGATACCTGGCAGGTAATAAATTTGACTGCTCTATAATAATCGTTATAACTTTCGTTAGGTAGTCATTCTGACCAATGCTGATTAACTGACAATAATCGCATCGTCTACCTGCAAAGCACTACAGAGTAGTCATGACATACTCAGTGTGACCCTAATCTTCCAAGGAGCGGTTGTCATTATGACCATTCATTAACAGTGGACTGTTGTCAGTGATGACGAGAAACCCACTTGTTGAGAAATTTATATGCAAAAACGGCTCGTTCGGGCTGAGAAAACACTTTACATAGAAGAGCGAACAACGTTTCGACCTTCTTCGGTCATCGTCAGGTCGAAACGTTGTTCGCTCTTCTATGTAAAGTGTTTTCTCAGCCCGAACGAGCCGTTTTTGCATATAAGTGGACTGTTGTCATTATGACTATCCAACGACCATGGAAGATAAGTCATGTTGACCCGGTCAGAACCACCTCTGCAATGTCACTGTTAGGCAAAGAGACCATCCTCAGTCAGTTGTGGTCAGCAAAACCATCACTGAGCAGTCAACCCCGCAGCCATATGATGATTCAACCTATGTCCCAGTAACCTGCCACCATCCTGAAAAATATAAAATGCATTTTAGCAGCATCATTTTTATTTCAAACTGAACACAAGTGTACATCAATATACATGTTACTATTATCATATCTAATATAACCTTATGGCTTTGAACACTTTCCTCTTCCTTTATATTTGGACGTTTTGACAGATTTTTCGCTCCTATGTTTTCTGACATTCAACACATCAAGCAACTGAAGAACACATCTGTCTGCATCTTTTTCAGATTTGGTAATTTTCCTGGACTCATCATAGAGCTTCAGAATAACTCTTTCAACAAAGTTGAAAGTTTTCTTAAGTTTTGTTGGAAATGCAAAGTTGAAGATATAAAAACTCCCTACATACATAATGAATGCTTCCACAAAATCTTCAGTGGCACAAATATCAAAGCCATCAACGTATAGTTTGAATTCCTGAGAAATTGAACCACATTGAATGTATATACAACTCTCAGCAGGTTCCCTAACTTTAGTGATACTTTCACTTTCTTTTAGAAGAAAATGTATACCAAGAATGACAATACTAGGTGTAACATCAGACATGTGTGAGGACTGTTTCATAAGAAATGCTAGCAATGGATTATATTCTGGTGATATGTTTCTGTCCTGCAGGTGAGAATTCACTGAGTCCTTATATTGAAAGATAAAGTTGGACACTCCTTTTTCTGCATCATTTCCTAGCCGCTTAAATTTATTCGATAGCTGTACTGGTGATGCCACAAGAAAAGTATAATGCTCTATAAGTTCATTGATAGGAGTGTTGTCAATGCCCAGTTTCCTACGATCATGCAGAGTTTTGTCCATAAGCAAGTCCACTTTACACAGATCACCCTTTTTTTTTGCAATGCAGACGAGGTTTTATCAATTCCTTCTGTTTTTCGGTGGAAGTTTCATCCTCCCCAACAGGCTTTTCACACAAGCATTTCTTTAACCCATATAGCCTCTGTTCTGAGATGTGGTTTGGAAATAATGTTTCATCTGTTGCAGTTTTCGTCTTTTTCTTTCCTTCTTGGACTATAGGCAATGATGAATCCTTCCACTTTCTATTATTCTGGAATTCCTGACGAAGCTTCATCCTCCACAGCTCCTGCAATTATAATTGACATAATTAGTTCTATTGAGAATGAATAACAAAACTGTGCTGGTATAATTATAATCATTTTAAAAAGTATTTCTTTTAAACCACCTTTGGCATTTTGCAGGTTTAATCTGAGAAACTGAAAGTCATACACATACTTGTTAATAAATCAGTTGTACGAGTTCATCTTGACAATGTATTCTCTTTAACGTCAAATTAGTTGAGTTTCATTAGACGCGTCATATTACATCGTATACAAACAAAACAAATATTTTAAAGTATCAAAATAGTATTTCCCGCCCCTCCTTGGTAGATATATGTACTTGTATGTATTTTAAAAAATATAACTTCCCACAAAATTTTCACTTGTTTCTTCACTAATATTATGCAACACAAAAAAATGCCATTTCAGTTATTTTGTAACTAACGAACAAAGTTCTTGCAGAATACATTTACACCCTTACAAGTGATGATATGGTCATTTCTGTCATGCACTTTAGGACGAATTTTATTGGGGTCATAAAGCCAAATGTATAGATAAAAGAATATATTTGTGATAAAAATATATTTCACAACAAACATAACATAATGCACATGTGGATAGTACTTACACGAACACCTTGGGGTGTTAGATTTGGGGCATCTGACAGCTGAAGGTAGCGCTTAAATATTTCATCCACTATTTGGTCATACTGCCTTGACGTGGGATATTTGGAAAATAGAGGTTGGGCAGGCTATCAAGTACAGATGAAGACACCTGAAGAGACATAAGTACACGCTTGTAATCAGAAATGGTACACATGGTATTCACTGCACAGCACTTACAAGGTATAGTTGGAAACCTCAGTGTAGACTGCATCCAGTAAATGGAAGCGACCTTCTTTCTCAACAGGCTTCTCTTGCGACAACAGCAAAGCAATAGATCTAGGCAGACTTGACAAATCTTCCAGCTTAAAGGATACTGGCCAAAGCTTGAATGCTAAGATGCTGACCAAAGAAAATATCAAATAATTCAAAACACTTACAAATTAGGGTTGACGGATTGCAATGAAATATTAACCAAGGCCTAATTGTCTCAAGTGAAAGATGAAACTATTTCTCCAATAGATTGAAAGATCTGTCTTACATATCTTAGGATATATCCTACCATGATGATATGGACTGAATATTTTCAGTAGTGGGACCGGATGAAGATGCACTCTGCTTGCTTGAAGGCACTTCAGGGTTCGGTTGATTCTGGTCAAAAATACATTTTTAACGGGTCTACTTTTGCAATAAAAAATAACAACAGTAATTTTGTTATGTTGAATAATGTATATTGAACAATTTCACTTCTTTTCTTCGGAAAAAAGTTTCCGCAAAGTGATATCCAATGACTACATAAATGATTATATTCACTCAAATTTAAATGGGTTGCGCATTCTTACAAACGATTTACCACAACAGCTATCTCTCCGTCAGAGGCCCCAGCATTAGAAACCAAAGAAACACGTAACTTTGCTCGTGGTTTTGGAATGTCAGACCATTGAACATCCACTCATTCCTGTCAGTCTTTCATGTACACTTGAGCTGACAAGTTGGTAGCATCTACATCCAGATTAAATTGTCAGAAATCTTAGTGGGCAACAATCCCAGATCATCCACTGACACCACATTTTTTTAATTGTAGGTAATGTGGTAGGATAAAGCCATCTCTTTGGAATCTAAAAGTATGGTTCTGATCAAAAATGTTTTATATGTATACACATGCAGAAAAGTTGTCATTCAAGAACAACTACAAAACACCAAAAAGATATATTACATTTCCATAAATTTAACATCAGCAGAACTGGTATAAATCAGCTAAATAAGTAATTTGTTTTTTCTTTAACAAACAGTAGCCTTTAAAAGGTGAAAGCAAATATAAGTAGTCTGACCTCAATAGATGGTAATGATAGTAGTGATTTTGGTGCAAATATACATGATACATATTAATATGACACAAGTTCTCGCTGTTTGAAAATTGTGATGAAATTTTTCACAAAAAGACAGAAACAAATTTACATAAAATATGTCAAATATTGATGAAATTTGTCACTGGAAGTTACACACCAAGTTACATAAAATAGGTTAAAATTTACCACTGATTACCGAGTTATGTTTAAAATTTGTCATAATTCAGTTGCCACAAATGTAGTGATGTATGATTATTATATTTTCACCTTTATTCACATAACAAGGCAATGGGTAATGATCATAAATATCTGGAATGCTCAGGAGTTCATAGCTTCTCATTGGCTCTACAATGTAAGCATGAGATACCTGTGATAATCAACAGTTTGGTATCTTTGACAATACAAGAAAGGTTTTCCCCAAAGAACAAAGCAACAGATTACTGAAGAAAATTGAAGACTGTCGAATTCATAGCTACTGACAACCATTGTTCCTGTGTTGTACGTGAGGCAGTTGACTGTACCACCTGATGCTTTAGTAACAAAATCGCCTTCCCCAACAAATGTACTGACAAGGTTTCGCTCTTCTCCGAGTGAATTCACAGGCAACTTGACAGGATTAGTCAAGTCAAAGGCATCTATTCCAAAAAAGCCATTGCTTTTCAAATATGAACAGAGTTTATACTGGTGTCTCATTGTCATTTTTTGGCTAAATTCCTCCTGTGTTTGGTACGTCCTGCAACATCAACAAAAATCATGCTTGGCCTCAAATCTCTTGGTCCACACATTCCTCAGTGGATCAGATCTGCGGGTCATCTCTGGGTAATGCAAAGTAAAATGTCCCTTTGGCTTGAGAGTTCTATTTGGAAATTCTTTTTCATAAAGAGGATGGAACTGTTGTATTACATCATTTAAAAATACAATGCTTGCATATGACATTGATGGACACATTATCAATTCTACCATATCCAGCAGAGCCAACAGAACTTCCCATTTGTTGTTGCCTTCTGGCACTGCATCACCCACCAGTAATGGAAATAACCTTAAGAGACACCAAACTTGCACAGCGTTTTGCTTAATGTGTACAGACCCTCTCAAAATAAGAAGCTCAGGCCTATTGATTTTATCAGTTTCTTTGTAGTGGAACTCCTTCACTCTGCCTGCAAGGTACTGAAGGCTGAACTATCCAGACAAGACATACTGATCTATGAGTAAAACTAAAATTTCTGACACCAAGCCAGATTCAAAAAGGTCATGTAATATATCAGGTGGTAGAGCATTTCCCACATGAAATTGTTGCAGAAAATTCAGGGAGGATCTTTTTTAAACCCCATATGTACTTGACAAAGTCGGTTCAGTTTTGACCATTGCAACTTGGTAATTATAAGATGCAATAGATCTCTCGGGACATTTTGAAATATTAGTCAACTTTCTTAAATCATCCCGAGTCACCATGCAGAATCTACATGATCTGAGAGCAGAAAATGATTCAAGAAACCCTCTAATAGCATGGCTTCCCAAATTATCTGCAACAAGAACAAGAGGTGCACCTCTGAATTTGAATGTTCCCTCTGGTTTACCAATGTCAATACCAATGTTTTCAAAACAGATAGTTCTTCAATCAAAGGTCTCATCACTGTATTTAGCCCATGTTGTTTTACATTTTGGCTCTTCAACAAGATTGCTAAGAGTATACAATGAAGCTGATATCTTTAAGCAGGTTCAATATTGCTTAACTGATAGTAGAAAGCAGTATATTTGTAAGCAGGAGCTCGTATTCCAGCCTGGTTCACAGCTGTAAACTCATCGAAATAGAGAATGATTTGAAGGGCAAGGGGAGTTTTTTGCCAGAATGGATGGTTTTTGAAATGTTCACCATAAACGATATCTCTAAGACAATCATCAGCTGACTGGCGAGGATAAACAACCTGGCTAAAAAATATCATCATGTTTAAGCAAACACCTCAGAGGATCTAATAAAGAAACATACTGCATTGTGTCATGTTTCCCATCACCAGCAGTTCCCAGGTCATACTCAACAGGTTTTACAAATTCCAAATTATCTTCAATGTAAAACTGGAAATTATTGTGATCAGTGAAATTTTCAATCATGGAATGAAAGTCAAGAATTTTTTCTTGCAAACTTCCATCACTGCAACTATACTATTTCTAGGAACCCCCTCACTGATCAATGTTCTTTTTATGGTTTAGAATAAATGTTCATCTTTGGCAGCCATAATAGAACAGGACAAATTTTAAAAAAAAATTACTTTCACGCAGCTGCAGAATTGTTTTAACGAAGGTTCTTCGCTTGTCTGTGACAACCATTTCCTTATTACCATCAACTGCCTCATCACTGTCAGAGTTTTTATACCTCTGTTCCATAAAGTATTCGGCACATTCACCACCAGCTTCATTATCATGCATGCTGGTAGTAGCAAACCATCCATGCTTTTTATTTATGTATTTTCAAACATCTGATGCTTTTGAATGGTCTTTCACATCCGTTAGCCCCACATGGGACAACAAATCCAGGCTCATGCTCATGAACCAAAGAAAAATGAGAAAGAAGCTTGCTAAAATGCCTAACCTTATAATTACATTTAATGCAAGGGAAAATATTGAAAACTTCTGATTGTTCTGCCATGTTTAACTCCAAAGTTTACCAAACTTCACAGTATCTATTAATAAATACCATACAAGACATGCATCCAAATGTCACGGGTTTTCATTCTGGAACGTAAAATGTATCATTTATTTAACTACATTTAATGATAAATGTCAACAAAAACAACTAGCAAATGTCGTTCGTCCGCAAACCGACGGTGTATCCTTGGACTTGCACTCAATCTAGTGAATGAAAACCTGCTTCAAAATGCAAATTCTTGCCACAAAATCCCTCCCGGGAGTGGCAAAAAACATTCATTGGCCATACCTCAACCTAACTAACATATTCACCATATTGGACAGAAATCCGAAAGGAATTGTGGACTGTAGAGTGAACACAAGGAAATATCTGCAGACGCATACGCATGCTGATGCGTGATCCATAGTATCCCCCGATTTTCGTAAGGGTATACAAGTTTTATTATTTTAACTACACAACTCGGTTGCTCATGACTCGATGCAATATTCCACTAATCCTACATTTCATACACCGTTATGAATGTGGTATGGATTATAGGAGGGACCCAAAGTCTGAGAAAGTTCCCTAGGAGCAAAGAAGGGAGAGGGGTTGGGGGAATATTTTGCAGGATCGCAGGCCTTCTATTCTTAATGTACGGCCTGGCGCTGGCTCCTATCTCGCACCATTCGATTTCAAAGAATAAAGTTTAAAATTTAAATACATTCTGTACCTAAAGAGATCTTTAGATAGTTTGTAATATTAAATTAAAGAAACACATATTAAACATAATATATGTTTCAGTTTTTCGCTGTTTTCAAATGATTTGTCTTGCCGCCCCCATTTGTAACTCCATTGTTGGCTGTGTCAGTGGATCCCACCATAATACACACGTCGCATAAAATGTGTACGCTTTAGCATTTGTAGCTCTGCTGATTTATTACAAATAAGGATTTATAATTTATGTATTATCGTATGTCATCTTTCATTATCAAAGGTTTATAAAATAATAAGAGACGAGGTCCCTTTTAATGAGTATACAACTTTCATCTGTGTAGCGGTGGCCGTAACAAATATTTTTAGCAGCGGTGTAGTTGGCGCTAAATTTAACAGAGCAGCAACATGGATCATTGCGGGCATTTAATTCTTCCACAGGATATGCATTCAAGATACCAAATATGTGCATTTGTGATGTCAAGACTGGGGAATGTTTTCGATTTCACACTTGCTTCAAAGCATTACCTAAATATAAATATTCCTACTCTACTACTACTAGACTACAGTAGTACAGACCTACGCAATGTAACGGGCAACCATCCTTGTTTACACAAAACGAGTTGTACAAAAAATACGGATGGATTCACTTCAGCTAATCTAGAAAGTTAAACATTCGTATTCTTATATTGTTTTATTGAAACATAGTATAGGAAATTAAGATATAAATTATTTATATTTACCTGGATTTCTTCTTTCCGTCATCTGCGCGGTTGCATGGCAATTGTGCAATGTCAGTACAAGTTTCGGTCATTATAGATTCTATAAACGTCATATGTAATTCTCCAATGAGCAAGAAAATACTGCTGTGTGTGATTCCCCCCTTTTGGGTTTATAATGTCATCCCTACCTTCGGCTGCCGCTTAGGAGTGGACCGTGCCGTCTTCACTCTCCACCTGTGTATGTATTGTTGTATGTGAGCCACTAAATCCCCCCTTGACCACCTTGAGGAATGATCAACCTCTCTTCACAAATAACATCTACAGCTCTCCTTGCACAAGGAATTCCCTTCTTCAGATAAACTCGAACTGGTACATCCCTCTTGAAAAGAGATAGTCTCGCTCACGCCAAATGTAGCAGCTTTCCATTTGTACTCGATTTGCGCTGCGGACCACTAGATGAATCGGATGCATTTCCCGGACGTGTAGCGTCAGCGCGAGTGTTAACCACGTGGGGAAAGCTGATTTCAGTCATAACTTAGGTCGTTGTGGATTGTAATAATAAATGTATTGATTATCGAATGTCATATTCGAATATTCCAACACACGCACACAATATAAAAACACAATTGTCAAATAAAACAGTGAAGAAATAGTAGTGGTCGAAAAATAAGATTTATTTAGGTTCGATTTATTTTGTGTGAAAGAAATTTATTTCCCCCAAAAAATTAAAGTAAATAAATAAATTCTTGCAAAGTTTAACCATGGTCACGTTTCAATTGTTGTATTTATGGAACAAAATGCATGAATACAGTCATTTGTTTGGACTGCGCCTTAATGCTATAAGAAACATGAAGAGTGTCAATTCATGAGTTAATGCTGCCTATGGTGTTGGTCTTCCTGACCACAAAGCAGTCCTTAAGACTAGCATAGCAGTGCTGCTATGAAGTAGTCAAGGTGACTGGGAAGTGGTCAAACAGACTGGGAAGCAGTCAAACCGACTAATTGTTTAAATTGACTACGTGAGTAGTAAGAGATCGTCGTTACTACTTAATAGTCAATTTCATATCTACGACTACAAATTGATAGTCATCTTGCTTATTGATACATTTTAGATAGTCAATTTGACAGTGACCACGATATCTCTAAAGCAGAAAATAGACGTGACTTTATCCTGGTATTCGAAGTGAACAACTTTTATTTAGAGTGTAAAATTTATAACATGATATGTTTGTAAACTGGAAAAACATTACAGTGACAGAGTTTTGAACAAATAAATATGTAGTGAACTACAAGAGGAATACAATACTAGGTTCGGTAAAATGATACTAAGCACTCTAGAAGAATGGTACAGCACTAGATTTATGAATTTGCTTCAACTAGAAAATTTTCAAATACATTTTTAAGCAGGACGTGGCTCTAGTTATTTGTAACGTGCATTCAGCTATTATAATTGTCAAGTTTATTATTTCTATTTGCCCTTCTTTGTCTCTATTTGTCTTAACAAATGTATATCAGATTAAATATTCCTAATGCTGACATGATTCAAGTATTCATGGTATTTACATTTTATCTGAATATTTTTAAATATTATCACACATTTTAAGTTTATAAAACTCTATCCTGTCGTTTTGATGAAAAACTGTAAGAAAATTTTTAATTATTTTATTTTTAACATATTAATTTATTTTTCGTTATCTTTTCTTTATAGATATTCAAAATTTGTACTAAGTTTTCTAAACTGAAGTTCTATTTTAGACGTTATGCTATTTACAATTTTGTTTCGTTAATGATGATTAAAGTGGAAATTAATAAAATATGAGTGTCATTTTGATCACAGAAATGTCAGCCCGGCATGGTCAGGTGGTTAGGGCATTTGATTTGTCATGTGACGAAAACGGGTTTGACCCCCCATCACAGCAAACATGCTCGCCCTTTCAGCCACGGGGTCGTTATTAAGTAACGATAAATCTCACTATTCACTGGTACAATAGTAGTTCAGAAGTTGGAGTTGTGTGGTGATGAATAGCTGACTTCCCTTTAGTCCTACATACCAAATTAGGGGCAGCTAGTGTAAATAGCCCTCGTATAGCTTTGCACAAAATTCGAAACAAACAAACATACAGAGAAGTTGACATCAACCATGTTATGTACGTTATGTATTACGATATTTGCCAACAAGATTGATACACACAATTTTCTTTCTTAATACACGTGTATTGTAGCTTTCGAAGCTGATAGTGTACAGACTGAAGCCGAATAACAATATTCTATTTTCTCTTGGCGTGTCGATTTATAAAGTTTCTTAGGAGACGTTTTTAAAAGTTCACTTGGCAAAAGCACTGTCAATCACTTGTATTACATACATACCGAGTACTGTTGATTCTTGCGCTCGAGAATGTTCTACAAATTTAGAGAATAGGCGGGACATGGGCAATACACATTTAACAATATTAGCTACATGCATTTTTAATATATATTTAACTAGAATAAAGAGCAAAACTAAATATATATACATTAGTAAATTTGTTACTGTCATACCCTCATCCTAAGAAAATTAAAAAGTTCATTCAGAAACATTTAGTTGACCAGAATGACACAAGTTGTCTTGGCATTGAAAGATTAAAACATGCACTAGTAATAATTACATTATGAATTGCCCAGACGTAATGTTTACGACAAATGTTTATTTTTTTATTATTTATGTTCCAGCATTCTAGGCTGGGACATTTATTTTTGTGAAAACACAAGTGATTGAGCCGAAGTGTAACTTGGGCGATTTAAAGATATTTATAATACTTTTTAAAGACGGAAATCACTCACCTCTAAAGATAGAAATGTGACAATTTATAATTGTAATAGATGATAAAGACCCCTTATTTTTTATTCACTTGCATCTTTGTAAAAGTATTAGTATAGAGCTACTATTTAACGCTCCCCAGTGGCACAGCGGTATGTCTATGGCTTTACAACCTTAACAACTGGAATTCGATAACCGTGGTGGGCAGAACACAGATAGCTCATTGTGTAGCTTTCTGATTAATTTAAAAACAACAACAACCACTAATTAACTTTAGAGGAATATTTACGTTATCAATCACATAACAGACATAAATAACGTTGTGTTGGAAAATAATGCTGTAATATTAATGAAAATATTTCATTATTGATACATAAAAACAGAAATTGTAGTAGCAATATTCCTTAAATTTGCTTCATGAATCTGTTTCTATTTTAACCATTAATCAAAGAAACAAAACATTTTTAAGCATTAACATCTACATCTCATTATCTGAATATATACTCTTCAAAAACAGAAACGCAAAAGGCAAAATATGAGACACCTTGTTAACAAGTTTATTCCGGATAGTTCTGTATGACATGTGTGACACTTTGCACATTCACTGATGAACATCCAAAGTCTGCAAAGGCGAAGTTTACGCTCACTAGGTGAAGTTTAACGTCACTCAACGTCAATAACGAGTATGCCCCGTGAGCATCAATAACTGCTTGGCATCTCCTGCCCATGGAAGCGATGAGATGACGAATCACATCCTGTGGAATGGCTGTCCACTCAGCCTGCAAAGCTGCTGCAACCTGAGGTAGAGTCTGCGGTTGAGGTTGTCGCCGTTGCAGACGTCTGTCCAACTCGTCCCAAATATGTTCGATGGGGTTTAAGTCTGGTGCTCTGGAGGGCCAGGGAAGAACGTTGATGTTGTGGTATTTCAAGAAGACAGCGGTGAGTCAGGCTGTGTGAGGACGGGCGTTGTCATGTTGAAAAACGTCGTTGACGTTCACCATGATAGGTTGCACATGGGGCCTAAGAATCTCGTCGACGGTTGCGTACGGTCTGATCGGAAATCCTACGCAGCCCTGGTATGCCCTCGAATGTGCAAAAGGTCTGTTCTGGCATTGTAGGCGATGGCAGCCCACATCATGACGCTGCCACCACCATATCTGTTAACATCCTGCACACAGTGTGCTCCAAAACGTTCACCTTGGCGACGGTAAACACGGGTCCTTCCATCCTGCCTACGAAGCATAAAACGTGATTCATCGCTGAACCAAACATGCCGCCATCGTCGATGAGGCCATACCCGATGTGCCCGAGTCCACTGCAGCCGTGCTTGACGATGTTGCTGGGTGAGGATGACGCCTCTGACTGGACATCGAGGTCGGATTCCTGCATCTCGTAGACGGTTGCGTACGGTCTGATCGGAAATCCTACGCAGCCCTGGTATGGTTGAGGCAGTAGACGTCGCAGTGGTGGTCCTATCCCGAAGGTGACGTAACCGGATGTTGCGATCTTGTGCGGGCGTGGTCACACGAGGTCTGCCAGATCGTGGACGGTCACGAGTTGATCCATGTTGTTGGTGACGATTCCATAGCCTTGTGGCGGTGCTTGGGTGGACATTCACAGCTCTGGCAACATCTGATCGAGATTCGCCTGCTTCCATGGGACCAATGGCGTTGTTGCGTTGTGCTTCAGTCAGTCTTGGCGTAACTGTATTGCGTGTCGGTGGCTTAACACTGAGCTATAGAAACCGAGAACCCGTCAATTTTATAGGGATTTTGCACATGTTGCACTTGCAGAACATGCAGATCTCTCAAACAAATGTATTGGACACGCATGCGTTTTGGCGAAAAATTCGATGTTTTCCTCCGTTTTCAAAGTGCACAACTTTTATTGTCATTTTGGTCTGACAATCAGTGCCTTAACACGTGTAACATGACATACTCTACACTTGTAACGTTGTTACATATAATTCTCTTTAAAATAACAAAAATATCCGTTTTGTGTTTCTTGTTTTGAAGAGTATATGTTTACCTGGGACATTTCATTAACTACTTAACCTCAGTTCCACATTTCTATTGGGTTGAGGAATAATTCGTAAGCGTTTTTTCAAGTTAAAAAAATATATTCATAAATGAAACGCTTTCGCAAAATATTTCATGTCATTTGGTAGATAATTTTTTGCTCTAATAGATGGTGTGTTTGATTTTCATATGTCTTTAATTTTTGCTTTCATTTTCAGCTCATGAAGTGGAATGGCAAGTGGACAAAATCGAGCATTTTCGACACCATCTGCTTTTCGTATTTAATTTCTGGCAATTTCGTTTAAAACAATGCATACTATATACCTGGGTATTACATGAAATAACGTATCATAATAAATGTTTTGGGTGTAATGTGTTCATGCATTGAAGTATTGTATAGTCTTGCATGTAATGCTTAAATGAAATTATTTAAAAACGCTCACGAATTATTCCTCAACCTAATACAATAAACTATTCATGAAATCAGTATAGCCGTTGGAAATTTTATTTAAAGAATTCAAGTCTGAAGATAAATTTAAATTATCGCTAATTTTTCTTTGTAAAAGAATGTTTTTATTACTAATGATTAACATACAAACATTTCAAATACTGTGTATAGCATAATCACTCTGAATATGTAACAAAAGCTGCATAACAGAGCATCGATCTGAATCTGCTAAAATTACAAAAAAATGATATGGATATTAAAATTACATAAAACAAGTGAGAGGTACATTATGTTTACAAATTTAAATTGGTATTACAATAAATTTTCTATGGAATTAATAAGAAATAAAACAATGGATTAAAAAAATGTAAAATCGAAGTAAGGAAGTTACTCATTTTTAACTGTCCGAAACTTGTCCTTATTTTCTTCGATGGATGCATGTTTTATTCATTTATAGTTGTACCTGTAATAATAATGCGATGTCTTCCAATATACGTAATTAGTAAACGTGGATTTAATATTGCACTGTAATTAATATCCTAAATGGAACATTGGCATCCAATTTATTTGGACTGAAAATTCATAAAGATTTTGTTTGATATATGTGTCACATGTTACAGAAGATATATATAAAATGATGGTTTGGGATATATAAATCAACCTACTACACTTTAACTCTTAAACGGCACCCATCATCAATCGATGCTGCTACCGCAACATTCCCGCTGTTCAAGGGTTAATTATCAGAATTTGTTTTTAATGAATGAAATAAATGGTACGCTATCTATTAAAAAATAATCAAATTCCTAAAATACAAATTTTAAGAAGACGCAGCTAACTACAAATGTAGAAGTTTTGGTACATGAAATAAATATTTTTAATGATTGAAACGAATATTATGCTTCTATTTTTAGATTAAGAGCAAAAGCCAGCGAAGAGGGAGTAATTCCATCTGAACGGTACAAGTACACCGGCGCACTGAACCGACGTCAAGTGGATATTCCAAAAACCCACGCTTTCCACCTTCATCCCTGGGTACTGTATGTGCAAACAACTGATAACCACATGCCAAGATGAGAGCAGCTAATGCTGAGGATATCATACAGATCCTTGACCATGAAGTATGATTCCAGTTTTTATATTTTATTTACAACCATATACAACATCTGAAAACTGACAATAAATAATAAAATACAAGCAACAATATAAAAATTACAATATCAGAACAAAAAAAAAACATTTTTGACATAAGGTAACTATTAAAAACTATAGTTACAAAGAATATCACACAAAATTAAGAGTGCAAGGACAGAAGATTGTGTACAATGAATTCTAGTAATGCTGTGTAAAGGACAAACATGTAAACATAAAACTAACGAAAAATAGTTAAAGATATACATAATTGTGCAAAATGTTAAAGAGAGGAGTTACGAGTACTCCAGAATTTCACAAAACGCGACAAAGAGAGATGTAAGAAGTCAGGTACAAATGCGGATGCCAAGGCAGTAAGACATTGAGAAAAGAATTCAAATTCTCAGCATTTTGAAATGGAAAATTATAATAAATTACAAAAATAATTAAAAATTAATTTCAATCTGACACATAAAAAATTTAAGATTGCCATAAGTTGTTAAAATGTGTCAAGCTGTGTAATTATACAATAAACAGAAATAATTCTATCTTTCCTAATTTCGCTGTTACTTTCCTTTACCATATTTTCTTAGCCTTATTTAAAATAGTTAAGTTCAGTTTGCAAGACCGCATGTGGCCTTCTGATTATGATGCCCAAAACTATGAATTAGAAAACTAATGCTTCGAGTCTCTCACTATGAAATGTGATGTGTGGATGTGCTGTATTGGTAACAGTGAATTACAAGTGTTCAATAGGACAAAGGCAGCCATAGAGATGGTAGAAGGCGATTTATATTAGTCTATCAGTCTAAAACTAAAGACTATGTATTTGAAGGATTTTTCTACCCCCTTGCTAGTACAGCGGTAAGTCTATGGATTTACAGCGTTAAAATCAGGGGTTCGATTCCCCTTGGTAGTGTCAGCAGATATCCTCATGTGGCTTTACTATAAGAAAAAACACAAAGATCTTTCTAATATGAAACTTGTAGTTTCCCTTCGTACGAGAGCAATCGGGAATCGTTAGGTACTAAAACACGTGTGGAGGACCAAGAATTGAAAAAAATATGAAAGTAATATAACTTGTTCAATAAAACGGGCGTGGGATAATTATATTGAATAGTTTAAAAATATAAAAACAAATCAGTTGAGTTCAAGAAGTTAGATGGACGTTATTATACATTATTTGGACTAACTTAAGAATTAATAAAACATAATTAAACTTTTGTTTGAAATAAAAGAATATAAGTCAAGAATTGAGAAAATGGATGGGTTAATTAACACATTGGCTACTGACTCAAGCAAACAGTGGTTCATTTAAAAAGGTGTTAGACTGCAAACTATTTTACAGAACGATCATTGATTCCAATTATTTGGACTCATTTACCACATTCTGACTTAAGGAAACCCGTGTTCATGTGTTAGAAATTGTAGGACAAAGTTCACTAATCCTAGATGTGAATTAATATGACATTGTGACAGTTTGTCATTCAAAATCTTTTGACAGTCAAGAAGAATTTTGAAAACTGTTTTTTTATTAAATAAAATAGTCTTGAAACAAAAGTTAAAGTGGTGAGTGTGCTGTCAGATAATTGTCGAATTTATCGCTAACAACTCACCGACATCTACTGTGGAATAATTCAAGATCATTTACATAAAACCCTGACAATTGTCAACAGACACGTAGACTGCAACCCTAAAATTTTCAGACTTCGTTTTCCTCTCGGAGTTAACTTTAACGATACATTAAATAACAGCATTTCCAGACAAATAACAGTAGCCAATATCAAAAACAATATTGCATAACTTATAAATTATTTTCCTTGTTCTATCTAAGGACAGTATGAAAACAAAATTCCAAAGAACACCTATGACGTCATGAAACATATAAATCCTCAACAAAATTAAATATTGTAGAGATATTATTCCGCTGTGAGAAATAGCCCGATCCTTAAAGTTATCGCTAAAAATGGGAGTGAACCTAGTGATTCAAGTAATTATTGGCCAATAAGCATTTTAAACTGTATATCAAAGCAACTTTAGATATCATTACAGCCAAGTTACTTATATATTTAGAGAAAATAACTTATTAACCGATATTCAGTGATAGAGGGTAACCATAAAACCACCGTGGATCATTTAGTAAGACTTACTGAGTCAAACCTTCATGAATTCATTTGTAACAATGCAACAATAACCCTGTTTAACAGCGTTTGTCACAACATATTTCGTTACAAATTATTAAAGCACAACATTCTTGAAGCTATAACTAGATGAATCTTAAGCTTCTTAACGACAGATCCGTCAGAGTCAGAACAAACAGCAACATTTCTACAGTCTTTACCTAACAAGCAGGAATCCCTCAGTGTTCTGTACTAAGCCCGTTAATATATGTAATTTTTGTGAATGACGTTAATTTCCCCGAAACATATCAAGTATATGAATTTCAATCCTTAAACGATGTCGTGGTCTGAATCACGTTACCAGAACCACTTATAGCGACTAACAAAGTTCAACACACAATAGATAACAAAATCACGTAGTGCAACATCCAGCAGGTTATTCTCAACATGAGTCTCCAACTATATAATGCCCAGATCAAGTTTAGCAAAACAGTTAAATTTTTTTGGTATCGATACTTCTGACAGTAGATTTACGTGGAATACTTATTTCCGCGAAATATATACAGAAACCAAACTCCTTTCGCAAAAATGGCGGTTACAAGATGCAACGCTTACTAAGTTATGTTAACTTATAAAATGTATATAAAATCAGTACTTGAATATGGTAACCTGCAATGTGTCAAACTGTCTGTTGGAAATATTCAAAACACTACAGTAAAAAACAACCATAGCAGCACCACTTATCCCCATTTACACACCTGGGTTATACTTACATAAAGTAAACTGACTGAAAAGACATCAAAAATAGAATAATTATCCAAATACTTTTAGTAACCGAAACACCGTAGCTCGTTACTATAAAAAAAATCACCACATTTACAGAAAAACCTGAAACTAATAACTTTTCTGTCTTCACCTTTTACAAACCCAATGCACATGACGCTACCTTGGCTAAAAGTGTTTTTCTTAGTTTTAGTTATAACCTTGAAAATAACAATAAGCATTTTGCAACACTACTAACGAGCTAACAACACATTAGCAGCTATATTCTATGGCACGCTTTATAATTTGCCAAGCATCAACTTGCCCTTATATCACTTGCTGATGCATATGTGCGCATACAATCAAACTAAGTGATCAACCTGCAAATGAATCAAACCAGATTTAGAAAAAACAACACAAAAGTGAACTATGTAGATTCTCTCTACATAGATCCTAACTACGATATAATCATCTACACATCTGACTCGAGCTTGTGTTAAATAAAACAGTTCTTAATCACAAGTAGTCACATAAAATGTGAGTCTGCTATGTGACGACGAACACAATTACTGTCAAAGTCTTACACATTTCGTGTGCTCTGAACTGAAAAAAAAATTAAATTTCCAGTTCTTTTAAAAACTAAGTGTGGAGACTTAAAATTGTACTCACTGTGGTTTTAGAAAATGCTTTTCAAGGTACAAAACGGAAGGAAAGAAGAAAATCTTATAATGATAACCTTGAAAAGTCTTTGTCCCACTAAAGAACCCAGATAAGATTAGAAAGAGAAACGAGCCTCATACATTAATCCAACAAAAAAGGCTGCTACCATGATTAAATGGAAGAAAAACTAAAGCAAAAATATCAGTAAAAATGCAATAGGTCAATAGGTCGCAATAAGAAAATCTTGCAGAAGGACGGATTCTAAGTCACTCTCGAGACTCAGTACCAAAAAAAAAAGCTAACAGAAAGATAGGTTTAAATGAGCCGAATCATTTTTGAAACTTAGTACCAAAAAATACAGTACGGGTTTTTTCAACGCTCTCCTTGTGGCGGTATCACAGTCATAGTTGTTTTCATAACTCTTCAAGTAACCCATACAAAGGAGGACGTTACTTTACACCGTAAAGCCTTTCTTGCTTCACATTTTCAGAAAACACGAAGAAATGTTCCGTTATTTGACTACTCAGGTGAGAAAAACTTCTTATTTTCTAAATTTCCTAAATACCTACCAGTAAAGAAGAGAACAGATTAACATAAAAAATAAGCATATAAGAGTTTCAGATGTTTCTGTTATTAATGAAAGGCTGTATAAAATAATAGTTGCTCTAATACGACAGCTTTTAGATGATTCATTTTGTTTCTGATGGTTGTGTTTATTACTTTACTACCTATACAATCCACAGTCGTAAGGATAATCTTTTTAAGGATGGTGGCGAGTCAGTTAGCCACCAAAGTAATTTCAAGGCATTTGTGTTAGACTGAGAGCTATATAAGATGACATTTGGCATATAACTTTTTATAACTGTTGTTTGTTGAGCTTAAATGTACTTAATCCTTAGGATCTTGTTTGGGTTTTATCGTACACGAAGTATGTACGTCAAAACTGTGTTTCGATAGTACCTCCTATGTGTATAGGCTTCTCCTTATGGTAAAACGATCGGTCTTATACCAGAATTGTCTGATTCGCTTATAGCGACTTAATTTCCTTGAGATCAGCGGGTTGTTTGAAATTGTTTTATTCTGAGGTCGCCTTTGTTGTTTTATTTCATAATAGGTCATTTCGACACATTGGAGAGTGGTTGTAGAAGGGTTTTGGTGTTCATGCTGGGCCTTATTTTGGTCTTAATTTAAGACTTGACAACAGTCTCATACGTATGTGTATATTTTTTTGTGTAAAATAAGTTTAGTATTTGTAAATTAGTATACTTGTTATTTTTTAACCCTAGTAATTATACCTCTATGAAATTTATACCAAATTTATCAAAATAAATTTATATTTTAGTCATTTTTGTTTGATTTTTTAGAATTACAACATTAGCCGCATGCAAGTAACTCTGATGTTTTTCACATTCTTCTACTTGTTATTAATTTGTACTTCAGTTATTGGTGTTGTTGTTTTGAATTAAGCACAAAACTTCACAATGGGCTATCTGTGCTCTGCCAACCACGGGTATCGAAACCCGGTTTTTAGCGTTGTAAGTCCGCAGACATGACGCTGAACCGTGGGGGGCTAGTACTTCAGTGTGTTTTGATTGATTCGCCGCCGGGTCTTGTTTTTGATTGTTAGCAAAAACACTCTATAAAAATAGAGGTTATGCTTTAGAGTTTAATAAAGCTGGAACAACATCCAGAATATATTCAAGATAAAATCTATTTTATTCTCAAACAAAATTTATATAATAAAATATATTTTAATTCTATATTTATTCAAATAGAATATATAAAATGTCTTGCTGTACTTTCATTGGTTTCAGTTTTCCCGTAATATATCGCAACTCAACTTCCAGAGTATCTGTGTTGTAAAACGTTTTCATTTCGCTACTGAGAGATATAAATAAGATTTTGTATGGTTACGTTAGGCTTCGTTATAGTCCGGTATTTTCTAATTCTATGATTTTTTGTTTGTTTTAATAGCTCGGAGAGATAAAGGCTACAACCATTATTATACTTTTGACACTCACGACACTTTTGAAAGCAACTCAGGATGAAATTCCAAATTCATCAAGGCTGAATTCACACATATCGTTTAAATGCTATTCCAGAAATATAAATTATAAGATATTTTTTTCAATACTATTTCTAGAACCTATTGTAACAGGTTTGTAATGTTTACTTCTGGCTTGTTGTTAGTAAAAGTCTGCAAGAGAATATTAAAAAAAAATAGACATATTTACAAAAAGTATGTGGCCAGAAGTTTGAGAACTTTTAGTCTTGCAAATGAAACAATGAAGAAAATAATATTTTTTGTTAATGATTATATTTTTTGCAGCAAAAAAATGAGATTTTAAATTATTTCAAATGAATGTAAGATGATGAAAAATCAGGTAAAGCCATGTTTTTCTGTTTAAAAATAAACTTGGTTTGCTGTTAAAGCCTCTACAATTGAATATAAGCCGGAAAGTAAGTACTATTAAAGGTAAAAAGTAAACATAACAGTTTTAGGTGCTTTTGTGTGGTTGTGTTTATTGTTGTTCTAGCATATATAATCTACTGCAATGAGAATATTAGTTTAGAATGTTAATCAGTTATCAGACGATTTATTTAGTGTGTTTGTAATCAGAATTTTTATGTACTACCAGTGATAAAATGGAAAGTCGTTTTTTTTTCATGTAATCATAGTGAACAAAATGACAAGAACCTCGGGGAAAAACATATCAGTGAAATTGTACATAAAATTTCTTCCTAAAACAAGAAATAGAGAGATTTAAAAATTAAAATGTAGGACCGTTTCTTAAGAAGTTAAACCAGTTGATGAAAGTTTTTATTACAAACTAAGAGCAAAATAAAATTTGTGTGACGTTTTCTTTTCACAGTTAGAGATTTATTTGTTCATTATAAGGCACTAAACGAATCTTAGTGTTTAGTTATTTGTTTAACGTAAACGTATGTAACAGCAGATCTGAAGTCAAAACGTACTCTACAGTCGGCTGGTAAGGGTATCAAAACTTTATTTTAAGTCAACTTTTAATACCATACCCAAGGTCTTTAGAATGCATTTTTATTTTGTCATCATAAATATGTTTTCAAGTCAACAACCAAATCACCGCAATAAAAGAAATACAAGTGGAAAAGTGGAATAAAATAATTTAGCTAATGAGTTTTGTTTAATGGATATATTATGATGAAATGAACAATTAAAAACACTAACCTTCTAGAGAATTGATACCACTTGACTATATTATCCCTAAATTCTTATAAGACATGTTGTATTCAAGAAGAACTTCAGATTTAAGTATTTTGATACAAAAAAACACGATATTGTGCGTCTTACTTGCTGAAATTTGTAATATAATCTCGCACATAAACTTTTACTTTGACATATAGTGTACATCACTGATTGAGCTAGGTACTGACGTAATGTTAATAGTTTTCTAATCGTAGTGTTTATTAGCTAGACCTTATAAGTAGTAAGCAATAGAAATCACTATAATATATTCTTAGATTTGTGTTTTCTAACAATATCATTTTGTGTACAAATTAGATATGATTACTTGCCAGATGACATCAGATGTAACAGATAATTTGTTTGCTGTGAAGTTTCTTTTACCTATTGTTATCTGGGTGTTTTTGCTGGAGGATTAAAAAAAAAAAAAGACAGTAGACGACCGATCATTTTGTGAGGAATTCACCATCCGTTATTTTTCCAGCTAATGTTCCCCATATTTAATATTTGTAACCCTAATCTACACGTGTTCAATCTATACAGGATTTATCTAGTTAATATCTTGACATTCAAATATAGTCATAACTAAACAGCGAGTTTTGGTTTTGTGGTTTTGGAATCTTTAGTCAAGTACCTCATAAAATCAGCCATTGATTCATGTATATAGGTGAAAACTTGTATTAAACTCAAATCCTTTTTTATTAGTTGTTGTTGGTTTTTTGTTGTTGTTAGAAGTATTTTATGAACAGGTATGTAGGTACTGAACATACCTACAGGTATGTCACCTTTCACTTCTGAGGTGACTGTTAAATCTATCAACACGTGCAAATATTTCTTACAACAAGTATAAATATAGTTAATGATTCAGTTTAAGGGTTTTATTACTGAAGAATTATATAATTAATATCATTGAAGCGCCTGAAAGTTGATAACTTTGTGAAACTGTTGGAAGTCGTTTTAGCGTTATATACTGTACCAGTATAGTAGTGGATGTAATGCTGTGTTAATTGCTTGTATTTCAACTTGTGTCATAAAAATATTGGCTAGAATTGGTGATACTGGGTTGTCTATGCTTAGGCTTTTTGTTTCTGTATAGTTGTGGTTGTTGAACATGAAGTTTGTCTTCATTGTGATGAATTCTTTGAGGGTTGCTGATTAGTTGCTGGTAATGTCTATTGACGGGTTAAGATCTCAGACATAGAGTTCTAAGGCTATCTTGCAGGCTTCAGTGGTTGAGACTTCTGTAAAGAGGGATATAACATCGAAACTGGCCACAAAGGCCTTATGATTAAGTTAATTAAGGTTGGATTTGAAATTAAAAGAGTCTTTGATGAATGAGCTGTCTGATGTTACATATTTGGAGAATGCCCATGCTATGTATTCACCAAGATTGTAATTAAACGATTCATATGTGGACATTATTGGTCGTAATGGACAATCTGGTTTATGAGGTTTTGGGATGCCGTATATTTGTGGTGTGTCTGAGTCGGTATTGCGTAGGTAGGAATAAAGTATTTTTGAAATTGTGTTGACCCCTTTCATTTTAGTAGTATTTTGTTTAGTTGCGTTTCGTGTGTCTTTGTTGGATTTGTATGTATTGGTTTAAATTTATTTGTGTCTGATAGGATGTTCTTCATTTTTTGGATGTATTCATTCGTGTTCATTATGACTATAGCGTTACCTTTATCTGCTTTTAGAATTTTTATGTTTTTGTCTTGTTTTAGTTTTTAATGGAATTAATGTCTCTTTTTGTAAGATTGTTTCTTAATTTTATCTTTTGTGAAATTATGTTGGTGGTTTTGTGAGAAAATTCTTTGAAAAAATCGTTTAAGATGTTGTTTTTAGGTGTTTCGGGAAAATATTAATTTTTAATTTTTTCTGGGAAGTGTGGCTGTTAGATGTCAATAAAATGTAAAATGGTCGAAGTTGTCTTTTTTCTGTTGGTTGTTTTCTTGTTTTTGTTTTCTGTGGAAAGTATCACAAGTCTTTTGGCTAGGTCTTCTAAACATGTTTTTATTTTCTTAACCCAAACCAGCCGTGTTTACATGTATATTTCTTTGCAAGTGGGTTTTCTCGTCATCAGTCTCTTATCTATTTTAAATAAAACCATTTATTTAAAGTTCGTGGGACAATATATAGGATTTTGGCTGTGGCCTTAAACTTCATAAATTGCAGGCTAATAGAAACCATTATAAAATATTATCAGCGTTATGTTTTTAATGACATCATTTTGTTTACCGTACATTGTAGTTCCAAAACATTCTATCTTCAGTGATATTTTTCTTACCTATTATTATCATGTTGTTATTAGTGGGAAAGCTGACTTGGATCAAATTAGAATTAGCTTTGAATTTCAAGTATTTGTGGAACCGGATAACACTATGGACACTTGAGTATCCACATCAAATTATATTATCAATAGAAAATTAAAGAAAACAACAAATCCTATGTTTTGTTTGTTGTCAGACAAAAAAGTTACACAATGGTCTCTGTCAGCTGAGACCACCTCGGGGATCAAACTCAGAATTTTAGCTTCATAAGTTTTCAAGGTCACCAATGACTCAATTGTCTTGTTAAGACAAAGTTCTGAAAGCTAATAGAAGTGCAAAAATTCACAATATTTTTATAACGCAAAATGTTGTCTAGAAAGCAAGTTACGGAAACAAAAATTGTCCAAAGATCATGCTGATGTACAATAAGAAATAGCAAAGAGTTCAAACAGCACATGAATCGGAATATTTTAACAATAAATATTTGAAAGTTCTAAGAGAGGACGCTAGCATTGATTCTTTCTTACTTGTTTGTTTGTTTTGGAATTTCGCACAAAGCTACTCGAGGGCTATCTGTGCTAGCCGTCCCTAATTTAGCAGTATAAGACTAAAGGGAAGGCAGCTAGTCATCACCACCCACCGCCAACTCTTAGGCTACTCTTTTACCAACGAATAGTGGGATTGACCGTCACATTATACACCCCCACGGCTGGGAGAGCGAGCATGTTTAGCGCGACGCGGGCGCGAAACCGCGACCCTCGGATTACGAGTCGCACGCCTTACGCGCTTGGCCATGCCTGGCCCCTTTCTTACTTATTATTGGGTTTTACAAGCCAACATTTTCCATGCACAAGTAAATCTTTTGGACTATAGCATGTATTGAACACTTTCCTCACATTTTTCGTTCATATTTTTCGAATCATTTATGCACGTAAATAATATAGGAAACAATAACAATTGCAGCTGATTAAGCAACACTCGTATATATGTGACAAAATAATACCTTACACATACCTTTCGTAGTTTTAATTTATTGTAATAAGTAAGAAGAAAACAAATGGTGTTCAAGGATTATAATGTAAGATTTCATAGTACTGAGATGTTATAAATTATCGTGACGTTCAATATGTTGGTCCTTAGCGCCGTGACATTTATTATAGGTGTACGATATGCGATATCTTTAGCATATCCCTGTACTTCTTTTCTGTACTGGCGTCTGTAATTACACTGTATCAAAGTCGCTGATATGGTCTCTGCAAGCCAAAAGACGCGCAGTTGTTATTTTACTGGGTAACATTACGCATGAATTGAGAAAAACAATTACGATAAAAACTGTTTCAGTTGGACGAAAAGATACTGAAAACTGCATGTTGTATTTTTTTTTTTTTGGCTATTTAATACAGTTCCCCGCTGGTACAGCGATAAGTCTAAAGATTTACAACGCTAAAATCAGGGGTTTGATTACCCTCAGTGGACTCAGCTGATAGCCCTGTTTGTCTGTGTTATAAGAAAACACACACTTATTTAATAATTATATTTTAAAATAGTAAAGATAATTGTGAACCACCATGAATAATAAATTATATTCTAAATACACACACAAATTGTTTAATTTTTATTGTGCATAATGAAATACCTGCAGCTTTAATAATTGATTCAATGTATTACGCATTTTCCTTCAGGTAACAATAAATATTAAATAATGGTTTGAAACTAATACCAACTAATAATACAAACACATCATCGAACTTACGCTATTATACGATTAACAGTAAAGTACATAAATCATGAAATTCTTAATTTTGTATACAACTTTAAACTAAGAGTCTGGCATAACTTATTTGTAATATTTTGTTACATATATTTTATTAGTTCAGATTGGTTTGGTTTGTTTCGAATTTCGCGCAAAGCTACTTGAGGGCTATCTGCGCTAGTCGTCTCTAATTTAGCAGTGTAAAACTAGAGGGAAAAGCAGCTAGTCATCACCACTCACCTCCAATTCTTGGGTTACTCTTTTACCAATAAATAGTGTGATTGAACGTAACATTATAACACCCCCAGGGTTGAAAGGGCAAACATGTTTGGTGTGACGGGGAATCGAACCCGCGACCCTCGGATTGTGAGTCGAATGCCTTAATCACCTGACCATGCCGGGCCATATCTAATAGAAAATTTAATTTTGACCAGTCATCTGTAACTAACTATACTCAAAATTGTCTCACTTTTACATAGAGTGTGTGTGGCGCCTTATGTCTAGGATATTTTAACAACATCCTGGTTGAGTATTGGTTTAGTATTTTATGTAGTAGAAACTATCTTCACTAATCAAAATGACAATCGTTGGATCATAAATCTGCAATATGTAATAATATGTCAATCAGTTCTCAGTACATTGGTACTCGTTTATGCAGGGCTGGCGCTAGACAGAGGGTGCAGCACGTGCATTTCCACAGAATGGCAAGTTCTTGGAGGCGTAATTGGATAGAATTGACATAATGACAGAGAAGCGATGACAGGAGGTACAGTCAGCGTTTGTCAACAGCGATTTGTGACAGTCTGTGATACGTAAGTACCACTATTACAAAAACAACAAATCTTCAATCTCCTGACATCTATGATATATAGTATTTACTACTTCTGTACCAAAGACGTTCACAACTGTGAGATTCTATTGTTTAATGACTTTGGAATTCTGTTCTCTACCATTAATTGAAGTTACTTACATGTTTTAATAATTATTATTTCATTTTTCACATTTTAATCTGTCGCTGTTAGAAACTAAGTATTGGATAATAAAAGTCTAACCTAGGTAGATAAAGAAAAATATAGATTTACTTCGCTATATTCCATAAAACCTGGGTGAAAAAGCGACAACATATGCACCTTGCTTCCTTCTATAAAAGTCGAAATCAGGAGTTTTTAATTTTCAAAAGGATATATTAAAGACATTAATGTTACTTCACCTCACCCATAAACCTAAAGTATAAACATTTATCCTGACCCTTTCCAACCCAAGATCGTGTTTACTTCGCTTCTGTATAAAACAAAGATTACAGTTGATGTTGTACTAATATAATGTTGAAGAATATTGTTTTTATTAATGCTGTTGCAGAGAATAATAAAACACCGTGCATAATATAGTATACGAATTACTTCAATTCTAGTGGGTATTTAATGCAAAACATACTTATATTTAACTGTGAATAATGTAATTTCATATATTTATGTTTGTTTGTTTTGAATTTCACGCATAGCTACACCAGGGTGGTCTGCGCTAGCCGTCCCTAATTTAGTAGTGTAAAAAGAGAGCAAAGGCAGCTAGTTATCATCACTCACCGCCAACTCTTGGGCTACTCTTTTACCAACGAATAGTAGGAATGGCCGAAACATTGTAACGTCCTCACAGCTAAAAGAGGAGCACATTTGGTATGATGGGGATTCGAAACTGCGACCCTCAGATTACGAGTCGAGCGCCCAAACCACCTAATCATGTACAATGTACTTTTTCTTCAAGCTACGTCTTAGTTCATGGGCTATGTTCGAAATAGGCTAAAAAAAATCAAGCCAGTTGCACTTAATCAATTGTACAAATGTTGTGTAAAGTAAACAGGCACTAAACATATTTCGCAGACTAAACCAATAGCTAGTACAAGGAGTTCATGTATTCTTGTTTGACAAGAAACTAACTAATTTCACATAAAGAAACAATTTAAATATATTAAAAGGTTATAAATGAAACAGACTTGTGAACGTCATGATAATTTATCAGTTAATAATATTGATTGTCGAGGGTTACGTTTGGCTGTATAAAATCGAAACCAAATCGGATTTTTATTGAAATTGAACTTAAAAAATTGTTTAAAACGTTAAGAGTATAAACATTTTGGTCAAAGGTTCATATTTAGGATAAACAAACTTTGATTATAATAATGAAGTCTGCACTGTTTTCTTAAAATATCGAAAATTGGAAGTCTCGTTGTACATTTTGACGTATTTTTTTCTTTTGTTACGTAATTTGTTCATTTAATGAGCTCTTATTCAGTTTTATATGCTAATATATGTAGTGTAGCTGCCGTGTTCTTGTCGTCACAAAGATTGGCCTAATTCCTTTTTTATACTAATTTTCATAGTGTAAAATGTTGATAATCTTTATTGCAGAATATGTTCATCTCAATACTATTGTCTTTATTTTTATTTTTTTTTCATGGTCCAATCCCAAATAGTTCTTTGAATTGTCAATAAAAGAAAGGAAAAATCAAAATTGTAAAAACTAACCACAGTCTCCGTATTACGTTCACTTCCTCAGTTAGCATTTCATAATAATTCAACATAGTGTCCAAATATTACAAGGTATATCACGCATAGCGTTCGTAGAAGATAAGAGGTTGAAACAACTGATACGCTGTGATTCTTTTTTCCTGATCTGGGTCGACCTAAAGTGTGAAAGAAACTAGTTAATTCAGTAAAAGTTAATAAAAGTTTAAACAAATCGAAAAACTATGAAGTTGAATGTAATGTTGGGAATCTGAATACATTATAGAAACGTTTAGAATGATTAGGTGGGATTGAGACAGAAACGAATAAAGTCAAGATCAAACATTTAGAATTTCAATTTATTTTCTTAGCTTATTATTTTAAAACACTCTCTACCAAAAAAGAGTAAACAAAGCATGAGATACCCATGCATAAGTCTAAAACCAAAACTGAATAAAAAGTAGAGATGTTT
Organism: Tachypleus tridentatus; assembly: GCF_004210375.1. Classification (NCBI taxonomy): domain Eukaryota; kingdom Metazoa; phylum Arthropoda; class Merostomata; order Xiphosura; family Limulidae; genus Tachypleus; species Tachypleus tridentatus. The sequence continues at coordinate 157,514,828 of NC_134831.1, forward strand.
ACAGATACATGTACCTTGTGTACAACTCCGAGAAGAGAGAGTTTAAATGTAAAATTTGGCTTTTGAATACATTTTTTATTTTAATTTTAAATAAACAGATGGCTTAACTCATAAACTTTCTTCTGCTTTGGACTTTAAATTGAAAAATAATGTCCTCTTACAAAACGACTCAGTAAATATTCATAGGTTGGTTTAATTAAAGTCAGCCTCAGGGCGCTTAAGTTTAACATAAAATTAAAGAAAAAAGCCCATGTATAACTTGAGGGTTGTATTTATTGAGAAAATTGCTCGTGTTAAATATCTGCTTTTTCACAAGAATATAAGTTTTTGCTTTTTATCATAATGTTTTCTTACCTGTAATTGGTCTCCAAGAAGGAGTAGTAAAACTAAAAGGCCTCCCTGGGTACTGGTAGGAGATCTTGGTCCGTTGATTATTTGGTGATATACGATTTGGTGGTTGTTGGTGACCGACTACAGACGGTTTCCAATGTTGCCTTGTTTGCTTTATTGGATCTTCCTTTCCAGATGGTTGTGTAACACGAGCTGGCCTCCACGGTGGTATAGATGGTTGAGGTCTGTATGCTTGATCAGCACGAGGTAGAATATTTAAATAAGTTGGTCTCAGTGGTGGTCTAGATGGTTGAAGTCTATATGCTGGATCGGTAGGAGGTGGACTGTTTACATAAGTTGGTCTCCATGGTGGTTCAAATGATTGAGGTCTGTATGCTGGATCGGCATGAATTGGATTGTTTATGTAAGTTGGTCTCCACGGTCGTCTAGATGGTTGAGATCTGTACGCTGGATCGGCATTATGAGGACTGTTTACATAAGTTGGTCTCCATGGCGGTCTAGTTGGTTGAGGTTTGTGTGCTGGATCGGCAAGAGGTGGACTGTTTACGTAAGTTGGTCTCCATGCTGGTTGGAATTTGTGTGGCAGGTCATTGTGGTGTCGCTGAGTTACATGTGATCTGCTTCTTTCATAAGGTGAATCCTGCATATGAGATTGTGTTGGATAATTTAAAGGAGGATTCCATAGCCATGTAGTGGGCATTAAGGATGGAGCAACAGTCAATAACTGTTTTGATGATGTGTTAGTGTATGGTCTCCATAACAGTCTTGTTGGCAAATCTGATGCAAGGGAGTTTTGTGAACATGTGGCTGAGGAAAAAAGAAGACAAGTGTAAAGAAAATTGTAAGCCGATAAAAGCTGAATCACTTGTAAAAATAAAACTTTATTAAGTTTCATCATAAGGCTAGGTTCTAAAAGGTATTCAAACAAGGATATTTATCTCTACTTTAGGTTTTAAAATACCCTGTAAAGATATAAAGTACTTTGTTATGTACATTTCAAGAAGCAAACAGTGTGCATTGAATGTTTAAGATTGTTAGGTATAACATATGAAAACAAGTAATTAAGAAATCATTATCAAATCTTCAATTAATTATCGTTTTTTTGTGGCTATAATTCTTACATTCTTTGTAATGTTTTGTGATTGAATGGATATTTTCAGAAACTGAACCTTTTCCCGTTTAATATTCATTTGAATCCATAGTGATAACTCACGTGTACTATAGCTAATATTTAATATATTGTTTTGAAAACAACGGTCAGATAGGCAAAATTCCAGGTACAGCCATTTTTATTTAGAGATGCTAGCCAAAGAGAGGGCACCCGGTCTACAGGACACATCACCTATAAGAGAATGCTTAACCCCAGTGGAAAGTGTTAAACTATAGATCCTCTGGAACCAAGCGACATCTGGCATTTAAGATGGACAATAATGTCGAACAATAGACTTCTCGAGAAGTTTAATAAAATATTTTGATATGGGTTCTAATAAAAACAAAAAGTATCATATACGCTACTCGATTAGAATCTTTAACTTAAGCATGGCATTTTAACTCACATTTATCACGCTACTGTTCTTAAACCTTGTTTTAATGTTACTTGCTTAGTTAAATGGTTGGTTATTCAACATGATTTTGGTTTTAGTAGTTGCCACAAGACTGTGAAAAGTTTATTAATCTGCATCTTGCTTTCGTATTTTAATTTACCATAAAAATTACATTATTGATTTTATTTTAAAACTGTTATCTAATTTTAATATAAGTCTAAAAGGCCATTTAGAGAGTGAAACCTATGCCACACAATATTTTTGGTTCTTGTTGTCCCCAGCCTAAAAAATACACCAAACAACTCCTCGCCTTCAGAAATATGTGAGAATCATTTTTTATCTTAATATAATCTCGTGTTTAAATGGTTTTGACGATCCCAGTTTTCTAACTTATTTTATTATAAAGACAGTAATTGACCATCAGTATGACCTTGACATTCAATCTACATTGATCCAAATTTACTTGCTTGGACCTTGAGGGATACCCAATCATTATACCAAGTTCGAACAAGATCAGGTCAAAGTTTTCAAATTACGTTGTTAATATTTAGTGTGACCTTGACCTTTTAGCTACACTCATCAAAACTTTATCACCTGGTTCATGCGAACATTTAACCTTTCTACCCAATTTGATCAAAATGAGTTTTTGTTACTTTGCTCATTTTGTTTTTATAATGAGATTAATTTTTTCGAGTTATGCTGTGGATACACACACAGGAATGAAAATAATACTCCAGTCGTCGGGTAGGGTTAATAACTAGGGACCAAACCTAATTCAACTTTAAATCCGCAGATAAAAAACACAAAACTTCTAACTTCATGGAATATTACATTACCTTTAGTAAGGTGTAAAGATTACTGAAATCATTCTTTGCAATTCCTTTTAGCCGGCCGTGACTTAATATTAAACGTATCAGACTGTGGACCCAGTGGCTCCAGATTTCGCGCCTCATTGCGCTTCGGGATCGTAGGTGCATAATAAGATTAACTTCTTCCTCTTAAACGTGTACTTTGAAACGTGTTAAGCGCATTGTGGTGTTATACATTACTCCAGCATATGGTTACATAATTATGGATCACTTAGAACTTTGTTTTCACAATTTAATGTTATAGAAACCTAGAAACTGAAGATTGTGTTAAACCTACAATATCGTGTTCCATTAGTGTAATGTTAGAGATACCTAGTGAATTCAGCGTGACTTTGGTCCTACATATATATATATATCAAATTTTCATGAATAAATTTGATAGAAATATAAACAGGCGTAATTAACTAAACGTTCAACATAAAAATACTCAATTTTCATGACGCAATATTATAGAAACTTAGGCAGTTTGAGTGCAACGTTGATCTGATAAAGGTAGCGAGTTCCATGGAAAATAAGGCTAAGTGCAACGTTGAATCTATAATAATTTTAGGATTTTGTGAATTACTGCAAGAGATACGTGGACTTACTATTCCGGGTGACTTTTACATCATAGGAGTAAGGTTCATATCCACGAAGACAATTTTGTCCTGTATCCTTTATTGAGACTTCCTCTTCATTCCTTATCAATTTACCAGACTAATAAAATATAAATTCATAGTTTGTTACAATAACGTATGAGTGTTTCTTCACATTTTAGGACTTGTTTTGTTCGCAAATAAAATTTAAATAAAACATTAAGATTTGCAAAAAAAAAAATAAGTATTTTTGTTTACATTAAACTGAAATTAATAATTTTATTTTATTATATTGCATACTACTAACTTATAACATCCGTACGTGCCCCCCACTAGTACAGTGGTAAGTCTATAGGTTTACAACGCTAAAATCAGAGGTTCGATTACTCTCGGTGTAATCTGATGTGGCTTTGCTATAAGAAAAACACACATGAATGTATACGTAAGTAGTCACATAATAATATAAAGACCTATAATCGTTTTTTAACATACTACTAACTTGGCAAGTTATCTAAGAACAAAAGCACGGATAAAAATGTATTAAAATGCTCTACCAATTCCTTTTTTCAAAACACAGATTAACGTAAAACTAAGGAATAATTACTACTAAAATAGCACTTTATAATATATAACATATTACGTCGACAGATGGCAGTTTGACAAAACTCTTGTGAGAAAACCCACATGTAGAGAAGAATATATATGTAAAAACGACTCGTTTTGGTTAAGAATTCTTTTTTTTTTATGTAGAGGATCGAACAACGTTTCGACCATATGACGGTCGAAACGTTGTTCACTCCTCTACGTAAAAAAAAAAAAATTCTCAACCCAAACGAGCCGTTTTTACATATATAAACTCTTGTTTGTTTTTGAATTTTGCGCAAAGCTACACGAGCACTATCTGCGCTAGCCGTCCCTAATTTAGCAGTGTAAGACTAGAGGGAAGGAGCTAATCATCACCGCCAACCACCAACTCTTGGGCTACTCTTTTACCATCGAACAGTGGGATTAACCGTCACATTATAACACCCCCATGGCTGAAAAGGCGAGCAGTTTTGGTGCTACGGGGATTCAAACTCGCGACCCTCAGATTACGAGTCGAGTGCTTTAATCACCTGGCCGTTGGCCAAAACCATATGTCAGACCTTTTTTAGTTTCAACAGTATGTAATGCTTAAAGCCTCACATCTAGTAAGATGTTAAACATACAGGCAGACATTTGATATTTTATAGAAAGTAAAAATAACAATTATATTATGACAGTTTGTTTCTTTAATAAAACGTATTGTTAATTTGGAGTATTTTACTGACCTTACTGAATTATTTTAATACCAATACCGTGCGTAAGTTAGAAGGACCTCCTTATAAAAATATGCATACCTCGAAGACCGCCCCGCCATGGCCAGGTGGGTTAAGGCGTTCGACTCGTAATCTCGGTCGCACCAAACGTGCTCACACTTTCAGCTGTGGGGGGTTATAAGTAACGGTTAATCCCACTATTCGCTGGTAAATGAGTAGCCCAGGAGTTGGCGGTGGGTGGTGATGACTAGCTGCCTTCCCTCTAGCTTTACACTGCTAAATTAGAAACAGTTAGCGCAGATAGTCCTCGAGTAGCTTTGAGCGAAATTCAAAACAAACAAACAAACCTCAAAGACCCAACGTTAACTTACAAGACATTGAAAGCCAGGTATGTCCTGTCGCTGAACGTAAGTGTACAAAATTCCATTTTCTTCCCAGTTACCAAGACAACGGTACTCTCGCTCTACAAAATAAAACTTTTGATGAGTTGTTTTATTTTTTGCCTTCAATATGTCAGAAAAAAACGAATATATATAGATATATATAATTACTTAGCATAAGCAACATTGATGATAAATTCTTAGTATAAGCAACAATGATGATAAAGTTTTAGCATAGTATAAAAATCTCATCCTCAGGCTTCGGGACTACTGTTGCGACTTTTCAAAAAATACACTCATCATAAAAACTGATAAATACCTTTAACTACTTTTTGAAGCACTATATCTTAATGTAGATTTCAAAGATACTAGTGTCTAAAATATTAGTTTTCAGGAAATATAAATAAAACACAAAGTTTGGATTTTGTTAAACACAAAGCTACACAACAGGCTATATCTGTGCTCATCACGGGTGCCGATACTCGGTTTTAGCAGCGTAAGCTTAAGAAAAGATCAATTATTAAAGCATTCGCCCCCAGTAGCACAGCGGTATTTTGGTGGATTTGCAACGCTAGAAACAGGGTTTCGAGACCCATAAGGGGCAGAACACAGATAACCCTTTGTATGGCTTTGTGTTTGACTATAAATAAACAAGCACGAAGGAAACGTGTCTATGTGTAAAAAAAGCCACCGAAAGTTCTGTCTGCAATAGCCGTTCTTAGTTTTGAACTGATAGACTAAAGGAATGGCAATTAGTCAGCAGTACCTTCTGCCAAAGCATGGACTACACTCGTCTGATTAACCTATAGGCCTGGCGCAGATAGCCTAGCTACTTTGCGCCATAAAACACCAAACCAACCAACGTGTTCTAAGAAGTTTTGGTTAGGTTTAGTTTGAATTTCGCGCAAAGCTACGCGAGGGCTATCTGAATAGGAACGAAAGCAATAATTCTGAAGTGTGTGAAGAATCAAATGTTTCGCTAATTTTATATTTTACAGTCAATATTAGCCATACAGAACAACCTTTTTTCCTATATGATGCATTAATACATCTGGGGCCAGTATCTAGGCTGTACTTTTGTCGAATGGCTTTGTACAAATGGAAGATTGATTTGTTTGTTTGTTTGTTTTTGAATTTCGCACAAAGCTACACGAGGGCTATCTGTGCTAGCCGTCCCTAATTTAGCAGTGTAAGACTAGAGGGAAGGCAGCTAGTCATCACCACCCACGGCCAACTCTTAGGCTACTCTTTACCAACGAAAAGTGGGATTGACCGTCACATTATAACGCCCTCACGGCTGGGAGGGCGAGCATGTTTGGCGCGATTCGGGCGCGAACCCGTGACCCTCAGATTACGAAGCGCACGCCTTAACGCACTAGGCCATGCCAAGCTGGAAGATTGAACTGGACATTAACTTGTTTTAACACTATTACAACCGTTAGAACCTTATGGTTCTCTAACATAGTATTAAAATATTCATGGATATGACAAGTAAAGAAATGAGAAATAGGAAGAATAAGAAGTTGAACAAAACAATTTGTTTAATATGAACGCAAGAGTATTTTTGTGTATCGTAAGTTTCGCAGTTTAAATCGCATTATTTATTATGCAGTAAAATTATCTGAGAATACAATAATGCTGTTTGCCATTTCAGAGAGCGCTTAAGTTTCATTTGTTACACTCGTGAAAAGTGGCAAAAATGTATACACTCTTTTCCAGCCCTCATGTTGAAGCCCCTGTCTGTGACTACTTGAAAGGCCTAAAGTGGTTTGCCAGTGTCCTGAAATAACAAGTCAAAGAAGTTAATGAAGCTCTTTCAGCAATGCCAAAAGATAAGAAAACGAAAAATTACATATACAATGAAGTATTTAGTTAATCCATTCCAAGATCGGGAAATGAAAGTTTGTGGGTCCATTTGCTACTTTGTTTGAAACGTTTTTATTCGCTAACTACAAACTACAAAATGAATACAAAATAAGAAACATTTTCCTTACTATTCAACTTCTTATCTAGATTAAGAAATTCTTGAAGAGTTTTGCGAAAAAATATATTTCTAACGTGAGTGTGTTAGCAGACAAAATGACACAACTTATTCCAACAAAATTGGAAGTTTGTGTAATAAGAGACATTTCCATTACGAATATCAAGATGTTGAAGAAACACATGACCACTACCACGTCGAGTGTTTTCTTCTTATAGTTGAGATTGCCCGGGGTTCTTGTTGGGTAAATCTGGGCAGAGAATGTAGTACAAGTAGCAGATTCTGGAGATAAATTTCCAGTACCAAAGAAATTTTAGAAAAAACATCACTAACCAAACACTGTAAGTATTTGAATTTGTTGGTGATAAAGATCACGAGTCAAATATCAGCAGATGTGAACTGGAATTGGTTAAAAGAATCATTATGTCTTAACGCTACATCTCCTCAGCAATATTACACGATGTTTGACAAGGCGTGATAATCAATCTTTTTAACTACAACTGGGTCTGTTGCTAAGGGAACGAGCATTTTGAATCTATTAATTGTTAAAATATACATGTAACCCAGAGTCGTCAGGAGAAGCTGAATAGTATGATTAAGTTAAAAACGATGGTACTCTCACAGTCAATCACAGTAATCTGATGGAGGTGTTTCTAAAACGAAGTTTCACGACGTATTACTATTTTCTCTTAGCGTAAAGCTACTCAAATGGCTATCTTTACTGTCTACCTGGAGAATCGAGCCTCAAATTTTAGTTTTGCAAGTCCATAAACTTACAGATGACCCATTAATAGACCTGTAATTTTCAAACCACTTTAGAGTTGTAACAGAAGGAAGATTTTGTTTCTTAGAACAAAGCCAATCTGGGATATCTGCTGTGTTCATCATGGGGAATCGAACCCATGATTTTAGTATTGTAACTCAGTAAACATACCGTTGTCCCACCGAGGGATTAAGAGAAGGGATATCGTCGTTTCTATTAATCGCCTATGGTACTAAAACACATATAGCGAAGCATAGATTTGAAACAATCGTTGATAGCGGCTGCAATTTCTGACTAGGAAAAAGAATATTTTTAATACTAAGCTAGATGTGGGCTATCTGCGTTAGCCGTGCATTAATCAGTTGTGAAAAACTAGAGGGAAGTCAGTTAGTCATCACTACCAACCGCCAACTCTTGGGCTACTCTTTCACTAACAATCAATGGTATTGCTTGTATGGCTATAACGTTCCACGGCTGAAAAGAAGGAAAAGTTTGGTGAGACGGGTATTCGAGCTACCGATCTTTAGAGCGCTATTCGAGCGGTCTATTCACCTGACCACATTGAACTCGGAAGGCAATACGTCTTCAAATGTTTGAATTTATAATTAAACTCAATTTCTGAAGTATGAGTTTCAAAAATATTCAAGTTGTGTGGATGTAGCTACCGCATCAATATTTCACACCCTTGAAAATACGAAATCGCTATCTAATGAAGAGTGTGAATTTACATGGAAGTGTGAAATCACTTTTTAAGAAAGTGAATGATCATGGAAAAAGAAGTTAACATGGTGCATATTAGTAAAATAATTTGTTAAAAGTATTAACGTTAAATACTGTTTATATTATATTATATGAAACGCAAAAAGTATATTTCAATCGATTTATAACTTGCTTAAAAAAACCTAAAATCAGCCTATTGACCTTTAACTATATTTATCAAGTAGTTACTATTTGAAGTTTTGTTGCTTCTTGTTTCAGTTCAGAGATACACTGCGGACTACCTGTTATTTGTCCATTGCTTGAATCGAGCTTTGGATAATAATATTGTTACATTTTGGATCTTTAAAACTTATCTATGACTGTAACTATTTATTTCAAATAATTTCAAAATATTTGCCCCAATACCTGGTGTCACAGTGCTATGTCGTCGGACTCACACCGCTAAAAAAATGTTTTCGATACTCCTGGTGGGCAGAGCACTGATAGCCCATTGTGTAGCTTTGTACTTTAAACACACAAATTCGAAATATTTATGTACTTATAATCTTTTATTAACTTTATTAGTTATTTCTATACAAAATAATTTGTTTTGCTTGTTTATGGTTTAAGTCTAATCTAAACATTTTAAGCTGGTTGTAAACTTTACCTAATATTGGGTTGAAAGCAAAAAAATATTGCAAACTGCACCAAAGGTATCGAACATATGGTTGAATATTTCCTAATTATCTAAAATGCAAGTTCGCTAACTAGCTTATATTTTACACAATATTATGGTTTATCTCCCTTCTTTTCATCTCTAAAGTTTAATTGTTTTTAAAGAATAAAATACAGTAATATTTTCCATTTAATTTAGCTGATTAATTGTTACTGCCGAATTTTATGCATGAATCAATGTATGTTTTATTTTACATTCTATTAGTTTTAATAAAATCGTAAAGTTTCGTGAGTTTCCCACCCCAATAACAAAAGGTATTCTTACGGTATATTTAAAACTATTTACACTTCATCTTACGTATTGGTTCGTGCTCCTGAAGATCACCATTGAAGATCTGTGTTTGGTGGTTTACACTTTCACTTGTGGCTAAAATCAAATAGATTATTTTGTGAGTTGATGTTTTAAAGAAAAGAAAAAGTTGAAAGTAAACATAAAATGTCCAAATACAATTTTACATTTCATGTTTCAATACCTTTAAATTGCGATGCAGTATAATTATCAATAATAAATTTAAATAGCTACATATTTCAAGTTCCTTATTTTATTTGTACCGTCATGAAACCAGAAACTAAATTTAAGACGATCAGAGTCCTATGAACCCTGCAGGTTGTCTGCCACACAATGTATCTCCTCCTCAGTGTTTTAGAGGTAGGTCTTCAGCCTTTCGACCCAAAAAACCAGGTTTTGATAATCATCATAGGGTGAACACAGAAAGCCCATTGTGTAGCTTTGCGCTTCTCAACCAACAATTATAATCAATAAGTCAACCAACTTCAATAATTTCTCGTAAATACTATTTCAGCCATTTTAGCTAGTCTTTCAGCTAAAATGTTTTACCCCACTAAGTTTTATCTTTCTACAAAGATTGAGTGCGTTATAGTAAAACGATTCTGTGTTCCATCGCGTCATTATAGTCAATGTCGCAAATGTTCACAACCAAATGAAAGTAGCTATTAAAACAATTGACCAACTGTATACGGATAGGAGTCTCCGTCATTTTAAACACGTTCGCCCTTTCAGCCGTAGAGGCGTTAAAATGTTTTCATCAATGTTTCGTTGTTAAAAGAGTAGCCAAAGAGTTGGAGAGGGGTGGTGATAACTAGCTGCCTTTCCGTTATTCTTACACTGCTAAATTACAGAAGGCTAGCGCAGATATCCCTCGTGTAGCTTTGCGCGAAATACAAAAACAAACAAACAAATCAATAGCAATAAATACAAGGAATATCCGTCTGGTAAATTCTAAGTACCTTATCTGAATACAGATGTTATTTGAATGTATGAGTATTTCGTTTTGAAAATGGCTTCCACATACCCTCCTCAAAATGACAGATTTACACTAACTATGACATACCAGGTAATACTGAAATTTAGTTCTGATATCACAGTTTGTTGTTCTTTTTATCGGCTGGATTTTGACGTAACTTGTTGATGTGCATATCCAAACTTGTGTAAATATGAAATGTTGATTTTAATTATTTATTGTAATTTTTATTCCAAATTGTTTTACAATAGTGTTTTCATCTTCTCTTGGCCAGGTGGGTTAAGGCGTTCGACTCGTAGTCTGAGGGTCGCGAGTTCAAATCCCCATCGCATCAAACATGCTCGCCATTTCAGCAGTGGGAACGTTATAATGTGTCGCTCAATCCCACTATTCGGTGGTAAAAGAGTAGCCCAAGAGTTGGCGGTGGTTGGTGATGACTAGCTGCCTTCCCTCTAGTCTTACACTGCTAAATTAGGGACGGCTAACGGAGATAGCCTTTGAGTACCTTTGCGCGATATTCATAACAAACAAACAAAAAATATCTTCTCTAAATGTTAGTAGTTATTACAATCCAAGTTGAATAGCACACTAACCTCTGTACGAATACAGATTGTCCTTACAATCTCTAATTGAATAAAATAAGATATCTGGGTTCTCACAGTCTGCAGCCAGTTTAGCACATAATCTTTCTCCACCAGATGCCGCTCCAGTGTAGGTTCCTGAGATCCGACAGGATTCAGTCTCGGTGACATCTATTCCTGAAGGGAAAAAAGTCATTACTCTCTATTGAATTGACAAATAAATCTTTGACTTTTTATTTCTAATCTATTATAACTTTAATAGAGTTTGTAAAATTTAACAAAATTGTGATATTTTTGTTTTATATTACTTTATTGCTGCAAAAACGTTAGTCTTAGTGTCAGATTGATCTGTTCGTTATTCGCAGTCCCTTTCTGGAGAAATAGGGTAAGTACTTTGGGAACGTGTATACATCATGAGATGATGGTCACACCTCACTATTCGCTCAGACAAGAGAAGAATAAAATTTGGTAGGGGGCGGCATTGACTAGCTGCTCCCGCTCTCTTTCTACTTTTCATATTCAAAACTTTGAAGTGAGTAGTATTAACTAACTGCCCTCTCCCCATCGTTTCTACTCCTTCAGTTCAAAACTTGGTATTGATTAGTGTTAACTAACTGCTCTCTTCCCTTTGTTTCTACTCTTTCAGTTCAGAACTTGATAGTGAGAGGAGGTGACTAGTTTCCCCACCCTCTCTTCTACTCTTTCAGTTCAAAACTTGGTAGAGAGTGGTGTTGACTAGTTGTGCCTCTCGCCCTCTACTCTTACAGTCGAAACTATGGATAGCAGTAGTTCTGCGTAAAACTTCTGACGCTAATAAAGATTAAATACAAAATGAGAACCCGCGGTAAGTAATTCACTAGAAAAATATAAAATTAGATTTCGTTTTTTAGAAAACCGTCAGAGCACATCAACAAACAAGCAATTTATTCATTAAAATTTTCAACTTTTTATTATGGTTAGTTAATATCTGTGGATTTTGGAAAGTTTCACAGATAAACACACTGAAAAGAAAAGACATACCATGCTTTTTTAACTTGTAATGTGGCATTTAAAGAATGTTAATTTATTGGCTAAAATATCGAAAATGAAGGTCAATAACTTTAGGTTCGAACCTCGAATTACCACTTAACAAGCTTAAACTTCCAGCTACGATGACTTTATTACTGTACCGGTAAACCCTGCTATTTGGCTCAGTGAAACTTTGTATACTGGTGGCGCTACTCTATGATTGCCCTCTTTTTCTGATCACAGGTTATTACTAATGGATATGGCTGTATCCAAATACTATAGGTCTTTGACCTGTTCGTTTGGTTTGTTTGTCGAATAAAGTCAATTCAGATACTGTTAGATTCATTACTTGTTTATTGGATAAAGATGTTAAAACATAAAATTCATTCAAACTGATACAATAATAAGATAAATGTAAGCGAAATACAACTACAAATGTGATAGAGTGTGAATAATAAACAGAAAACTAGTCTCAAACTTAAAAGCAACATCATAACGTTTGGAAAGAAAGATCTCTGATCTGTCTGTTTGACCTATTTGTCGCGTAAGTAACATGGGGCGTTGTAGTGTAAAGGTCAACGCCACTTTTCGTTGGTAAAAGTAGCTCAAGAATTGACTGTGAGTGAAGTTGGTTAGTGGTATTCGCTTTAGTCTATCGTAGTTAAATTAGGGGCTATTACCGCAGATAGCTGTCGTGTACTTCACGTGAAATTCAAAATAAACCAAACGATTTGCCAAAATATCACCGCAATCTTTATTTTTTTAAAAACGTAAAATACGAAAAGCGTAACTGAAACAATTTATAAGTTATTTTTTTTTTTACTATTTACAATCAAAGAAAAGTAACTTAAAAAAGATTGACCAACTGTGTACGGGTAGGAAATATACTTACTTCCTAGGGTGATCCAAGTATGAGGATCAAACTGGTGACTATGACAGAATGATGGTATATATTCACTGCTTGGAAAAACTCCTAATTGAATCTCCATGATGTTTCTAGCTTTTTGCTGAAGCCAGACACAGTTGTAAGCCTCATCACCACTAAAATGATCAGATAAATAATAAAACAAGTCGATACATTAAGGCCTTCAGAATTAAATATACGTATACACACTGATTGGCTGAAGCTTAATAACATATAAATCACTAAAAATAAGGCTGCGATTTTCAACTGAATAAAATTTTAAATTAATTTAAATACACTGATTCAGTATGTTGATACCTGTAGATCTTCATTCACAACCAACTACAAGTTATAACTTTCTCTAAGGTTTTACCCGTGTACTTTGGACAAATATGTCTCAGTTTTTGATTATTTTAAGGATGTCTGTCAAAAATAATCCCATAATTATCTTCACTGTAACAGATCAATCAAACAAGTACATCCTTATTGATCTTTCTCTCCAAATCCTATTGTTACTCTTAATTGTATTTAACTTAGTGCTATCTGCTTGGACCCACTCACTATGCATTCATGTTTTAAGGTAAATATTTCATCCGCATCTTTCTTGACCTCACTAAACCACAATATTTATGACTTGGTATACTAGGCTCTATATTACTATTTTTTCTAGCCTTTCTCTTAAGTGGTAACATAGTAGTCAGAATATGGCTGTGTTTGCTATGAGTAGCACTTGCCTGGCTTTAAATATTTTGTCATTTTGCAGCAATACTCAGACCTAACTAAAGTGCATGATTGTCATAGTCTGTTGGTTTGAGTACTTCTGTTGCTTTTCTCATGGTTGAAAGTTTTACTAGAGTTGGTCAGTGCTGTCGTTGCCTCTGATGCACAAATGTGGATTACGTATTCAGCTGTGTTCCTGACTGTTGCATTCATCAAGTTGTTGAAACTCCTTTGTTGCAGCATATTTGCTCTTATTTCTCATTCAAAGGTCATTAGGTGCAGATATTATCAAGTTGTGTTCATCAAAATATCCATAAGCGTGGCACAGTTCGTATACGGAATTCTTCTCTCTGCATATGTCAATATTAAGAGACAGTTGTTCTTGTGACCCTTGGTAGCCAATATTCAAAAAGCTGGTTAAATAGAATATCATTGTCTACAATCCATAGGAAGGGGTTTATGCTGGTTTCTTGAAGATCATTACTCACTTCTACTGGTGCATGTGAGATGTTTTCAACGATTATATCATCAACGGGTGTGTATATGATGCCAATTTGGGAAATTCTAGTACATTAAAAGATCAATAATGTATACCCAGAAGAGGACAAGACCCAGTGTGAGTTTGGTGGCAAGCCAGAGCTGGTTAAAAATGTATGCATCTCCATTTCCTAAATTTCAGCTGGCAACACTTGGTATCTAGCGTAACCAATATATGTTATAGTGAAACAGCCAACACCCCTATAGCCTTTATTTTCATGGCAAAATGTCAATGTCTGTTATATGAGAATGGTCAAGATTCCCATAGACTCTAAACCAATGCCCACCTAATTGTCAGCATCTTCAAAGCCAAAGAGCGCAGTGCTACGATGTCTACTTGCATTACTGGAATGTAATGTGTGACTGCTTCTATACTGAATCTTTAGCCATTACACCTTGATAGACAACAATTTCTCTTCTCCAGGTCTTAAATAGGTCTATTTTTCTACTAATTTTTCTATGAGCTTTACCAATACATTTGGCATAACCGTTAATCTATAAGTTATACATTTGTGGTAGTAATTAAGAGGTTCAGCAACGCTTTCAATAATCGCTTCCTGAATTCCATCACTACTTCCTACTCAACCATTGACAAATTTATTATTTTAACTAGCTCTGTTTTCTCCTCCATAGGGATAATTTTGATTTTGAAGTAACTCACACCATTTGGTCACAGTGCAGAATTGCAGAATTCCACTTTATTGTTTGAAGAATTCTTTTCAACTATACAGTGTTGCTAGCATTTTTGGCCATGGGTCAACTAATTTTGTTGAATTCTGTGATTCATTAACTGCCATGCTGACCTCAAACAAGTCTGTCTACTTTCTTGTAGCTGGATCGTAGGCTTCTTCTAGGATGTGTTATCTTATTGTTCATCACCTATCAGATATTCAGCCTTTGGTGTTGTGATCCTCTTGTGACCAAGCCACCAATTCACTTTATACTATTTTCATGATAGTTTAAAGTTTCCAAAATTGGTTTGGTATACTAGGTTCTGCTAAATTGTACTGCTGACAGACGTTGTCGATATTGCTTGCCTATTTTATGTACTTTTTACTTAAATTCTAAGATAGCTTTGTTCAGTTCTATTCTATTCTGCTTCACCTCATCTTTTCTTTTGGCTTCAGTGGATTATTTACTTACTTCAAACATATATTTCTTGATCTGCTTCACTTCTGTCGTATTTTAGATAATTTTATAATGACTCCTACATGTACTCATCCAACTCATTCCTTCATTTTCTCACTAACCTTCTACATCTTAGTAGATGTATTTCTCTGCATTGAAAAATTTTATCTGAATGAGTTTCTGAGATGACTCCTTCTTAGTAATATCCACTAGCTTCTATATCATTTCTAGGAATGCGACAGATGTAATGAGGGTGAAGTCTTAGAGTGAGAAGGAATTTCTCCTTCTTTTATTTAGTAGTTTTATTTAGTAGAAGGTTGTGGTATGTGTGACGCTGTGCCTCTTTCAATGATCTTTCATTTACAGTTTAGTTCTATCAGCTAGGTAGGATTATGGGTATTCAGGCTACTTTTGACCATACTCACGATATGAAACATCAAATTAGCTCATCTTTTCCATTGTCAAAATGTCATTCTAGATATACAAGTTCATCAGTAAGTATTCCATGCCTGCAACATCCAGTATTGACATCTACAAGGATGAGAATCCTTGTTTGTATGTGTTTTACGTTAATGGTGATAGTTTAAAAAAGTGCTTTGACATTTCTCTCATATGATAGTTTCTTTCAGAACTTTGTTTCTTGAAACATTGGGGAATTTTCTTCCCAACCGTTAGCTTTCCAACAGTTGTAATTTTCATTTTATGGCTACAGGCATTTCGAGATATTATTGGGACAAATTTTGTGTTAATTCTCTCTGTTTTACTTATCTTCTGGTTTTACCTTCTTCTTCTTTTTGTATAAAAGGGTTGTACACAGAGTGGTGCTGTTTTTTTTTTTGCCTAAGTCCGTGAAGAGCCCACGTCTGTGAAAGTTATCCTGTTAGCCTTCCTCACCAGACATAAAATCTGTCATGCCATAATTGAAAGTCAACTGCTACTTTATATACACACACACATATAAATATATATATATAAAGATTATAAATATCATACATGAATGTATATACATATACACTGACTTCTTTAATGAGTACATGTACATATATATTTAGGACGTATTTTGTGAATCCACAAACTTTGCTTCGCGAGTAGCATTCCTTTGTAACGTTTGTGTCACAATCCTGTAAACAGTGACGAAGTATAGACGACTGATTATATGCAATATTTTCTGCATGATTTTTAAATCTTCGGCTCAGACAACATATTGTAGAACTTAAATAGCTAAGGTTACGTGAGAACGATGCGTTATTGTTATCCAGTATTCACATTTATAATAACTTCAATAAAGCAACACTTTTAAAATGGTTCTGAACTTGATATTGGAGAATGCGTGTAGCAAAGAAAAGCTACAAAAGAAGAAAAGCTTGTGGATTCACAAGATTCGTCCTGAATTAATCATTATGTATATTATTTCATTATTTATTTAGTTCAATTATTAATCACTTAATATTGGTCTGTTTTTCGTTTATATTTTTTTATTACTTCTTCTCCAATTTTTTCAACTCCTCAATGTACGTTAGAGGATATCAATTAATACAAATCCTATATCCCGAGTGCTTTTGAAAACTTGATATTTCTTTTACGTGGATCAACTGAACTACATTCCGAAAGTGCTGGGGTTATGGGATATTTAATATTGAGGCTTATTGAACCTATCTGTTTTTCTTACAGCATGAATGTATCTAATTAATTATATTGATAATAAAAAAGGACAAACAAATATAAGTCTAGTAAACTGAGTAAATTAGTTTAATATAGTTCAACAGGAGTTTGCTTTAACACTAACGGGCCTCATACTATCCTTCTATTCAGTAATACAAATAGTAATAACTTTTCTAAATAATTTGATATAGTTTAATTCAACATAATTTAATATTTTACTCATTTTCTCAATGAATACACTGAAGTTAAAATTTGCTTTGCAATAATAGGTGTGTGTGTATTTTTTTGCAACAAAGCCGCATTGCACCATCTCTTCAGTTCACCGTGAGGAATCGAACCGTTGATTTTTACTGTACTTCTATTGTAATGTTGAATAATAGTGACAGCATCTTTTTTTGTACTTCTCATTTAGGCACGACATGGCCAGGTGGATTAAGGAGTCGATTCGTAATCTGATGGTCGCGGGTTCGAATCCCCGTCGCACCAAACATACTCGCCCTTTCAGCCGTGGGGGTGTTATAATGTCAATCCCACTATTCGTTGATAAAAGAGTAGCCAAAGAGTTGGCTGTGGGTGATGATGACTAGCTGCCTTCCCTCTAGTCTTACACTGTTAAATTACGGACGGCTAGCGCAGATAGCTCTTGAGTAGCTTTGCACGAAATTTAAAAAACAAACTAACAAACTTCTTATTTACTCGACATCAGCTTGACAGTCCAGCAACAGCCCAAGTAAACGTAAGCCTACTTTAGTCTTAACGGTTATTTAATATAAAATTGCACACTACAAGTACACTGACTGTAATTGAATACTGTATTATTTAAATAACCCAAAATTAATTAAATTATTAATAAGAGATTACGGAGAGATTTACTGACTACAATTAAACAAAACTGTAAAAAGTAACTTTCCCTCATTTTCTCTCTCTCTTTTTCCAGCGTCCCCTTCAAATTGAAAATACCAATATCTATATTCAAGTAACTCACCACTGGGTGATGGTATAGATATGGAAAAGTTCGAATGGGTTGTTGGTTTCCATGGTAACACACCATGCTGTGATCGCCTGGAGTTTTCTATAATCTTCATAAACAAATTTATTACCGCTGACTTCTACGTTTTCCCAACGACCTTGGAACCAAGAAGGAAATTCACACATGGTTGTGAGGACTGGTGCAGGAAGACTCCGGGATGGAACTGAAGAAAAACAAAAATAAAGAAGTATTAAAACTTAGTTAATTTGGAAACTTAAGCTTAAATAAAAAAAACTCTATATTCACAGAAAAAACTTCTTTCAGCTTAGCAACTTCTCAGACTCTTCATAATACCATCTGTCTTGTCTACATCACCAGCCTTTGTTCTTTTCAACTTGATTCTATCTAAACAGAATGACCAGGGGGTTAAGCAATCAATTCTATTTGAAAACTTGTCAACGGTTGATAAATCCACAAAGAGATTTAAAACTAACCAGCACTAACTAAAAGTAATCAAATCTGTTATATTAAAAACACAAAATTGAATTATATAAAACTATAAGTCTGGAAAGATAAAGAGAAAGGAAGAAGTGATTTCAGCGTGCAGGAAAACAAAGAAAAACCCTTGATCCGGATATTAAATAAAAATGTACTTCTAAAATTGAGTAGACGATGTTAGCTTTGAATAACCCTCGAGCAAAAGCTTCGGGTGTTAATAATTTTAAACTTCAACATTTGAACATATTCATTATCTAATACTTGTAGTGCAAGTTAGTGTATGAGAGACATTTAATATACCAATTTACTTGATATATCAAACGCACCCATAGAAATGCATGTTATAGATTATATAATAAATTTCATTATTTAAATCGCTTAGATCATTATACTATTAGTTACGATCTGTGTTTTAGTGAAACCATCCCGAAGAAAATGTATATCGAAACGTTGAGTGTCCAGTTAAAGGAACATAACAAATTATGGTGTTTTAAAGTCGTTTATTTTCAGTATTACTATGGTGGAAATATTTGTTTAAGTCAAATGTTTCCCTTTCGAGACATTTCAATAGCATTATAAACTGTAAAACAAAATAAAGAACACATCTGATGACTACAAGGAATTACGAATTCCTCAATTGCTCTGCGATGGCCTTGAAGGTTTAAAACGTTAAAACCTAAAATTTTATTCCTCATGGTATACGCAATATAGCCCATTGCGCAGCATTCGACAACAATGAAGAAATTAATGACAAATAACGTCTTTATAAATAGACGATGCTTGTAGTTATTTAAATGAATTTATACAACCTTAATGTAGAGCGAAATTTCGTCTTTGGTAGAATTTCGTTGTCGTTATCCATACATTTATATAAACAATGAGATATAACGTGTCGGGCCAAACTGTAAATACACATTACATTACAATTTCATTGTTATCTAAGCGACATGGATGTTGTAGTCAGCTATAGGATTTGAAACTTACATCTCTTACCCGCCAAGGAAATGTTTCCTCTTTTTTTTTTACGTTCATCCTCGGTAACAAGTTTACAAAATTACGTATTACATAAAACATAACAAGAATAAACTATAAGCTAACTTCAAACATCTAAATGTAATAATGTATTTACTACCTCTTCTATTTGCTTGTTTGTTTGTTGTTAAACTCAGTGCTTCACAATGGATTACCTCTACTCTACCCACCAATACCTTCACTGGTATCAAAACCTGGTGCTCGGTATTCTAAGCTGCAGACTTAAAGCTATGCCAAGTACAATTATCAGTAAAACATCTTCACACATACTCTTTTAAGACCACAACGTAACCTGATGTTTAGCCTTTATTATCCGCACATTGTCTCTGAAAATCAAAACGCAACCTGTTGTTTAACCTTTATTTTATCTCTAATAAAACATTTGAAAGCGAAAGTTTAGCCATAGAAGTTAAAGGGTTTACTCCCCAACACTTTCCAGTAAATTGCTTTTAATAACTTAACTGAGCTAAAAGATTAACATCATAATATGTCTTTGTGAAGTGTTTTTAGCAATTCAAACTGACCTAAATTAACACCCTAGCATCTCCTACTGAAGTAATTTTCGTAATTTAAGCTGACATGAAAAGGTTAACACTCTAGCACCACCTAGTAAAGTAATTTTAATAACTTAGACTGAGCTAAAGGGTTAAAAACATAGCACTTCCTAGTAAAGTGTTTTTCGTAACGCAAGCTAGCGAAAGAGTTTACACCTTAGCGTCCCATAATAAAGTTAGTTTAGTCAGCTATGATGAACTTAAGTTATCTGGCTGTCAGTCAATATCATTTCCAGTTCTGTTGGTTAGCATGTCAAGTTCATGATCTAAAGATCCAAGGTTCGGACACCAAATATGCCGCTAACTATCCTCCGTTCTTTCATTTGCAAACCGTGGAAACCTAGAACAATGTATAACTTATACTCCATGAAACCAGTGTTATCCGTTGAACATTACTAATATAAACTTAGATTAGAATAAAACGGTAAGTGATTACAATGGTAAAATATGATTCACTGTTCAGTCTATGTGGAAAAAGCTATTACTAAAAGTATTTCAATATTTTATCGAGAATAATGTAGAAAATATTTACTGGCTCTATCTTAGTATTATGCTACGGTTATTATGATTTTTGTATTGAAAGTATTGGAGTCTTAAACATAAAAAACGGTAAATATAAGACCATCAGTCTGATACGGCAGATTGAATTAAGAAGTGTAATGACTTTCTCAACTGGGATAGAGTGTTACTAGTAAAAAAAATAAAGTTAACATATATATATATATATATATATATACACACATTTGTAACATTTATAAGAAATGTAACCTGGAACTTCAGCGGAGTTAAACTAAATGTTAAGCCTGGCGCTTATGAGGAGTTAAATACTAAACTCTGTACTTACAAGAAGTTAAGCTAAATATTAAACGTGGTACTCATAAGGACTCAAACTGAAAGTTAAACCTGGTATTACAAGGATTTAAGCTGAATATTGAGCCTGTTAAATATAGGAGTTAAGATGAATATTAAGCCTGATACGTACAAGGAGTTAAAATGTTGAACTGGAACTTAGAAGAAGTTAAACTGAATATTGAATTTGGAACTTACGAGAAGTTAAACTGAATGTTTCATAGCCGTTAGAAGAACTTACAAGACCCGATACGCATGTAGAATCTTCCGAAAGAGACAAATATCTACGGCCTGTGGACGAGTCTTCTCCGTAGAGCTGTAAAACATAATATATATCTACATACTCCTCTTTTGTTAGACTTTAGTCAAGTCTAAGCTTAGATTTTAATTAATGTGAAGAAGTGACTAATTTTTTTGCAAAAAGTACAACTATTAGGTTGATTCTCAGTGGTACATCAGGCATAGTTTACATTCATTGATTTTAGTTATTGTTGCCTTATAAAATTCGTGTTTTAAATTTCTGATGTTCCGTTTGTTGCACGTAATCCTTCACACAAAATAATTACTCTATTTCAAACATTCTGTTACAATGTGACAGAATGTATAACGCTCAACAAATTGTTTTCTTTGAAATTAATGTAGCAATAGCTCTTAGACTGTTTATTAATGATCGTGATTTTAATGCAGTTTTGAGTGTTGTATTGCCTTAAATAACTGGACCTCCAGATTAACGCTCATCAATCAGGAAACTACATATATTTGATCAAGAACGTTTAAAGGTTGAGAATACTATAAACCGTTTACCTTCAGTGAATTAACATCGGACGTTAGTATTTCTATAAAAAATTTGTGTAAGTTCAACTGTGACAAACTCACGTGAGACCAAATAAGAATAGAGAGCTAGCTAGCTACCCGTTAAGAGAACTGTTCCGATATCAACGCAGTATTAATGAACTCATCGTGAACCGTCAATTAAATATTCAGCTCCAGTCCAGATAGAAGACTCAGCATTGTTTGTAAAACGTTTGTATATAAATTATTATTTGTAATAATCGTTATTATAAGTTGTATTTTTGTTTGCATAGTAAAATATATTTGTGATAAGAAAGAAAACCATGTGTATCAATCTTGTTAGCAAATATCATAAATTTATTCTACATTAAATTTTAATTAAATTCTAAATCAAAATTACAATTTAACATTGTTCAGTCTCTATGAAATTGTAATGCGTGTAGAATATAATAAATTGTAATACGTAACATAACAAACAATTGTTTAGAGTTCGACCTTAAGTCTACATTATAGTCTAACACTTAGACGATCATTAATTCGAACAAAAGTTTAGTACTTGCTAACAACAAATTTATCCAATTGAATTATTTACAAATGTATATCCACATAAGTGTTTTCACTTTGGTATGAGTAACTCTGTACCATGTTTTTACTAATATAAAAAGTACAGCTAAATATGAACGACATGTGGCTCTGCTGGTATAAATTCTAGCAACATACCCCACAACGAAATCTTGGTTTCGTGTCTATTTCTTCACTCAGATCCATAAGCGCCACATAGCGTTCGTTGTTCAAACCTTGCCAATCTCCGAGACATAAAAATCTCTTAGCTAAAAAGAAAAATGTATCTTCAGTTATTTAGTTTTAAATAACAGCTCAGAGAATAAGTGACATTAAGTAATTACTTTGGTTTTGCAATTACTCAGTATTAAAACACCGTAATACAGTTTATACGTTTACTCAGTAAATGTCACGAAACACGGAACAGAACAAATTAGCACAGCATTTTACAACGCTAAAAATTGGGTTTCGATACCCTTGATGGGCAGAACATAGATAACCTTTTGTGCGGCTTTGTACTTAGCTTCAAACAAACAAGCGGAACTTTGCGAACGTCCTCCACCATTGTCATCAAATATTAAAAGTTCTGTTCTAGTTGTTACACATATATATATATATATATAACAAATGGCTTTAATCTAGTTTGCGTATTTAATAAAAAGTAGTTTTGGTAGTAATATTGAACGAATTTTTACAAGCATTCAAATTAACGGGTGAAATATTCCTCATCTGTTCTGGCTCACAGAATATATTTCATCACTTCCCTTTGACATTTGTTTTCTTAACTGTCGACAGTATGGGAATGATATATAAACTGTAGTCATTTATTGTAATGAACTGATCACATAAAAGGTAAATGTGAATGAGGATCTTTAAAACGTTCCCATAGAGACAGTTGCTGAGTTCCTAGCATCTCTGTTAAACATTTGATGTGAAATTATCCGGCTAGATACGCTAGTTAAAGAGGAAGTCACTAAGCATTGCTGTAGAAACAGTTGCTAAATTTGTGGTATCTCTGTTAAACACTTGATTTGAAATTATTTGGCTAGTGTACTAGTGAGACCGGATGTCGTAAAAAAATCTTATCGGAGCAGTTACTGCCCTTGTTAAATCAATTGGTTAGTTAACTTACAAGTGTCTGGAAAGGTACATTGATGAAAACGGAACTCCAAAGTGTTGCCATAGGGACAGTTGCTAAGCTCGGGGTAAGGATCATCACAACGGTAATTTCCATTGTTGCCATGAAAAGTGAAACGAAACCTCCCATTGATTGGACAAAATACATTTTGTACACTAAATGTATCCCGTGGATTATTTTTCCCTGAAACAAAAAAAAATAAGAAATTATATATTCTAGTTTATTTTGTAATTACATACAATAATTTTCTCAATTTTATAAATTATTTAGAATATATTCAGAAAAAAAAACCAATCACATCTGATACGCAAAATATTAGTTCTTCATCTTTTTAACATGGTATCTCACAAAAGGCCCAACAATTAGTGTAGTATTGCGATTAAACATAGGTTTATTTTGATATTGTGTTTTTATGAAAAATTGCTCTTTAATATGAATAAACTGTTATTTTACATCGAGAACAGCAAAAATAAGTTTAGTAAAAAATCAATTAATAAATACGAAAATTGGAGTAATACCTTTTCTGTGCTCTGTTGTTTGGATTTTACTTCTTATGAAAAAACATTATTATGTATTATTTACTCATTAATGTCTTACCAACAGGCCTTTTACCTCGCATAAAATGTTACCTTATAGAGATCTCATTAGAAAACAGAACTTACTTACTGTACATCATTATCTCCGTGAATCGTCCTTTAAATATTAGTTCTTCATCAGGACAAGTTGCAAGCGCTGCTTCAACGGTAGTATGGCACGTTGTAAACCCTAATTTTTAACATAATATTTATTTATTTATTTGCCAATATATTTGCTAAAACCATTTGGTCTGTATTTGTATTTCATAGGTAAATATATGTACTTAACTATAATTAAATAAATTATTAAAAAGCATGTTCTATGGATATCAGGTTCCTACACAATTTTCGAATTTTGCAAGACGGTGCTGTGATACATATGCATACAAACAAATATACGTATATTATAATACATATATATATTATAAACATATTGCATCATCTGTCAACAAATGTTAAATAATAAGTACAAAAAATTCCTGTTGGCAAGAATTTTCCTTTTTGTTCTATTACTGTTATATTCATTTGCATCAAGTGGATATTTTCATTATTTTGTTTCAACCAAATACAATAATATCTTATTAGATTATTTCACATAACTTTAAAAAGAACACTTCTTCTTTGCACTATTTTACTCATAAATTTCAATGAATTAGATCTATGCAAAGATGTAGGTTGTAATGAGAATAAAAATTGGCTATAAAATAAAAATAAAGTAGGTGGTGGTTTCGAGATAATGAGAGCATGTATGTTGTTCAGTTGATAGATTGATGAAAAAGTTTTACAGTAATACTTGATCAGGTGTGTTTTCATTCTTCTTACACTAAAATATAAGATGTCAAAAGGAAATCAGGTTATTTTCCTAACTGAATTATTCAAGTCTGTGTGATAACTAATGGTATTTATAATTAGATTAACAATTACGAAATCTTACAAACTTACTTATGACTATTGTAAGCAATGAAAGTTTATGGCTTGAAAAGTACGCTGAAGAACCATAGATGACTTTTTAAACTAAAATCCTAGAATAAAGATCCCACATAATAAGACTCTAGGGTTATTACTGGCTTAGATTTGTTTTTTTGGATATATCTTCTCTATAATCTAAAGGACGATGAATGGAACGTGTTTTTGTGAGAAACTGTTAGTTAAGAAGAGTGAATAATTTTGGTAATGTCTACCTTCAGAGCTTATAATTTCTAGATCGACTACATGCGCTATAAACTGGCATTCTCTCCATCCAAACTTAATATCAGACAATCAGCACATATTGTAATACACACTTACTGATTCTACATAATTTAAGAAAAAAGATCTGAGTACATAAAATTACCTTCTGTATGAATCTGTATAACGTTGGGTGTTTTGAAGGTCAGGTGGAAACATCGCATACATTTTTTCCATCTGGTGGCAAAATAGATAAAATAAATAAGTATATACGAACACGTCGCGTGATTTAAACCTTGAAACGGCCATCTAGGTTATCTGTTAAACGGTTGTATTTAGTGTTATCCATTAAGGTTTATTTAAAACCAATTTTTGAAGTTTCTTAAAATGTATTTACGCAGTAATGATTTTAATATTCTGACTGATTCACTTAGATTTCTATTTTTAACATTTAAGGAACAAAAATAATTCCACAATATGAATTCCACTGGCCAGCAAATTCATACTAAAATCCGTTAGTTCTAAAATATATTTTACATACAAATTTGAGTAAAAATATTTTTAAGTAGTAAGTGCAATGTTTTGATAGATTGTTTAGGCATAGTATTCTACAAAGTCTCATCAAGTGCAATGTATATTTTACTTTTCAGACAGAATGATGTTCTTCTGGTACTGCTGTTCACAGCGCCCCCAAGGAGTTATTGAGTTTTTCTCCACTGTAACGTCAGAGTACCTCACATACGGACCTCCGAAACCTGGTGATGCCTGAGCTTGAACAATGTAGTGTCCTTGAAGTTCCGACGGAAAATAGCATTTTCGAGACGCTAAATATTAAAATACTTTCATTAAAAGTACTTGAATTGTAAAGATATATTATGTACTATAGTATTATGTTAATCAAATTATTGTCAAATGCGTGTCTTTGTTTTTTCTTGCACCGTTTTTCACGAAATCGTTGAGAGAAGTTCATCCAGAGTCTTAATCTACAGTATAATTATGAGTTCAGATATTTAGAAATCTAAAGGGAGAGAACGGTAAAGTCCCAACACTTTTATTGTTGAGGATATTTCTAATTAAATATTGGAATTCGACACTAGCTCATTGATTAACACTATCAGATAGTCTCAATGCCATATTTTATAAAACTATTGAACTCCCAAATATTCATTTTTCAACTAAGGTTCAGTAGGAACCGCCAAATAACAGGAAATACGTCAAGGTATATACGGAAATGTCTTCTTCATTTGAAGTACAATAATGAAAGAAGAGTACATAACTGTTTATAGGGAACCGTTGATTGTAAAAGACTTATTGCCTGTCCCAAAACCGACTTGATGAATGTAATTAGAAGAAATTTTAAGATAATTTTAATTGCACAGGAATTATAGTTACAAGATTCAGATATGTATTCAAGACCGGAAAGGTGAATCCAAGTTCAAGGCCAATAGAAGTTTTATGTAGCACGAGCCTTGTAATCCAAACAACATTTCGGATTAAAAATAAAAGTTATACTACTAATAACAATCTTACTTTTTGGATTTTTGTCGCATAAAATATATTTTGATGTCGATCTGGAAAGATTCGTCCTTGTTTTTGCCCATTGTCTTTACTAGATCTCTGGTTACATCATAACGATTGAACAGTTATTCATAGAATCGTTTCGTAGATTTGTAGTTTTCATACCGTTTTTGTTTGTCTGTTTGGTTTTTAGTTATTGAATGTTAACTCACCAGAAACCAGTTGTACTTTTAAGAAGCATGAATATTGTTATTATAGATTTTTTACAATTCTACATTAACAAAAATGTTACGAACATGTTACATTCATCTAGACTAGGCCTTAAAATTAGATCAAGGGCTAGAGTTCTCTGACAAAAAGAGCGAAATAAGAGAGCTATATGCCTTCTTAAATTTTAAAAATTCATATAGTATATTGTAGTGAGATAAACTTTGGGTTTAGAAATTAATGGTATGTTTTTATTACGTTACAAAAGGACTTGGTTCCCACAATTATTAAACATTTGTACTTGCTTTATTCCCAATAAATACCTTGTACACTTTTACTTTTTACTAGTTTTATTCCCAATAAATGTGTTGTACACTTGTATTAACACAGTCTGACATAGTCTTAAGCCATGAGGACTGATAAAACAGTTGGCATTTTTGTTGTTGCTCGTTACAATTGTTACATTCAGGCAACAGAATGTATATCCTAAACACGTGATATTCGAAAATGTTATGAAATGATACTATGGATAAGTTATTAGGCCTTTAATCAGGATCAACATTTTTTAAAGAGAGCCTGTCGTATACTTTTTAAATAGCTGCGCAAACAGCGTTCTGAGGAACATGCCAGATACCTGAACAAACAGATCTTTCCACATTCTTACTTGATAATAACTTTGTGAAATGTTTTGATAAATCAGGTTGTGTGCTATTAAC
This sequence comes from Tachypleus tridentatus, assembly GCF_004210375.1. Lineage (NCBI taxonomy): Eukaryota > Metazoa > Arthropoda > Merostomata > Xiphosura > Limulidae > Tachypleus > Tachypleus tridentatus. The sequence goes on from NC_134831.1 coordinate 157,542,402, forward strand.
AATCAATCAACATTTAAATTTTACATCCTTCCAACGAAAAAAAGAATCAACAGTTGGTACTACACATTTATTATTATTAACTTGACAATGGCAAAATAAAGCATGAAGCCGCTGTATTATTCAAAATACCAACTTAGGAATTAGAAAATGAGATAAAACTTCAGTAAATCCTTACTAGATGGCAGTTTAGATGACGATCAACAGAACAGGCGGGAACTGTCATTTTATTACGCCTAACGATAGACACAAATTTAAATAAAAAAATAATATGGGCTCAGCTCCTTTATAATTTTGAAACTAATAATGTGGGTGAAATAGTATTGCGTAAATGAGTTCGGTAACAACACATATGAATCATAACTGCCCGTTAGAATATATCTGGTCACTAAGTCTCTGATGATGAATTTAGATGTGCACTGTTGCTAACGCAATAAAAATTGTATTATTTCTATAACTGGAAAATAAGGTGATTCTCTAACAAACATCCGATACAAATTCATCTAAATTATGTTTTCAACGTATTTATTTACCTTAGAGACTCATACAAAATAAAACCTCACTGATATCTGTGTCTATACTGTGAATCTAATGGTTTATGGCTCACGCCCTGTTGTTGCATTAACGTGCTCAACCCGTTCGGACTTACAAATCCCACTACTCTGCGATACAAGATTAACCCAGAACTAGACGTTGGGTGCTGATTAATATGTGCTTTCTCTCTGGTGTATCCATTTGAGAATTTGGAAAAGATATGCGCAGGTTATTTTATGTAACCTTGACGGGAAATGCTGACTCGAACTTAAACATGTACCTTATTAATCACTAAAGCACAGCTATAGATGAATCACCCACTATATTTATCCCGAGGCTTCGCCTGTGTTGAATATAATCAACGTCAGTTTCCTTTGCTTTATTAACAAACTGTGAACTGCTCGAGCGACAGATCACGAGACACGATATATCCGGATTTTTGTTATTACTGAGATACATGACTTATTCGACAATACTATTAAAATGTAACATGTTTCTCACCGTTTAACAGTTACCAGGAATTAGCCAGATATCAAAATATTAATGTGATTAGATAATGCATAAAAACATATAACTTGACAATTATATCAAAATAAAATATTCAACGATAGAGGTAGTTCGCAACAGGTAGATAAATTTTATTCGTATCGTAACGTCGACCTCTGTTTCTCTGAACGAATACGACCAAAACTAGCGATAAACATAAACAACAGACAACAAAAACATCTAAAGAAACTTAATGGTTTCTCCTATAAATTTAAGTTTTATCTTCCTCATTAAATATATATAAATTATCTTGTTTACTGCCAAAGTTTTGGAAATGGTTTTGCTAAGTTTTTTTGTTATGATCATCGAAATATTTTTAAGGCAAAGTTTGCGCTCATATCGAATACTGACATGATTCCCTACTGTCCTTAAATCTACAGATCTAATGTCAGTTTTGAATTTGTTAAAATTATTATTCTTCAATGAAAATTTTGTAATCGTAAATTCTGTTAAGATCTGGTGTAACAAATATTATATAAACACGTTAACAGTACAAGTTCTTATTGGCTACAACAGTAAAAAATTTTCAAGAATATTCGTAACCATAAAATATCCTATATCGTGACATCAAGATATATATATACATGCTGAGCAGAAGCATAAGTATTGTTAGTAGATCGACTAGTGATATGCTGTTTGGTAACACTGTTATACATTATGTGGCAGCAACTGCTTGTATGTTGTGTAGTAACAACTGATTATATGTTATGTTGTAAAAACTGGTTATGTATTGTGAAGTAACAACTGGTTAGACGTTGTGTTGCAACAGTTGGTTATACGTTGAGTAGTAATAACTGGATATATAATAAATACTGCCTATAGTGGAATTTAGCGTACATGATAACGCCCTAATGGCTAAAAGAGTGATCATATTCGGAGGTGGAATTTAAACCACTAACACACCAAGCTGTCCTGCCAAAGGTGCAACCATTCAGTTTATTACACCTTCTTCCACTGGGTGTTTCTAATTTTTTCTCCAACCCCTGTACCTACGCAATTAAGTTTTTCTCCAAAGCCAAATGTCATTGTCGAGTGTTTCACAGCGTTTGAAGCTCCCAGCATCATTGAAAACTATTGTTAAAGTGGAGAACTGGAAACTAGTTAAATAGTCAAAGCGTACTTTCTTTATGTTTTATACAATAAATATCCACCAACTACATAACACCTAACATCAAACAGACTGATAGACATACTATTTGGTATAATAAATCTCTACAGCAAAACATCTAGTGGGCAAATTATACACCAAAGCAAGTTTCTAAAGTATGTGTAAAAGTACAACAGTAAATAACCTGGTATACAAGCTGTTTTCACAACAAAGGTTTATTGATTACGTAAAATGCAACAACAGACATCAAATAAACAACCAATTTTCCACAACAATAGTCTATCAATTATGAAAACATTTAACAACAGACACTTGGTACACAGTCTATTTTATAAAGTTTAAATACAGGGTGAAGGATAAATTTCCAGTCAATAATGGATAAACATTTAATGACTGTAACGTATAGAATACTCAATGCTTCGTACACTTTACAATCAGTACCTATAGGAAGCGAAGAAGGAAAAAATCAATACACATAACACTAAATTTTATTGCACACGTTCATTGAATACATCAGGTTTCCATCAGAAGAAAAAATGTCACAGAACAAGCAATAAAAAACATTTTGTAAATATAAAATTATGTAGGGATACCAGTATCCAAACGAATGGAAACATGAAGGTAGGCATGATGTAACCATACATTGTTCATATGTTCCTCAACATTAAGTCTCAAGGAATCAAGATTATGGCAGGTGATGATTAATAATCTATTGCAGCTAACTATATCGTATAATATTAATACCTGAGGTCATTTTACAAGTGCAGTAAAAAAACTAGCAAAAACTAATATGATATTAACAATATATATTGCTACTGATTTAGGAAAATAAAAAAAAAACAAGTTCACTTAACAACCAACTTCAATGAAGCTGTTTTTAAAAAAATAAATATATAAAAGTAATAAAAATTGTAAAAATTAAGGATGATGTTAGAATGGCAAAAAATACAAATCCAAGGTAGAGGTGAATACTTAAAACCATACCATAAGTAGCCAAATATGTCCAAAAATAACGTTTATTTACAACTAAATGGTGGAACAGTGATAAGTTTTCGGATTTACAATGCTAAAATCAGGAATTCGATTCCCCTCGGTGGACACAGGAGATAATTTCATGTAGTTTTGCTATGAGAAAAATACACACGAAAACATATAATTAATCGTTGAGTTATTGTCAGTTGCACGAATTCAGGTTTGAATACAAGAACTTAAACTGAATAATGCTATACATTCTTATAGTTCCTAATAATCATAAGCTTGTAAGATTGTTTCAGTACTTAGTGGCTACTTATGAAGGAATTTTTTGTATGGCTTGTGTATTTATCATTACCTTGTTTGTGTACTTTTAGGGCATTGCCATCCCTACATCATACGTAATTTTTGTAATTTTTATGACGTGTATAAGTATAGTTACATTCTTGTTACAGCTGAAATACTATACACATAGTATACGTTATACCACTCTAAAAAGCCTTATTTTATTTATTAAATTAGGTAATAGGCAGATGTTACTGACGGGACGTAAAATTCTTTGTTATCAAATGATGAATTGAATAGAGACTGGTTTCAGTATAGCTTAAGCAATAAATGATGAATTAAATTATATATTGGCTTTCCGCATAGCTCAGTAACAAATGGCGAATCGAATCATTGTATCTGAAATATTTTATATGTTGAATACGTCAAAAATGCTTTTTAACATCAGTGCTACCTATTCTTCTAACATCGTATAAACATAAGCTTACAGTAGTGTGTATAATACAACTAAAAACACCCTATATACCACTGCTGTTTTTATTCTTTTAACGAACTAGTTTTTTTAACTTTAATGATTAGATTAGTTCATTCTTAGAAACATTGCAGAGGTGACATAAACTATGAAGTTTTACCAGAAAGTATTACATTAAAGTATCACCTCTCGAGAAGTCACATTAAATTATGTTTGATAGTGCGTGACATAGGAACAAAAATACAGTTCTTGTTCATATATTGTCGTACGTGGAACAAGTATATTGTAAAACATACATCAGTCATCATTCCAGACAAACCAGTTTCTAACTTGTAAATGTTCATCAAACTATCAATTTCCTCTGTCAGCGACCTAGCCCACCCATGTTGTTCAACCAGACCACTGGAGATACGGTTGGAAAGTTATACAGTTGATTCATCTCGTTTGATGCAGTTTTGATTAATCATCTCGAGAGGAAGGATACACGGATGAAATGAACTTATTGTTTTCCTCTGTGCCATAAAGTTCATGACAGGAGTAAGACTACCTCTTTCCAGATACTAGGACTACTTTCACTGAGTTTTTAAAACCGGAGGTATCTAGCTATTTTATTAATGTTCTTAAAAATAATAGGACGAATAAATTTTACGTTAAATTGGCATTGGAAATAATGATATATTTTTCTTTCTGTTAGCGTAAGAAAACTAACTAAATAATGTTCTCAAGTGAAAGAAACTCCATGTTATTTGATTATTGTAAATAATGGTATACGTTCTTATTAGCATATCCTCCGGTAGTACAGCAGTAAGTTTACAAACTTACATTGCTAAAATTCGGGGTTCGTGTGGTTTAGTGCGGCTTTGCTTTAAAAATAAATAAACTTTCTGGCACCAGCATCACACCGAATTCTATATTTTGAATGAAACTGAATTAAATTTAGAATTAAATTTAGAATTAAATTCAGTCAAAAGCTGGTGGAGTAAAGCGTTGATTATTATTATTAATAAAAAGCTTAATTTTATCATATCATAATTCCAAACATCAAGCTCTATGAATAATTTAAAGTGTATTTAGCAAAATGATACTTATGTAACCCCATAATATTTACTAAATTTCTTGCAGGTTCTTGGAATTTTTTATCGAATTTTTAATACGAATGCAACCAGACATGAAACGAATAATATTATTTGCTGCTAGAATTTCTAAAGTGTTTTACACAGAAAACAGGAGAAACACAGAATTATTCATTAATACTTCATTATTCATTGAGTTAAAGACGATGTTTATATATATAAACTAATTATTCCTATAGCCATGAAGCATACTTATATGTCAAATATCCTTTGAGTTAAGGTAATGTTCATATATAGAAACCAATTGTCCCTATAGCCGTAAAGCATGTTTATATATCAATTATGCACTATCCCTTGAGTTAAGTTCGTGTTCATATATATAAACTGATTTTCCCTACAGTTATGAAGCATATTCATATATACCAATAATCTCTTTGTGTTATAGGTCATGACCATTTTTATGAACTTCTTTTCCTCTAAGCTAAGGTAATAAATGATTTTAACCTGCACATATTATCACCTTAAGTAGCAACGTTTTATTTTCTTTTTTTCATATCAAGAGTTTTAATATATTGTAGTGTAAATAAACTTTGATGGAGATGTAACATAACGATTTTTTGTATGGAATAGTGCACAACTACACAGATATCATCTCCACCAGGTATTCTCAACTCTGAGTTGATAAAACAAAAGAAAGGTATCAAGACAACAGTACTCACTATTTCTTCAGCTAGTCTAACCAGATAACTGGATTTGACGATCATTCTAATAACATTCCTATGGTTTCAAAGTACTAAGAGCAGTATTATACTTTTTTTTTTAATCAGTGATGACGAGAAAACCCACTTGTAGAGAAATATATATGTAAAAACGGCTCGTTTGGGTTGAGATTTTTTTTTATGTGGAGGAGCGAACAAAGTTTGGACCTTCTTACAACCCTCTTCAAACATGTGGTCAGCTATCGGTCAGTTACCTCTTTCTTTCTTTGTGAACCTGACGATGACCGAAGAAAGTCGAAACTTTGTTCGCTCCTTCAGATAAAAAAAAAATATCAACCCAAACCAGCCGTTTTTACACATATGTTTTTGTTTCTTTTTGCGGTAACGGGATAAAAACAGTGGAATATCAATTCCACAACTCGGCAGGCTAACAATAAGATAGCTCTGGCCATTATACATAGAGTAAGCTTAAAAGTTAGAATAGTAGAGTACAAATGTACAAGATAACGATGTTACTTGAGATTACCGACAATATCTAGAAATATCTACATATTTATGATGTTATGTGTTATTACCGACGGCACAAGTCTACAGTATTATCGACTTTTTATATATCTATAAGATAATGGTGTTACCTGTTATTATCGACTCTTTATATATCTACAAATTAATGATGTTACCTATGATTGTCGATTCCATATATCTACAATATAAGGGTATCACCTTTGATTATCGACTGTATATATATCTACAATATAAGAATGTTACCTGCTATTATCGATAGTATAAATCTACTACATTAGAAGGCTACCTATGATTATTGACTCTATATATTTATAAGATAAAAGGTACATGTTGTTATCGACTGCATATATCTACAAATTAATGATGTTACGTATAATTATCCATTCTATATACTTACAATATAAGGATATTACCTGTGATTATCGACGGACAGAAGACGGAAAGTAACCAAGTTAGTAACAATCGTAATTTCCGCAAAGATAACATCTTATGCCAAGATGTCTTTCAACCAATCTTATGGTCTTGTTCCAAAAGAATTGCGTGTCTTGTCTATTCTTTGTTTTTTTCTATCAACCGTATCTTCAACATTTTGTTGACCACTTAAAAGAGAAATGTACGTGAGATTTGGTTTGGACTGCTTTTCAACTTTCTCTCTGGAAATCTCTTTCAATTCTCCCCTATATCTTGCTGGCTATACCTTGTGTCTCTGAACTGGTTCAGTAAGACTCTTCATCCCGCGTTTTACTCAAGCTTTTGCTCTCAGAGAGGATTATTGATGTGCTACTAATCTCATAGTTTATTCGAGGATAATCTTTAAGGTTGCCGAGTCAACTGTTTGCGCGTACCATACTTTATAAATTTTGTTTTCTCTTAATTTCTTCTTATGATTTTGTCCATCAGTGAGAAAGTGTTAAATCTACGAGTTTGCAACTCTAAAATACGGGGTAAGATTTCTCACGGTAGACACATCAGATAGCCAAATGTGGCTTTGTGACGAAATAAACAAACACACACTCTATCGTCTGTAACACCTTTCTTTTTTAGTAATTTTCCTGCCTATTGGTTATTATTTTAAAATTATATTCTGAAAGACATAATCGATTTTTCAAACTGTCCTGTAACAAATGTTTTATTTTTAATTATACTAAATTCATATGTCTACAGAACATGCAGGTTATCGAAAGTAAGAGGCATCGAGATCAACAAGTAGCAGACACTGACACCTGGTGGAGGGAGAAGATTCCTTTATGTTTGTATCAGATTAACTCTACGTGGCTACTGAGCTATTTTCGAAACACTGGTCACCTCCGGTAAAACCCTTTCGCTAGACTACGTCATGCATTTCCGTTCTTTATTCAACAGCCAGTCGTAGTAACCAAATAATGAACGCCACAGTTATCTAGTCAATAATGGCCAATCAGAAGAGGCAGGCTGTAATCAAAAAGTTTCTTGTTACTCTTTTTGTTTTGTGTTGTTGTTGTATTTTTTGCAGATATTTTTCGACATAGCGCCTAAGAAGATAGTCTAAATTACATATTTTCAGTTCTCTATCACTTTTGAGGAAACATTTCGACCATATTCTGTAAACTTGTACAGACATGGGGCTTATAGCAACCAACTTTTCGTACATCCTGAATGGTGTGATTATAAAAATTCAAATGTCCAACCAGGAAGGTTCTTGTGAAGATCAAACTTTTTTTTTTAATTGCGTTCCTACACTTCAAGATAGATAGTATTTTGATCAAGAAAACTGTTCTATATTAAACTACTTCGGCCATTTGAAATCAGTAAGTAACACCATTAAGTCTGGAAGTGTGTGTTACAGTAAAATTATAACATTATTTAAATCTGCTCTGATCACCTGAAACAGACAACGTTTGTGTATATTTAAAAGTAAAATTCAATGCACCTTTCAACTCTTTCTTTATCAAGTATTAATGGAGCAAACGATTCTTGGAGAGTTGTCTCAGTCCGAGTACATATTAGAAAGATTGTTATTCAGTTTCTTTTACAAACAAACAAAAATTTTGCGATATACATATATATATAGCTTTTATGTAGGATAATTCTCTGCTTTTATTGATACAATTAAATTTCTCATTGATTTTCAGCATTCAAACATTGTGAATTGATAATTTATGCTGTACAGAGACTGAATGCGTTATGTCTAAAATAATGTTGGAGCCTCACTACGTCGCAACAGTCCTGACTGTCACGTCTGATAACGCTCCATCGTGCATGGGAATATTCCTGCAGCGTAGTTTCTAATGAAACAGAACCCCATAATTTGTCTGTTTTTTTCAAACCATATTAATGTTCCTTGAATACTCTCCATAATCTGTTTAGCTTAGATAACATTAGTTTCTCTGTGCCTATTTCAACAGTTAATTTGCACATAAATCCAAAGAGGATTTGTTCTAAAATTGTTAAATTTTAACAGTATGGGATCTATTATGTAAATCTAACACATCACAATGGGAAACTGAACAAAAATTACTGTTGATTTGAGAAACAAAAACCTAATTATTTTACAGACTGGTTCTGTTGCAATGATTAAGCACTTTTATGAATCCAAGCTATCACAAAGAAACAAAACAGGTTAACCTAAGAATTGACTCGATTTCGATTCAGATAAATATAAGTAGTATAGAGACAAAGAGTGCATCACAGAGTATTCCAGAATGAAAGAGAACATTAATTTTCATTCAAATTAATATTTTAGCTTTGAATTGAACGATTATTTCCGATTTTTTAAAAGTTTTATATAAAAAAACTTGAAATAATATATGAAAACCTAAATTAGCTTTTCATCAAACTTTAACTTCAATAAATTACTGTTGAATGAAAAAAAAAGTGCTGAATTCCGATTCTTTTCCCGGTTATGGTTGCCTGAAAGTTCTTCCATTTATATAATACTTGATTTGGAATGAAAGAGGACGTTGCTATTGAAACAAAATCTTGTGTATATGAACTCGGGAAGGTGCCTTCACAAAAACATACACACGATATTTGACAGAAGTGTATTTTTAAACACTTGTGTTTAAACTATGGAAGAAACAACGTTAATATTCGTCGTTTTAATCATTCATAAACTATAAAGAATGACTATTATACACGTATATAGTTCTATTTATTAGCAGTTGAAAATAAAGGGATTGAAAAAGTGCCAGCGCACATCTTTTTTTCGCTCCGGCTCCACCCCTGTAATAAATGACATGTATATCCAGGTGGTTTGATTTGTTTTGAATTTCGCGCAAAGTTACACGATGGATATCTGCGCTAGCCGTCCTTAATTTAGCAGTGTAAGACTAGAGGGCTAGAGACAACTTTTGGGCTACTCTTTTACCAACGAATAATAAGATTGATCGTAATATTATAACGCCCCCACGGCTGAAAGAGCGAGCATGTTTGGTGTGACAGGGATTCGAACCCGCGATCCTTGGATTAAGAGTTAAATTACTTAATTACCTGGTCACACCAGGCTATTTCCAGATGGAGTTGGAAACGATAAGTCAGTTAACGAAGTTTTTAATGTTAAATATATGAGAACCTGATCCTTATATCCTCTCAAGTTTGTGTCTGAGTGATATTGTTTATGTGTCAATATTAGACGTTTTTAATACACTAAATTAATTTAGAAGTATGATAAACTATATATTTTGAAGATCTAATTTTAATCATTTTATCAATGTTGTTTTCTAATATTTCTTTGAAGTTCAAACCACTCACAACCTAACATAATTTGGCATTGTTAGCTGAGAAAGCCTATGTCTAACACATCATTGTGGAGAAGCTTTTATTTGATAAGGGGGCTCCACCATTCATGAAAGGCTGAAATATTGCTTTAAAATGTCCTAGATTTTTTCATTAAATTGAATTATAATTTTTTCATTTAATTTTTCTCGACATGCTTATTATAAAACTTGATATGACAGAGGATTAGTACCAAACTTTATAGTAAAATTCTACTTGCTCTTCGTGAAGGAGTATTTGACCACTAATAATTCGAACTGAGAGGAATGGATTTCTTATCAGGCCTTGTAGAAGCTCAGCGGTAAGACTAAAGGCATTTGACGTTAAAATTCGCATTTTGATTTTCGTATGGGTTATTGTATAATTTTGTGTATTACCGACTAACAAACAAAAACAATTCTTTGAGGGAATATCATGTACTTATCTTTGAAGTCGTACATTTAAGGGTTACAATGTGGCGTGTAGTTCCCTAAAAATAAGTTACAAGATCGAGAGATTTTAACCGATACGAGTTTTAAGTGTTTCTTTAATCATTCATAATTTATAATTCATAATAGCTTATTTCATTCAGTGATTTTAGAAAAAGTGTTCAGTTGTAAAAACTTTAATCATTGAGCCACCTAAACATATTATAAAATATTAATTTTTTGTGTTAAATTGGTTGACAACATATACATGATCGCGAAAAAATTCTAGTTCCTGATTAGTCTAAATTTAATCAGTATAATGTTAATATCGATTCTGTATATAATGGATTACCTAAGCCTTAAATGTTTTTTATATAAAAAAATACGATAATTAATAATCTTATATATTATTTTCTAATTTTTAGCTACAACATAGCAGCTTATAGAATGGTACTGAGTCTTTTTTTTTCAACTACAAACGTTTCGTTTATATTTCACAAAGAATTGAAATATTTGATATCTAATTACAGCCGCGACTACTGAGGATTTCTTCTTATTTAAAGTAATTTTTAGCATTTAAGAAAGCTTTCTAATGTTATTAGATTAAAATACTAATCAAAATCACATTTAAAAAGTATCATTTAATAATTCCCGATCCTCTCGCTGGTGCAGTGGTACGTTTGAAGACTTATAAAGCTAATCCCTAATCTCGACATGATAGATTAGAAGGGGGCAGCTACTCAACATCACCCACAGACATTTCTTGGAAAACTCACTTATCAAAGAATAGTTGGATTGACTGTCACATTATAATACGCTACGTCTAAAAGGGCCAAAATATTTGACAACAGGATTCTAATCTCCGGCCTACAGGTTAAGAGTCATATTCCATAACCAGCAACCCGTGCTAGACCAAAGACATATCATATGACGATGAAATAAAATATGTGTTACACAACTTTATTTATCCAATAATTTCCTTATCTACTGCGTGTCCAAGTAAATAATTTAATAAAACACTTAGAAATTATGGCCCCAATAACACATCGTTATACCTGCGAACTTACAACACTAGAACAAGATTTTGATAGCTGTTGTGGGTAGAACACAGGATCGCTCATTGTATAGCTTTGTGCTTAACTTGAAACACATAATTAAAAAATGCAACGTGAGAACTGACCTAACATCATGAAATGATTATGACACTTCTTCAGTATGGACTTTTATTATTAATTATTCTTAACATATCGGTGATGCATAAGACATTGCAACATATACTGTAGTACTTTGTAGCCAGATGCTAGATCGCACAAGTATTTCTGCATGTTCGCATTCTCAGAGAATGGACTTTTTCTCACGGGGTTACGTTTTTTACAATCCCAATCCTGAAGCTGAAAATAGCCTATTAATTAGGTTATGACCCTGTAGATCAAAGATACTTAGGTTCGAGACGTGATACCACTGTTACAAAAGTAATAGTCAATCTGTTGTGGCGTCGAGTTTTGCTCGCTAGCTGTTATCCATTTGGCCAATCTTGAAAAAGTACAAAATGCTATGCCTAAACCCAAGGAAACTCCTGCCCTGATTAATTAAGCCTATCTAAACTCTGAGGAGTGTTTTACCTGGTGATTTAGTTCACACAAATCCTAGTGAGTCTTTTATCTAGTGAGTTAGCTCACGTAAACTATAGAGAGACTTTCATCTAGTCATTTAATTGAACTAAACTTTAGGTAGCCCTTTATCTGGTCATTTAGCTCATATAAACCTCGGAGAATCTCTGACCTGGTCATTTAGTCAAAATATAGCCTAGTTAATTTCTTATCTGGTCTTATAGCTTATATGTAAATAACGTGCTGTTAAACTTCAAAAATTCAGTTTCAAGAACTTTGTATTTCAAGGGTAATAAAGAAAATCCAAATAAAACTTTAGATGAATATCGAACAACCAATAATATCGATTCTATCTTGTAATCTGGTGAATATATATTTTAGATTATTAAGATTACTTCGAATTTTAAAATATTTATTTCTTTGACTTCATAGTTTTATTTTTAGACTCTAAATGGAAGACAAGAAGTAAACGCGTTATGAGAAATCTTGGTATGATAATAACTATAATTCATCTTGTGTTGTCAGATAATAAGGTACAGCAGTGGTTTACTAACTGTAACTAATCTTGGTATGATAATATCTGTAATTCATCTTGTGTTGTCAGATAATAAGGTACAGCAGTGGTTTACTAAATGTAACTAATCTTGGTATGATAATAACTGTAATTCATCTTGTGTTGTCAGATAATAAGATACAGTAGTGGTTTACTAATTGTAACTAATCTTGCTTTGTCAGACGTCTTGGTATGCTTATTAGAAGTTTAAGGTTGTTATGGTTCTATGTGGTTTTGTGCTGAATTCATAAAATCTAGCAATTATCATACAATAGTAGATTATTAGTGAGTTAAGGAGCTTTATAATGAAGCCAGAACACCCAACAATTGATTTACTATAAAATTATTAGAGAATTATACAGCTTCATCTCGCAACCAGAACACCCAACAATTGATTTACATATCGCAGCCAGAATGTCCAGTTATAGTTTAATATACTAAAGAGGTACACAGTTTTTTGCGTTGCCAAAACATCAAGTAACTGATGTGCTAAAAATTATACAGCCTTATAATGCAGTCAGAATACCTAACAATAAATTTATTGTTGTATTATTAGATAGTTTTACAGCCTTATTACACAACCAGAATACCCAGTAATTGATTTGCTATTGTGTTACTAGGTTAAAATAGAGTTTGTGAACTTTATTAGGCAATCAAAATACTCAATAGTTGACTTTATTATATAGTTTGGTTACGAAAGCTTGTTTGTGTGTACATGTCTCAGACATACCTACACTGTTTGCAAATATTGCTTTCCATGAAGTTAAAGCAGAAATAACGTTAATCTTTATGACACTTAGCAAGCACTTAAAAAAACAACAAAAAACTATGGAATGATTTTACGAAAATTGTTTACCGAAAGAAAAAACTAAGAAACCCGGTACTTACGTCATTATCATGATGCAATGATTTATTATTGATTCTCGTATGCGATTTATGACGTGACTAGGAAACGTTTAAAATAAAATGGAAACGGGATGTTAATCACTAATCTATTAAGTTGCTCTATTGTGCTTCAGCACAAACAGAGAATAATGTATATTCATAGGCAGGAAATGTATTTCAAGTGGACGTACACATATAGAGATAAAGGAGCATTTTTGTTTCACTCAATCGATTGTAACCCTCTACGTTGGTGAACAGACTGTACATCTTACTTGGGAGAGAAGGGTATGTGTGAAGGCTGTGGGATGACATGCAGGGGAGATCAAGATGACCTCCAAAGCTTGGAACACGAGACAAATATCAAAACAGGGTTGTTGCGTAAGGCGAACATAAGGTCACCGAATAAATGTACAGGATGAACTCGCGCATTAACCAAATAAGCGTATTCTCTAGTTCTAGCCACTGGCTGCACAATAATATTACGGTTCGTTATCTAGTGATAACAAATCTTCAGTTCTTCATATTTATACTCCAAGTTTTATTTGGATTTAATGGGATCAATGCCATAAAAAAGCAAAACGTATATATAGATAAGGAGAAAAAACTGTATGTTCTCTTCCCTCAACGTCCTTGTATTTCTGGGTATACGAGAGACAAGACACTGTGTTAGGTCTAGTTGCTGATAGCTTAGATGTTTTTAAAACATCACACGGGAACAGTTAGCACATAAATCTATATATTGATCCGTCTGAAGGGAAACTAACATCAGATTCGGGTTTGCTGGAATTGACAAGTACACGGAAGCCTAGTCAGTTTTTTCTTCGTTCAGATATAATTTCCGACATCATGGAGAAAAAGCTCAAGTCATACCAACTCATTATTTTCACTACGATGTTCATAGGATATGCATGTTACGCTTACAACAGGAAAAGCGTATCGTTTGCTATGCCTAAGTTAATGGAAGAAGGACTGAGTAAGAACGAAGCAGGTAAAATCTTAATTTTTATGTATTAAGTCTTAGAACAAAAGCACAGAGAAGAAATTATTTTTCGAAATTGATATTTTTAATTCTGAAAACTTGACATCTCTCTCTCATCGTCAGTCCAGTGAGGAGTACTGGTATTAAACGAAAGACCTCCTTGACAGCTGGAACAATTCCTTCCCAAATTTCTTTCAATAAAATAATGTTAGGCTGGAACCAAAGTTAAATCTTAGGGCATTAGAGCCAAATAAAACTTAAGATTACATATATATGTAAACTAATAATTTCTTAGTTTCACTATAAAACAATTTACTTTTCTTATACTTTTTCAATGTACTCTTTCTCTGTTTGAGCACAAATCCTACTCTATCAAAAGTGAAAATAGTTTGATTTACAGTTGAAGTTATTTATATGTTGAGTAGATAATAACAAATTAAATAACGTAACACAAAATATACAAGGGTTCTATAATTGAGTTAGCTGTACTTCTGTAGACAGACGGGTACCTCTACTTTATAGGAACACTACAGCCGCGTTAGCTGTACTTTCGTAGGCGGATTTCTGTATTTCCTACTAGCAGTTCTACAACTGACGAATATGTACTTCTGTAAGCGTACCCCTGTGTTCTATAACAGTTGCATTACATCCGTGTAAGATGTCTTTAGATTGGTACTCGTGTTTTATAGGCGTTGTACATTTATGTAAGACGCATTTCTGTAGACGAATACCTATATTGTATAGGATGTATTTCAATCACACTAAATAAATAAGGAAGTGCGTAGTTCAAGGTTAATCCTTTCCTTCCGTTAACCATCAAGATAAAACACACGCACAAAAAGTTGCACTTAAAACAAAGTCTTCAACATCCATGTCATTATAGTTATCAAAGTAAAATCAAGACTACTGTTTTTTTTTTCCAAATATCAAAAATGATTTTCTTTTCAACTAAACATAATCATATATTTCTACATCCATTCACACCTTGTCCGATTACTTTAATCATTAACTTGATAAGTTTGTTTGTTTTGAATTTTGCGCAAAGCTACTCAAGGGCTATCTGCGCTAGCCGTCCCTAATTTAGTAGTGTAAGACTGGAGGGAAGGCAGCTAGTCATCACTACCCACCGCCAACTCTTGGGCTACTCTTTTACCAACGAATAGTGAGATTGACCGTAACATTATAACTCCCCAACGGCTGAAAAAGTGAGCATATTTGGCGCGACCAGGATTCGAACCCTCGACCCTCGGATTACGAGTCGAACGCCTTAACACGCTTGGCCAAATTGATAAGTATAAAAAGTAAAAGGATGAATGATCGCTTTACACAAAGTGCGTTTTTGTTGATGGTAGAGTGACAGATCACGTGGTCTTTTACACAAAACTTGCTCGTGGTTGATGTTAAAAATTATCTCAGCAAATATTAATTCAGGATCTGCTGCACACTGAATAATACGTCATAAGATTTAAAGTAAACATTTCTCTATCACGTTTTGAATGTTTACATTAATTTGAAATGAATGTATATGAATAAATAAATAAATGGTAATAACATATTACATTATAATACACTTGCTTTGTGCTTTTTCTTATAGCAAAGCCACAAGGGGCTATCTACTGAGCCCACCGAGGGGATTCGAAGCGCTGTTTTTAAAGTTGTAAATCCGTAGACCGCTGTACTAGCGGGGGCGCTACAATACATAATCTTGATTTTTAAGCTTCAACTACAATACTCAGTAACATGATATTCACATCCATTATAATGTAAAATATTGTGATGTTTACACTAATTTATAATACACAATACCATAATTTCAAACATTTTTTTACCTTACTTTATGTGTGTGTGTGTTTGTGTGTTTTTCTTATAGCAAAGCCACATAGGGCCATCTGCTCAGCCCACCGAGGGGAATCGAACCCCTGATTTTAGCGTTGTAAATCCGGAGACATACCTTACTTTATAATACACAGTACTGCAGTTTGAGCTCATGGTTTTTACTCTACTTTAGGCCCGGCATGGCCAAGCGGGTTAAGGCATGCGACTCATAATCTGAGGGTCGCGGGTTTGCATCCCCGTCGCGCCAAACATGCTCGCCCTCCCAGCCGTGGGGGCGTTACAATGTGACGGTCAATCCCACTATTCGTTAGTAAAAGAGCAGCTCAAGAGTTAGCGGTGGGTGGTGATGACTAGCTGCCTTCCCTCTAGTCTTACACTACTAAATTAGGGACGGCTAGCACATATAGCCCACGAGTAGCTTTGTGCGAAATTAAAAAACAATCTAAAATCTTACTCTACTTTATAATACACAGTGCCATAGTTTCAACCTATGGTTTTTATCTTACTTTATAATACAAAGTACTGTAGTTTGAATGTGTTGTATATTACGTTGTGTCTGGTATAATAGGCAGTGTCGTGGTTGAGCCTCAATTAGCAATAGCTTCTAATTGAAATAAACTACCTAAATAGGTGAAAATTAAAGCTAACTCACTAAATAATACATAATATAATATAACGTTTTATTAGGAGTATGTAACATCCAAAAAAAATGTCTAAAGGTTAGAATGCATTGATTTATCGCGTGGATACTGTTGTTGTAAGCAATACTTTTGAGCCCGGCATGGCCAAGCGGTTAAAGCACTCGATTCCTAACCTGAGGGGCGTGGGTTCGAATCCCTGCCATATCAAGCATGTTCGCCTTTTCAGCCATGTGGGCGTTATAAAGTTACGGTCAGTCGGAGTATTCTTTGGTAAAAGAGCAGCCCAAGTGTGGGCAGTAGGTGACGATAACTGGATGCCTGCCTTCAACGTTTACAATACTAAATTAGGGACAGCTAGCGAAGATAGCCCTCATATAGCTTTGCACGAAATTCAAACCAATCGATATTTTTGTCCGAAACCTCAAATTATCTTTTACAATATCAACGCTTTGTTTTCTAATATGTCATACGCCATTTTTAAACATATTATAGATTTCTTGTATATATTCTATATGATCTAACTCTTTTAGGGTGTATTATTATTCTTATTGTTTTAATTTTAAGGTAACAAAATAAATTTTTTTATAGAAAATTAACAATGACAACGTCAGTTTCAATTTCGAACAATTTAGAAATGATCATTACACGTGAATCATTGAAATTCGAATGTAACTTTTTTAGGTCATCGATTATTATGATCAAAATAGTGAACAATAGTTTTTTTTATGGAAATACTTAAAATATTTCTTTTAAACACAATTTTCATCTACCTATTTAAAATATTTATCTTTTGCTTCGTATAAGTTTATATACTGCAATACAGAGTATTATGCATTTGGAAATCATACGTCATTCTTTGTTGAGCCTTTGTATCCAATCAGTTTCTCCTGGTAAGCGATATAATTCGTCATAGTTAACTTTAATAAATGCTCTTCTACACTCTGAGATATTTAATTTTTAAACAAATATAAGCTTTCTCATAGAAAACATTTTCTGCAAGTACACTCTAAAAATGTAAAATAAAATATTGTTTTCTTAGTTAAATCACTATATACAATAACTAAGACATCGTCTTTACATCCCTAAAATCACTAACGCTAAAAAAATATTTTAATATATCGTTCTCAGTTAAAAGATAGGCTGGTACACCTGTACATGCAATATTAAAAACAATCACTGAGTTGTCCATAATTCAATTTGTATACAAACGTTATTAGTACTGTCCGTTACTAGTGTAATAGTTACCTTGCGTACACACAAAAGGTTCACGAATTCCTTGTTAGGGTTCCGTTGCCACAAAATCAAGCACTCCGCACGTTGGAGCAACAGGTATACTATAAAAGGGGCTGTGTTATATCATTATTTGATTAGAAAAAAGCAATTCAAACATTGGCGGTGGATATCATTGAAGAGATGCCTTATCTTTTGTCTACTAGCTCAAAATTAAGAACCGCTATGTACAGACAACTCTTGTATAGTTTTGGGTGAAATTCTAAATAGTGAAACGAAACATTATTTATATTTTAAATACTTATATCCTATAATGTCATCCTAACATTAAATTACAATAATGAAGAACATTGCCAAAGGTAATACGGTTACACGTCTCATGTTACTTGGATGTCATCCTATAATGAAATACTGAAGTAGTTTGTACTTTTCAGGTCTCATCGCCAGCAGCCAGAACATGGCTTATGCTATTAGCAAATTTCTAGGTGGAATTTTATCTGACAGAATCAGTTCCAAGCTTCTGTTCTCTTCCGGATTGGTTCTGAGTGGAATAGCAACCCTGGGGTTCTCAGGATCTGGATCCTTGCTGGCTTTTGCCTCTTTGTGGTTCGTTAACGGCTTCGCTCAGGGCGCTGGCTGGCCTTCTTGTGCAAAGGTACTGCGCAAGGTAGGTTTCTTAAACTGTGAAAGGCCAGTTTTGCTAGGTTGATTGACTGATTGTATGTTTTATGTAGTTAAGCGCAGAGTTACACAATCAGCTACCTGAGCTCGGTTCACCATAGGTATCTAAACCCGTTTTCTAGGAGTTATGATTCTACTGATATATCGCTGTGCCACTGTGAATTTACACGAGGACTTCATGAACTAACCATCTCCAATTTAGCAGTGATAGACAAGAAGGAATGAATATAGTCATCGCCCACAGCCAAGTCTTGGGCTACACATTTACCAATGTGATTTACCATCACTTTATAACGCCTTCACAGTTGAAAGGGCGAACATATTTGGTGAGGAGTATTTGAATCCACGACCAACACGTTTCGAGTCAAGCGCCCTAATTATCAAGCAATGCCAAGCCTATAAACTCTTAAATAATTTCAACCACTTCATCAAACGAATGTTATTGATTTTATCAATTTGGTGAATATAATTTTAAATATCCTAGTTGATATTCTGAACTAAACTGAGCATAAAAATTTATATTTAAAATAATTTTATCCTAAACATCTCTTGTACTGTGAGAATATAATTTCACAACAGGCTCGTTAAGAATCAGAATTTTTTTATTTATGAGTGCTTGGAAATGGTGCGAGAAAATTCACTTTATATTACGTAGTTAAGTAACCTTTCTTACGATCTGCTTTTACGTCAGTGCCTTCAAATACGTATTTGAATATAATACATATTATCGTCCATGACACTATGAGAATCAATTGATGATGTCTATAACATATGTTTTAGGCATGTGCGACTTATTTTTGTTGTATCGGACTGTGGGTGGCGGGTTTCATGAGCGTGCAACATAAACACTACGAAAAAAAAAATCTATCTCTGCGGCTGTGGGGTGTGCCATAAAATTGGCAGTCAAAACCCACTATTTGATCAGACTATCCAAAGGGTTAACCGAGAATACTGTTGACAAGATGCCTTCCCTCTCTCTATTCTATTATTTCAAAATTAGAAAATTTTGTGTAACATGAACGAAAAAGCGAGTAAATAAAAATGATCAAAACCAACAACTGAATCTAGTTTAACATGTAACTTCATTGCATAAGCAATTTTTTCAGCCAGGATAACAAATGATAATACAGCTTGAAACTAAAATTTCTAATTGGTCATAGTATCAGGTTTTAGCTCCAAACTACAGATCTTAACTGGTTCTAATATCAGTGTTAAAAATTTACAGTTTCTAACTGGTCTTCGCAATAGATTTTAGCTCGACATGGTATCGGATTGACGTTACCATAATGTTTAGCCAGCAATTCACTTTCCAAATTGTAATCATAATTCACCTAAGAGCATCTTCGTGAAATTCTTTTTTTAAAAAATCAGTATGTTAATTGAAATTGGAAAATCGTTCAATTACACAAACTCCACTATCCATATACCTTAAAAGGAACATAAGGTTTAATAATGCAGAGACGTGTAAACGTTTTCAAGTGTGTATTACTGCTTCTAATAGAAGAATATAATTCAAAAGGTCGAAGGACATGCCCCTCTGAAAATAAAAAAAAAACAGCAAACGTGTGTCTAATGACCGCACGTAATATGAATATATGTAGTATGACGTAATACTAGATGTAAACAAATAGAACACAACAAACACATCTGAATAATAAGGAATTTTCTTCTCTTTCCTATTATTATAATAAAAATGACAATAACACACATTTTTGATAGACAAAAGGCGAAACACTTTCGTAACGTTGTCCTTTACGCTCGTGTTTCTACAAGTAGTTGCCATCCATTCAGGTGAGCTTCATTGTATACAAGTTCGTTGAAAGTTGCATTTTCATGTGGAATTATTACAATTCTGTTTAAGCCGATGATTTAAAAAAAAGTTTATATTCATGCAAAGTCAAGGTGTAAGGACGACATATCCATCTGGTTATCAGTACGTTAACCGAATTTGATCTAATGTATCTAAATATTCATTGAAGGTGGTGAATTTTAAGTATATGTTACTGTTCTTTTTTCAGTGGTACTCTCCTGAACAGTTTGGAACTTGGTGGAGTATGCTCTCAGCAAGTGCGAACATTTCTGGTGGGGTTTCTCCCTTTATTTCAGCTTTTTTTATTGTCAATTACGGCTGGAGGTTCAGCCTTGTAATAGCAGGTAAGAATTTAGTTTGAATTACTTTGTTTTAAAGCATGCTATTGAAATAATCCTTCAAACACATTATGGGACAAAATTAGTGGGTCCTCGCTGCAAAGAGCCTGAAATACTACAATATAGGCGATAATTAATAGGTCATCACTGCAAGTAACCTACAAATACTTCATAGGATACACATAACTGGTACTCTAACTATATTAGAGTTAACACTTTTTTCAGTAGTTTCTCAAAGTGAGCACTTAACTAATTGTTACTACAAGAAACCTTCAAAACGCATTACAAGGGATACTTCGTTAATACACGCACGCTACAGGAAACTTCAAAAATGTTGTATGGAGAACAGTTTTAATAGATCTTGACTGCAAAAACCTTCAAAAATATATTATGCAGGCACTTAACCCACTCAGACCGTATTCCCTAGTTATCGTAAATTTCAGACTTGACTATCAGCCGAATCATACCGGGAATGAGAAACGCTCACATTTAAACGAGGTCAAACTAAAAATAAATTAGTCAATTACAATAAAGGTAGGTTGCAAGTGCGGTATTAATATTATTTTGCAAATGGCAGCCTCCTTTTAAATCCAATTTTGTTGTTTTTGTAAAAATATTTGCTATTTTTTTATCATGAAGCGTAGCTCTTTGGAACCAAGCACTTCGAGTATGAAAAGACAAAGGCCTAATATGTTTACAACAGTTGAAATGTTGCAAAAATGAGATGAATCAGAAGAATATTAACAGCAGTTCGATCAAACGTATCCTTAGGATGACTTGAAATCAGTTGAAGATGAATAAAGTTTAAAAGAAGAATCTGAAAGTGATGATGATATGCCTCAACCCAGGGGATGTGGTACTCGATCCGCTGATGGTGGAGGTGATGCAGATGTTCTAAATGCAGGTTGGAATAATATTTTCTCTGCACCAGAGACTGAGTTACAGTTTGATGTTAACAATGAAAGCACGTCTGGAAATCATGTGTGCGTTGCGTGCTGTGAGATATATCTCAAATATAAAAGATACTACCCTGAAGTACCATACAAGGACATTCCTTTCAAACTGGTTAAGAGGTAAATTTGGTGCTCCCTCTGCAAGAAATATCTCTGTATCAAACGCTGGTCAACATGCTGCGAACACTGGCACACAAAGGTCCAGTAATGGTACTAGATTAAAGGTAAACCTATTAGAGATAATATCTTTAAATTGTATGTGTTTCTGTGTATTAATTTTTGTTTCTGTGACACGTATGTGTTTTTATGCATTTCTGCTGTGAAGCTCAGGCTAAGGGTAAATTTGGCTTCCTTGGTTCAGGGCTGATGTCGTTAATAAGCATTCATTGCAAACATTCTTGACATTTGTAAGAGTTACAATTATGAGAAAAACCTGATTTATTCTCAAACTTCAATCCAAACTGTGTCATGTCACTTTAATGTCGAAAAAATGTATTACATTTTCTTGTACATTTTGACCTTTGATCGTGAATTTATATATTGCTTTATACAATGTGACTTTCATTTAAGAAAACTTCAAACACCTAAAGAGTTAAAACGAACTATATCCGGATTTAATTTGACAATGAATTTTATAACCAATTATTAATTAACAAGGTTTCTGAAAGATTAAACCCCATTTACCATCACCACTTATTCTGTACCTACAATCATTATTTTGCTTTTGCTCATTCTAAACCCCTTTCCTTTCAACCCTTGCACTTTCATTATATATATTTGCTTTTCAATTACTGTGAAAATCAAATATATACATATACAAAAATAAGGGAATAGTAATATGGTATTCGATTTAAGCTTGACGCAATAAAACACGAGGAAAAATTAGTGTTAGGGAATAGATCTCTATTGAATAAAACTCTAGGTCGTACTGCCTCCTTTGTAGTATACACGTGATGTTTTTCTGTCTCAAAGTGTTTACGAACATTTTGCTGACA